>NC_087349.1:70697512-72061012 GCF_030014295.1 Loxodonta africana | reverse complement strand
AATGCTTGTTAGGTGCAAGGATGGCGAGACTATGTCTCATGTATTTTGGACATGTTATCAGGAGGGATCAGTCCCTGGAGAAGGACATCATACTCGGTAAAGTAGAGGGTCAGCGAAAAAGAGGAAGACCCTCAATGACATGGATTGACACAGTGGCTGCAACAATGGGATCAAGCATAACGATTGTGAGGATGGACAGGACTAGGCAGGGTTTCGTTCTGTTCGCTATGAGTTGGAACCAACTCAATGGTACCTAACAACAACAATAACAACCATATTATAGTAATTAAAAAAAGAGTTTGAAAAATTGGTTATTAAAACTCATGGCATTATTTTGTTTAAATATTTTATATCAAAACAGAATTTATTATAATTTTACTTCACTTAAACTAATTAAAGTTATTTTCCATTGTCACTTGGTCAAGAGAAATTCTCAACCATGGGAATTTTTTCAGTTCAAAACAAGATAAACAAAGAAGTATATTTTGAAAAAATGGTTGATAATTTTGCTTCCATTAAAGCCAGGGTACACATTTTCCCCTTTGCCTCAGTCCCCAACATGGCTCCAAAATGCACTGTGTTGCATAGAATAACTCTTTGTTTATAAAGCAGTTTAAGTGTTGCCAAAAAGGATATGTGACACTCTTAAATTAAAATTCAAAGCAAAAGGTAAAAAATGAGACAAAGAGGATTGTTGTATGTGGATAATAAAGACTTGAATTTAAATATCGCAATATAGTACCTGTGTAAATACGCAAAATGTTTTAAAAGTGAAAAAAGTCATTGAATTGTAATTACTGTACGAACAGCGTAACATTAGCCTAAAATAGAACATAATCCAATGAGAAAATTTAAATAGTAGAGGGAAAGGTACGATCTAATGCCTAGATGCCAACTTGTCCAAATTTTAAAAAAATGCAGTAAATTTTAAATAGCATCAATTGCACAAGCTATTCTTTGATGGCAAGGAACAAAAACAGAAACAATACTGAAAGCAAAAAGTAAAAATCAGAAATTACTATCTGATTGTGAAAAAAAGAAAAATCTTTATGAGGGATCCGAGACAAAGGAGGAAGAGCAGTGGTTTTCGAATTAGAAATACCCACAGCCAGGAAATGAGAACAGTTTCAAAGTTGTGATAGCAAGTATTTTAGAAGTTCTAGAATATTTCATAAGCTCAAACAAAAGGAAGTTTATAGAAGTTAAGAATTAAAAAGTCCAGAATTGTGCTGAATGACATTCTTCATCATATTTTGGCATTGTTTTATTTTAAAAAGTGAGAGAAAAAAAGAGTGAAGCTAAGAGCAAAGGAAAGGGAAAAAAAAAAAGTTTTCTTGACATCACTTTATCGTCAGAATTTCAATACATGATTTATTATAAAATCCCCTAGCTCCTTTAGGAATCTGCTAAATAGCCACAGAATGGAAGGAAAAAAAAAGGGGGGCGGGGGGAATTTCTGTGGAAATGTTTAATCATCATTATTTGAATTTCATTTATTACAGATGAAATGTGTCTAATATGTTTCATTGCCCTAGTAAGGTTTCCTGACACACCAAAACATATTTTTAATTGAACCTCTGTCATCTATTTTTTTTTTATTAACTTTTATTGAGCTTCAAGTGAACGTTTACAAATCAAGTCAGACTGTCACATATACATTTATATACATCTTACTCCGTACTCCCACTTGCTCTCCCCCTAATGAGTCAGCCCTTCCAGTCTCTCCTTTCGTGACAATTTTGCCAGCTTCCAACTCTCTCTATCCTCCCATCCCCCCTCCAGACAGGAGATGCCAACACAGTCTCAAGTGTCCACCTGATATAATTAGCTCACTCTTCATCAGCATCTCCTACCCACTGTCCAGTCCCTTTCATGTCTGATGAGTTGTCTTCGGGGATGGTCCCTGTCCTGTGCTACCAGAAGGTCTGGGGACCATGGCCGCCGGGATTCCTCTAGTCTCAGTCAGACCATTAAGTTTGGTCTTTTTATGAGAATTTGGGGTCTGCATCCCACTGATCTCCTGCTCCCTCAGGGGTTCTCTGTTGTGCTCCCTGTCAGGGCAGTCATCGATTGTGGCCGGGCACCAACTAGTTCTTCTGGTCTCAGGATGATGTAGGTCTCTGGGTCATGTGGCCCTTTCTGTCTCTTGGGCTCTTAGTTGTCGTGTGACCTTGGTGTTCTTCATTCTCCTTTGCTCCAGGTGGGTTGAGACCAATTGATGCATCTTAGATGGCCACTTGTTAGCATTTAAGACCCCAGATGCCACACTTCGAAGTGGGATGCAGAATGCTTTCATAATAGAATTATTTTGCCAATTGACTTAGAAGTCCCCTTAAAACATGGTCCCCAAACCCCCGCCCTTGCTCCGCTGACTTTTGAAGCCTTCATTTTATCCCGGAAGCTTCTTTGCTTTTGGTCCAGTCCAGTTCAGCTGACCTTCCATGTATTGAGTGTTGTCCTTCCCTTCACCTAAAGCAGTTCTTATCTACTAATTAATCAGTAAAAAACCCTCTCCCTCCCTCCCTCCTTCCCCCCCTCATAACCACAAAAGTATGTGTTCTTCTCAGTTTTTACTATTTCTCAAGATCTTATAATAGTGGTCTTATACAATATTTGTCCTTTTGCCTCTGACTAATTTCGCTCAGCATAATGCCTTCCAGGTTCCTCCATGTTATGAAATGTTTCAGAGATTTGTCACTGTTCTTTATCGATGCGTAGTATTCCATTGTGTGAATATACCACAATTTATTTACCCATTCATCCGTTGATGGACACCTTGGTTGCTTCCAGCTTTTTGCTATTGTAAACAGAGCTGCAATAAACATGGGTGTGCATGTATCTGTTTGTGTGAAGGCTCTTATTTCTCTAGGGTATATTCTGAGGAGTGGGATTTCTGGGTTGTATGGAAGTTCTATTTCTAACTGTTTAAGATAATGCCAGATAGATTTCCAAAGTGGTTGTACCATTTTACATTCCCACCAGCAGTGTATGAGAGTTCCAATCTCTCCGCAGCCTCTCCAACATTTATTATTTTGTGTTTTTTGGATTAATGCCAGCCTTGTTGGAGTGAGATGGAATCTCATCGGAGTTTTAATTTGCATTTCTCTAATGGCTAATGATTGAGAGCATTTTCTCATGTATCTGTTAGCTGCCTGAATATCTTCTTTAGTGAAGTGTGTGTTCATATCCTTTGCCCACTTCTTGATTGGGTTGTTTGTCTTTTTGTGGTTGAGTTTTGACAGAATCACATAGATTTTAGAGATCAGGCCCTGGTCGGAGATGTCATAGCTGAAAATTCTTTCCCAATCTGTAGGTGGTCTTTTTACTCTTTTGGTGAAGTCTTTAGATGAGCATAGGTGTTTGATTTTTAGGAGCTCCCAGTTATCGGGTTTCTCTTCGTCATTTTTGGTAATGTTTTGTATTCTGTTTATGCCTTGTATTAGGGCTCCTAACATTGTCCCTATTTTTTCTTCCATGATCTTTATCGTTTTAGTCTTTATGTTTAGGTCTTTGATCCACTTGGAGTTAGTTTTTGTGCTTGGTGTGAGGTATGGGTCCTGTTTCATTTTTTTGCAAATGGATATCCAGTTATGCCAGCACCATTTGTTAAAAAGACTATCTTTTCCCCAATTAACTGACACTGGGCCTTTGTCAAATATCAGCTGCTCATATGTGGATGGATATATATCTGGGTTCTCAATTCTGGTCCACTGGTCTATGTGCCTGTTGTTGTACCAGTACCAGGCTGTTTTGACTTCTGTGGCTGTATAATAGGTTCCGAAATCAGGTAGAGTGGGGCCTCCCACTTTCTTCTTCTTTTTCAGTAATGCTTTGCTTATCCGGGGCTTCTTTCCCTTCCATAAGAAGTTGGTGATTTGCTTCTCTATCACCTTAAAAAATGACATTGGAATTTGGATCGGAACTGCATTATATGTATGGATGGCTTTTGGTAGAATAGACATTTTTACTATGTTAAGTCTTCCTATCCATGAGCAAGGTATGTGTCATCTATTTTTAAAACATCAGATGCATTATATCTTTCTAGTCATTTACCTATAAAGTATCATGATTTAGAAAACAAAAACAGCAATGGCAACAACAAAAAAAGCGATTTTATGTGCCTGTCTTTTAAAAGGGTGTGTAAAGCTGTAAATGGGTTTCACAGCAATTCAGCAAACTGCAAATTACAATGAATAATAAATGAACACAGGGCCAGCTCGATAGGATGTGTCTCAGCAAGAGGAGTGTCTTGTAGGCTTCAAAATATTCATGTGTATAAAATAATCTAACTGTTGTTCCTACAACTTAAATAATGAGGTATTTGATTATTACTAATAAACAATTGATAGCTCTGAGTTATGTCTGCGGCTGAAAAGTAAACTGTTTTATCCCAGGAGTTTGTAATGTCATAAATAAAACCATGCAGAGCCCAGGAGCACAACCAGAGGCTATCAAAGGAGCCAGCCATTAGGTGTCCATCTGACTTTGAAGATTGATTTCACTATTGCTGGGAGCGTCAGAAAAAGCAACTAAAAGCATTTGCTACTTTCCATTGCTACTGTTTACCCTTGAAAATCTATTAATGTTAGTTGTAGCCTTCAGGTACTCCACAGACTGACAGGAGAGCTCTTCATTATCTGCTGTTAGCCTCCAGAACTGCACACAGGAAAAATTCTCTTCAAACTTGAAACGTCAGCAAAGGTGTTAAGCCTTGTGGAAAACAGTGTTACTTTACTACCCAGTTGTAATGCTGGCTGCCAGTCTATCAAGAAAACATGTGCAATTAGTGAAAAGCGTTAGCTTAACATCACAGCAGTAAGGAAAAATATTTTTGGATAGTTTGAGTATGTATTGATATCTAGTTTCCCTGGCTTAAGGTATTGTGAAAGCATCTACAAAAAGATGGAATTGAATCTCTGTTGGAAAACCTGGTGGCTTAGTGGTTAAGAGCTACAGCTGCTAACCAAAAGGTCGGCAGTTCGAATCCACTAAGTGCTCCTTGGAAACCATATGGGGCAGATCTACTCTGTGCTATACGGTTGCTCTCAGTTAAAATCGACTCAACAGCAGTGGGTTTTTTGGTTTTTGAATCTAGAGGTTAATAGATTTATACCAAGGACTTTGCAATATCCCAGTCTTGTGAGTTAGTAAAATAAATACTGTCAACAGTGCTGTTACATCAGCACCCACCCTCTCCCCCTATGTATCACTTTGTTAAACTATAAAGATTCTGGAAATAGGCACCTTAGCCGTCAAGTCTTTGGTAAAAATCAGTTTGATTCCAGCAGGGCTATGCTACCTACGTGGTAATGCAACATCAGACAGAGTAACTTATCAACCTATGATCTACCATTAACATTGGGTTGGATTTGCTTATCAGTTTATTTAGCTGTCTGGCACAGCCTTAAATAAAAGATTCTTGAATAGAAATATTCTACTCCTTTATGCATATAAAATTTCTGGACTGAGGGCCAACCCAAAATGTTTCACGCTGAATGCCTAGATTATCTGTCTCCCTTCCCTGGTGGCGCAATGGTTAAGAGCTTAGCTACTAACCAGAAGGTTGGCAGTTCGAATCCACCAGCTGCTCCTTGGAAACCTTATGGGGCAGTTCTACTCTGTCCTATAGAAGCAGAATCAACTCCATGGCAATGGATTTGGTGTTTTTTTTTTTTCTTTTCTTTTTTCCCCCATTCCATAGCCACAGTGGTTAGGCTTTTGGCTTGTCCCTACTCACTGAAGATTCCTCTGTGGTAATAGCTCTCCATTGTCTACACCACAGAATGTCACACATTTCAAATTATATTGCTCATCTTTGTAACATACACACATGTCTACACGTGTGAATGCATGCAGGTGCAGGAGTGTGTACACAGACACAGACACACACACACACATCAATGCAATACTGTTCCTAGTTCTCAAATTTGGAATAGTTGTTATTGGAGAGGGAAATGGCTTATAAATGGTTCCAGTAAGGGAGCAAAGCTCTGGAATTCCAAGGCAAACTGTTTATGAATAGGTGCACCTTAGATGGAGGATTACATGTGTAGGATGAGATCACGTCTGTTTCCTTTCTGTGAACTCTGTTAATAAGAGTTCATTTAGAAGTACTGTGTCTCTGATGCAAGGTCATTTGATTCTGGTTATGACTCATAAAATTATATCTCTTGTATATCATAATGTTGTTTTTGACTGAAATCTTTGCAAGACTGAGTTTTTGTAAGACTTTTTATTCATTAATTCGTTTTTTAAATAAAGAATTCATATTCATTGAAGTCCCAAATATAAGATTTTTTAAAAAACCAATAATTTACCTAGAATCAAGGAAATCACTACCAAAAAATAAGGTGGACTGAACTTTCCCTAACTCCCCAAACACTCCTTTATTTGGATGTGCTTTATAGTTTATGCATTCTTAAATTACAGCATTCACATCCATAGTAGAAAAAGCACTGCACTAGACTCAAGAAACCTGTCTTTCCTTCCCCATTGTGCTGTAAGGATACCGTGGAAATATCACGTCAGTGTTCTGATTTCTCTATATACAATGCAAAGTGTTTCAGCTCAACGCTTCCTGAAATCTCTTCTAACTAAGAGTATGCATTAGTTTAAGAATTAACTTTAAAATTGTCTATGGTTTTTTTTCATAATTAACAAACTTTCATTTAGTATGTGGCTTGGGAAATTTTTCTGAGTGCTTTTAACAAAGAAAATGAGCAATTAGTCTCAGATTTTTTCAAGGTTGCTTTATACAGATCTGTTAAAATAAATCAAGGGAAATTACTGAAAGAATCGTGGTAATCACAGGTGACTCTCAATTTACATAGTAACATAGGAAATAGGTTGCTAATCACAAAATTCTTGTTGGATCATTGACGTTTATTGGCATGTAAACTGTGGGCCCAGGAGGAACATCTTCTCCTTTAACAAGAGTATGTTTGTTGTAATGCACTGCAAGAGCACTGCAGTTGCTTTGCAGAGGATAGATGATTTTCTTTGCTCCACCTGGCCGTACTTTTTAATATTAATCTAATGTTTATTACAAGCACTCCTATTTCAAGACAAAGTTTTGACAGAAAAGAGTTTGTTATTAATGTTGTTACATGATGTCGAGTCGGTTCTGACTCATAGCAACCGTATAGGACAGAGTAGACCTGCTCCATAGGGTGTCCAAGGAGAGGGTGGTGGATTTGAACTGCCGACTTATTGGTTAATGTACCTTTGGTTATATACTTTGGATGTGTTGTCAGGAGGGATCAGTTCCTGAAGAAGGATATTCTCCTTGGTAAAGTACAGGGTCAGTGGAAAAGAGGAAGACCCTCAATGACGTGGACTGACATCGTGGCTGCAACAGTGGGCTCAAGCATAACAACGATTGTAAGGATGGCGCAGGACCAGGCCATGTTTCGTTCTGTTGTGCGTAGGGTCGCTATGAGTCGGAACTGACTCGACGGCACCTAACAACACCAACGACGAGTTGGAATTGACTTGTTGGTGACGGGGATTAATAATACGGAGCCCTGGTGGCTTAGTGGTTAAGAGCTCAGCCGCTAGTCAAAATGTTGATGGTTCAAACCTACAGGTTGCTCCTTGGAAATCCTATGGGGCAGCTCTACTCTATTCTTAGGGTCACTATGAGTTGGAATGGACTCGATGCCATGGGTTTAGTTTTTTGGTTTGTATATATATGCCCAAAAGAATTGAAAATAGAGACTCAAGCAGGTACTTGCATACCAATGTTTATTGCAGCACTATGCACAGTAGCCAAAAGGTGGAAACAACCTAAATGCCATCAGTGGATGAAAGGATAAACAAAATGTGGCACGTACATACAATGGAATACTACCACAGCCAAGAAGAGAAATGAAGTCTTGATATATGCTACAATATAAAAAAAAAAAAAAAGTTTTTTTTGTGGATGAAGCTCGAAGACATTATGCTGAGTGAAATAAGTCAATCACAAAACGGCAAATATTATATGACCTCACTTATATAAAAATACAAGAAGAGGCAAATGTATAGAAACCAAAGTTTATTAGTGGTTACCAGAGATGAGAGGAAGAGGGAAAGGGGTTAGTGCATATAGAGCACTGAGTTTCAGTTTACAGTAATGGAAAAATCATATTGATTAAGGGTAGAGTTCCACAGCTAATTAATGTAATTGCTGTCAATAAGTTGTATGTCTGTAAAAAGTTGAATTGGTAAAAGTTGTGTGGTACATATATTTACAACACAACAACAACAACAAAAAGAGTAACTGCTGAGGCTGCTCATGGACAACCAAACATCTCATGGAATTTGGGTTTCTTGATTTGGAGGTTTAGGGTCATAGTTTCATGGGATATACCAGTTAATTGCTCTAATATCATATTTAGTGCTTCTGTTTTACCTCCTAGTTCATTGCATAGTGCCTGGGGTCTTAAAAGCTTGTAAGCGGCCATTCAAGGTACAACAATTGGTCTATATTCACCTGAAGCAATGGAGGAAGGAGAGTCAGGACTAGGAGGGGGAAATGAAATGTGTGGCAAATTGCCTGCATGAACAACTGCCCCCTTTGTCTTGAGGCCAAATGAGCTGGATGGTGTTCAGCTACCATTACTGAACATTTTGATCAAAGATTCTATAGAAGAATTCAGATCAAAAGGGGGAAATATAGAACAAAATTTCAAATTCTCATGGACTCCAAACTTTCTGAAGCCATGGAGGGTGGGTGAACCCCTAAAACTGTTGCCCTCAAATAATCTTTAAACTTTGAACCAACAAAAACAAACAAAAATTATTAATAAAAAAAGAAGAAAGATGAAAGGTAAAGTACAAACTGTTGTGTTGTAGGTTGAGGCAATACTGATTTTTAATAAAAATTGTAAAGGAAAACTTGTTAACAAAGCGAGGTGTTTACTCAATAGACCTATGCCATTTCTGACAATTAGAACTTAGTATAACACTGAATTTTTTTTTTCTTTTGAGAGTACCGTCTAAATTCCAGTGGATAATAGTTTACTTTTTAATTTTTCTGACTTTTTTTAATATGTTTGCATTAAAAAGTAAGGCAAGTATAAGTTAACAAGAGTGTAAATTTTATTAATATTAATAGCTGCCATTTATTGAACACCCACAGAAACTGCCCAGGACAATTTCTCAATGTATTATTATTTACATCTTAAAACCTTTTGAGGTACACGAGTTAACTTAGAATCAATGAGGTAAATAGCCTGCTCATGTTTACCCAGTTAATTAAAGGAGGTTTTACTGTGAAGAGAGTACAGCCCATCAGACACTTTCTAAGATCCTGAATGGGGGGAGGGGCTGTTTCATGGTCATATATATTTTATGTTCATTAAAATCTTGCAATTTGTGTTCATTTTCTCATTCTATATAAAAATTCGCCTTTGTACCTAAGCTTATATTTTAACTTTGTATTTTTCCTTCTTAGAGAGGGCCCACAAATTGTACATACTTCAAGTCCCCCCAAACCTGAAACTGTTCTACAGGAGAAGAATGACTGGCCTGGACTCCAGACTTTAAGACTCTTCAGGCTGTGACTTTATCACATGCCTCAGCGTCTTAGGGAGCTGCCACTCTAGAAAAGGGAATTTTTGTGTGTGTGTGCAAACAGCTAGCAATTACAAAGAGGTGATAAGTGTTCCAAGCCACTTATATCACAATATTGTGAAAGGCTTGTAATTGTCACACCCTGCAAACTTCCTTGAGAAGGGCTGAAACAGCTTGTGAGTGGGGTATGTGTGTGACAGACAGAATCATGTGAGGTTCAATTAAGGAAACAATAAAAACCCAGCTCACATTTGCCTTATTTTTCTCTGGGGTTTTAGGTCTTGACCTTACCACTTATTAGTTCTACTCATACTATATTTATTGAATTTATATGCCTTCAGAGCTCCTCTACAGCTGGCAGACTTTGAAAATTATTGGTAATTATCATTAATGGGCAGGAACATTTTCGGTGGAAATTAAAAATCCTTTGGTGTCATGGCATAATAACTAGCTCACAGGGTCGTCTCTTTCAGCATTCACATTTTCTCTTTAGAGATAAGCTTTGACACGTGGCCTTATTTATGCAGAGAGAACCAAAGGGTTTTCTCTCCTTTATTTGGGCTTCAAACGTGCTTATGCCATCAAGAATGAGCCAAGTAAACTCTGCTTGACATCATAGACGAACCTTTGATACTGCTTTACCTGTGAATTGGTATTGATGGCTCCTGAATTGTGAAACACTGCTACAAGTAACAGACCAGCTAATTTAATACTCAAGTCACCCTTTCCCTTTTCTTTGATTTGCATCCATCTTATTAGAAAGTGACACTGTGTTATTGATCCCATTCAACCCTTAAAAGAGAAGATAAGAAAAACGAAAATGTGACAGAGATAAGAGGTTCTCAAGGTGATCCATGGATAGAGTCTAAAGGGAAGGATTGTTTCCAAGGAAAACTGGGGTCTCAGTAAATTGTGTTAAGGGGCAGCATTGAGAAAAGTGTCTAGAAAAAGCATTTTAAGGTTACCATTACGTACTTGAGAATCTGTTCTGCAACTCTTTCCTTGGTAGTAATTCAGTTGTCTTGATGTATCTCTCAGCTTTTATGTTTCTCTCTGCAAAGCACATTACACTGATGTTACAGCTGATAACCATATACAACCTTGTACCAATTTCAATGCCTATTTGCTACTCATTACTGAGTAACTAAAATGTCAAAATATACTTTCAAACCAAAAAAAAAAAAAAGCAAATCGGTTGCTGTAAGTTGATTCCGGCTCATAGTGACCCTATAGGACAGAGTAGAACTGCCTCATAGGGCTTCCAAGTAGCAGCTGGTAGATTCCAACTACCGACATTTTGGTTAGCAGCTGTCATGGATTGAATTGTGTATGTATGTATGTATGTATCAGTTTGGCTAGGCCATGATTCCCAGTATTGTGTGATTGTCCGCCATTTTGTCATCTGATATGATTTTCATGTTGTAAATGTAACGTCTCTGATATTAATAAAGTGGGATTAGGCAGCAGGTGTGTTAGTGAGGCAGGACTCAATATACAAGGTTGGATTTTGTCTCGAGGCAATCTCTTTTGAGATATAAAAAAGAGAAGCCAGCAGAGAGACAGGGGGTCTTCACACCACCAAGAAAGCAGCACCGGGAGCAGAGCGTGTCTTCTGGTCTTGAGGTTCCTGCCCGGAGAATCTCCTAGCCCAGGGGAATATTGATGAGAAGGGCCTTCCTCCAGAGCTAACAGAGAAAGCCTTCCCCTGGATCTGAAGCCCTGAATTTGGACTTTTAGCCTACTAGACTGTGAGAGAATAAACTCCTGTTTGGTAAAGCCATCCACTTGTGGTATTTCTGTTATAGCAGCGCTAGATAACCAAGATAGCAGCCGAGCTTGTAACTATTGTGCCACCAGGGACCTGAGACAAATGTGATTTCTAATCCCTAGATCTTTCCCTTTCAGTAACATTAACACCAATAATAGCTAAGTGTGATCTTTTTAATATGCAAAACAGCCTTATAAGCTATCATTTATTATTATTCTCTATATAAAGATAAGGAAATTGATGCTTTCAGAGGTTAAGTGATCCAAGAAGTAAAGTAGGTAAAAGACAAACATCTGCACAAACCCAAGTTTATGTAATAGTGAGCCTACCCAAACACTGTTTTTCTGTCTGTCGTAGACTGTATTTGGTTAGAAGCAGGGACAACATACATATGATTTGACAGGCTTCAGAACCCCTATGTATTATTCTAACAGCTAGATTCTTGCCCTTCTTGAAATATTTTCTATCAGAATAAATTTATTGAATTGTTCATAAAAGACTAGAAGTGGTAGGAACTGAGGGCAATAAAAGATGAATACGAAAATTTTACGCTAGGGATGAGGCTAGAGAACTCTAATAGCATACAGAGGAGTGGATAAAATGCAGGTTAAGGTGAGGTGTTTACCTTTTAGTCCTGATGGAATTGAGCTTGGGGAATTCCATCTTCTCCTCTTTCAATTATGTTCTTCCTGAATTTTGGGAGTCTTTTTTTTTTTTTTTTTGGTCTTCCTTTGTCAAAATCAGACCTGTTTAGCTTTCCTCACTGTTTAGGCCACCTAAAATATTTCTATTTCTTGGCTTAAAGAACACTTCCATTTCTACTCTTTACTTCACCAGAAGAAGGTTAGTTGGCAGTAGAGCAGCAGGGGAGGAGGAAGAGCTGTGGTTTATAACCTGTTCAATTCAGGCAGTAAGTGATTTTAGCTTTATTTGAGGACTTATATTGAGCTTTAAATACTTCGTAAGACATAGCTACAAGTTAACTGTGCTACCAGAATTTCAGATAGCCATTGGGTTTATTCTTTTACCTCATGTGAGCCCAGCAACTATGGGGTTATCTCGAGGTGAAATAAGTAGCAAAATGAACACCCCTGCTGTGAATGTTTTGGGGGAAAGAAAAACTGTTGAATACGAGTATCAGCTTTATTCTCTACTTTGATTCTTAACATTATAAGTCAACATCACACTAATGAAGGTTGACCATAGTTATTCCCAAACAAAAAGAAACCAACTCTTACCAGGTCTTGGACTGTGATATCACATTACTCAGCTTTATGACGTTGGCTCCTAAAAGCAGGTGAAGTCTTAAGAGTGAAACAGATCAGCAGCCTATAGTGTCTCTGCCACTCTGCTCTTACGTTCAGCTGATTGCCGTGTGGGTGGTGGGATGTGGTGAGGCACTCTCTGTGGACTTCATCCGTTTTTGGTACATTTCCTACCTAACCTTTGAATAGGCTCCTATTTAAGTACAGAAAATAGAACCAATTTTCTTTCTTTCTGTGACACATTCTGCTTATTTTTGAAATTAATTTTATCAGAATTTATTATTTTAAATTAAAAACACCAAAATAGAAACTAAAATTAAGATCATCAATTATCTTACAAGACAGAAAAATGTCACCATTAGTATTTTCTAATATCATTCCACTTGTGTTTTCGTCCAACAAAATTGAGCTTCTTATGTATTTAATCTTATATATCATGATTTTACCTAATAATATATGTTAAGGAATTCTCATTTCATTTCGCTGATGGATTTTTAAACATTAAAATCAGCCTTGCATTGTCAAGGTAATCTTCAGTTGATCATTATATGTTCCTCTTTTGATATATTGCCGGATTGAGTTTGTGAATACATACATATTTTTTAAAATTTTTGCATCTATGTTCATGAGAGCGATTAGCCTGTAATATTACCCTTTTGGAATGGCTTTGCCAGGCACTGGTATTCAATTTATTCTGACTATGAAATGAACTGGGAATTATTCCTTCTTTGTTTATGTTCTTGAATATTTTTTTTTTGGTCATATTATCATAATGTTTTTCCCCCAATATTTGGATGAATTGAAGCCATTGGGGCCAGATATTTTCTTTGTGGGAATGTTTTCATTATGGCTTGAGTAGATACAGGTATATTTACATTTCCATATCTTCTGTCAGTTTTAAAAAATTGCATTCATCTAGATGTGTTTATTTCATTTAATTTTCAAATTTATTTGGCATAAGACTTATCATAATATCCTCTTATTTCATTTTAATGTCTGCAGAACATGTAAGGAGATCTTCTTTAATTTCTAGTATTGCTAATTTTCTCTTTTTTAATTCATTGGTCTTGGCTGGAGTTTATAAATTTTATGTCTTTTTTTTTTGTGGTACATTTATTTTCTTCTTCATTAATTTTGGCTCTTAATTCTTACTAATTCCTTCTTTCTACCTTCTTTTGGTTTACTCTATCATTCTTTTGTAGCTTCTTCAGATGGCAACTTAGATCATTTTTTAAACCTTTTCCTTAACTGTTTATAACTAAAGCATTTAAAACTATAAATTTCGCTCTAATAATCTTTTGATCTTACAAATTTTGATATGCCACATTTTTATTCTCATTTACCACAAAATATTTTGAATTTCCATCATGATTCCTTCTTTCTCCATGGGTTCTTTAGAAGTGCATTGTTAATTTCCAAGCATTCAAGGAATTTCTATTTATCTTTTTTTATTGCTATACAGCTCAATGCCACTGTGGTTGGAGAATATCCTTAGAGATTTCTTGAAACTCGCTTTGACCAAACTTGGCCAATGTTTTACATGCACTCAAAGAATATATATTTATTATGCAGCAGTGAATGCAATGGCATTTGTATGTCAGTTATGTTAATTTTATTAATCATGTTGCTCAAATGGGCTAAATCGTATTTTCTCTACTTGTTCTCTCAGTTACTCAAACAGCTATCCTAAAGTCATTTATTAAGATTATACATTTGTATTTCTTCTAGTCCTGTTCATTTTTACTTTATATATTTGAGGCCCTATATTATTAGATGCATACAAATTTAGAAATGTTTTATATTTCTGGAGGACTGATACTTTAATTAAGATTCAATGTCCTTCTTTAATGTTTCTTGCTTTGAAATAGACTTTGTCCAATATTAAAATACCTGCACTGGTTTTCTTTTGGTTAGTTTTTGTATGCTATTGCTTGCTCCATCTTCTGGCTATTAACCAATTTAATTATATTTAAGATGTTACTCTTATAAACAGCTTAGAGTTGAGTTTTGGTTCTATATCCAGTCTGAGCACCTTTGACTTTTATCTGGGGTTTTTATTTAATTTAAAGTTGATGCAAATTCACATATGTTGGTTTAAATATACCATTTTACTATTTGTTTTCTCTTTTTTCTCTCCTCTATATTCCTTCTTTTCTTTAATTATTTTTTATTATTAACTATTTCTTCTCTAATAGCTTGTTAGTTATACACTCTGTGATTCTATATTCCTTCTTTTCTTTATTTTTTATTATTAATTATTTCTTCTCTAATAGCTTGTTAGTTATACACTGTGACTAATTTTTGTAGTGACTTATACTTACCGTATCCATTAAATTCAACTCTAAATTTGTAATTCTATCATATCCCAGAACATGCAAGAGCCTGAAAACACTTTGCCTCTATTTACTCCACCTTTCATCATTAACACTCTTAGTAATGCCTATTATAATCCTGTATAATTGTAAACCTCATTTGTGTATAATTCAATATTCATTTGGATTTATCATTTCAGTCTTTATTCCTTCCTGAATGCTTTCTTAGACATTTTTCTCTTTTCTCCTGGTCATTCCATTGTATATTAAAGATACGTGCTTTTTAGATCTTTGTGTCATTCTAGGTAGTTTAATTTGAATTATCATCTATCTCATTAGTTCCTTTTGCTGCTAAACCTATTTATTAAGTCCTTAATTCAGTTATTGTATTTTTGTGTCCTAGAGTTTGCATTTGACTATTTTGAAAGTAAATGCCTATTCTCTGCTGAAAGTCCCCATTGTGTTTTTTCCCATTGTTTGGAAAAGATTAATCACTGTTACTTTAAAGTACAAGTCTGATAACTTAGATGTCTGGAAGTTCTATATCTTAGTGTGCTAAGCAACTCTTTATAATTGGTAAAATTCTCCGGATAGGATTTCTTTTTGTGTCTGGTATTTAGTTAAGGGAAGCTTGTCTTAACCTAATTTGGAATTGAGCTATTAGAAACTGAATTTCAGTCTTTTTTAAAGCTGATCTTTTGGTTTTATTTCTTATGAAATAAAAAATGTCTTAATATGGAAGCATAAAAGGCCTCATATCATTGCTTTTATTTGTAATGTTTGTCTTATATATAGATGATTTTAATAAGAGATGACATTTGAAATCATTATTTCTAAAATTATTTTATTGATATTTCTATTTTAATTATATTAACCTGTATTTTCTGTTAGTTTTTGCTTAAACTGTTGAAAAAAACATGTATGTTTATACTTTTTTAAGCTAATCTTCTGAGTAGGTGGAATGCTGCATGAGGGCAGTAACAGCATCACTTTGAACACCACGGTATGTCTTGTACCTAGTATAGTACTTGGAAGACGGTTGCTACTCTCTACTCTCTATCCATTTATTGAAAGCATAAATGCATTCATAAATGATTCGAGGATAAAATGGCTTTCTCTCCGTATTAATTTTTTACATCTAGGAACACAATCTTGTCCATCTATTCGGGTATAAACATCTCTTTTATAAGTCAGTGTAAATTAACAATCTCTGCTTTGTAGATTCTGGTTCCGTAGGTCCAGGATTGGACCTGAGATTCTGCATTTCTTATAAGCTCCCGGGCATTGCTGATGCTGCTGAGTCCCGGCTCACACTTTGAGTGGAAAAGGTCTAGATTCTTAAATAGGACTTCTGGAAAAATGTGTGTTTTAACAGAATTAAAGTATGGTTCCCACTGGGAGAGATTTCTCCTCACTCATAAATTAGCAGGGATAAATTTTACTAATTAGGCAACTGGACTATTATTGTTTATTTTCATTCATTCATTCAAAAAGTATTTCTGGAGCACCAATCAATATGTGATATGCACTGTACTAAATGCTGGGCATAAAAAAATAACAAGACAGTGCCTACTGAGGTACTGATACCTAACAGAGAAGAAAGACATAAACAAATAATTGCAGCACACTGAGAGCTATGATAGACAACTCTTTGAGGGAAAAATGGTGTAGAAGACAAGAGAGCACAATATAAAACCTTTTGTTGTCTAGTCGATTCCAGTTCATGGGAACTATAAAGGACAGAGTAGAATGTCCCATAGGGTTCCTAGCCTGTAATCTTTACAGAAGTAGACTGCCACATCTTTCTCCCATGGAGAAGCTGGTGAGTTGAAACCGCTGACCTTTTGGTTAGCAGCTGAGGGCTTAACCATTGCACCACCAGGACTCCTTGCACTATAAAAAGAGGGAGGAAAATATGAGATAAGCGAGGAGACAGAAGTATGGGTCAGATCATGGTGGAAGTTTTGACATATGGTTAAATTGTGTCCTATATTGTGTGCTAATGGGGAGGCATCAATGAGTTCTAAGCAAAAGGTGATGGAAACAGACTTGCATAACTGAAAAGATCTCTCTGATCTACTCAGTGTGGAAGCAGATTTGAGATGGGCAAAAAGGGTTGAGTGGCTTACAATTTTAGAATCCCAGGTGTAAATATAAGTTGCTCAGGTGCCTATTAGCAGATTAATAAGATACTGTAATCAAATGGATAGCCATTAGCATTTAGACATTTAAGGGAATCAGTGACATATGAGTAATAACCGGAAGAAATGGAAATTTATATGTATAAATACATTTTTTTTTTAATTTGAGTGAGTTTGAAACCCAAAATGCGTCATACATTTTTTTTTTTCTTTTGGAAATACCTCCAATAAGGCAGCTCAACTTCTAAAATAGATATACTTACATTTGGTAATTTTCCCATTTTTTTCATTTGTCCTCTGAGGCATATACCATATTTATAGTGAGTTCTCAGAATCCTAAAATATTATCCAGTCAATCTTACATGTGCTCATTTTCTTCCCAAGAAAAGCAAAAATTACCATGTATTCTAGGAGCTAAAGACCAATCACAGCTAAAGAAATTCCCACACCAGTAGCCCCTGCTTTATAATTCCATATGTCATGAAAAATGCAAGAAATCAAAGAATATAAGACTGGAATTTTTATGGTACAAAATTCTGAAAACTGCTTGTCTACAGATAAAAAAATCAGCCTTTGGCAAAATGAATAAAGAGCCCTCTAAGATATTGAGGCTTTCCTGTGAGAGCTGTGAATCTGGAATCTTGGGGCAGTGTTTGTCACAGGAGAAACAACAAAGCTTCAAGATGGTAGCAATTATGAAAATATAACACACCCTCTGAGAGACATTATGACACTGAAGAAAATGCCATTGAAATAATGAGTCAACCATTAACACCATCGGAGCGAAAGGAGACCTATATGGGGAAAATAATTTTAATTTCATCACTTCTTTCAGTCATCTTCACAAGCATACTAGCAAGTGACAAACAAGTCTAAAATAAAATACACATGATAAGCATGCATCCTGCTGATGCCAACCTCTGGAAAAAGAAAATAAACCAGGAGGAAAATAACGTTCAGGTTTGCTAAGTTAAATCTTCATTTTCAACCATCATGGCTTTCTCTATCTTGAAATAGTTGCACTTTAGGTGTAATTGTCTAATGTCTTTGAGCAGCTGCTTGAGTCTTGGATCAGTTTTTAGGCACAAATTTCCTTCATCTATGAGTTCACTTTTCTCACTGATGAGCCCTGCAGTCGATGCATTTTTTGATCGTAGACTCACCGCCGGCTGGTCCTTTGTTCAATGCTGGCACGGTGGCCTCACCACCTAGGACTTAACTTTTCATTGTTGTCAAGCTAATGGTTATATAACTTTGACCTTCATAGTCAGGAACTCTATTTACTAGCCTCTTGATAACTCATACAAGATGTCAGTTTTTTTCTTTTTTTTAAATACCGAGCCTTTTCCTTTGAGTTTTTGTATAAACAGCTATCTTCTGCTATATCTCCTGCAGCTCACCAAGTATTTATTAAGGAGCAATGCCAGTTATATATTAACGGTACTTTGAAAAATACTTTCACATCTTTTTTATTGGGAGTCTACTACTGTGCTCCACACAGTGGAAACTACAAAATGAATATGACAAACGCCTATCAGGTTGCTTAAAAATCTTATTAGAGAAATGTATTTGCATATACAAAATATTTAGTGAACAATATAGGATGTGATTTAACGTATGTGGGACAGATCATGTGAAAAATCCTCTTGAATCTGCCTAACCTGAGAACAGTTTATAAGTGAGCACAATTAAGCTGGTTATTGAAGGAGAGTCCGGATTTACCTATTATAAAGTACGGTAAGGTATATTAAGCTAGAATTTGCGTATAGTAAGGTCTTCAAGGCCAACCACAAGGTGTTTCCAAGCTCCCTTTCCTTTTCTACATTCTGTATTTCTTCTTTTTATTCCTGTTGTTGCTTCCTATTTCTGGAATTCCCCAATCTCACATTTGTACCTGTCATCTTCAAGACCCATGATTTCCATTTCTACCTATCCAACTCAAACCCCATTATTTTCACCAAGCTTTGGGTTCCCAGTGAGATTTTAGCATCTTTCCCTAGGGTCTCAGTGCACCTCTTTTCTCCCATTCTCCCACAACGCCCACCTTAGTGTTAAATGTTAATATAGGTTACAAGCCAAGCAGTTAAAAAAAAAAAAAAAACTAGTGCATTTAATGCATTTTTTATTGTGCTTTAAGTGAAAGTTTACTAATCAAGACAGTCTCTCATATATAGCCTTATATACGCCTTTCTGTATACTCCTAGTTGCTGTCCCCCTAATGAGACAGCACATTCCTTCTCTCTACCCTGTGTTTCCACTTCCGTTCAGCCAGCTTCTGTCCCCCTCAGCCTTCACATCTCCCCTCCAGACAGGAGCCACCCACAAAGCCTCATGTGTCTACTTGATCCAAGAAGCCCACTCCTCACCAGTATCATTTTCCATCTTACAGTCCAGTCTAATCCCTGTCTGAAGAGTTGGCTTTGGGAATGGTTCCTGTATTGGGTGAACAGAAGGTCTGGGGACCGTGACCTCTGGGTTCCCTCTAGTCTCAGTCAGACCATTAAGTCTGGTCTTTTTACTAGAATTTGGGGTCTACATCCCATTGCTCTCCTGCTTCTTCAGGGACTCTCTGTTGTGCTCCCTGTCATGGCAGTCATCAGTTGTAGATGGGCACCATCCAGTTCTTCTGGTCTCAGGCTGCCGTAGTCTTTGATTTACATGTCCCATTCTGACTCTTGGTCTTATACTTACATTGTAATGCATATTTTTAAAGGCACATTGCTAAGATATATGCCTTCTTACCTCACTATTCAAAATAATGCTTACAGAATACTATATGGAGTTTATTCCATGGCATTTTTAACAATTGGGTCACATAGAACTAACCTCAAAATTTATTGTGAATAATCAACAAATTAATTACTTTTTGTCATTTTTAAAAAAGGAGATAACAAGTGTTCACCCTTTTTTCCTACTTTATAAACTACTTGAATTTACCAATAATGATAATGTATGTGAAGTAAAATTCCATCCCACTTCCAACTTCAGGTATTTTATACTTAGAAATTCATGGATAAATGAGAAGATACATAATTATGACTGACTCCTTGGATTGGCAGTGAGATGTGGATGCTTAAAATTCTGGGTACTTATATTTACTAAATTAAAATAAATTGTTCAGTTAACCAGATATTGATACAAACAAGTGATATGTATAACTAATTGGAAAGATTACCATATTAGTTGGCACACTTGTTTTAATGAAAATTGTTGATCTAAAAGTCATGCCTAGAGGCAAGGCCTTGAAAGAAGTACAGCCAGAAGGCTCATTAGAAGTGAGGATAGTGAGACTTCATCTCGCTTACTTTGGACATATTATCAGGAGGGACCAGTCTCTGGTGAAGGATATAATGCTTGGTACAGTAGAGGGTCAGTGAAAGAGAGGAAGACCCTCAACAAGATGGACTGACACAGTAGCTGCAATAATGGACTTAAACATAGCAATGATTGTGGGCTTGGCACAGAAGCAGGCGGTGTTTCATACTGCCGTGCGTGGGGTTGCTATGAGTCAGAACAGACTCGAGGGCGCCTAACAACAACAACAACAGAGACAAGGTAGATATATTAAAAAGATAATCATGAAAACTAATTTCAGTCAGGGGACACAATCTAAGTAAATCCAAATGCAGGTCTTTGTCCCTCTGGTGTGTCCAATTTAGCCGGAAACCATCTGTGAACTGTGAGCCCCTATAACCTCTGTACTCTAGGAAATAATGAACATTTAGGATGGAAGGCCCAGAATGATTTTAGCATTGGCACTGGTTCCTAAAAAAAGAATTTAATTTGTTATGAGTGCAATTTTGGTTTAAATAATTCTCATTTCTTTCTACCAAGATAATACAAAATTGATGCAGTTGGAATTTGTAGTGTTTGCTGTCTGTCCATTCTTATTTCTTGATAGAAAAAAAATTATGTTATGAATATTTATCTTGAGATGTAACCTATAAGTTATAAATTCTTGTCTAAGCAATGGAACAATATAGCCTTCTGGAAGGAAAAGGCTGAAGGATGTGATAACTGAATGTGTGGCACCTCAAGAGCCTGGGTTGGTGAAGGATGCTGGTTAAGGAACCTGAAAAAGCTTGCGGGTGAAGTATAGATCTCTTTCTCCTAGTGAACCCCTGGACAGAATTTTTGAAGAAATAGGTTCAGGCACAGGATTTTCAGTATCTGCCTTTGTCTTTATGGGACTGACTTGGCCAAGCAATTATGAAAAGGAATAGCTGTGGTAAGTAAATTCACCACGTGGCGTAGTGTAAATCAAGAAATTCTAAACCTTGTCAGAATGTGTGAGATGAGTTAGCAGAGTATTTAAAGAGGCTTGTGGGGAGACTTGTCATGCTGAAGCGGTTATGAGGTTATTTGACTTTTTATCTCAACAAGGACAAAAGATGTATGGAAGTGGTCAGGTCTTTTATCTGTTTATTATTTGTATACTCCATTTTACTTTTTTTAAACCAGTTCCCAGATTGCTTTATTATATTATTGTACAGTCTAGGAATATGTCAGAAAAGCAAAAAGTCCAATGATGGAACTGAAAGTCTTATTAGGAATAAGCAAAGAAATGGAGACTATTTTGTTTGGAGGAAAGGTGATGGTCAGTTTTTAAACATTTGAATGGCTGTCAGGGAGAAGTTAAGTTAGAATTCTTAGGAAGATTTTGTAAGAACATGGGTAAGAAATCTCTAATAAGTGAAGCTGTCCAATATCAGAATGGCAGCTTTGTTAAACAATGAGGTCTATCACCAGAAGTGTTCTAGTCAAAGTTAAAAAAAAAAAAAAAAAAATCTTTCCATGATACTATAAGATAGAGAAAGATTGTATTCCAGGACCTCCACAGATCCTTCTAACTCTCAGATTCTAAGATAATGGTAATTTTTGCACGTGATTCAGTAAATTATTTATGGGGCCCAAGATTACCTTGATAATTTACTAAGTTACATCCATTGAGTCAGTTCTGACTCACAGAGGCCCTATAAGACACAGCAGAACTGCCACATAGTGTATCCTAGACTGTAACCCTTACGGGAGTAGTTCACCATGTCTTTTCTCCTGCAAAGCTTCTGGTGGGTTTGAACTACCGAGCTTTCAGTTAGCAGCTGAGCTCTTAACTATTGCGCCACCAAAAAAATAAATAAATAAAAACAAGACAAAAAAACTGCTGTCAAGCCCATTCCAACTCATAGCTCCTTTAATTTACTAACTACTGAAGCCAAACCCATTGCCGTTGATTCTGACTCATAGCAACCCTATAAAAAAACCCTATAGCTTGGGAAATGTAGTTTCACTGTGAGCCATTCATCTGAATTAAAGTCTCCGAAGATAGGGTGGGAGAGAGCTGGGCTGGGATGTTAAGACACTGGGATTCTAATCCTGGCTTAGGTAATGATTGCATAAAAAAAAAAAAAAAAAAAAGCTGCAACAAATCATTTAGCTTCTGATGGTCTCAAGGTCTTGGCTGTAAAATGTTGAACTATTCGTCACTAAGATTTTACACTTTACAATTTCCAAGAAAGCACAACTGTTAGTTCTCACGTTCCTCATCTATCCATCTGCCTTAGTTGATTCTTTCCCATTTTTTTAGAACCAACTACTCAGTGAAGCCATGTGTAGTAATGCCCTGAATTAATTTCAATTGCTATATATTATGTTTGAAAATGCATCTTTAACTGCGATCTTTAATCAAGCAAAAGAAATATTACATCTACATGTTTCTTCAGAAAAGACTAATGATATGTCTTAAATATAAATTGGTCTCATAAACTGGTATTAATATACCTTTTAAATTATGGCTATTTGATACTTATTAAAATTGTCAGCCATTGAAATTTAATGTACAAAGAGCAACTTATACTCACACATAGAAAATATGTATGTACAAAAAAATGAGAAAATGGATGCTCGCTATTGACTCTCTAATTTTGAATAAGGTCTTAATGCTTCAGGCTAAAAACAATTTTTGATAGTTAAATGATGAAATGTAAGGTCCCATAGTTAATAAAGAACAATTATTAGATTTGTATGCATCTTCAAAACTTCTTTATTGGGTGACATATTTTTAAAGATAAAACTGATTATCTGATTTTATTAATAGAGGATGTCTTTTCATCATAGTTAGGAATATCCAACATTGATAAAGTCCAGTTATGGTTTCTCCTTTTATAATTTAGGATTTTCTTACATATGCCACACTTTCCAAACTAAAGTTATTATAAGAAAATAATAATAAAATAATCCAATTCTTAAAAAATTTGTACTTTTATAGATTATATTTTATTATCAAAATCTCAGATATTCTTTATGCAATTCTACACCCCAGAATTCAGGCTATTAATTTTTGGAGATTCTGCTCTTAGCAGAAGCTATCGCTCCACATCCAATTCCTACACGGAATAACTTGAACTGTGCTTCTACATCTTCTCAATGTTTTCCTCAGTGATATTTTTAAGTACATAGGAGACAACCTTTGTTTATGTTGTTAGGTGCCTTCAAGACAATTCTGACTCATAGCTACCCCATGTACAACAGAACGGAACACTTCTGTGCCATCCTCACAATCATTGTTATGCTTGAGCCCATTGTTGCAGCCACTGTGTCAATCCATCTCGTTGAAGGTCTTCCTCTTTTTTGCTGACCTTCTACTTTACCAAGCATGATGTCCTTCTCCAGGGACTGGTCCCTCCTCATAACATGTTCAAAGTATGTCAGCAGCGCATACTTTGCCTCTAATCCTTGCCTCTAATGAGCTTCCTTGCTTCGAATGAGCATTCTGGCCGTACTTCTTCTAAGACATATTTGTTCATTCTTTTGGCGGTCCATGGTATATTCAATATTCTGCACCAGCACCATAATTCAAAGGCATCAGTTCTTCAGTCTTCCTTATTCATTTTCCAGATTTTGAATGCATATGAAGTGATAGAAAAAACACCATGGCTAGGATCAGGTGCACTTTAATTCTTAAAGTGACATCTTCGCTCAGCAGAAGACAATCTAGTTATTATACGTTAGTATCTATTTAGGTACAATAGTTAGCAAATAAACTACTCATTCCAGTGAATAGGTGAAAAATAATCAATTTTATTGTGCTTTTATATTAACTTAATCTGAGAAGCAAACAAAGTAATGCATTCAGAATTTTTGATATTTACAGTACCTGACTGTGTTGGGTTTTCCAGGCAAAATATTAGTATGAACTGAACTTCAGCCCATCCTGCTACTGTGCTTGTTTTAGATGAGGTGACCCTGCCCATTGTATGTACAGAACTGTCAGTAGGCTGCCCTACTCAAAACCGCAACTAAAGTACTTAGAGGGGATGCCATTGTACGGCTCTGGAATTGGAGACTTTGGATCAGTCTTTCTTTAAGAAATGATTGTGCACAGTTGCTCTGGGAGCAAAGCGCTGAAGTCAGACAACTTGGGTTCAAAAATCTCTCTTTGCCATTAAATGATGGTATAACTTAGGGTACTGTCTCTTTGTCCAAAATTAATAGGGCCTCTTAAATTCTCAGATTTTTGAATCGGTAAAGTGAAAATACTTAGTTAAAACCGTTCTGAAAGGGCTGTTATAAGATTCAAATAGTGAAGTGCATGCAAAACGCTTAGCATCACAGTGTCTTCTACAGAGTAAGTATGCAATAAATACCATACTTGTGCGTATAGTAAATGAGTTGGGAAAACTCTGCTGAAAAATTAGGTATTTCTAAATTCACTTATTGGGAAAATGAAGCATTTACAGTTAACTGTTTAATTTATAGTATACTGATTATTTTTATTAGCATCTTTTAATTCTGAGCTTATGTTTAACTTTGCAAAATTCACTTGACCTTTACCCATCATAAAAATATCAATCTAAGTACTAACAGACATTTCCAAGTCACTGAGGTTGCAAAAAGGAGCCTTGGCAGTATGGTGGTTAAAGCACTGAGCTGTTAACTGAAAGGTCGGCAGTTCGAACCCACCAGCCACTCCTTGGGAGAATTATGTGGCAGGCTGCTTCCATAAAGATTACAATCTAAGAAACCCTATAGGGCAGTTCTACTCTGTCCTGTAGGATTGCTATGAGTCAGAACTGACTCCTTGGCAGTGGGTAATGTTGCAAATTATTACCGTAAAAAACCATGCAGTCACTTTCCTTGGATATGTGGGGCTTGGAAGGATTAATCTGGTTTTGCCTAAGTAAAAGGAGCCCTGCTGGCACAGTGGTTAAAGCACTAGGCTGCTAAACAAAAGGTTGGTGGTTCAAATCCACCAGCTGCTCTGAGGGAGAAAGATGTGACAGTAACTGGAGGTATAGCTCAGTGGTAGAGCCTGTGCTTAGCATGCACGAGGTCTAGGGTTCGATGCCCAGTACTTCCACTTTAGGAAATCCTGGTGGCTTAGCGGTTAAGTGCTATGGCTGCCAACCAAAGGGTTGGCAGTTCAAATCCGCTAGGCGCTCCTTGAAAACTCTATGGAGCAGTTCTACTCTGTCTTATAGGGTCGCTATGAGTTGGAATCGACTTGATGGCCCTGGGTTTGGGCCTAAGTAAGCACGGCTATTTACAATCAGATTTTTTATTCTTAAATGAAATATACTGGTAGCAAAAAAAAAAAAAAAGTATTTAAGAAGTATAGTTACAGATATTCATATACATACAAATTACTGTTTGGGGAAATTTAATGTTTTAGGTACTGGCTTACATTTCTAATCCTTTATAATTAAAGCATTTATGAACATGGAGAGCATGAAAATATACAGTAATGTTTATTGCCATTGATTAAGGTAACCATGAAGAAAGGCTTTGAATTCTCCTGTAAAGACGTTATCTGAGTATAATAGCAGTCTTTTTAAGAAGATAAAAAAGTGAATTTATTATTATCCTTGATAACAGCTTTTAATGAAGCCAGTCCCACTCCAGTGCAAGAAAAGATGCAATTGGCTTTTTTTTTTTTTCTTCTGAGCCTTTTTAACCATTATATAACTTTAGGAGAAAATTTTAATTTGGTCCCAATTTACATGAGCAATTTATTGTATACAAGAGAGTACTAAAATTTAATATATATCTGTAAATTGATAAAAGTAAGAGATATGCAGATGTTTGTTAATCAGAATATTAGTAACAAATGTCCTAAAGAATCAAGGAACAAAATGTCTTTCTAGATGTGTAATGAAAATAGCAAAGAAGTCAAAAGGTTGTTATTTCCACTTAATTTTTTACTTTCCACAATGTAAAGATAATACCTATAATTTTACATTGTGGTCTAAAACTATATTGCAGTTGCTGAGGTGTGTAATTAAAAATGCCTCATTATTATCAGAAGAATATATGATTTCTAATAAGAATTAAGGAGCCCTGGTGGTGCAAATTGTTAAGTGCTCGGCTGCTAACCAGTAGGTTGGCGATACAAACCAACCCAGTGGCTCTGCGGGAGAAAGACTTGGCCATCTGCTTCCTTAAAGATTATATCCAAGAGAACCCTATGTGACAGTTCTACTCTGTCACACGGAGTCGCTGTGAGTTGGAATTTACTCTATGGCACCCAACATCAAGGAGAACTACCTACTTGATGTGCTAGGCATATGAACTAATCGTAATGGTGTCATCTCTGAGCTACTTTTTCCAGTTTTATTAAGACAAAGAAAAGTCTGTCAGATCTATGATTGGTCCTTCCCTTTTTGGCTGAAGGTCTCAAATAATTTGCCTCTAGATGTAAGGAACTTACGAACACTCCAAGGCGTTGGTTTTGGCAGTAAATTCCTAGAACCTTGGCAGCCATGTTGCCATATGCAGAAATGTTCTCTAAGTTTCAGAGGATTATACACGTGAATACATGGTGGCTAAAGTTTGTTGTAGTGCTTTGTTATCTTAATACATATCTGCTTTTCTTATATATCACAGCACCTGGCAGATTGTACCAAAAACAAAACCAAACCCGGTGCTGTCGAGTTGATACCGACTCATAGCGACCCTATACAACAGAGTAGAACTGCCCCATAGAGTTTCCAAGGAGCACCTGGTGGATTCGAACTGCTGACCCTTTGGTTAGCAGCCATAGCACTTAACCACTACGCCACCAGGGCACCGGCAGATTGTAAGTCCTCACTAAATATTTGTTGAATGAATAAATAAATGTGATTAAGAATGCTGACATCTTCAGCCTTTAGCAATTTGGTTCCTAAGGTATATTGGTCCACAGAACAATAGATGCCCTTGATTTGGCATTTTTAGAAGAAAAACAAAACAAAAACTCCACCACTAGCTCAGCATGTGATGTCACTTTTATGCCACTGAACATCCTCTTGGACCTATCTCCACCTTCAGCCACTCATGTGACGTCCAGTTTTGTAAAGGCTTTAGCCAGATTTATAAAAGTGCAAACTGATAGCAACTCACTGCAGGCTGAGCAACTACTTTCTTCTTTCCCTGAGCCTTCTCTGACACTGCAGTGTAGGACTTCTGCAGAAACTCACTCAGCACTCACTCTGGCACTACTTGGAACTGTGGAGGAATTAATACTCATGGGCCCGCCCTTGACCAATGAAGACCTGGGGTCAGTGGATAAATGCTTTGTTTTTTGACCCCTGGGCTGACATACAGTAACTTACCATTGAGAGTTACCAAGACTATCACTAATTGATATAATTGGATGAGTTGCAGATGAAAAGTGCAGCATTTTGTGCTCTGGCTGTGGTGTTAGAACAGTACAGGAGAATGGCAATTACAAGGGGAGGTAATAATATCACATCCTTGGGTGAGTCTACTTCATATCCCTATTCGTCAGTATGGTTCCTGGAAAAACTAGAACAAAACTCTCTGGTTCATGGAAGATGATAGCAAGCTACTGCAAACTGAACCAAGTGTTAGGTCCAGTTGCAGCTGTTATGAAAATGTTGTATCTAAATTAGCACAAATCAACACAAACTTTGGCACTAAGTATGCAAATACTGACTAGCAAACATGTTTTTCTCAATTCCCACTAATAAGGAGGATCAAAAGCCATATTTTTTTACTTGGGAAGATAGCAGTATACATTCACTACCTCACCATAGGGCCAAATTAACACTTCTACCTTTTGTCAAAATACAGTCTTCAGGGATCTTGATTGTCTTGACATTTCTCAGTACATCACACTCATGATGTGATGCTGGTTGGATATGGTGAATAGAAAGAGGAAAGTAGGAGAGATGATCTAAGAAAAAAGATTTATATCAATTAACAGGAGATAAAACCCATGAAGTTCATGTACCTAAACCTTAGTTAAAGCTTTTAGGAATCCAGTGACCTGGAGTAAGCCAATATATCCCTTCAAATGTGAAAGAAATCTATTGGTGTACCTTACATCCCTTACCATTAAGAAAGAGACACCCTTCTTAGTTGACCTTTGTATTAATTCTCTTTTGCTACATAACAAATTGCTCCCAAAACTTGACAACTTAAAAGACAAATATTTACTATCTCAGATTCTGTGGTTCAGGAAACCAAAAGCAGCTTAACTCAGTAGTTTGGCTTAAGGTCTCTTAAATTTTGGCATTGTTTGACACCTGGAGAGACTAGAGATTTTGAAAACAAGCAAGTACTGGCTTCTTTTTGTGTAAGTTCTTCTATAGCTTACCTCTCTTTAGTCACATTTTGTTACAAGCAGCAAGAGGAAACCAGGCAACACCTTCAATACTCCATCTGGAAAGCTTAGCTAGGTCACTCAGTTCATTATACATGTTCTACTTGCCACATAACTAAATTTTCTACTCTTATGTAACAAGAATCCTCTTTCCCTAGGTTTCCAATAGCACTCTCACTTCTTTTTAAGCCCTGATTGGCAGCCACCTTTAGTGCCAACAGGCAGGCTTCTTCCAGCATCTCTTCAAAGCATCTTTGGCTTTTACAAAATTGCCCTCATAGTTCTTCTAGCTTCTGCCCACTACCCAGTTCCAAAGCCACTTACACATTTTAGATATTTTGTTATGGCAACATATCCCTTTCAGGAACCATAATCTGTATTAGTTATCTATTGCCACATAACAAATTACCCCCAATTTAACACCTTATAACCAATAAATATTTATTATTTCACAGGTCCACATGTCAGAAATTTAGAAGTGGTTTCACTGGGTGGTTTTGGCTCAGGGTCTCTCATGAGGTTATACAAAGGTCCTGGTGTTGGCTAGGACTGAATTCATCTGGAGGCTTGACTAATACTGGGGGATCTACTTCTAAGCAGTTCATAGGTCACTTACATGGCTCTTTGCAGAAAGCTTCAGTTCCTTATCATGTGGACCTCTATGTAGGACTGTTTGCATATCCTCACTATATTGCAGTTGGCTTCACCCAGAGCAAATGATCCAAGAGACAGCAAGTCAGAGGCTACCATGACTTTTTGACCTAGCTTTATAGATTATGCCAACATTTCTGCACTGTCCTAGTAGTTATATGGTCATCCCTATTCAGTGTGAGAGGGGACTATAGAAAGGCATTAATACCGGGAGGTAGGCTGGCTACCACACCCTCTTTGCATTCTGAAAGCATCATGTATCATACTTGGGAATATTGCTGCAGTTTATTTATTGGTTGACTTGAACATTTATAAACTTGGAAGGAAAAAAATCTGTGATCCTAAAGAATATTTTTCCATAAGAGATTGATTTTGGTATCCAATTATTTCAATGGGGCTTTATTAAAAAGTTAAGGATTCTTTGTTATGAATATATGAATTCTCTATATGGGGTGCTCAAATACAGCTAAGATAACTTTTCTATTTTTGGATGCTTACCTCCCTCCAATGAAACAATAGAAATATTTTAGAGGCTAGATGGCTTTATAGTTTTCTCAAATCTATAAAGATTGAACCTATTAGGTTCAAACTTACCTC
Organism: Loxodonta africana; assembly: GCF_030014295.1. Lineage (NCBI taxonomy): Eukaryota > Metazoa > Chordata > Mammalia > Proboscidea > Elephantidae > Loxodonta > Loxodonta africana. The sequence continues at coordinate 72,031,124 of NC_087349.1, read as the reverse complement.
ATTTGTTCTTCCTATTTAGCACTGATGTTAAGATCGAATGAGATCATATACGTGAAAGTACACTCTACAATTACAAATAATAAAGAAAAACATAATAATAAAATAAACGAGAGCAATGTAATCTAGGAATACCATGTTGAAGGTACCTTTGATCGCCATGTTTTGGTACTAACAAGTGGTACCTTTAAATCATGGTAATGTGTACTCTTGGTAACATTACCTAACTATGAAGAAAATAAAATGGTTAGTAGTTTACCTTTTAATATATACAAAATAAATTCCAAGTTGATTCAACATATTTGTCTTGAATGGATCTACAAAGATGAAACTTTGAATGTGTTTTTATATTACCTCTGTATTCGCAAAGCTTTTTTCACCATAAAAGCAATGGAAGAAACAAGTAGTCTTAGTAAAATGCAGGCATATCAAAAACATTAACCAAAATAACACATAAAATACAAAGGGAAAATATGTTTCAGGTGTCACAGAAAATGTTACTATCATCAAATAAATACAATAAGGTGAAAAGTAAAGCTATGATGCTGCTGGAAAACATAGAAAAGAATTTAACAAATAATTCACAGGAAAGGTGATAATTATGCTTAAAGTCATATGCAATAAAAATTCAATTAAAAGAACAATGGGCCTGTGTGCATTTATCAAATTAACAAGGAATTTATTATAATAATCAATGCTGATCAGGGTGTAGTGAAGGGAGGGTAAATTTCCACAAGGTTCTCTCACCAAAAATCATTTGGGCAACATATTTTTAAAAATCTTAAAATTGTCATACACTTTGACCTAGTTATTCACTTTAATGGAATCTAGCCTAAAAAATTTATCACTGACACATGCAGACTTTAAAATCTTAAGTCAAAAAAAGTGACTCTTTTTTGTGTAAGAGAAAGACATTTCACTAACTTCTTTCACAAATATTTCTAATAATGTTGACATTTAGTTTATGGTTCAGGTAGTGTTATAAGACAATGAGAGTTAGTGACATGGTTTATATAAAATTTTATAAATGGGCAGACCAGGACCCAAGAAGGTTAAGTCATTTTCTGAAGAAAGATCGACCATGATAGGTCCTGCGAATAGATGACTGTATTTGGAAATGCTAAAATTGGCTATCCTAGTTAGTGATTTCTCATTTATTGTCTCATCAGATTTAAGGAGTTTGCTCTAATTTTGTACATTTAATTTGATATTCTTATATAATTTCTTACTAAAGTTTAATTAATTTTGAAGATGAAAACGCAGCCTGACTTCCACAGTGATCTTTCCTTATTCACCAAACTGATTTGTCATTTGAGAGTTATGTTTTAAATTTAAATTAAATTAAAACTCAAGGCAAAGAAGCTATGAGCCCTCCTTTTTGTTTAAAAATGAAATCTTAATTTGGGGTCAATAAAATATTCAAAATTTAATTGTTCTTATGTTCACAAATCTGTACAAAGAGGTCTACTAGACAGATCACATATTTATAATTAAATCAATTAAATTAATTGACATTATGTTGAATGGCAGAGTAATGCCAGGCATTCAGATTATCAATCTATGGGACTATTACAAGACAGATGTTTAGGTCTACATTTAGTTCTAACCCCATGAAAGCCCCTTTAGAATTATAAAATGAATACAAAAGAAGCAAAATCATGTTTTAGTGCTGAAAAATAGAAAAGGGTATTATCAATTCTTCAGGAACTTTAAGGTCTTTCTAGTGTACACAGTACAGGAAGGATTACAAAACCAACCAAACCAAACCTAGTGCCGTCCAGTTGATTCCGAAACTCATAGCGACCCTATAGGACAGAGTAGAACTGCCCCATAGAGTTTCCAAGGAGAGCCTGGAGGATTCTAACTGCTGACCCTTTGGTTAGCAGCCGTAGCACTTAACCACTACGCCACCAGGGTTTCCCAGGAAGAATTAGATTTAAAGAAATAGAGACTATCTTTTTAGTCAAAATAGTCAAAGGATGGACCCTCCAAGAAAATAAGCTCATAGGATTCACCCTATGGGACCCCAAACTTATAGAAATTCCGGTCTGCTGATATCAAGAAAAAAATATGCTCATAAATTGCTGGCGAGAGGGGAAAATGGTACATTTTCACAGTCAGTTTCACAATACTAGATTTATCAAAACCTTGAAACTTTGCAGAACCTTTGGCCAAATGATCTGAACCATGTGTGACAATAGATGTTCATTGTAGCATTCTTTATAATATTGGAAACAATTAGAAAAGACTTAAGTGTCCACAGCAACACATGCCCACAAATATAAAATAATTAGATAGATCTTGATAAATTGCTACCATGAAATACTGTACTCATTGTTATTATTGAGTCAGCTCCGACTCACAATGACCTTATGTATAACAGAACAAAACATTGTCCAGCCCTGAGCCGTTTTCATGATCATTGATATGTTCAAGTTCATTGTTACAGCTATTGTGTAGTGCCTTCCACCACAGAAGCCTTATCTTCCAGCACTATATTGAACACTATTCTGTTGTGGTCCATAAGGTTTTTATTGACTAATTTTCAGAAGTAGATTGCCAGGCCTTTTTTTTTCTAGTCTTCACCTCTGAAACCTGTCCTCCATGGGTGACCCTGCTGGCATTGAGATACTGGTGGCATGGCTTCCAGCATCACGCAAACCCTACAGTATGACTGACAGGTGATGGGTTGTAACCATAATATGCTGTTGTTAGCTGCTGTCAAGTTGGCCCCTGACTCTTGGTGACCCCATGCACAACCAGATTGGACTGTTGTAATCCCTAGGGTTTTCAATGGCCAATTTTCTGAAGTAGATCACCAGGCTTTTCTTCTTAGTCCATTTTAGTCTAGAAGCTCTGGTAAAACTTTTTCACCATCACAGCCGCACTGACAGAGAGTGATGGTTGCTCTTGAAGTGCATTGCCCGGAAATCAAATCTCCCACATGGAGAGTAAGAATCATAGTATACGTCTATCTAATTCTGTAGAAATGAAGAGCAAAAAAAACCTGTCTAATAGGTTCAATCCTTGTAGATCTAAAAAAAATACGAAGCCATCTAAGCCTCCTCACATCTATTGAAATGGAAAAGTTATATAGTACATTGCAAAGTAAAAAAGCAGATTATAAAAGAATTTATAGTACAATCCCAGATTTATTTAAATATAGTTTTAATTGCTTAGAATCACAGCAAAATGTAGACTAGTTACTTCGAATTGATGAGATTTATGAGGAATTTTCCTCCCTTTTAGCAATAATTTCTAATTTTTTGGCACTGATTTGCTTGAATAAAAACAAAAAATAATTTTGTAAATTTTAAAACAGGTTACTATGTAATGTTCAGGAGACAGAATTAGTATATTACTAAGCCATTTCATACTCCTTGATCTTGGTAGAGTAGGACATGCTGCTCCATGAACAAATCCAGGACTGGAAAACACATTACCTCATTTGAAGGAGGCAAATGTATTTAGTCAAACAAGAAACTGGCTCATTTGAGAGTTTTATAGCAAACAAGGACAGAAAGTAGTTTGCATAATTTTCTCATGCTCCTTTTATAGTGTTTGTCTTTTATAAGACGAAGGCTCTTTTAAACAATTACTGGCCACCTGTCAATAATGTGGCCTTTTATAGACTCAGCCTTTCATTGTTCCCATGCCCTTGACTTACAAAAAAACAGTCTTAGAGAAGTCAGGATTGAATATGGTAGGCAAAATACTAATTTTAAATTAAAAAGACTGTCTTTTTCTTGATGGAGATAGAGAATTTTCAATGAAATGAAGAGACTAGGCACATTATAAAATCCTAAGTAGCAGGAATAAAAATAAATTCATTATTTTATCAACAGTTTTGGAAAGTTAGTTAAGAATTATATCTGAAGCCTTAGTCTATGGAAAACTAAGCCAAGTAGTATACATTTAAAGTTTTGTCACAATTTCACATAATTTGACATTGATTTCAAGTGACAATATTTGTGTTGTGAGCCTATCAATTACACAAATATTTTGGGTATATAAATAGTTGCTTTAACTTCTTTTTAGTGGTGTAACGCATCAAGCATTTCTTTTCTTGATTTACATAAAATCTGCCAAGCAAACTGTTTTACACGTATTTATTGACCTACATTCTAGAAGTGCTTAGCATGATACTGAATAAACACAATCCTACAGATCTGTACATGGGAATATGTTTCTCTACATAAGGGGTATTATCCAAGGCCTTAAGTAGAAAGCTGCCTATGCTTTGTTTTGCTTTTGTTCAATTAGATTCCAAATTCCCTTTAAATAATCATGGACAAGAACAATAAATGAAACAAGTTTCAAACCAATGGAAATTCTTTATGCTCTTGTTAAAAAGCAAACATCTCCACTCCCTTACCTTCCCACCACCACCACCTCCCAATTTTATCACAGCAGTATGAGTTGTAGGGCTGACTTTTAGCATTTCTGTAGGGACATTTGATGTTAAATATTACCTTCGTACGTAGTACTTGTGAGAGTATGTCATGTTTTCTTTGATAGAGTTTGCATATTGTGCTTTCAAAGTGCACTTTAAAATATTTGCACTCATTGAAACATGGTAGCTAATTGGACTAACAATTGTCAGCTGTCAAGAGCAATTTTAGATATGGTCTCTTTTCTGTTCAATGTGTGATTATTTCAAGACAGCTTGGAGGGCAGAAGTAGACAGCCCTTCATTGGGTATACAGTGGTGAAGATCTGATCTTTCAAGAGGTCTGTTAATTGGACACACATGTAATACCCAAGGTGCAATAATAAGATAAGCCAGCAGTTAAGGCCTGCAAGGTGAATGAGTTTTCCTTAGGTTCAATCATGATTATATTTCCACTTCTGCTTTAGCTGGTGCCTTTGTGCATTTTATTCCTTTTCTTTAGCGTCAGTGGGTACGTTTATAGATCTCCATAGAGTTTTGTGGGGATATGCTATCTTATGGTGTTCAGTGTAAATATACTTGGAATAAAATAAACCCAACAGGATTATCTGCAAGTAGCTAGTTAATAAGAATCTGGGATGATCTGATTGGAATGGGAATTAAAATGTATTTGTATTTAAATGTGTGCTTTTTCTAGTTATCTAGGTAAACCTTAGAAATTCTAACTCATCATCAGTATATATAAAATAGTGTAGAAATGTTCCTGAACTCACATTCTTCCATCTGGCATTGCCATCGAGCATGTAATACTTTTGATATTAAGATCTACAAACTAACCTTTCTCCTTTCTGAACAAAATAAGTGAGGAAATTCATTCAAAAGTTTGATATGAAAATTAAAAAAACATGATCAAAACATGGCATGTAACTAATTATTCCATTAAGTTAATGGGAGTGTGAAGCTTTTAAAATATAATTACATTTATACAATGTAAAAGGATGTACACAGAAACATACACACATGCACACACACATGCACACACACACATGCACACACACACATGCACACACACACATGCACACCATGTTCCTCATATCCAGTGAGAAACATCAAAGTAAAAATCATGCTACCTTGTGACAAACTACAAATTTGAAATTTACCCCTGCCAATATTTCGATGTCAAATTGTAACTTTTACTTTATCGGAAAACTATTGTGTCTGTAATGTCTGTACTAGAGGAATTATTGTCAAAGATCAATAGAGAAACAGGTGTTCAAAGAGATGCTTCTAGTTGGGAAAATTTAGCTTCTTCAAACTAAAGAATAAAAATATACTCCATGGTTCCCTTAGGGAGTATATTTGTATTCTTTACAAAGTGCAGAATAAGCATTTGAGTCATAGTTTCATAAACAAGATGCCAGTATTATTAAACTTCTACATGAGCTGTTTTCTTTTTATTTTATAGGGCATTTACACATTTTGAGTAGACAGGAAAGTTTATTTTATTTTTTATATGTAGATGAACATCATTGCTGGAAAATGTGCTTTGTCTAGCTCAAAAGCCAAGAGAAAAACAAGAAATACTGTGCGTACACATCCAGGATAATCTAAAATCTGCTAAAAAGCGATGCCAATTTAAGAAAAATGTTTTGCATATTTACGTATAAAAATATATGTAATAATATTAAAACAAGTTACATGAAAAAATTATAGGCTCTCAAGATTATGTTATGGGTTCTGGTTGTAATTGAATATGTCACTACATTTAAAATTTTTTATTAGTAATTGCATCTTTTTTTAATTGCTACATAAGAGTCAAAAGTTTTTAGATAACAATGATATATTGGAATGACTTAAAAGAAAATTACATTTTGTTTTTATCCTCAATTACCTCTACAGCTGCCATCTGTTGAATAATAAATTAATTGGAAAAACATTTCCATGATTTAGTTTCTGATTTTATTCATTTATTTAATAAATATTATTGAGCTTGTCCTGTGTGCATGGACTACCATTGTTAACAGAAGACAGGTGAGGGCCTGCCCTCAAGGGGCCATGGTGTTGTTGTTTAGTTGTCCTTGAGTAGATTCTGAATCATGGTACACCGTATGTACAGAGTAAAACTACTCCAAAGAGTTCTCAAAGCTGTGACCTTTTGGAAGCAGATTGCCAGGCCTGTCTTTCAGGGCGCCTCTGGGTCAACCTTTTGGCTAGTAGTCAAGTATTTAATCGTTTGTGCCACTCAGGAAACCCCATGGGGCCATAGAGTCAGTCTAATTTGGTAAGCAATAAACTAATTGAAATTGTCATAAGTGTGATGTGAGAAACATGCAGGATCCTCAGAATTTATAAGGAAGGAACTCATCCCAATTTAGTGTCAGTAAGCCATGCATCATTTTCAAGGTAACTAAAATTCATTTTTAGTTTAGAATAAACTCAGAAGTAAGTTGGAGTCATTTGCTAATATTCATTTTATATGAATTTAATATCTTTGCCAGTCCTAACCTTGAGAGTTAGCTAGTGTGTAGTTCTACCTCATTGTGTTGTTTAGAAAAAACATGTGGTTTCTTTACTTATCAATAATACAAAGACTTTAAGTCAATTCATTTTATATAGTCAGATTTCTGTAATAACATTTCTATTAATTAGTTAAAAGTACCAAACCAAAACCAAATCCATTGCCATCAAGTAGATTTCGACTCCTAGAGACCCTATAGGACAGAGCAGAACTGCCCCATAGGGTTTCCAAGGAGCAGCTGGTGGATTTGAACTGCCAATCTTTTGATTAGCAGCCTTAGCTCTTAACCACTGTGCCACCAGGGCTCCAGTTAAAGCACAGCCATTAATAACAATGCAATCTTACTGAAAACATCCAATTGAGGTTTTTTTTTTTCCATGCCAAATGTATAACTGCTATAAAAAAGTTTTTGTTTTTACTTTGGAGATAAAAGATTAACTTCTTAATAGCCCTGATTTGATTAATCAGTGTAATTTCACAATTAACGTCAAGGATTAGAAAACAAAATATTCAGAAGTTCTCTGGAATTGCATCTTGGATTACTTCAGTTTAGACTTTGAGTTAATTCAAGACACTTCTGTTTTGAAATTTAGACTTAATGGCGTATAGCTTACTCTTAAGGGTCCCGCATAAACACATCTTTAAATGCTGTGTTTAATGTGGAACATAAGAACTATTGTTTTTTTCAGGTTTAGTGAGAAAAAGGTGTAAATGCCAAAGATGTGTTTAATTAATTCTAAATATATATATATATATTTTCCTTATTGTGAAGGATGGTAAATTCTGCGATTCCCAAACTGAGAATTTAAAAAATATCTAAGAGATCAACCTATTTGTGAATATTTTTCTTTTTTAAAAATTAAAAATAAAATATCATCATACATTTACTGTTGGCAGATGCAACAAACCCACTGACACTCAGTTTTCTAAGCCCATCAGGTTTTGACATCAGCACTCTGGGAAGACTATTTCCCTAATGCATTATAAAAACAAAACAAAACAAAAGACCCCATTGCCACTGAGTCAAATCTAACTCATAGTAACTCTTTACATATGAACTTCATAAAGTAATGATATGGGTATGCCAAATATCTGGTCCTTATTTCCATGTGATAATGATTAGTTAGCACAATATTTGTGGTTAGTCTCTTTTCTATTTACAGCTCCATTATACAATTTGTAATGAAGGTAACATCATCAGATTGAAAACATCTTCTTAGGTAAACAAAATGAATATTGGATAAACATTCTTCATATTTCATTCTTTGTTGATTAACAACTATTTTGTCTAGAAGAAAGTATCTAAGCCTTCAGCTCTAAAATCGACTCTAAATCCTTAGACCAAAAGTCAAAAGAACTGGGATTAAAACTCAGGATGGCTTTGTTATTCATCAAGATGTGAAGTTGGAAAATCACTCCACCTTTTTGTTTCTGTTTTTCTCATCCATAGAATGAATCCATTGGCCTAGTTTAGTCGTTTTCACTTTCAGCAGCAGAAGCCTCTTGTCAGAAAAAAATATTATACATCTTAATATATATATAATTAAATAATAAAATGGAGCTCATCTTATCAAAGCAGCAATGGGGGAGGAGTACAGGGCAGGGGAAGTTGGGCCCAACAACACTATTATATGCTGGCCCTCACCTCCCCACACAGCCTATTATAGATGACTCTAGGGTACATCATATGATTCCTCAAATTCCATGGAACACATTTTGAAAATCATATAATTTCATGATCTTTAAATTTCTATACCATTTTAAAGTAATTCTCAACTTCCTAAATTGAGATTGGTCTGTTAAAGCATTGAAAATCATAAAATCTACCTTATCGAAAGAAATAATACATGCAAATGTAAGAAGGTTTCAGTCTGCACTAAGAAGTGTTCTAAAGTAGAAAGCCCACATTTCATAATAAAGCCACTGAAGCATAAAACAGCTCTGGAATACCAAATAGCACACATCGAAGAAATGAATAAATTGATAAAATCCTAAATACTCTTTGAACGTTCAGAAAATTGCAGAAGTCTTTTAATTGAATGTAAATTTCCTTATCCACCTCTATACTTTTCTTGGGGGATGAAAAAATTAATTGTTTGGTAAGTTTAAAGGCAGAAAGTGCTTAAGTGGCACTTTCTAGCTTTGGTTACCAGAAAATAAACACTTTAAATTCTGTCAGCACACACAGTACACAACTATTATTCCTTGCAGTCATAAGTGTGTAGCACCAAAAAATGAGGTGGTAGAAGAGAGGACATTCTATGAAATAGTTAATTGCCCAGGAAAGAAAAAGTCTGCAGGAGGCAAAGCATTTGCATGGGGCTATTTTCTTTGGCAGTTACTGAAATGGATTTGGTGGTTTTAAGACAGGAGTAATGGGTCTTCACTGTGACTAATATCTGATGTCTTTTCTGAGCAAGGATCCTCTAACTACCTAAAATAAAAGAAATGAATAAAATCAAACTTTTAGTAATCCCAAAAGGACCCAAAGTGAAATTGTCCCAGCAGTTACCTTATATAGGCTCTGTGACACAGTTCCCTTTTTGCAAAAATACTTAGTCCTGATGGTTACTTTTCAACAGTCATGTACAGAGACCTACTTTATAACACTTTAGGGAAGTTAATGTACTAGATCTTGAAAAGTCTTTCTGGAACGTGAAGTGACTTGTAGATTTCTTCTAGTAGCACTGTTAACTCTTGTGTTGTTTTATAGGTCCATGGGGCCGATGCATGGGAGACGAATGTGGTCCAGGAGGCATTCAGACCAGGGCTGTGTGGTGTGCCCATGTGGAAGGATGGACGACATTGCATACAAACTGTAAGCAGCCAGAGAGGCCGAATAACCAGCAAAATTGTTTCAGAATTTGTGACTGGCACAAAGAATTGTATGACTGGAGGCTTGGACCCTGGAATCAATGTCAGCCCGTGATTTCAAAAACCCTGGAGAAACCCCTCGAGTGCGTTAAGGGGGAAGAAGGTGTTCAGGTGAGAGAGATCACGTGCATCCAGAAAGGCAAAAACATTCCTGCAGAGGACATCATTTGTGAGTACTTTGAGCCCAAGCCTCTCCTGGAACAGGCCTGCCTCATCCCTTGCCAGCAAGATTGCATTGTGTCTGAGTTTTCTGCCTGGTCCGAGTGTTCAAAGACGTGTGGCAATGGGCTCCAGCACCGGGCACGTCACGTTGTCGCGCCCCCTCAGTTTGGAGGCTCTGGCTGTCCAAACCTGACGGAGTTCCAGTTGTGCCAGTCCGGCCCATGTGAAGCTGAGGAGAGCATGTACAGCTTGCATGTGGGTCCTTGGAGCACGTGTTCAATGCCTCACTCGAGACAAGCAAGGCAAGCAAGGAGACGTGGGAAGAATAAAGAACGGGAAAAAGACCGAGGAAAAGGAGTAAAGGATCCAGAGGCCCGTGAACTTATTAAGAAAAAGAGAAATAGAAACAGACAGAACAGACAAGAGAACAAATATTGGGACATCCAGATTGGATATCAGACCAGGGAGGTTATGTGTGCAAACAAGACTGGGAAAGCCGCTGATTTGAGGTAATGTTTTTTATTACCATTAATTACATGTGTCTGTCTGTCAAAGTCATGGGTAAGGATAACACTCAAGGTGTGCTGTACTAAGTCCTGGAATACTACATGCACAATTTAGAACAAATTACTCCCATGCGTAACCTTTGGAGCTTTAAACCTTTGAAACTTCTGTGGATATTCTGGGGTCATTTCTATTTTGCTCCTGTTTAGGCACTATAACACAGCTGTTGCTGTCAGCACACCAAACCCCGTTGCCGTCCTAGTTGATTTGGACTCATATCAGTCCTATAAGACAGAGTAGAACTGCCCCATTGGGTTTCCAAGGAGCGGCTGGTGGGTTCTAACTGTTGACCTTTTTGGTTAGCAGCCAAGCTCTTAACCATTATGCCACCAGGGCTTCCTCACCACATCTGTTGCTGTCAAGTTTATTTGAATCATGGTGACCATATGTCAGAGTAGAATTGTGCTCCATAGGATTTTCGGTGGCTTCTTTTTTGGGAATAGCTCACCAGGCTTGTCTTCCTAGCACATTATGGGTGGACTTGAACTTCCAACCTTTCAGTTAGCAGGTTAGCAGCTGAATGTGTTAACCATTTTCACCACCTAGGGACTCCTGGGACTCCTGGCATTATACTAAAAAAAAAAAAAAAAAAATACTACTTGAGTTAATTTAACATTCCCTTTCAAATCTAGAGCATGTACAGTTCTCCAGGAGAAGATACTGCTTCTTCAGGTTAATAGTGTTGTTTCCTTTTATAACAGTAAAAAAAAACTTATTGGCTGGATTGTTAGGATTTGAATTCAGATACTTATTTTTAGTAAAATAGAGTAAGGCAAACTTGTAATCTCTCCAGGTTTATAGCATTTTGAGAATTACCCTATAAACAAAATCTACTCTAAACAACAACCTAGGGAGCTATAGCTAAGAATAATTTTAGTTCACATTTTATAAAATGGAATAACTCTCCCTGGGGAAGAAAAGGGAAACCTGGTGTATAAAATAAGTTAAGTATTTAATCATGATCAGCCTAGGTTAGAAAATATGTAATTAATTGGCTTAATATTCTAGACAGAAATTATTTGGAAAATTTTCTTTAAGTAAATAATGACTATATTATGAAATATGAAAGACTTTCTCATACATTACTTATTTATTGTGAAAATAATATATATTGAGGATTATCTAAAAGATATGATGTTCTCTGGATATTCTCAGTTTTGCTCTTGAATAAACCAGACCATCTGGGAGTGGCTTATCTGAATCGTTTGCATAATGGCTTTTTCTGAAATATTTATGTAGTTACGATTTGTGCTGAACTGAAATTACAGAAACATCACTCAGAATTTGATATTGTATTTATTGTAGAAATGACATTGAGTGTGTCATCTACTACACCATGCAGTCTATCCTATTGACTGAAAACATGTAAGATAAATTTCACTGAGGTTGCAACTCATGTGTTTTTGGTGAGCAGTTGGATTGCTTTTCTTATAGCTCCTGGAAATCTTGTAAAAGATCACATTTTCCTGTTTGGCCATTGGGAACCAAAAGAGGACCATGTGGCATGCGTTACCTCACTGGCATCATCTCTTCTCTCATCCTTATTATTTTTCCTTTACCCATTCTTGTCTAGTAATATTATTATGTGTGGATTTTGAAAGCTTATTTAAAGCTCTTTTTGGAACAGGATATAGTTTAAATATGTAAGTAAAAAAACAAGCAAACAAACAATTGATTCACATGTTTAAGACAATAACTTTCTGTCAGTATAGCATGGTTCTGTTCACTACTTTAGCATATTTCCTACCCAATCCCTTTGTACTTACACATTTATATTTTATTTCAGCTGTATAATAATCTGCTCTGTGTTGTGGTCTCTTCTCTCTAACTCCTTCTCTGACTTTGCTAATGGCTGCCTTTTCTCCTGCCTTCATTCTCCTCATTCCTTACAACTCGTGTGTGTGTGTGTACGTGTGTGTGCACGTGTGTGTGTGTTTAACCTCTGGTTCTGGGTCATGCACGCTTTTCAGTTCAATCCTTGTTTTGTTCTTTTCTGACTGTCCTTGTTCCAGTGATTTCCTGATCTCTTTTCCTGAAGTATTACAGTTACATTAGTTACTTGGATCCCACTGAGTAATTGAATGAGCCTCCAAGGCACCTTGAGTTGTCTCCTGCTGTCATTGGGTTAACATGCTGAAGACATATAATTTAATGTTGACTACTCAACTAAAAGTGTAATTAGGGTAGTAGCTACCACTGCATGGTGCCAAGTACCATGATCCTAATATTCCTATCCAGTTGTCTGAATTAAGCAAATATATTAAATAATCTGTAGGCATTTTTCAGGTTCTTATATTCCATTGAAAATACCATATCTAACTATTGCAGTAGAATGGTAGTTGCATTTATATTCTGATTTATTGGGGTATAGATTAAAGTTTATGTTAAACAATTAAATTGGTTATTAATATTTATCATATATGAATTATTGTACATGGTTAAGAAAGTTAAAGTCCTAGTGAAGAAGAGACAAAAAAAAGGTGCATTGACTACATTTTGCTGAACTATTACACCATGATATCAAGGAAGCAAACCAACAAAACACAGTGCCATAGATCAATGACTTGATGATTACTTTTAAAGTGTCTCATCTTCTAACAAACTCAGAAATAATTTTATTATGTAAAAGGATGAAAATAATTTAAATATGGCTAACAAAACCCTGTTATGATACCTAAGTAAATTTGGCTATATAACTGGTTTTTTTAAACCCAAGAGTCCTGGGGAAGTAGTTCATAGGCAAATAAATAATATAGTAGAGCTACTGCTAATACTTCCAAGTTAAAGATGATAGATCTGACCTGCTTTCCTCTTTCAAACTGATCAAAATCAGTAAGAGCGAAAGTCCATTCCCACTTGGACTTTAGAGAACAGTCACAGTCCCAATCACAGTAGAGTTGGTCAGTGTGGTGAAATTAGGCCTAAGTGAGTATTCTCGGGAATATTCAAAATTTCTGAACTTTCTGAGGGGCCAACTCGATGACCCCTTTCTGAGGGACCAAGACCGTAGTATGGCATGGTCTGTGTTAGCAAAAGGGCTCCTGAAATACCCTTCAGTTCTGTTTGAAAACAGAATGACATGATAGACAGAACTGCACAAGGACACACACTATGTCATTATTCCTGACAAAAGACTATCAGTTTGACAGAGTGAGAGATTGAAAGTTTTGGTCAGCAGTGGAAAACCCACTGCCGTCAAATCAATTCTGACTCATAGCGACCCTATAGGACAGAGTAGAACTGCCCGATAGTGTTTCCAAGGAATGCCTGGTAGATTCAAACTGCCGACCTCTTGGTTAGCAGCTGTGGCACTTAACCACTACACAACCAGGGTTCGGAATTCTAAATCATTACACACACACCATGATGCTTGAGGATTCCCTGTGAACCAGTGACTTCCAACCGGCTTCAATGGAGTCTTACCCAGGGCAAAGTTGGTTTGAAATTATGGACCAGTATTTCTCCAAGAAATCAAAGATATTAAAGGAAATTGTTCACTGAATAAAAACATAAACAATTGCAGTGCTCAAAAAGGAGAAAAGAAAATAGAATGAGTGTAAGGTGACATGACAGAGCTCAGAAAAGAAATAGAGAAGAATTATAGAACAATACTAGAACTAAAATTCCCATCGTTACTGTTGTTAGTTGTTGTGAAGTCGATTCTGACTCATGGTGACCCCACGTGTACAGAGTAGAATTGCTCCATAGAATGTCCAAGGCTGTGATCTTTCACAAGCAAATCACTAGGACTGTCTTCCAAGGTTTCTCTGGGTGGGTTCGAACAACAAATCTTTTGACTAGTAGTCTAGCACTTAACTGTTTGTGCCACCTAAAACCAAAAACCAAATCCATTGCTATCAATTTGATTCCACCTGATAGTGACCCTATGGGAGGAGTAGAACTGCCCCATAGAGTTTCCAAGTCTGTAAAATATTTGCAGAAGTAGACTGCCACATCTTTCTCCTGAAGAGTGGCTGGTGGGTTTGCACTGCCTACCTTTAGGTCAGCAGCCTAGTACTTAACCACTGTGCCACCTAGGGACTCAAAATTCACATTAAAAGCAGCAAAAACTGGAAAAGTATTCTGTAGTAAGAAGAGTTCATGATATAGAGAACAATTTTTATAAAAGATAATGGATACAGAAACAATGGAGATCACAATGTGAAGCAACTGTGTTCCTAAAGATAGGACCTGAAAAATTAGAACAGAAGAGAAAATGAGAGAATAGAAGACTTTCCCGAATTTAAGGAAGAAGTTAATTCATCTACTGAAATTACACAAAGCTAATACTCTGCTGGAAGAGGGTGAAATTATGTCCTCATAGAAGAACTGATATACCTCAATTTTTAGATATATAGATAAAGAGACATCAAACTGTAAGCCAGCACGATGCTTAATTGTGACACATTACAAGCATTCCCTTTTATGTCAAAAAATAAGATTGGACAGCACATTCTCTCCACTCTAAGTTAACACTGAACTGTAAGTACTAGTCAATGGAATGAGAAAAAAGAAGGAAATGAAACTTGGAAAGCAGGTGGCAAAATTAACATTTTTTCACAATATGATTGTATACTGGAACTCTAGAGAATCAATTGAAAATATACTATAAACAATAAAAGAATTCAATGAGATAGATGGACACAAAGATAATAGCCAAAAATCAATATATTCCCTAGATGCAAACAGCAAACTAATTTACTTAACTAATAAGCAATATGGGAGGAAAATGATAGGAATATCCCACTGGCAATAATTAAAAAAAAAAAATCTGTAACTCTAAGTACAAAAAGTCTGCACACAACACCAGACTTGGTGTAGAAAAGTAGATATGTACCTGTCTATAACATTTAGTAAAACATACCAATTGTCCCTATACTAAAAAAACAAAAACAAAAAACCTGTTGCCGTTGACTCAATTCTGACTCATAGTGACCCTGCAGCAGGGTAGAACTGCCCTAATAGGGTTTGCAAGGTGTAGCTGGTAGATTTGAACTGCGGACCTTTTGATTACCAGCTATAGCTCTTAACCACTGTGCCACCGATTAAGTTACTGTAAAATACAGAAGGAAAAAATAAGCATACAAGACAGGCCAGGAAAATACTGAAAAATAAAAACAGGAGAGACTGTACCAGATAATTGTATGCATTATATTTCATAGTAATGATAATAAAAATAATCATAATAATAGTAAACTAATTTGATATTAGTACATGAATAGTCAAGGAGCCCTGGTGGTGCAGTTGCTAATCACTCAACTGCTAACTGAAAGGCCGGTGGTTCGAACCCACCAGCCACTCCATAGGATAAAGGTGTGGCAGTCTGTTCCTGTAAAGATTACAGCCTTGGAAACTTTATGGGGCCGTTCGACTCTGTCCTACAGGGTCGCTGTGAGTTGGAATCAACTTGATGGTAATGAGTTTGCTTTGTTTGTTTGTTTTTGGATATGAACAGTCAGATGAAACAGAATAGGGTCTAGAGACAGATCCCAAAACCATAAAATATGTTGTCTATCATGAAGGGACATTTACAATTTTGGGGAAAAGAAATAATTTAATGAATTTATTTTAGGGGCAGTTGGTTTGCCATTTGAAGGAAGAAGATTAAAAAAAAAAAAAAAAAGAACTGAATCCCTCTACAACAAGATTGATTGAACAGATTGATTCAAAAAGACTTAAAATATATTTTAAAAAATACCAGAAGATAACAGACATTTTAAAAAATCTTAAAATGAGGCCCAGACCACAGAATGTAGAGATCATAAAGGAAGATTGATATACTTGATCACATTTAAAAAAAATAATATTATGCTCAGAAAAAGTATATATTATTAATATAGCTAAAAGCCAAATAGCAAACTGAGAAAAAATACTGCAAATTGACAAACAGCTAAGTTTCTTAATATGTAAAGAGTTCCTACAGATCATTAAGAAAAAGACCAAAAACTGAATATAAAAATTGGCAAAGGACAGGATCAGGTCACAGGAAATATGTTAATCCTCAATCACAATTAAGAAACATAATTTTTTTTTAAATTTAATTTTCATCTCTCAAATTAGTACATACAAAATTTGGTAGTTGTGTTGGGGCTCATCAAGGCCACCCCCAGGTTTGGTGATTTTCTAGAAGGACTCACAGGACTCGACATATAGTTGTACATATGGCTAAAATTTATTATAGTGAAAGGATATGATAAAAAATCAGCCTAAAGAAAATGCAAATGGAAGGAAGTCTAGAGGAAATCAGGGGCAAGCTTCCAAGAGTTTTCTCCCAATGAAGTCACACAGGATGCACTGAATTTCCCCGAAAAAGAATTGCAACAACACGTGTGAGACGTTGTCTACCAGAAAAGTTTATTAGAGACTCAGTGCCCAATGGTTTTATTGGGGGTTAGTAATATAGGCACCCTCTACTTTGCACATATGAACATTACAGGCTCCCAGAAGGAAAGCAAGTGCTCAGCATAAATGTTTGTACAGACAGATGAGGCATAGTTAAGACACTCTTATCATTTAGGGAATGATTTACCCATCAAGTTTTAGACACCAATTCAGGGGATACAATTCAGTTCGGATTTGACACCAGTTGCAAATGTGTTACTACTTCCTCTGACCCTAACCACCAGAAGTGGATCAATTCTCACACATTAGAAAGGACAGTCCTGGATTTCTGGCCAACATGGCGCCATAGACAGAAGCAGCACGCTGTCCCTCCAAAGCAAAGACCCCAAAAAACTAAGTAAAACACAGACAAACATCCATTCCTGAAACCCGAAGTGCCAAATGCAGAGATAGAGAACACAGCCAAGCACCAAATGAAATAAGAAACTGACAGAGGACAGAGAGTGAGGAGAGATACATGCGGAGGGCCCTATCAGCTAATGCAGCATGGATCCACCATCTTGGACTCCTGCTGGAGATTGGGAGACAGGGAGCACGGGAAAGCAACTTGGCGGAACTCCCAGCAGGAGACAGAGCAGCCGGTAACCAGCGATACACGCTTTCCCACCCCCCATTCTCTCTCCACTGCTCTAACCTCTGAACTTCTTGGCTGGCTGTGGTGGCTGGGCTGGCAGGGAAGTGTAGCATCTGTTCTGCTTGGACTCACCCCACCCACATTGGAGGTCAGCGGAGAGGGAGTACGGAAAACAGCTTCATGAAGCTCCCAGCAGGAAATGAGCACCTGGTAACGAGTGATATATTCTTTCCTAGCTCCCCTCGTCCACCTCGGCCTCTCCTCTGCTTCCCACCAGCTACAGTCTCTTGGTTGGGAGGCAACTGCTTTGGCCTCAGGCTGCTTGGATTCTTCCTGCCCATACTGGCTGGGCCCCTGAGCTGGTATTGCGTCTTTCTATTTCCTTTGGTTTCTTCTGTGCCTCCTACCACCTCCCCCCCTTTATCTGGAAGGCTTGGGTCCAAGCGCCATCTTTGCTTCTTCTTGAAAAGCTGTGAAGCCACGCTCGACTGGGGATCCACTCCCCCGACGTGCAACACCACATTGGTGGGATTTCTGGGTTTTTTTTTTTTTCCTTGTTTTGCTTTGTTCTGTTCTGTTTTGTTTTGTTCGTTTGTTTTCTTGTTCTTTTCACAGGTTGGGAGCCCCTTCTAGCTGGGCTGCACTGCACTGCTTAGGAGCCACTCCCCCAATCTGCGCAGCCACGTAGGTGGGATCCCTGGAGGCATTTCTTTTTTTCTTTTCCCTCTCTTTTTCCCTTTCTGTCTGTCTTCGCTTCTCAGTTCTTGTCTCTCTACACTTACCTTCTTTTCCTGTCTCCTGAATACCTGGTGCTGTGTGACATTTATACCCCCTCTAGCCAGGCTATACTGCATAGCCTGGAAGCCACTTCCCCAGTCTTAGCAGCCCCACCAGTGGGACTCTGGGACTCCTGGGGGCTTTATTTTTCTTTTCCAAATTTTTATCTAGTTATTTTTTTCTTTCTTTTTCCTTTTTTGCTTTTCTCCATTTCTCGGCTTCTCATCTCTCCACTCCAACATGAAGCTCCTTTAGCACTCTTTTTTTTTTCTCTTTGCTTGTTTGTTTTTGGCTCCTGTTTTTCTCTCCTCTCTCCCGTACCCCTATTAGCTGCACACATCACCACCTCCCCCCACTTTCCTGCCTAACTGTACCATGCAGTGAACATCACACCTCCAAGCAGCACAGGCACGGCCTACTGGAACCTGCCCAGCACTGATTGCTGACCCGACCTGTCAGCCCTAGTATGTGCCATAAACAACCTATTCCAGCCCCTCTCCTGCAGCTGGACCTGCCTTGCTGCACCATAGCTGAATGACTGGCCCTGCCCTTTGGACAAGGAGGTGAAAAGTACCATGACTACAGATGAGCAAACAACAAAGAAAGCACAGCCCACCTGCTCAGACATAACCAAATAAAACAAAAAAAGCAGGAGAAAACAAACAAATCTATAATCAAGAAACAAAGAAAATAACTACTGAATGTCCTAAAGACAGCAGACAATATCAAAACATATTTAAAAAAGGACAGGATGGGTCCAGTAGGCATCCAAAATAAAACACCAGATAACTTTCCAGGAGAAGAAAAGGCACTAGGACTACCTGACAGGGAATTCAAATGCTAATATTCAGAGCAATCCAAGAGTTGAAGCAAAAAGCAGACAAAAATGAGGAAAAAATAGACAAATTTTTGGAAAAGGCAGACAAATTCATGGAAAATATGAGCAAAAAAAAAATGGAACATTCAGGAAAGTAATACAGGAACAAAATGCCAAAATAAATTCACAACTAGAAATCATACAAAAACAACAATTAGAAATACAGAAGATAAACAACAAGATTTCAGAAATGGACAGTGTCATAGAAGGGCTGAGGAGCAGATTTGAAATGATGGAAGACAGAATCAGTGAAATTGAAGAGGAGCACTTGCCTACAACTCTGAGGAAAAATCAGCAAAAAGAACAAAGAAAAATGAAGATACCCTGAGAATTATGTGGGATACAATCAAAAGCAAAAATTTGTGAGTGATCAGAGTTCCAGAACAGGGACAGAAAATGGAAAACACAGAGAGGATCATTGAAGAATTGCTGACAGAAATCTTCCCTCATATCATGAATGATGAAAAGCTCACCATCCAAAAAGCTCAATGAACCCCATATAGGATAGACCCCAAAAGAAAAACACCAAGGCATGTCATAATCACACAAAGAAAAAATCCTGCAAGCAGCTCGAAAAAAACAAGTCACATACAGAGAAGAAATAATCAGACTAAGCTCTGATTATTCGTCAGAAACCATGCAGGCAAGAAGGCAATGGGATGACCTATGCAAAACCTTGGATGAAAAACATTGCCAACCAAGAATAATATATCCTGCAACACTTTTGTTCAAATATGATGGTGAAATTAGGACATTTTCAGATAAACAAATTAAGGGAATATGTAAAAATCAAGCCAAACTTACAAGAATTATTAAAGGGAGTCCTTTGGTCTAAGAACAAACAACATCAGACCACAGCCTGAATCTAGGACGCAAGATTGTACCAGCCAGATACCAACATAGGAAATGAACTCTCAAGGACTGTCCAAAACCAAAACAATTGCGACAGGGAACTAGAGAGGTTAATCTGTAAATGACAACAAAGTCAGAACAACAAAAGAGGGAATAAACGGTATAGGCATGAACTTTCTAATGGAGAGGAAGGCAAGGCGATACCAAGTAATAATAGGACCCTATTACCTTTTTTTTTTTTTTTATTACCTAGGAAGACAAGGATAAATTTCAAGGTAACTGCAGAGAAAGTTAACAAACTTATCAAAATAAAGAAGAAAAACATAAAGTCTCAATGAAAACAAAAGAAATTAAAAAGAAATCGACAAACAAAAGGAACTCAGCACAGAAGAGTAAGAGGAGCAAAGAAAATGTTAGCACCACACACAAAAAAAAAGCACTAAAAAATGACAGCAGTAAACTCAAAGATAAAGAACAACAATGGATCTGTGAAGCATCCCATGGATGTACCTGGAGGGCATTATACTGAGTGAAATAAGTCAATCACAAAAGGACAAATATTGCTTCAGACCATTACTGTAAAGACTCATGAAAAGGTTTACATACAAAAAGAAACCTTATTTGATGGTTACAAGGGAGGGGAGGGATGGGCATGGAAAAACAGTTAATAGACAAAAGATAAGCAGTAACTTTGGTGAAAGGTAAGACAGTACACAATACTGGGGAAACCAGCACAACCTGTACAAGGTAGCTCCATAGACTCATCCAAACTCCCTGAGAGACTGAATTGCTGGGCCAGGGGCTGTGGGGACCATGGCCTCAGGGAACACCTAGCTTAACTGGCATAACAGAGTTTATGAAGAAAATGTTCTACATTCTACTCTGGTGAGTAGCGTCTGGGGTCTTAAAAGCCTGTGAGTGGCCATCTAGGATACTCCACTGGTCTCACCTCTTTGGGAGCAAGGAACAATGAAGAAAAGTAAAGACGCAAGGGAAAGATCAGTCCAAAGGACTAGTGGACCACATCTAGCACGGCCTCTACCAGACTGAGTCCAGTACAACTAGATGGTGCTTGGCTGGGATCACAATAGAGGACTCTGGACAGAGCTGGAGGAAAACATAGAAAAGAAATCTAACTCAAAAAGAAAGACCAGACTTGCTGGCCTGGCAGAGACTGGAGAAACCCTGAGAATATAGCCCCGGGACCCCCTTTGAGCTCAGTAATGAGGCCACTCCTGAAGTTCACCTTTCAGCAAAAGATTGAACAGGAGCATGGAACAAAATAAGACTAAAGGGACGCACCAGCCCTGGGGCAGGGCCTGGAAGGCAGGAGGGAACAGGAAAGCTGGTAATAGGGAACCCAGGGTTGAGAAGGGAGAGTGTTGACATGTTGTGGCATTGTTAACCAGTGTCATACAACAATATGTGTACTGTTTGATGAGAAACTAGTTCTGTAAAACTTCGTCTAAAGTTCAATAAAAAGAAAGGGGCAGTCCTCCAGACTTTCAAGTCTGCCCAAGACTTCAGATTCCAGTTGCAAGCTATAGGGTCCTCATTTCTGTTTTTCTAATAATAAATTCAAGGGTTCTCAGGGTTTCCCACTGTGCCTTCAAGACCCCTAAGCTCAGTGGTCCCTTGAGTCCTCCTCACCTCTGACCTGCTGGTTACAAATTTGGGGATTTCAATGATCTCCTCAAGCTCAGTAATTCCCTAGAATGACTCGGGAAAGCACTATACTTATGAAAACAATTATAGCAAAAAAACAAAAAGGATCCAAGTTAGGACCAGCATAAAGAAGATATGCATAGGGTGAGGTCTGGAAGGGTTACCAATGCAGAGCTTCATGTCCCAAGAACATGCCACCTTACCCTGTGCATAGATGTCTATCACCAACCAGGAAGCTCCAGGAGATTCAGTGTACGGAGCTTTCATTGTGGTTTCATTATGTAGGCATTATTGATTGAATTACTGCTCAAGTGGTTGAACTCAACCTCCAGCACCTCATCTCCTGAGGTCAATCAGATATCACATGGTGGGTCTTCCTGGCTTGGCAAGCCCCCTCCCAAAAGTTGCCTCGTTAGCATAAACCCTCAGGTGTGGTCTGGAGTCCTCATAGATAACAAAGACTAAAAAAAAATCACCCTGGATATTCTGTGGTTTTAGAGATTATCTCCATGAGTTAAGGACAAAGATCAAATTCTCTGGGTAAAGTTCATTGTAAACCTTACATCAGCCAAGGGCAAACTTTGCAAGCAGGCTTTTCTAATGATAGTGGTCTCAGGCTAGCTATGTGAACTTTTTTAACTTTGGTACTATGTTAACTTTTTTCCATGTAATAGTATTTAATATTAAAGAAATTGGGGCGGGGGGAGGGAATGTCTCACATTCTAGGTGGGAGCATTAATTGGTTCAACCTATTTGAAAAACAATTTTGTAGTATGTATTAAAATATGAGTCAGAATCGACTCGACCGCAGTGGGTTTGATTTGGTTTTTTGGTATTAAAAATATGCATTCTCATTGGCAGTGATCCTATTCCTAGGAATTTCTTCTAAAAATATATCTGTGTAAGTTTGAAAATATATGAACACCTCTCATTGTAGCATAATTCATTTTAGAAAAATAACCTAAATCCTCCTGAAAAGGATAATTTGTTGGATTTGGTTAACTCTGGTTAAATCATGGTGTTTCCATACATGGAAGAGCATGCAGTTATTAACTAAATGTAACTTCTAATTAAACATGCAGGATTAAAGGCAATTTACTCCACTGCCCTGTCTTGAAATTAACGAGAACCACCAACAAGGGAAATAAACATTTCTATCTATGGTGAAAAAGGAAAATGAAAAAAGGAAATGGCCACGTGATAAATCTGGATCTAAATGAAGAAGGAAACCAGGACCCGAAGCATTAAAAAGAGACTTCCCTAAAGTAATTAGTATAATCCCGAGAGGCCCATCTCAGGATATTTTTTATTGAATTGTCACAATCTGGGGAATGGGGCAGGCTGCAGGGGGTGTGGGGAAAGTCCTTTAAGCTAGTTCTTTACCCCGGAATTGCAGGGCAAGTGTAGCTGAGGGAGAAATTAAGCTGGAATGTGACTTCTCCGGTCTCCTGGCTGAGGAAGGCTATCAAAGGTGAAATGGAGAAGGGGTTAGGAGAGGAGGGAGCCATCTCTAGATTGCAACAAGGCTTTGCTGTGAGCTGCCCCCACCTCTGGAATGCTTTAGCTGTCTCAGTTCACCTCCTCCTGACATAAAGACCCAAGCCTGTCTATCAAAGGCATATCAGGTTTCAGGAAGGACTATGGAATCTGCTACAGATAATACAAGGAACATTTAGTGGGAAATGTTGCATACTTTTGAAAATATCTTCCATTTGAACGTGGCTTGTTTTGTCATATTGCCTGACAAAGGCAATTATTTGTAATTATGAATTCAATAGAAGCATTGCCAAGAGGTGTGAGAAATTCAGCCAAGTACGATCCTGAAGTAACAGGACAATTAGGATTTAAAACAGATTTCTGATGGTTAAGCCAAAAAAATAGATCTATCCAGTTTCTAGATAACTTCATAAAGCAAACTCTTCAGGCATGTATACATCAAGATGATAAATAATTGAGTAAACAGGAAGAGGCAAATAATCTAATATCCCCTGAAAATAACTAGTGTATTTTTCTCTCATTCTTGTTATCAGCTTCATTTCTCTTTTTAACTCTCCCTATAAAAAAAAAAAAAAAATTTTTTTTTATAAATTCTAATCAGCCTCAGATTTCAGAGACTAATGTATAATACTCCGTAAGTGTCTTTTTGATTTTTTTTCCCCTAAACTCATATTTTTCTGAAATGCCCTCTCATCTTCAAAATAAAAACAGTTTAATAGGAAATTGTATCTTTTCTCAACACATTTAATCTCTTTATACCTGATTCCTTACTCTGCCTTAGAAAACTAGCTGTTGACTACTCCAAACTTCTGTTTGAGGATTGTTCTCTAGAATAGTAATAGGCTTGAATATAAAGCTACGGGTGCAGTGGTTAAGAGTTTGGCTGCCAACCAAATGGTCAGCAGTTCGAATCCACCAGCCACTCCTTGGAAACCCTATGGAACCGTTCTACTCTGTTCTGTAGAGTTACTATGAGTTGGAATCAACTCAAAGGCAATGGGATTGGCTTTTTTTTTTTTTTTTTGGCTTTGAAATAGCCTGAAACCTGGCTGAAACCTCTTCCCTCATGGCTATGTGATGTTGAACAAATCATTTAAACTTTCTCAGATGCAGTTTTCTCATATATAGAAGATAGTTGTGGAAAATGGTTGTGGAATGATAGCGGGGAGGAGGGAGCTGAAAAATATCGAAATTATGTGATTCTAATACAACAACCATACCTGAAATGGTGGATATAAAATCCTATTTATTTTCTTGATGAAAAGTTAACTTTCAACATAGTCCACAAAGCAGTTCATACTGAAAAAGTAGAGGATTTATGTGCAGTGCATATACAATAAGGCAGCTTCCAGCAGTCTTGAAAGTAACTTCAGTGTTTTTGCTCAGTTGATGTGCTGTGTGGTTCCTGAGGGCCTATTCCCACACCAGAACTTTGTGAATCAGTGAAATTGCAAATATAATCCTAACCCCACAAAAAGAAAGGAGTAAATTACTCACTATTTAAAGTAATACTAACTCCTTTTAAGTTGTTCAGAATCCATTTATAAAATTACTACTTCCCATGCATAAATAACAGGCTTTTAGCTTAAAAAAAATTCTGTAATATCCAAAGTGATGATTTGCCTGCTGGATGGATACTCATCATTTCTCACCAGATTGCCTCAGCTGCCTTTTGGACACAGCTGACTAAAGAGAGAGTCAATATGCCCAGATCCTTTAGTAGGTGGAAGATGGCTAAAGAGAAAAATGGGTTTCAAAATGTAGAGCTGGCTGGGCAGTATATTTCTGATTTCCCCTAGAGAACCAAACTCAGCCATCACTGATCCTGCTCTGAGCACTGCTTGAATCAGGTTTCCCAATACTCTTCTTTCTGATTGGATTCTACCATGGGAGGCAGTATATCAGCATGTGGAAAGAGGGAATTTGGGGTATTTATTCTTGCCTGCTCATGGCTAGGCAGTGGCTTAATCCTTCCAACAAAAGCCACAGTCCATGTCCAAAAGCCCTTTTTTACAATTAAATCTATTTCAGGTTCTGACAAAATTTTCTCTCTTGGTCCAGGTCATGGATTGAATTGTGTCCCCTAAAAATATGTCACCTTGGCTGGGCTATGATTCTCAGTGATTTGGCAGTTATGTAATTATGTAGTTGGCAGTTGTGTAATGACTAACCATTTTTCTGATCTGATGTAATTGACCTCCATTTTGTGTTGTTTTATAATTATCCTCCATTTTATATGTTGTAAATCCTGAACCTATATATGTTAATGAGGCAGGATTAGTGTAGGGCATATCTTGAGTTCATCTCTTTTGAGATATAAAAGAGATTAAACAAGCAAGCAGAGGGGAGATGTGGGAAGATTGAAGCCAAGCCACATGGAGATCTCCAAGGAACCACGAAAAAGAAGTTGAAAAGACAAGGACCTTTCCCCAGAGCTAACAGAAAGAGCCAGCACCTTGAATTTGAATTTCTAGTCTCCTAAACTGTGAGAAAATAAATTCATGTTTGTTATAGCCACGTAGCGGTTAAGTGCTATGGCTGCAGACCAAGAGGTCAGCAGTCCGCCAGGTGCTCCTTGGAAGCTCTATGGGGCAGTTCTACTCTGTCCTATAGAGTCACTGTGAGTCGGAATCAACTCGACAGCAGTGAGTTTGGTTTTTGTTTTATAGCCAACTACTTGGTAACTTAGACAGTGCCTCTGTCACCCAGGGTGCTTCACCAACCCTTGGCAATTTTTCTCAACACTGCCCACACTTTTTTTTAATAATCTTTTAATTAAACTATTTTGATTGACCCATATGACTTGGCAATTCATTTTCTGCTGACCCTGAATGATACAACTACACTAGACCAAAATGCTAGAGCCAGAGAACTATTTCTATGTCATTGTTAGTTCACTAATTAATTGATTGCTTAATTTACTATACTTTTAAAAGTATTTATTTACTCATTCAACAAAATGCAAGACATTCTGGGTGCTGTAATACATAGACGAAAAACCATAGGTGATTAGCTAGACCATAAGCTGCTTTATTGAAGAAAAACCACACAATAGTAGCCCTTAGAGTCCCATTGACCTAAGACAATACCACCACATAATCACCTCTCAATAAATGCTTGCTAAAAGTAATAACATTTAAGGGAATCTTTCAGTTCTAGAATTTGAGCCTTTTAGAAAAATGATAGGGAGTCATCTGAAAACAACAGGAATGGAAGCATCTATAGATTATGAAGAAAATAATGTGTCCCCGAAAAGGAATAGATCATATTCAATTAAGAGCATATAGATTTAAACTTATTCCATTCAAGACACATTATTTAGAATCTATTTCAGTATTATCACTGTTGCACAGATAAATGAATAAAACATTTTTCTGTAAAAATTAGGAAATGTATCATTCTTAAGATTGTAATTGTGCTCCAATAATTTCTGAGCGTGAGTTCTTTTAATCTTTTATTTTCAACCATTCTTACATTGTTTGCTACTCTTGTTTTTATACCCAGAAGCCACCAATTATCATAGCTATCAGTATAGTTACAGGTACTAGTTGGCGTTGATAACAGCAGATGAAAGGTTAATATTCTTAATGCCTACCTAAACTTTTACTGAATTCAAAGATAACAGTGATCACCAGGGTATTCTCCAACCTAAGATCTGACTGCCCCACCATTCCAAGATATCTTTACTTCTCCCACACCTTTCCTCATCAACTCCCAGGGGTATTTTTGTTTTAAACAGGGATCATACCATGGGACAAGGAAGCTCTTAGGTAGGATTTTAAGTCTTTGATGTTTAAATTGATGGAATGGATTTGAGGTTGGGCATAACCAGAAATTACATTATCCATACCACTGCCTAATCCCTCTCCACATAACTTTAAATAAGATCCGTTCTAATTCCCTCACTTTTCCTCAGAGTTTTATTAATATCTGCCATTCGACCATTCTAAGTTTAGCTCTTGAGCTTGAGACGGTGTGAGAGCAAGTTTCCTGTCAGAGCTGGCACTTCCTTTAGCAGCCTGACTGCTGATTGAGGCAGTGACCTTTCATCTCCTTGGCAGCATTTGGGATCTCACCCGTTGTTTTCATTTATTTGCTGGAATTCTACCAGCTTTAGATGGGTAGTACTTTGTTTCTGTCTGACTTAAATATAACAAGAAGGGTATTATATGGGAGAAAATACTTTTAAAAAAATAGGATTAGGACTGTAACATATCATCGATTCAGTATTTGTATAACGTGATTAAAATATACTTGCTCTTTTAGAGTATGCTAACACATTGTATTAGTAGTTTCATGTATTTTATCACATCTGCTTCTTAAAATTATTATTCATATATTATTATTTTATACCACTAATCACAATTTCATCTTGCTATGTTCTTTAATTTTTTTTTTCTAGTCTTCTATCATTTTATAATAGGTTGACTATCTGGTTTTTACCCAAAATTTCACTGACAGATTATTCCCAATTAAGTACAAACATGCATTCATTGATATTAGAGATTTTTAAAAGGATGTGATCATGGAAAATATATCTGAGTAATATTTACCAGGATAGCAATTGAATTGTAAATGAATAAAATAACTGTGCTTCACTTAATACAAGAAGCCATTGTATTGTAAAGATACTGGAATGTTGGCACAATCATGCACAGTGTGGTGTGCTGGAACAAACAAAGCAAGCTTTTGAAAAAGAGAAATCAATTATAACCACCAGAAGTTGAGAAGACACTCGTTTTTCTTTTTAATTTTATAAGCCAATAAAAATAAAAGCTTCAAAAGACTACTTACAAATATAAGCGAGACCACAAACTGAACATATGTGTATCTATATCTATATATATGCTCATATATACATATATGTGTACATAAAATATATTCCTATTGACAGACTGGTAAGGATAAAGATATAGAAATAGAGATGTACATACTAACTCAAGAGTAATAACTATGGCTCTCTCATAAACTATTTTCAAGGGTATGAAATTTGAATATATTTTGAATTTCATATAGTATATGGTATACCCCCTGTGCATCTGTCAGTTTGTCATACTGTGGGGTCTTGCATGTTGCTGTGATGCTGGAAGCTGTGCCACTGGTATACAAATACAAGCAGGGTCACCCATGGCGGACAGGTTTCAGCTGAGTTTCCAGACTAAGACAGACTAGGAAGAAGGACCTGGTGGTCTACTTCTGAAAAGAATTAGCCAGTGAAAACCTTATGAATAGCAGCAGAACATTGTCTGATACAGTGCCAGAAGATGAGCCCCTCAGGTTGGCAGGTACTGAAAAGATGCCTGGGAAAGACCTGCCTCCTCAAAGTAGAGTTGACCTTAATGACTTAAGGGACTTAAGGAACTTTCATTTGCTGATGTGGCACAACTCAAAATGAGAAGAAACAGCTGCAAACATCCATTAATAATTGGAACCTGGAACTTACGAAGTATGAATCTAGGAAAATTGGAAATTGTCAAAAATGAAATAGAATTCATAAACATCAAAATCCTAGGTGTTAGTGAGCTGAAATGGACTGGTATTGGCCATTTTGAATTGGAAAATCATCTGGTCCACTATGCCAGAAATGACAACTTGAAGAGGAATGGCATTGCATTCATCGTCAAAAAGAATATTTCAAGATTTATCCTTAAGTACAGCACTGTCAGTGATTGGATAATATCCATACACCTACAAGGAAGACCAGTCAATATGACTATTATTAAAATTTATGGACCAACCACTAAGGCCAAAGGTGAAGAAATTGAAGATTTTTACCACCTTCTGCAGTCTGGAATTGATCAAACATGCAGTCAGGATGCACTGACAATTACTCGTGATTGGAATGTGAAAGTTGGAAAGAAAGAAGGACCGTTAGTTAGAAATGTAGCCTTGGTGATAGAAACAATGCCGGAGATCGTGTGATCGAATTATGCAAGACCAATGACTTATTCATTCCAAATACCTTTTTCACCAACATAAACGACAACTATACACATGGACCTCACCAGATAGAAGACACAGGAATCAAATTGACTACATCTGTGGAAAGAGATGATAGAAAAGCTCATAAGTCAGAACAAGACCAGGGACTGACTGTGGATCAGGCCATCAATTACTCATATTGAGTTCAAGTTGAAACTGAAGAAAATTAGAACGAGTCAATGAGAGCCAAAGTACAACCTTGAGTATATCCCATCTGAATTTAGAGACCACGTCAAGAGCAGATTTGACATGTTGAACACAAATGATTGAAGACCAGACAAGTTGTAGAATGACATTGAAGGACATCATACATGAAGAAAGCAAGAGGTTATTAAAAAGACACAAGAGAAAGAAAAGACATAAATGGATGTCAGAAGAGACTCTGAAACTTGCTCTTGAATGTCAAGTAGCTAAAACAAAAGGAAAAAATAATGAAGTAAAAGAACTAAACAGAAGATTTCAGAGGGCGGCTTGAAAAGACAAAGTATTATGATGACATGCACAAAGACCTGGAGATAGAAAGCCAAAAGGGAAGAATATGCCCAGCATTTCTCAAGCTGAAAGAACTGAAGAAAAAATCCAAGCCTTGAGTTGCATTACTAAAGGGTTCTACCAGGAAGATATTAAATGACACTGGAAGCATCAAAAGAAGATAGAAGGATACACAGACTCACTATACCAGAAAGAATTGGTCAACGTTCAGCCATTTTAGGAGGTAGCATATGATCAGGAACCAATGGTACAAAAGGAAGAAGTCCAAATTGCGCTGAAGGCATTGGCAAAAAACAAGGCTCCGGGAATTGCTGGAATACCAATTTAGATGTTTCAACAAACGGATGGATGCAGAGCTGGAAGTGCTCAGTCATCTATGCCAAGAAATTTGGAAGACAGCTACCTGGCCAACCAACTGGAAGAGATCCATATTTATGCCTATTCCCAAGAAAGGTGATCCAACCAAATGTGGAAATTATCGAACAATATCATTATTATCACATGGAAGCAAAATTTTGCCAAAGATCATCCAAAAGTGGCTGCAGCAGTATATCGACAAGGAATTGCCAGAAATTCAAGCTGTATTTAGAAGAGGATGTGGAACCAGGGATATCATTGCTGATGTCAGATGGATCCTGGCTGAAAGCGGAGAATACCACATAGATGTTTACCTATGTTTTATTGACTATGCTAAGGCATTCGACTGTGTGGATCATAACAAATCATGGATAACATTGTGGAGAATGGGAATCCCAGAGCACTTAATTGTACTCGTAAGAAATCTGTACATCATCCAAGAGGCAGTCTTTCGAACAGAATGAGGGGATACTACATAGTTTAAAGTCAGGAAAAGTGTGTGTCAGAGTTGTATCCTTTCACAAAACCTAATCAATCTGTATGCCGAGTAAAAAATCCGAGGAGCTGGACTGTATGAAGAAGAACGGGGCATCAGGATTGGAGGAAGACTCATTAATAGCCTGTGTTATGAAGATGACGCAACCTTGCTTGCTGAAAGTGAAGAGGACTTGGAACATTTACTAATGAAGATCGAAGACCACAGCCCTCAGTATGGGTTACATCTCAACATAAAACAAAAATCCTAACAACTGAACAATAAACAACATCATGATAAATGGGGAAAAGATTGAAGTTGTCAAGAATTTCATTTTACTTGGATCCATAATTAACACCCATGGAAGCAGCAGTCAAGAAATTAAAAGAGGCGTTGCATTGAGCAAATTGGCTACAAAAGTCCTCTCTAAAGTGTTGAAAAGCAAAGATGTCACTTGAGGACTAAGGTGCGCCTGACCTAAACCATGGTGTTTTCAATCGCCTCATATGCATGCGAAAGCTGGACAATGAATAAGGAAGACCAAAGAATTGACGCCTTTGAACTGTGATGTTGGCGAAGAATATTGAATATACCATGGACTGCCAAAAGAATGAACAAACCTGTCTTGGAAGAAGTACAATCAAAATGCCCCTTAGAAGCAAAAATGGTGAGACTAAGTCTCACATACTTTGGACATGTTGTCAGGAGGTATCAGTCCCTGGAGAAGGCCAAAAAAAAAAAAAAAAAAAACCCAGTGCCATCGAGTCAATTCCGACTCATAGCGACCCTATAGGACAGAGTAGAACTGCCCCACAGAGCGCCTGGTGAATTCGAACTGCTGACCTTTTGGTTAGCAGCTGTAGCACTTAACCCCTATGCCACCAGGGTTTCCTGGAGAAGGACATCATGGTAAAATAAAGGGTCATTGAAAAAGAGGAAGACCCTCAACAAGATGGATTGACACAGTGGCTGCAACAACGGACTCAAGCATAGCAACAATTGTGAGGATGGCGCAGGACCAGGCAATGTTTTGTTCTGTTATGCAGAGTGTCGCTATCAGTTGGAACTGACTCGATGGCGCCTAACAACAACATATGGTACAACGGCAACATGTATTTTGGATATCATTGAGTTTTCAAACCATTTTACCAAAAACGCAGCTCTCTGAGAAGTTCTAATTTATCAAGGATCCCATGTACTGAAATTAAATAAGAAATGCATGAACAAGAATGCAGTAGGCACCATGGAGTTATAGTTTTGTGTGAAACATTATTCCTGCACTTCATATTTTTAAGTCTATTCATGTGGCAGGGAGACAAAAAGAAACATATGTAAAATTACTGTAACTCCAGGTTGGCCCTTACATTTTTTATCCATTATGGTTAGCATAATATAAAGTTTATAGTTGATAAAAATAAATACTTGATGGAAGGATAAATCTAAGATAAAATGAATAAAGCAGTCAAGAGAAAGACTGCATCTGTATTGGCAAGAATAACTTGATAAGGCAGTGGGATTTGGCCCAGTTCCTGAAAAATGGATAGTATTTACCTAAGCATGGTGTGAAGGGAAGGGAAAGCATTCCAAGTCAAACATGATTTAAAAAAAAAAATCTCAGAACTAGGAATGAGCAGGTTATCATCAGAGGGCAATGGAGATAGTAGTATAATTTGAATTAAAGCAAGTAGCAAAGAGTAGTAAATATCTTTAGAGTGGGAACTTGATAGCCTTGATAGGGAGGCAAAGAAATTTGGGCTTTTATCTAGTAAGCAGGATCAAAATTAGATTCATGAGTGAAAATGGCATGCAGGATGGATTGGAGGGTCCAACATCTGAAGTTTGGTCAGCCAGGCTGTGATGGTTAAGATTGTGTATCTACTTGTCTGGACCATGATTCTCAGTGTTTATGTGTGATCACCCTCATGATGGTATCTGCAATAAACAGCAAATCAGTTGAAATGGAGTTTCCTTGGCCGTGTGGCCTGCATCTGAACATAAGTGGACATTCTGGCTTTTGCCTGCTCTGGATCCTGCAGCTGCTTCCTGTTTGTCTGACCTCTGATTCTTAGGACTTGCGCTAGCAGCTTACCTGCCGATCTTGGGATTTGTTGATCTTTACAGCACGTGAACAAGACCCATGCTCATCTTGGGTTCACCAGTCCCTGCAGCTACACAAATCAGGAGAGGCCTCTATCCTGATCCACAGACTTGGGATATCCCAGCCTGTACAATCTTGTGAGCTGTTTCCTTGATATAAATCTCTCTCTCTCTCTTTATATATTTGTATGCTTCACCGGCTTTGCTTCTCTAGAGAACCCAGCCTAAGACACAGGTCTAAAACATGGTCATAACTTGGTATAGGGTGAGGAAGACCAGGATCAAGGTGTCAGCAATGGGGATTTTGAGGTCAAATGGACAATACAAGAGCAACTTAAGAGGAAATTCAATCTTGGAAATTTCCGTTGAACAGTTTGATCCCAACCTGGGTCCAGCCTCCAACTTCCAGAGATCTGACAGATAAATGACAGAATGCTAGGATGGTTGGAATAACTAAAATGAAATGCTGGAAAGTGGGAAACACACACACACACACACACACAAAGTTTCCTCTCCTATTTTGGTGGTCTTTTACTTCATGTTCCACAAATAATATGTAGACTTTTAAGTGACTGTTTTATTTGGAGTCCCACTTCCTTAATAGAACAGAGCCAGGGACAGTCTGGAATGACTGAACGTGACCCAACCACCATGGGCGGCCTCTGGCTGTGCCAGCTGAAAACTAGTCATCATGATGACAACTAAGGTTTTCTTCTGCACCCTGTTAAACATATCCATATGTTTCACTTCTGATCCTTACAATTAAAATAATGTGTGCTAGCCAAACTCCACATTCCCCAGGTTTTATTGCTCTAAAAAGGAAAAGAAAGAGAATGTTTTTTAATAATCCCTTTACTTTACTCACTCCCACCTCCATTTATTTTCTCTCTCAAAACTTGTAATGAAATAAGAGGGAGTCTGCCATGGGAGTATGGCATACTTTCCCCCCCCCTTTCTTTTAGATAAAGAGTAAGGACATGGACTTTTAACTAAGGAATAGTAGACAGTGTAGACTAGTGGGGGTGAGACAAGGGCCCAAATAAAGAGGCACCTAGGGCACAAAAATTAAAGAGACACTCACTCTTAAAGCAGTGCAAGTGCCTCCTTAAATTTGCTTGCTGGGCACCTTTTTTGCTTCACCCTAGTCCTGGTCCTGGGTGGGAAGGGGAGTGAGTTGCCTGATGTGCTAAGGAATCTCATGTCTTCTCCTACCAAAGAGTGTTCACTACCTGTATTTGTGTATTTACTCAACAAATATTTATTGAGCACAGATTTTCTGCAGAAATATTTAACATTTTGACACATTTCCTTTATTCTTCTCCACAACTAAGCCAATACATCTGAAGCCTTTCTAAGTGGTACCCATGATATGCCATTTTGGAGACTTACTCTGCTCAGCAAAAGTTAATTAAATTTAACTTTTTTTTCCCTCCGTGTTTACTGGCTGTTTGACCTAAAAAAAAATCATATTACTTATTTATGATCATAATATATGGCTCTTTGCTGTGTTGTTAGAAAGGAATATTAAGTGGAGCAATTTTAGAAGTTAGGGCAGCTTAGTAGAGAGAGCGTTTAAGGTAGGTGAGTCCTTGGTGATCCTTTTAAAGACAGCCCCTTTGGAGCAGTGTGGAAACAGGTGGTAGCATCCTTATCTGCAAGGAGCATAGAAACTAAGGTAGATTACATGATAGAGAAATAGCCTATGCAACCGATTTAATGGTCAGAACACTAGCATCAGACTCAGATGGTCTGGATTTACATCAGAACTAAACCACATATTTCTTAAATC
The DNA here is from genome assembly GCF_030014295.1 of Loxodonta africana. Classification (NCBI taxonomy): domain Eukaryota; kingdom Metazoa; phylum Chordata; class Mammalia; order Proboscidea; family Elephantidae; genus Loxodonta; species Loxodonta africana. The sequence goes on along the minus strand of NC_087349.1, from coordinate 71,996,783 downwards.
AAAATGAGAATAATAATCATGCATTACATGTGTGTCAGGATTACTGTGAAAAAAATATGCACGTGAAATTTCTTTTTAAATTGAACATGGCTGGGAAAATGTGAATTTTTATTAATCTTGAAGGATAACTTTAAAATGATTCAATGGTAAGCATCACTAAAAACAAAGAGAGAAGAGAAAAGAACACAACTCTCACCTTCTTGGATTCTTTAAATCTCTTTTGAAAGGATAGAGTTATGTTCCATAGTGCAAAAACATCAATGTCTACGTAATGTTTATATGATTTTACAAATTAAAAAACATTGTTTTTGAATTTATGTACCTTTGATGTGTTCGGATAAGACCAGTATTAAATTTTTAAGTATTGTACATTTTACTATAAATATGTCTTTCTGCTAAACTCACAGAGTCTCAGATTTTACTCATACTGCTCAGGAAAACTGCTTTAAATGCTAGAATCATTCAAAATATCATTAATAGGGTGTTTTCTTTGGCTATGTCCTAGTAAGCACAAGTAAAATTCTCTTTGCATAAAAGTCTCACTATTGTGACAAGGATATTTAAATATAATTTTTTATGATCCATGATATTTAACAAATTCAGTTCAAATCTGTGGCAGACAAAGTCATTGAATATTTTATCTTCAAATAAATCATAGAGATTTCCCTAGAGAGAGAATTACAGTATCATGGATTTCCGTTTCAAAACCATTATTGACTTACCGTTTGTTAATTATTTACCCTTAATATGTTTCCTAACTTGTGTGACTCTGCATTCAAAATAAATCAGTTTATAAGGAAACTTTGTTTACATTTTTGTTTCTGCGAGTGCCATGTGTTTGTGTCTGCAGTAGCCTCTCCATAGAGACAGAACTGTGAGACTTAGTTCAGAACACGATGGCATTTTCAATATAATAATAATAAAAAAGATAAATCAGAAAGGGGAAAGTAAGATAAACCAAATCTGCAATTACAAAATAAAAAAAGGAAAGAAAATCAGGGTTGTGTTGGAAGCTGTGAAGAAATTATTAAAAGGACGTAAGAGGACAAATCATATAAAGTGTATACATTGGCAAAAAAGAGAGGAAAGGGCAAAAAGGCACTAAAGGAAAAATATTAGAAAGCTTTGAATTAATTGAAACTAGTTTTAATTGAATTTATCATGATTTGGAAAACGTAACGTTAAGCAAAAACACATAATGGGTTATACCATGTAACGTTAATTTTGACAACTGTAAATCAGACAAGGAGACACTGAAATCATCATGAAGGATGCACGTCCTTACAGTGTCATCTTAATTTTAGAATTGCAAATTTGATTTCTGAAACTGTTTGAGTTTGATCAGCCAAAGCGGGGTGCCGTGAAATAAATCAATATGCAAAGAAAACATTCCATAATGTGATTTGTGGAGTTTCTCACGGTGAACTGGTAACATATTTTTGCAAAGTTGCATTTTTACCTTATACTTCCATTATAATTTGTATAACTAGAGTGATATTTGGTAAGACTAACCTACACGTGATTTGGCCTTAAAGCAAACCTGAATTTTTTTTTTTTTTGATTTTAAGATCCATTACATAAAGAACAGTAAGAACAGTAGCTAAGCATTGAAGGAAAACATTGTGGTTAATTTTCCTTTACCCTCGTTCACTTCTTAATTATACCAGACAGTAGCATCTAATGAAAGGTGAATTATAAGAAATTGGTGATTGTTAGTAATATGTGATATTTAAATAGAATGCTAAATGTCTTGAAGCATTAGTGTCATTTGGCAACAATACAAATGTTAGAAAACTATTTATCTATTTGAGATTTCTGTTAGCATTCATATAACGTAGTTATAGTCTGTCTACTTCCAATAAGGTCTTGGGCTGGTTTTACAATAATAAAGCTAAATGAATTAACAAATGAATAAATACATGCATACATAAATGCAGCCAATGCAGGAAGAAGGGAAGGAAGATATTATATAAAGTTTTAAAATCACTTTTAAAATCGCTTTTGGATTACAGCTATAGAAATTGAAAACGAAAATGAAATTGACATATCTGAACAGCTAATGGAAGAAATGAAATATGATTTGTATTTAAAATGTGTATGCATGTACTTTTTTTGGTCAACTTCTGGTGAACATTAAGAGCGCAAGTTTATAGAAGAGTTCTCTGAGACAATTCAAGAGGAGACAGAGCACTATGAATCAGATGTAGAGTTTCTTTTGGCTGGAGGAAACCCTGGGCTCATAGAATGTTATGCTTAGACATACTTGCATAGATTACCTATAGTTATTTTGCAAAGCACTAATACATCATCGTTGTGAGATTTAAAAATTATTTATGCTGTGTATTTAGCGATGGTTTTTCTGATCCTTTTTAAAGAATGATATGATAATTACATTAAAAATGAAAAAATTATTAATGATTGTTTTACAGGATAAAATAAAAAACCTACGGCCTTCTTTTGTGCTTTTTAGTATCTAAATTTTTTCCCTTTGTCTTTTTTTCTGAGGAGAAAAAAAGGGACAGTTTAAAGTAAGAACGAGAAAACATCAAGGAACCAAGAGGGAAGGCTGGAAGAACTTAAAACTGAGCTACTTCCTTGCATTTAGCAAATCCGAGAAAACAATTTTCTGGTCTCATTTTATGTGTAAAAGAAATTGAGAAAAGGCAGAAATTTCAATTTTAGCTGTGCTTCCTAAAGTTTATATCTCTGCCTCTGTTGATGGCTTTGGATCAAAATTGCCATACCATATTGTTGTTAGAGCACATGTGGCTTAATCTGTTGATAGTGTTCCAACATGTGCCCTCTTGACTTGATTTGTTATATGTCCAATTTGGTGGGAGGAAAGAAATCAGAACATTTGAACTATATTTCAGGTACCTTTTGTGATCATGCATTTTTCTCTTGAACATGGAGAAATTGAGAAATGTGACAACTTCATGAAGGAAGAAGTAGTAAATGTGTCAAAAGACAAATTACTAATAATGTTGAAAATGTCTATACTGATGCAGAAATATATATGTATATTTTTTATGTATATATATTAAAGGACTTGAAGATTATCTCTATGAAAAATTTAAGCATACAATTTCTGCTCACTTATCAATTATCTCATCCAACATTTTGCATTTACAACAATAGTGAAAAATCTACTCTATTTTGTGTATTAATGACATACATCTAGCAGTAACAAACGCCAAGGTGTAAGGCGAGAGTAATGCTGGCTGTGATGGTTAAGGCTGTGTGTCAACTTGGCTGACCATGATTCTCAGTGGTTTGGCAGTTATGTAATGATGTAATTTGGCAGTTATATAATGATGTAATCTGGCAATTATGTGAGGTAGTCATCCTCCATTTTGTGATCTGATGTGGTCATCTTCTATGTTCACGTAATGCTGATTTCACATAACAGCTTGGTCTTTGGAACCTAACCATGTTGGTAAGTGAGAAGAGGGTGTATAACAAAGGAAGTATCATAAACCAATGGACAAAAAAAAAAAAAATTATTCAGTAATCAGTACTGTTATATGGTAGAATTTAGTGGCAATTATTTATAAAAATTAATTTATAATTCTTTTCACACAATACAACAAAATGAATACCAATGAGATTTTTAAAATTTAAATAATGGAGGAAAATAGAAGAAAATATAAATAAGTATTATTTAAACTCTAAATGTATTTCCTCAGTTAAAATAACGGAAGAAATCACAAAGGTCAAAATTATATACTGTGGTTGCTAAAATGCACTGTCTGAGACCAAATAGATCTGAATGAAATCAATCTTCTTCCACTATTTCAGACAGACTACATTTACTACAATACCACATTACAGTTAGAAATTGCAACTAAAAGATGCCAAAAGAAATGTATGTTTGCGTGTGCTAAATAGGGGATCAAGCTAAAAAGAAAAAATGAAAGTTATTTAAAAACAATGGAAAATGAATATCTACCCACTGCCATCGAGTGGATTCCGACTCATAGCGACCCTAGAGGACAGAGTAGAATGAGTATACTACATACCAAATATATAGTATGGAATTTAGCCAAAGCAATAATTACAGATTTAAGTGAATTTATTAGAAAATTAGTATATTGGTCAAAGTTCTTAGCTGCAGACAATAGAACCCACAAAAGCTAGTTTAAAGCAGAAATGTTATTTATTATTAGCACTGGGCAGAGTACAGAATTTCCGGGAGAGTCACGAAAACAAGTTTGAATGCCGCCTAAAAAGAAATGAAACTGGGAGAATTGCCCAGTCCCGTCAGGTGAAAATTCCAGCAGAGGTCCCATGCCTCTATTCACAGTTCACTAATTAACATCCCTGAAGCCAGAAGCTGCGCTCAGGCTGGTAAAGGATATGGTAATCCAATGCCTCTGTGCCTACTTGCCACCACCTCAAGGTGTTCGTGCTCCTTTGAGTTGCATGCAGTTGCATTTTTCTTATGGAGTGTAGGTCACATGTGGAACTCAAGCTGCCAGGGTGCCACATATGTGTTTTTTTTTATCTTTCCAGCCTCTGATATGCAAGAAGCCATGCTCCAGGGAGATTGGAGTAAAGTGGAATAAGGTAGTCTCTGATATTTACCATGGTCGGTCCTCTCCTTTGGATATACAATATTTATAATACTTTTGTTCCATTCTTAAAATTTCAAATCTCAATGGTAACAACAACATGCTATTGAAATTGAACTATCCCTTTTGTAAAGGAAAATTTACTCACCTTCTTTCCAAAGTCTCAATAGTCGCTGCATTCCATCTCTCGATGAAATTTGTTTCTCCTCTAAATCAGCTACCATCCAAAATCATATAAATATGCATTATGTTATTATCCACAACCAGCATGCCCTATATAAAATATGAGGGCCAGTGGGGAGGAAAATATTAATATAATTGATATAATCGAACACATACATACAGAACAGAACAAAAAAGAAAAGCTGGCATAGACCTTGTTTCTGTAATTGGTCACAAGGCCCCAGTGGGCATTTATAACTTCTTTCCTTCAGTTCAATTTTCCCTTAACAACATTTCAGTTGTTCAGGGTCCTTCATCTGGTGACTTCATTCTGTAACACTCCATCGCTTTGAGCTCAGTGGATCTCCCTATCTAACACTAGACATGGCAGTACCAGGAGACACCCCCGTTCTGGAGCAGCAGCTCCCTTTGCCTGTGATGATCATGACCATTCGCACAGCCAGTAGAGTGTATCTTCCTTTTTTTCCAGTTGATCCTGTGGCACAAAGAAACAAAAATAGCCTATTGGCATCCTCAGCTTCCAAATCCCTAGAAATAGTGTCTCCTGGTACATTTCTCATTTGGGAACTAAAATCTCTAAAACAAGATGTCCAAAGTCATGAATATAAGAAACCAAAAATTTTGAAGTGAATCATTCAATATAAGTCCTTTTCCCACCTTTTACTTCCCAGAACTATATATACTGGCTTTGGGGAAAATGGTACCATAGGTTGGTTACTGGTTGTGCTTCCCTAAAGATTTACAGCCTTGGAAACCCTATGCAGCAGTTCTACCCCGTTCTATAGGGTTACTATGAGTCAGAATTGACTCGATAGCAATGGGTTTTTGGGTTGAGATAAAACATCCAACTCTACAAACTATTATATCCTACCTGGCACCTTACCTGGACCTTCATTTGACCATTCTATCTTTCTTTAGGGCCAATTACTTCTGGATGAGAGAGTGTGTATTAAGACCAGTGGATTCCACTAAAGCCATCCCATTGTCTTCATTTCTTTGTTGTAAAATAAGTTCCTCATTCAAAAGCAATAGGGTGCCATGGCTGTGAATAAGGCATTGAATCAGTCTCTAGAAAGTGGTGCTGGCAGAAGAATGGTGGGCAGAGACAGCAAATCCACAGCCAAAAGAATTGCCTATTCCAGTGATCAAATTGCTACCCCTTCTACAATTAAAGAAGTTCAAAGTGCTCAGTCTACCACAGATAACAGAATTGTTCCCCCAGAGTATGGTGCTGTTCCAGGGCTCAGGATTGTCCACTGCTGCTTGTGGAATGGGCAACTGTTTAACTTTGGTGAAGGGAAGTGCACGTTTATAAGTTCTTGCATAACCTCCATCCTTGCCAGCCTGACCACTTTTACGTAAGCAAGCGTTCAGGAGACTAGACAAAGAAACTGACTGACATCCATAGAGGTAACGGGGTGGGGGATGAAGGAGGGGTGGTTCAGAAATTTAAACAAACAAACAAAAAAAGCATGACTTTGCACAAAAACTTGAGAGCATCTTTTGTGATTATTCCATTATTCTTGGTTCTATTGAGCCATAACAGTCAAGCTCTCAGCTGCTTGCATTAAAGCCTAAATGAGCTGGAAGTACTTTGCTTGTTAGCTTATTTTTCCCTGGACCTTACTCAAGACTGGCAATTTACTTAATTTAGTTGATAAATGGATCAGATCAAAAGAACTGTATGTTGTGTATTTTTCCTCTAAAATCCAAAGACTTCCACAAAACCTTATGCCTCTTTCTTAGTGTCAGGTGAAGTCAAGTATAGCAATTTGCCTTTCATTTTAGTTCTATTGTGCCCAAGATCGAAGGACACTCCAAAACCTCACTATTGTGGGACTCCCCTGAATTTTTATTGGATGTATTTCCCACTTCTAACACTCACGTATTTTACCAGACGTCCTACAGTAGTTGCCACTTCTTGCTTAGATTTTATTGGCATGCTGTCATCAATATGGTAGGTCAGCATAATGTCCTATAGGATGGTGTTATGAGAAAAATTTTTGCTAACTATGGCACAGAGAGTATATGTAGTTCTAAGGTACGACAGTGAAACTGGCCTGCCCTCCTAGCCATGGGAGATAAAGGACAGTATACAAAAGACCAATTGGTATTTAAAGAAATGCTCATCCTCACTAATAATCAGAAAAATGCAAAATAAAAACAGCAAAGAAGTAACCACTTACCCTTCCAGTTAAAAAAAAAAAAGTATATAAAATGTGATAATATTAAGTTTTGGTTAGGGTGTGATAAAATGAGCCTTGTACACTGCTGATCAGAATGTAATTTAAGATTATTGTATTGGAGCAGATCTGGTAGTATTATTAGAATATAGCTATCGAAACATATGACCCCCAAAAGTTACTTCTGATACGTTTCATTGAGTTACTGCATATATACATGTAACTGCAAATGAATGTCTGTTTAATTTTTGTGCATATGCAATATATCTCTAGGGCACACATATAATTAAAAAATAAATATCTGCACACTTATTTGACAGATCTTTATTCCTGTATACCTGCCTTAAGAATATAAAAAGAGATCAAAGCTCAGAGAGAAGAGGATCTGTGAAGTGATTTCATTGAAGAGAGCTGCTGTTCTCTTGACTTCATATCTAATGAGGAGCCCTTGCATGGGATCCCTCCATTTCCTGGGGTCTGGGAATCTAATGGGTAGGACTTGGGCTGACTGATTGCTTTGATGGTAGTGCTTGACTGAGCACTGCTGTACCCAGGGAGGCGTACAGGGTGAACCCTACACCCTAACTGTCAGTTATGGAGAAGAATGCTTCCTACAGGCTGGAGGAGTACCATGCCAAGGAGATGGAGAACAGTGTGGGGTCATCTTGAGTCCTTTTTCCAGTAGTGCCACCTGAGGCAACATTGAACCCCAGTGGCAAGAAGCTTGTACCTTTCCCTTAGGCAGGTGAGGATATAAAAGCTGGGGCTGAGCGCTGTCACGAATGACTTAAAGCTTCTCACTTGTCTCTAAGGTGGCAGTACTTCATAATGAAGCAAGAGAGCCAACAGCAATGGGCCTATGAATTTGGCCAATTGCTTAACATTTCTGAATTCGGTTACCTTTTCTGTAACACTGAATATTAAGAGATCCAACTGGGATATTATATTGAGTTCATTTCAAGGAAATGAACCTTTATGGTACTTTAGGGCCAGTCATAGAAATTTATCCTGAATTACCTACCACCTTCAACAACCGCCTGTGTTTTTCTATGTTTTTACTTCAGAAAATTTAAAGCCCAGTAAATTATGTTATCACATTATTAAATCTATAAATTTATAATACAAATATGGTATACATAGTAGCTTTTCTGGGCAAATAATGAGGTTTAATGCCTAACAAACCACTAAATCAATGATGATGGTTATCATTAATATTAATAAAAATAATCATTAATATGTATTATAAACATTTAACCTACAGTAATTATTTTCACAATATGATAGGTCTATTGCCTGAGTACACAGTTATCCATTGCTATTAGAATTAAAGTACTCTGAAGAATAGAATATTCAGTTATAGGGTATGTGACATGATAAGATATTTTAGCTAATCGGTCACTCCTCCACAAAATGGCAATCTGCATAAGGCAATCCCCGGGTTATGAACGTCTGACTTTCATACAACCCATAGTTATGAACCAACCCCCATAAAAGATATTATATTAAAAATTCAAGGTACATACAATGATTCATAGTAACAAACAGGTGCTACTTTGTCATGAGCATCAAACATCATTCTTATTATTATTTGTTAAAGATGTTTTATTGTATCTGCAAGAGTTTCTTTAATGTGTTTATGCATAGAAAGATAATACTGTATAATATATGCTAAGACAAACATTTGACTAACTGATGTTAGATATGAACGGTCTCAAACTGTTCCAATTTACATACAAATTTGACTTAAAGATAGACTTAGGAATGGAGCTCTTTGGCAATCTGGGGACTACCTGTATTTATAAAGTATCATCTACATATATTTCATACATTGCCTTCTTCCTGTAAAATAAAAATTGGATTCAATTTTTTTATTGCACAGTAAATGTTGATTTAGTTAGACCTTCCCTAACATTTGAAATAGAATTTCAATAAAACTCTATTTTAACTGAAAAAGTATCATTCCAAATTCTCATACTTTTGACAAATAGTTATGATTGAAGTTGAAACATGAGATTCTTTCACGTTCTGTGGCTCTTAGAGTCCAAACCAGACCTCAGTTTATAACTTTAAATCTTCTATGTCTTCGGGTTTATCAAACAGATGTTTAAGCAGGGAGACTGGCCTCTCCTTTTATATTAATCTCCCTTGAACATCGTCTTTCATGTAACTCTGTAATTCAACAAAAGAAATTTTTTACCATTAAAAAGCAATAATTTCGGCACTATGAAGTACATATAAAGGAACACTGTGGAAAAAGCAATGAAATAAAATATAGCAATCAACAGGCACTTTGCCACTAGGCTGAAGAAATGTTCTAGCGGGAATTCCCAGATAGTTATAATGACTTTTTGTTTTTCCTGTTTATTGCAATTTATCTAAAGATGTTGATTTTTAAGTCTTATATTCAAATTCCTTGGTTTCTTTTCTGAGACTTTTGATGCCTTGAGAACGCATTACAGAATGGCAAATAGAATTACCTCCTTTTAAATGATCTCCCATTTTTTTCAGTGTAGATAGAACTAAACAAACTGCTCTTCATCCTACAGACTGCATATTTCAGGAATTTATTAAAGAGTTTGTGAGTAGTATATTGGATGTTTTAAAGTACTATTTCTCAAGAACTCTATATCTTTCAGTTTAAAGTCTCTCCTTCAGTTTTAATACAAGTAAAATAAATATTTTTTATTACTTTCATCTACAATGTTGATGACGAAGTCTTCATTTTTGGTTGTGTGCATCATATAGTTTATCAGTCAAGTGTATATTGTATATTGCTAGTCCAATATTGTGGCAAAATAAGCAAATGAGTAAAAGAGACCAGGTCTCAATCTTTGAGGAAGTGTGAAATTCCATAGGGGAGAAAACAGTGTCACATACGTAAAATTTTGGGGAAAAATTAGGGAAAAAAATACTATAAATAAGTCCCCTTTTCTTCATTAGAGGAGATACCAGTTTTAGGTTAAATAAAAGTAGGTGATGTCCAGAGAAAGGAGCCCTGGTGGTGCAGTAGTTAAGCTCTGGGCTGCTAACTCAAAGGTCGGTGGTTCAAATCTATCAGCTGGTCTGCAGGAGAAAGTTGGGGCAGTTTGCTTCTGTAAAGATTTAGAGCCTTGGAAACCTTGTGGGGCAGTTTTACTTTGTCTTATAGAGTTGTTATGAGTCAGAATGTGCTTGACTATAATCAGAATGTCCAGAGGAAAAAGTTAATACCAAAATTTACATTAATATAAGTCTGTCCATCATGTCCTTCCCATCTTCATGCCTACCATTTGTATATAATAATGATTTCCAAGGAGCTTGCATGTCAGTTATTCACTTGATTCTCACATCCATGTTAGAAAATAGAAAAATAACATGTTGCCATCCCTAATTTGGAGATTGGAGAGGGTAATTTGCTCAATATCATGAAACAAGGAAAGGACAGGTATGCAGGCCTTTCACTCACTCCAGGCCAATGACTCTTGTTCTCTGCCAGTGGTTTTAATTATTTTTTTTAATTTTTGCAGCAGAACATTTAATTCAACAAAATTGAACATTGACCCAGACTATCTATCTGTCTGTCTGTCTGTCTGTCTGTCTGTCTGTCTGTCTGTCTATCTATCTATCTATCTATCTATCTATTCATAAGGTTTTCACTGGCTATTTTTTTTCAGAAGTAGATCACCAGGTCCTTTTTCCTAATCTGTGTTGGTCTGGAAGCTCGACTGAAACCCGTGCATCATGAGTGACCCTGCTGGTATTTGAATACCAGTGGCATAGCTTCCCCCACAGTATGACAAACTGATAGACAGGTAATAGTGTTTTCAATTGCCTTATTCACGCGCAAAAGCTAGGCAATGAGTAATGAAGACCAAAGAAGAATTGATGCCTTTGAATTATGGTATTGGTGAAGAATATTGAATATACATGTTTGCCAAAAGAGCGAACAAATCTGTCTTGGAAGAAGTACAGCCAGAATGATACTTAGAAGCAAGGATGGCGAGACTTCATCTCATGTACTTTGGACACGTTGTCAGGGGGCATTAGTCCCTGGTGAAGGACATCATGCTTGGTAAAGTAGAAGGTCAGCAAAAAAGATAGATTGACACAATGGCCATAATAATAGGCTCAAGCATAGCAGTGATTGTGAGGATGACACAGGACTGGGCATTGTTTCATTCCATTGTGTACAGGGTCACTGTGAGTTGAAAGCGACTCAACATCACCTAACAACAACATACACACACACACAAATATATACATACATACATATATAGCCAAATGAGCTTCTCTGGAAGAGAAGGGTGAGAGTCTAGGAGTATCATTAAAATCCCTTTAGCCTCCCTAAGGACACACTACACTCCTGATGGATGTTCACCTAGATCCTGCTTCAATTCTTCCAGACCTCATCTCTTTTTAGGCCGCTTTTTAGATTTTGGACAGCAATAATATTTGTGAATTCCTCCCTATGTGAAGAGGAGTTCCATTCCCATTTAAGTTTTACCTGCTTTGAACCCATTCACACCTTTTTGTCAACCCTGTTGATCCACTATTCTTAGGGACCAGCCTGCCTCTTTGTTAATTGGATTGTTATTAAATCTTCCCAATTCTGGATGTATCACTTGCTAATCTAAATTCAATAGTCTACATTTTTTCCTATTCGGTATTCAATAAAAACTTCATGGGCTTGAGCAGGTCTTTGAAAGAATTCAAAAGGCAAAGGGAAAGAATGAAGAACCTTTAAGCAATGGAAGGGAGTAATCGACATGCCACATTTCTGTATCTATGAGATGACAGTTGATGGTGTAGAGGACCTTGAAAGTCAGGCTAAAGGGTCCCATCTGGATGAAATAGATTCTAAGCCAGCCATTGTAGATTGAACAGGTGATAAATGGGATGAAAATACATTTGTCAGAAAGGTCATTCTGACAAGGCAATTCAGGATGGTATGTAAAGGGACAGATTAGAGAAAAATGGCAGTCTTCCCTCCTAATCTTCCCACAAAACAGAGAATACTTGGTCCAGAGCTATAAACATGGAAAGGGAGATGAGAGGATGATTTGAAAAGATGCTCTGTATAAAGCTTTGTGAGAACTTGTTGCTGAATTGTATAAGGGAGTGCTGACAATGAGGAATCAACAGAAATGGGAAATAGGCACAGCAAGTCAGTTTGAAGAAAGGAGTTGAATTTTGTATGGAAGCTACCATATTTTAGGTAAACAGAAATAGTCATATCCATAGTTGATTCAGCTGAAGTCATGGTTATAGGTGATCACCTAAGAGACGAAAAGTGTAGAGAAAACAGGAGACCAGGGAAATACCCTGGAATTGGTGATCCAAAGTGGGAAAAATTGGCATTATTTTAGAATAACTGCAGTGTTCTTTTCTTACATTTTTATGAATGGTTACCTTGGGCTGCTGTGCTGATTTGGTTCTATGCTAATTGCAGTAGAGCAATCGCCAGGCTTCCAGGTTTTCCAAGCAGTGGGGAGTTGCTAGGTCAGGTGAATGTTAATGGAATCCAATGTTCTAGCTAATATGGAGGAGAATTTCCAACCATTATTGCTGCTGAAAGCTTTCTTGCCTTTAGCCTCTAACTCTGTACTTGGGTATACTAACTCAATTTCTCTCTCTCTTTCATTTTTTGTAAAAGTTATGTGACAGTTAATCAATTTTTAAGTTGATACTTGATGGTGTTAGAGATTGAATTGTGTCCCCCCAAAATGTGTGTCTATTTGGCTAGGCCATGATTCCCAATATTGTGTGATTGCCCACTATTTTGTCATCTGATATGATTTTCCTATGTGTTCTATAATGTTAATGAGGCAAGGATTAGAGGCATTTATGTTAATGAGGCAGGACTTAGTCTACAACATTAGGTTTATCTTAAATCAATCTCTTTTGAGATATAAAAGAGAGAAATGAGCAGAGAGACAGGGGACCTCCTGCCAGCAAGAATCAAGAACTAGAAGGGGAGCATATCCTTTGGAAATGGGGTCCCTGCACTGAGAACCTCCTAGGTCAGGGGAAGATTGATGACAAGGACCTTCTCCCAGAGCCAACAGAGAAAGAGCGCTTCCCCTGGAGCTGGCACCCTGACTTCAGGCTTCTAGCCTCCTAGACTGTGAGAAAATAAATTTATCTTTGTTAAAGCCATCCATTTGTGGTATTTCTGTTATAGCAGCACTACATAACTAAGACAGTTGGTATCTCCTTTTAAATAATTGATACCTAAAATAGTCCTGTAGTTATGTTTTCCTACTCTTTTTGTTTAGTTTGAGTTTTAAGAACACAACTCTTATAGGCAAAAATTCCTTAATGCTAAAGATTGCCTTTGATGAAAAGAATTGCCAAAATCAATTATGCTAGTTAGCACCATTTTTTTGAAGTCTAAAAAATAGCTCTTACCCTTTATTATAAAACTATCTAGAGTGTTCACTTGTTGAAGTGGATCTGGGATTCTGCCATGACTCTTCACCATGGTTCTCCACCTGGAACAGCATGGGTAATAAGGAAGCAGTTGCATGCAAGCGTTCGCTGTGTGAAAGGATAGAAAATCTATATGCTGGCCATTTCATTGAGGGAGGCCTCATTGCTGTAGCAGTTTATCCCATTACTAAAGACGGGCCATGCTGATAACCTCGCATTCAGCTGCTGACCAGCAGCAGGGCACTCAGCTTTAATAGGGAGCATATGATCGCTCCAGCTGGCAGGGTGACACCATTTGGCAATGTTCCCTGGCAGCTCAACAAAAGATTTTCAAATATCAAAGCAAGAGGAGAGACCCCTGTCTTTATAAGGAAAATCATTTCGCTGTGCATGCATTTTGCTTCCATATAAATTATTACTTAGAACTTGCTGAATCCTGTGAAATTCACTCTGAGAATTTGTAAACTGTTAATTTAAAATGATAAATAAATGGTAAGTTATAGGAAACTTAATTTTGTATTTACGCAGAGAAAACAGCTTAAACATAGTTAAAAGTGAGACAAGTCTTTGCTTGTTTTTAAAAAAGAGCCAATGTGAACACACAAGGCAATCAGGATTTAGCTTGGTTAGATTATGAACACTTAAGAATCACGTAATTTTACTGCAAAACAGGACCTTATTTTAGCAAAGTATAATTTCACCGTATGGAAAAGCTGTGTGGCAGAGTGATTGTTGCCTGATCAAGTTCATACAATTTATAAGTGGCAATTTAGGAATGTGTTGGTTCTCTTGACTGAGCAGTGTTCATTATTTTCTATCCTGCCAAAAATAAGAATTTAAGAAAAACTGGGCAGTTATCCTGGTCTACCCATTAGTATTAAAAAGCTACATTAGATTAGTATGAACAATAAATATACCTGAGCATTATATTCTAGAACTAAATCTCTGACTCTTATTTTAAAATTTAATCTGTTTACATGTAAGAACAAGAGATGGGACTACAGACATGATTGTCAATTGTCTGTTGGCTATCTTAAAAAAATGTATGTGAAAAAGCTTCCACCTATGGAAGACCATGGCATTTATTTTTTCTTGGGTAGTCAATAGAATTACACTAATACTGTATATGTTGTTTAAGTCTCATTAGCCTTATATTTTGTTGACCAGGATTAAAGCAACCACTTTCATTCTGGGAAAAAATTACCTAATCACATAAAATCATATAAAAATCATCTGGTGATTCTCCTTCCACTAACAGAGTATGTTGGTGGTTGTGGTGGCTGTTGAGTTGATTCTGACTCATGGCTACTCCGTGTGTGCAGAGTAGAACTATTGCATAGGGTTTTCAGGGCTGTGACTTTACAGAAGCAGATCACCAGCCCTACGTTTCAAGATACCTCTGGGTAGGTTTGAACACCAAGCATTTGGCAAGTAGTCAAGTGTTTAACTCTCTGTGCCACCCAGGGATTTTATCAGAGTGTAAAACTAAAAGCCAAACCCTTTGCCCTCAAGTTGGTTCCAACTTATAGCAACCCTGTAGGACAGATTGGAACTGCCCCACAGGGTTTCCAAGGCTGTAATCTTTGTGGAAGCAGACTGCCACATCTTTCTTCTGTGGAGAGGCTGGTGGGTTCAAACTGCTGACATTTTGGTTAGCAACTGAGCACCTAACCACTTTGCCACCAGAGGTCCTATAGAAGAGTTTACAAGTGTAAAAATATATTTTGTTTTATACAAACAAAATGGATATTTTAAACAAATTGTGTTTGTTCACATTACAAAAATTAAAGATGCTTGTTACATTACACAAATATTTAGAGTAGTATCCTTTTACAAAGAAAATCTTCTTACAACATGAGTAGTGTTATCAAATTTACTTGCATCTTTACAGGAAGAAAACCTGTTCTTTAATTCAATAAAAATGTTATACGTGCTTATTACAGGCTAATTCTACAGGGACTAAAACACACATATTGCTATGGCTCTTGTTTATAGATAGTATGTTTTTAAGTGCAAAAATAACTTATATTTATAAGAAGAAGTCATGTGATCTCATCACAGTTTAATAGGCCTCATGAAGAAGCTAGGAATTGAGCTGGGTTTGGCGGTGGGTATCACGGATTGGCTGGCTCATCAATCTCCCAGCTCCCCAGTAGAGTGCTTCTCAGTCTATCTGTGGAAAGGGCCAAAGTTTTGGTTGTTTCTTTTTATTTCTTATTGATGTAATAACATGGTCGTACTGAGCAAACCTTGTTCCTACCAAGTTTGGCTTACTCACGTCACATGCCTATCACCATGGAATTTGACATTGACAAAACTGGCCTATACTCTGTTCACTGAGATGAGTCCACGAATGATAGATGCACTTCGTTGTCATAGCAACTTCAAATTGCTGTAAAATTCTCTCTGTACTTACTCTCAGTTCCTGTGCTTACTCATTGCACACTACTAGCAAATAGCTGCCTTGGTCCATTGACCATGTTTTGACTAGTGCTGCCCTAGTGGGACTTCCTATACCGCAAAGGCAGAAAACTGAAAGTGATATTTTCCAAAAGTTACTGGCAGCCAGGTTTCTTGGATGTAATTCAGGCTCTGACAATTACCTGTATTAGAGATGGGCTGTGATTCGAAACAGGTCAGGATTTAGTTCATAGGGAAGTTTGTAGTAGAGACATCATGGTTTCCTGCAGCCACAGCAGCAGTTTTGTGGATCAGGAAATGGCAGTGAGATTCTGAGGGCTAGGAGTTGTTCTGGAAGCTTGACCTAGAGCCTTCTCTTCCAGCCTCTGCAATTATTTTGCAAACCACCTAACAAACCCATTGCTGTTCAGTTGAATTCAATCATAGTGGCAATAAATCTTGTTCTGTGTGACTTATTCAGTTCCTTTGTCTGTGGACCAGTGGTTCTCTAACTTCAGTGTGCGTATGGATCACCTGGGGATGATGTTAAAATACAGATTCTGATTCGGGGGTGTAGAGTGGGGATCTGAGATTCTGCGTGTCTAACAAGCTCTCAGTCAATGCCAGTGGTGTTGGTTTCTAGACCAAACATTGAGCAGCAAAACATTTAACTAGACTAAGCCTCCAAGATCAACTTCCACCCCCAGAACCACATTGAAGGTATTAGGCTTCAGCAAGACGGTGAGAAACTATTCTGATTGCTTTTATTACTTCCCCTGGAATAGAAACAGTCTACCTATGGCAATATCCAAAATCCAATCACAATTTCCTTTTTTTAAACTTTATTAGGAACAACAACAAAAAGATGAAGTTTTTTTTTTTTTTTCTTATATCTATATATCCATATCTAGATAAGGAGCCCTGATGGCACAGTGGTTAAGAGCTTGGCTGCTAACCAAAAGGTCAATGGTTCAAGCCCACTATCACCACTGCAGGAGAAAGATGTTACTTTTGTAGCTCATATTAATAATCATAATACCCATGAAAACATACCTGCTTTCTGAAGGTTGCCTAATGCATCTCCCAAAATACCACCTCTTTTTTTTTTTTTTTTAGCTTCTTAGAAACTTCTCAAGACTCTCGTTTTCACAGTATCAAATCCAAACTTCTCCACCTGTCAGTCAAGGCTGCTTCTGTAAAGATTTACAGCCTTGGAAAACCTATGGGACAGTTCTACTCTGTCCTGTGGGGTTGCTATGAGTTGGAATCAACTTGAGGGCAGTGGGTTTGGTTTTTGGTTTTATCTAGATAGATCATATGAGAAAGATTAAATAAATTAGGTTCTTAGCAAAGAAACTTCAAACAGGGAACTTACAGGTATCATTTTTTAGCCGCTTCAATGCAGATATGCACCCTACCTATTTTAAGGGACACATAATTCTTGTCAGTAGCCTATAACATCATATTCACAGTCTATTAATTTTATCTGGTTCCCAAGAGAAAGGAAAATCATCATATGTTGGTGTTTGGGAGAGGGATGTCTCAGGCCACATTTGGAGGCATTCCTGTGGATTATCTGTACCACCTAGGTCCTGAGAGATTTTGCTTCAGAGAGGAAAAAAGAATGGGAAAACTTATATGAAATATCTATAATAGGCAAATATTTAGAAACCGGGGTTTATTAGTGGTTACCAGGAGCTGGAGGGAGGAGGAAAGAGAGAATCATTGCTTAGGGACACTGAGCATGTGTTAAGGGCTATGTAAAAATATGGAAATTAGATAGTGGTGATTGTTTCACAACCTGATGAACGTAACTACTGTCACTGAATTGTACATGTAAACATGTTGAAATGACAAATGTTTTGTTTTAGGTAGATACATATAGATCTTTTAATGTCTATTTCCTCATCTATAAAATATATATACTTTTTAATTATGGCATATATATATATATATATATGCCACAATTAAAAACAAAAACAGGATGGGTGATAGAATTCCAGATGGCAAAGAGTGTGGGCAATGGTGGGGAAATAGAACTGGGCTGTTTTTCCATAAAGACAGTGAGGAGAGTGGGCAGAAATGCAGGTTACTGGAGAGGAGGAGTTGTGGCTAAGCGTAGACCTGAGAGATGGCAATGGAGGTAGTGACAGATTATATAGAGCCTTGACTGACAGGTGGAGAGGTTTGGATTTGATACTGTGAAAACGAGAGTCTTGAGAAGTTTCTAAGAAGCTAAAAAAAAAAAAAAAGAGGTGGTATTTTGGGAGATGCATTAGGCAACCTTCAGAAAGCAGGTATGTTTTCATGGGTATTATGATTATTAATATGAGCTACAAAAGTAAATTTAGGAAAGGATTTGGAGTGGCATTCTAATTTTGTGTAGCATAAAGTAAATTAGCAAAAATAAAATAAAATAAATTTAACAGTTTATCAGTTTTAGCCTTGACCTAAAATAAAAATTGTCAAATATATTGGATAATCTTTGCTCTGTCATCCCTTGAGGAGCTATCTTTAAAGACAAATATTAAACTTTACTCTCCGCTTTTTTCTTTTCCTTTTATTTTCCAATATTTATCTGATTATACTCCATCTGATACCAAGTGTGTGAAGTAACATCTGCTCTGTTCCAAAGCCAAGCATTTGTTCTATCCAGTCTTAGTCATCTGGGCTATCCTGAACATGGCACATAAATGAAAAGGAAGCTGCCAGAGTGACCATCACATCTCCTAGCAGGCCACCCTTGCAGAAGCATAACCCATGCCTTTGGCTTCTCAAAGTGGCGTGTTATTGTGAAAACCATTTTGAACTAGAACATACAGTTCTCTCAAGCTGTATGGTGTCAACTTTTTGCATGGTCAGAATAAAGCAGAGAATGGTAGGGGATGGCAGCTGAATAATTTAGTAACTATTGAATTTAGTTTCACTAGCAATCACAAAATGAAATCAATAAACATCATAGGGCTGCTGATCCTACCAAGCCCACTGTACCACCATGTGTGAATTATGCAGCCTCGATGTGAGCGCTCATCTTCTCCTGTGGCCTTGGCTGTGAGCGCTGATCCAAACCCAAACCCATTGCCATGGAGTTGATTCCAACTCATAATGACCCTATAGGACAGAGTAGAGCTGCCCCATAGGGTTTCTAAGGAGCAGCTGGTGGATTTGAACTGTTGACCTTCTGGTTAGCAGCTGAGCTCTTAACCACTGCACCCCCCAGGGCTCCAAAGAATACCCTTTGGGAACTTGAACTCTGTTAGGCTCCTGATTTCTTGAATAGATATGCCATCCAGAGATTTAAACTGAATGCTGACTCTTAATTATGACTGCTTACTGGAAATTTCTGCCTACTGTATATATATCCATACCAAATCAAGAAGTTAATGTTACACTCACTTATTAACTACTAGAAACTTGCTTCTATGTTCTCCGTTTTAGACAGTTTGAATACAGCTCACCAGATGGGCAAAGCTAGAAACGTCCAAGTTATTTAGTTCTCTTTAAACTCCTTCAACTATCCACCAGGTTTTCAGTTTCTAACTCTCCCTTTCTAGTTGCTTGTAACTTCTTTTTGTTTCAATGGCCATTGTCTTTGTTTCTACCCTCATAAGCAGAAAGTTCCTGTTTGAATTCCAGCCCATTATTGGAAACCCTGGTGGTGTAGTGGTTAAGTACTATGGCTGCCAAACAAGAGGTCGGCAGTTCAAATCCACCAGGCACTCTTTGGAACTCTATGGGGCAGTTCTGCTCTGTCCTATAGGGTCACTATGAGTCGGAATCAGCTTGACAGCAGTGAGTTTTGTTTGATTTTCTTACTGTATGAACTGGAATATAGAGTTGGAAATTTTAAGTCTATTTCCTTATCTGTAAAAAAGAAAGGCAGATCTCCAACTTACAGAGTAGATTTAGGATTACATGGATATTCTAGGTAAACTCAACACAGTATATAACTCATAGCAGACATTCAATGAAGGTTAACCCATTCTTATCATATACTCAGCTCCACCACTCACTAAACAAGACCTTGGGAAAATTTCTTAACCTTCCTGTGGCTCAGATTCCTCACCTGTGAAGTTGAAGTAAGCATAACACCTTACTTCAAAAGGTTGTTCTGAAGTTTAGATAATTTAATACCTTTAAAATACGTAAGGAGTTGAATAGTGTTGGCACATTGTTGTTGTTGTTAGGTGCCATTGAGTCGGCTCCGATTCATAGCGACTCCATGTACAACAGAACGAAACTGCCCAGTCCTGTGCCATCATCACAATTGTTAGGCTTCAGCTGGTTGTTGCAGCCACTGTGTCAATCCATCTCACTGAGGGTCTTCCTTTTTATTGCTGACTGTCTACTTTACCAAGCATGGTGTCCTTCTCCAGGGACTGATCCCTCCTGATAACATGTCCAAAGTATAGGAGATGAAGTCTTGCCATCCTTGCTTCTAAGGAGCATTCTGGCTGTACTACTCCCAAGACAAATTTGTTCATTCTTCTGACAGTCCATGGTATATTCAATATTCTTTGCCAACATCTTAATTCAAAGGCATCAGTTCTTCTTTGGCTGTCCTTATTTGTTGTCTAGCTTTCCCATGCATATGAAAAAAAAAAAATATGAGGCGATTGAAAATACCATGGCTTGGGTCAGGCACACCTTAGTCCTCAAAGTGACATCTTTGCTTTTGAAGACTTTAAAGAGGTCTTTTAAAGCAGATTTGCCCAACACAATACATTGTTTTATTTCTTCACTGCTGCTTCCATAAGCATTGATTGTGGATCCAAGTAAAATGAAATCTTTGACAACTTTATTATTTTCCCCGTTTATCATGATGTTGCTTATTGGTCCAGTTGTGAAGATTTTTGTTTTCTTTATGTTGAGGTGTAATCCATACTGAAGGCTGTATGTAGTCTTTGATCTTCATTAGTAAGTTATTCAAGTCCTCTTCACTTTCAGCAAGCAAGGTTGTGTCATCTGCATATCACAGGTTGTTAATGAGTCTTCCTCCAATTCTGATGCCCTGTTCTTGTTCGTATAGTCTATCTTCTTGATTATTTGCTCAGTATACAGATTGAATGAGTATGGCGAAAGGATACAGCCCTGAAGCACACCTTTCCTGACTTACAAAACCACACAGTATCCCCTTGTTCTATTTGAATGACTACCTCTGGGTTATGACACATAGTAAGCACTCAACATTTATTTTCTGTATTAGTTGTTATCATCATCATTTTCATAGGCCCCCTGCTCGTTAACACTCAATACATGACATTTGAGTAGAAATGGGATTTTAGTCCTCTCTGTTGTTATAGGGAAAACAGAGCTAACTCACATAGACAGCCCTCTGACCTCTGTTATCAGGTGATTCTACTTCCCACACCTCTCAGCTCAGACAAATTGACTTTGATGTTTTGAGCTATAATTGTCTCCTAGGAATGCAATCTTGGTGCATATGCCAGTAGGATTAAGAGGATTGAATTTGAATTGTTACATTAAAAGGAACCTGCTTCTCTCTATGGTTGATTATCACAGAGAAATATAGTACCTGAATGAGGAGACAGAATTTTCAATGCATTCTCTCATTGGGCCAGATGACTCTGCCATGGTGACAGGCTGCCTCTGCTAATAAACTGTACCACTGGTTATTAAGAATGGTCAAAAGTTCAACTAAGAACCAACACAAGTCCATCCAATTCCAGGAAAATTCCTCAAAGTACATACCCCCTTAGTGACTGGCAACCATAGTATCATCTTCATCTTTGTATGTAGTCATTACAATTTAGAGTCTAACATCCCTCTAACTCAAGATAATAACAGCTTGAACATAAATACTTTAGTAATAAAATAAATAGTGGAGATATATTTAGAGGATATCTCTAACTGTAGATATAAATAGATTCATATTTTAATACTTATATCTAATTAGGATAACCATTTATATATACTCTATTAAAGTGTGAATTTAAAAGCTTGATGTATATCAATAAGCACACATGCTTGTTACAGCTAAAGTTTCAAAATGATATTAAAAAATACTATTAGGTGTATATTAACTTACTTTTTCCTTTTCAAGACAGTATTGTACTAAGTTAGCCAGGCATGTTTATTTTAAATCACTAAAGAGAAAAAAAAATTAGCATATGTTAACAGTTATTGGTTTCCCATTTTCTAAATTAAAGCAAATCTGGAATGAGTGAATTGAACAATATGGTAAACTAAGTTTCCGCTAATCTTGCTTAATCCCTTTATTTTCTCTTTACTATGAATAGTTTAACAACCCTTACAAAACAGCAGAAATGCAAATGTTAATTTTGAATCTAACTGCTTTTTCACGTTGTAAATGTTGATATATTTTCAGTGAAATTGCTATTGCACCTCCAAGTAGAAATAAAAATGTCCAACCTGATTTTACTTTTGAGTGTAGAAGACAAAGTTCATAACTGCCTGTGAATCTGTGGTGAGAATACCAATGATTTTTTGCAGCTTTTGCCAGCAAGAGAAGCTTCCCTTGACCTTCCAGTCCTGTGTGATCACCAAAGAGTGCCAGGTGTCTGAGTGGTCAGAATGGAGCCCGTGCTCAAAAACATGCTATGATACGGTGTCACCTAAAGGCGCTCGTGTAAGGACACGCACCATCAGGCAGTTTCCTCTTGGCAGTGAAAAGGAGTGCCCAGAACTTGAAGAAACAGAAGCCTGTGTATCCCAGGGAGACGGCATCGCACCTTGTGCCACGTGAGTAAATAAAGAGACTGTAGTCTCTGCTGAAGCATCTGCCCAAATTGCATGTTCCTCCAGCTGTTTGATTTTTGTGCATTATAACTAGAAAAAATGAAGCATCACTTTATAAATACTGTTATAAAAGAAATACAGGCTATACAGGGGAAAAGGTGTCCTTAACAAACTAAATTTCAAAATCTCCATGTAGATTTTTAGTATAAATTCTGTTTTCTTCATTTTCCATAACAGGGGTTGGCAAACATTTTTTGTAACATGTCAAATATTTCTCTGTTGCAACAAATCAACTCTGCCATTGTAGCCGTAGACAATATGTAAACAAATTAGTATGGCTATGTTCCAATAAAACTTTATTTATAAAAAAGAAGTGATAGGGTCACTTTGGCCCTTGGGTCATAGTTGGTCCACCCCTGTTCTATAAGGTGAAATGAACTTGCAAAATACTGGTTTCTGTTGCTCACTGTGCAAGTATTATTGAAATTCAGTACTGTACATAATAACAAATCCTATTATTGAAAAGAGTAAAATACTACTTCAGAATAAGGAGACTGTAAGCTTTTTGAGGACAAGTATTACCATATTCTATGCAAATAATGCACGCCTTCTGTGACTTTGCCTGCCTCCCCCTTCCCACAAGGTAAGCCCTAGGCTTTTTTTTTTTCTCACAGCAACATGTAGAAGAGGATTGGCATGGCAGCATTTGGGAGAGTGCCTGGTGTGGGGGGGAAGGGTGTGGGGTGTAGCTGGCAAACAAATCCAGAAGGAGCATATTATTTGCATAAAAATATGGTATGCTCATTAATTTTTTTTTTTTTTTTTTTTCATCACCAGCTCTTATGAGAGCCTGGAACACAGTAAGTGCCCAATAAATGTTCATAGAATTCAGGCGAAATAAGAATAGTTCTCAATTATTTGGCAATGTTGCAGTATCCTTTTTGTTCTTAAAAATGATCACTTCCAAGACATTGCTGTGAATTATTTTGGCAATAATAATTATTTCAGCTTTATCTGAAAATAGGTTATTTATAAAGTAATGTTAAAAAATCTTAGTTTCATGATAAATATGCATGAGCTTCTTTGAGAGCCTCCCTGGGATACTGCTTAAAGAGTATGTATGTGTACAGCTGGAACTTCATGAACCAGTAAGCAAAAAAATTAACATTACTGTTGTTACAAATAATAATAGCAGTAACAAATATAGTTATAATTTATCTGAGCTCTTCAACTCAGCAGCATTTTGGAAACGCCCATTCTCCCTAAAGTAACAGGTAACTGAAAACCCCACAGAGGGTTTCCTTCCTAACATCTCTTCTTGTTCCACTGACTATTGTGTTCTTTGTATATTCAGCTCAAGAAGTTGCCGGAATTTCCAAAGTGTTTTCTCTCCTATGGGATTCCTCAATTTTCCCTCATGCTGGATACTTTTATTATTTTTCCTGTCACATATTTGGAACCCTGATGGCCCAATGGTTAAGAGCTCAGCTGCTAACCAAAAAGTTAACAGGTTGAATCCATCAGCCACTCCTTGGAAACCCTATGGGGCAGTTCTATTCTGTCCTGTAGGGTTGCTATGAGTCAGAATCGACTTGATGGCAATGGGTTTGCTTTTTTATTTCCTCATATATTCAAACACCATTAACAAGATAAACATCCCTGAGCATCTGTGTCCCCCATTTTTCTTAGAATGTGTAAACAATTAACAGTTATTGTTGAAAATGCATTCTTCTCACAGGACTCTTTAGGATGACCTAGATTGAGACCCCAGTCTATTAAAACTATATATATATATATATATATATAAAATATATATATATAATTTTCAGTTTTACTCCACTAACGGATGACTCTTTTCTTTCTTTCCCTCACCCCAGGCATCAATTACTCATGTTTTTTAGAACTGACCCAAGTGCTATACTTTCTTTATAAACAAGTGTCAATAGTGTTGTTCCTTGATGACCCAGTCCTGCAACTGTGTTAGTGATGAATCCCCACTTATAAAAATGGAAAACGGGCATGAAGGTCAGCTTTACTGTCATGAAACTTTACCGTTGACTGTGGGAAGCATCTAGATCAGACATGGCAGGCCCTGTTTAACCTTTTTGTCTAATTGAGATGAACATTAGCACATCCACTTGTACCGACATTGGCTGTTAATCTGATTACTAAGGAAGCCACTTGGTTGTAGTGACACAAAGTGTTATGTGAGCCATTTTTTTTTGTGCTTTTAGACTATCCACTTTCCTTCAGGTGGAGAAATTCCATCACTTTCTATCTTCAGTGGCATCGGGAAATGGTTCCCTGACTATCTCCTTAAAGCACGTGTTGGGCTGACAATCCCCTGACATTTCTTTCAAGTCATAATCTTGATTGGTACTTAAATTTAGAACCAAAGCTCATCTTTCCTGTGCTCCACTGATTAGAAAGGTCAGCTTTTTTCATCACTCATCAAGGATGCTCCTGTACAGAACAAAAAGCATTGTTATTCTTGGCAATGAAAATCCTAAATCATTCTGTTACACATTTTAAATCCTAACAATTATAATTTTTATCCAGTATGAAGAAGCAATATTTATATATTTTACTAAAAGTAAAAGGAATGTTTGTGCTCATCACTTGGAATGTGTCCCATTCTTAAATTCAGTCCTTTGTTTATAAGCATCAAGAAAGGGGAGGCCTGGGCTTAGCTTAATTGAACATAAAATTTCATGTTTTCAGCTTTATGCTCTCTTTTCATAAAACATTTATAAGGAACTTCCAGTAGTTGCTATTGAAACAGGATCGCCCTAAATTTAACCCCTTTTTGAACGGAGCCCTGTTAAGGACTGAGGAAGAGGAAGGCTTGAAACTGAATCTGCACCAAAGATGTAGTCTAAGATTGATTAAAGGGAAAAACGTTTCTTAGGTTAATTTTCTTAATTTAAAAAAAACTAGAGTGGAGAAAAGTTTTATTCAGTAAAATAAAATATGGTTGCTGGCATTTTCTTTATTTAGATATGGCTGGAGAACTACCGAGTGGACTGAGTGCCGCGTGGACCCTTTGCTCAGTCAGCAAGATAAGAGGAGGGGAAACCAGACAGCTCTGTGCGGAGGAGGGGTCCAGACCCGAGAGGTGTACTGCGTGCAGGCGAACGAATACGTCCTCTCGCATTTGAACGCCCACAAGGATAAAGAAGGTGAACTTGATTTTCTTTGCAAAATCACTGATTTTGATCAGTGTGATTACATGTTTGGTCACTCATGGAGACCAAACATGTCAACACACTGGAGAAATACATTAATTAGGAGTGTGAAGAGCCTATTTTCTGCTCACGTTATGGTTGGAATCCACTATAAAAAAAATGAACAGTAATCCAAGTTATGATTATAAAACCTTTAATACGACTCCATTTTTAGTCAGTTCTGATTTTTTTTTTTCTGATTTACTGACAAGACAGTCTTTAAATTTTTTGACTTAAATGCCTTCCTATTTCAAGCTCTTAGTCAAAATTAAGCTGGAGTAATTAATTATAAAAAAGAATAAAAATCATGTAAGTATACACGTACAATGCAAGCATATATTCTAATTTTTTTCTTTATGTAACAAGTAAAGCCTCTTTGTAAACAGCATCTTATTTTGTTGTTTATAATGTGGTAGGAAAAATTATTATGGTATTGAGTGAAAATTTTAATTGGAATATAGAATAAATACAGAATAAACTATAGTAAAAGGCATTAATGTAATATATTGTATATTAAAGTACGGTAATTCTAACTCTTAAATTAGGGAAAGTTGAAGGAAAATATTGAGTCTAATGTCCAACTTCCTATTAATAGTGACCAAAAAAATCAGATGAGCTAAACCCAAATGCATGACTCTTTTTTAAAAGAAAATTCTTCGGTAGTTTGCCAGACATATATTAGATTTTTTTTTTTAAATCTCAGTTTGAAGAACAGATGCAGTAAGTATACGAACCAAAAAAAAAAAAATGAAACCTTGGTGGTATACGAAAGGACAAATGAATTCAAGGTGTCCAGGACTTTAGTATTTTAAGAATATATAATTGTGTATTAATATTACTGTGAAATTCTTGCCATTACTGGATCAAGTTTATATTGAATTGGTGGCTCTTAAGTTCGAATCCGCCAGGTGCTCCTTGGAAACTCTGTGGGGCAGTTCTACTCTGTCGCACAGGGTCACTATGAGTTGGAATCGATTCGAGGGCACTGGGTTGGGTAAGTTTACGTGAACAAGAATATGAATACCTGAAGGACAGCAGAACTTCCTTGGCTAATCTAGTCAATAGCTACTAATCGAATATCTGGAACAACAAAGTTCCCAAAATCATGCAAGTTAGTGAGGATGGAAATATAAAAAAAAAAAAAAAAATTCATGTCATTAAAGAGCTCGCATTCATCATAAGGTCAGATTAACAAGCTAATAGTTATAATACAATATGATATGGATTACTGATGTGATTTGGAATGAGTGTTGTGGAATCTTACAAATAGAACCCTTCATGGAAGAGGTGTCACTTGAACTGGGTGACGAAGCATAGAGACAAATGGATCAGAAATACAAGAGGGAATTTATTCTGTGCAAATCATGTATTAGGGTATGCTGCTAAAGATCTGAAAAACAAAAAAGACAAATTTCAGCAGTAGAGATAGCATGTTGTACTTGGCAAATTGTTGACAGGATAGTGTTTCCTAGGAAGCATGTCGATTGGAGAGGGTAAAGAATCAGGATAAAGACCCTAGTAGATACTGGCAGTTGAAAGACTAAAAACGGAGAGAATTCAGGGCAGGAACCTGAGTAAGAATTATCAGAGAAGAGGGGAAAGAACCAAGAGAAATCGGTACTGTTAAAACCAGGAAAGGAGAGAGCTCCCCTTTCACCGGTCGTGTACAGAGGTCATGGAAGATAAACACTCAAGTTTTGCATTTGCAACTTCTAAAATTTAATTGTTCTATGTCCACTAACTTTACACAGCATGTCAACTCATTTAGGAATATAGCCTAGGGATACATTTTACTACTAATGTATCTCGAGGTTGCAAGGAAGTTGCATAAAACACATAATGTTAGTGCCTTAATATTTTCCTGCCCATTTTAATGGCTGCTTTTTAACACTGTTTGGTAGATTTATTATAGCAGTCCTTTCAGAGTAGTATAATTTCATTGCTAGAGGTAGATCAGATTTTAGTTTCTGAATGTCAATAATGTCCTGTAGGTTATTACTTTCAAAAGATCCTTCAGAATTCTGAATTGCAACTAGACATTTTAAAAATAATTTTTTCATAGTGTCCTCCCACCTCTACCAAACCACTGCAGACCATCAAAAATAAAAGTCACAGAAAGAAAGACATACAAAAACAATGTCATTATTAAGATGTATCTCTTGGACTAAAGTAAATGCGAATGTAAAGGTCAATAGATAAAAAAAGAAGTCATTAATTCACCTAAAATTAATATTTATCATGTAAATATGTAAAATGAATAACTCAGGGATTTTTGCCCTTTCATGTCAAGTACCAAGAATACTAACCTCTTATAGTCTTTGTAGACAGCTGATTCTCTCTAGAAGTTGTATATTTTGTCTTCAGAACTTAGGCTTTGAAGGTTACCCCCCAGAAGCATTTAACATTTTCCAGTAGGAAACTTACTGAGCACACCAGCATGCCAGGGATGACATCTAATGGCTATAAAGAAGTGTGATTAGAGAACAATTAAACTGAGGGCTGTGAGGACTGTTCACAATCTTTCTTCAAAAATATGGAAGAATGAAAGCTCACCTTATGGAAACAAAACAACTCCCCAACAACGAATAAGTCACTAATCTCAAAAACCCTGGCTCTGTAACCATGAACAAACCAACCTAAGACCAATTCTTATGTTATTTAATTTAAAGAAAAAAGTCTAGATTGTTCTACTTGCAGGTTCACACTATTTGTTCTTTGGATGAATCGTTCTCACATGTAACCAAGGTGTTAAAATTATCTTAACTCAAAATAAAATACCTTAACTTAAAATTAAAATTTCTTGATGCAAAATTACCAGAAGCAAGTGATATGGAATTCATTTAGGCTTTATTATATTGGCACATCAGATTACACAGATGACTGGTAATGATCACCTTAGTGCAAAAAAAAATAATTTTTTTTTTTTTTAGGACAGGGTATATTAGCTTACCCAGGCACCTAGTCACTGGTATATTCACTACTATATCCTGGCCTACCACAGTGGCCAAGAAAACTTTCCTCCTTGGAGCTGATGTTTTTAATTTCCAGAAAGTCAAAATATGTGCTATTAACTCACAATGTGTGTAGTATAATTGTTGAATTATACAGTTGAATTATCAGAATCTAGATTAACTTGGTGATCGGATCTGTAGACAGCTAGGAAAATAAATCTACTTGATTTTGGAGAGTATTTACGTTTGATTCGTGTACTGCTGCTGGTTATAGGTAGCCCTCCCAACCCTGACAACCTTTCGCCCAGAATATTCAGGTGAGCAAAATTTCCACTGTCACTTCTTTGGAAGAAAGGCTCAGCAAGTTCCCTCTGACGAGAATTAGCAATAAAACCCTTGACAATCTTTCTTCAGCCAGCTGCTCAGAATTTCAATTGGCTGTGAAAAGTGTCCAGTTTATGCTGGTGTAAAATCTACCCTTATCAGAACATGAAAGAAAGAGGCCTTCCCCGTGGGGAGGTGATCTGTATAAGTCCTAGAAAACTGATTAAAGCATTACTGATCATTGGATGCATGAACTTGAATTGATTTTTTAAGAGTTTAAAATGAAATTAAAGTAGATTTTAGCAACAGTAGCTCAAGAAATTCTTCCATTTGATACTGACTGAGCATACTTTTTAATGAGGGAAAACAAAGTGTTAGTTATAAAGCACCATGAAGCTTACGATGGATATTACAGGAAACCAAAAGAAGAAAGTTTCTCTGAAGCAAACGTATCAAATAATCTACATTAAAACCTGGGTAAGGTCTGTGGTATGTGGGGCTATTAAGAAGGAAAACCCATATAATGAATGAGCCTGTATAATGGTATAGAATGAGATAGACCAACAGAAAGGTTTGGAAGATCAATGAAAAGATGGACAAATGGAAGGACAATTGAAAGGTGGACAGATAGAAGAATGGATAGAGATCTAGTGTTTCTCTGTTTTGCAATGAAATTAAAGTAAAACAGTAACACTGCCCCTAAATAGGATGAAAATTTTTACATTGTAGTCTTTTATATACAGTTTCCAGGAACTAGTTCACCTTTGTCAAAGTTGAAGGAAAAATAAAAAAAACATTGCTTATGGTGCTATTTCCCTGTTATTTCAGAAAGTAAATATCAGAGTACATGGAAGTCTAGTGCTGCACCTTTTCTATCCATCACTTTTGAAATAACAGGTAGGTGATAATATTCTATATGACATTTCAATCAGAAATGTGCATCAGAGAATCTTGGGGCTGAAAGAGATTCTCCATAGATTCCTTGGTACAACCCTTACCCCATTTAAGAAAGATAGTTATTTACTTTTACTTTCTACTTTGTTAGAGATATATTAAAGCATGGCCATGAAATATAAATAATTTAATGTTTCTTCTTCAATATTATTACTAAGTGCAAATTATAAACAAAATATTTTTAAATTTGCAGATTTTTAAAAATTTCTCCTTCATACCATAAATACGTTAAACAAATACCAAAAAACCAAAAACCAAACCCAGTGCCATTGAGTCGATTCCAACTCATAGCGACCCTATAGGACAGGTTAGAACTGCCGCACAAAGTTTCCAAGGAGCACCTGGAGGATTCAAACTGCCGACCCTTTGGTTAGCAGCTGTAGTACTTAACCACTATGCCAACAGGGTTTCCATTAAACAAATAAAAAAAAAAAAAGTACAGCTAATTTGGTTATTGTCTTAGTTATCTAGTGCTGCTGTTACAGAAATACCACAAGTAGGTGGCTTTAACAAACAGAAATTGATTTTCTGACAGTTTAGGGGGCTTGAAGTCTGAGTTCAGGGTGCTAGCTCTCAGGAAATGCTTTCTTTCTCTGTTGGCTCTTTGAGCTTTTGCTTCTGGGTGATCTTCATATGGCTTGGCATCTCTTTTGCCCCCATCTCTGCTTCTCTTGTTTGCTTGTTTAATCTTTTTTGTATCTCAAAAGAGATTGATTCAGGATACATCCTAATTTTGCCTCATTTTATTTTTATTAATCCTCATTGATATAACCTAATCCTGCTACACTAACATAACAAACACAATCCATTCACAAATGGGATTATAGTCACAGGCAGAGGTTAGGATGTACAACACATATTTTGGGGGGATACAATTCAGCCCATAACAGTTATGAACTCCTTTGCTGAGATTAGTAAGTGTAGCTATGAGCACTTTTTGTAATTTATCATATTTCTAAAGCCACCACTTTGTGCTCAGCTAATCTTAGTGTGGTAAATGCCAAAGGAACTAAATCACACCATGGCTACATTTTATAAATCTAGAGTCTACACTGATGCAGTGATATATAAACAGCAATGTAATGTAATTATAAAATAATTCAAATAGGAAATTCCTGAATGTATCAGATCATCCTTAAAAGTCAGTTCTCTGGATATGAGAGAGAAGAGCTCTTTCCTCTGGAATCTCTCTGTGATCAATGGGTTACAAAATGGAAAGTGAGATGCCAAAAGGTTTTAGCCATTGGGATAAGAGCTAATAAAAATTCACATGCTGGGAATTAGATTAAGGTAGTTAGTGGGCTACCCCAGAGAGAACTTTGAATTTTTATTGCAGGAAGAACGTACTGATGAGATGTCAGGAAGTAGTCAACCAAAAAAGACAATCGAAGAAAAAATATAATGAGGCAGCTTGGAAGTCAAAATATGTAAACTTGCGAACAGTGGTTATCAGAATGCCTTGACTTAGGAGGCATTTAATAAATATCTCTTGTTTTACATGGTTACTGAACCTCTGTAGAATGGCACAATGTTTGAAAACTTATCTGAAACCTATTTTTAGAAAATTTCAAAAATACTCCCTTTTTTAATATTCTTTATATTGGCAAATGACTGTATTCACATTCACCATGCCCTTATCTCTGAGTAAATAACCATTTATGTCTCTGAATCAGAGTAAACATGACCTAACTGTTAGATCAGATGACAAGAATCAAGATTCTTGTGCTTTGTTTGGGTTTGGCTGCTCATCTAAGTGAATCCTGTTTGTATACCTAATTTCTCTTTTCTAGCTATAACCCATTGCTGTCAAGTTGATTGCAACTCATAGCTTCCCTATAGGACAGAGTTGAATTGCCCCATGCAGTTTCCAAGGAGCACCTGCCAATCGTTTGGTTAGCAGCCGTAGCTCTTAACCATTATGCCACCAGGGTTTCCATTTCTAACTATAGTAGATATTTTAAAAGTCTTTTGAATTTTCATCATAAGACTACAGCCTTGGCCTTGTACCTTTATGCATATTACTTAGCTTTATTTGCCCGGAAATATCTATTCATAATTGATTCTTCTGTCCCATTTCCAGCAATATGGCAGACTAGATTACCTGAAAATCATCCTTTACAGATTCCTAGACATGCGGGATACAATATTGTTTTACATGTTTTTAAGTACAAGGCTGAGTTCTCAGTTAACTGAACGCTCCCCAAACCAAACCAGCATAGATGTGCTGATGCTCTCTGTGGTTGCCCTGGAGTGGAGATAGGACAAGCAGAAGATTACCTATTATAGGGCCTTAGGTCCTTGATACAGGACTTTTGGCCAACAAGAGAGAGTACAAATAGAAATACTGCCTAACCTAAAAGGGCTATACCATCAATGTATGACTAGAGAAACTAACTCACCTGTGCAATGAGATGATAAGGAAGTAGGTGAACCTCAGTCCCAAACCTCTCTAAGAATTGCAATATTGGGCCTGTACTCATATTAGTTTTAGGTTCAAATTTATGGTACTTCTTTGAATCAAACAACCACAAAGCTGAGAAATTAATATAAGAAATGATACCAGACCAAAGATACCACCGTGGTGCTTAGAATAAACACAGAATGAATGACATTGGAAAATGAATGATTACCTACAGAAGATAATAAAATTCATTGTCTATATCAGTGTCTTGGACAAAGTCATTGATAGAATACTGATAAAATACATGAGTGATATTAAAGTAATAAGGATAAAACATATTGGATAAAAGTATTATGACACAAAAAGAATATATTAGCAGACTACAAACAATGGAGTATCTTCAACAATATGAAGTCTAAGGAAATATCTATAAATTCCTATACTTAAGTCCCAAATGCTCACAGCAAAAGAAAATAATAGTAATATCAATGATTATGGTGGTGACGATGATGATGACAATGACAGTTGATTGTGTTTATTAAGGTAGCTGTGTTAATTATTTGGTTGTTGTGAAGATTAAATGCTTATGTGAGGAGAGAACACTTGGAATCAATGATTTGATATTAAACTTATTTTATAATTGTTTTCCTAGCACTGCTCTTATGCACATCAACCACAGTTTGATTGATGAGGTGTTACAAATTTAGATCTCCCACCTGGTATTCGTTCATTCAACAAATGTTTACTGAACAACTATGTAGTGGGTAAGAGCTACGGCTGCTAATCAAACGGTCCGCAGTTTGAATCCACCAGATGCTCCTTGGAAACCCTGTGGGGAAGTTCTTCCCTGTCCTGTAGGGTAGCTATGTGTCAGAATCGTCTCAACAGCAACGGGTTTAGTTTTTGGTTTTTATTGGATTTTATCTCTGATATGGATTTCGAAAATAGAATGTTTGAAAAGGTGGAGTTGATCCCTGTCATAGGGAGCTGATAGTATAATAGTAGACTTGTATTTACAGTTTTGTTTACTGAGGGCTCAGAACTGACCCGTTACAAGGTTGATATGGAGAGACTTCTGCAGACATGTCAGTTTGGGGTTCCCCATTTAAACTTAGAGTACACTACACCATGGTCCATCTTTAATAAAGAATTTTTACCCCTATTCAGTGGGTGAATTATTTTTCTCTAATGCACGTATTCTCAAAATGTAGTTTAAGAGTAACTTAAATGCAGAAATCCTTGGGCATTATCCACTGAGTTTCTAATTCTGTAGGTCTAGAATGGGTTCAGGAATCACTGTGTCTTTTACAAGTATTGTCATTGATTTTATCATAATCTTATAAGAGTCCTTTCAAAGGCCCTTTTCATAGTCTGGGTAGGGAGTGGGGGAGGGTCCAAGTTTTCTGCCCTCGAAGCTTATGCAATTTAGGAGACCCTTCAGGTTAAAAACAAATTTAAAATTCTAAATACAAATAACTAAGGTTTCTCCCGGGGTCTCAGAAGGGGCTTGTGTGCATGAGGGACTCTGAAAGTTAAACTTCATTGGCTTCTCAATAATTCTATCCCTAATTCTAATATAGATTTTTGGCCTCTATTAAGGCATCACTACCAAAGAGAATCATTACATTAAGATAAGAAAAATGTGCATACATGTCTTGAAAAGTCTTGTTTCTTATGGTTCTGGGGACATTGGGGAGACTGGTGAAAGTCACTATATGTTTTGTGAATGAAGTAGAACTTACAAGTTCCAGTATTGGCCTGGCCTACACTGATTAAGCCCTAATTTTAAGTCTCTGAGCTATGTATGAATCTTTACATTAGCACTTTCTAGTATTTAAGCTAGGAAACTGCAGACGAAGAAAATCTCACATTCTTGGAGGTATTGTTTCATCTTACTTCATCCCTGTAACCTGAGATGGAAAGAGCCCATAGCCGTTAGAACAGGACCTTCTATTAATGAAAGAAAGATGGCGGATAAAATGTCAGATAACCTGACACTATCAAGTGACTGTAGCATGTGTGCTTTTCTAACCCTTAAGCACTTATTTCAACGAGTTCGTTGCAGATGAGTGATGGCACTAGGAGGAATTTTGAAAGGAGCACTCAGAGATGTGCGCTGGTGAATGAATAGCATTTTTTTTTTTTTTTTCAGAGGCACACTCCTGCTATCCATGGATGTAAAAGAAATGGTTTGTGGTTGGCTGTTCCCTGCCTTGCTGATATTACTCAGTAGGGAGTAGCTACTCTCTCCAGTGTTAACAGAGGAGTACAGACTACATTGTGGAACTCATTAATATTTATTTCTTCTAAAAGCAATGGGCAATAAAAAGGAAAATAAACCAGGGAGAATAGCAATGGGAAAAGGCAGCCATGACAATAAATTTATCTTGGAAAGGTTTCACCATTTATTGTACACAAAAATAGACTCCAAATACAAGGATCCATATTATTATGTTATTAGTCTGGAATCCACTAAAAATGCCTCTCATTGGGTGAAATAATTTAAGAAAAAAATTGCATATTGAACACAATTCAAGAATCAAAGCAGTGATCTTTATAGATTACCGCTTTGGTTCTTGAATTTTATGTACCACCTTACAATTTCACATTGTCTGTATTCAGCAAAGCTACATGCCTTCAGGGTTAGTCTTGCTGTGTCTATGGACAGAACTCTCTCTAAGATAAGGATGGCTGGTTTATCACGTAAGACCAATAACATCTCTGTTCCTATACTCTTGTGGCTCTCTCTTTTGTACCATGAAATGCCATCCACTATTGTTCCAACTAAGGGGCCCTGGTGGTGCAGTGGTTAAGTGCTTGGCTGCTGACCAACAGGTCAGCGGTGAGAAAGGTGTGGCAGTCTGCTTCTGTAAAGATTTCTAGCCTTGGCTACTCTGCTCTGAAGAGTTGCTGTGAGTCAGAATTGACTCTACAGCAATTTAAAAAAAATTGTTCCAACTGTCCAAATATCTTTTTAACAAATAGTCTTTTTAACTGTAGGACCCCAATGATCTTCATCCAAAACCAACAGCCCTTTTTTACTCTATTACACGATTTAAGATTTGATTACATATTATTTTACAGTTGTTTCATGAATATTTATGTCAACTTCCCAAGATTTTACACTTCTGAGTGAGGGCATTTGGGTTTTTTTCCCTCAAAAGTTCTTTGGTATAACCCATGGTTCTTAGCAAAGGGTAATTTTGTCTTTTTGGAAATGTGCTAATTGTGTCATCTGGGAATGTCTTACAGAAAAAGAAAGCCCTTCAGTTAGTGGGTGCTGACTTTCTGGGCATTATAATTGATAGTGCTTCATTTTGGATTAACCTATCTGCCTCACTAACTTAATTCTTTTCCTCTTTTTCTTTCCTTTCTTCTGAGTAAACTTAGTGAGGTAAGGTACGGAAAGAACTACCTACCACAAGGCCTTGCGCTAATTATTATGTTAAATGAATACCAGTGTGTTTGTTTTTTCTGGCTAACTTGAGGGAAAGAGGAGCTTTTCCTTTTTTTTTTTTTTCCAAATAACAGTTTCGCTGCAAACCTTGTGCATGTAATAAAGGCATAATTGCATGCTGGCTTTTCTAATTGATTATATAATGGCAAATGTATAATAGATGGAGTTTCTTTACAATATGTCCCGAAATTCTGCTGTGTGCTCAAATTATATTTATAATTCCTTCTTTCTTGCCAGCAATGGAAGGGATAGACATTTTCCAAAGCTGTCTTTGTAGAATTTTAGAGTTAAAAAAATATATAATCTGATTTCACTTCTATGGTTATGGGAGATGCAATAATTACAGCTTCCTTTCCTTTGTGACTGAGTCATTGGGACGTTTAAGCAGCAGTCAGTCCATTGCCAAAGATTCTGAAGGAAATGTCTTTAGTAATCCTGGCATTTTTGGGGGCAGTCTGAAAACACTTTCACCATTGCTCAGTCTGGGGATGTCACACTGGTTTTTCTGCCCCTTACATCACACAGGATTTTCTGGGCCTCTGAAACCACCTTGGTTTGTCAGAGTTATGTCTGGAAGACTTTAACACTTGTGGTTAAATGATAGTAATAATAATAATGATTAAAAAAAAACTGATTAGGCACAGAAAAAAGAATATTTAGGAACATGAGGACATGTGTTGCATGTGCTCAACCAGATCTGGTTGAAAAACCGTGGATCAGTTAATCCCCTACTCCATTAAGGAATTTCCAGAGTGCTTGGAAAAGAAGGCATGTTTTTCACTAAGAAAGCTGCTGATTTGCTTCTCACTTTCTTTCAACAATCCATATTAAGGGCTTAAGTAAAGTAACTAAGATGGTAGATAGAGTTTTCTCATTTATAGATGATTTTCCCAGCCACACCGAGACAATAAGTGACAGAGCATGGACTCAAAGCCAATTCTTTGACTCCAAATGCTAAACTCTATCCCGTGGTACTCCCCTGCCCGGTGCATTTGCCTCAGAGTAAATACACCGGATCTATTGTTGTCCATTACTTTATCAAAATCATCAGGAGTAAATACATTATATTGTCTGATGATATCTCTGTTGCAGAACAAGCAAGCAAACAAAAGTGACACAGTTATTTGCCTTTCGTAAATTAAAATGAATGAAAACTGGCCCTAATTTAGGCACTTTTTTAGGAGTCAATTCAGTTAAGAAGTTTATTCCCTGAGATGATTCTATAAGGTCAGTATGGAGTCTTGTCCATAATTACTTGAACCAACACCAGTAATAGATTGAACTATATGAAATTGCTGCTTTTATAGGTCAGCAACACTTGATTAGTGGCAATTTCACATGATTCGACTGGATAGCCGCCATTGATGTGTCAGGTCATCTGGTGTGAACTACGCTTGTCTCAGGCTTTCCACAGCTACTATCTATGAATTGTAGTCATTGTTTCCACACGAGCAGTATGCATTTGTGCTGTATGCATGTGGTTTAGATAAGGCAAGAATTGTCTCCTGTAATAATATGTAGATTTCCCCACAGTAGGTATTTTTTATGGGAAGGTAACTCACACCGATGGCTTGAGAGTGACTTGAATTCATCAAGCAGCATTTATTCCATGCACAGTTTAATGAAAGAAATCTCCTACATTCAGTAATGGGATTTTCAGTACTTAACCTATGTCCTGCCTTGTGTGTAAATACATTCAATAAAGGGAGATACAGTGATTTTAAGGATAAATGTATGAGGTAAGTGGGATAAAGGAAAAATATTAGTGGAAAGAGAATATCAAACCAATAATGAAGCTAATGTAGATAAAGTAAAAAATGGGTAAATAAGATCCTGTAAATTTCTTGAAGTAGGACCACAAGTTTTGTCTCTAAGCTTATAATTACTGTCATGGATTGAATTATGTCCCCCACAAAATGTATGCATCAGCTTGGCTGGGCCACGATTGCCAGTATTGTGTGGTTGTCCTCCACTTTGTGATTGTAATTTTATGTTAAAAACGATTAGAGAGGGATTGTAACACCCTTACTAAGGTCACATCCCTGATGTAATGTAAAGGAAGTTTCCCTGGGAAGTGGCCTTCACCACCTTTTATCTTACAAGAGATAAAAGCAAAGGGAACGGGAGGCAGGGCCAACATGGCTGACTAGGTAGACACTACCTCGGATCCTTCTTACAACAAAGACTCGGAAAAACAAGTGAATCGATCACATACATGACAATCTATGAACCCTGACCATCAAACACAGATCTAAAGAGCTGACCTGAGCGACAGAGACTGAGAACGAACAACCACGGGGAAGCAGTGACTGTTTCCGGAGCCTGGAGCCAGCGTCCCAGTCAGGAAACCTTGGTACTGGGCTTTGGACTGGGCACAGGGAAGCAGAGCACCGCATCCTGAGAGGGCGCAAACACAGGGTGCAGCCCTAGCCCCCTGAACTGACCTCGGGGGAAGCCCAGCCACTGCACGCAGGCAGCACAGCGATGTGGCTGACAGGAGGAGAAGGCACCGGGAGGTAGCGACTGGTTTTGGAGCCTGGAGTACGGCATCGCAGCCGGGGAGCCTTTGCCCTGGGCTTTGGATTGGGAGCGGAGGAACTAACCGCAGCTTCTGAGACAGCGCAAGCACGGGACGCGGGCCTGACCCTCGGGGGCAATCTCTACCCAGCCAGCGCACACAGTCGACGCGCTCCTCGGGAATCTCAGATAAAAGAGTCATCCCAAGCAAGATAAGTAACTTTGTCTATATTCCAGGGTGCTACTCTCTCCTATTTATCTGAACCCTCCCCTCCCCTTCCAGGCGGCTTGATTAACATTGGAATTTCCTGAGCCAGAGACTGAACTGCTCTGCGGTTTTTCTTTCTTTCTTTTTTTTTAATGCTCTTTTCCTAACCCATTCTCCTGGCCTGAGAGAAGCAGCTACAAAAAACCCAGGGACCAAAAATCCTTTCCTAATTGGACTAAAAACACAGAACCAGCTCCCCCCCAAGCATATGTGATCCACAGTCTTGGGCTTTCATCCCTACAGGGAACAAGGTGGCTATTATAACGCAACGGCAATTCTGATAGGGATCTGACTGTGATTGTTTTAGCGGATTACTGGAAAGACAAGTTTCCCAGGTCTGATATCTCTGCATATTCAACAGAGGCCTCACTGACCCACAACAGGGAACTGAGGACTGAAGCTCCCCCCAGACCACCTAGCCTCCTGCCTTAGGGGTCTAAGGAGGGTGACACCTACCAATCTGTAGAGGTACTTGCATTGGGGGCCTAAGGTACAGCTACAGAGCCCACCCACCAAGGTGCTTTAGGAATAGAGACACACCTACCTCACTGACACTTGGGGGAAGCCTGTCAGCATCCTGCCCCTGCCGGAGTGTGAACACCAGTTGCTACTAGAATCTGGTGCACACAACTATCATTACTTCTCTAGGTGGATAGGTGATAGTCTGCACCACACACTTGATGACCCAAAATCAGATTCTACTCAAGAATAGTGAATGGACTCTTAAGTTTATATATCTGGTAACAGCCCAAACCAGCTGGTAATAGGACATAAGTGATTCAAGGGCTACAACAATCAAGACAGCTCAATCTAGTAGCCCATCTACGTATATTGAAAGAAAACAAAACAAGATAAGACTCAGTGAGCAAATATAGAATAAATCACTACAATATCTTAGTGATGGCTCAGAGACAGCAGTCATTATCAAACCACATAAAGAAGCAGACCATGACAGCTTCTACAACTCTCAAACAAAAGAATCAAAATCTTTCCCAAATGAACATACAATCCTGGAATTGCCAGATACAGAATATAAAAAACTAATTTACAGAATGCTTCAAGACATCAGTGATGACCTCAGAAATGAAATAAGGCAATCTACAGACAAAGCCAAGGAACACACTGATAAAGCAGTTGAAGAACTCAAAAAGATTATTCAAGAACATAGTGGAAAAATTAACAAGTTGCAAGAATCCATAGAGAGACAGCATTCAGAAATCCAAAAGATTAACAATAAAATTACAGAATTAGACAATGCAATAGGAAGTCAGAGGAGCAGACTTGAGCAATTAGAATGCAGACTGGGAGATCTGGTGGACCAGGGAATTAACACCAATATAGCTGAAAAAAAATCAGATAAAAGAATTAAAAAAAAAAAATGAAGAAACCCTAAGAATCATGTGGGACTCTATCAAGAAGAATAACTTGCATGTGATTGGAGTCCCAGAACAGGGAGGGATAACAGAAAACACAGAGAGAATAGTTGAAGATCTATTGGCAGAAAACTTCCCTGACATCATGAAAGACGAAAGGATATCTATCCAAGATGCTAATCGAACCCCATTTAAGATTGATCCAAAAAGAAAATCACCAAGACATATTATCATCAAACTTGCCAAAACCAAAGATAAACAGAAAATTTTAAAAGCAGCCAGGGATAAAAGAAAGGTCTCCTACAAGGGAGAATCAATAAGAATAAGTTCAGACTACTCAGCAGAAACCATGCAGGCAAGAAGGGAATGGGATGACATATATAGAGCACTGAAGGAGAAAAACTCCCAGCCAAGGATCATATATTCAGCAAAACTCTGTCTCAAATATGAAGGCGAAATTAAGATATATACAGATAAACACAAGCTTAGAGAATTTGCAAAAACCAAACCAAAGCTACAAGACATACTAAAGGAAATTGTTTGGTCAGAAAACCAATAATACCAGATACCAGCATAACACAAGGTCACAGAACAGAGCATCCTGATATCAACTCAAATAGGGAAATCACAAAAACAAATTGAGATTAATTAAAAAAACAAAACAAAAAAATGCTCAAAACAGGGAATCATTGAAGTCAATGTGTAAAAGATCACAATAATCAAAAAGAGGGACTAAATACAGGTGGCATAGAACTGCCATATGGAGAGGGATACAAGGTGATATAGGGCAATACAAGTTAGGTTTTTACTTAGAAAAATAGGGGTAAATATTAAGGTAACCACAAAGAGGTATAACAACTCCATAACTCAAAATAAAACCAAGAAAAACATAACGACTCAGCAAACATAAAGTCAAATACTATGAAAATGAGGAACACACAATTTTCAAAGAAAAACGTGTCAGCACAAAAAAGTAAGCGGAAAAATGAAATTGTCAACAACACACATAAAAAGGCATCAAAATGACAGCACTAAACACATACTTATCTATAATTATGCTGAATGTAAATGGACTAAATGCACCAATAAAGAGACAGAGAGTCTCAGACTGGATAAAGAAACACGATCCGTCTATATGCTGCCTACAAGAGACACACCTTAGACTTAGAGACACAAACAAACTAAAACTCAAAGGATGGAAAAAAATATATCAAGCAAACGACAAGCAAAAAAGAGCAGGAGTAACAATATTAATTTCTGACAAAATAGATTTTAAAGTTAAATCCATCACAAAGGATAAAGAAGGACACTACATAATGATAAAGGGGACAATTGACCAGGAAGATATAACCATATTAAATATTTATGCACCCAATGACAGGGCTGAAAGATACATAAAACAAATTTTAACAGAACTGAAAAGTGAGATAGACACCTCCACAATTATAGTCGGAGACTTTAACACACCACTTTTGGAGGACAGGACTTCCAGTAAGAAGCTCAATAGAGACACAGAAGACCTACCTGCTACAATCAACCAACTTGACCTCATTGACTTATACAGAACACTCCACCCAAGGGCTGCAAAGTATACTTTTTTTTCTAGCGCACATGGAACATTCTCCAGAATAGACCACATATTAGGTCATAAAACAAACCTTTGCAGAATCCAAAACACTGAAACATTATAAAGCATCTTCTCAGACCACAAGGCCATAAAAGTGGAAATCAATAACAGAAAAATTAGGGAAAAGAAATCCAATACTTGGAAACTGAACAATACCCTGCTGAAAAAAGACTGGGTTATAGAAGACATTAAGGAGGGAATAAAGAAATTCATAGAATGCAATGAGAATGAAAATACTTCCTATCAAAACCTCTGAGACACAGCAAAAGCAGTGCTCAGAGGCCAATTTATATCAACAAATGCACACATACAAAAAGAAGAAAGAGCCAAAATCAGAGAAACTGTCCCTACAACTTGAACAAATAGAAAGTGAGCAACGAAAGAATCCATCAGGTACTAGAAGAAAACAAATAATAAAAATTAGAGCTGAACTAAATGAATTAGAGAACAGAAAAACAATTGAAAGAATTAACAAAGCCAAAAGCTGATACTTTGAAAAAATTAACAAAATTGATAAACCATTGGCCAGACTGACTAGAGAAATACAGGAAAGGAAACAAATAACCCGAATAAGAAACGAGATGGGCCACATCACAACAGACCCAACTGAAATTAAAAGAATCCTATCAAATTATTACAAAAAATTGTACTCTAACAAGTTTGCAAACCTAGAAGAAGTGGATGAATTCCTGGAACAACACTACCTACCTAAACTAACAATCAGAAGTAGAACAACTAAACAGACCCATAACAAAAAAAGAGATTGAAATGGTAATCAAAAAACTCCCGACAAAAAAAAAGCCCTGGCCCGGATGGCTTTACTGCAGAGTTCTATCAAACTTTCAGAGAAGAGTTGACACCACTACTACTGAAGGTATTTCAAAGCATAGAAAATGACGGAATACTGCCTAACTCATTTTATGAAGCCACCATATCCCTGATACCAAAACCAGGTAAAGACGTCACAAAAAAAAGAAAATTACAGACCTATATCCCTCATGAATATAGATGCAAAAATCCTCAACAAAATTCTAAGCAATAGAATTCAACAACATATCAAAAAAATAGTCCACCACGACCAAGTGGGATTTATACCAGGTATGCAAGACTGGTTTAATATCAGAAAAACCATTAATGTAATCCACCATATAAATAAAACAAAAGACAAAAACCACATGATCTTATCAATTGATGCAGAAAAGGCATTTGACAAAGTCCAACACCCATTTATGATAAAAACTCTCAGCAAAATAGGAATTGAAGGAAAATTCTTCAACATAATAAAGGGCATCTATACGAAGCCAACAGCCAACATCACTCTAAATGGAGGGAGCCTGAAAGCATTTCCCTTGAGAACGGGAACCAGACAAGGATGCCCTTTGTCACCGCTCCTATTCAACATTGTGCTAGAGGTCCTAGCCAGAGCAATTAGGCTAAACAAAGACATAAAGGGCATCCGGACTGGCAAGGAGGAAGTAAAATTATCTCTATTTGCAGATGACATGATCTTATACACAGAAAACCCTAAGGAATCCTCCAGAAAACTACTGAAACTAATAGAAGAGTTTGGCAGAGTCTCAGGTTATAAGATAAACATACAAAAATCACTTGTATTCCTCTACAACAACAAAAAGAACATCGAAGAGGAAATAACCAAATCAATACCGTTCACAGTAGCCCCCAAGAACATAAAATACTTAGGAATAAATCTTACCAAAAATGTAAATATATAAAGAAAACTACAAAGTACTACTACAAGAAACTAAAAAGGACCTACTTAAGTGGAAAAACATACCTTGCTCATGGATAGGAAGACTTAACATAGTAAAAATGTCTATTCTACCAAAAGCCATCTATACATACAATGCACTTCCGATCCAAATTCCAATGACGTTTTTTAATGTGATGGAGAAACAAATCACCAACTTCATATGGAAGGGAAAGAAGCCTCAGATAAGCAAAGCATTACTGAAAAAGAAGAAGAAAGTGGGAGGCCTCACTCTACCTGATTTCAGAACTTATTATACAGCCACAGTAGTCAAAACAGCCTGGTACTGGTACAACAATGGGCACATAGACCAATGGAACAGAATTGAGAACCCAGATATAAATCCATCCACATATGAGCAGCTGATATTTGACAAAG
The DNA here is from genome assembly GCF_030014295.1 of Loxodonta africana. NCBI lineage: Eukaryota > Metazoa > Chordata > Mammalia > Proboscidea > Elephantidae > Loxodonta > Loxodonta africana. Next base: position 71,953,076 of record NC_087349.1, on the reverse strand, counting down.
GCCCAGTGTCAGTTAATTGGGGGAAAGATAGTCTTTTTAGCAAATGGTGCTGGCATAACTGGATATCCATTTGCAAAAAAATGAAACAGGACCCATACCTCACACCAAGCACAAAAACTAACTCCAAGTGGATCAAAGACCTAAACATAAAGACTAAAACGATAAAGATCATGGAAGAAAAAATAGGGACAATGTTAGGAGCCCTAATACAAGGCATAAACAGAATACAAAACATTACCAAAAATGACGAAAAGAAACCAGAGAACTGGGAGCTCCTAAAAATCAAACACCTATGCTCATCTAAAGACTTCACCAAAAGAGTAAAAAGACCACCTACAGATTGGGAAAGAATTTTCAGCTATGACATCTCCGACCAGCGCCTGACCTCTAAAATCTATACGATTCTGTTAAAACTCAACCACAAAAAGACAAACAACCCAATCAAGAAGTGGGCAAAGCATGTGAACACGTACTTCACTAAAGAAGATATTTGGGCAGCTAACAGATACATGAGAAAATGCTCTCGATCGTTAGCCATTAGAGAAATGCAAATTAAAACTCCGATGAGATTCCATCTCACTCCAAGAAGGCTGGCATTAATCCAAAAAACACAAAACGATAAATGTTGGAGAGGCTGCGGAGAGATTGGAACTCTTATACACTGCTGGTGGGAATGTAAAATGGTACAACCACTTTGGAAATCTATCTGGCATTATCTTAAACAGTTAGAAATAGAACTACCATACAACCCAGAAATCCCACTCCTCGGAATATACCCTAGAGAAATAAGGGCCTTCACCCGAACAGATATATGCATACCCATGTTTATTGCAGCTCTGTTTACAATAGCAAAAAGCTGGAAGCAACCAAGGTGTCCATCAACGGATGAATGGTTAAATAAATTGTGGTATATTCACACAATGGAATACTACGCATCGATAAAGAACAGTGACGAATCTGTGAAACATTTCATGACATGGAGGAACCTGGAAGGCATTATGCTGAGTGAAATGAGTCAGAGGCAGAAGGACAAATATTGTATAAGACCACTATTATAAGATCTTGAGAAATAGTATAAACTGAGAAGAACACATACTTTTGTGGTTACGAGGCGGGGAGGGAGGGAGGGTGGGAGAGGGTTATTTACTGATTAGTTAGTAGATAAGAACTACTTTAGGTGAAGGGAAGGACAATACTCAATACATGGAAGGTCAGCTCAACTGGACTGGACCAAAAGCAAAGAAGTTTCCGGGATAAACTGAATGCTTCAAAGGTCAGAGGAGCAAGCGCAGGGGTTTGGGGACTAGGGTTAAGGAGACTTCTAAGTCAATTGGCAGAATAATACTATTATGAAAACATTCTGCATCCCACTTTGAAATGTGGCGTCTGGGGTCTTAAATGCTAACAAGCAGCCGTCTAAGATGCATCAATTGGTCTCAACCCACTTGGATCAAAGGAAAATGAAGAACACCAAGGTCACACGATAACTATGAGCCCAAGAGACAGAAAGGGCCACATGAACCAGAGACTTACATCATCCTGAGACCAGAAGAACTAGATGGTGCCCGCCACAACCTATGACTGCCCTGACAGGGAACACAAGAGAGAACCCCTGAGGGAGCAGGAGATCAGTGGGATGCAGACCCCAGATTCTCAAAAAGACCAGACTTAATGGTCTGACTGAGACTGGAGGAATCCCGGTGGTCATGGTCCCCAAACCTTCTGTTGGCCCAGGACAGGAACCATTCCCGAAGACAACTCATCAGACATGGAAGGGACTGGACAATGGGTAGGAAAGAGATGCTGATGAAGAGTGAGCTACTTGTATCAGGTGGACACTTGAGACTGTGTTGGCATCTCCTGTCTGGAGTGGAGATAGGAGGGTAGAGAGGGTTAGAAACTGGCAAAATTTTCACGAAAGGAGAGACTGGAAGGGGTGACTCGTTAGGGGGAGAGTAAGTGGGAGTATGGAGTGAGGTGTATATAAGCTTATATGTGATAGACTGACTTGATTTGTAAATGTTCACTTAAAGCTCAATAAAAATTATTTAAAAAAAAAAAAAGCAAAGGGAAGCAAGCAGAGAGTAGGGGACCTCCTATCACCAAGAAAGCAGTGCCAGGAGCAGAGCACATCCTTTTTACCTGGGGTTCCTGTGCAAAGAAGCTCCTAGTCTGAGGGAAGATTGATGAGAAGGGCAATAGAGAGTGAAAGCCTTCCCCTGGAGCTGACACCTTGAATTTGGACTTTTAGCTATTTTACTGTGAAGAAATAAATTTCTCCTTGTTAAAGCCATCCACTTGTGGTATTTCTGTTGTAGCAGCATTAGGTGACTAAGATAATTACCATTGCAGAGAGGAATACAACAATAATCATGAAATCCATAATGCCTATGAGACAACAGAAACAAATTGTAAGGGAGGAACACAATTTCTGGTTCGGGCGCCAGAAAGAAAATTTACCAGGGGGCCTTCATAAAGAGGATGCTGTTTAACTATATTGAATTACAACCTCATTAGCATCTTTACAGTAAACACCACAATGAGTTTTAAAAGTAAGCTTTTTATTTAAGCCATTTTTTTCTGTATAGGCCACTAGCATGAATAGGAAACTGTAACGCAGTGAAGGCAAATCAAGGGGAGTTGATGTGATATGGTACAGATTTATAGGTCGCTGCTAACCTGGATAACCCAGGGATAGAGTTAAGAACAGCTAAATGAATGGATGTTCAGCTATTCCCTCAGGCAATCTCCTGTGAGCATTGATAGATATTGAGAGGCAGTGAGTTCCCTTATATCTCTTGACACAAGGATCTAGAGTATGGCTATTCTTGCTGCTACCTAGGTACAGTAAGATGCAGACATGTTTTCCAACCATCATCTAGGTGAGGATAGAATTAGCATTCTCAAATGAAAACCAAAAGACTAGACAAAAACAGAAGCTTGAATAACATGTTATCCCACTTTGACAGGGGGGTAAGTCTAACTGAAAAAGAAAAGATTTATCTGAGTATAGATAAGGGGAAACCAAAGGTCCTTGCATCTACTCCATTTCTCATAGCCCTTAGCGAAAATCTGAAACAGGTACAAAGGACACTGTCTTTTAGGAGAAGCAATTAAACTTTTTGGTATCTTCTCCGAGATAAAATGATTGCAGAGTATAAATATATGGAACTAATTGAGTTAACTTGAAGTAATAATGATAACGATGAGGATGATGAGATGGTGATAGGAAATATCCATGTGATGCTTGCTGTTGGCAAGGCCGTTCTAAGCATTTTACACATTTATCTTATTTATCTCTCACTGCAAGCCTATGCCGTAAGTACAATTATTGCATACTATTGAAACACAGAGAGGTTAAATAGTCTTCCCAAGACATGTAGCCTGTAAATGTCATAACCAGGATTGGGAATCAAAGAAATCTGACTCCTGGCCCCTGCTCTTAACCACTTTGCCATGGGACATAGGCTTACTAATTATTAGCCAATTTGATGCTGGTAAATATCTACTCCCCAAAAAATAATATTGGTTTTAGAATATTTGCCCCCCTCCCTTTTTTTTTTAGTAGTATTTAAATCTTAGAGCCAATGGTCTATTAAGGCTATTCCTATTTAATGACAATAAAATTGTGTGTAGAGTGTGGTACTCTGTATGTAAGACAATGCTCATGTTTGTGTTTTCTGTACCAGGAAGGTGTTTATTTATTCATTCAGCCAATATTTCCTAAGTGCTTTCTATGTTCCAGGCACTGTTCTCAACGCTGAAAATAGATAAGTGAACAAGACAGAAGATTCCTGTTGTCATAGAGTTAGTGTTTTCATGGAATAAGACAGACTGTAAGAAAATACTCAGTAAAATAAACAATATAAGAAATATGAAACAAGAAATAATGGTAATTCAGTGCCATGCAGAGAATTAAAATAGTATGATGTGAGAGAGAATGACTGAGTGGCAAATTTAGATGGATCACCAGGGCTTTGTGTGATTCCTAAATCTATATGTTCATCCCAAATTTCTCCTCTGAGCAAGTCTTGTACTACGACTAGTAGTACGAACTAGTTCCATTTCTAAATCTTTTAATCAAATTTGTATGTAAGTTGGAACAGTTAGGTACAGTTCATATCTAGCATCAGTTAGTCAAATGTTTTCTTAGTGTATAATATTTAGTGTACTTTTCTATGCATTAAAAAACATTAAACACTTACAAATACACTAAAACGTCTTCAACATAACAATGCAGTAATAATAATGCTTTGATGCCCATTGAAATGTGGTGGCCATTTGTTATTACAAACCATTTTATGCACCTTCTCCACAGTTGAACAGACACCTACACAGCAAATGTTACCCAAAATATTCACAAGATTCTGTTCTGTAAAATCTTTGAGACCAACTAGATACTTTATAGACTGTGAACTAAAAAAATCTACATTGTACCACTGGGCTTCATTTCTGCTGAGTTTTGAACCCCTCCTTGGCAGAGGCAAGGAGGGTGGGAGTGTGGGTAGGGTGGTACTGTGAGGCCAGACAGGTCATTCCCCCATCACCTCCACACCAGCCTGTCAGCCCCATGCACTAACTTTGAGGCATTTGCCTCAGGGTGCAAAGAAAGAAGTGCTGCTCAGGGTGTGCTAAAAGTGAGCCCAGGGCCCAGGGGTTGGGAAGAGGATGCTTACAGAAACCCAAGTCCAAAGTTCTCCATGACACCCTGAAACCATATGGACTTACAGAGGTCACAAATTTAAGACTGCCCCCTCCCCCTGCTTCCAGCTGCAAGAATGCTAAGAACCTCTGCAATAGTGAGATCCCACATGTGTAAGGTAGGGGAAACAGAAACCCAGAGAGGTGCTGTGATGGCCTTGGGTTGCACAGCACAGAGGGCTGGTCAAGATGGGGTGAGGTGGAACTGGGTAAGGAGGTGCTGCAGAGGCCCGGCCAGGTACCCAGCACAGCATACTGACCGGTTGTACTCAGAGAACACGTAGAGCACTGTGCCTACATCCTGCCTGCCAGCTGTCACCACCTGCAGGCCTGCCAAGCAGAGTCCAGTTGCAGTACTTGGGGCTGGTCCTTTCCAAGCTCTGAGGGAGGTGGGTTTTCCACTCCTTGCTGTGGGCCACATCGAGACTGGGTACAGCATGTCCCAGGGGCCTGCTTACAGCCAGTAAACAACCAAGGACTTGCTGTGGCGCCTGTGCACACGGGAGAAGTGCAGCCCATCATGGGAGCCTCTTGCCCAAAAACAAGTCAGTTTTGTTCTAACAGGTTTTATAGGGGATTGGTTCGTAACTAAGAGTTGTATGTAAGTCACACCTTCATAACTGGGGACTGCATGTATATCTAATTTTCTACTTGACGTCTGTGTGACATCTTCAGCTACGTAACTAAAATGTTCTTGTCTCCTGTACACACACTCTTGTAGTAGCTGAATAAATAACATTTTAAAAGTATTGTTAGAGTACATATGTCTTAATAGTGTAAGCACCACAATCTGTTGAATAGATGTGTTAAAATAAATCCTTTAAAGCTTCTTGGGGCGGGAGGACTATTAACAGGGTTGGCAGCATAGCAAATGTTCACTAAATGTTTATTGAACAAATGAATAAATGGACTCAGTGATGAAACCCAAAAGTTGATAAATACAATTACCAGCGAATCTTTACTCTGGCAAAATTTCTTTCTCTGGTAGCCAAAGAGATGAAAAGTCTAAAACATGCATATTTAGAAATATATCACAGAACCTGGCAAGCAAATATTTAATATAATCAGAAAAGCAACCAAACACAATGTTGGGCTTCTGCTTCTAGCCATAATAGAGTAACTGGAAGCCTCCCAATAAAAACAACTATAAAATTGAACAAAATATATGAAGCAGTTATTTTTAGGCATTGAACAACAAGCAACAGAAGATTGATAACAGTTGTGAGGTGAACGTCACAATCACCTTGTCTTCTACTGAGAGCTCTCTCCTGCCACAGAACAGGGGTGTGAAGAGAAGCATAGGATCAGATCTCACTGAACTAAAGCAAATCAAACCCATTGCCACATCTTTCTCCATTGGAGTGGCCAGTGGGTTTGAAGCACAGACCATTCAGTTAGCAGCCATGTCCTTAACCACTATGCCCCAAGGGCTCTCTTGCTGAGCTAAGGAGTCAGAAATCTAAGTTCTGGGCTATGGAAGTGTCTGGAGATTTCGGGGCAGATTACAAAGAGGGATCTGCATGGTTTGGAGGGAGTGTAGGGTCCAGGTGTCTACGTGGGGATAATCATGGATCCTTGGCCCAGGACTGGAATGTACACATTTAGCACATCTCTGTGATGCTTGGCAAAGATCCTCTGCTGCAAAACTGAGAGTGAGATTGCAGTAGTATAGGTAGTGCAATGCTGGGAGTTCCAGCCCTGTGAGGGTAGAGAATGGCTGAGCACCTCAAGCTCCAGAAATATCATGCCTTAGGAGTAAGAAGACTCCCTCACAGCCAAGTTCAAACCTGAAACAGACCAGCAATTGAATGCAAATGAAACCAAACCTTAAAGGATTAAGAGGATCTGCCAGTAATGAAACAAAATTTAACAGAACAAAATTTAATACCCTATTTTTATAAAGGTAGGTGACACAACCCAAACTGTCTACAAAGTATCATTCACAAAGCCCAGCATACAATAATAAATTACTACATATGCAAAGAGAATAAAGTGACTCATTATCAAGAATAAAAGCAGCCAGTAGAAACATACCCTAAAGTGATCCAGTTATTAGAATTATCAAAGAAGAATCTTAAGGAGTTATTGTACATATTTTCAAGGACTTACAGGAAAATATTGTTTTGGGGAGTAAACAAATGGCAAGTATTTGAAGAAGAAATAGACATCGTAAGAATAAGGAAAATGAAGAACTGTAAAATACAAAAATCTGCAATGAAAAATTCAATGAATGGGCTTAACTATTGGAGATTGTAAATGAAAGGCTTAATGATCTTGAACACAAATCAGTGGAAACTGTTGAATCTGAGCAGAAGAAAGGGCTAACGATCTTGAAGACGTCAATAGAAATTATTGGATCTGAAGAAGACAGAGAAAAAAGATTGGAAAAAAAAGGGTAGAAATTCAGTGACTGGCAGAGTAATATCAAGCAGTCTAATGTATATGAAAATGGAGTTCCAGAAACAATTTAAACATATATAAAGAAATAATGGCCAAAAAATTCTCAAATTTGGTGGAGAAAGACAAAAACAACAATATTGACTTACAGCCTAAGAAACTCAGCAAATCCTAAGCAGGATAAACACAAAGGAAACAGTTGAGACACGTTAAACTCAACTACTGAAAACTAAAGATAAGGAGAAAAAAGTATAAAGCAGACAGAGGAAAAAAAGATACAATGCATATTGGTGAATCAAAATACGAATTAGGGTTGACATCTCATCAGTGACAATGAAAGCCATAAAACAATGGAACAATTTCTTTAAATTGCTGAAAAGAAGTTCTCGTATTTCTGTAAAAATAACCCTCAACAATGAGCCTGACAAACGAATGTTTTCGGAGAAATGAAAGCTGAGAGAATCCATCGACAAGTAGTTAAGACTGTAGATGTGGGAGCAGAATGCCTGAGCCATGTGATCTCTGACAAGTTATTTAACTTCTCTGCGAACCTGTTTGTTCCTCTGTAGAATGAGAATAATAAAAACTGTGAAAGTTTTAAATGAGAGCATTCATGTATTGTACTTCCAACCATACCAAGCATAGACTTATAAATCTGATCTAAAATATAAGGTTGTTTTTAGTTGCTGTGGAGTTGGTTCCGCCTCATAGTGACCCTACATATAACAATGAAATGTTGGCTGGTCCGTGCCATATTCATGATCATTGGTTGTCAGGCAATGTTATATTGTGGTCCGTAGGGTTTTTGTTGGCTAATTTTCAGAAGTAGATCACGAGGCCTTTCTTCTCTGTCTTAGTCTAGATGCTCCACTGAAACCTGTCCACCAGGGGTGATCCCGCTGGTATTTGAAATACTGGTGGCATAGCTTCCAGCATCATAGCAACATGTATGCCACTACAGTATAACTAACTTAACAGATGGATGGTGGAAAATATAAGGTAGGGCCCGTGATCTAGAATAAATTTTCCTTCTGTGAGAGTTGAAAAATGGAATTCAAGAGTAGTTCTTTGGGGGAAAAAATGCCCACAATTATCGCTTCAACACTGAGGATTTAGTAAGTGGCCTTCTCTCCCCCAGAATAACATCCTAATTTATTTTGGGGTGATAAATGATCTGTGAAGCTGCCACCATCTTTTCTAGTCCAGAGAGCTCTGGTTCCAGCAGAAGCAAAATCCATAGTCCAGAGGAAAGACAAGCACCCCTTCTCGTGTGGTGGCTTCTCTTATTTGTGGTGCCAGGTGGCCTAATACCAGTCCTGACAAATAAACATGGCCTCCCAACTGAAATGCAGCTGAACCCGTAAGGAACCATTCCCCTGACTACAGAAAGGAGCTGAGAAAAGCCACAGCCAAGAAGGCCCTCCAATGACTCCGTCAAGAAAGGACACAGAAAATAATCTCGACATAAGAACACAAAAACCAGGCTGTGTACATATGAGACCAGAGCCCTGGTTATGGAACCATGTCTAAATGTCCTCTTAAGAGTTCTTTTCCAGTTTTATGCACCTGGTCCCTCATCAAGGTCAAGCCAGAGGCTTCAAGCCCCCCTCTCCCCATCACTGTCCCTCCTGGCTTAGATCACATTGTTAGCAATTTTTTTTTTCTCCCACATTCAGCACTTCCTTGTGTCAGGCTTAGTGGATTTTAAAACATGTAGCTCCTTATATAAGCCTTGAATGTCATGAAACATTAAGGAACAAAGCTACTACATTTTTTAAAGTGACATTTGAAAACACTCAAGACCTTGTGGGGATAGACAATCAGCAGAATGAAGGGAGAAAATACTACTCTCGTACTTCTGTGGGCTCTCTCATATTTGTTATCTAGAAAATGAACAAACAAAAACAAACTGCAGTACATAAAAATAAGTACTTAATAGTAATTGCCTTAGTGCTCTAGTGCTGTTATAACAGAAATACCACAAGTGGATGGCTTTAACAAAGAGAAGTTTATTTCCTCACAGCCCACTAGGCTACAAGTCAAAATTCAGGGTGTTGGCTCCAGGGAAGTCTTTCTCACTCTGTTGGCTCTGGAGGAAGGTCCTTGTCATCAACCTTCCCCTGGTTGAGGAGCTTCTCAGGCACAGGGACACCAGGTCCAAATGACATGGTGTGCTCCTGGTGCTGCTTTCTTGGAGTATGAGGTCCCCAACTCTCTGCTTGCTTCCCTTTCCTTTTTCTCTCTTGAGAGAGAAAGGGTGGTGCAGGCCACACCCCAGGGAAACTCCTTTTACATTGGATCAGGGATGTGGCCTAAGCAAGGGTGTTATATCCCACCCTAATCCTCTGTAACATAAAATTACCGTCACAAAATGGAGGACAACCACAGAATACTGGGAATCATGGCCTAACCAAGTTAATACACACATTTCTGGGGGGGGGACATGATTCAATCCATGACAGTAATTGTTGAAAGATCAGTAGTAGAATTTTTTAAATTGCAAATAAAGTTTGAGAGAAAAAGTAATGTGGTGTTAAATATGATACTTAAAGTATCATTTAAATAAAAAAGAAAATGAAAAATCTTAGTAAAATAACATAATTTTGAATGATTGCAGTAGGCTAGAAGTCAAAAAAATAAATGTAAAAGACATAAAACATTAAAAAGTTAAAATCTGTGAGGTTTACATCAAATATTAAAAAGGGAATGATTAATAATAGAAATGACCAAACCAGAAGTTTAAGTGAAAAACATAAAATCTGTAAGGAGAGAACTTTTTAAGAAAAGGAAAACTTTGAAGATTTGAGAGAGAATAGAAAAAGAATAGGAGACTGAAAGCAGACATGGCAAAAGCTGGGTTCAAAATATATGGAATGGGTCTTGCTCGTAGTGGTGAATTCTGAGTTATGGTTTGCAACCTTAGCTGTTCATTTGAATTGCCCTGGAAGCTCTTAAAAATCCTGAAACTCAGGCCTTACCCTAAACGAATTAAACCAATTGGCCGGGGGAGGAATCCAGGCATCAGTGTTTTTAAAAACTCTCCAGGTGATTCCAATGTACAGGCAAAGTTGAGAAGTAGTGCTCTATAGGAACTCAAGTCAAGGGTGCATTGACAATGCAGTTTCTTCCTGGAGTATGTAGAATCTTGGGCCCCAAAGGACTATCAACTTTCATTTTATAAGATAGGGCCAGAGACACCTGAAAACAAACAAATCTAGAGCTGGTTCTCAGAGATAAACAGGGACAACCCAACTCAGGGAACTTTCCCAGTCAGTACTCTCTCCCTTTTCCCACAAATTCATCCCCTTTGGCTGATACACAATCAGCCCACAGAAGTGAGTCAGGAAGATCACTGACTTCAAACTTTGAGAAGGATTTCCTACGGTGGCTTGAGATCTGCAATGACAGATATTTCAGAATCTCCAGTACTGTTCTTCTAAGCAGTTTTATTTAAAAGAGTATATGGCATAGTGGTTAAGAGCTAAAGCTACTAACCAAAGGTTGGCAGTTTGAATCCACCAGGCACTCCTTGGAAACTCTAGGGACAGTTCTACTCTGTCTATAAAGTTGATATGAGTTGAAATCAACTTGATGGCAATGGGTGTGTATGTGTGTGTAGTGTCCTAAATGTTGAAAAGCAAAGATGTCACTTTGAGGACTAAGGTGCACCTGACCCAAGCCATGGTATTTTCAGTTGCCTCATAAGTATACGAAAGCTGGACAATGAATAAGGATGACCAAAGAATTGATGTCTTTGAATTATGGTGTTGGCAAAGAATATTGACCATACCATGGACTGTCAGGAGAACGAACACATCTGTCTTGTAAGAAGTACAGCAAGAATGCTCCTTAGAAGCAAGGATGGTGAGACTTCGTCTCATGTGCTTTGGACATGTTATCTGGAGGGACCAGTTCCTGGAGAAGGACATCATGCTTGGTAAAGTAGAGGATCAGCGAAAAAAAGGAAGACCCTCAATGAGATGGATTGACACAATGGCTGCACAATGATGGACTCAGGCATAACAATGATTGTGAGGATGGCGCAGGACCGGGCAGTGTTTTGTTCTGTTGTACATAGGGTCCTGTAAGTCGAAACTGACTCGATGGTACCTAATAACAACAACAACAGTGTATGCTTGGCAACATATTCCAACAGAATTTTTGTGCTGCCATAAGTGAAAATAAGTATCTATGCTCAGGAAAATGTCCGGAAAGAAATATATCATTAATACAAAAAATAAAATACCATTGAAGAAATAATTCTTAATATTCTTATGGACAAAGCAGATAGCAAGCAATTCTTCACCAGAGCACACACAGCTCTGTCCTGCAGCGTATTTGACATTTTCTGATGGGTAAGCATTTAGTACCATGGTGCTGTTTGGCGTCTTGTGGTTAGCTTCAGCTCTAATCCCCCATAGCTGTTTCTTAAAGGGCAGTTTGAGTATTACCTGCATCAGAATCATCTGAAGTGCTTGTCAAAAATCCGTATTCCTTAGGTGTTCCTTGGTTTCAATCCCAATGTAGTGAATCAGGATTTTTAAGGAATTTTCAGGAGTTACTTTCTTAAAAATAAGCCTTTTCCCATTCCCACCCACAGTAGTTGTTGCATGTACTCACAACTCAAAAATCATAGTTTCAAGGTTAAGCGTGGGTCATTAAAATCATGATTCTGCTCCATGCTTGGAAACCAGTAACTTGGTCACATTCGAAAAAGCTCCAGTGCTACATGATGGCAATTTCCAACAGGAGATGGTGTGACTCAGTAACATTTGACCTTTTATGTTTGTCTATTTATTTCTGAGAAATACATGCTAGAATTTAATAATCCCAGGAAGCCTTACTACTATTTCCTTCAAGTAGCCTTAACACGGATTTCAAGTGTCTTACTTTGAGTGGGGTGGACATTAACAGTCCTTATGCTGTTTTGTTCTCTGCTAAATTCTAAGTATCCTAAGCAGTGCCTGACTTATAGTAGGTGCTCAGTAAACATTTGTTAAATGAGTTAATGAGGTAAATATTCACAAGGTATACCTGATCCTAACCAAGAATAAGAAGAATTTCAAGAATAGTAATTACAAAGGACGCAATAGAGGAGATTAAGTTGAATAGGAATCAGATCAGAGATAGATATAAAGAATCAGGTGAGCCAGAAAACCTGAGTAGGCCTGGAACCGTAAAATTCATTATGGCAGTGGTTTATTTGTAGGTGATAAGTGGTTTTGAGGTTACAGGTCAAGGCTACTCACAAATCATGCTTTTATTCTTTGCCTCAGTGTTCCAAGTTGTATTTTTTTTAACTCAAATGTCTTAAAAGGAAAGGTCATAAAACTTCCCCAAGACTTTTGTCAAGTTCACCCTCTAGCCAAGCAATCATTGAGAAATCAGACTCTACACTTAGAATTCTATAAATGGACATTTTTAAGGAATACTGGAAAAATACAGTAAAAAGAGAAAATTCCATGCTATAAATGTTTAACTGTTTCTAAACGAGTTGTGGTCAGACAGTAATAGTGGCAACCACCTTCTATAAAAAAACTTGAGTGAACTCAAGGTGAGCAGATTTTTTTCCCCCAGAAGAATAACAGAAACTTGATAAAATATGGCAGTGAATATGGTCACACGCTGGACTACATTGAACTCATTATTCAGAAAGTATTTCTGTCTTCAATATCCCAGCAAGCTTAGCCATCAGAATAACTATATTTGGAGTAGCTCAGCAAGTGTGTGGAGCTGGCTGTAGACCTTGGTTGATTAGATGCTGAAATTCTTCTTCATTATTCAGTTTAAAACATAGGGTGTAATTCTTGAAAATTCTAACTGCCGAGTTTCTCTGTTATTATGTTGTGGATAACATATTGGTTCTAAACTGCTTATTTTAATTTATAGTACCTGTTAATGCTGTTTTCCTATTTAAGGACATTATAAGTAGAAATTAGGATAGTAATGGGGTGCTGTTGAAGATTTCAGCATGAGCTTTTTGTAGATTATTCTACAGCATGCCTTGTTTAAAGAAACAGAACAAAACAGCAAAAAAGAACTCCGTATTTGCAGTGTTGCAGCAGGTGGTACATCCCTGCAGTAAGAGTGATTTCTCATGGAACTGTTGGTACATTTTGTGAAATTTAAATCCTAACAATGATTGACAAAGCTGGGAAGATATATATTTTGAACAACCTCCTATAAATGTTCTTATCTTACATGAATTAGGTTCAGTGAGAGAATTTATCTGGCAGATGTTTGTTCAGTTCCATTTTATTCAAATCACGACATGAGGAGAGTGGTTTTCTAGGCAATATGGCATTGTGGGCACAGACATATGGATATCTGTCTACAATTCCCATTAAAATGATCGATGGAATAGGGAAAACCTGCATCAACCCTTGAAATAATGGGAGAATCCTTTCATAGACTAGGCCCTTTGAGGAGTTTCTATTTGCTGAAACGATACTTACGTAAGATTAAAGGAAAGGAGGTACTGCGGCAAAGGAAGAACCCCTTTGGGATTGAGTAGAACTTCTTGGAGCAATAAGAAGGGACTTTAGTAGAATTCCTGCTGGCATCTGAAGCAGAGGGAAGGCTGAAGGCAAGGGCAGTAATAGGCCTGTCACTTGAATGCCCTCCTAACTCTGCTGACAGGTAGCATTCAGACAACAGACCAGCTGCAAGGTGCTTGAGTCCTTGAAATAGAGGATATGGCTTTCTTGGAAATCTGCCTATGTCTTTTACAATACTTTCATTGTTTGTGTCCCATCTCCTTTCCCCTTCTTCAGTCTCCTCAATATCCATAACTGAGAAGTTAAAACTAGAACATCTAGCTGAGGAGAACAGAAGAGGAATTCTCCTTATCTTAATCTGGACCTACAGATCCTTGATCGAAATATTTGAGTAGAACTTCATATCAAGTTGAACCCCAACTCATGGAAACCCTATGCAAAATGGGATTGAATTATTGTGATCCATAGGATTTTCACTGGCTGAATTTTTGGAAGTAGATCACCAGTCCTTTCTTCCTAGTCTGTCTTAGTCTGGAAGCTCTACTGAAACTTGTTCAGCATCATAGCAACATGCTTTGGCAGGGAATTGAACCTGAATCTCCTGTATGGAAGGCAAGAATTCCACCCCTGAACCACCACCACAGGAAACCTAGATCTTCTATAACTCCAAAAGGATGAAGAAGTGGCAAAATCAAGAAGTCTATGTAAAAATACCATAATTCCAAAGAAAGGGATTATAGAAATAAACAACTTAATGTTTTTTTATTGTACTTTAGGTGAAGGCTTACAGAACAAACTAGCTTATCATTAAACAATTAGTCAATTAATACACATATTGTTTTGTGACATTGGTTACCAACCCCATGACATGTCAATACTCTCCCTTCTTGACCTTGGGTACCCCATTACCAGCTTTCCTGTCCCCTCTTGCCTTCTGGTCCTTGGCCCTGGGCTAGTGTGCCTCTTTAGTCTCATTTTATTTTATGGGCCTGTCTAATCTTTGGCTGAAGGGTGAATCTCAGGAATGACTTCATTACTGAACTGAAAGGGTTTTTGGGGGCCGTACTCTTAGGGTCTCTCGAGTCTCTGTCAGGCCAGTAAGTCTGGTCTTTTTTTATGAAGGTCCTGTCCAGGACCCTCTATTATAATCCCTGTCAGAGCAGTCAGTGGTGGTAGCTGGGTGCCATCTATTTATGCTGGACTCAGCCTTGCAGAGGCTGTGACAGTTGTGGTCCATTAGTCCTTTGGACTAACCTTTCCCTTGTGTCATTGGTTTTCTTCATTCTCCCTTGCTCCACATGGCATGACACCAGTGGAGTATCTTAGATGGCCACTTGTAGGCTTTTAAGACCCCAGACACTACTCCCCAAAGTAGAATGTAGAACATTTACTTTATAGACTATGTTACACCAATTGAGCTAGACATTCCCAGGGACCATGGTCCCCACAGCCCCCAGCCTACTAATTCAGTCCCTCAGGGAGTTTGAATGTGTCTGTGGAGCTTCCATGACCTTGCCTTGTACAAGTTGTGCTCGCTTCCCCAGTATTGTGTACTGTCTTACCCTTCACCAAAGTTACCACTTATTTGTTGTCTATTTAGTGTTTTTCCATCCCCATTCCTCCCCTCCCTGTAATCATCAAAATTGTTTCTTTTTGTGTGTAAACCTTTTCATGAGCTTTTGCAGTAGTGGTCGCATACAATATCTGACCTTTTGTGATTGACTTATTTCACTCAGCATAATGCCCACCAGATTGATCCATGTAGTGAGATGCTTCACAGATTCATCACTGTTCTTTATTTCTGTGTGGTACTCCATTGTGCATGTGTACCATAATTTGTTTATCCATTCACCTGCTGATGGGTATCTAGGTTGTTTTCAACTTTTTGCTATTGTAAACAATGCTGCAGTGAACATGAGTATGCACATGTCTGTTTGTGTGACTACTTATATTTCTCTAGGGTATATTCCTAGGGGTGGGATTGCTGGGTCATATGGTATTTCTATTTCTAGCTTTCTAGGAAGCGCCATATTGTTTTCCAAAATGGTTTTCCATTCCCACCAGCAGTGAATAAGAGTTCCACTCTCTCTGCAGCATTTCCGACATTTGTTATTTTCTTTTATTTGTGCGAGTCATGCCAGGGTGAGATGGTATCTCATCATGGTTTAGATTTGCATTTCTTTAACAGCTAGCGACCATGAGCATTTCCTTATGTGTCTGTTAGCTGCTTGAATGTCTTCTCTGGTGAAAGTGTCTTTTCCTTTCCTTTGCCCATTTTTTAATTGGATTATTTGTCTTTTTGTTGTAGAGGTGCTGGATTTTCCTGTAAATATAGAGATTAGACCATTGTCAGATTTGTTATAGTCAATTTTTTTTTCCTAGTCTGTAGGTCCTCTTTTTACTCTTTTGGTAAAATCTTTTGATGAGAATAAGTTTTTAGTTTTTAGAAGATCCCAGTTATCTAGCTTATCTTCTGGAGTTTGTGAAACAACTTGATTCTGAAATAGTCTAATGCAAGAAACAAACGAACAAACAACCTGACTTTACCTCCACACAATTCAAGAGATTATTTTAGCAGTAAGCACAAGCATGCACAAAGAGGAAGCAATCTGTGATTAAGCAGAATCAACTGGGAATAAAAATCTTGGCTATCAATTCATGGGCTGCAGAGGAGGCAGTGATTAATCAGTGGGATTCTGAAGACATTAATTATGATGGAGAAAATGAACTCTAGTATTTCTGATGTATGCTTCCTAAATAAACTACATAATGTCTTGGGTTGAAAAAAAAGAAAAGATTAGTCAAAAACAATAGCTCAATATTGACTTAATCACAGAAGTGACTGGCAGTGAGCTTTGCACACATTACATACTTAAAGATAATTTTCAGTAATTGTTTTAAATATGGTTACAAAATTGATTAAAAAATAAGTATATTATCTTTGAAAACAATGTTATATACTGTTAAAAAGAACATGATGGCTTTTGTGACCCCATTATATTAACTGGTCTGAGAGAGACAAGAGAAAGGAAAGTTCTGTGAATGAAGTTTAATACAAGAATATCTTTAAAAAGCTTGAAGCAATCACTGGTACACATAGAATTTAATTCATTCATTAAAAAAAAATTAAAAAAGAATTTTATTTCTTGACATTTTCTTTTTTACACCTGTGGTGATTACGTATGTAAAACAACACATTTGCCATTTCAACATTTTTTACATGTACAATTCAGTGACATTAATTATGTTCATCATGTTGTGAAACCAAGTTTTAAAGAACAAATTTGTAGTGCCAGTAGCTGATCTTTCTTTTAAACAGGACCTTTCCTTGTTTCTATGAGATACTATTTTGGGGTAGGTATAAGTGAGTATTGAGGAAACCAACAAAGAACCTTCCTTGATTTAAAACTATACTGGCTAACGATACTCTCAATCACTACTACACACTTGTAGTAGTTAAGAAAAGCAAAACAAAGATTAAAACAAAAGCCACCAGTACTGTGATTGGCCCCATAGCATATACTGGCATATATAGTCTAACATAATTGTAGTGCTTTGCACAAACCCAGTTGCTGTCCAGTCAATTCAGGCTCACAACGACCCTACAGGACAGAGTAGAACTGCTCTATAGGGTTTCCAAAGAGCGGCTGGTGGATTCAAACTGCCGACCTTTTGGTTAGCAGACATAGTTCTTGGCAGCGCTTAATCATTGCACCACTAGGGCTCCATGCTTTGTACAAGTATGCATTTAATATTCCTTTAGCTGACTAAACAACAGAATAAGAAGAGAAAAAGTCATTTGTAATTTTAATTGTATTTATAGGTCTTTGGGATCTTTTTATTATCAGATGCCATTATATTTAACAATAAATTTTGGTCAGTTCCTATATGGAAATGGAATTTTAAATCCAAGTGAATTACCTTGTAGTTGTGATTTAGTAATTGAATTAGATAGTTAAAGGGGAAAAAGTTATTTCTAGAAAAAGGTAGGTTTTTAGGGAAGACAAAGGAAAATAAATACAAAATGAGGAGTATTTGAGTTCCTAAAATGCTAAGATGTTTTGCTAAATGGACGAATGAATAATTAAACTCACTGTATTTTTCTCAACCTTTGCCCTCTAAACTGAGTACAGAAAGGGAATATCATTATACAAATAGGTCTGAAGTAGACTTAGTGTCAGATCTCTGATTTAAAATATTTTGAGAATCCAAGACATTTCACAGACATGCAAAAGTCAAAAACATATGCATGTGTTGTATTATTTGGGCATTAAAAATAATGAAACTTAAAAAAACTAGATATTAAAGTGGATGAAATGCTACTGAGCAATAAAGGAAATGAACTATTAATGTACAAAACCACCTGGATGAATTTTCAGAGAATATTCTGAGGGAAAAAAAAAAATCCCAGAAGGCTACATACTGTATTATACCATCACATAGTTACTATGTAATGGAATAATGTGATATACATTGTGACATATCATACTCTAGGTATATAATGTGTCTGTACTCTCGATATACAATGTGATATACTCTAGATTTTTTCCCTCTGTACATGACTTTTATTATTTACATAATACAATATAGCATCGATGCTGAATAGCATGATTGTATGCTTTTTTTTATGCAATACATAAATATGAGCTATCTGTACACACACATCTATAGATCTAACTCAGAACTAAGGTATGGAAAACTGAATGTTTTAAGAATAAAAGTAAAACCAGGACCAAACACTGCAATAAATCAGAAGTAGTGCCTCCTGTACATACTGTACTATTTACAGATGAAAACAGGCATTACCACAATACTAATCTAACTGTGCTCATTTATATAGAAAAACACAAGTATCATACATCATAAATCCTTTGTAACACAGAAGTGATATTACCAGACAAGCATCAGGGAAGCATACTGCCTTTCTAGCTGTTATTGTACATTGCTATGTCTGTAAATGACTTAATTGCAGAAATAAAGAACAAATTAGGGATTACCAGGAGTTAAGGAGGGGTGGGGCAGGAGACAAGTGGTTGTGTTTTAAAGTTAACAGGAGTAATTTTTGTTGTGATGAAAATTTTCTGTACCTTGACTTTGTCAATGTCAAAATCCTGGTTGTGATATATTGTACTCTAGATTTGTAAGATGTTGCCATTGGGGAAACTGGGTAAAGATTACACAGAAATCAATATCATACATAAGATTGAAAATTTTAGAAGGGAATTAAGGTGTCTTAGTTATCTAGTGCTGCTATAACAGAAATACCACAAGTGGATGGCTTTAACACAGAGAAATTTTTTTTCTCATATTCTAGTGGCTAGAAGTCCAAATTCAAGGCGTCAGCTCCAGGGGAAGAATTTCTCTGTCAGCTTTCTCATCAATCTTCCCCTGGACTAGGAGCTTCTCCGTGCAGGGACCCTGGGTCCAAAGGACATGCTGTGCTCTTGGCACTGCTTCCTTGGTGGTATGAGGCCCATTCTCTCCTTGCTTCCCTTTCCTTCTATCTCTTGTAGGGTAAAATGTGGTACAGGCCACACCCCAGGGAAACTCCATTTACATTGGATTGGGGATGTGACCTGACCAAGAGTGTTACATCCCACCCTAATCCTCTTTAACCACAGGCAGAGATTATGATTTATAACACATAGGAAAATCACAAAATGGAGGACAACCACACAATACTCAGAATCATGGCCTAACCAAGTTGCCACATATTTTGGGGGGATACAATTTGATCCGTAACACAAGACTTTATCAAGGAAAAAGCAAAAACCAAACCTGTTGCTACTGAGCTGATTCTGACTCATAGCAACCCTATAGGACAAAGTAAACTTCTCTGTAGGGTTTCCAAAGAGTGGCTGGTAGACTCAAACTGCTGACCTTTTGGTTAGCAGCCAAATCTTAGAAAGGTTACTTTTTTTATTTCTTCCAACTACATGTGACCTACAATTATCTCAAAATAAAACATTTCATTAAAATAGATATATTCATTCTTTTTAGAAGTTATGCAATGGATGTGTTTTCAGAATCTCACGAGCCACATTGCTGAAAACAGAAGGCTTAAGTTTATTTTCTATAATGATTTTTTTTTTTCTCATTTGTATGTAATGCTGTAAACATACAAAAATATTCCAGAACTATAAAATAATGTGCTGGTCTTATTACTTTTTTGGTGACTCCAGAAAAATCCAGACACTCTTTGGTGACCCTATGAACTATGGAATGTACATTTAATTGAATTTTCTTTAGATCATATCTGGAACAATAAAATTTCTCTTTTTTTCAAGTTATCAACACTACGGCTTTTTTAAAAAATCATTTTTTAAAAATATGTTTCATTGTATTGCACTTGTACTGATCGAACAAAATTTTTAAGTAGTAAAATTATAGAAGGGTAATGACTAAGCCATTCCAGAAAATTCAATTATCAATATTTGAGAATGAGCTCAGCAGTAAACATTGTGTTATGTAATAAACAACTACAGGCATTATACCCCAGAACATCTTAATTAAATCTGCAGGATATATTTCAGAACTGACGGATTTAAACTAGAACCCCGGAAGGTCTTCTGAGTCTGTCTTTTACTTCATTTATTGATCACACTATTATTGACCTACAGGTTTTGAGGAACTCAGCTAGTATCTGTGACTCACATTAATTGATATATACATTGTTTACAAGAAAACCTATAATGAAAATCACCAAAGGAATAGAATTATACACAAATAACTACATAGGCTTTCTACCTCTGTTTCTTTGATTAATGAAAGGGCTTTAAATATGTAAAAGGACATCTGTTGAACAGAGGTCATTGTCAAGAATTATCTCAGAGTTGACTTGGTTGGCTTAGCAACACAGTTAAGCAGCCCTCAAGAGTATTTTGCTTCAGCAGTACTTCCTTGAGCCTCTATTTCAATTCACTTTTAGTAGCTCAAGAAGATTGTGGAATCATTGTTCTATTTGATTCATTCAAAGTATGCCAAAAGCTGAAATTACACTTACAAAAAAAAAAAAAAAAAGGCCAGGAATTAGAAGTACAATGGCTTAACTTGTTTCCTTGAAAAAACCTGTTTCCCTCCTAAAGTTTTCAACCTTGTATATAATTTTAGTTTTTCCAGGCTCCAATATTCCTCACAATTGCATGTCCAAGAGACTTCCCTTTTATTGGAACTATTATTTTTAAGACAATATAACGACACTAAGGCTTAAAGGTACTTTTTGTCAATTGAAAGAAAAAAAATGGGGAAATTTCAGGTAATTACAAACACAGCTGCTAATTTAAATGGTAGTCTGAATGTTTTTTTTCTGGGTTTTCTGAATGGTAGATCCCAAGGGGAAAATAATTACTTCTGTTAATTTGTTGTTGAAGGGAGTTTCCCACATACTGTAGATTCTTCTGCATATAAGGACTTCAAAAGTTCATTTTCATGTGAAATACATGTCATTGATGCCAAGTTATTTCTTATATTAGAGACTGTGAAACACGTATTTCTATACTTTCTCTCATTAGTGTGCCAAGTACTTTCACTATTAGAAAGCAATAGAATTAATCATTTTTGGCTTTGTTTGATGTGATGAGGCACATTGGCAACAATTCTGATAAACTCGAGTGAGATTACTCACTGCACTACATTCTAACCAAGTTAGAGCCGGCCAGTTATTTATTCTCACTGCATTGTGTGTGGGGGGGGGTGGGGTTGGGGGCGCAGGGAAAGGTAGAAGGGAAGATAGAGTAAGCAATCCTAAAAATAAAAAGGGAAAATAAAATCTGCAGAATATTTTTCAGAACCAACAAACTGTGGCAGTAAGAGAAGCATTAATATGATAGGTTTATGAGTGTGTGTTTCCGTGTGTGTGTATGTGGACTTCCTCAGCCAGAACTTGAGGGTTACACAATGCCTATGTTTACTTTAGAGGTTAAACTGCAAACAGACATATGCAGTACTACTGTTATAAAATTAGGATAATATAGCTCAAACTATTTTAATTTCTCTCTGTGCTTCTATATGCAATTGAAATTTGGTAGTGCCTTCACATTTGCAGTCCTGATAGCACAGTGATCAAGCATTTGGCTGCTAACCAAAAATTCAGCAGTCTGAATCCACCAGCCACTCCTTGGAGGCCCTATGGGGCCGTTCTACTCTGCCCTATAGGGTCACTATGAGTCAGAATTGACTTGACAGCAACAAGGAATCACCTAAGGAGAATGAGAAACATCTGAGGCTTCCTTATTTCACTTCTGTTCTCTCAGAGTTGAAAATTATCAGAAGAAAACAGAAACTGGTATTATTAAAGGAAACGTGAATCCAAGACATTTACTTCTTAATTTTTTTTTTTTTTTTTTACCACAAAGTGGCTCTAGCTGTTAAGGTTTGAAATATACAGCTAATCCTGATTTCTTCTATTGAATATGTAGTTTCAAATATCATCCTCAGACATTTGTAACCAGAATTGTGAGCAAAACTTGATATTATCTGCAAATATGTGTGCTGTACAAAAGAGCCAAACTTTAGGCGCCAGGATAGAAAAGAAGTGAAGCAAGGGGAAGTAACATTTATCCATAGTTCATAGTCAGTTTATCAAAAGGCATAGATAATTATAAACTAGTCCCCAGAGCAATTCTGCGGCTTGGGTCACATATGTAGATAATGTATTTTGTAAAAAGTTCTGGAAAGGAGTCGAGTGAGTCATGCAGGTGGAGGTGGAGAGAGCGGCGCCCTTTGGTCCATGAGCTCTTCTTTCATCATATCTACCTGTTGCTTCTCTATACCTGTGAGCCAACAGGTTACAGAAATTGCTCTGCCTGAGGCTTCTCAGTTCTTCTCCCTATAAAGTAAAGCTGTGGTCCCCCTCTTACTGTGATCAGTCCTCTACAGCAGATTCTACTTTTAAGAATAACCGAAAAGTGAAACCAAACCGTTGCTGTGACTCCATGTGTTACAGAATAGAACTGCACTGTAGGTTGGTTACCAGTTAGGCTAACGTAGCTCTTACTGTTAAGCTGTACATCAGGGGGAAAAAAAAGGACAAAATTTCAAATAAAATATTTTATATAATTTTACAACTGCAACAGCAGCCAAAAAACTGTACCTGTACACACTACTTAGGTACAACTAAAAACTTCATGGGATTAGTTTTCTTGGTTCAAAGGTTTAGGGTCATGGCTTCCTGGGTCTATCCCGTTAATTGGCCTAACGTAGTTTTTAGAGTTTCTGTTCTAACTCCTGGAAGCCCTGGTGGCGTAGCAGTTAAGTGCTACAGCTATTAACCAAAAGGTCAGCAGTTCGAATCCACCAGGTGCTCCCTGGAAACTCTTATGGAACACTTCTGCTCTGTCCTGTAGGGTCACTATGAGTCGGAGTCGACTCGACGGCAATGGGTTTGGTTTTGGTTTTTTGGTTCTATCTCTAGTTCAGTGAGTAGCACCTGAGGTCTTAAAAGCTTGCAAGCAGCCACCCAAGATACAATTGGTCTCTATTCTCCTTGAACAGCAAAGGAAAAAGGAGACCTAGGAATCAGAGAAGGAAATGGACTGCAGGTTTAATTGCCTCCATAAACTACTGTCTCCACTACCATGAGACCAAAAGAAATGGATTGTGCCCAGTTACCATTACTGAATATTTTGATCAAGGACCCAATAGATGGATCCTGATCAAAAGGAGGTAAATCATGGAACAGAACTTCAAACTCATGTGGAAATCAGATTTATTGGATCCATTAAGAGTTGGAGAACCCCCACACCTAAACCCCCACATCTAAATAATCTTTAAACCTTGAACTGAAACTATCTCGTGAAGCTATCATTAAACTAAACAAGAGTTTATCCCAATTAATAAAGAATGTGTGCCTTAAACACTGCGCTCTTATAAAAAATTATTTGAGTGTAAACTGACTACAGTTAATCTAAAACACAGATGAGAACTTTAAGGGCCAGAGAGCCTAAATTAATGGTGATGAAACAATATGGGTAGAAATAGAATGGTAACACAATGTGAAGGTTGTAAGCAATGTTATTGAACTGTTCATGTGGAAATTTTGAAGGGGTGTATGTTTGGTTGTGTATATCGCCACCAAAAATAAATAAAATATTTTTAAAAAGAACTGCTCCAAAGGATTTTCTTGGCTGTAACCTTAATGAAAGCAGATCACCAAGCCTTTCTTCCACTGCCAACCTTTAGGTTAGTAGTTGAGCACAAACATTTTGTGCCTCCTAGGCACCTTTATGGAAACCCTGGTGGTGTAGTGGTTAAGTGCTATGGCTGCTAACCAAAGGGCCGGCAGTTCGAATCCGCCAGGTGCTCCTTGGAAACTCTATGGGGCAGTTCTACTCTGTCCTATAGGGTCGCTATGAGCTGGAATCGACTCGATGGGACTGGGTTTGGTTTTTTTGGTTTAGGTACCTTTATAGAATAAAACCCACTGCCATTGAGTAGATTCTGACTCATAGCAACCCTATAGGTTTCCAAGGCTTTAAATCTCTACGGAAGCAGATTACCACATCTTTCTCCCACTGACTGGTTTTGAACCACCGACCTTTTGGTTAACAGTCAAACACTTTAACCACTGTGCCACCAGGGCTCCTTCACGTTTATAGAATAACCCGTTGCTGTTGAGTCAATTCTGCCCCACAGAGTTTCCAAGGAGCACCTGGTGGATTTGAACTGCTGACCTTTTACTTAGAAGCTGTAGCGCTTAACCACTAGGCCACCAGCGTTTCCATTTATAGAATAGAGCTATAACATTTTAGAGATAAAATTTAACCTTAAGAATTACTTTACAGACTAAGAAAGTTAGACCTAGCATTATTAATTGCATGGCTAGTTTGTCGTGAAGCTGATAAACTCAATTTGTAAGACTTCTAATCCAGTGTCCTTTGACTATACGGTACTACTTTTTTCCCCACTACTTCTCCTTTTATTCTCTGGGCGAAGCTGAGAAACATTGGAACAACATTTTGGTGGCACTTCTTTAAGCATTTTCCTTCTCCCCACTCGCAACGTATCAGAAAAAATCATTTATGATGATGATTTGTTTTTGTATAGTTTCTTAAGGAATCTCTGTATTTTTCTCTAAACAGCCTCAAAACCAGTAGACCTGAAATTATGCAGTGGTCCAATCCCTAATACTACGCAGCTCTGCCACATCCCCTGTCCAATCGAGTGTGAGGTTTCAGCTTGGTCAGCGTGGGGACCTTGTACTTACGAAAACTGTAATGACCAGCAAGGCAAAAAAGGTATGTTATATTGACATAATAATCTTGAAACCCTCATCAATTGAGTCAAAACCGTTAATTATTTAAAAATGCTGCCCTGTATTTCTTGGTTGTTCGTTTGTGATATTTTCCAGAATAGATAAAGAGTATTGATTGTTAAAGATGAATAGATCTATTCTGGTGATGGTATTACAAGATTAAAACTAAAGGATATAGGCAAGATGCTTGTTGATTTAGACAACAGATGGAGAATGTCCGAGACAGTTTAGTGCAGTGGTTAAGATGAGCTGTGGTGTTAGGCTGTCCTGGATTAGAAAACCTACTCATTCCCTTACTGTGCAGATAAATTAATTCACTTCTTTAAATCTTTTTCCCCACTATCTGTATAGGAATGTAATAATATTTGCCACCCAGATTTTTCTGCAGATTAAATGAGATAATAAGCTTAAGACTTTTAATTCCATTCCTGGCACATAGCAAGCACTCAATAAACAGTGCTTATTACATTGAAAGCAAAAAAAAAAAAAAATCCTCTATTGCTTTTATAATGCAAATTACGTCTAAAAGGAGTAGAATAAATGCAATGGTTTACTATGTACTAGGCTTGATGAGCTAATTTTTACATGATTAGGAATTGAAAGCAGTTGCCTATTTTCTTTAAAAGGACAGTCTTCTAGTGAATCTCAAATGTTCGTATAGCAATAAATAGACTTTACTAATTTCGTAATACATTGTCAAAAAGGACAATACTTAGGGCAAGACTTCGAATAACCCACAGTAGAACCCAGATGGTTTATGTTCCTAATTCAAATTTCCGGAGTCTAAAAATCAACTGAGGCTCAAAGAGACATTTTCTCTAGGAGCATACTAAATTCTCAGAGGTTGCTTTTCCAAATTTAATTGTGACAGTGTTGAAGAATTCAAAATAAGATATCAAGATTTCTGTCTGCTCATGACTTCTACTTTCATTAAGCTTTCACTCAAGGGTTTTGTTCAGCTTTCTGAAATACTCAACCCCTGATAGTAACAAAAAAAATTTCCTTCCCCAATAATTCAGGTTTCAAACTGAGGAAGCGGCGCATTGCCAATGAGCCTACTGGAGGCTCTGGGGGGACCGGAAACTGCCCTCATTTGCTGGAAGCCATTCCCTGTGAAGAGCCATCCTGCTATGAATGGAAAGCAGTGAGGCTTGGAGACTGTGAACCAGATAATGGAAAGGAGTGTGGTCCAGGCACTCAAGTTCAAGAGGTCGTGTGCATCAACAGTGATGGTGAGACGGATAATGTGTCTATCACGTTTTATGAATGTCTGTTTAACCCTAGACATATGCTTTTACCTTAAGTTAAAACCTTGTGTCTTCTTTTATCATAACTGGTTCAATTTACAAACATAGAAATACCTACTTCATTCTCTTCCTTTCTCCCTCTCTTCGTAACACTATATGTTACTTAACTCAATATATCTAAAATATTAACATGTAATCAATATAAAAGTTATTAATGAAGTACTTTTAAATTACTTTTTAAATATTTTATAGTAGGTATATTTTATAACATAGCCATTTTAAAGTGTACAATTCAGTAGCATTAATGACATTCGTCATGTTGTGTAAGTATCATCACTCTTTGATTTCAGAACTTGCCAAACTCCATAGCCATTAAGCAGTCACTCACCATTACCCCTTCTCTGGTTTCCGGCAACTACTAATCAGTTTTTTATCTCCATGAATTTGTCTGTTCTGGATATTTCATGTAAATGGAATCATACAATATGTGGCTTAGCATAATGTTCTCAGGGTTCATCCATGTTATAATATGTATCAGTACTTTATTCCTTTTTATGGCTGAATAATATTCCATTGTATGACTATACCACATTTTGTTTATCCATTCATCTGTTGACTGACATTTATTTTGTTTTGATTTTTTCCATTTTTTGGCTATTATGATGGTGCTGCTATGAATATGTATGTAATATTTGAGTACCTGTTTTCACTTCTTATAGGGATATGTCTAGGAGTAGAATTGCTGGGTCATATAATTCTATGATTCACTTACTGAGGAACTACCAAAATGTTTTCCATAGCAGCTGTACCATTGTACACTCCCATTAGCAATGTGTGAGGGTTCCAGTGACTCCTCTACATCTTGTCAACACTTGTTACTTTATGCTTTGTTTTTTTTTGTTTTGTTTTTGTTTTTAATATAGCCATCTTAGTGGGTGTGAAGTGGTATCTCTTTGTTGTTTTGATTTGTATTTCCCTCATGACTAATGATGCTGAGCATTTTTTCATATGCTTTTTGGCCATTTATGTATTTTCTTTGAAGAAATATCAATTCAAGTCCTTTATCTCTTCATAAACTAGGTTGTTGATCTTTTTGTTGTTGAGTTATAAGGGTTCTTTATATGTTCTAAATACTAGACCCTTACCAGATATGTGATCTGCAAACGTTTTCTCCCATTCCGTGGGTTGTTTTTTCACTTTCTTTATGGTATCCTTTGATGCATAAATGTTTTTAATTTTGAGAAAGTCTAATTTATTTATTTTGTTGCTTGAGCTTTTGGTGTTATATTTAAGAAACTATTGCCAAATCCAAGGTCATGATGATTTGCCCCTATGGTTTTCTTCTCAGAATTTTATAATTTTAGTTCTTACATTTAGGTCTTTGATCCATTTTGAGTTAAATTTTGTATGTGGTGTGAGTTAAGGATCTATCTTCATTCTTTTACATGTGGAGATCCAATTGTCCCAGCACCATTTTGAAAAATAACTCTTCTTTCCTCATCGAATGGTCTTGGCACCCTTTCAAAAATCAATTCACCATTGATGTATGGGTTTATTTCTGGACTTTTAATTCTCTTCTATGGACCCATATCTCTATCCTTATGCTAGCATCGCACTGTTTTGATTACTATAACATTGTAGTAAATTTTGAAATTGGGAAGTGTGAGTCCTCCAATTGTATTCTTCTTTTTCAAGGTTGTTTTGGCTACTCAAGGTCCCTTGCAATTCTATGAGTATTTTAGGATCAGCTTTTCCATTTTATAAAAAAAAGGCCATTGGGATTTGACAGGTGTTGCACTGAATCTGTAGATCACTTTGGAGAGTATTCTATCTTAGCAATATTAAACATTCTAATCCATTTATTAAGGTCTTCTTTAATTTATTTTGGCAATGTTTTGTAGTTCTCAATGTACTAGTCATCCACCTCCTTGGTTAAATTTACTCCTAAATATTTTATCATTATTGTAAATGGAATTGTTTCTTAATTTCCATTTTGGATTGTTCATTGCTGTTGTATAGAAATACAGCTGATTTTTGGGTGTTGATCTTTTATTCTGCAGCTTTGCTAAATTTGTGTATTGGCTCTAACAGTTTGTATGTGTGTGCAAGTGTGTGTGGATCCTTAGAATATTCTACATATAAGATCAAGTCATCTGCCAATAGAGGTAGCTTTTCTTCTTATTTTCCAATTCGGATGCTTTCTATTTTTTCTAGCTTAATTGCTCTGGGTATTTCAGTACAATATGGAATGTTGTTAATGTTGTTAGGTGCCATCAAGTCAGTTCCAACAAATAGTAACCCTGTGTACAGCAGAATGAAACACTGCCCAGTCCTGCACCAAAATTTTTGTTTGAACCCATTGTTGCAGCCATTGTGTCAGTCCATCTCATTGAGGGTCTTCCTGCTTTTCGCTGATCTTCTGCTTTACCAAGTATGATGTCCTTCTCCAAGGACTGATCCCACCTGATAACATGCCCAAAGAACGTGAGACAAAGTCTCGCCATCCTTGCATCTAAGGAACATTCTGGCTATACTTCTTCCAAGACAGATATGTTCCTTCTTCTGGCAATCCATGGTATATTTAATATTCTTTGCCAGCACCACAATGCAAATGCCTCAGTTCTTCTTCAGTCTTCCTTATTAACTGTCCAGCTTTTGCATGCATTGAGATGATTGAAAATACCATGCTTTGGGGCACTGGGTTTTTTTTTGGGGGGGGGTCAGGCACACCTTAGTCCTTAAAGTGACATCTTTGCTTTTTGACACTTTAAAGAGGCCTTTTGCAACAGATATGCCCAATACAATACATCATTTGATTTCATGACCGCTGCTTCCATTGGCATTGACTGTGGGATTTTTTTCATATATACTGTTTATCATGTTGAGAAAGCTTCTTTATATTAGTTTGTTGAGTGTGTTTATCAGAAAAGAGTTCTTTCTTTTTAATGGTGGCAGTATTGGGGATTCGTGAACAGTCACAGGGTATTTTTAAAATTGAAAACAGGTAATGTAAAATAATGAATCATCATCAGGAAAAGAATGTCAAATTTAAAGGCAACAACATAAAGGTGACATTTCCCCCAAGTGATATTTGTTATTTGCCAGAGAAAATAATGTGGAAATAAAGAGAGCTTATAAGGGTTGTGGACATGACTCTAGACGTCTTCTTTTTTTTTTCTCTCCTCATATTGTGTCTTAGTGATAAAATTTAACTTCCAGGCTCCCATGGTATGAGGCCTAACACAGTCTGAACTTCCTTGACCAGTCTTCTGCTATCCTCCTGAGGCCTGTTATCTAAGAGGGTCATCAAGCTACTTGGATGGTAGTTTTTCATGTGGTTCTTTCCCTAAACCACAGGATTTTACATTGGACTTTTACAACAGAATTTTATTTGTTAAAATATTCTGTCTTTAAAGTGTTCTGATGTTAGCCCTGACATAGGATTTTCCCATATTTCCCAAGAATACCACTACCATTTGGGGGAGAACTCCATGTCCCTCAAAAATCTCTGAATCGCACTTAGGAGCCGCAAGGTTTCTCCAGACGTAGTTTAAAACCTCTGGATAAGATTCTTTCTCAGGTTTGTTTTAACTCTCAAATCCTATGACTCTGCACATCAGAGCAGCATAAGCACCAAGCCCCAGGGTCCCGTGGTTTGAGAGTTTATGCTGTTTACAGCATATGTGGAAACATTCTGGTACCCCCTTAGGGGCACTGAAACATCTGCCAGCCATCATAATTCCTTCCATCCTATTTTCTTCCAGCAAGCAGTATTGTTTCCTCCCGTGACTCAGTCACTGTGCAGTAGAGAAAGATACTCTCTGGGGTGGGAGAATGACAGACACTGCTGTGACTGAGATATTAGCCTTCAACATTGGAACACACAGTGTCATCTTTTGTCCTGGGTCCAAGGCTGCCAAGCAGGATAACATTAGGCAAAATCCAAGCCAGCACATGAGGTTGGTAGGCGATGAAGGGATTATTGCTCCATACCTTTTATCATGGGTTTTATAAATTCTGTTTTTCTTCTATGTGGGTGTAATCAGTTATGATACATCCTCTTTCTGGCTTTTCTGAGTTCTATGCTAAGGAGAAAGAGAGGAGAAAATAAGACTTAGGGATTGGCACCTAGAAAAAAGCAAAAGAAACCCATTCTTTTTCTCTTTTCCTCCCACATCAAATCCTTATTTGTATTAGATGGCACTCTATTTTTTTTGTGAATTACTGTAATAACTGTCAGGGTCATATTTAGCATTATTGGTAACTCCTTATTTATACTGCTTCTTGATTTTTTTTCTCAATTTGGATAATTCTTCTTGTCCTCCTATAGACTTAACAAGGACCTAGAATCCCTCGCATTGTAGAAAGTGTATCTGAGTGAGGCAAAAGTTAAATTGAAAAATGAATTGTGCATGTAGTTTCTGTCTCAGTGTTATCAGATGAAAAACCAGGACCACCTTACTTTGTGCAATGATCCTCCTGGATGATTGTGCCTAGTGGGTATACTTGAAAAATATCAGTGGTTAATTTTAATATTTTTAGGACAGAAATACTTTGTAATACAAATAATCACCTCCTAAATTGTTTTGTGATGCGTTAAAGAACAAGCTGAGGAGCGAGTTAGGTATATGTAGGTGTACTGGAAAATAACATATGTTTTCATCTAAAAAAACAAACTGATAACCATCACAACAAAATTATAAGCTGGCTTCACTTTGTCCGCTTCAAAGACAGAAGGAATTAAAAGAAGACTGTGACAGATATTCTGTTTTGTTATTACTATCCTTTATCAGGACATGTCTTTCCTAATTCAATTTTACCTCCTGATATTAATTAGCTATATATAGTACAATTCAAGTACTTGAACTGACTTAAGAACAGAGGAGTATGTATAAAATCAGGAAAATTCTTTATTGTTACAAATCCTAGAGCCTGCTTAAATTTGTATATAACTGAAACAATTGTGCTGATAGGATCAGAGCAAAAGCAGGAGACCTATAAATACTTCTCCAATATTATCACCTGGTACGTGTTTAGCAGCTACACCAAATGTTGTTTTGTAATTAAATCGGGTCCAGGGAATTAAAGTTGATTAGTTGTACAGACTCTACCTCTCGGCCTGGGCTGTAGCTATAGATTTTGTTTTATGATTAAGTTAAAGTTCAACTAGGGAAATGAAGAAGTAGAGCTGGTGAATCTAGCGAATAATAAAAAGACTTTTTTTACTTCCCACATTCCTCACAAATTTCACAACTCTGTTAATGACCTCAAAGCATTGAAAATCTCTATTTTTTCCTTAAATGCTCTTGTCCGGGGTCAATAGGATTGGTTGATGTTGGTGTATATTTTTCCCGTTGTCTTCTAGGAAGCTGTGTTGGGCAAGGGTTGTGAGGGTGCCCAGGAGAGAGCTCTGAGCTTCCTGACAGACAGAGGCATATAACAGAATTGCAAGACTAAGGGGAGCTAAGAAGACAATTAGACTCCCCAGAAAGAAGTAAACATTTTTTGTGTAATAGAAAAATATATTGCTCATGTTTACAGATCTTTGAAAAGCAGGTCCAGCTTTCTGAGCACAAATGCAGGAACTAATCAAAAGGTCTATGGGGGAGGGGACAAGGGGGAGGGACTGGGGGGGTGGGACCCTAGGGGGTGTTGTAGCTATGGGACACTCAAAGTCTGTGCTATTTTCAGTTTTGCGACATCTGGGTATGTTTTTTTAAAATGCAAATTTGACAAGTCCAGAATATTTTATTTCCCAGATTGGTTAGTTAGAGGCAGAGTAAAGCAAGGTTAATAGGCTGAAGGTGGGGGGAAAAGTGCTATTGTCTTAAAAAAAATTGTCTTAGCCAGTACTTAAGGAAGAGGGAGACGGTAAACCAAATATTGTTTCCACCTGCCCTCCTCTCTGTGGAAAAATATAAAGGATGCCATCCATGTCTCGTTACCAAGAGGTCTATTTCAGATGTCAAAACATTGATATATTTCTGTGGGAATTTTAAAAACTCAGTTTTGTTATTTTGTTTTCTGTATTATGTTGTAAAGCAGAGAACCTCAGTAGTTTCAAAATGCCTACACTTCTGTGCTACTTATAATTTTTCCATGTTAGTGAAAGTTAACTAAACACACGTAACCAGGACTCCCATGCATGACTCACTTGCTGTGTGATTGACTTTTATAAAATCAAAACATAATCTTTTCATTGAAGTCCCTGGGTGGTGCAAACAGTTAATGTACTTGGCTGCTAACCGAAAGGTTGGGGGTTCGAGTCTACCCAGAGGCACCTGGAAGAAAGGCTTGGTGGCCAAATTCCAAAGAATCAGCCATGGAAAACCCTATAGACCAGTGTCTACTCTGACACACAAGGGATTGCCGTTAGTCATAATCAACGCAACAGCAACTGGTTTTTGTTTTTTGGCTTTGTTTTTTACGTCACTGCAACAATTCATCATTATGAAGATATTAAAAGTAGTATGGAGCAGTTCTACTCTGTAAAACACGGGCTCACCATGAGTCAGCGGCCGACTCAATGGCAATTTAAAACAACAACAGTAACAGTAACAAGGATCACGGGCCATGGCCCTTACATGTACTGTGTAGCTCTTGAAGTAGTAGGCCTCTGGCTCAATTCTTTCCTTTCTTTCCACTGAGCAAAGCATATCAATTTTTTAAAAATAATTAAGAATGGCATAACTATATGGATAATCTTGAAATTTCTTTGATTTATTTATTAAAAATAGCTGACTGACTTTAAATTGTATTCGCAACAATTGTCTTATGTACACCTAAAACTAGACTATGACTGACCACTGGACCATGTCACCATGGTTAAAAACTGCTGGATTATTAAGAACTTCTGTCAACAAATTTTTTGTTGCAAATAGAGGTGTATCAATAATATTAGATGTTTGTAAGTCACATATAAGTGAAAAGAAGAAACATATGTACACATGTAATTCACACAGAAAGATAAAAAAAGATATTAGATTATATAAATGTGCTTACGTGTGTGTGTGTGAATTCATTACATGCAAATCTTTTAAATCTTTTTCTATTTTACTTTGTGAGATACTGTCTGGTTTTGCAAGTGTACTGAATTCACCAGCATCAGAATCTCCTTAAATGTGTGATATAAAAGCAGATT
This sequence comes from Loxodonta africana, assembly GCF_030014295.1. Lineage (NCBI taxonomy): Eukaryota > Metazoa > Chordata > Mammalia > Proboscidea > Elephantidae > Loxodonta > Loxodonta africana. The sequence goes on along the minus strand of NC_087349.1, from coordinate 71,919,842 downwards.
CCTGAGTCTGATATATAGACCAAATGAACCACAACCTATGAAAAGTTGTCCCAGAAATGTACATTTTTATGAAGGTTCCTGGATGGCTCTGAAGTGCATTGAAGTTTGAGAAACACTTTACTAAAATGGAGGAAAGGATTGTTTCCGTTCAGCTTGAGGCCCAACTTTACCCAAAGTTACCCAAATAGTCCCAGCACCACAACACACTGGCTGGTTCTGGGAATGCTGATGAAGGCCTGTGGTTAAGAACATAAGTACTGAGATGAGCCTTTGTAGTAAGTTTTTCTGTCTCTTTAGGAAATAATTCTGTGTATCTTCAGAAGTACCAAAAAACAAACAAACAAAAAAAACTGAACAATGACAAAAAAAAAACTGGGAAAATACTTGTGGAAAGATGACTTTAATATGCAGAGCACTGTCTTTTCATGTGACTGCTTAATCTTTTTGGTCTTTTAACTACCAATTTCTTCTTTCTGAAATGGAATATGTTTCTCTACATGAGTAGATGGAAAGAAAAATTTGAGTACTATTTCTTTCCCAAGTAGTTTATGTCATATTTTGTAGTTTGTATTAGGAGGAAAAAAAAGGGCATGCCATTTAGATACCTCGAGGTAAATATTAGAATAAAACCAAAACGCAAACCCATTGCCATCAAGTCAATTTTGTCTCATAGCAACCCTACAGGACAAAGTAGAACTTCCCTATAGGATTTCCAAGGCTGTAATCTTTATGGAAGCAGACCGCTGCATCTTTCTCACATGACCAGCTCGTGGGTTCGAACTGCTGACCTTTTGGTCTGCAGCTCAGCACTTAACCCACTACACCACCAGGGCTCCTAGATATAGGAATAGACACCAAAAAAAAAAAAAAAAAAGTTTTTACCTCTGGAGAACAGGATTCAGCATAAGGAGAGATGGGGCAAGTTAGGACCTGTTTTATTTTAAGCCTATAGTACAATCTGTAGGGAGTCTTGGTGGTGCAGTGTTAATCAAAAGGTCGCTGGTTCAAACCCATTAGGCAGCTCTGTAGGAGAAAGACGTAACAGTCTGCTTTCATAAAGATTTATAGCCTTGGAAACCCTATGGGACAGTTCTACTCTGTCTTATAGGGTGGCTATGAGTCTGAATCGACTTGATGGCTATGGATTGGCTTAGTACAATTTGTATCCTATTTCAAACTGTATAAGTAATGGATAATTTGTCTAAATATATATATATATACATGTATATATATATTTATATACCAAAAAACCAAACCCATTGCCGTCGAATCGATTCTGACCTATAGTGACCCTATGGGACAGAGTAGAACCTCCCCATAGAGTCTCCAAGGAGCAGCTGGTAAATTCGAACTGCCAACCTTTTGGTTAAGCTCTTAACCACTGCACCATCAGGGCTCCGGAACCCCACTGTTGCCGTTGAGCTGATTCTGACTCATAGCAACCCTATAGGACAGAGTAGAACTGTCCCACTGCACCACTGTAACAGCTTGGAGGGGACAGAGGTTTGTATGGTGAGGCGTATTTGGTAGGGACAAAAGCATTCCAGGAATAGAAGAAATTACAAAGCTGCTGTTTTTGTGTGTGCTGTCCAGTCCTTTATGACTCATGGCAACCCCAAGCGACAGAGTAGAACTGCCCCATAGGTTTTTTTAGACTGTAACCTTTACGGAAGCAGGTCGCCACATCTTTCTCCCATGGAGTCGCTTGGCATGTTCACCTGCCAGCCTTCAGGTTAGCAGCTGAGTGCTTAGCCGTTGCACCACCAGGGCTTTTTACAAAGCTCATAGTTGAGATTGCTATCTTGGCTAACTCAGAATATTCACAGGTTCTCCTGGAAGCATACATAGGTTAGGTCAACTATTAGGATACATGCAATTTATTAAAGACTTTCTCCCAAGAGAAACTATAGAGGCTGATGGAAGCAAGATAGAGAAGAGGTGATATGTCACTGGTCTCTAAGACTTGTCACTGGTCTCTAAGACTACTCCCAGGCGCAGAAATTTGCTTATAGAACTCAGAGGACTCAGCATACAGTCGTACTCGTGGCTATTATTTATCACAGCAAAAGGATATACAGCAAAATCAACAAAAGTAAAAGGTACATGGGGTGACGCCTGGAGGAAACCAGGCACTAGCTTCCAAGAGTCCTCTCCTAGTGGAGTCAAACAAGACATGCTTAATACCTCCACCAATGAATGGCAACAATACATATGAAGTGTTATCTACCAGGGAAGCCTGCCTGAGTCTAGAAGTCCAGGGTTTTTATTAAGGATCAGTCACATAGGCACACTGCGTCTTTTACACACCAAAATTCCAGACTCTCAGAAGAAAGCAGATGTTCACCTTAACCACGTTGTTTGTGTGAACAGTTTAAGCACAGTGAGCAGCTCTTATCATTTAGGAAATCCTCTATAAATTCAAGTGCATGCCAAAGGCTAACCATGCAAGAAGACCTTTCTAAGGATACAGAATCTGAGAGATGGGTACATAGATCCAGTAAAAGGGATCCCAGAAGTTCCAAGCTGGGTAGCAACAATTGTCCATTAATGGAAGGGTGGGAAGGAGTATAAATGTATTTATTTTAAAAGGTAAAACCTGATTGCAGTGACTTCTATACTAAAGAGGAATGACCGTGAGGGCATATGGTTTCCAGCTTAGAAAAATGTTTTGTTGGGACATTTTGGCTGAGAAATATGACGTACTGTCCACTTTGCCTGGATAGTAGCTGGAAAGAAATAACTGAGTTGTTCTGCAAAATAAAATAAGAGAATTCTTAAGTTACCCCGTCAGTACAAGAGAGAAATGTAAGCGAATTAGGAATGGTGGAAGAAAATGTGAGAAGATTCTGGGAGGAGAAGCGAGAGTAAGGAAGAGATAGAAAAAGAAGAGTCCAACTGGAAATACCTTTTTGTATAAAATGGGTGACAATCTTACAGTTTTGTTCAGGATAGTATTATTTCATTTTCTTGGGGGTAATTATTAATAGCACCACCTTCTTGCTTTCAGAAGTGTCCTCATTTGAACAATCAGTGATATGATCACCCTACGAATGACTGATACATTTTGAACAGAGGAGGTAGAACAAAAGGGTCAGAGAATTATTAACTGAATGAAAATCCTTAGAGAAAATAGAGGGAGAACCCACTGCCACTTATGTGGTTCCTGGATTCCCCAGTGGAAATGAAGTCATTCAGTTCAAATTGTAATGGAAAAGGTAGGCTGGAAAATGTAAAGACACCTGAGGCTTTGGCATTGCTTAATGTTTGCAAATGTTATATATTTTCAAGTACTTAAAATTGAACAGCACAGTCATAAATATGTTTGCTCCTTTCCATCAGTGGAAATAAGTTTTGTGCCGTATTTTATCCTAACTATTCATTAGTGATGGACAAGAACATCATAATACCTGAGAGAGAGATAAAGACCAAAAGTGAAATTAAAATTTGTTAAAGTTTAAAATGGAACCTAAACTAAATAAAGGCTTTGCCTCTAAAGCTTTGGTGAGAACACTTGAGTTCAGATCAATTTAAATGTCTATAGAGCTAGATGAGAACATAATTTCAAATGCATGATCACCCTCTGGAAGTGGAATCTACTTCTTAACACAAATTACACAACCATTACAGGGAAAAGCTGATCTTTTAAATGCGAGAGTATGTCCTATAACTGAATTGTTTTCCCATGATTTAAGCAATAAACCAACTAAGAATTTTCCTTTCTGTGGAATGCTAAGCCATTTAATGTGTTTGGAATATAATTAGGTTGGATATTATGCTTAAATCTAAGGTCTCTTACTTTACAGTTAGGATCATCTAACACTGTTGGTAGGAGTTTGTTTCCTATAATTAGGTTGAGACTCTCTATTCAATTTGTTGTAAAGCTGAAAGTCATTATAGCCTTTTAGAAAATTTAAGGCAATAGGTTAGTTTTCAGTGTTGGTTTGTAGTAATCACAATTTTATTTTGGGCTTAAAAAACCTGGCATAGATACTCTGGTCTGTCTGATATATATATATATATATAATGTTACAGCATACTTTGATGTATTGTTAATAAAATAAAATATTTATTTTTAAGAAAACCATCAGGACTGAGTCAGTATTATTTTAAATAACAATGTCATAGAAAAGAGTAAGATTTTAGAAAATATTTTCTTTTTTTTATTTATTAAGAGAAATGTATACTTAGCAGAGGCTTCAGATGAGGGTTAAGTAAGTAAATAATAGCTTACTTACCACTGTATTATCCCACCCACTGCATTATATAGCCATACAAATTCTCCTGTTGAGTTTTAGTTACCACTCAAATGGCAAATATAAGAGGGAGCATCCTCTTACTTTGTCATAGGTGAATGGTGTCTTAAGACAACCCAGGGCAATCAGTTTTCTCAGAGATGGTAAAAGCCATTATGGATGGAAGGCATACATTTCAGTCAAATGTGCAGGAGTTTAATTATTAAATGTAACAGATGCATCCCATTGCTTACATTATCGGGCCCCTCCGTTTGCTTCTTTGATTCTGTTTACTTCTACCTGTTTCATCAGACTCTGTCTCCCCATGGCTTCCACAATTCAGCCTTCCTCTGATTCTCTTCCTACCTCTCAGGCCATTTATCATTTAACTATTGCCTGGCTAACAAACCGCCAGTGGCTGAACACAGCAATTAGGGTCTTTCATGATTTTGGGAAATCCCTCTTCAGATTTCACCTGGACTCACTTGTGGAGGTTTGGTTATGGCTGAAACATTCAAGATGGCCATCTTCACCTGTACGGCAGTTAGTGCTGACTGTCAGCTGGAGTACACTGATATTTCTCCACATGACCTCTCATCCACCAGTAGGCTAGGCCACCTTCTTTACAGGTGGCCTGAGGGCACTGCTTCAAGAGGACAAAAACAAAGCCTCTTGAACTCACACGATATCACTTTTGCCATAATCTGTTGGTCAGAGAGGAGCCCTAGTGACACAACGGTTAAGTGCTTGGCTGCTGACAGAAGGGTCAGCAGTTCAAATCCCCCAACCACTCTGTGGGAGAAAGATGTAGCAATTTGCTCCTGTAAAGATCACGGCCTTGGAGACCCTATAGTGCAATTCTACTTGATGGCAGTGGGTTTGGTTTCGGATTGGTCAAAGAAAGTCACAAGGGCAGGTCAGAATTAATGGTAAGGAAATAGACTCTACCTCTTGATGGGAAATACTGCGAAAAAATGTGGCCATATTTACCACAGTCCACTCTCTGGTAACAATTATTTTCACTTCTCTCACGTGCAAAATACTCCCACCACCCATCTAACACTACCAAAAGTCTCATGCAATTATATTATCAGACTTAAAGTTTACTATCTCATAATCTAGTTTAGATATGGATGAGGCTCTTCAGGCTCAGCAGCTTGGGTGTGACTATTTTTGACCCAGAGACCTGTGAACATAAAAGACAAGATATCTCCCATCAGTTCTCTCTAAACATAAAACATATAGTGATGTGACAGGGACTGGATAATCAGAATAAACTCTCCTATTTGAAAATGAAAAAGAAAACTGGAAAGCATTTACCAGTCACTGGTCATACCAATCTGGAAATCCAGCAGATTCAGTCTGCATCAGGAACAGGAAAAGTATCTTTACTGGGGCCTGGTTTTGTTCTCTGGGAGTGTTTCCCTAGTTCTTTATTCTTCTTTGCTCTTTGCTCTTCATTCCAGGCTCTTGGACCTCTCTCTGTCTTTCCTTTTTCCATAAGAAATGGCTCATATTTGTAGCTGAGGAGCTTTCTCAGTCTGCCTTCTGCTCATAAAAATCAGGGAAACTAGAAGACTTTTTTCAATTTGAACTGTCTCAATTTCTTTAAGTCCGAGCTGGCAGTATTTTTATCAATACAATGCTCTTAAAATGTTTTGGGTTTCTTAAGCATCTCAGTGGAGGTCACTCAGTACCCCAAAAGCCATATCCGTAACTGTTTTTGAATTAAGTCTCCTTACTTTGGTCCACATGTGAGGCTTCTATGGAACAATGTCTTTAAGATGGTTAGAGTCCTTTTTGTCTGAGGAGTCTAATAGGAATCACTTAAATCTTTCCAAGTTGTAAGCAGAAGATTATTAACCACAACTTTGATTTTTAACTTAGACCATTTCATACTCTGAAAACCTTTTCCCCAGAAAACTGGATATGAGAAATGGTTTTTATATTCCATTTCAGTACATAGGGGTATCCTCTAAATTCCAATTGCAAACTGAATCATTCCTTCTTTTATTTCTCTTCCCATATCATATCAACCTAAGGGGAAAAAATAGTTGACATTTTAACATTTTTCCTAGAAACCTCCTTATGTATATCCACAGGTTCATTATAGGCATTTTCTATCTTCCAGGTTTCCACAAGCAACAGTTTTTTTTTTGGCCAATTTTTTGATCTCTGTATAACATGAGTTTCTGTCTTCATCTTCCAGTAATAATCTTCTCACCCGTCTTCCAGCCTTTACCCACTCCCAGTTCCAAAGCCAATACTACATGGTTTAGAATTAAGGTAAATTTTGCCACATTCTATAGAGTAAAGCAAGTTGCAAGGCCAGCCTAGGTTCAAGGGATAATAGAATAGATTATACCTATTGATGACAGGTACTCATCAGAGTTTATGGGTATATCTAACCTACAACAGGCTTCTTCCTCTGTTTCCTGTATGCTTTGTTCTTTCTCTGGTTCTTCTTTAAATGTTAACTTTCCCTTACATCCTTCTGCTATAGACTCTCACCTGGAAGTCCCACTGTACCCTGCTGGTATTTCTAACTCAGTGTGTACCAAAGTCAAACTCATTGTCTTTCCTCCAAAATTGATTTCTCTTCTGATTTTTACAGTCTAACGGCACTATTTACTCAGACACCTGTGTCTCCCTCTTCCTCAGAACCAGCATTTAATCATCAAATTCTGTTGCATATATCTAAAAAAAAAAAAAAAGTATCTGCTTCAGGTTAGACCAGTGGTTCTACACTGGTTTCAGATTCGCCTGCAGGGAACATTTGCCAACATCTGGAAACATTTTTGGTTATCACATGTGGAGAGGTGGCGCTACTGGCATCTAGTGGGTCCCAAACCCCCCCAGTGCCGTGGAGTTGATTCCGACCCATAGCGACCGTACAGGACAGAGTAGAACTGCCCCATAGAGTTTACAAGGAGCGCCTGGTGGATTCGAACTGCCACCCTTTTGGTTATTTCCCAGTGGGTAGAGGCCAGTAATGCTTTTAAACATCAACAATCCATATCCAAGGACGGTTCCCACAACAAAGAAGGATCTGATCCAAAATGTCAGTAGGATTTAGGCTGAGAAACACAGGGTTATGCTAATCTTACCAGAAATATTGCAATAGCTTACTTATCCTTCTCTATTCACCAGCAGCTCTAATTCATCCTCTCTTGTTATATCTAAGTATACTTTCTAATCTTTACATTTGATACAGTAAATAATTTTGTAGCACCACATATGTGCCAGCCCTTGTTCTAGGTGCTGAAAATACAGCACTGAACAGAAGAGACAGAGTCCTGTTTTCTTAGAATTTACAGAGAGACAATAAATGAATAAACAAGAAATGCAAAGTATATCAGGAAGGTCTAAGTGCGATGAAGAAAAATTAAGTAGGATAAGTGGAAATAGAGAGTATCCAGAAGAAAACAATTGTTATCTAGGGATCAGCAAAGCTACTGCTAATAGAGTGCTGTCTGTGCAGAGGTGTGTAAAGGAGATGGGAGTAAGCCCCATGAAAATCTGGGAAGAGAACATTCTAGGCAGAAGGAAGAGTACATGCAAGGCCTTGATGTAGGAACTGCTTTGAATACCTGAAGAATAAAAAGGTGGCCAGTGTGGTTGGAGTAGAGCAAGTTGTTGTCATGCTGATCCCAACTCATAGCAATTCCGTCTCATATAGGGTCACTAAGAGAGTGAATTAGGGGGAGAAAAATAGGGAATAAGTTTAGAGAGGCTACATAGGGGTGAGGCCATCCAGGAGCTTTGGCTTTTACTCTAAGATGGGAATCCATTGGAGGGTTTGAGCAGGAGAATGATCTGAATTAACTTATTTTTTTAAGGACTCACTCATGTTGCTTTGTTAAGATTAAGTTTTAGGGGTGTAGGGAAGAAGCAGTACGGAGACAGTTGAAATAATTGAGGTGAGAAATGATTGTGTGGCTTAGACAAAGGCTGCAATAGTGGAGGTAGGAATAATTTAAAGAATTACACTAGTTGTCTGGTCTGGGAAGAACTAGGTCAACTTAGTGGCGATGTTGGTATCCCAGGATCAAGGTTTCTTCATTCTGATTATAGATGTTCCACCATAAATGCTCCCTCAATCATGTAATTCTGCTACTTAAAATCTCTTGCTGGTTTTTTGTTGCCTTCTGCATAAAGTCCAAAGCCATTGGGGAATCACAGAGTGCCCTCCCTCATCTAATAACTACCCATTTTGCTAATCTCCTTGTCTGCCCTCCATTTACTACACTGTTTTATATTTTACTAATATTGGTTATTTGTACTTTTCTGTTCCCCACTATCCCTTCTAGACTGTTAGTTCTATTGGGTCCGTATCGTGTCTTATTTATTTTTGTGTACGTATTTCCCAACACTGTGCTCCATATAACAGATGGTCAATAAATCTTCATCACTGATTTCTTCCCTTTTTTTATCTCTAAAAAACAGATTTCTCCAGGAAATGACTCTTGATTTGTCCTTAAGTAAACTTTTGTTACTGCCTTCACTGCAAATTCAAACCTTGCCTACCAGATGTCAGATAAAGATACCAAATTGCACACCCTATTACCGCCTCGATATGCTTTCAAATCCCATTACTTCAAGTCCCAGTACACCAGAAAAAAAAAAAAAACAACTACTGCATTTGTGTAAAGAGAAAAAATAAACAAAATGTTCACAAAAACCTACAATCTGAAGGATTGCTTTTGCAGCATTTAATCATTAGACTGTTGTTTTGTTGTTATTGTTGTTGGGTTTTTTTATTGATGTTTTTTGTCACAATTCAATTTTTTCAAAGCCATGCACTGAAGCACTGATTCTAGGTTCAAATGCTAACTTTGCCACTTTCTTGGGCAAGTTTCTTAAATCCTCTGTGACTAAATTTCCTCAACTGTGAAGTGAAGATAGTACCATTACTTACTCATAGTAATTTTGTTAGGAATTAATGAGTTAATATATGTTAAACGCGAAGAATTGTGTCTGATGCGTAATGAATGCCAATTAAGTGTTTTTTATTACAATTTTTCCTTTAAGTTAAATTCAGTAATGAAAGTTAACTAAACACTAAGACCTTTATTTCCTTTTTTTTTTTTTTTGGTTAAGGATAAGTAATTTGGGGTTTAATTTTATTACTTAGCCATAACTGATTGTCCCCCCAATTATGTCCCCCCAAGTTATGTCCCCCCCCAAAATCTGTGCTTGGTTAGGCCATGTGTGGTTGTCCTCCATTTTGTGATTGCAATTTTATGTTAAGAGGATTAGGGTAGGATTGTAACACCGTACTTACTCAGGTCACCTCCCTGGTCTAATGTAAAGGGAGTTTCCCTGGGGCGTGGCCTGTACCACCTTTTATGTCCCAAGAAATAAAAGGAAAGGGAGGCAAGCAGAGAGTTGGGGACCTCACACCACCAAGAAAGCAGCACCAGGAGCAGGGCATGTCCTTTGGACACGGGGTCCTTGCACCTGAGACGCTTCTCGACCAGGGAAAGATTGAGAACAAGGACCTTCCTCCAGAGCCGACAGAGAGAGAAAGCCTTCCTCTGGAGCTGATGCCCTGAATTTGTACTTGTAACCTACTAAACTGTGAGAAAATGAATTTATCTTTGTTAAAGCCATCCACTTATGGTATTTCTGCCTATACCTTTTGAGACTGAGGCAGCTTGGCTTCTTGTGCTGTCTCTTCAGCTTCTGCTTCCTGGTTTCTTGGCGTCTTGGCTCTTCAGTCCTCATGCCAGCATCTGTTTTGCTGACTAAGACAGAATTTGGTACCAGGAGTGGGGTGCTGCTCTAACAGATACCTAAAATGAGGGACCTCACACCACCAAGAAAGCAGCATCAGGAGCAGGGCATGTCCTTTGGACACGGGGTCCCTGTGCCTGAGAAGCTCCTCAACCAGGAGAAGATTGAGGACAAGGACCTTTCTCCAGAGCCGATAGAGAGAGAAAGCCTTCCTCTGGAGCTGATGACCTGAATTTAGATTTGTAACCTACTAAACTATGAGAGAATTAATTTCTCTTCATTAAAGCCATCCACTTGTGGTATTTCTGTTATGGCAGTACTAGATGACTAAGACACTGATCAAATGATTTACAGTCTATGTCACTAAGTATTATAACATCTTCATGAAGTAAGTGTAATTATTTCAAAGCACATATATGTGACCTTAAAGAAATGGATACCTGCTTCTTGTTCTGTTAACTCTCAGAAAATAGTAGGTGTATAAGAATCAAAATCCATAATAGAAATCCTTTCCCCCATTATACAAGAAAACAAATCTCTAAATTGGCATTTCTTTTTTCAACTTGACACATGCTTTTGATCTGAACTGATATTAAGCTAGCAATCTCTCCTGAAGAAAACTAAGGTTATTTGAGTATGTGACTGAACTTATGAAAGTTAATTATTATAACAATGTTTTTCTTAATTTTAAAGTAGATTAGAAGTGTGCATTTTTATTTGTGTGATGTAAGAACTGCACTGAGTGTGCCACACTAAGAGTATTTTCTTTTCTTCCTTAGAAAGATAAGAGCAAGTTACTAACTATGGCCAGAAATTGTACTTCACTTGATATATATAAGATCAGGGAATATTGCTGTGGAACGGCAATTAAATATATTGAAAAAAGGAATCTTTGAGCATCAAGACTACTGGTACTAAGCACTGCATTAGGTGGGAACTGGGGGAAAAAAATCTCTTCCATAAAAACTCACCAGAAATCTACGTCGAGAAGTGAAAGAAGAAATGTTGCTTAGCTGTGATTCTCAACCTGAGATTTCATATCCCAGAAGCAGCTATTGTTGTAACAGAAATATGGTATAAAAAGCCACAGGATTAACATGGTGCATTTTTTTGACTTTCAGTTTAGCCAATTGTCTAAAAGAAGGTAGGGAATTTAAGTAAATTAGATAGTAAAAATGTTAAATTGCTGATCTTATTTTGAAATAAATTGCTAAGTTGATATAAAATTTTAAAAGATATATATGAATTGTATTTTATTTGCCTCACCAACATTCATTCATTGTCTTCTCCCACTAAGTGGGCCTCTGATTTTCCTTTGGGGGATTTGTCCATCCCCTAAACTTATTCATGGCTTACTGAGATTGACCCCACCTCCAAGCCAAGCCAATTAGTGTATTCCATCTACCTGACCGTAGTGATTGCCTTAAGGATGAGCATGAGACTTAGTGTGGACTAACAAGAGAGAATACATGTAAGAACTTGTGTAGAAACAACTAAAAGAGACATGAACCTGTGTAAGGTCACTACAAAAAAAGGGGGATGGAGAAGGAGGTGTTTGTATCATTTGCACCAGCCCTGACTCTGAGCTTTACAGTTATTTAAGTCAGTAAAATTTCCTCATTTTTTCAGTCCCCAAAGAGTTATAACTTATCAAGAGAGAGACTAGAAAGAAAGTTCCTGCTTTGAATGAGTGACTACGTGGGCATATACTCTCAGATGTATCCAATATTTTCCCCTAACCAGTTATTCACTCTCCTTTTTCTTTAAGAATATGTTTATGAAAACATTTGGAAGACTGCTAGATTACACTAAAGAAGGACCTAACATGGCTCTTACAAAGAACTTAATTTCTACAGCAGATTTCTCAGTAAAAAGGGGTCTAGGGTGACAATTTGGCTACAAGAGGAGTCTTTTGCAAACTGTTTTGTCTCTGCAGAGCATTCAATGTTAGATTGAGAAAATATGAGTTGTTCCACCAAAGCTGAAGTAGACTAACAGACACTGTGAAGTTGCTAAAGTGCCTCAAGCCACTGGTTTTTACTACTATTGCTTCCAGTATCCTTTTAAAAGATTATTCTCTTCTACCATGTAACATTAAAACACTCCATTGCCAGAAACCATTGCTGAAATCATGATAGGAATGACATGATGGTACAGAATGCTTGCCTGATATTTTTCATGAAGAATCCAAAATTTCAACTTTGATTCAGGAGTATATCAGGGTTTTTAAATAAGAAATTAATGCAGAGAATCTTCTGGATATTTAGTTGTGGGTTTTTCTAGGATATGCAGCGAAGAAGATGGCTACCATATGTATTCCATGAGATTGTTACAGCCCTTTGGAAAAGTCCTGATCTCATAAACATTTAGAATTAGTTGGATTTTTTAGAGTCTGTGATGTATGCTCCTTTATTCATTCATTCTACAAACATTGATTGTGCTTCTATGTTCCAGCATGGTATCATGTACTGGGGACACCCATATTGCTAAAGACAGCTCCTGCCCATCAAGTGCCCACTGTTTAGTTGGAGATGGGCAAATTTGTAATGAAATCATTTTAATAGAGCACAATAAGTGTGTGATACTCTGGGTGCTAAGGAGCAGAGTGGGTAGAGTAAACTCTACCTTGGAGGGTCCCTGCAGGCGTTAGTCCATTTACATTCAGGGTAATTATAGATAAATAAGTTTTTAGTGCTGTCATTTTGATGCCTTTTTATGTGTGTTGTTGACAATTTCATTTTTCCACATACTTTTTTGTGCTGAGGCGTTTTTCTTAGTAAATTGTGAGATCCTCATTTTCATAGTGCTTGACTTTATGTTAGTTGAGTCGTTACGTTTTTCTTGGTTTTTATCTTGAGTTATAGAGTTGTTATACCTTTTTGTGGTTACCTTATTATTTACCCCTATTTTTCTAAGTAAAAACCTAACTTGTATTGTTCTATATCGCCTTGTATCACTCTCCATATGGCAGTTCAATGTCTCCTGTATTTAGTCCCTCTTTTTGATTATTGTGATCTTTTACCTATTGACTTCCATGATTCCCTGTTACGTGTATTTTTATTTATTTATTTTAATTAATCTTAATTTGTTTGTTTTTGTGATTTCCCTATTTGAGTTGATATAAGGACGTTCTGTTTTGTGACCTTGTGTTGTACTGATGTCTGATATTATTGGTTCTCTGACCAAACAATATCCTTTAGTATTTGTTGTAGCTTTGGTTTGGTTTTTGCAAATTCTCTAAACTTGTGTTTGTCTGTAAATATCTTAGTTTCGCCTTCATATTTCAGAGAGAGTTTTGCTGGATATATGATCCTTGGCTGGCAGTTTTTCTCCTTCAGTGTTCTGTATATGTCGTCCCATTCCCTTCTTGCCTGCATGGTTTCTGCTGAGTAGTCTGAACTTATTGATTCTCCCTTGAAGGAAACCTTTCTTTTCTCCCTGGCTGCTTTTAAAATTTTCTGTTTATCTTTGGTTTTGGTGAGTTTGATGATAATATGTCTTGGTGTTTTTCTTTTTGGATCAATCTTAAATGGGGTTCGATGAGCATCTTGGATAGCTATCCTTTCGTCTTTCATGATGTCAGGGAAGTTTTCTGTCAGGAGTTCTTCAACTATTTTCTCTGTGTTTTCTGTCCCCCCTCCCTGTTCTGGGACTCCAATCACCCGCAGGTTATCCTTCTTGATAGAGTCCCACATGATTCTTAGGGTTTCTTCATTTTTTTAAATTCTTTTATCCGATTTTTTTTCAGCTATGTTGGTGTTGATTCCCTGGTCCTCCAGATGTCCCAGTCTGCATTCTAATTGCTCGAGTCTGCTCCTCTGACTTCCTAGTGCATTGTCTAATTCTGTTATTTTATTGTTAATCTTTTGGATTTCTACATGTTGTCTCTCTATGGATTCTTGCAACTTATTAATTTTTCCACTATGTTCTTGAATAATCTTTTTGAGTTCTTCAACAGTTTTATCAGTGTGTTCCTTGGCTTCTTCTGCAGTTATCCTAATTTCATTTGTGATATCATTAAGCATTCTGTAAATTAGTTTTTTATATTCTGTATCTGATAATTCCAAGATTGTATCTTCATTTGGGAAAGGTTTTGATTCTTTTGTTTGGGAGGTTGGAGAAGCTGTCACGGTCTGCTTCTTTAAGTGGTTTGATATGGATTGTTGTCTCCGAGCCATCACTGGGAAACTAGTTTTTCCAGAAAATCCGCTAAAAAAAAATGCAGTCAGATCCCTATCAGAGTTCTCCCTCTGGCTCAGGCTATTCGGATGTTAATGAAGCCGCCTGGGGAGGGTGGGGGAGGGAACAGAGAGATAGGAGAGTAGCACCTCAGAATATAGCCAGAGTTGCTTGTCTTGCTTGGAATGACTATTATATCTGAGATTCCCGCGGGCACGTCGCCTATGTGTGCTGGCTGTGTGGAGATTGCCCCCGGGGGGTCTGGCCCGCTGGAGTCATGGTCAGATCCTCCACTTCCAGCCCCACGCCCAGCGTCAAGGCTCCCCTACTGGGACGGTGCACTCTCGACTCCAAAATCAGTCGCTGCCTCCCGGGGACTTCTCGTCCCTCCAGCCGCGTGGCCGTGCCGCCCCGAGAACCAGTTGAGCCTCCTCCCGGGGTTAGTTCAGATGGGTGGAGCAGGTCCCCGTGCTTGTGCCATGACCGAGTGTCCCGGCTGGGACGCTGTTCTCCCCGCTCCAATACCAGTCGCTGCCTCCCGGGGACTTCTCCTACCGGCTGCGTCCCATGCCGCCCGCGCGACCGGGCTGGTCCCCTTCCCGGGGTTAGTTCAGGGGGGTGGAGCAACTCTCCGTGTTTATGGCGTACCTGCGTCCAGTCCAAATCCCTGCGGGACGGTTCCCCGGCTCGGATGCTGCTCTTTCTGCTCCAAGACCAGTCACTGCCTCCCGGGGACTTCTCCTACCGGCTGCGTCCCATGCCGCCCGTGGAACCGGCTGGTCCCCCTCCCGGGGTTAGTTCAGGAGGGTGGAGCAGGTCTCTGTGCTTGTGCCGTACCTGACTGGTACGCTGGCTCCAGGCTCTGAAAACAATCGCTGCTTCCCCGTATTAGTTCGTTCTCCGTCTCTAAATCTGTGTTTGTTGTTCAGGGTTCGTAGATTGTTATGTATTTGATCGATTCACTTGTTTTTCTGTGTCTTTGTTGTAAGAGGGATCCGAGGTAGCGTCTGCCTAGTCTGCCATCTTGGCTTCGCCCCCCCTGCAGGCTTTAGAAAGAAAATGATTTATATGTGAAAGCATGAATAGAAATTCTCAAGACAAATAAAAAGGTCCATATATTTTTGGCTGAAAGCACAACTATGAAAACGCACAGGGGTGTGAAAAAACTTGAGATATTTGAGGAAGTGCAAATATTTTGGCATGTCACTGAGCATAATCTGTGTTTGGAAAGTTGGAGATGAGTCTTTATGGATGAGGCCAGATCATGAAAGAATTGATAGGCCAAGTAAAAGGAAGCTCTTCTTCATTCTATCAGAATTAAAAGTGCTCTGGTAGGGAAGTAGTATAATTAGATGATTTTGAAGTAGAACTCTGACCACAGCAGGGAAGAAGGGAGGAGGAGACACAGGCTCTTGTTCTTTTAAACTAAACCAAGAACTCCATTGGACTGGAAAACAAACCTGATGTAGGAATGATCCTGAGAATTTCATTGCAGTGAAATTCGTTTTAACTAGTAATACGTTGATGCTTACTTGTTCCCCTAACTGTCACATATTAAATTAAAAGTGAGGAGGTATAGCTAAATGTTTTAGAATCTATGTTTTATGTGAAAGACCTTTTATGGTTTGCCATAATGCTAATGAAAAGAGATGTTGCAAATGAGTATGATCTAGTAAGTAAATGAAGAAACAACAAAATAAATAAAATTATAAAAAAGAAAGGAGTTACATTGCATACTTTGTTTTCTATTTGCTTATGATATTTGTAATACATTCATTTATAACGTTGCTTATTAGTAGGGTGCATTTAAATTGCATAACTGTTCTCCAGTGTGCTTTAGATGGACAGCACTCAGGCCTGATCTAATGATTGTAGTTAGGGGAAAACAAGAGAAGCAAAATTGCAGCAGAGTGATAAAAGAATCCTTTACCAGTGTTCACAGTGTAAAATTCACTTGTTCTAATCTGATAAAAGCATTTTAAAATAGATTTCCTGATGGCTTAAAGTGTAGCTTTGGTCAATAGAAAGGTTATTATTAAATGTGAGATACATGATAATGTGTATGAAGAATATGCTTTTCATCCTCAGAAAATGCAAGTGTTTATTTCCTGTTAAAATTGAAAAAGGCAAGGCAGGTTCCCTGCTGTTTCTTTGAAAAATAATCCTGTAATCATTTAGTCGTATTAAGGAAAAATAACAAAGAATATTGCTTTTCAAATTCTTCTTGTACAAAATTGTATTTCATCTAGTTTTGGGGTATGCATTAACCATCCACTCTGAATTAAGTGTAGCTTGAGTTCTTTCCACCTTTACTTGTTCTCATAAAAGAGACTGGCAGTAATTCTTTTGAAGGAGAGTGGTACCCTTATTCTGATTTGACTGACCGCATATGTAAGAGGAGGAAAACAGAGCTCTGGCGACTTTCAAAACACCCTTGAGAGCTCAGACCCTGTGGAGCTCTGTGTCTGGCTGGATAGTCATGCATAAAACATTTTTGCAACTCAGTTGCCTGTCTACCTAGCATGTAGCCATATCTCTGTGTTCTATGCATGTGACCTGAGTGTCTCTGTAGAGTTCTATTTCAGAAACCACACTGGCGAATTAACAGTTGTTGCTGTTTTTTAAGTTAGTGGTTACATATAAAGTTCTTTGGAAGTAAGAGGTTTTGTAAACATGATTGGTGTGTTATACTCTTGGAAAGTCTAATACTCATTGCTAAGAGAATGGAAGGTGACCTAGGTGACATTTTGTAAGCTGAAAAAGTATTACTAATGGGATAACTCAGATTGAGGACTCTTGTTTATCTGTCTTTGTAGGTATGTATATACGTACGTGTGGGTATGTTCAGACACATGAAATGTCTGAATGTTTAGTGTGATAATTATCATTATGCTATATGAACCAGGTTGGTGATGTTTTTGAAGTTCTTTAGTAAAATACAGAAATTTTAGATATGTGTAGTTTTCAGTGCAACATCTGTGGGCTTATTATTATTTTTAACTGGCATGGTAAGCATTCTGATTCCTCAGAAGACCCCTCAGTGTATTTGTAAAATGGTGGTCTGCATATTGATCCCTCTTGTTTCCATGAATAAAATTGATTTTTCTCCCCACTGAGACTTTTTTCTGTCATCAAACTTACTTTTTCTTATACCAAAATGACATTTGCTTGGATTATTCAGCACAAGAAGGCTTCCCTGGTTGAGCACAATCGATACGCTTGTGTTCACTGATTTTATAGACCTTTCAGTGACTACCTTTATAAATGAATGCTGGAATGGTTCATGTTCTAGTACAAAACGTCAGGATTTTTTTTTACAATCACAAACTCTTTTATCAACCTAAAATAGTAGTAAGTCTATTCCTAAAAAATGTGTACTCATATACAAATATGATATCAATAAACAAACTTTCTCAAGCACTTATTATTTGCAAGATACTGTGGTATTTAAAAATTTTTTTTTTATGGTATATGCAAATATGTACAGATGGTTCATACTCCAAAACACTTTTTATCCTGTGGCGTATGTAGAATAAATACAGAAACGTAAATAGACAATAAAAATAGCATATAATTAATTTTAATTGATTAATACTATCAATGCTATCAGGAGCTCTGATGATGCAATTGTTATGAACTTGGCTGCTAAGTAAAGGCTGAGATTCAAGCCCATCCAGTGGCTCCATGGGAGAAAGACCTGGCGATCTGCTTTTATAAAGATTACAGCCTAGAAAACCCTATTGAGAAAGGTCTACTGTGTTATATGGGTTCACCGTAAGTCGAAAATTGACATGATGGCACCTAACAGCAGCAACAAATACTGTCAGGAATGATAGAATTAACATCAACTATTTTAGCAATTACTATGTACCAGACTCTTCCTACTGTGCTCATCTATTGTATCTGTCATTTCAAATTTTTATAACAATCCTCCCAAAGATTTAATGTTGTCTCCATTTTACAGAAAAGGAGCTAGTTTCACGAGCTGAAGAAACTTACTCAAGGTTGTGCAGCTGGAATAATTAAAAAAAAAAACTCAGCTCTATTTGACTGTATTGCCTGCATTCTCGCAAAGCAACAGATTGCATTCCAATGGGTGTTACAGATAGAAGAAATTAGGTTCTGGTTCCAGCTGTAGTGGCCAGGAGGATTTGAAAGAGATGGTGCAGACTGATACAGCTTTTCGTGGTGTGAAGGAATCAGATAAGGGGAGAGAAAGAAAGAGGAGGTTTCAAGT
Organism: Loxodonta africana; assembly: GCF_030014295.1. Classification (NCBI taxonomy): domain Eukaryota; kingdom Metazoa; phylum Chordata; class Mammalia; order Proboscidea; family Elephantidae; genus Loxodonta; species Loxodonta africana. The sequence continues at coordinate 71,901,458 of NC_087349.1, read as the reverse complement.
TGTAAAGGAAAGACACTGTGAGTAAAGATAAAAAAGCAGAGGAGCACATAGGTTTTCAACAATTGAATATACTGATATGTCAAGAGCAAATGATTCATCTGAGAGAAGTTGGGGATAAATTTGAAGAAAGTCAATAAAATCAGATTGTAGAGGGCTTGCATGCTGCCTAATGGCTTGGAATATATTCTTACATGTACTAGATTTACTTGAAGGCTTTGGGGGAAAGTATAATACTGTTGAACACTGTATTAAACATACTGCAGTACTCTGACAGGGTTATAGGATATATAGAATATATGAAAATTTGGAATGAGGAGACATTCAAAAACGGTCCAAAGATATAGTGCTAAAGTTTAAGACAGGGGTCATGCAATAGAACCGAAAGAATATAAGTTGGTGACATTTTCAAGGACAAATCAGAACCTCTTTGTGTGTGAATACATTTGAGTAGAGAGTTATAGATTACTTCAAAATTTGGAGGCTGAGTAACTAGAAAAATAATGTTATCATGAATGGATACATCCAAATTTACAGGAGCAAATGTCTCTGAGAAGAAGGGTAATTTAGATGAATTAAGTTCTGTGTATTTTGGGCATGAGAAATTGGCACATATGCACATTGGAAGCACCCAGCAATTAATGAATATGGGATCAAATATCAAGAGATATGGTAGGAAGTGAAAATTGAATTGGCATATGTAAAAGATATATAAAGCCACAAGACTAAATCAGACCTCGAAAAAAAACAGTATGATATATTTAAAGGTTTCAAATCCTCTAGAGTATGTTTTCTAAGCATATGACTATCAAGCTAGAAATCAATATCAAAACAAACAAAACACAGTAAGATCTCCATATGTGTAGAAATTAAGAATCTTCCAAGTAACATAGGGGTCAAAGAAGAAATCACAATGTAAAGTAGAATATTTTTTGAGATGATTAGTAATATAATATCAAAATTTGTGAAATGTAGCTAAAGCTATGTATACAGAAAAATATATAGCTTTATAGGCATGTATATTAGAAATAAATGAATGCTGAAGAATCAGTAAACTAAGAATCAATTCCATGCATTTAAAAAATATAATAGAAATATAAAATCAAGGAAAAATAGGAGAAATTATCTTATTTTCCTACTTCTGCCATAACAAAAATACCAAATACTTTAAAGACCAGGAATTTATTTACTCGTTTTGGAGGCTAGAAGTCTGAATCAGGGCACTGAGTCTAGGGTCAGGTCCTCCTCGTCTGTAGCTCCAGATGTTCCTTGGTGTCCCTTGGCTTGTAGATGCTTCCTCACATGGGTTTTCCCCTTGTGTATGTATCTCCATGTCTGTTTCCCTCTTTAAAAGGCACCACTTAGAAGGGATTAGGTTTAGGACTCCATCCCACTCCAGTATGACCTCATTTGACATAACAGACAACAAAAGAAAAACTATTTCCACAAACAAGGTCATATTCACAGGTGTGTTAGGACTCCAACATAGCTTTTTGGAGGACACAATTCAGCCCACCACAGAAAGAAAAAATTAAAAACCAATGAAATAGAGAAGAATAGTGATGATCAATTAATCCAAAAATTTTATAAGAATATAACATTTATTAATCCATAAGGAGACAAATCAAGAAAAAGAAAAGATAGTAAGTACACATTACCAATGGCAGGGTGAAAAAATGGAACACCGTTAGAGACTATAAAGACATCAAAAATAGTAAGGGGATATTATTAACAATTTCATGTCAAAACATTTAAAATTTTAGACTGAAAAACCAGATTCCCAGAAAAATACAATTCACCAAAACTGAATCCATCACAAATATCATTCCACAAAAAGCTGTAGGCCCAGATGGCTTCGCTAGAAAATACTGCCAAAATATTTAGAAATAAATAATGCCAATTTTATACAAATTTTTGGGAGAAGCAAAGTGAAGAACACTTCCCAACTTGTTTAATGAGGCCAGCATAATGTTAATATCAAAATTAAAGGCAAAATTAGGTATCAAAATTAGATGCAAAAATTCTAAACAAAATTATGAGCCAGTCATGTCCAATGACATATAAACACAATAACATATGACTTTGTTGTTGTTAGTTGCCATCAAGTTGGCTCAGTACATAACTAGTTGTGTTTTTTCCAGAAATGAGTAAGTTTATAATTCAAAAATCAAACTGTGATTCAACACATTAACAAATTAAAAGAAAAACTAAGCATATAATTGTCTTGAGTAGATTGAGAAAGGGATTTGATAAAATTCAGCATTCTTTTTTTATAAAAACTCATAGTGAGCTGTGAATAAAATCTATCTTTAATTTGATTAATATACAATAAATATGTTTAAAGCAAACATCATATTTAATGGTGAAATATTTAAAGCTTTCTCTCTGAAATAATCAGCAGAGAAGGTTGCACACTACCACTACTCTGCTAATTAATTAATTAATCAAATCAAGGTGATTTTTTGTATATTAAAATTATATTAAGCAACTATGATAAGATTTTAATAAAAATTATAACTTATTCATGTACTCTTCAATTTGAACTTTTGAGCTAACTCTCACATTCATATGGAAATACAAGGGATTAAGAGTAATTAATACTCTGGAAATTGGGTTGTCATCAATCTTCCCCTGGTCAAGGAGCTTCTCAGGTGCAGAGACGCCAGGTCCAAAGGACATGCTTTGCTCCTGGAGCTACTTTCTTGCTGGTATGAGGTTCCCCATCTCTCTGCTCACTTCTTTTTTTATATCTCAAAAGAGATTGTCTTAAAACACAATCGAATCTTGTAGACATCGTCAATATAACAGCCGCTAATCCATCTCATTAACATCATAGTGATAGGATTTACAACACATAGGAAAATCACATCAGATGACAAAATGGTGGACAATCACACAATGCTGGGAATCATGACCCAACACATTGATACACTGTCCTTAACTCTGCCACAAAATTTGATAATTGATTATTCCACATCAGATCATTTTGTCCAATGGACTAGAAGTTTCTAGAAACTACTGACCACATTTAATTGGCATTAAAATTCCCACAGCACCTAGTTCTGAGTACATAGCACATCCATGGCAAATACTTCTTTGGTGCTTTATATAAGTCATCCCATTGCCTTCTTGCCTGTATGGCTTCTGCTGCGTAGTCTGAGTTTATTCTTATTGACTCTCTTTTGTAGGTGACTTTTTGTTTATCCCTAGCCGCTCTTAAAATTCTCTCTTTTTCTTTGGTTTTGGCAAGTTTGACTATAATATATCTTGATGACTTTCTTTTGAGATCTACCTTATGTGAAGTTCAGTGGGCATCTTGGATAGATATCTTCTCATTTTTCACAATATCAGGGAAGCTTCTACCAACAAATCTTCAACAATTCTGTCTGTATTTTCTGTTATCATTCCCTGTTCTGGTACTCCGGTCACTCATAGGTTATTTCTCTTGATAGAGTTGCACATGATTCTTAGAGTTTCGATTTTTAAAAATACTTTTATCTGATTTTTCTTCAAATATATTCTTGCCAAGTGTTTTATCTTCAATCTTGCTAATTCTGACTTCCAGTTCCTCAGTTCTGCTCTGCTGACTTTCTACTGAGTTGTCTAATTCTGAAATTTTATTGTTAATCTTCTGAATTTCTGTTTGCTGTCTCTCTGTGGATTCTTGCAGCCTATTAAATTTTTCATAATGTTCTTGAATAATCTTAATTTTCTCAACTGCTTTATCTGTGCACTCCTTGGCTTGTTCTGCATTTTGCCCGATCTCATTCCTGATGTCTTGAAGAGTTCTGTATATTAATCTTTTGTATTCTACATCTGGTAATTCCCAAAAGACACCTTCATCCAGAAGATTCCTTGATTCTCTGTTTCGAGAGCTTGTTGAAGTGATTATGGTCTGCCTCTTAATGTGATTCGATATTGACTGTTGTCTCTGAGCCATCTTAAGTTATTGTATTACTTTATGTTTGCTTACTGTATCCTAGCTTTTTGCTTTATTTTGTTTTGATATGCCCAAATAGGTTGCTTGAGTGAGCTAGCTTGATTATTTTTGCTTTGAAGCTCCAACGTCCTGTCCCCAGATGGCTGGAGCTGTTATCAGGTATATGAGCCTAGAAGTCCATTCACTTTTCTTATATGGATTCAGCTTAGGTGTCCAGTAGTTAGTCATCAAATGTGTGGTACAGGCTCTACAGCCTTAGAGGGGCGGGGTGATTGGTGTAGGCACAGGTATCTGGTTTCAGCAGGGGGTCATGCTCTGAAGAAGGCAGGGGGCTGACAGCCATCCCCTGAGTATCAGTGAGGAAAGCGTGTCCCTGTTACCTAGAACGCACAGGTGGGTGGGTTCTGCAGCTGGGCCATGGGCACCGAATGCTTTTAGTTGTAAGGACTGGGAGGTACCACTTATCCTTGGACCCCTGTTGTGGGTGGGTAGGTGACATGGATGGAGCCACCAGTCCTTACGCCCCTGCTGTAAGTAGGTGAGGACCCTGTTTAATAGGCAAAGTGGTGTCAAACAGTAAAAACCCCACCTCTCCACTGCACCACTGAAACAGTTGCAGCCTGCCAACAAGGGCCTATTCTCAAGAAATGGGCCCACACAAGTCCATGCAGGGGTGAAAGGTATTCAAAGTCTGTGGACAGTTTGTGTCTGGACAGAAGCTGCTTCTATCATGATCTCCCCCAGTTAGTGGAGCTGGCAGATTATCTTTTCCCCCACTTGTTAATTTATTCCTTCTCCAAGGCCAGGAGAATGGCTCAGAGTGTGCAGCAGAACCTATCTCAGACCCAGGGAAATCGACAGCCACTGAAGCTGGCTTGTGGGCTGGGGGCACGGTAAAATAAACACAAGTACTTAGCTTTTGCCCAGAGTGCTGTTCTTCTCTGGTTCTGGAGGTATGAGTAGGCTGTGCAGCTTGCTGTCTTTCCCTGAGAAAACCGCCTCCAGAATGCTACAACCAACCCCGCCATGGTAGTTCCAGGGAAGTGTGCCTGAGGGGCACTGGTTTCTGCCAAGTCAGGTCCAGCAACTCCTCACTGACTCTGAACCATCTCTTCCTCCCCCTGCTGCTCAGTCCATTTCTTCATTGTCCTATATATATAATCCTTTCACTTGTTTTTTTTTTTTTTTTTGGTCTTTGTTGTAAGAAGGATCACCAGAAGTGTCTGACTACTCCACCATCTTGGCCTTGCCTCAGGCAAATACTTCTTGTGTAAACAGTTTCAGACAAAAATTAATTATATACATATTTGTGTGCTTTTTTTTTTTTTCTTACCCCTCTTCTATTTTGTCAGGAAAAGAATGCTTTATCTTCTTCACTGATGTATCCCCTGTACCTAGAGCAGTGCCTGGCACATACACAAATGAAGCTTGGTATGTAGCAAACCATTTCGTCAGGTGCCCCACAGGTTTCTCCTCCATCAACTTAGAATAGTTTCCTACTCACTTCGTTTCTTGAAATTCTACTCATTTGTCAAGAGCCAAATTGAACAGTCTTCACAAAGCCTTGCTCACTTTTCCCTAATTGCTTTTCCCTTGTGTTCCAGTAACAGTTTCATTGTATCCCTATCATGGCATGTATAAGCTCTCCTTATATTATACTTGTTGTTGTTGTCAGGTGCTATCAAGTGGGTTCCAACTTATAGCAATCCCATGTACGAAACACCACCTGGTCCTGTGCCATCCTCACAATTGCTTCCATGTTTGAGCCTGTTGTTGCAGCCACTGGGTCAATCCATCTAGTCTAGGCTATTCTTCTTTTTCACTGACTCTATACCTTACCAAGCATACTGTCTTCTGGGTACTGGTTCCTCCAGATAATATGTCCAAAGTACATGAGATGAAGTCTCACAATCCTTGCTTCCAAGGAGTACTCCAGCTGTATATCTTCCAAGACAGACTTGTTTGTTCTTCTGGCAGTCCATGGTATATTCAGTATTCTCTGCCAACACCTTAATTCAAAGGCATCAATTCTTCATTGCCCAACTTTCGCATGTATATGAGGCAATTGAACATACCATGGTTTGGGTCAGAAGGACTTTAGTCTTCAGAGTGACCCCTTTGCCTTTCAACACCTTAAAGTCTTTTGCAGCAGATTTCCTCAATGCAAAACATCATTTGATTTCTTGACTGCTGCTTCCATGAGTGTTGGTTGAGGATCCAAGTAAAATGAAATCCTTGACAACTTCAATTTTTTCTCCCTTTATCATGATGTTATTTATTGGTCCAGTTGCGAGGATTTTTATTTTTCTTTATGTTGTAATGTAATTCATACTGAAAGTTGTAGTCTTTGATCTTCATCAATAAATGCTGCAAGTCCTTTTCACTTTCAGCAAGCAAGGTTGTGTCATCTGCATACCAGAGGTTGTTAATTAGTCTTCCTCCAATCCTGATGCTGCATTCTTCTTCATGTAGTCCAGCTTCTCAGATTATTTGCTCAGTTTAAGACTGAATAAGTATGGTGAAAGGATACAACCTCGATGCATACATTTCCTGATTTTAAACAACGCAGTATCCCCTTGTCCTATTCAAATGACTACCTCTTGGTCTAACTACATGTTCTTCAGTGTCCTGGAATTCCCTTTCATCAGGATGTTAGCCGTAATTTGTTATGATCCACACAGTCAAATTCATTTGCATAGTCAATAAAACACAGGTAAACATCTTTCTGGTATTCTGTGCTTTCAACCAAGATCCATCTGACATTAGCAATGACACCACTTGTTCCACATCCTCTTGTGAATCTGTCTTGAATTTCTGGCAGTTGCCTGTAGATGCACTTTTGATGCAACCAGTTTTGAATGATCTTCAGCAAAATTTTACTTGCATGTGATATTAATGATATTGTTTGATAATTTCCGCCTTCGGTTGGTTCACATTTCTTGGAATAGTCACAAATATGGATCTCTTCCAGTCGGTTGGCCGGGTAGCTGTCTTCCAAATTTCTTGTCTGTCTTAGCCTAGAAGCTCTGGTGAAACCTGTCCACCATGGCTGACCCTACTAGTATTTGAAATTCCAGTGGCATACCCTCCAGTATCACAGCAAAACACGAGCCACCATAGCACAACACACTGACAGACGCGTGGTGGTATTATACTTAGTGTTACATTTAGTTGCATATGTATCTGTTTTTCTAACTTAAACTGTAAGATAGTGGAAAATGTGGGAAAAGCAAGAGGGAATACACAGGCACTAACATTTTCTTGATATGTCCCAGTCTCTGTGGCCTTCCAAGTGACCTTACAATAAATATGCTTATCTAGTCTCACAAAGGAGCCCTGGTGGCACAGTGGTTAAGAGCTCAGCCGCTGACCAAGAAGTTGGCAGTTCGAATCCCCCTGTCACTCCTTGGAAACCCTATGGGGCAGTTTACTCTGTGTACAGGGCTGCTATGGGTCAGGATTGATTCGGTGGCAATGGGTTATGGTTTTTGGGTTAGTCTCACAAATGAAGAAATGAAGGCTTTGAGAAGTTAGATAATATTTTCAAGCTGGCACATCTAGCAGAGATCGAGCTTTTGTTTGTACACAGGTTTCTCTGTCTCTGAAGTCACCTCCCTTTTCATTTTCCCATGTGTCTGTCTTGTCTCTTGTCCTTATAGCTCCTTACCCCTTTTATTGTCCTCCACATGAGGGGTCAAGAAGGATTTATAGATTTCAATAGTCTGTTGTTTCTTTAGTTACAAATATTAAGTTTCCATGAAGAGCGCCTGATTCTAGGTGGGAAGAATGTAGATTAGAATATTGAGGAGATACGTCTTTCAGTATTTATAAGGTATCAGAAAAATAAACTTACTGCAAACTTCTATTTATCTTATTATATGCATCTTTTAATGTGCTTATCTATACATGACACTTATGAAGTTGTGTGTAAAATCGTGTTCTTGTATACTGACAGCTCAGATCAAGAGAAGGCCCTAAAAAGACTTTGAGATAAAAGGGAAATCAAAGGCTCACACCAAAATATTGTATGTTGGGCTTTTCTTGTTTGTTTTTTTCTCCTACGAGGTTCCTGTGTGCTTATTTTTCACTTTGTAGCCTGTTCTTTGTTGTTTTCAATGCCTCTGCTTTTTTTGGTTTTTTTTTTTTTTGAACAATTTATTGTTGTTTTGGTGAAAGTTTACAGAACGAATTAGCTTCCCATTCAACAATTTATACACAGCTTGTTTCATGACATTGGTTACAAACCCCTGAATGTGTCAGCATTCTCCCCCCTTCCTCCATGGATTCCTTATGCCCATTTTCCCAGCTTTCCTGCCCCTTTTGTCCTTCCATATTTTTTTTGGCGGGGGGAGGCAAATCCTGCCCTTTAAGTCTGAGATGTTCGTTCCCTCACCAGTGCTATTGTTCACTTTATAGGCTTGTCTATTGTACGGCTATAATGTGATCTCTGGGAATGATTTTAGTTCCAAGTATGAAGGCTTTTTAAGGGCCATAGTCTCAGGGGTTCCACCAGTCTCTATTAGACCAGTAAGTCTGGCCTTACTTATGAGTTTGAATTTTGTTCTACATTTCTCTTCCACTCTGTCCATGATCTATTACTGTGTTTCCAGTCAGAGTGTTCAGTAGTGATAGCTGGGCACCATCTATTTCTTCTGGTCTCAGGCTAGTGGAGGTTGTGGTTCATGTAGTTCATTAGTCCTTTGGACTAATTGTTTCCCTGAGTCTTTGGTTTTCTTCACTGTTCTTTACTCTGGACTGGAAGAGACCAATTGTTGAATCTTAGATGGCCTTTTGCAAACTTTTAAGACCCTAGTCACTAGTCACCAAGGTAGGATGTAGAACTTTGTCTATATGGATTATGATATGCCAGTTGACCTAGATGTCTCCTGAGACTATGGTCCCTAGCCCTGAAGCCCAGTATCTCAGTCCCAGGAGGTGTACAGATATGGCTAAGAAGTTTTCATGACTGTGTTCCCTCAGCGTACTGTTGCATACATGGATATATTTGCAGCATGTACACACACACACAAACACATGTATATGTATATGGGTGTACGTATATACACTGTCCCACCTCTATTCAGCTTACATATCTACCTATGTATCCATTCGTATATTATTGTTTGTTGCCTTTTACTCTTGCGCACCTTTCAGTGTCTTCCTTTATATTAGCACAGATACTGACACACAGGAGAAGTATAATTTGTATTTTTTTCCTTGGTGCATCAGATAATTGAGCACAATGCTGAGGAGGTAATATCTGTAATCTCTCTGTTGATTATATGGCTTCATACATGAGAAAATGGGCAAATATTACACTCCTACCAGCTCCACATGATAATGGAATATTAGAGACTCAATTTTATTGCTAACTTGTAGTGTGATCTTGGGTAAGTCTTTTGTATTTCTTAATTTCTAACCTGTGTCATCACCCACATCCTTTCTGGCCACTGGAGAATCATAAGAGAGAGCAGATAAATCAAGCAAATTTTCCACCACTACAAAGAGAGGTAGCCCCGTGTAAACTTGGACATGTTACTCAACCTCCATGCCTCAGTTTCATCCTCTATTATACGGGTATAATAATCATGCCCACCTCATAGAGTTGTTGGATGATTATACCAGTTAAAACATGTAAGACATTAGTGCCTAACAGATAAACCAAAAACACCAAACCCATTGCTGTCGAGTCAATTCAAACTCATAGCAGTCATATAGGTCAGAGTAGAACTGCCCCATAGGGTTTCCAAGGCTGTAATCTTTATGGAAGCAGGCTTCAATGTCTTTATCCTGAGGAGTGGCTGGTGGGTTTGAACCATCCACATTTCGATTAGCAGCTGAGTGCTTGACTGCGGTGCCACCAGGGCTCCTTTGCCTAGCAGTTAATAATGCTCAGTTGTTCTTAGGTGCAGTGGAGTCGATTTTAACTCATAGTGATCCCATGTGACAGGGTAGAACTGCCTTATAGGGTTTTCTAGGCTGTTATCTTCACAGAAGCAAATTGCCAGGTCTTTGTCCCACAGAGTCACTAGGTGTGTTTGAACCCCCAGTCTTTCAGTTAGCAGCCAAGCACTCAATCATTACGCCTCAATTAGTGCTCAATTACTAATTCTAGATTATGATTTAATGTGTATGTTCTTTACACTGGAAATCAAGCGCGTGGTATTCAAATCAAATGGTAATAGCATATCTTTATACATCTGACTTATTGTAGAATTTATCCTTTGAAAAATTATGATCTCAATAGCACAGCTGAAAATATTCTCTTATTTTAGTCTCTATTGTCGTTCACTCCATTGACTTCCCAGTAACTTAACTTGTCTAAAAATCTTAACACCAAAAATCCCCTATTATATTGGTTGTATGTATTTTATCTCATCCATTCCCCCCCTGGCTTTTTAAATCCACCGAAACCCAAGCAGAGTAGCTTATTATTCCTACCCTCAGGGTAAAGACATCAAAAGTCTTAGTAGATTAGCTCTGGGACTCATTCAGCCTGCATCTTCTCTCCTTGTTTGATCAAATAGGCAGCCTCTGTTCTAGTTTTCAGATGTACACATAAGCCAAGCACTTTTTAAGATTTCTCTAGTTCAATAGAGTTTTTGATTTTTTAATGGCTTCTAGAGAGCAGTGTCTTGGCACACAATGCTAGAAGATATATTTTTACAATAGAAAGTATTCAAATTGATTTTATGTTATCTTCATTGATACTGTTTAGCAACTACTGTAGAACTGGGGCATAATAGAGCTGTCGCTTTGCATGTGAATGTGATAATGCTTGCCTTAGTATCCTGGCTGATCTTTAGAAAAAGCATTAATGTGTGTAAATAGTATTTATTTCTCTTACTTTTTCCTTTCTTTGCTTATTTGGTTAATATTTTTGTTAATATTTATTCTCATAGGCACATGTGAGCAATGACCTTCTTAAAGCTTATTGACCTAGATATTGCTTATGTTCTGAGCCACAGTTTATGAAATTATGATGTAAGACAGTATATGTATGCAGAGTAAAAAAGTAAAGCCAAAGGTTAAATTATAAATCAGATGAAATTTCATCTGAATAAACATTGCTTTGTAAGCCAGAGCAATTTTTTTTTTTAAACTTTCCTTATCGATGTACAGTTTCTGGCAATTTATCAAACTACAAGCTTAGAAAAAGAAATGTATCAAAGATCAAGTTGCTCATAAAAGCATTACTGAAATGTCAGAAACAATTACACCAAATAGAAGGGGAAAAAAAAAGAAACACCCATTTATGAAAAGTTGCCTCTGTACCTTGGCTCCATTTCCCAAAGTCGTACAATTCGTGATTTCAAGATTATTATGGATTAAATTGTGTCCCCCCCCCCCCAAATGTATGTCAATTTAGCTAGGCCATGATCCCCAGTATTGTGTGATTGTCCACCATTTTGTCATCTGATATGATTTCCCTATGTGTGTTGTAAATCGTACCGTATGATGTTAATGAGGCACAAGATTAGAAGCAGTTAATGAGGCAAGACTAAATCTACAACATTAGAATGTATCTTGAGTCAATCTCTTTTGAGATATAAAAGAGAGAAAAGAGCAGAGAGACGGGGAAACCTCATACCACTAAGAAAGTAATGCCAGGAGCAGAGGGCATCCTTTGGACCCTGGGTCCCTGAGCTGAGAAGCTCCCAGACCAATGGAAGCCTGATGACAAGGATCTTCCTCCAGAGCTCATAGAGAGAAAAAGCCTTTCCCTGGAGCCGACACCCTGAACTTGGACTTCTAGCCTCCTAGACTGTGAGAGAATAAATTTCTCTTTGTTAAAGCCATCCACTTGTGGTGTTTCTGTTATAGCAGCACTAGATAAATAAGACACAGATTTAGGTAGATAGGCTATATTTTAAGGGTGGATTATGGAGAAAACTGTATTTTGGAAAATGCTCTAAAGATTTGGGTAAGCTTTTTTGTTTTACCAGTTTTTATCAAGTGCCTATTAGATGCTTCGGAGCCCTGGTGGCACAGGGATTAAGAGCTCAGGCTGCTAACCAAAAGGTCGGCAGTTTGAATCCACCAGCCACCTCCTTGGAAACCCTATGGGGTAGTTCTGCTCTGTCCTATAGGGTCATCATGAGTTGGAATAGATGCGAGGGCAACGGGTTTGGGTTTGGATCAGAGTTCAAAGCCAAGGTCACAGGAGAAGAGAAGCACTCACATCTGGGAGCTCCATTGTAGGGCTTCATAATTCACACGTGGTGGTACAGTGGACCTTGGTAGGGCCATGACCACTGAGATGTTTATTAATGAGTCAGAATTGACTCTACACCAACCTTTTTTTTTAAGATTAAAGAAATTTTATTAAGATATAGTTGACACTATTGAATAAAAATATATTTCAACAATGTATCGGATAATGACATGCAGGTGGTCTGTCTTGCTGTTCAACTTTTACCTTTTAAGAAATCTATTTTATGTCATTTTGCTTGTAATTTTTATTGAGCTTTAAGTGAATGTTTACAAATCAAGTCAGTCTGTCACATATAAGCTTATATATACCTTGCTCCATACTCCCACTTAATCTCCCCCTAATGAGTCAGCCCTTCCAGTCTCTCCTTTCATGACAATTTTGCCATTTTCTAACCCTCTCTACCCTCATATCTCCCCTCCAGACAGGAGATGTCAACACAGTCTCAAGTGTCCACCTGATACAAGTAGCTCACTCTTCATCAGCATCTCTCTCCAACCCATTGTCCAGTCCCTTCCATGTCTGATGAGTTGTCTTGGGGAATGGTTCCTGTCCTGGCCAACAGAAGGTTTGGGGACCATGACTGCCGGGGTTCCTCTAGTCTCAGTCAGACCATTAAGTCTGGTCTTTTTATGAGAATTTGGGGTCTGCATCCCACTGATCTCCTACCCCCTCAGGGGTTCTCTGTTGTGCTCCCTGTCAGGGCAGTCATCGATTGTGGCCAGGCACCATCTAGTTCTTCTGGTCTCAGGAAGATGTAAGTCTCTGGTTCATGTGGCCCTTTCTGTCTCTTGGGCTTGTAGTTATTGTGTGACCTTGGTGTTCTTCATTCTCCTTTGATCCATGTGGGTTGAGACCAATTGATGCATCTTAGATGGCCGCTTGTTAGCATTTAAGACCCCAGACACCTCATTTCAAAGTGGGATGCAGAATGTTTTCATAATAGAATTATTTTGCCAATTGACTTAGAAGTCCCCTTAAGCCATAGTCCCCAAACCCCCGCCCTTGCTCCGCTGACCTTTGAAGCATTCAGTTGATCCTGGAAACTTCTTTGCTTTTGGTCCAGTCCAGTTGAGCTGACCTTCCGTGTATTGAGTATTGTCCTTCCCTTCACCTAAAGTAGATCTTATCTACTAACTAATCAGTAAATAACCTTTTCCCACCCTCCCTCCCTCCCCCTCCTCATAACCACAAAAGTATGTGTTCTTCTCAGTTTATACTATTTCTCAAGATCTTATAATAGTGGTCTTATACGACATTTGTCCTTTTGCTTCTGACTAATTTCACTCAGCATAATGCCTTCCAGGTTCCTCCATGTTAAGAGATGTTTCACAGATTCGTCACTGTTCTTTATCGATGCGTATTATTCCATTGTGTGAATATACCACAATTTATTTAACCATTCATCTGCTGATGGATACCTTAGTTGCTTCCAGCTTTTTGCTATTGTAAACAGAGCTGCAATAAACATGGGTGTGCATATATCTGTTTGTGTGAAGGCTCTTACTTCTCTAGGGTATATTCCAAGGAGTGGGATTTCTGGGTTGTATGGTAGTTCTATTTCTAACTTTTTAAGAAAATGCCAGATAGATTTCCAAAGTGGTTGTACCATTTTACATTCCCACCAGCAGTGTATAAGAGTTCCAATCTCTCCGCAGCCTCTCCAACATTTGTGATTTTATGTTTTTTGGATTAATGCCAGCCTTGTTGGAGTGAGATGGAATCTCATCGTAGTTTTAATTTGCATTTCTCTAATGGCTAATGATCGAGAGCATTTTCTCAAGTATCTGTTAGCTGCCTGAATATCTTCTTTAGTGAAGTGTGTGTTCATATCCTTTGCCCACTTCTTGATTGGGTTGTTTGTCTTTTTGTGGTTGAGTTTTAACAGAATCATATAGATTTTAGAGATCAGGCACTGGTCGGAGATGTCATAGCTGAAAATTCTTTCCCAATCTGTAGGTGGTCTTTTTACTCTTTTGGTGAAGTCTTCAGACTTTTTTTTTTTTTTTTAATGAGCATAGGTGTTTGATTTTTAGGAGCTCCCAGTTATCTGGTTTCTCTTCGTCATTTTTGGTAATGTTTTGTATTCTGTTTATGCCTTGTATTAGGGCTCCTAATGTTGTTCCTATTTTTCTTCCATGATCTTTATCGTTTTAGTCTTTATGTTTAGGTCTTTGATCCAGTTGGAGTTAGTTTTTGTGCATGGTGTGAGGTATGGGTCCTGTTTCATTTTTTTGTAAATGGATATCCAGTTATGCCTGCACCATTTGTTAAAAAGACTATCTTTTCCCCAAGTAACTGACACTGGGACTTTGTCAAATATCAGCTGCTCATATGTGGATGGATTTATATCTGGGTTCTCAATTCTGTTCCATTGGTCTGTGTGCCTGTTCTTGTACCAGTACCAGGCTGTTTTGACTACTGTGGCTGTATAATATGTTCTAAAATCAGGTAGAGTGAGGCTTCCCACTTTCTTCTTCTTTTTCAGTAATGCTTTACTTATCTGAGGCTTGTTTCCCTTTCATATGAAGTTGGTAATTTGTTTCTCCATCACATTAAAAAATGTCATTGGAATTTGGATTGGAAGTGCATTGTATGTATAGATGGCTTTTGGTAGAATAGACATTTTTACTATGTTAAGTCTTCCTATCCATGAGCAAGGTATGTTTTTCCACTTAAGTAGGTCCTTTTTAGTTTCTTGCACTAGTACTTTGTAGTTTTCTTTCTATAGGTCTTTTACATCTATGGTAAGATTTATTACTAAGTATTTTATCTTCTTGGGGGCTACTGTGAATGGTATTGATTCAGTGATTTCCTCTTTGACGTTCTTTTTGTTGGTGTAGAGGAATCCAAGTGATTTTTGTATGTTTATCTTACATCCTGAGACTCTGCCAAACTCTTCTATTAGTTTCAGTAGTTTTCTGGAGGATTCCTTAGGGTTTTCTGTGTATAAGATCATGTCATCTGCAAATAGAGATAGTTTTACTTCCTCCTTGCCAATCCGGATGCCCTTTATTTCTTTGTCTGGCCTAATTGCTCTGGCTAGAACTTCCAGCACGATGTTGAATAAGAGCGGTGATAAAGGGCATCCTTGTCTGGTTCCCGTTCTCAAGGGAAATGCTTTCAGGCTCTCTCCATTTAGAGTGATGTTGGCTGTTGGCTTTGTATAGATGCCCTTTATTATGTTGAAGAATTTTCTTTCAATTCGTATTTTGCTGAGAGTTTTTATCATGAATGGGTGTTGGACTTTGTCAAATGCCTTCTGCATCAATCGATAAGATCATGTGGTTTTTGTCTTTTGTTTTATTTATGTGATGGATTACATTAATGGTTTTTCTAATATTAAACCAGCCTTGCATACCTGGTATAAATCCCACTTGGTCGTGGTGGATATGTTTTTGATGTGTTGTTGAATTCTATTGGCTAGAATTTTGTTGAGGATTTTTGCATCTATGTTCATGAGGGATATAGGTCTGTAATTTTCTTTTTTTGTGGTGTCTTTACCTGGTTTTGGTATCAGGGATATGGTAGCTTCATAGAATGAATTAGATAGTATTCCGTCATTTTCTATGCTTTGAAATACCTTTAGTAGTAGTGGTATTAACTCTTCTCTGAAAGTTTTGTAGAACTCTACCGTGAAGCTGTCCGGGCCAGAGCTTTTTTGTTGGGAGTTTTTTGATTACCGTTTCAATTTCTTTTTTTGTTATGGGCCTATTTAGTTGTTCTATTTTTGATTGTGTTAGTTTAGGTAGGTAGTGTTTTTCTAGGAATTCATCCATTTCTTCTAGGTTTGCAAATTCGTTAGAGTACAATTTTTCGTAATAATCTGATAGGTTTCTTTTAATTTCAGTTGGGTCTGTTGTGATGTGGCACATCTCGTTTCTTATTCGGGTTATTTGTTTCCTTTCCTGTATTTCTTTAGTCAGTCTGGCCAATGGTTTATCAATTTTGTTAATTTTTTCGAAGAACCAGCTTTTGGCTTTGTTAATTCTTTGAATTGTTTTTCTGTTCTATAGTTCATTTAGTTCAGCTTTAATTTTTATTATTTGTTTTCTTCTGGTGCCTGATGGATTCTTTCGTTGGTCACTTTCTATTTGTTCAAGTTGTAGGGACAGTTTCTCTGATTTTGGCTCTTTCTTCTTTTTGTATGTGTGCATTTAACAATATAAATTGATCTCTGAGCACTGCTTTTGCTGTGTCCCAGGGGTTTTGATACGAAGTGTTTTCATTCTTGTTGCATTCTATGAATTTCTTTATTCCCTCCTTAATGTCTTCTATAACCCAGTCTTTTTTCAGCAGGGTATTGTTCAGTTTCCAAGTATTTGATTTCTTTTCCCTAATTTTTCTGTTATTGATTTCCACTCTTATGGCCTTATGGTCTGAGAAGATGCTTTGTAATATTTTGATGTTTTGGATTCTGCAAAGGTTTGTTTTATGACCTAATATGTGGTCTATTCTAGAGAATGTTCCATGTGCACTAGAAAAAAAGTATACTTTGTAGCAGTTGGGTAGAGTGTTCTGTATAAGTCAATGAGGTCAAATTGGTTGATTGTAGCAATTACGTCTTCCGTGTCTCTATTGAGCTTCTTACTGGATGTCCTGTCCCTCTCCGAAAGTGCTGTGTTGAAGTCTCCGACTATAATTGTGGAGGTGTCTATCTCACTTTTTGGTTCTGTTAAAGTTTGTTTTATGTATCTTGCAGCCCTCTCATTGGGTGCATAAATATTTAATATGGTTATATCTTCCTGGTCAATTGTCGCTTTAATCATTATGTAGTGTCCTTCTTTATCCTTTGTGGTGGATTTAACTTTAAAGTCTGTTTTGTCAGAAATTAGTATTGCTACTCCTGCTCTTTT
Organism: Loxodonta africana; assembly: GCF_030014295.1. Lineage (NCBI taxonomy): Eukaryota > Metazoa > Chordata > Mammalia > Proboscidea > Elephantidae > Loxodonta > Loxodonta africana. The sequence continues at coordinate 71,884,453 of NC_087349.1, read as the reverse complement.
TTGCTTATTGTTTGCTTGATATATTTTTTCCATCCTTTGAGTTTTAGTTTGTTTGTGTCTCTAAGTCTAAGGTGTGTCTCTTGTAGGCAGCATATAGACGGATCATATTTCTTTATCCAGTCTGAGACTCTCTGTCTCTTTATTGGTGCAATTAGTCCATTTACATTCAGCATAATTATAGATAAGTATGTGTTTCACTTTGATGCCTTTTTATGTGTGTAGTTGACAATTTCCTTTTTTGCACTTACTTTTTGTGCTGAGTTTTTCTTTGTAAATTGTGTGTTCTTCATTGTCATAGTGTTTGACTTTATGTTTGCTGAGTCGTTATGTTTTTCTCGGTTTTTATTTTGAGTTATGGAGTTGTTATACCTCTTTGTGGTTACCTTAATATTTACCCCTATTTTTCTAAGTAAAAACCTAACTTGTATTGTCCTATATCGCCTTGTAACCCTCTCCATATGGCAGTTCTATGCCACCTGTATTTAGTCCCTCTTTTTGATTATTGTGATCTTTTACATATTGACTTCAGTGATTCCCTGTTTTGAGCGTTTTTTTTTTTCTTTTTAAAATTAATCTTAATTTGTTTTTATGATTCCCCTATTTGAATTGATATCAGGATGTTCTGTTCTGTGACCTTGTGTTGTGCTGGTATCTGATAGTATTGGTTTTCTGACCAATTTCCTTTAGTATTTCTTGTAGCTTTGGTTTGGTTTTTGCAAATTCTCTAAGCTTGTGTTTATCTGTAAATGTTTTAATTTCACCTTCATATTTTAGAGAGAGTTTTGCTGGATATATGATCCTTGGCTGGCAATTTTTCTCCTTCAGTGCTCTATATATGTCATCCCATTGTGTTCTTGACTCCATGGTTTCTGCTGAGTAGTCTGAATTTGTTCTTATTGATTCGTTATTGTAGGAGACCTTTCTTTTATCCCTGGCTGCTTTTAAAATTTTCTCTTTATCTTTGATTTTGGCAAGTTTGATGATAATATGTCTTGGTGATTTTCTTTTTGGATCAGTCTTAAATGGGGTTCGATGAGCATCTTGAATGGATATCCTTTCGTCTTTCATGATGTCAGGGAAGTTTTCTGCCAACAGATCTTCAACTATTCTCTCTGTGTTTTCTGTTATCCCTCCCTGTTCTGGGATTCCAATCACATGCAAGTTATTCTTCTTGATAGAGTCCCACATGATTCTTAGGGTTTCTTCATTTTTTTTAATTCTTTTATCTGATTGTTTTTCTGGTATATTGGTGTCAATTCCCTGGTCCTCCAGATCTCCCAGTCTGCATTCCAATTGCTCAAGTCTGCTCCTCCGCCTTCCTATTGTGTTGTCTAATTCTGTAATTTTATTGTTAATCTTTTGGATTTCTGAATGTTGTCTCTCTATGCATTCTTGCAACTTATTAATTTTTCCACTATGTTCTTGAATAATCTTTTTGAGTTCTTCAATTGCTTTATCAGTGTGTTCCTTGGCTTTTTCTGTAGATTGTCTTATTTCATTTCTGAGGTCATCCCTGATGTCTTGAAGCATTCTGTAAGTTAGTTTTTTATATTCTGCATCTGGCAATTCCAGGATTGTATCTTCATTTGGGAAAGATTTTGATTCATTAGTTTGGGGAGTTGTAGAAGCAATCATGGTCTGCTTCTTTATGTGGTTTGATATCGACTGCTGCCTGTGCGCCATCACTAAGATATTGTAATGATTTATTCTATATTTGCTCACTGGGTCTTATCTTGTTTTGTTTTCTTTCAATATACGTAGATGGGCTACTAGATTGCTCTGTCTTGATTGTTGTAGCCCTTGAATCACTTCTGTCCTATTACCAGCTGGTTTGGGCTGTTACCAGATATATAACCCTAAGAGTCCATTCACTATTTCTGAGTAGAATCTGATTTTGGGTCATCAAGTGTGTGGTGCAGACTGTCACCTATCCACCTAGAGAAGTAGTGGTGATAGTTGTGTGTACCAGATTCTAGTAGCAGCAGGGTTTCACAGTGCAGGGGGGGCAGGATGCTGACAGGCTTCCCCCAAGTGCCAGTGAGGTAGGTGTGTCTCTATTCCTAAAGCACTTTGGTGGGTGGGCTCTGCAGCTGTACCTTAGGCCCCCAATGCAAGTACCTCTACAGATTGGTAGGTGTCACCCTCCTTAGACCCCTAAGGCAGGAGGCTAGGTGGTCTGGGGGGAGTTTCAGCCCTCAGTTCCCTGTTGTGGGTCAGTGAGGGCTGTGTTGAATATGCAGAGATATCAGACCTGGGAAACTTGTCTTTCCAGTAATCCGCTAAAACAATTACAGTCAGATCTCTATCAGAATTGCCTTTGCAGTATAATAGCCACCTTATTCCCTGTAGGGATGAAAGCCCAAGACTGTGGATCACATATGCTTGGCTGGAGCTGGTTCTGTGTTTTTAGTCCAATTAGGAAAGGATTTTTGGTCCCTGGGTTTTTTGTAGCTGCTTCTCTCAAGCCAGGAGAATGGGTTAGGAAAAGACCAAAAAAAAAAAAAAAAAAAAGAAGAAGAAAGAAAAATCTCAGTGCAGTTCATTCTCTGGCTCAGGAAATTCCAATGTTAGTGAAGCCTCCTGGGAAGGGGAGGGGAGGGTTCAGATAAATAGAAGAGAGTAGCACCCCGTAATATAGACAAAGTTACTTATCTTGCTTGGGATGACTGTTTTATCTGAGATTCCCGAGGGGCGCATCCACTTGTGTGCACTGGCTGGGTAGAGATTGCCCCCGATGGTCAGGCCCGCGTCCAGTGCTTGCGCTGTCTCAGAAGCCGTGGTCAGTTCCTCTGCTCCCAGTCCAAAGCCCAGCCCCAATGTTCCCCGGCTGGGATGCCACACCTCCGGCTCCAAAACCAGTCACTGCCTCCCGGTGCCTTCTCCTCCTGTCAGCCGCGTCGCTGCTCTGTCTGCGTGCACTGGCTGGGCTTCCCCCAAGGTCACTTCTAGGGGCTAGGGCTGCATCCTGTGTTTGCACCATCTCAGGATGCCATGTTCAGCTCCCCTGCACCCAGTCCAAAGCCTGGCGCCAAGGTTTCCTGACTGGAACGCTGGCTCCAGGCTCCAAAAACAGTCGCTGCTTCCCTGTGGTTGTTCGTTCTCAGTCTCTGTCGCTCAGGTCAACTCTTTAGATCTGTGTTTGATGGTCAGGGTTTGTAGATTGTCATGTATGTGATCGATTCACTTGTTTTTCCGAGTCTTTGTTGCAAGAGGGATCCGAGGTAGCTTCTACCTAGTTAGCCATCTTGGCCCTGCCCAACCTTTGTTTTTTTTTTAATTAGATGCTTCTGCCTGGAAGTTATCATGTCACAATGGAGAAAATACGGACTTTGGAGTCCAAGAATCTGAGCGTGAAATCCTGACTGTTCAACTAAATAACTGGTCACTTTGGGCAAAGGGGGAAAAAAGCTCTGTTGGGGCCTCTATTTCAAAAGCTGTAAATGTGATTTAAAAAATCTTTACCCCTTGAGGAAACCCTGGTGGTTTAGTGGTTAAGTGCTACAGCTGCTAACCAAAAGGTCGCAGTTCGAATCCACCAGGCACTCCTTGGAAACTCTATGGGGCAGCTCTACGCTGTCCTATAGGGTCGCTATGAGTCGGAATCGACTCGATGGCTGTGAGCTTTGTTTTTTTTGGTTACCCCTTGATGCCCAGCCACAACTGATGACTGTCCTGACAGGGAACACAACAGAGAGCCCCTGAGGGAGCAGGTGAACAGTAGGATGCAAACCTCAAATTCTCATAAAAAGACTTTACTTAATGGTCTGACTGAGACTATAAGGACCCCGGTGGTCATGGTCCCCAAACCTTCTGTAGTCCCAGGACAGGAACCATTCCCGAAGCCAACTCGGCAGACATGGATTGGGCTGGACAGTGGGTTGGAGAGAGATGCTGATGAGGAATGAGCTACTTGCATCAGGTGGATGCTTGAGACTATGTTGGCATCTCCTGTCTGGAGGGGAGATGGGAGGGTAGAGGGGGTTAGAAGGTGGCAAAATGGTCATGAAAATAGAGACTGGAAGGAGGAAGCGGTCTGTCTCATTAGGGGGAGTGTAATTGGGAGTATGTGAGAGGCTGACTTGATTTGTAAACTTTCACTTAAAGCACAATAAAAATTATTAAAAAAAAAATCTTTACCCCTTGAATTGTCATTATGATCATTTGCTTGGCACATAATAGTTCCTCGAAAGTGCTATTTCCTGTTCCCTCTCCCCTGGGGGTAATAATCAGTGTGAAACTATTACAGATTTTTAAATAGGGAAGTAACATGATGAAATAACTATGTTAGGTCATTTTACCTGGAGTTAAAGTTATGGGCAGATTTAGATTGGGGAGAAAATCAGGTTGCATTTTTTTTTTTTTTTTCCAAATTATAGTGAAACAGTGGGAATTAAGAGAACAATTAAGAGGTGCTTTGGGGATCTCTTTAAAATGATCTTCCTCTGTGGATCCAATTGACTAAATTTCTGATACAGCCTGAGGTAGGAATACTTAGAAAATCCCACCAGTTTAGGAAACTGTGAGCTAGGATAAATATTCCTACATTGGGCCGAGATCCTTGTTCTCATTTTCCTTTAATTTTTACATATGATGACTGTTTGCTAAGGGCCATTTTGGCCTATTCTGGATTAGCCAGTTCCTTCTTTATCAGTACAGGTATGAACATTTAACAGGGTGCTCAGGTTTGCTTTCTGCAAATATTCATTGATCATGGTTTTGTTTCATTTGATTTTGTCAGACACTTTCTATCTCAGTTGTTGTGCTGATGATACTGCTTATGAGCTACACATATATTTATTACAAATTTTCTGATTGTTGTTAACTCTGAGATGGCCCTGAGCAACATTTTAAAAATGTTAACTGTTGATGAAATGGGCTGAAAGTTCCTAAAATGTTAGTGGTTTCCAATATGAAGAGAGCAGCTATTAGACTGATTAATGGAACACTTCCCCAATCACCAGCAAACATTCCGCTACGACTATAAAGATTAAAAGGACAAACTGTGACTGAATCAGCCATGGATCTCAGCTTAGTCTTTGTGGTTCTAACTTTTCAGTGTTTCTACGTGGGAGTCATCAGAGGACAGAAAGGAAAATTTTCAAAAAAAATTTAATGGTGTTGTTTAACTCTTTGAATTACTTTCAACTTAAAAGCCTTTCCATGTAGCTCAATCTCCTATATTTATACTGTTCTCCCTTCCTCATTTTCAATCACTTAAACTTCATTCCTTCAAAACCCTCTTCAAATTTCACTGCCTTCAAAGAACCATCCTTTATGAACTGTGCCACCTCTGATCACTCCATCAATCCAGTCTCCATTATGAGCAAATATTTTACACAATGTTTATTGTGTATGTTTTTATGGGATAAACATAATATTTTATGTCATTTTATCTTCTTACCAATCCCAGCAAGATTCAATGGTCAGATTTAGGTCTATTTAAAGTTCTTTGTAATTTTTCCGTTACTCAGTAGATTGGTTTGCACATTGTGATCTTGGAATAGCTATCTGTGGAATAATCATCCTTTCTATTTTTATGAATATGAAAGAAATCTCAAAAAAACAGAAGTATAGAAAAAGAGGTGACAAAACATTGTTTTAAACAAGAAAATTTATAAATTGAAACTGGTTTTTAACCTAGCCCTAAAGCGTAGGTAAAGTCACAGAGTCACCCTATTCCAGGCAGTGGAGTCCAACTGAAGCTTTTCTTCTTACAACTCTACCCAGAGCGTGGGAAATGGACTTGCTAGATGTCAAGTGGGGGCAGATGGTGGAATGTCTTAAAATACAGCAGACAAGAATGCATGCTTGATCTGGGGAACTACAGAAAGTCATTACAGGGTGTGATGTAATCACTGCAGTGTGGCTGGCAGACTATTTGGTTGATAATTTTCAGGACAGATTGGAAGTGTGTGCATCCCTCAAAGAAAAAGTACAAGGTAACCAAGATCTAAAAAAAAAATTACAAAATGAAAGGATTACACTTCTTCATACACAAAGAACCCTGCTAGGTTTTTTAAAGGACCTACTGGGGATGGACTGGGAGAGAGAGAGAGCAGAATTCTTTAGTGAGAGGAATGGCAACCCTGGAGAGGTCAGCACAGGAATTTTATTTCATCTCAGAGTTAATTGATTTCTGTTGAAGTACTTGATGTGAAGCTATTTACATAAACTTTTCAAGTTAAATTAATTAAACCAGTAGATTGTAATGAATAACTATTTTGGTGATTATATTGATAACCATTCAAAATGACTATAATACATTTCTCTTGTTTAGTAGTATCAACACTGTAATGGTGGTGCAAAGGTTAAGCGCTCAGCTGCTAACGGAAAGGTCTGCAGTTCAAACTCAGTGGAAGCTCCATGGGAGAAAGACCTAGTGATCCACTTCCGTAAAGATTACAGCCTAGAAAACCCTTTGGGGCAGCTCTACTCTGTCACATGGGGTCACTGATTCAGAATCAACTTGACAGCACCTGATAACAACAACAGTATAGTTCAATGTAACTGTATCATAGCACTTACTTATAGAATACATTTTTTTTTCCCATCTTGTTTAAGAGATGCCTGAGAGGGTTTGATGATTGAAAGTATTTGTGTGCAGCTCTGTAACTTACAGTTTCTAAAAGTTGATATAAATTAAATAGTCCATAGGAAAAAAAAAAGGCTAAAGAGCATTATAGAGTGTCATATGTCTTGGAATTTGTGGTTGACACTGTGAGCTAAATATCTATAATTTTCAATTAAAAATTTTTATTGAGGCCCAAAAGATGGTATAGATAATGTTTAAAAAAATGAACAATAAGATTTAATAATCATAATTGCACAAAATGACTTTTCATGTGATTTGTGTATTTTCTCACAACCTTAGCACTTTAAAAAATACAAAATCATTGAATGATCAGGCTTATTTTATCAGTTTAGTGTAACGACATTTTATCTCCACCTTCTTGCAAGCTCATTTATAAGCAGAATTAGGAAAAAATAATTAAAATTCACTATAAATACAGTAATTTATAGTGGAGTAGATTCACTCCCATAGTGATATGGAAGGGATGGTCATCTCCTCGACTGGCAGGTGATAATAGTAGGCATGGTACCATTGTTACAGATAACATTTTTCAACTGCCAGACACAGTGCTAAGTCCTTAAAAGTAAAAATAAATAAATAAATAAAAATGATCATTTAATGCTCACAACAATATGCTATCACTAGCTTCCATTTTACACATCAGGAAACTGAATCTTAGAGTGGTTAATTCATTATCTCAAGGACACATAGTTGGTAAGTAGTAGAGATGAAATTTGAACAGGATAGTTTGACTTCTAATTACTAAAAACATAAGTTTGGAGGAGACGAAATTAACATTGTAGAAAATTTAAAGCTCAAAAACAATTCAGAGGAATGAAGGTACAAGAACTATTGAAAACTGGACATATAAAATAAATCTGGGGAAAGAAAAAATGAATAAAATTTTGGTTAATCTCCAGTCTTGCCAAAGACATATGTTATTTGAATTTTCTAGAGTTTCCAGAGTGATTTCTAGAAACAGAAGCCAGCTCGCACTGTAGTCATTGAAAATAAACAAAGCAGGTTACTTTGGGACTTTCAGGCAGACAAACAAAAGTATAAGGGCATAAAATATTTATTTCACTTAAGAAAAACCAAACCAAACCAAGCCTGTTGCCATCGAGTCAATTCCGACTCCAAAGCATGTCTCATATCTTTATTCCTAAAATATATGCACATATACGTTACTCTGTATTTTCTGTTATCCCTCCCTGTTCTGGTACTCCAATCACTCATAGATTATTTCTCTTGATAGAGTCCCACAGGATTCTTAAAGTTTTCTTCTTTTTTTTTAATTCTTTTATCTGATTTTTCTTCAAATATATTAGTGCCAAGTGATTTATCTTCGAGTTCAGAAATTTTAGCTTCTACTTGCTCAATTCTACATTACTCATATACACGTGAAGAACACACATAAAAATGTGCCATGATAATTGATGTTAAACAAGGGCAGAAATCACAGGCCCCGTGCTGAGCTTGACAGAGAATAAACAACAGCCTTCACCAAGTAGTTAGGAGGGAAAATTGTGGCTGTAAGTAACAGAAAAATGCTTTCCTAATGCCCTGCTCATTGCATGAACAATTTATGCTATGGGTGACTTAAATTAAGTGAAACAAAAAAATGCACAGTTATGGGTGACTTCAGACCTAACTTTCCATCATTCATTTCCAAAAAATTGTGCTATTTACTACACTTTATTAGAAAGAGTTCTATCTCAAATACAGAGTTAGAGGTTGTATTATTGACTACATCAGGGCCTAGAATTGGAAAGTAGACACCACCAGGGGAAAGAAGGCAGCCTTTTACCTCAAGGTCAACCAATTCATTTTGCTCAGGTCATGAAAGAATGAAAACACAGACACAGCCATGAGATAACAAAATGAAGAAAGAAAGACTACAGGGAGGAGAGCATACTGGGAATATAAAAGACAAACTTATTAAGAATAGTAAGGATTTTGAAGAAAATGATGAAAAAGAAAGAAAACCTGTAAATCATAATGTGAAGAACTTAGATAGCATAAAGATACTTAAAAGTCAATGAGTAAATATACAGACTGAAACAAGGAAAGAAAAAATGAGGCTAAAGAAAATATTCATATTATAGATTAAGTATAAAGGTTGATGATGTTGTTATTAGATGTTGTCAAGTCCATTCCAGCTCTTAGCTACCTATGTACAACAAAACAAAACACTTCCTGGCCCTGTACCATACTCACAATCATTGCTATGTTCAAGCCCACTGTTGCAGCCACTGTGTCACTCTGTCTCATTAAGGGTCTTCCTCTCTTTTGCTGACCCTCTACTTTACCAAGCATGATGTTCTTCTCCAGGGACTGGTCCCTCGTAATAACATGTTCAAAGTACGCGAGAGGAAGTCTTATCATCCTTGCTTCTAAGGAGCATTCTGGCTGTACTTCTTCCAAGACAGATTTGTTCATTCTTCTGGCAGTCCACGGTACATCTAATATTCTTCACCGACATCATAACGCAAATTCATCAGTTCTTCTTCAGTCTTCCTTATTTATTGTCCAGCTTTCACATGCATATGAGGAAATTTAAAATACCAGGGCTTGGGTCAGGTGCACCTAGTCTTCAAAGTGACATCTTTGCTTTTTAACACTTTAGAGAGGTCTTTCACAGCAGATTTGCACATACAGTAAGTCATTTGATAAAGGTTGATAAAACCAAAAAAAAAAAAAAAAAAAACAAACCCAAACCCATTGCCATCAAATTGATTCTGACTCATAGTGACCCTATAGGACAGAGTAGAACTGCCCCATAGGGTTTCCAAGGAGTACCTGGTGTGTACGAACTGCCAACCTTTTGGTTAGCAGCTGAACTCTTAACCACTACATCACCAAGATTAATAGTAACCTAAAAATTGAAAATGTGTAAGTACCACTGATTTTACGGAGAAACAAGGTATGTCCTGGGATTTGTGGTCTATTTGTTTACTTGTCCAGCGCACATTTATTGTGACAGTTTTTGAACCAAGTATTTTAGATACAAAGGTATTGAATAAGATACAGACCTAATCTGAAGGTACTCATAGGCCAATGGGGATAAGAAGTGTGTGAATAGCCAGTGACAAAATGTCTTAAAAGTGATATGTCTATGATGCTGTGGAAGTAGAGACAGTGGAGCACAACTCCATGTGGGGAATTTAAGAAAATCGAAGAAGATTGACAGAGGTAGAAAATCCAGACCTAAAAGATGACTTAGAAGAAGATGGGGCCAACAGACAAGAAGAACACCTTATGCAAAATGGCAGAGGAGTGAGAAAGCATGTCACTTCATGGAAAAGCAAGTACTGTATGTAGCTAGAATGTAGGGAAAACATGAGGCAATGGCAGAAGATGAGGGTTTTCTATGCCCTGGTAATGACTGTGATGATCCAATTTGCATTTTAGAAACACTTCCTGGGCGTCAGGGTGGGTAACGGACTACAGGGAAAATGTGATGGATGCTGCAGGGGACCTGAGGAGGCTGCAAAGAACTGAAAGAGAGGATGGATTCAAAAGATACGTAGTAAATTGAACAAATCAAACTCAGTACCTGGCTGTAATAACAAAGGGAGTGGAGGGATTTGGAAACTTCCCATTTAAAATGAAGAGATGTGTAGCTTCTCTTCAAGAAAGTAAATGATGAAGGTGTTGTAAGACTCAGTTTCTGGGACTTCTACTTCATTAAGCTGACTGAGAGTGATACTGATTCTACATATATTATGGTTGTTATGAAGTTCAAATAAGATCGCTTTATGAAAATGCTTTCTAGAATGCTCCATATAAATACAAGACTCCACTCTTTTTCTATTTGAATTCTTTTTTTGGAACAAGATCATCAATAAATAAATACATAGATATGATTGACTATCAAAAGTCAATCAACAGATGAATGGATAAACAAACTAGGGTACATACATACAATGGAATATTACCTAGTCATAAAGAGAAATGAAGTCCTGATACATGCTACGATATGGATGAAGCTTAAAAACATTATGCTGAGTGAAGTTAAGTCAGTCACAAAAGAGCAAATACTATATGGTCTCAGATGAAATACCTAGAATAGGCAAATGTGTAGAGATCAAGGTCTAATAGTGGTTGTGAGGGGGAGGGGGATCATTGTTTAAAATGCAGTGAGTTTCTGTTTATGGTGACGGAAATTTGGCAATGAATATTGGTGATGTAATTGGTGCCACTGAATTGTACACATGAAAATGTTGAATTGGCAAATGTTCTGTTACATATATTTTTACCAAAAAAAAAAAGTCAATGTGAACTTTTAAGATAATTTCTTAAGAATGTAAAAAATATCAACGACTCAATAATAATTCTCAGGGTTACCGTAGCATTTGTATAGGTCTGGCAAGAGAAATCTAACCCCAAAATTACAATACCCAGGACTCTAAATAATGTGCTTTTTGATCTTGTCTCTGTATCTGGTCTTTTCCCTGCTTTAATTTCTTCTCTCTGCTTAGCCACCTCTCAGTGCTAGTATATGTTATGAGTTTCTACTTGCAATGCCTTCTAGAGGTGCATTGCCTGCACTACTACTGCAACTTTTAAAATCAGCCAAAATTATCTGCACATGTCTAAGATTAAAAAGAAGTCAGAGTGATACAAGAGGTGCTTACAGAATGGAGACAAGGAATAATTATATGTCTGATATTAAAACACAACTGATTATATTTTTGAAATTATTAACTTTTGTATTCTTAACACCTAAACTATAAAAACCTCGAAAAGAAGGACTATGGCTTATCTTTTATATTAGTTTTAATCTCTAACACAATGAATGCAATAAGCTTTCAGTATCTACTTTTACCAAGGGGAAAAAAAGAATCTATCCTCTGATTTCAATTCTCGGTTTGTTTTATTTCTATGGAAATCTTCATGGATTTTTAGTGTAATTATCTCAAACATATGCAATTCCCTTAGCCTGGTAATATGAGACAGAGGAAAATAAAAGGGGACATTTTGGAAGAGAAGTAAGTGGTGTTGGTGTAAATAGACTTAAGGGAAAATTTTAGAGTGAATTCGAAAATATCAAAAATGTATGTTTAAGCTTTTTAACCCACTAACCTGTTGCCATCGAGTCAATTCTGGAAAAGAATGTATTATTAAAAATATGTTCTTATAGTCACATGTGGGGAAAAAAAGAAATTAAATGAAGGAACACCCACTTAAATATATGTCTTGTTTTGAGCTCATTAAAAATAGATAATACCAAACACTTCCATTTTATTTCTCAACCTATTGCATACACTGCCACGCCCCGTTGCCATCAAGTCGATTCTAACTCATAGCAACTGTACAGGACAGAGTAGAACTTCCCCATAGGTTTTCCAAGGAGCAGGTGGTGGATTCAAACTGCTGACCTTTTGGTTAGCAGATGAGGTCTTAACCACTATACCACCAGGGCTCGAACCTATTGCACAGGGTATCACAAACAAATTTAAACCAGTTAGATATGCTTTAGTTAAGGCTCCAAAGTAAGATGTAAACTGTAAGATGTAGACAGTGATTCATTTATTTAGTTCTGTTATAATATTCATGTAAAATATATCCTTTTGCAGAGTAGGTTAAAATGCCTGAGGCTTCTTGGGGAAAAATGAGCTATATAAATGCAAGACAGTCTTTTGAAACTATTTAAGTTGGTAAATGTATACCAAAAAATGGTATATTTAATACACAAAGGCGAGCATGAGATGGTGCTAAATGTTTATGATATCACGTTCAGTATCTGGCTAAGAAATTGTCTTCAGAAAGATGAAAGAAGAAGAACAAGCTGCATCGGCCTATGTCTGTATTACTGGTAGAACTACATCGATCACAGTAGTGACAATTGGATGTATCCGCCCTGATTGAATGGCATGCACACTTAGAAAATCAAAACCTCAGATGGTTCTACAGTGGGGTCATCTGATGGTTGAAAATGCCCTGATGGTAGAGCAGGTAATATGGAAAAAGGGAATTCGTTAAGTGAAAAAGGAGCTCGGTGGCACAATTGTTAAGCACTTGGCTGCTAACCCAAAGGAGAAAAGACCTGGTGATCTGCTCCTGTAAAGATTACCAAACCAAGATCAACCCTGTTGCGTTTGAGTCTGACTCATAGTGATCCTATACAACAGAGTAGAACTGCCCCCTTTGGTTTCTAAGGAGAGGCTGGCAGGTTCAAACTGCTGACCTTTTGGTTAGTAGCTGAGCTCTTAACCACTGTGCCACCAGGGCTCCCCAGTAAGGATAACAGCCTAGAAAACCCTGTAGAGTGGCTCTACTCCATCACATGGAGTCTCTATGAATTGAAAGGGACTCTCAACAACAAGCAGTAAAAATTCTCAATATTCCAATAATAGTAATACATTTCTCTACATGAAAAGAGTATAAATTACCCTAATATTTGGGTCTTTGCATGTTCATGAATTTACTGCTGCCTATTTTCTGAGGCATAACCCTGGTGGTGCAGTGGTTAAGATCTACAGCTGCTAAGCAAAAGACTGGCAGTTCAAATCCACTAGCAGCTCCTTGAAAACCCTATGGGGCAGTTCTACTCTGTCCTATAGTGTCGTTATGAATCAGAATTGACTAGATGGCAACAGCAACAACGGCAATTCTCTGAAGTAATGTCATGCAAGACAATTCTTATCTAAGCAAAATAATATCATTTATCAATCAAAAACAAGTTTTAATGTGAGAAAGAGGTATGAAATTACTTTCTGCTGCTTTTATTAGTAAAGACTTTATTTCCGGGGTCGCTACTTATATAAGAAAATAAGATTAAAGCCACAGCTTCAGGAGGTAGCTGGAGATAACAAATTATGGAGTTGTCATTGGTAGCCATAGGTCCAGCATTTTCTTCTTCCTCTAATGACTTGTTTCTGGAATGCCAGGAATTTAGCTTAAAAAGTACACAGTTCCTAAGAGCTCCAGTTTGTGGCCAATTAACTAAGTTAATTAAAGCATTCATTGAAAGCAAAGTCAAATATCTGAATAATCCCATATTCTCACAGATCCATTGCTGTTTTCTCAATAGATATAAGCTAAATATGTGACTGTGGCCATGTCAACAATGCACACTCTTTGTATTTGAGGCACTCTGTGGCTAGCACGATGCATCACAGTACCTGTTTCCTGACTTCTTTGTAGACAAAAGCTAACTCATTATTAACTGTCTGGGCATATTCAGTTCTCTCTATGACTGTATCAGTTAGAAGGTAGATTGAGAAATTGGTTAGGTCTCAATTCAAAACTCTGCTCATTTAGTCAAAATCTGCTATTTGAGACCATTTACAAACTATGTCTCAATGTCCTTTGTAAGTAAAAAATAGATATTAATACTTATGTCAGAAGGTTGGAACCCTGGTGGCACATTGGTTAAGAGATTGGCTGCTAACCAAACGTCAGCTGTTCGAATCCACCAGCGGCTCCTTGAAAACCCTGCGGGCCAGTTCTATTCTGTCCTATAGAGTTGCCATGAATGGGAATCAACTCAACAGCAACAGGTTTTGGTCAGAATGTTGTTGTGGGAATTAGATGAGATGAGGTATATAATATTCATATCACGCAGTGCTTGACACAAGATGGGCAGTCACTAACTATTCATTGAATGAATGTTTTTATCACATATACTCTGTGTAAAGTATAAAAGGAAGTTCCACAGAAAAGGGAATGACATTATGTATAAGATACAGATGAATTTTTTTTGTACAGCTGCCCCTGATTCTCACCGAGCCACAAGCTAACAAAGGCAGAAAAATCCTCGAGAAACGTTTGTTGGATTTTATAAGCATATGAATCACCTGGGATCTTTTTAAAATACAAATTCTGATTCAATATGTGGAATACGGGAAGCTGTATTTCCAGAAAATTCAAGGTGATATGCTGCCTGCCTACTGGCTACACTTTAGCAAGATCCTGGAGAATTTGAATACAGTACATGGCAATTTAAGAAATACTGGACTTAGATCCATATTTATCTAGTCCAACACTCCGTTTCCTGGCACAACAGCTTAAAATTAATCAATTAATCTACTCATGTAACAAGATATTCTTTAGTGTCTATTCTATCAGATACTTTCTAGATACTGGGTATAAAGTAATGAATAAGACAGATAAGGATCATGCCCTCTTTGGGCTTTTAGTCCAGTGGTAGGGCCAGGCAAGATGGATGTGTAAACAGACAATCAATAAAAATAGTTTCTGGATGTGATTAAAACTATGAAGAAAATAAAACGAAATTACTCTGAGAGTGTGTAGATGGTCAATGAAGGCTTTTCTAGGGAGGAGACAATCGAACAGAGACCTGAATGTTGAGAAGCAGTTTGCCATGTAACGATCTGGAAGTTTCGTGTGAAGAAAAAAAAAAAAAAAAACTGGAAAGGCTCTGAGGCAACAATGGGCTTGGTTTAAGAGAGGAAAAGGAAAAGAAAACAAAACATTGTAGTTAGGATATAATGCTGTAATGTAAATGGAAGGGAGTGATGGCCCTGAGATCGGAGAGGTCAGCAGACAAGAACAGGCATGGGGAGAATACAGGAAGGGCTGAAAACATCAGGGAAAACTTAGTGGAAAGGTTGTATCTGAGGTGGGTCTTACTGGCATCTCAGAGGGTTAGGGTATTCTCCGTGGGTGGAGGTAATGTGCCTTCAGGAAAAAAAAAAAAAAGATGGTGGGCTAAGCAGAACAGCACAATGGAAAAGAGCTAAATAAGGTATGGGAGACAAGTAGAAACAAAGAATCACTCAAAAAGCAAAGAAGGTTAATGTTGTAAATTCCTTATGTAAACACTACAACAATCAGAAATACACCATTATGCCATGCAAAGTAATCTAATAGTATGTGTGTAACAAACTCTCAATTACTGCAGAATGAATTAAAATTTTCTAAGTAGAAATGATTGAGTAACCACTAGAGAAGGCATAAAACTGTAACTCTTGGTTGACTCTAGACTGTATCCTCAACTTGCCTCGCTTTTCACAGAACATTGGAAACATAAATGAGAGAGGATAGATGGTACAATTTTAAAAAAAGCAGTGAAGAAAATAAGACATATGCAAGCCCCACTTGCAAGTTAGCAGGAAAAATATTAACTGTCTTGCACTGTAATGATGTTTTTATTCTACGTACCTATCCATGTATCTACTATCTCTATATCTATTGTACAGTTTTATTGGGATATGAGCCAAAACCTAAAGCCGATAAAAACAGAATTTAAAGGACATCCCATAGAAATTTCAGAGTAACTAAAGAAGAATGAATGGTATAATGATAATGCAATTGTAATTTTAATGAGCCTTCATTACTTATCGGTGAGGAAGTCTAATAATTTAAGGCCTTGCAAACTAGTGGCTATTAAAGTGGCTATTAATATATAAGTGCATTCCAATTGACTTCTGATTTTGTCAAATGATGTAAGGCCTTGCAAGCTAATAGCTATTAACGTGTTAGAACATTTCCAATTGATTTCTGATTTTCTGTCTTGTTTTTCAACTATATGAATAAAGGACCGTGCATTAAAATAATGCTCCAAAGCCTGCATCGGAGATAAACAGCTTTGAGCTTCTTATCCAGTAGCAGTGAGGAAGGGCATGGCCATTCATTCCTTCTCATCTGAACGCATGGTGTCCTGAGGCACACATTTCTGATATATTCATCCAGCATTGTGGGTATATCCTGTAACAAAATGACACGTTAATTTTTGCTCGTTTGTGTGTTGTTCCTTGGCCTCGTTAGCACCCTACTTAACCAACTAAGCTACAGAGTTCGGATTTTTCGTCATACTCCCTTTTGCTCGTTTATTTTTAATCCTTTTGGTTATCTTTGACATTTTTCTTTTTTTTTTTTTTTTTTGGCCTTTTGTATATCTCATTCATTCATTCATTCATTCAATAAATACTAGAAAAAAAAATCTGTCTGCTAGACATTGAGAATACAATTATGAATAAGAAAGGTCCAAAGCTTGGAGTTTAATGGGGTTAGAAGCAAACAAGCAAATGCCTATGGGAGAAATATGGGTGCTAGGAAACCCTGGTGGTGTAGTGGTTAAGTGCTACGGCTGCTAACCAAAAGGTCGGCAGTTCGAATCTGCCAGGCCCTCCTTGGAAACTCTATGGGACAGTTCTGCTCTGTCCTATAGGGTCGCTATGAGTCGGAATCGACTCGACGGCACTGGGTTTTTTTTTTTTTTTTTTATGAAACCCGTATGTGAAGCAGAAGGCTCGGGATGGTGATATCAGGAAACACTTCCCATGGAAAATTTTTCTAAACTGAGAATGCAAGAAAAGGCAGGATTAACTAGACTAAAGAAAAGTGTATGTACTGGGAACCAGGAGCCCCAAGCAGGAGAACAACATAGGAACTAAAGACTCATAAGGGAAAGAGCTTTAAAGACTCATAAGGGAAAGAGCTTAGCACGGATAAAAGAAATGAGACCTGTTCCACGTGACAAAAACTTCCAGGGCAAAGACAGGGAGTGAAGTGAGATGAGGCTAAAAAGGGAAACAAGAGCCAGGTCATTTGAGGTGATGTAAACTTTTAGGAAATCTAGTCTTTATCTTTAGAGCAATAGTCTTTATCTTTTTAAGCCCTGGAGTGACACCATCTTGCTTCTCTCATTTGTTTGCCTTGTCTTTGTTCTCTCCCTCTCCCAGTGTGACCACAATGAACAGTAGTAGTTTGATATTGCTATGCCATCATTTACATTTCTTGGCAATCTGCAACAAACAATCTCAATTTTTTACGAAAGAAAAAGATTGCCAGTCGTATAAAAATAAATTCCTTGGGAGACACAAGAGAGTTTGTGAAAGAGATACCAAGGAGTTGGGTCATGAAAACATGTGACACATGCTATGGATATATTTATTATTTGTCAGCGATGGCTTGTTTCTAGTAAATAGGGGAACATATTTCATCTGTGTTCTTTATTTCAAGTCTAATAAGTATAAAAACCACGTAATGGACATATATCTGCAGCATAAAAATACTGTTAGTTTTATACCTGATTCACATCTTTGCCTCTGATAATGAAAATCTCATTTGAAGAGATACGCACACACAAACACAAGTTCCTGGTGTTCTTCTAATATCTAGCTCTATGCAGTATCTGTCTCGGTAACGAATACATTGGCTTTCTTTTTAACTAAGACC
Organism: Loxodonta africana; assembly: GCF_030014295.1. NCBI lineage: Eukaryota > Metazoa > Chordata > Mammalia > Proboscidea > Elephantidae > Loxodonta > Loxodonta africana. Next base: position 71,866,734 of record NC_087349.1, on the reverse strand, counting down.
AAGGGGGATATAATTTAATTTATCTGGGTCCCCATCTGGTTTCAATTGCTCATTCTACAATGATTTAACAATGATAGACTGTTGGTGACCGTCTCTTTCCCAGGAGAAGGAGTTGACAGACAGCTGTGCAGAGATGCCATCTTCCCTATCCCTGTTGCCTGTGATGCCCCATGCCCGAAGGACTGTGTGCTCAGCATGTGGTCTTCTTGGTCCTCCTGCTCACACACCTGCTCAGGGAAAACCACCGAAGGGAAACAGATACGAGCACGGTCCATTTTGGCCTATGCAGGTGAAGAAGGTAAGGTCACCAGCTTCAGAAGGGACTTGAGTTTTTTTTTCTTTTCTCGGAAGTGGTGTTCATTTTCTTTGTGTAGCCTGGATGAGATAACATTTTATGAAAACCAACTACCAAAAGCCCAGCAATGCAAGAGGATTTGCTATCTCTTGAGGTATTAAGCAGATCAGTTCTCTTCCCAAAATTAATCTTGAAACTGGATGAACCTTTCAGAAAAAGAAGAAATGCTTTTGAAAGTGAACTCACTTTGTTGTCTGGTTTTCTTTTATTTTTTACCCTCTTAATGATTCAAGTTCTTTCCACTCTAAGATGGTAAACCTGCTAAAAGGTCTGAAAATGGCCCCCGAAATTCTAGATGCCAAGTTTCATTGTTTTCTCTGTATTTCAGTAGTCATTTTTCTCTTTTGAAATCATGTTCTCTCTCCTCATAAATTAGCATATAAAGTTAAGTAAAATGAAGTAAACTGACAGGACACCAGTATGTTTACTGCCTCACCAAAAATTATGTGGATTTTCTACCGTTCAGGTCTCTGAGCATATATAGACTCTGAGGTACAGAATCCTCATATGCATATTGTGTTCATTTTTAAAATATGTTGTTCCTAAATCACTTCATGCTATTGGGTGAACAAAGCATGCTTTGTCACATAGTCATACCTCACTTGTGCAAGCTTTATTGAGAAATACACGGCTCTTGGTAATTGTCTCTCAAGCTTATATCCAAATGCTAATTTGGCCTCTGTGTGACTGGATGATATAATGTTATACTTAATCTTGTCATTCTGGAAAATAACATAGGAGTAAGGGAAGCACAGAAGCAAATCAAGTTCTGTCACATTAAGGCATGTTCTTTCTCAGGAAAATTGCCGTATGTTATTTTAATATTATCAAGCTAAATGGGCCCTTCTCATTATTCACATTTAGTTCTGATAAATAATGATTTGTATTTATAGTATGTGTCTGTATGTCCCCCCACATTACCAACTTCAGTTATTAGGGTTTTATGGGCTTTCTTATGCCTTTTGTATTTTTCTCTTTCTGAAATGTTTTAGCAGTAGACTCTGATAGTGTTCTTATTTAATAAGACTTGCTATCTGTGTATGTAATATGGACGCAAAAAATATAATTACCTGGCCCTAAGATATGAGTGATAAATTTTACATATTAAAAAATGACAATGTATGCAAAAATTTAGAATTTTCATTATATCCAGCAACTTTTTTCTTCTCACCTTAATATAAACTTAATTCCTTGCTTCAAAAAAAAAAAAGTATATCTGTTGAACATACCTAATAGAAAAAAATGGACTCCTTTAGAGAGAAAGTTATATTACTTATATTGTCAAACAGTACTTCTAACCTTGTACAGATGATGTTCAGACGTCAAACTCTATCAGCTCAGATTATGTCACGGGCTTCATTAAAATTAGATCTGTGGTCACCCTGCTTCCTGTAAATCCATTCTTCTCTGCAGACACTTGCTGTGTGACTAGTAATGAGCGACTCTTCACCCTCTGAGTCACATGATGGATTTTGCCATGCTTGCAGAACTCACCAGATCATTATTTCAATAGACATGATGCTTCACACTGAAAGGTCATGAAATGTTTTAAAGGCAGACATTTATGATTACTCTTTGATATGCATCATGCACTTAGTTTGAAAGGGTAGGACTTCAGTAATTTTTAATTAAGTCTAGTAGCTGCATTATAAGCAATTCTTGATGGAAAATTATAGGTATTTATATAGTAATCATAAAAGCATAGAATTCAAAACATAATTCTAAATGGAAACCATGGTGGACACTCTGTCAATGGTGAATCTGCTGCTATTTATCTCTGTTAATAACATTTACACAAAATGGTTTAATTATATGAAATGTTTGATAGAGAATTTACCATTCGAAGAATATTTACTTAATACCTATTATTTACTGGGCCCTAAAACACATCTTCCCTTCCTCAAAATAGGTCTTAGCTAATTCTGAGCAATTTTTAAAATAATTTGGAACTGTATTTGCAGGAAGATTTAAAACATGTTTTCCTGGCAATTCCACATAAAAGCAGGTCTTTCTAGTATTTCCCAAGAATTTGTTTAGTATGTTCCGTAAATGTTCTTAATTTTTACGTACAGAAATTCATTGTGATAATCTTAAAGGGAAAGACCAGTTTAGGAAAATTATATGTTGAATGCTTAGACATGAAAGAACACTAGTATCTGGTGAAATAACGTACAGGGCAAGTTCATGTGCAAAGTATTTATTTGGATTTACAAAATAAGTGCTAAAACTTATACTTTTGTTTATCTCAGTCAGAACCTCACCATTAAACATTATGCTATAGATCAGGGTCTTAGTCATTTAGTGCTGCTATAACAGAAATATCACAAGTGGATGGCTTTAACAGAGGGAAATTTATTTCCTCACAGTACAGTAGGCTAAAAGTCTAAATTCAGAGTGTCGGCTCCAGGGGCAGGCTTTCTCTCTCTGGTAGCTCTGGAGAAAGGTCCTTGTCCTCAATCTTCCCCTGGTCAAGGAGCTTCTTAGGCATAGGGACACCGGGTCCAAAGGGTGTGCTCTGTTCCTGGTGCTGTTTTCTTGGTGGTATGAGGTCCCCAACTCTCTGCTTGCTTCCCTTTCCTTTTTTCTCTTGAGAGATAAAAAAGTGGTGCAGGCCATACCCTCCAGGGAAACTCCCTTTACTTTGGATCAGGGAGATGACCTGGGTAAGGGTGGTGTTACAATCCCACCCTAATCATCTCGACATAAAATTAGAATCACAAAATGGAGAACAACCACACAATACTGGGAATCACGGCCTAGCCAAATTGATACACACATTTTTGGGGGGACATAATTTAATCCCTGACAATCAGATAACACCTCTTGTATTAGTAAGGAGGCCGGGTGGTGCAGGGGTTAAGAGCTTGGCTGCCAGCCAAAAGATCGACATTGCGAATCCACCAGCCACTCATTGGAAACCCTGTGGAACAGTTCTACTCTGTCCTATAGGGTTGCTATGAGTCAAATTACGAGTCAAAGTCAACTCGATGGCAATAGGTTTTTTGGTTTGTATTAGTAAGGATCGACTAGGTTGTGCTTCAGTAAGAAACTGCCTGGAAGTTCAGTAACTTAAAAGAAAAAGATTTATTTATTCCTTATAGGAAGTTTTGCTACAGATTTAGGTAACTCCCCAGGGCAGTCTGTCCTCCATGAAATGGCTCTGCATTGTGTAAACTCTATAACAACAACTGCTTCCACAATCCCCCTGCCAGAAGAAGAAGGTAGTTGGAGAGTAAAGCAAAGTCGATGAAGTTCTTATATCCAGAAGTGATTTATGTCGTTTTATTGTTAAAGAAAGCCACATAACCATGTCTAACTTCAAAGGAATAGGAAAATAATCCTACTGTGAGAAGAGAAATGGCTTTTGGTCTTACCCTTGATTTACTGAGTCATTTTAGTGTGTATGCATTGTGTATTTGTGTATGTGCATAATGCGTATATGTGCATATATATATAAAAAAAAAAAAAACCCGTTGCTGTCGATTCCGACTCATAGCAACCCTATAGGACAGAGTAGAACTGCCCTGTAGAGTTTCCAAGGGAGTGCCTGGTGGATTCAAACTGACGACCTTGTAGTTAACAGCCATAGTGCTTAGCTGCTATGCCACCAGGATATATATATATATATATTTCCAATAAAAAGAACCATGGATCCTTGGAGAAAAGGCTGATTGCAGAGGACTGAAAAAAGAAAAATATAAGAAGTGTGCAGAGGATCATGTGCCAGAAAGTAAGGGAGAAGAAGACATGTCAAAAGGCTATAGAAGGGTCTCCTACCGGTGGTATATGGGACAAGCAGGATACCAAAACAAATAACAAAAGCAACAAATCATAATCCATTAAATAAAATGGGAAACCATGGATCCATATTGATACAAATAAATGAATGAATAACTTGAACGTTTGATGAAGAATATCTACATAGTCTCAAGTGTCTCCCTAATGAAGAAGTATGATAGACACCACCTTTATCCAGTGATCAAAGTTAGCATCACCAGTAATGGAGCAAATCAGAATCATGTGTCCTTGATGTGATGCAGTGAAAACATGACGTTATTTCTGATGATTTTCTTTTCAAAGATGCAGATACAGAATCTAATCCAGAGAACCACCACCATCTGTCAGTTTTTTGTTCTGTGGTATCTCGTGTGTTACTATGATGCTTGAAGCTATGTCACCAGTATTTCCAGTACCAGCAGAGTTACCTATAGTGGACAGGCTTCAGCAGAGCTTTCAGATTAAGACAGATTAGGAAGACCTGGCTATCTACTTCCAAAAATTAGTCAATGAAAGCCCTATAAATCACAACAGAATATTGTCCAATATTGTCCAATATAGTGCTGCAAAATGAGACCCCTAGATGGGAAGGTACTCAAAATGCACAGTGGCTACAAAAAAGGACTCAAGCATACCAACGATGATAAAGATGGCACAGGACTAGGCAAGATTCATTTTGTGGTACGTGGGGGTGGCCAGGGGAACCGACTCAACAGCAACAAATAACAATAATGAAGAGGAAACATCAGACAAACACTAAATGAAAAACATTCTACAAAATAACAGTTGGGTATTCTTCAAGAGTCTCAATTATGAGGATGTATTCCAGACTGAAGGAGACTAACAAAACATGACATCTAAATAAAACGTGACATCTAAATACAACATTTGATTCTCAGCTAGATCCTTTTCCTATAAAAAATATTTTGGACAAATTAGTAAACTTCAATGAGGCCTGATGATTAGATGACAATAATATATCAAGGTTAATTTCCTGATTTTTTTTTTTATTGTGTGTGTTTATGTATTGGAGAATGTCCTTGTTTACAGAAAATACATACTACTGAGGGTAGTGGAGCATCATTTTAACAACTTCATCTAAATAGCCTGAGGAAAAAATTATTTATACTGTACTTTTAATTTTTTTGTAATTTTGAGGTTAGTTCAAAATTAAAACATAAAAAAGAATAATGGAATAAAAACAATTTTTATATAAATGCTTTTCACACAGTCTTGAGTAACATTTTATAATATGAAAAAAATTTTTTTATTATCGGCAATACACAAAAATTGCCATAAGATGCCTCTTGTTGAAGTATTGTCTGATGGAACCCATATCACAAATAATAGCAGCTGGAGATAGTTAATGTAGTGGAGAAAGTAAAAGCAATTCTTTTCACTCTAAAGCAAAATTACATAATATATAAAGTCTCTAGCTCTGATTTCTTCTGGTTAAGTAAATTGGTAATTCTCTTTTTAACATTGAATGATACCTTGAAAAACCCTGGTAGTACAGCAATTAAGCTCCCAATTGCTAACCGAAAGATTGGTGGTTTGAACCCACCCAGTGGCTCCTCAGGAAAAAGACCTGGCAATCTGCTCCTGTAAAGATTACTGTCGAGAAAACCCTATAGGGTAGTTCTACCCTGTCACATGGAGTCACTGTGAGTCAAAATCAACTCAACAGCACCTAACAACAACAACATGATATCGTGAGGTAAAAAATTTCTTTGTATTATATAAATTTTAAGACTGGTCCAAAAAGCATCTATAAAATTATGTTAGGAAGTTCTAAAAGGAAGCAATCTTTTAATACTTAACTCTTTTTTTTTATAGGAATAGTAATAGGTTAAATTTAAAATTGGAATTAAAAATTGGTGTTATATTTTTAGCTTTCTCAATTTTTTGAACTGTTACACGTCCTTAACGAGCTTGATTTAAGAAGGAGAAATGATTACAAAATATTTTCCACTGAATATAATAACAACTCCTGTTAATTCTCATTATGTAGTTAATTATCTGTAACAGAACAAGAAATGAGAGAATATTTATTTTTGCAAAGTTCAGAATGACCTGATGTTATAACTTCATCAGCCAAATTTTAATATGCCTTCACACCTGCTTTATACATGCAGAGAATAGAGGCAAATTGAAATAGAATTATGCCAGTTTTTTCTCAAATAATAAGTAATCTGCAAAAAAAAAATTGAATTTTATAAAAGTGCAAAACACTGAGGAAGGGAATATTTCTAAGCTGTTCAGTTTTTCGAGCTAAATGCTTTTAATTCTAAAAGCCGAGGAACACCTGTATTTCCTAGAATGATTTGAAGAGCCCTGGACCCATTGTATGTAAATATATATATACACCCGTAACTTTGGCTTCTGAGTGAATACTGTCATTCCCTCACTCTTCCACTATTAACTTTGAACGGGGAGCTCTGTTTCAATCTGCCCCTACAGCACCATCACACAGAAGTTATGCAGGCTCCACAGTGGGAAGTCTTCTACCTCTTGCAAAAAAAAAAAAAAAGAAAAAAGGAGAAGGAGGGGGAGTATGCTGCGGTAGAATCTCCTGAGGTTCTCTGCAGCTCTTCCAATTCACTTCCCCCAAATCATGCCCTCCCCAATGCGTGTTTTACCCAGCTGTGGTCTCTGCTAAAGGAATTTGGGCTGCAATAGCAAAGTTAGAAACACCTTAAAACTGTAATTCACAGTACACTGATAGCCTCTTCATAGCATAACCCCAACCCACTTCTTTATCCTTGTTTCCAGTTAGTTCCCTATGTGAACGTTACACTCTAATTGACTGCAATCGATATGGCTAATTCCCAAGGTCATACCTGCCTGCATACCTTTTGCTTTTATTAATTTTTCTCCTATGTAGATAAACAGCTCTCTTCTTTCTCTCCTTTCCTAGACTCCTTTTCCTTCTCAAAAACTCATCTCGATGCCTTCTTCTGCCTTAGGTATTTTTGGCCCCCCAAAACTAATACGATCTCCCTCTTTTGAATCCCAATTATACTAGATACCTATCTTAATATAATTTATTATATTCTGTCTAGAATTATACCCTTTTGTATACTCATTTTATCCTCCTACTTCTTTCCCCCCTGGGTTGTATAAACCTTGAGAGTAGTATCATCTGTTTCGAGCCCTTCTAGGTATCCCCTGAAGCATCTCACACAAACTGTTTATAATGCTTAATGTGTATGTATCTAATTATTGTTTTGAAGAAGGTTTTTTTGTTGTTGTTGTTTCAGTCTATCATCTAAGTTGTAAGATAATCAGTGCCAGGACCAGAAACACGAGTGCTCAATACTCACCTGTTCAAACTTGGAATGGAGAGGAAAAGCCAGCTTTTCATATCTGAGAGAAAAGTTTCATATACTAGCTGATATTTCTATATGGGCATTTATATGGGCATGTTGTTATTGTTGTAGGTGCTGTAGAGTCAGCTCCTACTCATAGCGACCCCATGTACAACAGAACAAAACACTGCCTGGTCCTGCGCCATCCTCACAATCCTTGTTATGCTTGAGCCCATCGTTGCAGCCACTGTGCCAATCCATCTCATTAAGGGTTTTCCTCTTTTTCACTGATCCTCTACCAAACATGATGTCCTTCTCCAGGGATCGATCCCTTCTGATAACATGTCCAAAATATGTGACACTCCTTCCTGATAATGTCCAAAATATGGGAGATGCAGTCTCGCCATACTTGCTTCTAAGGAGCATTCTGGCTGTATTTCTTATACGGGGATAGAATTTTATTCATGTTGTAAAATGTCATCATATTATAAAGCCCTTCCTTTTGATAGAATGATAGGAAATCTAGATAGTTGTATTAATTACTAAGCATATATTTTTATAAGTAAGAGAGTATTCTTTAACACATTTATTACTAGTTTTGTCACAGGTTGCCTTTTATAATTTCCCCAGTACTGGAAAATATTCCCAGATGTCTCGAATTAGATCTTCCTAATGGATAAATTCAAAATTATATCTGTAAATTTTTCTACCGTAAGATTATTCCCCAAACAGCATGAGGATGCTGGAATAACTGAGTACTACTCTAAGCCATGCTTTCAAAACTGCCATATTGTTATTATAATTAAGACCACGTTGGGGCTTATCTGTGCAAGTAACCTGACATCAGACCAAAACTGCTGACGTGGCTTTAATGTGAATTGGGCAAGAAAATAAATAGCCTTTATGTCTGTAAACTTAACAGCTATCTAGCAGTCCCTTGACACATTATGCTGATGTTGTAGAAGTTTTTTTTTTCTTTGTCATCACCTTTTTCTAAAGCCAGCCAGTCAATTCCAATGTCAAAAACAATTCAGAGTTTTTAAGTCATAACTTAAAGAGCATACTGATACACACATGTAAAAGTATGTTAAGAAACACATTTTTTGTAGATCGATGATTTTACTATTAAATACAAACAGTTAATATTTCTATATATTTTTTACTACCTATATATTTTTTACTACCTATATCTATTATATATATGTGTATATATATATATATATATAAAATGTCTGTAATTATCATGCGTTCGTCTGAGAGAAAAGATTGGATAAATCTAGCGCCTCAGGGAATGTGTGCTAGGAGGGCTCATTTACTTCTCCCCAGTCCAATTAGTATGTTTCAGGATTCATTCCTATTCAAATCCTAAACTTCATTGCAGGTGCTGTCAGGACCACTAAACTCTGTGATAGAGGATAGGGCATGAACTGTGACAGATGTTTGTGTTCACCTTCATGAATCAGGGAACATTACTGAAATGCTGTTTAATGCAGGTTATCCTGATGTCGGTTCCGCAATCAACACTGTATAAATGATTCCAAATTGCAGTTAAGTTCTCACATAAACTGCTTCCCAATTTATTTATTGTGCAGAGGGATGTCTTTAATCATAACTGAAACCATATCTAAAGATCAACACAGGGTGTAGCCACCAGCTTTGTTTATGATGCTTGCCCAAATCTCAGACCCCTTGGGCTAGCTTCCCTGTTAGCTAAGGTCTGTAGCCACTGGTCACTTTTTTTTTAATTTGCTTTCCAAATATCTAAAACTCATTACTTATTATATTCAATACTTCCTCCATTTACTATCACAGATTTTTATGATGATGACCCAAGGTTTCTGTCATTCCGTATCAATAGCCAGATATTTTCTTTTCCTGAGAATGAAATCCAGAGGCTGCATATGTTCCAGTAGATCCAATGGTCAATAAGGAAGGCAATGTATTCCTCCAAAACTTTGCTTTTAACCATATAAGCTTTTTTTTTTTTTTTACATAATTGGCATTATAAAATAGCATAGTGGTAAGAAACTTGGCTTCTTGATTTCCTAGTTGTTGCAGTGGTCACATCATTCAAGCTATATGAGTTCCTCCACTTAATAATGTTTACCTCGTAAAACAGTTGTGGACATGACATGAGGGCACACCTATAAAGTGCTTATTATGGGGCTAAAAACTTAAAAAGGGTTCCGTAATGATAGCTCCCATACCGTAGTCCATTGATTGAAAAAATGTATCTCTGGAATTATTATATCTTACAATGGATACATTTTAAAACCACTGGGCCAGGCAGCAGTTAATCATATAGTTGCCATTGCTTATGCATGTAAACTTGGTTGTTATTCCTGCAATACTGTGATGTTTCTGCCAAAAACAAACAAACAAATAAAAAACTGCTAAGGACCACTTGGGGATGGAAAATGAAAATTGACACCTTCTGGTACAATTAAGAAAGCAACAGCATCCAAACTTAAAGATGACTATCAGCATCCTAGAAGAAAGTCCTGGAGACAACGGTGGAGCTGTTTTTTCGAAATGCTGTTTCACCAACACCCTTGATGCCACAGAAGATGATACTATGCAGGAGAACACAGGCTTCCAGGAGTGCGAGTTAAAAAGCGCTTTGAAAGGTTTGGAATCTGAATGTGAAGAAGTTTTAGAAATACCTCAACCAGTTCATTCCTCTTATACTTCCTTTTCGTGTATAGAAGAGTGATATGTTAAAAAAAAAAAAAAACTATGTAAATGAGTATTAAAAAGTGATTTCAATAACCATAAAATAAAAATTAGAGTTAATAAGGGATTGATGTGTCATAGTTTGCCGCCATTTGTCTTTCTTTAGTACATCTTAGACTTGAAAAAACATGTTATTATCATTACTAGATAAAGCATCATTCAATTTTAAAATGCCATTTCTAATCACCCTAGAGTCTAATACATGAAAATGTGCATGTGATAAGTAGCGCTTTAGAACCTGTAATTAAGACTTTCAATTTGACTATAACATTGGAAAAGACACTGGTTGGAAATCACATAGGCTTTGTTTGTATTTCTTTCTTCAGCTTCTCTGGAGAACAGTGACCGCTCCTTTTGAAGTCCTCCATAGCCCCCGAAATAAATATCGCACATACCACATAGTTTATATTTTAAGCCAGACTGTGCCAAATATGGTAAGATTAATGTGTCAGATTAATTTGCCTACCTAGCAGTGTGCTGGTCATATGCTATGTGCTGGTCAAGTAGCAGATATAATTGTTATTGTTAACCATGTTAATTCCAAGGGACAGAGAATGGCAGGGTTCCTGATGGCACCATATCTAATCTACTACCCTTGTTCATTGTTGTAGGTAGAGCTCGCTGTCCAAATAGCAGTGCTTTACAGGAGATGCGCAGCTGTAATGAGCATCCTTGTACTGTGTACCACTGGCAAACTGGTCCCTGGGGCCAGTGCGTTGAGGACACCTCAGTATCATCCTTCAACACAACTACAGCTTGGAATGGGGAGGCCTCTTGCTCCGTCGGCATGCAGACAAGAAAAGTCATTTGTGTACGAGTCAATGTGGGCCAAGTGGGACCCAAAAAGTAAGGGCTTTGGAATGACAACAGTAAATCCTGTGGTCAGCCGTGCAGAGGATTGGTTCAGGCTTCACTTGTTTCATGAAATGGAGCATTTTGATGCTTGTCATATCTGTCTTCAAGAGTAAGATGTGTTTGTTTTGAATGTCAGTCACTGATGAAGTTACGATAGCCTGAGAGTCCTGTGTCTGGGATCCATAAATTCTGGAGGAAACTTTTTATATGGTACCTACTTTCTGTTTTATAGTAGCACTTTTTGCTTTTATGAAGCTAGTGAGGCCATGAAAGAAGTACTTGCTCTAGGCCTGACTGATCAATAATGACAGTATGCGAAGTCCTGACAGTGTAGGTCATCCGTAACCTCCTATGTACCCGTAGGCTATGGAGGCTGCCAATCTAGTTTAATTGGGTAGTAGCCTTCTATGATCTGCCTTTCAATTCCCCTAGAAAATACTATATCAAAAAATACCAAGGCCAAACTTATTATATCTTCCAATGGTTAAAATAGTGAGCCATTTACTTCCAAGAGAGAGCCTTGGGATAGGATGAATGTTGTAAGTTGAGAAACTATCAGTTTCTCATTGTGGTTATGAGTACTATAATAGCAAGGCAAACAGTTTGCTAGAGGGAAGGACAAAGGACTTGGGAGCTGACATATTACAGGAGAAATATAAACAAAAACAAGTAACTGAGCGTTACTGGACTAATCAATACTTAGAGAAAATTAATTAAAAGTAATCAACTCAATTAATATTTCTTCAGGGAGAGAACCTACTTATCTTTCAAAATCTAGACAACATAAACTTTTAAAATTCAAACCATATATAACAAGAAATGTCAAATCAATCAGTTTTTCATAGGTATAAATGTGGCCTATTATTTTCCAAGTACTTAGCCAAGAAGGTAAGGGTCGTGTGTGATCTTAAGCATGCTACTTAACTTCTTCTGGCCTCAGTTTTTAAAGTTTGTTGAGAGGATTAAATAAAAACAATAACAGTAATGTAAACACTCAATAAATGTTAGAAGTTATTATTTTGTCTTAGGAATTTGAGGTACTTCTTAGTGTTTCAGGGAAATAATGTTATACCTGATGTATGAATACCTCTAGAGGGATAGGTAAGATTCCTGTTGTGAGCTGCTTTTTCTTGCCAGAGACAGACTTTTACCCAATATTTACCCAATATTCTATCCAATTTTACCCAATATTCTATTTGTTTATATAATTTGCAATTAGGAAAACATTAAAATATATATGCTGTAAGAAATTTGAATAAATTGGGATAATATTCCACATGCTTAATGGATAGCCCCAAACCAATATTTTGATAGAAATTATGATAATGTTGTTACGAATCTAACTCTGAAAATTAATGTACAGTATATTGAAGTTCAGTAGTGGTAGCCACAGGAGCAGAAGTCCTGAGTCCTGGAGGATTCTGGGTCCTGCTGGGACAAGCACAGAGGTGGAAACATTCACTGCAGGGGATTATAACATGACTGACCTGTTGTGGAGCAGAATGGAGGATTACTGTCTGAGCCTTGTCAGTGAACAGAGCTGAGAAGCTACGAAATATACGTATGCATTTAGTATACACATGTGCATACCCCAATGCAGGTATATGCCCATGCATACACACATCTATATTTATTCCTATATCTATCTATATATGTATGTGGATAGTCATAGATACATAGAAAGATATGTTCCTGTTTTATAATTAAATACCTTCCAAATGTAGATGTTGGTATTTTATTCATTATACAAACTATAAAATATTTTGCCCAGTAATGGATGACAACAAGCAAGTACCTGAGTACAAGCCTCTGTGTGAAAGAGCATGCTGGATTAGCTTCCTTAAATCCTTCAATAGGAAGTGTATCCTGAAGCGTCATGTCGGACTACTGCAATAATCCATTAAAAATTTGCTTCACCTTTGCAGCCTTTATTCAATGACCTAGATGCATATATAGATTTGTTAAATCAAATGAATTCACTTTGCCCTTAAAAATTAAGCAAACACTGAGCGTTCAAAAGAAATGTTTTTGCCCATCTCCCTAAATGTGAGTTAAAGCCAATGAATGCTTTTTAATACCAAGCATTTGAAACAAAAAAATGCAAATAGAAACCTTGTTTTAAACTCCTCTTAATAAAACAGATTACTGTGCAATGGTAAAATCAATGTTATTGATCTTATCTATCCTCCGAGTAACAAACTTCAACTCCTATCACATCTGTTTAATTTGACCTTGAATAAGATTTGGGGGGAAATCAATTCCTGATTTAAAACACAAACACTAAATACAAACAGTATAAAGGAGAAAAGAAGCATGTTGACTGAACCAATTGCTTCTCCAAAGAAGTCTGAATTAGTTTTATTGGATGTAATCTAGGCTGTATAATTTATTCTTGTGTGTTCATTTAACAGCTTTGTTGTTAGTAATTTTGTTCTCCACAGTTAGCCAAGTATCTTGCAGTGGACATTTCTAAGCTAAAACTGAATATTCGAAGGTTGCCAATGATAACATCGTAAATTCTATTGATTTAGTCAGGGCTGCAATTTGAAGAGCATGCAATTGAGTAATGCTCCCCTGTGGTTAACGTTATAAAATTGCCTTATTGAAAAAGAGTGCTTTCAATAATAATTACTAACCAATAATTCCATAGTTCCAAAAGAATCAGCTGAATTGTATGTGGGATGTTGCCATATAATATTTGCTGGATAAGAATGCACGTTAAATTGAACTATGAGTGATTTATAATTTCAATTGTAACAATACGTTAACTTCTATAATTCACATCTAAATTTCTTTATAGTCCATGACCTTGAGTGCTCATAGTAATTAGGGAAAATCCAAGCTTATCCTCAGTGGTAATCGAGGAGATTATTTCTTTTTGAAATATTAAAGCCTGTATATGTTTAAATCCATTTCCAAATAAACCCTAATGGTTTAAAACGAGAGGAAAGTATGTATCTATATAACTGATTAGAGCCTAATGTTTATGTATGAGATAGAACATGTAGATAAATAATAAAGTGCTATAAAGAAATTATGGCAAAGAAATTAGTGGTATTAGCTTTTTTCACTCATAGCACAGTTCTAAAAACCTGATTAACTTACTTGATGAAAGACAGTTTATCCCGACCTACAAAAAATTTGGCTTCCTCCATGTGGAGTCTTCTAAGATTCCATTTCCCACTAATTGATCAACTTATTCTAGCAAGAGTTACATTGGTTGTTTGGTTTATTAAGTCACAGCCTCTTAGATTAGTTGGCAGGGATGTATGTGACCTCGAAGCAGAACTGCTTAGGAATGAGAATACAGTGAAATCTGTGAGAGCCAGAACTCAAAGGGACTGCCTTGTTTTCCGAGTCTTGCAAGTTTTCTGCCTTTGACAGGGTGCAGTCTTAGCACTTTTCTATCAGTCTCTATTAGTGGATAATATTAGAGTTTTTTTTTCCTCTGACAGGTTTCCACCTTAAACAGGTTTCCAGCTTTCACAGGTTTTACTGTATTAAGTTACTCTTAATTATCTGAATTATGTTAGTGTATTCTATTGTCCTAATATAAACCATCCTCTATGTGCATGTTCATGACCAACATTTGCCCACCAGCAATAGGAGAATCAGATTATGAAGCTGCAGGGAAGAATTGGGAAATCTAAAAATCATAAGTATAGAATAAATAAGATAGTACACTGAGATCTTTATTCATCAACTTCCGAAAATGATGTTCTAGGAAGTACAAACCTTATACAAAGTAAGACACTTTTATGGTTTGTCATTCTGAATTTACTCTTCTAATCCCAATAAATAACATATTCTTGTTACTTTTTGAAAACAATTTAGCTATTTTATCATAATTTATGTTAATCACTTTTTTTTTTTTTAGTTGAACATTTATGTTTTATTTTTATTTGGTGGCACAAACATTTAACTGCTTGGCTGCTAACCAAAGGGGTGGAGGTTCGAATCCATCTAGTGACTCCATGGGAGAAAGACCTGGTGATCTGCTTCCGTGAAGATTACAGCCTAGAAAACCCTACGGGACAATTCTACTCTGTCACTTGGGGTTGCTATGAATCAAAAAAACTTGACAGAATCTAACAACAATAATAACAGTTTATACTGATTCTTTTTGTTCCAAAAAAGATATTGCAGTTTATAAAAATATAAAAAATATTCTAAGTCCCATAAATTAAAACTAGGGTCAAAAAGAACAAAAAATAAGAATAGAGATGCTAAATGAAATGAGTGATAAAGCAAAAGCTATTTATTATAATTTTATTTGTTTGTTATGGAACATATAATATATAGCTATAAATACAATATTTTTGAACACATGCACCATATAAATTTATTTTATGCTACACATATTTTATAAATATAAAGTCTAGGATAACTAGAAATTTTTTAATAGGCATTAAGCCTATTTAGTTACACAAAGGTGTAGAATTGGGTCCTTAAATTGGTCATTTGAATTGCCACAAAATTTCCTATACATATTAAAAATACATATTTTATATTGGAGAGATTATTGTAAAGGGATAAGGCATAATTATTATATTTCATTTTAGATAGCATAATTGGTATTATCAAATTTGTATATACTGCAGGGAGAAACTGTTTTAAGGTCCAGTTTGAAAGAATTGATGTATAGTTCTTGTCAAAACCAGAGAGGCTCCTGGGAATTAAATAACACAGATTGGTGACTGTTTAGCAATAAAATTTCTCAAAATATTAAATCATCTGGTTTTCTGGCTGACTATGGAGGACTAGTAATTTCCCTTTGCTTTTTTCAGGTGTCCTGAGAGCCTTAGGCCTGAAACAGTGAGGCCTTGTCTGCTTCCTTGTAGGAAGGACTGTATCGTGACCCCTTATAGTGACTGGACAACGTGTCCCTCCTCATGTAAAGAAGGTATGGTCTGTAAAGTTCTGAAGGTTATTCACCAGGAAGACACACTCATTTGGACCCCCAAGTCCTTCTGGCTTTGTAATGTTCATGATTCTTACACCGAGAGTGTAATTCTCATTTAGCATGAATGCCATATAACTTTGGTGTCTCCCTAGAAAATAGTATAGCCTTAAAGTATCAAATAACGTTTATGCCAAAAGCTGACTTAGAACTTTATCATATAGATCAAAATTAAAGGATTCTAGATTTTATAATACTAGTAATATTTGTTTTTACATGAAATGTAAAAGAATAGTGGTCTTATGTAATTAAGAAAGAATGTATTTTGTTCTTATCAATACACACCTGGCTTCCAATCAACTTAATGACAAGAAACAACCATGGGACCAGGTGATCACAGATTTAAACATGAGACTCCAAGGAAGGGAATAAAGGAAAGAGGAAAACAGCCAATTTTTTTCTCTGCCAGTGTTTAATTAATGTTACGAGGCATTTGCAAGATAAGGATTTGCTTCCAGTTTGGTTTGGTTTTGCTTTTATTGTTCACAAAGACCCTTTAGTGTCATGGCAGACACTTTGATAATTCTTTCCATACTCTCCAGGACCAGGTCCTTTCTCATTGCTGCTGAAAAAGGTATCAGCATCCTCCAGATGACTTATGCAATCACTGAGCATATCTCCTCTCAATGTCGCAGATTACACTGTGTCCTATTTTTTATTTTACACTCCCAACAAAGAGATAATTTTTTTCTTGAATTCTCTATGCTTTTATTTTGTTTAGGCTTCTTGACTCTAACTAGAAAAATTCAACTAAGGATCAACTTCTAGTTTAACAACGAAACAATTAAATTGACAAGAAATTGTTTAATTCCCTAAATTTAGTATATCCAATTACAAATTTAATAATGGATTATTTTTACAGAGTGATTATCATTTTATGTAGTTGAAATGTAAGCTCCTTATGCTTTTTTAATTTGAAATACTCTTGAGTATCAAATAAAATTAAACCACAAAGTGGGCAATAATTTAAACAAATTTTTAAAATGCTTTTATAGGCATCTAAAGAGCTTTTGAGAGAAAAGCAGCTACATGCATACACTTTAAAAAAATTAATGGTATTAAACTTACTAAAAAAGCGATATTATAGTCTGATCTTTTCCCCCAGATTTTCTTTTTTTTATCTCTATTTTCTTAGGAACTAAGTAACACCTGCTATAACTTGATTTGGTCGTAGTCAGCAATAGAATTGTACTTTTTTATAGGTTATTGTTCTGTAGTAATTGTTGGTTATTTGTCACTATAGATTATCACAATGAAAAAAAGTTATTTGATACATGGAATTCATATGTTTGCCAATATTATTCTTGACATTTTGTATTAGTATTGCATAAGGTCATTTACTAATAATGCCAAAACATATGCATTTACATTTGTAACCAGTGATTAATAATCTAACAATTTTATCATTTTTCAGTAAAATATTTGAAAGTGGGAGAGACCTTAAGCTTTTCCTTATATTGGCTATTTCCTTTTATTGAATAAGATACTTTAAAATTAAACTTGACTTAGTCTGAAGTATTTCAAAAAAGAAAATAGAAATGATTCCATTAAATTCTTAGATAGCAGTGAAAATGAAGGATCAAGTAAATTTCTCTCATTTTTTACTCTTTGATAATAACTTGGGATGTTGAAATGTATCTAGGAATTAAGAACCAGTTCAGTAGCCAACAAATTTTATACTGTATGTTTTTGAAAATGCTTTTGTGATTTTATTATGCATTATATTTCTGGAAAGTAATATATATATATGCAACTTACTCAAAAAAAAAGCACAGTAACTGAAAATCAAATAAAATGCTTTTCAGTTTGATCTCTGCTGATGACTTTTATAGTATTAAGAAGTGATTTATTCTTCTCTGATCCAAAATTTATAAAATAAAAATCATTTTATGTGACAAACGATGATAACTCATATGATGCAGTTTTAAAAAATTTTAGCTGATAGATGAGAGAATAGTTGTGAATGCTATGAATACATTAAATAAATGAGTACACATCTTATGTTTATGTAATATGTAATATATATTTTATTTATTATATAAATGTATATCTTATTTATTATATAAATATACATATTTATATAATAAATATACATGTTTATTATATGTATAATGTTTATACATATAACAAATATACTTATTATGTAAATATGCATATTTATATAAAAATAAATACTTATTGAATTCTTGTTTATTAGCACATTGCTGGTTCTATAGAGATGATACAGCCCCTGTCTTCAAGGAAGATTTTGATCTGATGTAAAATTTAAAACTTTTCTAAATAGACCAGATAATGAAGCTTTATGTGTGTCATAAAAAGATTAATGGTAAAACAGAAGGAGCGCTAGGAGTGGGGAGAAGGGAAAAATCATTGTGGGAGCAAATCTTATCAAAAAGAGGTAGAAGAGATCTTTCTGAAAGAGGGACCACGTAAATGGATTCCAAATGAAGATCAAAGGCATCAGGAAAAGCCTTTAATGACCATGAGAAAGATGTGTTGGAGAAGAGTATGGGGCCAGTCCATTGGAGTCCAGGGTGTGTGTAGGAAAGTCATGATATGAAGTTGGACAGAAGAGTGGAGTCAGGTCACAGGAGAACAAGTTGGACTTACTCTGATATATCAAAAAACAAAAACAAAAAAAACCCAATGTTGTTGAGTCGATTCCAACTCACAGTAACCCTACAGAGTAGAGCTGCCCCATAGGGCTTCCAAAGCTATAAATCTTTATGGAAGCAGATTGACACATCTTTCTTCCGTGGAGCAGCGGGTGGGCTCGAGCTGCCGACCTTCTGGTTGGCAGCCAAGTGCTTTTCACTACTGCACCACCAGGGCTCTCTCTCGGATATACAGTGGGAGATGATTTTTAGTTTTTGAACGTAGGCATGAGTAAGGAGTTTCATGGTGTAATGGAGTGAGTGGAATCAGCATATCTGCTTTGGAGACCTGCCTGGGTCACTTAGCAACCAGGGGACTTAAGGTAGGACACAAGCTCTCCAAGCTTTGGTTATAACATCTATCAGTTGTTCCATACTTCAAATTAGATAATATATGGCAAAGTGCTCTATGTTTTGTGAACTGTGGTCTAATCGAGATAATACTTATCTATAGTGATTATAAACTCCTATAGGAAAGGAGGAAACCCTGGTGGCATAGTGGTTAAGTGCTACAGCTGCTAACCAAAAGGTCAGGCAGTTTGAATCTACCAGGCGCTCCTTGGAAACTATCGGGCAGCTCTACTCTGTCCTATAGGCTCGCTATAAGTCCGAATCAACTCAAAGGCAGCGGGTTTGGTTTTTGTTTATAGGAAAGGAACTTCTATCCTACGTATGTTCGGTATCTAGTAAATGCTTTAATTTGGCATGCTGAAAGCAGTTTTTTTGAGATTAATTATGTATCAGTATGAAAAAAGTATTTTGACCATAATGAAAGCAAACTTATTAATATAAATTTATAACTGAGTATTATTCATTGGAGATTTACTGATAAATTTACTAAAAATTATTTTTAAATGCTTTGTTGTGTCATTAAACATTGTATACACTATTCTAAGTAATCATTTTTTTTTTTTTATTAAACAAAGATTTCTTAAGTAGCTACAGTATGCCAGGCACAATGCTAAATATAAGGGATACAGCAGTAAACAAGGAGACCAGTGTTCCTGCTCTCAGGAAACTTACTTCCTGGTGTTGTGAGACAGACAAAACATCTAAATAACTGTTTTAATCTGTCAATGAGTGTTAAGAAAGATTAATTACTGAGCATGAAGATCAGGGGAAAGGTGTATGGGATTTGAGGGAAGAGACAAAGGTGTGACACCATTTTGGGGAGGGCAAACGTCGACAAATGAGTAATATGTAGTAGAATTTTTAGGCAGTATCATGTGACTATTTAGTCAGGTGCTAGTGTTTCTCCAGCCATATTTAACTGCCTTCCTGCAGGCATAGTATAGGAAAATAATTGATTTCAATTAGGGTTCGAGTGTTTCTGGGAGAGTCCAAGAAAGGAAGAGAGGAACAGAGAGCGAAAGGTGTTTGCAAGGGATTTAATTATAATAATAATGGAGTACGAAATATAAATAAATTGGATTGGGAGGGAAATGAGGCCATGAAGTGGTGATAGCTAGTGAAAAAGTGATAGGGAAAGTGGATTGGCAGTCTCCATTGAGATTACAGAATGTTAGTAAAACAAGAACTGGACCAATAAACTGGAAGGTTAACAGGTGTGGTCAGAAAGTGATGTTTGAAGATGAGAATGTGCAGCTACTGATGATAATAATAATAACATCAAGGAATAAATAGGAGAGTGAGTAATTAATGTGAGATGCAGGGAAAGATCATTGGCTGTGAGGAGTGCAGTAATTCAGTGTCCAGTATGGTGAATGAATTAATTAACCATGTGGATTCCAAAGCCACAAAAATGGTGATAGAGGTAGGAGTAGAAAAGATCACCATGAAGGACTTTTAAAGTCATCAATTTATGAAGAGTTGATAAATGATTGTTACAAGGTGGATATCTGATGGTAAAGTTAATAGCAGTAAGGAACATCAAAGGAGCTGGAGATTTTTGAAGGTAAAGGGGGGAGAAAAGACTGGGAAATAAAAGGCTGGGCAGAGCGAGCTTCCACTGGTAAACAACATGAAGGAAATTCTCCAACAAGAGACTGAAACAAGGGACCATGAGTGGTAGAAGGGTAGAGAATGGAAAGGAGTGAGAAATTGAACTGCATGTAGATAGCACTGTGAGACTGAGGGTCCAAGCGATGGTGGCAAACATGAGGGAAGAGGGTGTCTAGTTTCTTTTGGTGACTTGTAGGTATGTGAGGTATAATGGGAGAAGGTGGTTAACTGCCATAAATTAAAATCCATGGGGCCATTAGGAGACTGTTCTTTTCTGCAGCTCTTGGAATGGTGGTGACCAAGGAGTGCAACAATAGCAACTCAGGAATCCACTGTATTGGGAACAAGAGGCTTTCGGAGAGCAGAAGATATGTCTGCCTGGGCACAGAGCATCTCACTGGGCGCGAGAGATCAGTCCTCCCTGTTTGGTAGCTCTGTATTGAGTCTTCTAGAGCAAAAGCCTTTCAGAAACCCTAAACCTGGGCACTCAGACTTTAAAAGAATGAGTATAACTGTGATTTGAGAAAATAAAGAAAAACTGGGGGTAACAGAGGGAGTGGCTGTAGGACAACAGTGCCAAGATGCTCTGCGCTCCAGTGAAGCCTTTTCTGTTTTGTCTGTAGACTGCTCCAGCTGTGAGCAAGAATACAATGGTGTTATAGAAAACTAGCCTTTTGTTGTGAGAAAAACTAAGCAATGGCATGAGGTTAGTTTTTTCCATTATTTGGCAAGAAATGGAATGATGCCAGCTTCGTTGAAATTACAGTGGCTTCCGGACACAGTTAAAAAAATGCTAAACGAAGTTGAGTGTTCAAGGAGAGATGATAGCAGCAGAAAATTAATACAGGGATGGTGAGGTTCTTTTTAATTTAATTCTGCAGGTAAAGTCTAAATTCTATAAGAATTTGGAGCTTATTAAAATGTATAAGGCTACCCTGCTTTTTAAAACTACTTTAAAGAGGTAAAATTACACTGTGGTATTATAGAAAACAGAAAAGAATAGCTTAGGATTCCAAGAAGAATAAAAAGAGTTATTTGAAATGTTACTCAGCTCTCTCTCAAGGTATGTCTTGAAAAACCAATGGCGATAAAGATCAGCATTGAGTAGAGAGTGGTTTAATCCTCAAACCAGTGCACTTGTTCATTTTTTTTCAAATTTTCATAAATTTTGACAAAGGGCATTTTAACAATAGAAATCATTTATGCATATCAATTATTTGTAACTCTAATCTTAAAAAAATCAATACTTTTGATCTAATGCATTTGGTTGCTCAAATTCTATTTGCTCTTTTTTTTTCCTGTCTACATTTATTGCCTTGAGAGCTAGGACAGATACTGCAGAGTCATCTGTTCTACGCTCTTGCCCTTAAGCACTACATACTACACTGGAATTACCTCAGAGATCTGAAAACTACCTCTGCATTTTGCTTCTTGCATGAAACGTTTCCCTTTCAATTTGCTATCACTATGCTGCTCCAGCCTGCCACTCATCCTATTTTCATTTTTACAGGTCTTGATAGTTTGGCCTGCCCTTTAAATCCTTCCATCAAGTGATTTTTTTCCGGTGAAATCTATCTTGAATGTCTTATGATACTCATGTTAACTCTGTGAGAGATTACATGCTCTCTGAACCAACGTCTCATTATCACATAATTGTTTTCTGAATGTATAATGCTTTTTTTCTATTCCTATCCTAGATAGGTATTTTCAAGTATAAACACTACAGGTGATTGCCTTTATTTTTCCCAAGCTTATCACTTCCAGTGAAAAAAGTAATAACTTACTTTTTTATTTATCCTCAATGCACAGACTTAGTATCCATGTACTTACTGCTATAAGGGAACAGATAACAAAGAAATAGAAGATAAACGTTTAGTATTTTTTAATCCAGTTAAGGTGAAACGTAAACGTGTCTGTAAGTTCAGCAAATATTTATTAAGCACTTACTATATACAAGTAATGATCTAGGTGGCCAAAACATGGACATAAATGGAAACTACATATATACATCAACCACATATCATAAATTAGGCATAAATACATACAGGAAACTATGAAGGTTGTAAAATGGCAACTTTGTCAGCTCCCTTTTTTAGTGAGTATCCGTCTACTTTTCTTTGTTAACGTTTGCTGTAGCTCTCCCTTTGTGCTCTATTTTTTTTTTTTACTGGCTGAGCTTTATAGTGCTCTTGTTTCTTTGAGTGCACAAGCAATTTCTTGACTAGGAGTTCAGATGAAAACAGACCTCCCAGTGGGCAGACACATGGATGTCATGACACTTTTTATGTAACCCCATTTAACTTCCTCTATGGATGTTATAGCTTTGGAGTATTCTGCTTTAACCAGGTCACAATCTCTATGCTGTGGGCTGCACAAGGTTAAGGAATTTGAACGTGTGATAAAAATAAATGGATTGCCATTGTGGAATCCATTATGGACTTGAAAAGAGTCATCATGGTCTTATATATCAAGTACAAACTTGTGGAGTTTGAGATGAGAAAGCACTAGAATGTTACAGGGTTGCATATTAGGTGATATTTTTGCTTTGAAGTCAATGAACAAAATAGAATTGAAACAATAACTTTTGGTTTCTGCTTCCCAAATTGGAGCAGTCCTCTCCAACGCATCAGGATAGGTGATATCTAGATAGATAACTCGTAGTTACAAAATAGTAATTTAAGATGAAATTGATGAGAAATTTGCCATCTTAATAAATCTGTCTTTAATTCTGAAATGACAAATAGTATAATTGTATTTTTACACCATGAATATTAACTTAATGACCCAGGAGCTTCAATCTATAAGATGCCTTAATTCAGTGTTCCCTCCAGTATTTAGATCCCTCGGTCCCAATCTCAGTTCTGTTCGCTGTCTTCTCTGCAGGTTAAGAAGGGTTGAAGAGTGATTTCCTCTAAGAATTTTGAGCATCTGGGAACCAAAGACCACTTTCTTTGTGCTCTTTTCCTCTTTTCTCTGTTGAAAAACAAGCAAACCAAGAAACACACACACACACAGCTCCTTCCTTCCCCCAATGCAAAACAAAGGATAAGAATGGTCATTTAGTTTGTATATTCTTTTAGAAGGATTGAAAACAGATCATAAATATAAACCAAAAGAAAAATAGTAATAAAAAGTATAAAAGAAAGATGAAGCAGAGGGGCAGAGGAAGAGAAAAATTATATCGGAAAATCAAAGTTATGGTAAGCTCCTGCAATTGAGAAGAAAATTAGCTCAGAGATTCTGGTTACTGAAGCAAAAAATAGAAGCACATGGATTCTTAACATGTTGTCAAGGGAAACAAAATTTTTCCTAGCTTTAAATTACTAGAGGACTTTATCACCCAGGTCTTAAAATAGGGGTCATTGGACAACATAATAGATGTAGACTGTACCAGCAGTTTTATTAAAAGTCTTATTGGCCTTTCTTAGAGCTCCTCTAAATAAATCATATGTAACATGTAAAAGATTCAGTTGGCATTCAAACTAGTATTGTTACAATAAAAAAGTCCGTAATGATATTTTCAAATACTTTAATTCTGTGTTGCTCCCTACCCCATTACCTGAAGCATTCCAATTATTCACTCTAACAGTTGATGCAATCGTTAACTAGTACAGGTTTCCCCACAATGGAAATAATCCAAAAATTGTATGTCAGTCCTTAAACTGAGAAAAGACATAGAAGATTATCTATTCCAATAAATCTCAAACCTGGCTTTTCAGCCCTATTACCTGGCAAGCTTTTTAAAAGTCAGATTCCCAAATCTGACTCCCAAAGATTCTCATTTAGTAGTTCTGGCTAAAGTCCCAGAAATCTGTTTTATTTATTTATTTGTTTTTGGTTTTGTTTTTTAAGAGCTCTCCAAGAGATTCTCCAATGTCGTCAGACATTTTGGAATCAGTAATCTGACCCAGTCTCCCTCTAATGCAGGAGCCAGCTCTAAACATTTCTGCCAAACTGTGTTGAGGATTACTCCTACTTCCTGAGACAGTATGTTCCATTGCTGGAAAGTTCTAATGTCAAATCATATTTTTCCACTGACTAACACATAACTTTAAAAATGTTTGATTTCATTTCTAATTAAACTTTAATTATTAGAAGCTGCTATCCTCTTAAATTTTTCTGCTCTTGTAGTCTGTGTATCACATATTTAATGATCTTGCAAAAGAACATAAATGTATCAGGGGAACTCTATTAAAATAATCCTTTAGGGAATCTTTTATAAATGAAACTGTGCTAAATGGCTATTCATCTTTAGAGTGTATATATTATAATTGGAACATATTTTATTAAAGTTGGCAGGCCTTATATATTATCTGTTTCTAATATTTTTTTAAAAAATTGAACATCTTCATATCATAATACTGTCAAATTGATATCTTCATTGAAGATAAATCTTAGTTATTTTCATTGCCTTTTGACTTAATCTAGAGTGATTTACTTTCGGTAATCATTACTATTTTGAGTGTTTCTCTAAAAATCTGCCTCTAGGAAATCACTTACATTTCACTACTTGCAGCACTGATGTTTAGAATACGACCTGAGTGGAAGATCTTAGGCTGTTTAACATGAATAATAAATGACTAGAATAATTTATGAGTTATGCATTTCAAATTAAGTCAATAACAAAGAAATAAAATTTCACATTAAAACATTGAACATATCCTCCTACAGAAGATTCATTAATGTATACACTGAGGAGTACGAGTCCCATGTGGTAAAGAGGGCTGTGTGAAAAGGCAGGAGTATAAACTTAAGGCACAGGAAAGTAAATTAATTAGATCTGTCATATTTCTCAAGGGGAAAGAAACATACAAAAGAGCAATTACTCTGTTACTGCACATAAGGAAGGCTCTAGTTGAGAGTGGAACTGTTTTCTCCATTCTTCACATTTCAAAGTATGAATTGATTGGGTTTTCAACACAAACATTCTTTAGGAGAATTTAGTAAATGATTAGATGAGGCCTCTCACTCAGGGATGTCAAAGCACATGTGTCTGGAGGCAATGTAATTTCTTCACACTGGCTAGTATTTGGAGATTCTTTTCTCAATGCAAAATAAAACCAGTTGCAGTCGAGTCAACTCCAACTCATGGTGACATCATGTGTGTCAGAGTAGAACTGTGCTCTGTAAGGCTTTCAATGGCTGATTTTTTGGAAGCAGATCATCAGGGCTTTCTTTCAAGTCACCTCTGGGTGGACTCGAACTTCAACCTTTAGGTTAGCAGCTAAGTGTGTTAACCATTTTCACCACCCAGGGACTCCTAGTGCAGAATACCTAGGTTAAAAAGCTGCCTCATTCTAGGGGACTCGGGAGTCAGGAAGCAGTCTCGGCATCGGGTCATCATTCAGCTGCCAGCCAATGGAGGCCGGGACTGCATGGATCCTCTCTATGAAGAGAAGGCCTGTGAAGCCCCTCAATTGTGTCAAAGCTACAGGTAACACAGTTAAAGGAAAAGCATCCCGAACAATAAGCTTGTTAAATACTTTAAGATCATATTCTTTTACGTGATTAAAAAAGGAAGCCAACACAATCCACAGGCTTGGTGGAGTTTGGATGTTTGTGGCTGTCTGTGCCCTCTCTTGCCTCTTTAGGAGAGCTGTAGTGCTACAAAATCCTCTCCAAGGAGATGAATACTTGTCTAATGGCCAAACTACCATTAGCTCCAGTAGTTTGGGGGAATTTCTTATGCTGATATAAACTATGAGAAATGCAGAAAAGTGGTTAATAATAATGAAAACATGCTTTAGGAAGCAATTCTTTTTCACTTAGAGGAATAGCCTAAGCATTTCTCCCCTGGCACCAAGGAGCACCTGTTTCTCATAAATGCTGGCATTCTGGCTTAGGAAATGACATCTTTATCTCAATGATGCTAGTAAGATGTCTGTTCTGTTCCTTTTGTGGCCACTCCAAACAAAATTAAGATTATTGAAGCTATATATCATCTTGATAATTTATTAGAGACATTTTGTCTCATGACAGTTAAGATAGAAAGGGTCTAATTGAAACCTGATGTAGAATATAATTGCAATCCTGACAACAAATGAAATATTTTGGCATCAATTGATGGAGCTTATAATTATCAAATACTAATTTAAGATGAAATTGAAGGCAAATTGTAATCTTAATATATATGTCTTTAATTCTGAAATGACAAATAGTATAATTGTGTGTTTAAACCATGAACATTGATGACTATTAGCCTGTATTTATTTTGGGAATTCATTTTTGGAATGTGTAATGTAATTGCAGTTTCTGAGTTACCTCTACAATGCTAACCAAAGGAACACTATACAATACCTGTGCTCATGACTGGAATGCAGCTTCATAACTTGAATGCAAAATAAATATACCTTATTTAAATGGGACACATCATTTCTGGTGCTATCTGGTACATCTCTTAGCAATCCTAATCATTAAAAAGGTCAACTGTTATTTGTAGAGTCCATTCCTATAGAACTTGACAATGGTGTACTCTTCTCCTCCCTGCATAGAAAGTACTTTTATCTTTAATGCTGCTATTTGTGTTACCTTGATGGAGATCTACCTTAAATGTAGATAGGACTGAGCATTCTCAAATAATTTCCTGTTTGCAGTGGTCAAAGTCATGTCTCCAATGGTATGTCTATGATTTGCTTGGCATTTTTGCCTCCTGTCCATTGAGCTCCCACTTTTTTCTTGTAGGTGGAAGACTCACAAATGGCGCAGGTGCCAGATAGTTCCCTGGAGCGTGCAGCAGGGCAGTCCTGGAGTCCAGGAAGGCTGTGGCCCAGGACGACAAGCAAGAGGTGAGAGGTCCCATTCCACAGTGGATTTGCTTTTCATTCCTCCAACATCACTAGCATTCTCATCTGTTTGATGAGTTTTGCGTTGACTCCATGCTTTGGAAACGCTGCAGAGCAGGTATGAATCTGCTACCACCCATCTACAAAACACCAAAACACAGAAGCTTGTGTTTTTAAACCGTCTTTTGTTCTTTGACATTAGCTCTTAACTCCTCGGTTTAAGTTCTTCCCTCATGCATATTTGGAAGATAATCAGACCAAGCTTTTGAGAGGGTTATGAGGTAGATGATACAATGTAGTTTGTTTTTTGTTTTGGGAGCAATGCAATCCATAACATTTTGCTTGCCACCATAATGGTAAGATCCTTACTTCCTTGCCTGTTTGTATATGTGCTTGCATATAATGTAATATAATTGGTTAACCACCCCAGAAGTTTCCTATCATTACCATGACTACCCACAATTCTGTTCGTATTCAGTACTGATTTTTCAATGACAGATTTATTTACTCAAAAATGTGTGAACTGCAATCTGTCGGCACTACTACATAACAGGGGATCTTGCAGAAATGGTGGCGAAAATGTTTCAAGCTTGCCGTAATTATTTACTAGACATAACAGAGAACGCTTAAATCCTTTGACACGTGTTGTTGTTTATACATGAAGCTAATTCAGTCTTTACAGAATACATTTCGTGTTTTTACTCATATTGGCTTTTAGTGCATAGTTTCTTCTATGTTTTAAATGTAGCTTAATATGCAATTGAACATGTAATTACCTTTCTTTAATTCATAAAGACATGTTTGCTCCCTCATCTGTAGTCAGGTATTTGGTGATGATATAAAGTTTGAACAGATAGGGCAGAGCTCCACTTTTTGTTGATTTGATCTCTTAATAACATCTTTACAATGTAAGGTTGCGTTTTTAATTTGGGAAAAATGACTTCTCTTTTGTAAAGGTCTTATATTTATAATCTTCATTTTAGAAGTTCCCATTTAAAACATAAAATTTGATTTATGACTTTTTAGGATTCTATTTTCTATGCTCAAATTTTATTATATATCCCCTACAGCTTCAAGTTAAAAAACAAACAAAAAACTGTTGCTCTTTACAGTTATAGAAATTTAGGAATGTAAAATCTAAAATCATTCTCACCATTTCAAATCGGTCATTGAGAAATTGAGTGATAAGAGGTGTCCTTTTCATGCCTGCTAATTTCTCTTTGAATCAAGCGTACATTTGTAGACATTTTGGGCTGTACATAGAGTTTATAGTGAGGAAGTACATAATTTGGGAATCGGGAAACGTAAGTTATAGTTTCAGTTCTTTCACTAACACAGTGTGAGAATTGCTCATCTCTTCTCTCTAGTTCTAAGGTTATTAAGATTTAAAAAAAAAAAAAAAAGAATAAAGAGATGATTGGACCAAATGATCTTTTAGGATTATTCCAATTTTTAGATTCTATAATCTATTTTTTTTTTTTATAATCTATATAATGGGCCTCTTTCTTATATAATGGGCCCAGGTGGCACAGTGGTTATAGCACTGGGCCGCTAACGGACAGGTCGGCGGTTCAAACGTAACAGCCACCTCATGGGAGAAAGATGTAGCAGTCTGCTTCCCTAAAGATGACCGCCTAGGAGACCCTATGGAGCCGTAATACTCTGTCCCGTAGAGTCGCTGTGAGTCGGAATTGACTCGACGACGAAGGGTTTTGGTTTAATAATCTATGCACAAATAATGCCCAGAAATCAAACTGTGAAATGAAAATCTGAGACATGGCAGAAGCAGGAAAAGTGTGAAAATAGCGTCAGTTCCGAATTCTATCACTTACAAACTGCACAACCTTACTTGATTCATTTTCTCTCTCTCAGCCTGAGAACATAAAGAGCCTTGGAGTGCTTGACCCATATTAAGTCCTGATGAAATGTTAAATGTTCCCCTTCCTAAAGATCACAGCACCAGTGAATGTTCACGTGTGTCACATGAGGCATAAAAGCAATATTAACATGAGCCTTTTGTTTTTTGATACATTAAAAAAAAGAAAACAACAGTGACTGTCAAGTCAAATCTTACTCACAGCAGACCCAAGTGTGTCACAGTGGAACTGTGCTCTGTAGGCTTTTCAAGGGCTGATTTTTTTTTTTTAAGTAATTTGCCAGGCCTTTCTTCCAAAGTACCTCTGGCTAAACTCAAACCTCCAACCTTTACAGTAAGCAGCCAAATGCGTTACCTGTTTGCACCACCCAGGGTACAAGAACTGTTCTTTCAGTAATTACTGGTACCCTTCTCATTTCCTGATCTGAAAGCCTCTGTTCACCCCTGATCCCGTGTGACCAATTGGTAGTGTCTAATACTGTTAACGCATTCCTTTTGTGAAAAAGGGTCTTTAGCTTCTTCGGTGCCACTTTTGTCTGCCTCCTAATTGTTTCATTCTCAAATTCCTATTGCTGGTGCCTCTTCCTCTGCAAATTTTTAAATGCCTTCTAATCTTGGTATACTCCTCATACTGCTTGCTCTATTTTGGCAGTCTTAATCCATTTTTAGGATATCTGGGGAGAGAATGTTACATTATAACAAGTAATATCTGAATAAATATACTCAGGATGATCCCTTTAGCCTTTTTCTTTGTTGCCTTGGTAGATTAACACTTTTTTTCTTTAGATCCTATGTTTCTACAGAAACACCAGGTGGGGAAAATTCAGGGTGCAGAAGTATCTTTTGCTAATGGCAAGAAGGTAAAATTTTCTTCTTTGATGGTCAAGGCAGTTTTCAGAACTCTACATGATCAACCTGCCAAATTCTTGCCATTTTCACCCTTGTCTTCATCTGGCCAAAAACTTTAAAAATACAACTTATGCTGTTTTTAAATGATCAAAATAATAGTGTAGTAAAGATTAGCATTAATCAGCAAATACAATAAAGAAGCTCCAGGCTGTTCTCCCTAGTACATCGGACTTTCTAATTCCAGTCACAGAAGACTGTGTGAAAAGAACCATGAGTGTCAGGAAAGGATGAAGTTGTTCAAGCCAGAAAGGTTGCAGGTGGTAGGGAAATGAGATCGCTGCTAACATCACCCAACAATTAGGAATCGAAGACTCAAACTGATTAATTGCAAAAACAGTCATTCGAAGCTAAAGAGCACTTTTAGAAAGACCTAAAGGACGAGATGGAAGTTGACTTGTACTATAATATTAAAATAAGTAGAAAGGAGAAAAAGTTCAAAATAAGATCAATGCTATAAGCTAAGTGTTTGAGGTAAGAAAAGCAAAAACATTAAATGGGCACACAGAAAAGTAGTAGATTGAAGCTCTGAAGATGTGAGCTGGAGCCTGGGGTGATTTTGTGGAGGGATGTAAATGTCAGGATCAGCATTTTAGACCTTGTTCGATCAGTGGTAGGAGCAGTGGCCTGATGAAAACAGTGTTTTTATCTGTGTGCAGAATGAATTAGAAAGGTAAGACACATGGGCCCAGGTGCCAGCTCGGAAACAGTGGTAGCAATACAAGGTTGGACTAAGGGGCTCAGATTAGAACCACGATAGTGAAAATAGGCAAAATTAAATGTATTTTGAGCAAATCACAAAGAAAAATGTTTTTAGGACTTAGTGGCAGACAGTAGAAGGAGTGATAGAAATGAAGAGTCAAATATAATCATGTGATTCTTTAACTCCAGTATTTTCAGCTTTAATTATTGGGAGAATAGTTTTATTATAGGTTAGAATAGTTGTAATATTGGTGAAAATTCGCAGGCCTGAAAGCAGAGCTAAATTTGGAAAGTGCGTTTTCTATATTTTTCATTTCAGGTGATGGCAGGGTAGCCAAGTAGAAATGTTCATGTATGCATTTGGGAATACAGAACTGCAGCTGTAGAGATAGCTTTAGGCTGCACATATAAATCTGATTAGGCCATAAGAGAAGCTAACATCTCAAAGATATGTTGTATATAGGAGGAAAAGTGGCTATTATATTTTATGATTAGTACATTTTTCTCACTAACCTGTTGGCATTTGTAGACTCTTTAAACATTCATTTTAACCTAAAAAACTTAACGTGAATGCAATTAACTGTAAACTACTATTTCCTTATTTGCTTTGGAAATAGCATTGTATGAACTAAAATACAAAATAGCTAAATCTACTATTCTATAATTCTAAAGATAGAAATGTTTATTGTATAGCTTTATCAAACTATTTGTCTAGAACAGCAGTTGGTAAACTATGGCCTGTGGTCCATTTCCAGCCTGAAGTCTATTCTTGTAATTAAAATTTTATTGGAGCATATAGCCATGCTCATTCATTTATCTATAGTCTATGGCTGCTTTCATGCTATAAAGCAAAGTTGAGTAGTTGCAACAGAGACCATATAATCCACAAAGCCAAAAATGTTTACTACCGAAGCCTTTAAGAGAAAAGGTTTGCCGACTTCTGGTGTCAAGTCATGTAATAAATGACAAAGATGCTGTTTTTAATAATACTGAATAGTCATTATCTAATGCCAGAAACCAAACTCATTGCCATCGAGTCAGTTCCAACCCATAGCAACCATGTAGGGTAGAGTAGAGCTGCCCCATAAGGTTTCCAAGGAGTGGCTGGTGGATTCAAACTGCCAACCTTTTGGCTGGCAGCTGAGCTCTTAACCACTGTACCACCAGGGCTCCTATCACCTAATAGGATCAGAAAATTCCTAGAGTTTATCTGGTCATTTGGGAAGAAGTTTCCAAATTCAGTAAAAAGAGAGCATTTTAGAGTTATGAGAGTAGTGGGCTTTAAAAGCCATTAATAGTAGTAAAATATTTGCCTTTATAATGAAATTGCAGCATTCTTTGGGGGAATTTGTGAAAAAAACTTTGACTCAAGGAACTTTAGAAGTAAAAATAAAAATTAAAAAAAGGGTTAAAGATGAAACCAGATAATACATGGGATATGAAAGACAAAAGAAAAATATATTCTGGGTCCCCATTATTCCTCTGTCTAGAGGCTGGTGACTCATACCTCAAAACTGGACAATTTGCTAATTGTGCATGTAAAAGGAAAGGATTTGTGCCTCATATAATATACGTCGCTCAGCACAACACTTACAAGGTCACATGTTATGATTCAGTTTTTCTCCAATGACTTAACCTTCCATAGTAGTAGAAAAATACAACACTAAATTCTCTTTTACCTCTTTACTACCCAAGCATTCTCAAGTCTTCTCTTATCCAGTAATATAGCTACTTAGCTACTTGTTAACAATAAAATGACCATTATAGACAGACGGTCATCTTTACTCTTTATACTGTTAATAGCATAATTGTTCCAGTTGTAGAACTATCTGTGGTTACTTATGTTTCTAGGATTTGGGAAGCAGTTTTGTTCCCAAGGTCCCTTTAACAGGTAATCAATTGTAACTATTTATATTCTCAGCACTGACCTGCAAAAGTTAAGCAAATTAATGAGAACCATCCTTACCCAGAAGTGGGTTAGAACAGTGCAGCAGGAAGGAATATAGAGTCTACTCCGAAAAAGGAAATGCAGTCTTGACCAAGTCTATGTTCTACGCATTTCAAAACTATATGAAATGATCTATTACTTTAGAACACAAAATGCTTGGAAATCCTTGAAAAGTATATATGAATATGTGCTTGTCTACGACCCAAACGAAAAAACCAAACCCATTACCATCGAGTTGATTCCGACTCATAGAGATCCTATAGGACAGCATAGAAAAGCCTCATAGGGTTTCCAAGCAGTGGCTAGTGAATTCGAACTGCCAACATTTTGGTTAGCAGCCGAGCTCTTAATCACTGCCCCACCAGGGCTCCTATATATGACCCAAACCAACACCCAGAGCTGTTGAGTTGATTCCGACTCATAGCGACCGTGTATTTAAATTTAAAAGGAAGTAATGGTGAATGGTTTGTATCATCTTCCCAGAATCACTGGTACTTTTTACCCACTCTTCTCTAAATTGGATTAGCTACTCTGCTATATATAGCATATTTTTCTTTAAGTCTATCAAGTGTTTTTATAGAAACATCAGAAATCTTTTGTAAAAGTAAATGTTTAAAACTTGGTTTCAATAGTGAAACATCAGTGCCTTTAAGTAAAAATTCTCTCCCAGGGTACAGAGTGGTATGTTTGTACATTTTAAGCACACTCAACAAACTGTAAAAACAGGATAACACCATTCCCTAAAATCTAATTCAGACTTCCTGAATAGTATTCAATACAGTTTACTCATTGATAAAACAAGTACTTATAGAATACAAATATATGTTCCACGTTGCTTACATGGTACTGGGCTCAGCATGGAGATGGAATAGAAACATATAACAAATAGTTTCAGTTTATTTCTTACGGTAGACACTTACCATGTGTGTATTTCAGGTTTCATAATTCAACTTTCAAGGCATATTGTCACATTAGTTGTGTATGTACAGAATAAGCACTAAAGAATTTGGAGGGAAAACAAAAGAGGTAACCCCTGGTTGAGCATTATGGAAGAGGAAGTTGCGTTTAAAAACAGGATGACCCAAGCAAAATGATAAGAAGTAAAAAATCCATGTTTGGGGAAGAGCACTGGCCAGATTAGCTAAGGTCCTGAGAGTGAGTTGAAGGTGAAGGACCACAATGTGAAGGATCTTGAATACCAGGAGGAAAAGGAGGACACATTTTCTCAATAGAAAATTCAAAGCACTGGAGAATTTTAGCAAGGTTTTGAGTATTGAGAATAGCATGTTTCAGGAAATTTTATCTAATAGGATAAAGAGTAAAATGAAAGAGAAGAAAGAGAGCAATGAAGAAGGGATTAACAGGACTGTGCAACTTTAAAACTTGAATCGTTTTTCAATCTCATGTAGAAATTTTAGAAGACCTATGAATTAGGCATTTTTTCTTTTAGCATTCTCAATGGAAGAGAAATTAAAATTATGTCCACATTCTATTTATTCTCTAGGTGAAGAGACAGTTTATGTTTGACTCATACTACTCAAGTCACTTGTTTGTAAGCTTTTTAATAGAACTATAACCACTACCGTCTTTTTTCTGTTCCCATTTCTACAGTTTGGATGGTATTTAGAAGGTTAAAATGTTGACTGGTTGGTGACTATATCATGAAATTCTAGCCATAATAGCCAAAGATAGAGTTACCATTACATTTGCATGGCTCCAAAGAATCACAGTTTTGGACCATGTACTTATTTTTTTTTTTTTTTCTATGACTGCCGTAAGAGGCAATGTCAGTCACTGCTACTCAAAATGCATATATATTATTCCATTGTTTATTACCTTGTGACTCATTTATACCAAGAGCATGATGCAAAATTGGCATGGATTAGATGCAGAGATTTTATAAAAATTACTTCAAATTTTCTCTTGTCCAATCTCCATGCTGATCTTCATGCCATCTCCTGCCAAGTCCACCTTCCATAGATTAGGTGGAACTCGAGTTAATAGTCCTAGGATCAACCTTGCCTATCCTAGTCCCCTGCCCCCTCCGCATCCTTGCCTGCAGAGGAAATTCCATTGTAATACTGGCCTGTGCCTAGGATACATTTGTCTCTTTATATGGAAGCCAGCACGATTTGGATGTCTTCTCAAACCTAGACCACGAGAAAGAGAAAACTTCAGTATGTCTAACATTGCAGGGTCCCTCCTGGCCCTGAGACTGTACACGCTGCATTACTTATTGGTTAAATACATAATAGAAAAAGGAAGTTCTAGAAATTAAAAAGGAAAGTTCTAATTCTCCCTCTACCAAAAATAATTATAAACAATTTATGGAATGTGAAATATAAATATCTAACTACATTTTAAATGTTGTTATTTTGCAAGTGTATGAGATAATGTGCTTAAATCTTATGCTTATTAATCAAGTGACTTCAATCTATATTGACCCCTTTTGTATCACCCTTTTGCCTATGTCCCTGGCCCACTTTGTTCTCTTTTCAAAGATTACATCTTAGAGACGTTGTTGAGGTTAGGCCCAGAATGAGATGGCTACGCTAGAGAAAGAAAGAAAAAAAAAAGAAAGGAAATGGAAAAGAGAAAGGAGCTTGCCCTAAAGAAATTTTAGACAGGAGTGATTTTTAAAATCTTCTCTTTGCTAAAGTATTTATTAGTTATCACCCAATATTTTTGCACCTTTCATTTATCTAAACCATTATTTTAAAATCCCAAAATTCTTTTTAAATGTTTTCCTCTAATTTCTTATAAATATTAGCATCCTAGCTGAGTTGGGGATTTTGGTATTGTTTTCTATTTCTCCGAGGATCTTGACATATAATGCTATTAGCATTGGTTGTTTTTTAAATAAAATGGATCATAAAATAAGCTTCACACTGTCCTGTGCCTGTGATGTTTCCTGGATCTCCCTCATTTGTTGTGATGCAGTTTGTTAACCCTTTCAGATCCCAAACAGGCATCCAACTGACCTTGGCCTGAGCTACTCCACTGGGAGCTGATTATTATTTTCTCATTATGATCCCAGGACTTTCATATATATCATGAGCATCAGTGAGATTGGGGGTCATTGTAACCATTCAGGATCAATAAAAAAGAAAAATGCATTTCATTCCATTCTTCGAGGGTTATGTTAACAAATTGTAATTAGGAAGCGTAATTTGACAAACTTGTCAGTGAAAATCTCTTCTTCACAGAGAAAGACCAGGATCATTATATCTACCTAGTAAACAACTGGGGCTCTCTTGCATTATTTATAGGCTTGGTCTTATTTCTAAGTACAATTAGCTCTCTTGGTAACTAACTCCCACTCACGTTAAGCTTTATCTTTTTTTTTTCCCATTTCTCCCTGATTCATTCTCACTCCTGGCTTTTCTTTTTTTTTTTTTAATGAAACTGTAGGAAAAATCACTCATCTCCTCAGTCAATCAGCTGAACGTATTATGTCCTCCAGTGCTTCTCAGATACTATTGCAGTGGGATAAACCATGTTAATATTGTTCAATTTAATAAATAAGGTTTCAGGACTCCTTGAATTCTTTGTTACATATAATCTAATGGCTTTCAAGGCACTACGGCATTGATCTTATTCTGTGTTTTCTGTAATGAACTTCTGTGTGCACAGTCTGCATCTGGTGATTTATTTCAGCCTGATGATTCACACAAGAGGACAACATGACCGCACATGCTGAAGAGTGGTCTGTAGATCCATAAAACTCCACTTTTTTATATAGCCTAAATAAGGAAAGAGTTTCATTCCTCTTCAAGAAAATGAAGATGAACAACTATACTCTGAATTCTGTTAGATTAACTTCAGAGCTGAATCAATAGTCTTCCATTTACATGGTCATATATGCATAACACAGGTATTCATGTCCTTCCAGCTCAAACTAATGGTGTCTAGTTCTCTTCATTCCATGCACCTTTATTATTCTCCCCTTTAAAGCATAGAGCAAACCTCAACTAATGTCAAAAACTTTCTGGAGTTGATTCTAGTCACTCTACTTAT
This sequence comes from Loxodonta africana, assembly GCF_030014295.1. NCBI lineage: Eukaryota > Metazoa > Chordata > Mammalia > Proboscidea > Elephantidae > Loxodonta > Loxodonta africana. Next base: position 71,829,899 of record NC_087349.1, on the reverse strand, counting down.
TGATCTGTTTTTATTTAAACTGGGGGAAATTGGAGGCAGAGCCAAGATGGGGGACTCGGCAGACGCTACCTCGGATCCCTCTTACAACAAAGACACGGAAAAACAAGTGAATCGATCACATACATAACAATCTACGAACCCTGAACAACAAACACAGATTTAGAGACGGAGAACGAACTAATACGGGGAAGCAGCGATTGTTTTCAGAGCCTGGAGCCAGCGTACCAGTCAGGTACGGCACAAGCACAGAGAGCTGCTCCACCCCCCTGAACTAACCCCGGGAGGGAGACCAGCTGGTTCCGCGGGCGGCGTGGGACACAGCCGGTAGGAGAAGTCCCCTGGAGGCAGTGACTGGTCTTGGAACGGGGAGAGCAGTGTCCCAGCCGGGGAACCGTCCCGCCGGGATTTGGACTGGATGCAGGTACGGCATAAACACGGAGAGCGGCTCCACCCCCCTGAACTAACCCCGGGAGGGGGCCCAGCTGGTTCTCGCGGGCAGCGTGGGACGCAGCCAGTAGGAGAAGTCCCTGGGAGGCAGCGACTGGTATTGGAGCGGGGAGAACAGCGTCCCAGCCGGGACACTCAGTCACGGCACAAGCACGGGGAGCTGCTCCACCCACCTGAACTAACCCTGGGAGGGGGCCCGACAGGTTCATAGGGGCGGCACGGCAACGAGGCTGGAGGGACGAGAAGTCCCCGGGAGGCAGCGACTGATTTTGGAGTCGAGAGTGCACCGTCCCAGCAGGGGAGCCTTGACGCTGGGCGTGGGGCTGGAAGTGGAGGATCTGACCGTGACTCCAGCGGGCCAGACCCCCCGGGGGCAATCTCCACACAGCCAGCACACATAGGCGACACGCCCCGCGGGAATCTCAGATATAATAGTCATTCCAAGCAAGACAAGCAACTCTGGCTATATTCTGAGGTGCTACTCTCCTATCTCTCTGTTCCCTCCCCCACCCTCCCCAGGCGGCTTCATTAACATCCGAATAGCCTGAGCCAGAGGGAGAACTCTGATAGGGATCTGACTGCATTTTTTTTTAGCGGATTTTCTGGAAAAACTAGTTTCCCAGTGATGGCTTGGAGACAACAATCCATATCAAACCACTTAAAGAAGCAGACCATGACAGCTTCTTCAACCCCCCAAACAAAAGAATCAAAATCTTTCCCAAATGAAGATACAATTCTGAAATCATCAGATACAGAATATAAAAAACTAATTTACAGAATGCTTCAAGACATCACAAATGAAATAAGGCAAACTGCAGAAAAAGCCAGGGAACACACTGATAAAACTCTTGAAGAACTCAAAAAGATTATTCAAGAACATAGTGGAAAAATTAATAAGTTGCAAGAATCCATAGAGAGACAGCATGTAGAAATCCAAAAGATTAACAATAAAATTACAGAATTAGACAACGCAATAGGAAGTCAGAGGAGCAGACTCGAGCAATTAGAATGCAGACTGGGACATCTGGAGGACCAGGGAATCGACACCAACATAGCTGAAAAAAAATCAGATAAAAGAATTTAAAAAAATGAAGAAACCCTAAGAATCATGTGGGACTCTATCAAGAAGGATAACCTGCCGGTGATTGGAGTCCCAGAACAGGGAGAGGGGATAGAAAACACAGAGAAAATAGTTGAAGAACTCCTGACAGAAAACTTCCCTGACATCATGAAAGACGAAAGGATATCTATCCAAGATGCTCATCGAACCCCATTTAAGATTGATCCAAAAAGAAAAACACCAAGACATATTATCATCAAACTCACCAAAACCAAAGATAAACAGAAAATTTTAAAAGCAGCCAGGGAGAAAAGAAAGGTTTCCTTCAAGGGAGAATCAATAAGAATAAGTTCAGACTACTCAGCAGAAACCATGCAGGCAAGAAGGGAATGGGACGACATATACAGAACACTGAAGGAGAAAAACTGCCAGCCAAGGATCATATATCCAGCAAAACTCTCTCTGAAATATGAAGGCGAAATTAAGATATTTACAGATAAACACAAGTTTAGAGAATTTGCAAAAACCAAACCAAAGCTACAAGAAATACTAAAGGATATTGTTTGGTCAGAGAACCAATAATATCAGATATCAGCACAACACAAGGTCACAAATCAGAACGTCCTGATATCAACTCAAATAGGTAAATCACAAAAACAAACAAATTAAGATTAATTAAAAAAAAATACACATAACAGGGAATCATGGAAGTCAATAGGTAAAAGATCTCAATAATCAAAAAGAGGGACTAAATACAGGAGGCATTGAACTGCCATATGGAGAGTGATACAAGGCGATATAGAACAATACAAGTTAGGTTTTTACTTAGAAAAATAGGGGTAAATAATAAGGTAACCACAAAAAGGTATAACAACTCTATAACTCAAGATAAAAGCCAAGAAAAACGTAACGACTCAACTAACATAAAGTCAAACACTATGAAAATGAGGATCTCACAATTTACTAAGAAAAACGCCTTAGCACCAAAAAGTATGTGGAAAAATGAAATTGTCAACAGCACACATAAAAAGGCATCAAAATGACAGCACTAAAAACTTATTTATCTATAATTACGCTGAATGTAAATGGACTAAATGCACCAATAAAGAGACAGAGAGTCACAGACTGGATAAAGAAACACGATCCATCTATATGCTGCCTACAAGAGACACACCTTAGACTTAGAGACACAAACAAACTAAAACTCAAAGGATGGAAAAAAGTATATCAAGCAAACAATAAGCAAAAAAGGAGTAGCAGTATTAATTTCTGACAAAATAGACTTTAGACTTAAATCCACCACAAAGGATAAAGAAGGACACTATATAATGATAAAAGGGACAATTGATCAGGAAGACATAACCATATTAAATATTTATGCACCCAATGACAGGGCTGCAAGATACATAAATCAAATTTTAACAGAATTGAAAAGTGAGATAGATACCTCCACAATTATAGTAGGAGACTTCAACACACCACTTTCGGAGAAGGACAGGACATCCAGTAAGAAGCTCAATAGAGACACGGAAGACCTAATTACAACTATCAACCAACTTGACCTCATTGACTTATACAGAACTCTCCACCCAACTGCTGCAAAATATACTTTTTTTTCTAGCGCACATGGAACATTCTCTAGAATAGCCCACATATTAGGTCATAAAACAAACCTTTGCAGAGTCCAAAACATCGAAATATTACAAAGCATCTTCTCAGACCACAAGGCAATAAAACTAGAGATCAATAACAGAAAAACTAGGGAAAAGAAATCAAATACTTGGAAAATGAACAATACCCTCCTGAAAAAAGACTGGGTTATAGAAGACATCAAGGAGGGAATAAGGAAATTCATAGAAAGCAACGAGAATGAAAATACTTCCTATCAAAACCTCTGGGACACAGCAAAAGCAGTGCTCAGAGGCCAATTTATATCGATAAATGCACACATACAAAAAGAAGAAAGAGCCAAAATCAGAGAACTGTCCGTACAATTGAACAAATAGAAAGTGAGCAACGAAAGAATCCATCAGGCACCAGAAGAAAACAAATAATAAAAATTAAAGCTGAACTAAATGAATTAGAGAACAGAAAAACAATTGAAAGAATTAACAAAGCCAAAAGCTGGTTCTTTGAAAAAATTAACAAAATTGATAAACCGTTGCCTAGACTGACTAAAGAAATACAGAAAAGGAAACAAATAACCCGAATAAGAAACGAGAAGGACCACATCACAACAGAACCAAATGAAATTAAAAGAATCATTTCAGATTATTATGAAAAATTGTACTCTAACAAATTTGAAAACCTAGAAGAAATGGATGAATTCCTGGAAAAACACTACCCACCTAAACTAACACATTCAGAAGTAGAACAACTAAATAGATCCATAACAAAAAAAGAGATTGAAACGGTAATCAAAAAACTCCCAACAAAAAAAAGCCCTGGCCGGGACGGCTTCACTGCAGAGTTCTACCAAACTTTCAGAGAAGAGTTAACACCAATACTTCTGAAGGTATTCCAAAGCATAGAAAATGACGGAATACTACCCAACTCATTCTATGAAGCCACCATCTCCCTGATACCAAAACCAGGTAAAGACATTACAAAAAAAGAAAATTATAGACCTATATCCCTCATGAACATAGATGCAAAAATCCTCAACAAAATTCTAGCCAATAGAATCCAACAACACATCAAAAAAATAATTCACCCTGATCAAGTGGGATTTATACCAGGTATGCAAGGCTGGTTTAATATCAGAAAAACCATTAATGTAATCCATCACATAAATAAAACAAAAGACAAAAACCACATGATCTTATCAATTGATGCAGAAAAGGCATTTGACAAAGTCCAACACCCATTTATGATAAAAACTCTTACCAAAATAGAAATTGAAGGAAAATTCCTCAACATAATAAAGGGCATCTATGCAAAGCCAACAGCCAATATCACTCTAAATGGAGAGAACCTGAAAGCATTTCCCTTGAGAACGGGAACCAGAGAAGGATGCCCTTTATCACCACTCTTATTCAACATCGTGTTGGAAGTCCTAGCCAGGGCAATTAGGCTAGACAAAGAAATAAAAGATATCCGGATTGGCAAGGAAGAAGTAAAGTTATCACTATTTGCAGATGACATGATTATATACACAGAAAACCCTAAGGAATCCTCCAGAAAACTACTGAAACTAATAGAAGAGTTTGGCAGAGTCTCAGGTTATAAAATAAACATACAAAAATCACTTGGATTCCTCTACATCAACAAAAAGAACACCGAAGAGGAAATAACCAAATCAATACCATTCACAGTAGCCCCCAAGAAGATAAGACACTTAGGAATAAATCTTACCAAGGATGTAAAAGACCTATAAAAAGAAAACTACAAAGCTCTACTACTAGAAATTCAAAAGGACATACTTAAGTGGAAAAACATACCTTGCTCATGGATAGGAAGACTTAACATAGTAAAAATGTCTATTCTACCAAAAGCCATCTATACATTTAACGCACTTCCGATCCAAATTCCAATGTCATATTTTAAGGGGATAGAGAAACAAATCACCAATTTCATATGGAAGGGAAAGAAGCCCCGGATAAGCAAAGCAGTACTGAAATAGAAGAAGAAAGTGGGAGGCCTCACTCTACCTGATTTCAGAACCTATTATACCGCCACAGTAATCAAAACAGCCTGGTACTGGTACAACAACAGGCACATAGACCAATGGAACAGAATTTAGAACCCAGACATAGATCCATCCACATATGAGCAGCTGATATTTGACAAAGGACCAGTGTCAATGAATTGGGGAAAAGATAGCCTTTTTAACAAATGGTGCTGGCATAACTGGATATCCATTTGCAAAAAAATGAAACAGGACCCATACCTTACACCACACACAAAAACTAACTCCAAGTGGATCAAAGACCTAAACATAAAGACTAAAACGATAAAGATAATGGAAGAAAAAATTGGGACAACCCTAGGAGCCCTAATACAAGGCATAAACAGAATACAAAACATTACCAAAAATGATGAAGAGAAACCCGATAACTGGGAGCTCCTAAAAATCAAACACCTATGCTCATCTAAAGACTTCACCAAAAGAGTAAAAAGACCACCTACAGACTGGGAAAGAATTTTCAGCTATGACATCTCCGACCAGCACCTGATCTCTAAAATCTACATGATTCTGTCAAAACTCAACCATAAAAAGACAAACAACCCAATCAAGAAGTGGGCAAAGGATATGAACACACATTTCACTAAAGAAGATATTCAGGCAGCTAACAGATACATGAGAAAATGCTCTCGATCATTAACCATTAGAGAAATGCAAATTAAAACTACGATGAGATTCCATCTCACTCCAACAAAAAGGCTGGCATTAATCCAAAAAACACAAAATAATAAATGTTGGAGAGGCTGCGGAGAGATTGGAACTCTTATACACTGCTGGTGGGAATGTAAAATGGTACAACCACTTTGGAAATCTATCTGGCGTTATCTTAAACAGTTAGAAATAGAACTACAATACAACCCAGAAATCCCACTCCTCGGAATATACCCTAGAGATACAAGAGCCTTCACACAAACAGATATATGCACACCCATGTTTATTGCAGCTCTGTTTACAATAGCAAAAAGCTGGAAGGAACCAAGGTGTCCATCAATGGATGAATGGGTAAATAAATTGTGGTATATTCACACAATGGAATACTACGCATCGATAAAGAACAGTGACGAATCTGTGAAACATTTCATAACATGGAGGAACCTGGAAGGCATTATGCTGAGCGAAATTAGTCAGAGGCAAAAGGACAAATATTGTATAAGACCACTATTATAAGATCTTGAGAAATAGTAAACCTGAGAACACATACTTTTGTGGTTACGAGGGGGGGAGGGAGGGAGGGTGGGAGAGGGTTTTTTATTGATTATTTGGTAGATGAGAACTGCTTTAGGTGAAGGGAAAGACAACACTCAATACATGGAAGGTCAGCTCAATTGAACTGGACCAAAATCAAAGAAGTTTCTGGGATAAAATGAATGCTTCAAAGGTCAGCGGAGCAAGGGTGGGGGTCTGGGGAACATGGTTTGAGGGGACTTCTAAGTCAATTGGCAAAATAATTCTATTATGAAATCATTCTGCATCCCACTTTGAAATGTGGCGTCTGGGGTCTTAAATGCTAACGAGCGGCCATCTAAGATGCATCAATTGGTCTCAACCCACCTGGATCAAAGGAAAATGAAGAACACCAAGGCCACACGACAACTAAGAGCCCAAGAGACAGAAAGGGCCACATGAACCAGAGACCTACATTATTCTGAGACCAGAAGAACTAGTTGGTGCCCGGCCACAATAGATGACTGCCCTGACAGGGAGCACAGCAGAGGACCCCTGAGGGAGCAGGAGATCAGTGGGATACAGACCCCAAATTCTCATAAAAAGACCAGACTTAATGGTCTGACTAAGACTAGAGGAATCCCGGCGGCCATGCTCCCCAGACCTTCTGTTGGCACAGGACAGGAACCATCCCCGAAGACAACTCATCAGACATGAAAGGGACTGGTCAGTGGGTGGGAGAGAGACGCTGATGAAGAGTGAGCTAATTATATCAGGTGGACACTTGAGATTGTGTTGGCAACTCTTGTCTGGAGGGGGGATGGGAGGATAGAGAGAGAGGGAAGCCAGCAAAATTGTCACGAAAGGAGAGACTGAGAGGGCTGACTCAAGAGGGGGAGAGCAAGTGGGAGTAGGGAGTGAGATGTATGTAAACTTATATGTGACAGACTGATTGGATTTGTAAACGTTCACTTAAAAAATAAATAAATAAATTGGGGGAAATTTCAGATACACAAAAATAGAGACAGTACTGGTAGCGTACTCATCACTCACTAATAAAGTAGAACTTGTTTCCATTTGGGGTCATCTGCCCCTCCCAATACACTTTTGAAAAGATAATTGCAGAAATATTTTAAAGCAACTCCCAGATAAGGTACATATCATGCCTAAATAATATCAGCCATTTTTTAACATAGAAACTGTTATTATCACACTAAACAGAATTAAGAATGATTCTTTAATATCATCTAATATTCAGACCGTGAATATTTTCCCCATTGTCTATTCACAGTCTGTTCAAATCAGGGTCCCAAAAAAGGTCCACACATTGCAGTTGGTTGGGTATTTCTTTTAATTAAAAGTCTCTTTTAATCCAACAATAGTTCTAAAAAACCCACTGCCGTCGAGTCGATTCCGACTCATAGCGACCCTATAGGACAGAGTAGAACTGCCCCATAGAGTTTCCAAGGAGTGCCTGGCAGATATGAACTGCCAACCTCTTGATTGGCAGCTGTAGCACTTAAGCACTACGTCACCAGGGTTTCCAACAATAGTTCTAGTTCCCTTTATTTGTTGAAGAAACTGGCTTTCTTATTTACCTTTACAATATGGCTAACTTTATTCATGTGTAACCCACATGTAAGTCACATGGATGTCTCCCAGACTTCCAGTCTGCCTCATGGCACTTAAATAAAAATGGCTGTGCCCAATATAAATAAACTGAAATAATAAAATAAATGGATATGATCAGCATGAAGTTAAATATGGAGTTTTACTTTAAAACATTTTGATATTTGATGATCTCACTAAGAACCTCATTTTTTTTCTCATGGTGAATTATACATAAGGCAGCATGAACCCTAGGGAGCTCAGCTCTACTCTGTACCGCATGTAGCAGTTGCAATCCACTCAATGGCAACAGGTTTGGTCTGGTTTTAGCTAACAGGGACTCAGCTCAAAGGAGAACTTGCGTAATCATTATACACAAGATATACTCCACCTGTATATACAGACACAATTTTCTGTGTATATATAGATTTCTGGTGTGCTAGGAGCCCTAGTGGCACAGCGGATAAGAGCTCAAGCTGCCAACCAAAAGGTCAGGAGTTTGAATCCATCAGCCATTCCTTGGAAACCCTAGGGGGCAGTTCTACTCTGTCCTATAAGATCGCTATGAGTCAGAATTGGCTCAGTGGCAACGGGTTTAGGAAAAGATGCATAATATCTTTTCTACAGTTAAAACTACCTTGTTTTCAGTGTCTTGAAAATGACTTTCTATATTTATAAAGCTGAGAGACCAGATGGTTTCCTTTCGAAAGGTTTATATTTTTCTCTCCTTAATAGCAGGAAGTTCATTTCAGATTGCATTCCTGTTTTTGAATTGTTATATTTCCTCTAGATCAGAATACAAACAAGTTGAAATGTGTGATAAATTTTCAATATATTGTATGAAAGGCACTGTTGCTACTTGTTTTGATGACATTGTTTGAGCAATTCATTCCAAAGTACACTGTCTAAAATCTCAGATAAGAACAGTGGAGTGCTGAGTGGGTTTCTGTAAACAGATACAGGAATGCTACACATTTCTTTTTCTTTCCAATTAGCTGAAGCACTTAAGATTTTACACACTTTATGAACATGGGAAAAGGGGTTTCAGATTTATGTGAACAGTATAGATCTTCACAAAAAAAAAATTAGTTTCTGGAATTGTGTTGGTAGTGGTTTTATTTTATTTTGCTTTTATTAGTGTCACTGAATGTCTTAGTTATCTAATGCTGCTGTAACAGAAATACCACAAGTGGGTGGCTTTAACAAATAAATTTATTCGCTCACAGTTTAGGAGGCTAGAAGTCCAAATTTAGGGCACCAGCTCCAGGGAAAGGCTTTCTCTGTCTGTTGGCTCTGGGGGAAGGTCCTTGTCATCAATTGTCTCCCAGTCTAGGACCATCTGAGCATAGGTATCCTGGGTCCAAGGGTGTGCTCCACTCCCAGCTCTTCTTTCTTGGTGTTAGGAGGTCCCTCTCCTCTCTGCTCACTTCTTTTTTTTTATATCTCAAAATAAATTGACTCAAGATACAACCTAAAACTGTAGATTTTGTCCTGCCTCATGAACATAACTTCCCCTAATCCTGCCTCATTAACATCATACCACTGCCGTTGAGTCGATTATGACCCATAGTGACATAGAAGTTAGGATTTACAACACATAGGATAATCACATCAAATCACAAAATGTTGGACAACCACACAATACCAGGAATTATGGCCTAGCCAAGTTGACACACATTTTTGGGGGACACAATTCAATCCTTAACACTTAATGTGATGATAAAACCCGTTGCTGTTGAGTCGTTTTCGACTCATAGTGATCCTATAGGACAGAGTAGAACTGCCCCATAGAGTTTCCAAGGAGCACCTGGTGGATTTGAACTGCCGACCTTTTGGTTAGCAGCTGAACTCTTAACCACTACGCCACCAGGATTTCCAAATGTGATGATAGTTGGAAAAATTCTGAAGTACAATTTGAAGATTGGAGAACCTAAGGCAAATTCGTTAATTTTCTCAAAAGATTTCTATTCAAGTCTCTGTTTCAGAGATCCAAATCGGATGAGTAGGTAAAAGAAGTCTCATTTCAAAGAACCTGAAATTAGTTCTGCAATTTTTGTCCAGTTGTAAATAGCACAACCCTCTTCACAACTGGGGATTCAAATATGGTTAAATCTCTTATTTTCCAAATTAATCATTCTTGAGATTCCTCCATATCCTCATTAGTATCAAGTATAATATCTTTCTCTGTATCAGTCCTTCTTGAGCCTTCTAGGGATAATTGTATCCATGAAACTCCTGTAGTTTACTACATTTGAAGTATTTAAGGAGTCAGCTTCCAAATGGCAGATGTAGAGAGAACTGTAAAAATTTTGTCAGCTCACTAGTGTGCTGTATTGTGGAGTTTCTCATACCACTCCACAATGACGTTCTTCCAAACTACGTGGACACTCTTTTTCACCCACTCCCTATAAAAGATCTATGATGCCCTTCATTTCAGCTCCAAGGTTAGAGCTCTCATAGTTCACACCCAAATGCTCAGCCATTGTTTCCCAAAACTTGGCACTATGCTAGGGTAACTGGGCACCAAACAACTTTCAGTCTTAGCCACAGTTCTCAGCCAGAAGCTGCCTATGCCTTGAATACTCAAGCCACTGGGTCTCAAACTTAAATGTGCATATGACCACCTGAGCAGCTTGAAAAAAAATGCATGTCTCCTAACCCCACACACAGAGATCTCATTCTGGGATGGGCCCAAGAATCTCAAGGTTAATAACATTTCAGATGTTTCTGATGGAGGTGGAAATAATTGACCTACTAGAGCAGTGGTTCTCAACATAGGATGTATATTTGAGCAATCAGGGAACCTTAAACTACTGATGCCAGGACCCTGTTGTTGCTGTTGTGTGCTGTTGAGTCTATTCTGACTCACAGTGACCCTCTATGACAGAGAACTGCCCCATAGGATTTTCTAGGCCGTAATTTTTATGGAAGCAAATCGCCAGGTCTTTTCTACTGTGGAGCGGCTGGGAGGTTTGAACCACTGACCTTTTGGTTAGCAGTTGAAGACTTAACCGTTGCACCACCAGGGCTCCTTCCCAGGACCCTGCCATACACCAATTAATCAGAATATTTGGAGTTAACAAAGGCATGGGTATTTTTCAAAAGCTATAGGTTACTATGAATCGGAATCGACTCAAAAGCTATACGGTCACTATGAGTTGGAATCGACTTGACAGCAATGGGTTATCCAAGTTATTATAATGTGCAACCAGGGTTGAGAACCACCTCCAAGACTGTTACAATGAACACAGAGCACCAGTCAACTCCTTCTCCATTGGGTGAGACGCTGTTTGGGTCATTTGTTTGTTCCTGTCATGTTTTAACCCTAAATCCAACTCACTTGTAATTTTAGTTTCAAAGTTTAGTTTAAAAATTTAATACTTTCTCTTCCAGGCTCTTTACCTAGGCCCTCTCGCCTTTCATCTCCCAATGCACTGTCCTCTATAGCTGGTAAGAGGGAAGGCAAAATCTTTTTCAGTTTTTTTTTTGACTTGGCCATTTTAAATTCATTTAGTTACCAGGCATAACTCCTTGATTTTTACAGAAAAAAGGAAACATAATCTATATAGGTTTGATGCTAACAACTCTTTAAGAGCTAAAGGGAGATATGGCCACATTGAGTTTCATTTTAAACTTTCTACCTTTTTTTCCTCCTACTGTCTCCTTCCCTCAAATGCCATCCAGTGAGAAGACTTGTAAATGTGATCTGAGAGGCAGGAGCAGAGCCACTATCTCCACTGAAGCTGTAACGGTAGACTTGTAATTGCAGGAAAACTAAACTCTCTTTTTACAGCCCTGCCACCCCTTGCTGTGTGTATGTGTATAATACATTGTCCTTCATATGTGAAAGATCTATTGTTGGAATTCTTCGGTGTAAATATATGTTGGGTTTTATTTATAAAGAAAGAAAAAGAAAGCCACTGCTGCCTATTCAACCAGGTTTTATCTTTAAAATTCAGGGGCTCTTATTTTGTTTTTTTTCCTTAAACAAATTACCCCTTCCAAAACTGTTTATTCTAAATGAAGAGACATCTATAGCTAGGAAATAGTTGAGTGCTCACCTACATTTGCATAATGAAGAAGGGCCTTATATAATTCTTCCTGCCACAGTTATACCTGGTGTGTCTACCTACAAAGAGAAAGTCTTCCCTTGCTAAAATTGTTATGTTCTTTACACACACCAGTACACAGCCCTAGACTACGAGGTGTTTAATCTCACTGCATAAATCCAGAGAGTGTTACCGAATCCAGGACCCTCCAAGGGTCAAAATGTCAGGCTCTTTCACCTTAGTTCGTGATGATAGAATCCTAGCAGGGCAGAGATCAGCAGCAGTTTCAACCTAGACCATAAACCTGAAAAAAAAAAAAAAAACCTGAAAGGCCATGTAAATCAGTCTGAATGAGGCCATTTAAACTAGCTCAATTAAAATTAAACTTTAGGACCAAGGTCTAAATGTTTCATCTGTTTCCTGATCAACTGAATGAATTATTTATAAAATCAGATGAGGAAGGGATCAGAGTGTGTGTGTGTGTGATTTTCTGTGCATAAAACCACTGAGACTTATCTGTTATTTAAAAAAAAAAAAACAAACCCTACAGGATCAGTATAATGACTACTGTTAATTATTAGAACACTCTTACTATATTTCTGCCACAAATAAGAAATTAAATGTGGATTCACTTGGATATCTAAGAAAATGTTAGAAACATTTCTAAATTATAGAATAATTACAGACCTTTGAATGTATTATAATCAGCTTTATGCTTTTGTTTTAGCCATTACTTGTCGAAAGCAAGATGGAGGGCAGGCTGGGATCCATGAATGCCTCCGATATGCAGGCCCCGTGCCAGCCCTCACCCAAGTTTGCCAGATCCCCTGCCAAGACGACTGTCAGTTTACCAGCTGGTCCAAGTTTTCTTCGTGCAATGGAGACTGTGGTGCAGTTAGGACCAGAAAGCGCACTATTGTTGGTAAGAATAATTGTGATAACAAAGCCAACTATTAACAAGGTAGAAAAACACAACAAAAGTCAGACCAACAGAATTCTGACAATGTATTTGAAAAACGCATAGGTAACCCTCATTGTTGCTATGCTTATATCTAACATGTTCCTGTATTCAGGTGTATATTCTAATGTAAGTCAGCAGTCATAGAACATTATGGATGCTTAGTAGAAGAAAACATAGCCTTAAGAATTGAACTCTCACTCTCTATACAGCAAGTGGCAGATTACATTTTGTTATAAAAATATACTTTCAATGGATTGCCTAGAGACTGTGAAGTACTTGAACCAAAGTTTTTGGGAGAGAAGAGGAAAGATTGCCACCTAATTTTCTTAACTTATTGTCACCACCACAATTAATCCGTCCTTTCCTAAAATGAGGAATATAACACTAACTCTGTATCTGAAAACTGCATTTTAAAAAGCAGTCATAATGAAAACTGCAGTGATGTTGGTGAGCAAGCAGGGGCCATTACATTGAACTAAAACCAAAAACCAAACCCATTGCTGTTGAGTCAATTCCGACTCATAGCAACCCTATAGAGCAGAATAGAACTGCCCCATAGGGTTTCCAAGGAGTGGCTGGTGGATTTGAAGTGCCAACCTTTTGGTTAGCAGCCGAGCTCTTAACACTGCACCACCAGGCCCTTACACTGAACTAACCCATCCCCAGTGCCATTGAGTCGATTCTGTCTCACACTGAACTAGAGGCTGGTAAATTTGAAAAACTTGTCAGTGGCAAAAAAATAACTAAATGTATTAATGCCATACTATTCAACATTAAAAAGTGGTAAAATGGATCACCTCTCACAGTGAAGACTGTTGAATGCTATAAAAGGCAGCCAGTGACAGAGATAAATACATGCAATATATATGTAATATAATATACATAGCACAATAGTATAAACATAAATAGTATATGTATTATAATTAAAATAGTTAAATGTATATTTTTCAAGCATGTATATAACTTAATATCAAAAGAATTTTTTTATTTTTAAAAGGGAATTTATTTAGAGTATTTATTTATATTCAAATCATTTCAAATATTTTTATTCTGGTATTAAATACCTTTGTTTTGAATATTGCTAATATTTTTTTTACATTAATTACCAATATGTCAAAGTGATTATTCTTCAGAAACACTAAAAGATGCAAAATCATGATCAGAAAAGTAAATCTAAAATCTCATTTTTCTAATTCTAATCCTATTCAACTCTGCCACTGCTTTTGGAATTAACAAAAGAGCTGTACAGTTGAAAGCAATGACTCTCTCCCCCTCTCATATTTTTGCCCATGTTATAAAGAAGAGGATTATGCACTTAAATTCGCCAGTCAGTGAAGTCACATGATCATTTTAGAGGATTGTAATCATTTTGAAGAGTGTAAAATGCAGCACAACACTTACTGCCTCATGCAAAATGGGCTATTTTTAAACTAAAAATAAAATAAATTTCACAATGCAAAGCACATACTACTAACGAGAACGTATAGAAAGATTGCAGGGTATGGAAATAGCATTTGTTTACAGATTACTGTCAAGTGTGGTTAAAAATAAAGGAAGTTTAAGAAAGTAGAAAATTTGAGGATGCTTAAACTAAACAATGTTATTTTCCAATATAAATTGCCTGGTGCTTTCTTTTCCACAGGAAAAAGTAAAAAGAAAGAAAAATGTAAAAATTCTCATCTGTACCCCCTGATTGAGACTCAGTATTGTCCTTGTGACAAATATAATGCACAGCCTGTGGGGAACTGGTCAGATTGTATTTTACCAGAAGGTAAAGTCGAAGTGTTACTGGGAATGAAAGTACAAGGAGACATCAAGGAATGTGGTCAAGGATATCGTTACCAAGCAATGGCATGTTATGATCAAAATGGCAGGCTTGTGGAAACGTCCAGATGTAACAGCCATGGTAATCCAAATTTTCTTCTCTGTTACATATTTGCTGTCTTTGGGAATGGGTGTAAAATAAAACCAAATGCACACGTATAAAAATAGAGGGGAAATGAAGGTTTACAGAAGCAGCGTGTTCTTCTAAATTGAACACCATGGAGGACTACACTGTATATCATTTATACGTTGATAGGATATTGAGTGTTACTTGTTTCATTGTCTAGAGTCGGCAACTAAGTCAATTAAACATCTTCTGTTTATTCTCCATTGAGTTGAGAATGGTCAAAAAAAAAAATAGATAAATGTATATACTCTTAGGAAGCTGTGCTCACTTCCATTTTCTAAGCCAAAAAAGAAAAGTAAAATCAGTGATAATTTAGTTGTCAAAAATTTGTGAACAATGATTGGTCATCTTTGACCAGAGTGTGTACTAAACTCTAGTTTTCTGTCTTAATATGGTCAGCATTAAGCAATATATATATATATATATATATATATATATATATATATATATATATATATATATGTATGTATATTTTTAAGACATTTGTTTTCTTATAGGAGCCCTGGTGGAGCACTAGTTAAGAGCTTGGCTGCTAACCAAAAGGTCGGCAGCTCTAATTCACTAGCCAATCCTTGGAAACCCTATGGAGCAGTTCTACTCTATCCTCTAGTGTCGCAATGGGTAGGAATCAACTCGATAGGGGTCTTCTTATAATGAAATGAGATCAGTTTATAGCGGTTGGGCCTGAGTCATAGATGTCATATATTTGCAAGCAGTGGCCAGTGTTCTCTCACCTTCTTGATGGGGATGACTTAAGAAGGATGAGCTAAATTGCTAGAAGGGGAATATGTGGCCGTTACTCTCCAACCTTGCTGAAATAACTTCTACTGGAACCGTTCTTCAGAAACACATCACCAGGCCTGTCTTCCAAGGAGCCTCTGGGTGGTTTCGAACCCGCAACCTTTCAGCTAGTAGTAGAGTGCTTAACCATTTGTGCTACCTAGGGACTCCCATAAAGAAGGCATATGAATTAATATAATCATCTTACATTTATAAACCATCAAGGTGCCATGGTGACACATTTATTTGGAATTTTTTAAACCTCTGCTTACAAAGAAGCTTCCAAAAACTTGTCCCAAAGTCCTCATAATGTTGAAGCTCTAGGTATAAGTATTTTTAGGTAAATGTATTTGCATTGCTGGTTAAGATGATTCTATGTGTTTAGAACAGGAACCACACGGGAGGACAATTTAGTATGTATAAAAGGTAGACGTTGAGAAACAGCTGCAAAACTACCGGAGTATTTTAGTCTCTGCATCAAAATAGTGCAGGTGTCATAAATTAAATACCAAGAAAAATGTAAATACCCTTCCTATTTTGAGGCGATATGACCATAATTAGTCGTTAAAATGTAAAACCGAACATCACTTTAAAAATGTATTTCTCCTGGCTTTCACCATGAAAGTGTTTGTTCACATTTTAAATTTTTATGTGTATATAATCATTTGTTTTTAACATCACCTGTGAGCTTCTAGAATGATTTTCATACATTCTCACTTTTACCCTCATCTGTTAATTAGATGCATGCTCACTTCAGTAAGCTACTTAGCAGTCAATTTATTTCTAGAAAAAAAAACTTTTAAAATATCCTGTAACTCTCACTAAAAAGTTTGATCCCTGAAAAAAAGGAAAAGTACAAAAATAATTTAAATTCGCCTAAAGGCATTGCCAATTCACAACCTGGAGAAAGTGATATTCTATTCTAGAGAAAAGCACATATAGACAAAGGTGGGTCCGTGACAGCACTGAACTTCATAGGGATTGTGAAATGATCTAAGAAAGACTGTTAACTGAGGGAGCCATTCTAATTTAGTTCCTGTTTCTGTCCCACATTCTTCTTGTCTCATTCAATCTGATCTATGATGGGATGGCCAATGGGATATTTTCGTGTTCCCTAACATATTTATGAAAGGTGAAGTCTGAGGAAACTGAATCTCTATTGCCTGATTGCTTTGAAATTTTGTCACTTTCTTTAAATATGTCCTGCCAATCCTGATGGTGTTTGTGGAATGTAGTAATCTTGCTACTCTATCCTAGACGTGACATGAGCCCTAGACTGGTGGCACAGAGGTTAAGCACTTGGCTGTTAACTGGAAGGTCGTTGGTTTGAATTTATCAGCCACTCCCTGAAAGAAAGACATGTGGTCTCTAGGAAAAGCACCTTCCCTCAAACATATTAGTCTTCTAGATGGATGGTGAAAATGGGCTTTTAAAGTGATTTTGGAGAGAAAGAGTCTCTTCCTACTTTCGCTTTGAACATAAAATTGATCCTCGTGTGTTTTCGTGCAAGGACACTACTTTCCTATTCACTCTGTCCTTAGGGCATTTCTATTTAATCATAGTTGTCTGTCTGTGAGTCAAAATATTAGTTATACTGATAAAGTAGTTTGAGTTTCACCAGTTTAATTATATTATTCTACATTATTTCCCTTATGATCACCATTTGTTTGAATTTTTTAAATTTGGGCATGATTCTATTACATTTTAACTTCCTCATAATGATCAACTCTGTACTGAAAAGAGATCATATTCTAAAAATCAGATCTTAAGGAATACTTTGGGAGCCACATAAATGTGCATCCATTGTGATACATGATATTAAAAAGAATTCTTGTAAAAATGTTGATATATAAATACCTTTTTGGCACTTATCTATCATAAAAATGTAATACAAATTATGTATATTTACTTTGGTAGGAATTTTAGATGGTGTCACTATAGCAAAAAATTTTAAATCACTCAAAAACCAAATCACACATTTCTTATGCACTATTAGATTCCTCAGTGACTCTCGATTGATTCACTAGAAATTCATTGAATTTCTGACTACATAATACTAGGTACTTCTCAAGGTAACCACCTTTAAAATTTTCACAGAAGAAAAGGTAGGATTTCTGGAATTAAAAAAAATACATAGGGAGGCAGAGCCAAGATGGTGGAATAGACAGACGCTTCCGATGAGCCCTCTTTACATCAAAGACCTGAAAAAACAAGAGAAACGAGTATATTTGTGACAAGCTGGGAACCCTGAGCATCAAAGGCAAGCTTAGATAACGAACTGAGGGGCAGGGATAGGAAGAGACCATTCAGATGTGGAGAGGAGTTACCGGACCTGAATCACGGGGAGCCCTCAGGTACCATTCCCTGAGCGGCGGCAGCAGTGAGCTGGTACTAGCATTCGGTTGCAGTTTTCTCAAGGAGAAGCAGCCAGCCACACAGCCTACTCACACCTCGGGAGCCTGGGGAGAATGGCGCTCTCAGCAAAAGCTAAGTACTTGCATATATTTTACTGCACCCCCCAACCCCCAAGCCGGTTTCAGCAACTGAATCCCTGGGCCTGAGATAGACCCTGGTAAGCACCTAGAGCCATCCTCCTGGCCTTGGGGAAGGAAAAAATTTGCAACTGGGGGGAAAAGATAATTTGCTAGCTCCATTAACTGGGGGAGCTCAGGACAGAAGCAGCTCCGGTCCAGGCCCAAACTGTCCGTGGACCTTGAGCACCTTTCCCTTCTGCATGGACCTGTGTGGGCCTATTTTGGAAGAATAGGCCCTTCCTGGCAAACTCCAACCATTTCAGCTGTGTGGTGGAGAGGTGGGTGCTTGACATTTGACGTTGCCTACTAAATAAGGTCCTCACCTACCCACATCAGGGACCTAAGGACTGGTACCTCCACTCAGGTCACCCAGCCACCCGTAACAGGGGTCCAAAGATAACTGGTACCTCCCAGTCCTTAAAACCAAAAACTTTGGTTGCCCATGGTCCCTCTGCAGAACCCACCCACCAGCACACTCTAGGGAACAGAGATGTGTTTTCCTCAGAGACACTTGGGGGTTGGTTCTCAGCCCCCTACCTTGTTCAGAGCATGACCCCTGCTGCAATCAGATACTGGTATATACGCCAATCACCCCTGCCCCTCTAAGACTGTAAGACAGAGCCTGTACCACACACTTCATATCAGCTACCTGGAAACCTGAGCTGAATTCATACAAGAAAACTGAATGGACTCTTAGACTGATATACCTGATAACAGCTCTAGCCAGCTGGGAACAGCACACCAGAGCTCCAAAGGTGAAAATAATCAAGCTGGCTCACTCAAGCAACCCATAGGGGTATACCAAAACAAAACAAAGCAAACAGCTACGACACAGTAAGCAAGCATAAACTAATACAATAACTTATAGATGGCTTGGAGACAACAGTCAATATCAAGTCACATAAAGAAACAGACCATGATCACCTCAACAGGCTCTCAAAACAAAGAATCCAGGGATCTTCTAGATGAAAGTGCATTCCTGGAATTACCAGATGCAGAATACAAAAGTTTAATATACAGAACCCTTCAAGACATCAGGAAGGAAATGAGGCAATATGCAGAACAAGCCAAAAAAACACACAGATAAAGCAACTGAAGAAATTGGAATGATTATTCAGGAGCATAATGAAAAGTTAATAAGCTGGAAAAATCCATAGACGGACAGCAATCAGAAATTCAGAAGATTAACAATAAAATTACAGAATTAGATAACTCAATAGAAAGTCAGAGGAGCAGAATTGAGCAAGTAGAAGCTAGAATTTCTGAACTCGAAGATAACTCACTTGGCACTAATATATTTGAAGAAAAATCAGATAAAAGAATTCAAAAAAATGAAGAAACCTTAAGAATCATGTGGGACTGTATCAAGAGAAATAACCTATGAATTATTGGAGTACCAGGACAGGGAGGGATAACAGAAAATACAGAGAAAATTGTTGAAGATCTGTTGGCAGAAAACTTCTGTGATATTGTGAACGATGAGAAGATATCTATCGAAGATGCTCATTGAACTCCACATAAGGTAGATCTTAATAGAAAGTCACCAAGACATATTATAATCTAGCTTGCCAAAACCAAAGATAAAGAGATAATTATGAAGTGGGGCCAAGATGGCTGACTAGGTAGAAGCTACCTCGGATCCCTCTTGCAACAAAGACTCGGAAAAACAAGTGAATCGATCACATACCTGACAATCTACGAACCGTGACCATCAAACACAGATCTAAAGAGTTGACCTGAGTGACAGAGACTGAGAACGAACAACCACGCAGAAGCAGTGACTGCTTTCGGAGCCTAGAGCCAGAGTCCCAGTCAGGAAACCTTGGCGCCGGGCTTTGGACTGGGCGCAGGGGAGCTGAGCATGGCATCCTGAGATGGCGCAAACATGAGACATAGCCCTAGCCCCCAGAAGTGACCTCGGGGGAAGCCCAGCCAGTGCACACAGGCAGCACAGTGACGTGGCTGACAGGAGGAGAAGTCACCGGGAGGCGGAGACTGGTTTTGGAGCCTGGAGTGCGGCGTCCCAGCCGGGGAACCTTTGCGCTGGGCTTTGGACTGGGAGCAGAGGAACTGACCATGGCTTCTGAGACGGTACAAGCACAGGACGGGGTCTGACCCTCGGGGGCAATCTCTACCCAGCCAGCACACACAGACAACATGCCTCTTGGGAATCTCAGATAAAACAGTCATCCCAAGCAAGATAAGTAACTTTGTCTATATTCCAGGGTGCTACTCTCTTCTATTTATCTGAACCCTCCCCTCCCATTCCCAGGCGGCTTCATTAACATTGGAATTTCCTGAGCCAGAGAGTGAACTGTGCTGCGGTTTTTCCTTTCTTTTTTTTTTTTTATGGTCTTTTCCTACCCATTCTCCTGGCCTGAGAGAAGCAGCTACAAAAAACCCAGGGACCAAAAATCCTTTCCTAATTGGACTAAAAACACAGAACCAGCTCCAGCCAAACATATGTGATCCACAGTCTTGGGCTTTCATCCCTACAGGGAACAAGGCGGCTATTATAATGCAGAGGCAATTCTGATAGAGATCTGACTGTAATTGTTTTAGCGGATTACTGGAAAGACAAGTTTCCCAGGTCTGATATCTCTGCATATTCAACACAACCCTCACTGACCCACAACAGGGAACTGAGGGCTGAAGCTCCCCCCAGACCACCTAGTCTCCTGCCTTAGGGGTCTAAGGAGGGTGACACCTACCAATCTGTGGAGGTACTTGCATTGGGGGCCTAAGGTACAGCTGCAGAGCCCACCCACCAAGGTGCTTTAGGAATAGAGACACACCTACCTCACTGGCACTTGGGGGAAGCCTGTCAGCATCCTGCCCCCCCTGCACTGTGAAACCCTGCTGCTACTAGAATCTGGTACACACAACTATCACCACTACTTCTCTAGGTGGATAGGTGACAGTCTGCACCACACACTTGATGACCCAAAATCAGATTCTACTCAAGAATAGTGAATGGACTCTTAGGCTTATATATCTGGTAACAGCCCAAACCAGCTGGTAATAGGACGTAAGTGATTCAAGGGCTACAACAATCAAGACAGCTCAATCTAGTAGCCCATCTACATACATTGAAAGAAAACAAAACAAGTTAAGACTCAGTGAGCAAATATAGAATAAATCACTACAATATCTTAGAGATGGCTCAGAGACAGCAGTCACTATCAAACCACATAAAGAAGCAGATCATGATTGCTTCTACAACTCACCAAACTAAAGAATCAAAATCTTTCCCAAATGAAGATACAATCCTGGAATTGCCAGATGCAGAATATAGGAAACTAATTTACAGAATGTTGCAAGACATCAGGGATGACCTCAGAAATGAAATAAGGCAATCTACAGAAAAAGCCAAGGAACACACTGATAAAGCAATTGAAGAACTCACAAAGATTATTCAAGAACATAGTGGAAAAATTAATAACCTGCAAGAATCCATAGAGAGACAGCATTCAGAAATCCAAAAGATTAACAGTAGACTTGCAGAATTAAACAACTCAATAGGAAGTCAGAGGAGCAGACTCAAGCAATTGGAATGCAGGGTGGGGGATCTGGAAGACAAGGGAATTGACACTGATATAGCTGAAAAAAAATCAGATAAAAGAATTTAAAAAAATGAAGAAACCCTAAGAATCATGTGGGACTCTATCAAGAAGAATAACTTGCATGTGATTGGAGTCCCAGAACAGGGAGGGATAACAGAAAACACAGGGAGAATAGTTGAAGATCTGTTTGCAGAAAACTTCCCTGACATCATGAAAGACGAAAGGATATCTATCCAAGATGCTCATCGAACCCCATTTAAGATTGATCCAAAAAGAAAATCACCAAGACATATTATCATCAAACTTGCCAAAACCAAAGATAAAAAGAAAATTTTAAAAGCAGCCAGGGATAAAAGAAAGGTCTCCTACAAAGGAGAATCAATAAGAACAAGTTCAGACTACTCAGCAGAAACCATGGAGTCAAGAAGGCAATGGGATGACATATATAGAGCACTGAAGGAGAAAAATTGCCAGCCAAGGATCATATATCCAGCAAAACTCTCTCTAAAATATGAAGGCAAAAATAAACACAAGCTTAGAGAATTTGCAAAAACCAAACCAAAGCTCCAAGAAACACTAAAGGAAATTGTTTGGTCAGAAAACCAATAATATCAGATACCAGCACAACACAAGGTCACAGAACAGAACATCCTGATATCAACTCAAATAGGGAAATCACAAAAACAAATTAAGATTAATTTTAAAAAGAAAAAAAAAAAACACTCAAAACATGGAATCATTGAAGTCAATATGTAAAAGATCACAATAATCAAAAAGAGGGACTAAATACAGGTGGCATAGAACTGCCATATGGAGAGGGAATCAAGACGATATAGGACAATACAAGTTAGCTTTTTACTAAGAGATAATTATAAGAGCAGTGAGGGATAAACGAAAAGTCACCTACAAAGGAGAACCAATAAGAATAAGCTCAGACTACTCGGCAGAAACTATACAGGCAAGAAGGCAATGGGGTGACATATTTAAAAAATTGAATGAAAAAAATTTCCTGCCAAGAATCATATATCCATCAAAACTGTCTCTTAAATATGAAGGTGAAATTAAGACATTTCCAGATAAACATAAGTTGAGGGAATTCATAAAAACCAAACCCAAACTACAAGAAATACTAAAGGGAGTTCTTTGGTTAGAAAATCAAAAATATCAGGTATCGACCCAAGACTAGAACACTGGGCAGAGCAACTAGAAGTCAGCCCAGACAGGGAAATCCAATAAAAACAGGCAAGATTAAAAACAAACAAACAAAAAAAGCGCAACACAGGGTAACAGCGATGTTATTATATAAAAGAAGACAACATTAAAATAATAAAGAGGGACTAGGAATGTAATCAAACACCTTCCATATGGAGAGGAAGCTACGGCGATACAAAGAAATAAAAGTTAGCTTTAAATTTAGAAAAATAGGGGTAAATAATAAGGTAACCACAAAGGAGACAAACTATCCTACTCATCAAAATATAATACAAGGGAAAAATACAGACTCAACAGAAACAAAATCAACAACAACAAATATGAGGAAAGGACAATATATAAAGAAAATCTACTCAGCACATAAAATCAAGTGGGAAAAAGAAACTGTCAACAACACACAAAAAAAGACATCAAAATGGTAGCACTAAATTCATACCTATCCATAATTATCCTGAATGTAAATGGACTAAATGCACCAATAAAGAGACAGAGAGTGGCAGAATGGATTAAAAAACAAGATCCGTCTATATGCTGCCTACAAGAGACACACCTTAGACTTAGAGACACAAACAAACTAAAACTCACAGGATGGAAAAAAATATATCAAGCAAACAGCAATCAAAAAAGAGCAGGAGTGGCAATATTAATTTCTGACAAAATAGACTTTAAATTTAAATCCATCAGAAAGGATAAGGAAAGGCACTATATAATGATTAAAGGGAGAATACACCAAGAAGATATAACCATATTAAATATTTATGCACCCAATGACAGGGCTGTAAGATATATAAAACAAACTCTATCAGCACTGAAAAGTGAGATAGACAGCTCCACAATAATTGTAGGAGACTTGAGCACACCACTTTCGGAGGACAGGACTTCCAGAAAGAAGCTCATTAAAGACACGGAAGATCTAAATGCCACAATCAACCAACCTGACCTCGTAGACAAATACAGAACACTCCACCCAACAGCAACCAACTATACTTTCTTTTCTAGTGCACATGGAACATTCTCTAGAATAGACCACAGATTAGCTCATAAGGCAAGCCTTAGCAGAATCCAAAACACTGAAATATTACGAAGCATCTTCTCTGACCATAAGGCCATAAAAGTGGAAATCAATAAGAGGAAAAGCAGGGAAAAGAAATCAAACACTTGGAAAGTGAACAATGCCCTGCTCAAAAAAGACTGGATTATAGAAGACATTAAGGATGGGATAAAGAAATTCAGAGAATCCAGTGAGAATGAAAACTCTTCCTATCAGAACCTTTGGGGCACAGCAAAACCGGTGCACTTAGGCCAATTTATATCAATAAATGCACACATACAAAAAGAAGCAAGGGCCAAAATCAAAGAATTATCCCTACAACCTGAACAGATAGAAAGAGAGCAACAAAAGAAACCCACAGGCACCAGAAGAAAACAAATAATAAAAATTAGAGCTGAACTAAATGAAATAGAAAACAGAAAAACGATTGAAAGAATTAACAAGACCAAAAGCTGTTTTTTTGAAAAACTCAACAAAATTGATAAACCATTGGCCAAACTGACAAAAGAAAAACAAGAGAGGAAGCAAATAACCCAAATAAGAAATGAGATGGGCGATATTACAACAGACCTAACTGATATTAAAAGAATCATATCAGATAACTATGAAAAACTATACTCAAAGAAATTAGAAAACCTAGAAGAAATGGATGAATTCCTGGAAACACACTTCCTACCTCAACTAACACAAACGGAGGTAGAACAACTAAATAGACCAATAACAAAACAAGAGATGGAAAAGGTAATCAAAAAACTCCCAACAAAAAAAAAGCCCTGGTCCTGACTGCTTCCCTGCAGAAAAAAAAAGCAGAGTTCTACCAAACTTTCAGAGAAGAGTTAACACCACTGCTACTAAAGGTGTTTCAGAGCATAGAAAAGGACAGAATACTACCAAACTCATTCTATGAAGCCACCATATCCCTGATACCAAAACCAGGTAAAGACACCATAAGAAAAGAAAATTGTAGACCTATATTCCTCATGAATGTAGATGCAAAAAGCCTGAACAAAATTCTAGCCAATACAATTCAATAACATATCTAAAAAATAATTCACCATGACCTAGTGGGATTCATACCAGGCATGCAGGGATGGGTCAACGTTAGAAAAACAATAAATGTAACCCGCCACATAAATAAAAAAAAAGACAAGAATCTCCTGATTTTATCAATTGATGCCGAAAAGGCATTTGACAAAATTGAACACTCATTCATGATAAAAACTCTCAGCAAAATAGAAATAGAAGGAAAATTCCTCAGCATAATAAAGGGCATTTATACAAAGCCAACAGCCAATGTCACCCTAAATGGGGAGAGCCTGAAAACATTCCCACTGAGATCGAGAACCAGACAAGGATCCCCTTTATCAACACTCTTATTCAACATCGTGCTGGAAGTCCTAGCCAGAGCAATTAGGCTAGATAAAGAAATAAAGCCCATCCAGATTGGCAAGGAAGAAGTAAAAGTATCTCTATTTGCAGATGACATGATCTTATACACAGAAAACCCTAAGGAATCCTCCAGAAAACTACTGAAACTAATAGAAGAGTTCAGCAGAGTATCGGGATACAAGATAAACATACAAAAATCAGTTGGATTCCTCTACACCAACAAAAAGAACATCGAAGAGGAAATCACCAAATCAATGCCATTTACAGTAGCCCCCAAGAAGATAAAATACTTAGGAATAAATCTTACCAGAGATGTAAAAGACTTATACAAAGAAAACTACAGTAAACTTCTGCAAGAAACCAAAGGAGACTAACACAAGTGGAAGAACATACCTAGCTCATGGATAGGAAGACTTAACACTATAAAAATGTCTATTCTACCAAAAGAGATCTATACATTTAATGCAATTCCTATCCCAACGGCATTCTTTAATGAGATAGAGAAACAAATCACCAACTTCATGTGGAAGGGAAAGAGGCCCCAGATAAATAAGGCATTACTGAAAAAGAAGAACTTACTTACTTTACCTGATTTTAGAACCTATAATACTGCCACAGTAGTCAGAACAGCCTGGTACTGGTACAACAACGGATACATGGACCAATGGAGCAGAACTGAGAATCCAGACATAAATCCGTCCACATATGAGCAGTTGATATTTGACAAAGGCCCCAAAACAGTTAAATGGAGGAAAAGACAGTCTTTTTAACACATGGTGCTGGCATAACTGGATATCCATCTGCAAAAAAATGAAACAAGACCCATACCCCACTCCATGCACAAAAACTAACTCAAAATGGATCAAAGACCTAAATATAAAATCTAAAACAATAAAGATCATGGAAGAAAAAATAGGGCCAACGTTAGGAGCCCTAATACATGGCGTAAACAGTATACAAAACATAAAGAATGTAGAAGAAAAACTAGATAACTGGGAGCTCCTAAAAATCAAACAGCTATGCTCATCCAAAGACTTCACCAAAGGAGCAAAAAGACTACCTACAGACTGGGAAAAAGTTTTTAGCTATGACATTTCTGGTCAGTGCCTGATCTCTAAAATCTACATGGCACTGTAAAAACTCAACTGCAAAAAGACAAATAACCCAAT
Organism: Loxodonta africana; assembly: GCF_030014295.1. Taxonomy (NCBI): domain Eukaryota; kingdom Metazoa; phylum Chordata; class Mammalia; order Proboscidea; family Elephantidae; genus Loxodonta; species Loxodonta africana. Next base: position 71,803,276 of record NC_087349.1, on the reverse strand, counting down.
TAAAAAATAGGCAAAAGATATTAATAGACACTTCACTAAAGAAGACATTCAGGTAGCTAACAGGTATATGACGAAATGTTCACGATCATTAGCCATTAGAGAAATGCAGATCAAAACTACAATGAGATTTCATCTCACTCCAACAAGGCTGGCATTAATCCAAAAAACACAAAATAATAAATACTGGAGGGGCTGTGGAGAGATTGGAAGACTTATACATTAATGGTGGGAACGTAAAATGGTACAACCACTTTGGAAAGTGATTTGGCACTTCCTTAAAAAGCTAGAAATAGAACTACCATACTATCCAGCAATCCCACTCCTTGGAATATATCCTAGATAAATAAGAGCCTTTACATGAACAGATGTATGCACACCCATGTTTATTGCTGCACTGTTTAAAATAGCAAAAACATGGAAGCAACCAAGGTGCCCATCAACGGATGAATGGATAAATAAATTATGGTATATTCACACAATGAAACACTACACATCGATAAAGAACAGTAAGGAATCTGTGAAACATTTCATAACATGGAGGAATCTGGAAGGCATTATGCTGAGTGAAATCAGTCAGTTGCAAAAGGACAAATATTGTATAAGACCACTATTATAAGAACTTGAGAAATAGTTTAAACTGAGAAGAAAACATTCTTTTGTGGTTACGAGAGCGGGGAGGGAGGGAGGGTGGGAGAGGGGCATTCACTAATTAGATAGTAGATAAGAACTACTTTAGGTGTTGGGAAAGACAGCACACAATACAGGGGAGGTCAACACAATTGGCCTAAACCAAAAGCAAAGAAGTTTCCTGAATAAACTGAATGCTTCGAAGGCCAGCGTAGCAGGGGGAGGGGTCTGGGGACCATGGTTTCAGGGGACATCTGAGTCAATTGGCATAATAAAATCTATTAAGAAAACATTTTGCATCCCACTTTGAAGAGTGGCATCTGGGGTCTTAAATGCTGGCAGGTGGCCATCTAAGATGCATCAATTGGTCTCAACCCACCTGGATCAAAGGAGAATGAAGAACACCAAGGACACAAGGCGATTACGAGCCGAAAAGACAGAAAGGGCCACATGAACCAGAGACTTACATCAGCCTGAGACCAGAAGAACTAGATGGTGCCCGGCTGCAACCCATGACTGCCCTGACAGGGAACACAACAGAGAACCCCTGAGGGAGCAGGAGAGCAGTGAGATCCAGACCCCAAATTCTCATAAGACCAGCCTTAATGGTCTGACTGAGACTGGAAGGACCCCGGTGGTCATGGCCCCCAGACCGTCTGTTGGCCCAAGACAGGAACCATTACTGAAGCCAACTCTTCAGACGTGGATTGGACTGGACAATGGGTTGGAGGGGGATGCTGGCGAGGAGTGAGCTTCTTGGATCAGGTGGACACTTGAGACTATGTTGGCCTCTCCTGCTGGCAGAATGGACAAAAAAGAGAGAGTGGAGGGAGAAAGCGGGCTGTCTCATTGGGGGTAGAGTAATTGGGAGTGTGTAAAAAAAAAAAAATTGGGAGTGTGTAGCAAGGTGTATATGGGTTTTTGTGTGAGAGACTGACTTGATTTGTAAACTTTCACTTAAAGCACAATAAAAATTATGAAATACATATATATATATCATCGAACCTTGATATTTTAAAGAACCTTAGAAGTAACCTAGCTTATGCAAGTACAAGATTTCCATTTAAGCGTTGTGATAGAATTATATCATGCTGCTCCACCAACCCCTACCTAGCTCTCCTAGGCCCCTCATCCTGCTCTATTTTTTGTATTTCTGAAGCATGTATCACCTTATAACACAGCATATAATTTACTTATTTATTACATTTGTTTATGTTTTTTCTTCCCTACATGAATGTAATTTGATGAGAGTAAGAATCATGATCTGTTTTATTCACTGATATAGCACAAACACCTAGAAGAATAGGTGCTTAATAAATATTTGTAGAATGAATGAATATTTAAATGAGTGAATAGCGGAAAAGAATTATCTTTCATATGAAAAACTGAGCCCCACTGGGGTTGTAGCTGATCCGAGATCAGACTAAGACACTTCTTTCTTCTGGACAGTGTCTTGTCCTCTGTATGACATCTTTGAAAAAGGATCAGACAAATCTTTGAGAACAGCTAAAATCTTTGGAAAAAGTAAGAGCTATGAATAAAAAAAAAAGAAAAAAATTTTTTTTTTTATTCATATCACAGGCCTTCTGTATGGTACTTACAAAATATTTGTGTCTCTTTATTTCCTAAGCAGGAGAATAAAAAATAATCACATACCCATTCCACTGAGCTAGGTCATCAATGTCAGTATTGGCGAGTCTCTTTTACTGCCATTTAAAACCTACTGTTCAGAATTGCCTGATTTGTACAACACTGGCTGTAGACAACAGTTTAAGCTTTGGGATTGTGTTAGTGATTGTGACAACTCACATTTTCCCAAACTCTATTTACAACTTTAACTGGATTTTGGAATATTTATTTAAGTCTTTGCTTCCACTCATGTTTCCTTGAGAAAATAAGTAATGCAATCTCTGATAATCTGTGGGCGAACTGGATAAAGTATAAAAATGCCTGAGGCTCCAGTCTTGAGCTCTATGAACTAGCTACATTTGTAATTTCTTCCAGACACTTCTCTTCAATCTTTATCCTTAGCAAACTTGTCTTTGCTATTTCTCATTGGCAGTTTAAGCCATAATGCTTTATTAATAAATATTTTAAAATAGAGCTCAATTGTATTTGCAGTTTTATCATCTGTTAATATCAATAAGCAGAAAGACTTGTCTGAGATGATTGTTCTTCGTGAACCCACCTTGTTTAATAGTCATAGCTCTCCTAAACCCTGAAATTAAAATATTGTTGTTGATGCCCGTCAAATATTCGCCAATATGGAGACCATGAGGAAGCTCAAGAATCAGCTAGTATATTAAATTACTTGTCAACAAATGTTTCCTCAAATGGCCAGATAGCAAATATTTTAGGCTTTGAAATCCAAATAGTGTTGTAACTACTCAACTGTGCAGCCGTAGGATGAAAGCAGCTGTAGACAATATGTGAATGAATGGGTATGGTTGTGTTCCAATAAAACTTTATTTATAAAAGCATACCTGGGCCATCACTTGCCAAAGGAGATCTAAACCTTTGCTAAGCAAAATGTGATCTGCAGCATTTTCATCAACGGGAACTCGTTAGAAATGCAGAAATTGAGTCCCCATTTCAGACCTAGTGAGTTAGAATCTGCGTTCCTGTAAGATCCCCCAGAAAGTTGTATTGCACACTGAAGGTTTGAGGATTACTGCACAGAACCATGCAGACACTCACAGAGCCCCTGAGACTTAGTAGGGATCATGAATTTGAGCCTGAGGAGAGAAGGAAGGACTTTGGAAATTACCTTCTTGTGAATCATGTGATGATGCTACTGTGGGCAAAGCAGTCAACACCCCCCATATGACAGTTCCCATTACCAGATACAGGAATGAGGACATTTAGAAACTTCTGAGATTTATAAGGATGGGTTTTCATAAGAGAAAATCTGTTTAGGTATGGTTTTGAATAAAGAATGAGTCTATAGGGCCTTCTTTGAAAAGGGTATTCGCAGTTTACAAATTGCAGTGAGGACAGTGCTGAGCTTCACTGTGGTGGTGTAGTTACAGGAAAAATTTTGAGATCATTTTCTTCTCTTGTAATGAAAGTAGCATAAATAGAAGCATTCTACTATTCTTACATTGTTTCTTCATTAGATGTTATTACCCCCATGTAATACATTGAGTAATTAGTACATAATGGAAAATTGGTGGTGAGCACTATAGGAATATCAAAGCCCGATTAATTCATTTTTTGTCCTTTTGAAAATGCTGCTGTTTTTAGGTGCCACTCATACAGACCCCATGTGACAGAGTAGCCAACTGCTCTATAGGGTTTTCTTGGCTGTAATCTTTACAGAGGGAAACCTTGGTGGCATAGTGGTTAAGTGCTACAGCTGCTAACCAAGAAGTCAGCAGTTCAAATCCACCAGGCACTCCTTGGAAACTCTATGGGGCAGTTCTACTCTGTCCTCTAGGGTCGCTATGCGTTGGAATCGACTTGACGGCAGTGGGTGGGAATCTTTACAGAAGCAGATTGCCAGGTCTTTCTCCTGTGGAACTGGTGGGTGGGTTCAAACTGCCAACCTTTCAGTTAGCAACTGAGTGCTTAACCATTTGGGCCACTAGGCTCCTTCCTTTTGAAAATGGTCATAATTTTGCCGAGGAAACTCTATAGTTTGCCATTTCCAGAATGTCATACTGTTGGAATCACACAATATGTAGCTTTTTCAGACTGGCTTCTTTTACTTAGCAGTGTGCATTAGACATTCCTCCATGTCTTTTCATGGCTTGATAGCTCATTTCCTTTTATCAGTGAATAATACTTCATTGTATGGATGTACCACAGTTTTTTTTTAATCCATGTACCGATTGAAGGGCATCTTAGTTACTTCCAAATTTTGGCAGTTATAAATAAACTCAATATGGTTTTTGTCATTGAACTATATATAGCACTTTTGATGTTTAAAAAAGAAAAAAAACTTAAAATCATAAGAAAACATAAATCAGTTTATCAAAATATCACTCAGTAGTATTGTGGAAGAAAAAAGTCTCTTTTAGTTTAGATAGAGAAATAAAAAAAAAGAAATAAAAATCCTGGTGGTGTAGCAGTTAAGTGCTACAACTGCTAACCAAAAGGTCAGCAGTTCAAATCCACCAGGTGCTCCTTGGAAACTCTATGGGGCAGTTCTACCCTGTTATATAGAGTTGCTGAGTCGGAATCAGCTCGATGGCAATGGGTTTGGTTTTTTTTTTTTAGGCTTATTTACTGTCCTATTGATGAATATAATATAATGTTATATTAACGTGCTGTGCACATTTTACCTCAAGCACTTTGTCATCGTGATCCAATGGCACAAAACTTATACTGACGTTCAGATAGGTGTAATACTTTTGTAGGTCACCTTACACCCTTTTAATTATTTCAGTTTGTCTTCTAACTGTAGTCACAACTGAATAATTGAGAATCTTTTGTCTTATGCCTTGTTAGTGTAAGATTAATTTCCCCTTAGTGCTAATTGTACAGATTCAGTGATTAGTATTGGCTCTCCAATGCTCTCTCTCTTTGCCTACTGTGTTTATGAATGGATTACAGAGAACCTTCTGGCCATTAATAAATGGCTTTAACAATTAGTTCTGAAAGCATCTGTGAGATTCTGAATGTGCCCACTAAAGTCTGATATACTGAAAAAACCCTTTACTGGCACCCAAAGGTGTTTATATTTCCTAGGGCTTGCTTCATAGGTACTTTGCATTAGAGCACTGATTATTAAAACAAAAAGAAAGTTCTGTAAAATTTTCCAGTAAAGCAAAGGACATTTAATAAAACTTTTTCGTATTATAGCTTACCCTAAACGTAGAAGCATTTAACATTATTGCCTAATAGCATATGTGGTCTATACCAGCTTCATAATACAATCATAATACACATGATCTCAGAGTAGACAGTGTGTTTAAAGGACCATCTCTAGCTGCTGCAAAGAACGGCAAATATCAAATGCTGCTTTATCTGCCAGAGACCCCAGCACACATGCCACAGGTGCAGCGTTGATTTCTATCAGAACTTGTAGAAACAGAAAAGAATCATCATCAAAAATCAGAATAGGAATATGTCCCAGGCGTGTGGTCCAAGTGCCCAGGTGAATTGAAAACATTCATATAGACCCCAATCTATAAATAGATTTTAGTTTAAGAACATGTGCTTTTAAGTCATTGTGTGTAACTTAGGGTACCCTGATGGAAATATTTGTGTACGTGGTAGAGTAGATTGGGAGGATAACCCATGTGACCACTCAGCCATAATGCATTAGAAATGTATTACTTTTTGTAATGGGATTCTATAGAAGATTATATAGGTTTAATATTAGAAATTAATTAGAAACAAAATTGAATGAGAAATTGTTCCCTATGGTAGTGAATGCTCATATTTGAGGAAGAACACATTCAATTAAAATGGGCAGAAGAGGAAATAAATAGTCTTGTAAGCAAGCTGAAATGCAGTTCTAGATTCTCTGAAAGGCTTTTACAGTTGATGGAATTTATTTTTAATGTCTAATTCATTTCAAAATTTAAATCTCTCCTTCAGTGGCACAGGTATGGCTAGTATTTTATAGTTATTCACAATCGGGATCCTTTAAAATGAAAAATACTGGCAGAGGATGAGGGAGAGATTTTTCTGAAGGTAACTGGCTACACATTTAAAGAGCCAGGGAAAGAAGGACAAGAGCTGTGAAGAATACTTGAGTACACACAGAAAGCAATTGCCTAGGGTCAAATTTAAATAAGGTGTGGATACCAGAATTATTCTCACATAGGTTCCCTGAGGGAGAACAATGAAGGTGATGGGAAAGAAACTTCAAATATTTCCTGCAGCCGCCATTCATGTCACCTGTCATGGAAAAGCATCTGCCCTTATCATATAGCTCCGTGGACACCAAGGCCTGGACACCAATCACCTATTACTTAGTAACATAGCTTTCAAACTGGGCTCCTTGGAGCCCCTCAGGCCAGGCTGTGAAACACACCTTCAGTATATCCATTTTACTTACTGGACTTTTTCAAGCTTTAGGAAGGAGTGTTCCACTGCTTAAAATAATTTTAACTGCAGAAACATTCATTATTTGTGACACTAAACAATAAAGAAATTTGAACTTTGTCTTTACCAACAATTTCTGCCATTATATTTTACTCCTCATTCTTCTAATTGGTCCCTGACCCCTTCTTGTCTCTTATGTTATAAAGAACAGCACTAATTTCAACTAAATAATTTGAAGTGATAATTTTGGTGATACTGGTGATAGCTTTATCAATAAAACAGACATGTACGTTACTCACACTATTAAAAGGTTTCACAGTTCATGAAGTTACAGAATGCCAGGTGTGGATCCAGATATAGATTCCTATTATATTGGTAAAATGCTACAAATAAAAAACATAGTTTTAAGTCTCTGTATGACATTCCACCACTCGTCTGTCAGTTTGTTGTACTGTGGTGGCTTGCATGTTGCTGTGATGCTGGAAGCTACGCCACCAGTATTAGCCATCTTGAATCAGAGAAACATATGGTCTACTATGTCAGGAATGAAAAATTGAAGAGGACTGGCGTCACATTCATCATGAAAAGAACATTTCAAGATATTTCCTGATGTACAGTGCCCTCAGTGATAGGATAATATCCATAAGCCTACAAGGAAGACCAGTTAATATGACTATTATTCAAATTTACATACCAACCACTAATGCCAAAAAGGAGGAAATTGAAGATTTTTTACCAACTTCTGCATTTCTGAAACTGATTAAACATGCAATCAGGATGCATTGATAATTACTGGTTATTGAAATCTGAAAGTCGGAAACAAAAAGCAAGGATTGATATTTCGAAAATATGGCTTTGATGGTAGAAACAATGCCAGAGATCACATGACAGATGTTTTCAAGACCAACAACTTATTCATTGCAAATACCTTTTTCAACAACATAAGCAATGACTATACAAGTGGACTTCACCTGATGAAATACACAGGAATCAAATCGACTACATCTATGGAAAGAGATGATGGAAAAGCTCAATAATATCAGTCAGAACAAGACCAGGGGCCGACAGTGGAACAGATCATCAATTTCTCAAATACAAGTTAATGTTGAAGCTGAAGAAAATTAAAACAAATCTGCAAGAGCCAAAGTATGACCTTGAGTATATCCCACCTGAATTTAGAAACCATCTCAAGAACATATCTGATACATTGAACGCTAATGACTGAAGACCAGGCAAGTTGAGGGATGACATCAAGGACATCACAAATGAAGAAAGCAAAAGGTCATTTAAAGGACAGGAAAGAGAGAAAAGACCAAAATGGATGTCAGAAGAGGCACTGAAACTTGCTCTTGAAGGTAGGGTAGTTAAAGTGAATGGAAGAAACGAAGAAATAAAAGAGCTGAATAGAAGATTTCAAAGGGTGGCTTGAGAAGACAAAGTAAAATATTATAATGAAATGTGCAAGACCTGTAGCTAGTAAACCAAGAGAGAAGAACACACTCAGCATTTCTCAAGCTGAAAGAGAAAAAATCCAAGCCTCCAGCTGCAACGTTGAAGGGTTCTATGGACAAATACTGAACAAGGCAGGAAGCATCAAAAGAAGATGGAAGGAATAAACAGAGTCACTACACCAAAAAGAATTAGTTGATGTTCAGCCATTTCAAGGGTAGCATATGATCAAGAACTGATGGTATGGGAGGAAGAAGTCCAAGCTGCACTGAAGACACTGGCGAAAACCAAGGCTCCAGGAATTGACAGAATACCAGCTGAGATGTTTTAACAAAAGAATGCAGCACTGGAAGCACTCACTCATCTAGGCCAAAAAATTTGGAAGACAGCTACCTAGCCAACTGACCAGAAGAGATCCATATTTGTATCCATTCCAAAGAAAGGTGACCCAACAGAATGCAGAAATTATCAAACAATATCATTAGTATCACACACAAGTAAAATTTTGCTTAATATAATCCAAAAACAGTTGCAGCAGTACATCAACAGGGAACTGCCACAAATTCAAGCTGTATGCAGAAGAGATGTAGAACCAGAGATATCATTGCTGATGTCCAGTGGATCCTGGCTGAAAGTAGAGAATACCTGAAAGATGTTTACATGTGTTTTATTGACTATGCAAAGGCATTTAACTGTGCGGAACATAACAAATTATGGATAACATTGTGAAGAATGGGAATTCCAGAACACTTAATTGTGCTCATGGAGAATCTGTACATAGAACAAGAGGCAGTTGTTTGAGCAGAACAAGGGATACTGTTTGAATTAAAGTTAGGAATGGTGTGCGTCAGGATGGTATCCTTTCACCATATTTATTGTATGCTGAGCAAATGATCCGAGAAGCTGGACTATCTGAAGAGGAACGGGCATCAAGATTGGAGGAAGACTCATTAAAAAAAAATAAAATAAGAACCTGCAATATTCAGGTGACACAACTTTGCTTGCTGAAAGTGAAGAGGATTTGAAGCACTTCCTGATGATGATCAAAGACCACAGCCTTCTGTGTGGATTATACCTTAACATAAAGAAAACATAAATTCTCACAACTGGACCAATAAGCAACATCGTGATAGACAGAGAAAAGATTGAAGTTATCAAGGAGTTTGTTATACTTGGATCCACAATCAAAGGCCAGGGAAGCAGCAGTCAAAAAATCAACCAACGTATTGTATTGGACACACCCGCTGCAAAAGACCTCTTTAAAGTTTTGAATTAAGGTGTACCTGACCCAAATCATGATATTTTTGATTGCCTCATGTGCGAGTGAAAGCTTGCCTCATGTGCGAGTGAAAGCTGGATGATGAATAAGGAAGACTGAAGAAGAATTGATGCATTTGAATTATGGTGTTGATGGAGATTATTGAATATACCATGGACCATCAGAAGAACTAGCAAATCTGTCTTGGAAGAAGGACAGCCAGAATTCTCCTTAGAAGCGAGGATGGCGAGACTTCATCTCACATACTTTGGAGGGACCAGTCCCTGGAGGACATCATGCTTGGTAAATTTGAGGGTCAGTGAAAAAGAGCAAGACCCTCAATGAGACAGATTGACACAGTGGCTGCAATAATGGGCTGAAACATAGCAATGATTTTGAGGATGGCGCAGTTCCAGCAGTGTTTCATTCTGCTGTACACAGGGTAGCTATGAGTTGGAATTGACTCGATGGCACCTAACAGCAACAACAACAATATGACATTATTTATGTATAGTTTCATTCCTAAAACGTAGGTTTTTTCCTACATCATACCATTATCAAAATGGTCAAGTAGTCTACAAGGTTTTAGCATAAGAATGTTTTACATAAATGTGTTAAGAAGGCATTATGTATTAGATACATATCATATCTATGTGCTCAAAGAGTTAACCTATGAACCCACCAAAAAATTAGTGCACATTTCCAATGTCATTTTTAAGAAAAAAAAATCTTTACTTCTACTTACTTTCATTGTTTATTACATTTCTTCATAGTTACATTGAAGGCCCATTCCACCCTTCCATGAAATTTTAATTACACTGCATATAAAACAAAACTGACTCCTTTTATGGTCTTTTTAAGTAGCCATTAAAAAAAAACAGTTCAGGAAGTTTCTCCCCATAGTAGCTTCCCTTCACTTTGTTGAAATTAGTTTCTGCACTAGCTTATTCGTAAGCTTAACTTAAACTTTAAAGCATAAAATGATTTAAGAAGAAAAACGTTTTTTTTAAATTTGTGAGATTTTCTTTTTGCATTTTCACCCCTATGTGGAAATGAACTTTTTAAAAAAAAAAAAAATGTTTTAAATATCTTTAAAATTCTGTATGGTTCAACACATAAAAATTAGTTGCCATAGAGTTGGTTCCGACTCATGGCAAATCTGTATGTGTAGAACTGTGCTCCGTAATCACTGATTTTTCAGAAGTAGATCTCCAGGCCTGTCTTTTATGGTGTCTTTGAGGTGAACTGAAACCTCCAACCATTCAGTCAGTAGCAAAAAAATAAAAATAAATTAAAAATTTTTTTTTTAGGTCTCCAGGCCTGTCTTTTGCGGTGTCTCTGAGGTGAACGGAAACCTCCAACCATTCAGTTAGTAGCCAAGCACATTATATCCAATTATATATAATGAGTTATAATTTTAACTAACCTGGATGATTTTTCTCACTGGCCTAGAAAGATGTAGGAAAAGTCCGCAAAGGTGGAAAACGCAGTGTTTCAGTCATCTTCCTAGAGATTCACGATTCTTTTTAGCAAAATAGTGAAAGTATAGGCTAAAGAGACCTGTTTTACCTAGTTGGATGCAACAATTTTCCAACTTACTTGACCACAGAACCCTTCTTTTTTAATTATGTTGAATTATGTTGAACATTTATTAGCATCAAACAGACTAGTATTTAAAGACTATCCTTTGCAAACACCTCTTTAGCAGTATAAGATTTTCAGTGATTGAAAGAACCGTTCCCCACCTTGAGTCAAGTTCGAAATAAATAATTTTTTTTAATAACTTTTATTAAGCTTCAAGTGAACGTTTACAAATCCAATCAGTCTGTCACATATAAGTTTACATACATCTCACTCCCTACTCCCACTTGCTCTCCCCCTCTTGAGTCAGCCCTCTCAGTCTCTCCTTTCGTGACAATTTTGCCGGCTTCCCTCTCTCTCTATCCTCCCATTCCCCCTCCAGACAAGAGTTGCCAACACAATCTCAAGTGTCCACCTGATATCATTAGCTCACTCTTCATCAGCGTCTCTCTCCCACCCGCTAACCAGTCCCTTTCATTTCTGATGAGTTGTCTTCGGGGATGGTTCCTGTCCTGTGTCAACTGAAGGTCTGGGGAGCATGGCCGTCGGGATTCCTCCAGTCTCAGTCAGACCATTAAGTTTGGACTTTTTATGAGAATTTGGGGTCTGCATCCCACTGATCTCCTGCTCCCTCAGGGGTCCTCTGCTGTGCTCCCTGTCAGGGCAGTCATCGATTGTGGCCGGGCACCAACTAGTTCTTCTGGTCTCAGGATGATGTAGGTCTCTGGTTCATGTGGCCCTTTCTGTCTCTTGGGCTCTTAGTTGTCGTGTGGCCTTGGTGTTCTTCATTTTCCTTTGCTCCAGGTGGGTTGAGACCAATTGATGCATCTTAGATGGCCACTTGTTAGCATTTAAGACCCCAGACGCCACATTTCAAAGTGGGATGCAGAGTGATTTCATAATAGAATTATTTTGCCAATTGACATAGAAGTCCCCGAAAACCATGTTCCCCAGACCCCCGCACTTGCTCCGCTGACCTTTGAAGCATTCATTTTATCCCAGAAACTTCTTTGCTTTTGGTCCAGTCCAATTGACCTGACCTTCCATGTATTGAGTGTTGTCTTTCCCTTCACCTAAAGCAGTTCTTATCTACTGATTAATCAATAAAAATCCCTCTCCCACCCTCCCTCCCTCCCCGCCTCGTAACCACAAAAGTATGTGTTCTTCTCAGGTTTACTATTTCTCAAGATCTTATAATAGTGGTCTTATACAATATTTGTCCTTTTGCCTCTGACTCATTTCGCTCAGCATAATGCCTTCCAGGTTCCTCCATGTTATGAAATGTTTCACAGATTCGTCACTGTTCTTTATCGATGCGTATTATTCCATTGTGTGAATATACCACAATTTATTTACCCATTCATCCGTAGATGGACACCTTGGTTGCTTCCAACTTTTTGCTATTGTAAACTGAGCTGCAATAAACATGGGTGTGCATATATCTGTTTGTATGAAGGCTCTTGTATCTCTAGGGTATATTCCTAGGAGTGGGATTTCTGGGTTGTATGGTAGTTCTATTTCTAACTGTTTAAGATAACGCCAGATGGATTTCCAAAGTGGTTGTACCATTTTACATTCCCACCAGCAGTGTATGAGAGTTCCAATCTCTCCGCAGCCTCTCCAACATTTATTCTTTTGTGTTTTTTGGATTAATGCCAGCCTTGCTGGTGTGAGATGGAATCTCATCGTAGTTTTAATTTGCATTTCTCTAATGGCTAATGATCGAGAGCATTTTCTCATGTATCTGTTGGCTGCCTGAATATCTTCCCTAGTGGAATGTGTGTTCATATCCTTTGCCCACTTCTTGATTGGGTTGTTTGTCTTTTTGTGGTTGAGTTTTGACAGAATCATGTAGATTTTAGAGATCAGGCGCTGGTCGGAGATGTCATAGCTGAAAATTCTTTCCCAGTCTGTAGGTGGTCTTTTTACTCTTTTGGTGAAGTCTTTAGATGAGCATAGGTGTTTGATTTTTAGGAGCTCCCAGTTATCGGGTTTCTCTTCATCATTTTTGGTAATGTTTTGTATTCTGTTTATACCTTGTATTAGGGCTCCTAGGGTTGTCCCAATTTTTTCTTCCATGATCTTTATCGTTTTAGTCTTTATGTTTAGGTCTTTGATCCACTTGGAGTTAGTTTTTGTGCATGGTGTGAGGTATGGGTCCTGTTTCATTTTTTTGCAAATGGATATCCAGTTATGCCAGCACCATTTGTTAAAAAGGCTATCTTTTCCCCAATTAATTGACACTGGTCCTTTGTCAAATATCAGCTGCTCATACGTGGATGGATCTATGTCTGGGTTCTCAATTCTGTTCCATTGGTCTATGTGTCTGTTGTTGTACCAATACCAGGCTGTTTTGACTACTGTGGCTGTATAGTAGGTTCTGAAGTCAGGTAGGGTGAGGCCTCCCACTTTCTTCTTCTTTTTCAGTAGTGCTTTGCTTATCCGGGGCTTCTTTCCCTTCCATATGAAATTGGTGATTTGTTTCTCTATCCCCTTAAAATATGACATTGGAATTTGGATCGGAAGTGCGTTAAATGTATAGATGGCTTTTGGTAGAATAGACATTTTTACTATGTTAAGTCTTCCTATCCATGAGCAGGGTATGTTTTTCCACTTAAGTATGTCCTTTTGAATTTCTTGTAGTAGAGCTTTGTAGTTCTCTTTGTATAGGTCTTTTACATCCTTGGTAAGATTTATTCCTAAGTATCTTATCTTCTTGGGGGCTACTGTGAATGGTATTGATTTGGTTATTTCCTCTTCGGTGTTCTTTTTGTTGATGTAGAGGAATCCAGGTGATTTTTGTATGTTTATTTTATAACCTGAGACTCTGCCAAACTCTTCTATTAGCTTCAGTAGTTTTCTGGAGGATTCCTTAGGGTTTTCTGTGTATATAATCATGTCATCTGCAAATACTGATAACTTTACTTCTTCCTTGCCAATCCGGATACCTTTTATTTCTTTGTCTAGCCTAATTGCCCTGGCTAGGACTTCTAGCACAATGTTGAATAAGAGCGGTGATAAAGGGCATCCTTGTCTGGTTCCCGTTCTCAAGGGAAATGCTTTCAGGTTCTCTCCATTTAGAGTGATATTGGCTGTTGGCTTTGCATAAAAACCTTTATTATGTTGAGGAATTTTCCTTCAATTTCTATTTTGGTAAGAGTTTTTATCATAAATAGGTGTTGGACTTTGTCAAATGCCTTTTCTGCATCAATTGATAAGATCATGTGGTTTTTGTCTTTTGTTCTATTTATATGATGGATTACATTAATGGTTTTTCTGTTATTAAACCAGCCTTGCATACCTGGTATAAATCCCACTTGATCAGGGTGAATTATTTTTTTGATGTGTTGTTGGATTCTATTGGCTAGAATTTTGTTGAGGATTTTTGCATCAATGTTCATGAGGGATATAGGTCTATAATTTTCTTTTTTTGTAATGTCTTTACCTGGTTTTGGTATCAGGGAGATGGTGGCTTCATAGAATGAGTTGGGTAGTATTCCGTCATTTTCTATGCTTTGGAATACCTTTAGTAGTAGTGGTGTTAACTCTTCTCTGAAAGTTTGGTAGAACTCTGCAGTGAAGCCGTCCGGGCCAGGGCTTTTTTTTGTTGGGAGTTTTTTGATTACCGTTTCAATCTCTTTTTTTGTTATGGGTCTATTTAGTTGTTCTACTTCTGAATGTGTTAGTTTAGGTAGGTAGTGTTTTTCCAGGAATTCATCCATTTCTTCTAGGTTTTCAAATTTGTTAGAGTACAATTTTTCATAATAATCTGAAATGATTCTTTTAATTTCATTTGGTTCTGTTGTGATGTGGTCCTTCTCACTTCTTATTCGGGTTATTTGTTTCCTTTCCTGTATTTCTTTAGTCAGTCTAGCCAATGGTTTATCAATTTTGTTAATTTTTTCAAAGAACCAGCTTTTGGCTTTGTTAATTCTTTCAATTGTTTTTCTGTTCTCTAATTCATTTAGTTCAGCTCTAATTTTTATTATTTGTTTTCTTTTGGTGCCTGATGGATTCTTTTGTTGCTCAGTTTCTATTTGTTCAAGTTGTAGGGACAGTTCTCTGATTTTGGCTCTTTCTTCTTTTTGTATGTGTGCATTTGTTGATATAAATTGGCCTCTGAGCACTGCTTTTGCTGTGTCCCAGAGGTTTTGATAGGAAGTATTTTCATTCTCATTGCTTTCTATGAATTTCCTTATTCCCTCCTTGATGTCTTCTATAACCCAGTCTTTTTTCAGGAGGGTATTGTTCATTTTCCAAGTATTTGATTTCTTTTCCCTAGTTTTTCTGTTATTGATCTCTAGTTTTATTGCCTTGTGGTCTGAGAAGATGCTTTGTAATATTTCGATG
The DNA here is from genome assembly GCF_030014295.1 of Loxodonta africana. NCBI lineage: Eukaryota > Metazoa > Chordata > Mammalia > Proboscidea > Elephantidae > Loxodonta > Loxodonta africana. The sequence goes on along the minus strand of NC_087349.1, from coordinate 71,788,017 downwards.
TTTTGGACTCTGCAAAGGTTTGTTTTATGACCTAATATGTGGTCTATTCTAGAGAATGTTCCATGTGCGCTAGAAAAAAAAGTATATTTTGCAGCAGTTGGGTGGAGGGTTCTGTATAAGTCAGTGAGGTCAAGTTGGTTGATTGTTGTAATTAGATCTTCCGTGTCTCTGTTGAGCTTCTTACTGGATGTCCTGTCCTTCTCCGAAAGTGGTGTGTTGAAGTCTCCTACTATAATTGTGGAGGTATCTATCTCGCTTTTCAATTCTGTTAAAATTTGATTTATGTATCTTGCAGCCCTGTCATTGGGTGCGTAAATATTTAATATGGTTATGTCTTCCTGATCAATTGTCCCTTTTATCATTATATAGTGTCCTTCTTTATCCTTTGTGGTGGATTTAAGACTAAAGTCTATTTTGTCAGAAATTAATATTGCTACTCCTCTTCTTTTTTGCTTATTGTTTGCTTGATATACTTTTTTCCATCCTTTGAGTTTTAGTTTGTTTGTGTCTCTAAGTCTAAGGTGTGTCTCTTGTAGGCAGCATATAGATGGATCGTGTTTCTTTATCCAGTCTGTGACTCTCTGTCTCTTTATTGGTGCATTTAGTCCATTTACATTCAGCGTAATTATAGATAAATAAGTTTTTAGTGCTGTCATTTTGATGCCTTTTTATGTGTGTTGTTGACAATTTCATTTTTCCACATACTTTTTTGTGCTGAGGCGTTTTTCTTAGTAAATTGTGAGATCCTCATTTTCATAGTGCTTGACTTTATGTTAGTTGAGTCGTTACGTTTTTCTTGGCTTTTATCTTGAGTTATAGAGTTGTTATACCTTTTTGTGGTTACCTTATTATTTACCCCTATTTTTCTAAGTAAAAACCTAACTTGTATTGTTCTATTTCGCCTTGTATCACTCTCCATATGGCAGTTCAATGCCTCCTGTATTTAGTCCCTCTTTTTGATTATTGTGATCTTTTACCTATTGACTTCCATGATTCCCTGTTATGTGTATTTTTTTTTTAATTAATCTTAATTTGTTTGTTTTTGTGATTTCCCTATTTGAGTTGATATCAGGACGTTCTGTTTTGTGACCTTGTGTTGTGCTGATATCTGATATTATTGGTTCTCTGACCAAACAATATCCTTTAGTATTTCTTGTAGCTTTGGTTTGGTTTTTGCAAATTCTCTAAACTTGTGTTTGTCTGTAAATATCTTAATTTCGCCTTCATATTTCAGAGAGAGTTTTGCTGGATATATGATCCTTGGCTGGCAGTTTTTCTCCTTCAGTGTTCTGTATATGTCGTCCCATTCCCTTCTTGCCTGCATGGTTTCTGCTGAGTAGTCTGAACTTATTCTTATTGATTCTCCCTTGAAGGAAACCTTTCTTTTCTCCCTGGCTGCTTTTAAAATTTTCTGTTTATCTTTGGTTTTGGTGAGTTTGATGATAATATGTCTTGGTGTTTTTCCTTTTGGATCAATCTTAAATGGGGTTCGATGAGCATCTTGGATAGATATCCTTTTGTCTTTCATGATGTCAGGGAAATTTTCTGTCAGGAGTTCTTCAACTATTTTCTCTGTGTTTTCTGTCCCCCCTCCCTGTTCTGGGACTCCAATCACCGGCAGGTTATCCTTCTTGATAGAGTCCCACATAATTCTTAGGGTTTCTTCATTTTTTTTAATTCTTTTATCTGATTTTTTTTCAGCTATGTTGGAGTTGATTCCCTGGTCCTCCAGATGTCCCAGTCTGCATTCTAATTGCTCGAGTCTGCTCCTCTGACTTCCTAGTGTGTTGTCTAATTCTGTTATTTTATTGTTAATCTTTTGGATTTCTACATGTTGTCTCTCTATGGATTCTTGCAACTTATTAATTTTTCCAGTATGTTCTTGAATAATCTTTTTGAGTTCTTCAACAGTTTTATCAGTGTGTTCCTTGGCTTTTTCTGCAGTTATCCTAATTTCATTTGTGATGTCATTAAGCATTCTGTAAAGTAGTTTTTTATATTCTGTATCTGATAATTCCAAGATTGTATCTTCATTTGGGAAAGATTTTGATTCTTTTGTTTGGGGGGTTGGAGAAGCTGTCATGGTCTGCTTCTTTAAGTGGTTTGATATGGATTGTTGTCTCCGAGCCATCACTGGGAAACTAGTTTTTCCAGAAAATCCACTAAAAAAAAATGCAGTCAGATCCCTATCAGAGTTCTCCCTCTCACTCAGGCTATTCAGATGTTAATGAAGCCGCCTGGGGAGGGTGGGGGAGGGAACAGAGAGATAGGAGAGTAGCACCTCAGAATGTAGCCAGAGTTGCTTGTCTTGCTTGGAATTACTATTATATCTGAGATTCCCGCGGGCGCTTCGCCTATGTGTGCTGGCTGTGTGGAGATTGCCCCCGGGGGGTCTGGCCCGCTGGAGTCACGGTCAGATCCTCCGCTTCCAGCCCCACGCCCAGCGTCAAGGCTCCCCTACTGGGACGGTGCACTCTCGACTCCAAAATCAGTCGCTGCCTCCCGGGGACTTCTCGTCCCTCCAGCCACGTGGCTGTGCCGCCCCAGAGAACCAGTTGGGCCTCCTCCCGGGGTTAGTTCAGATGGGTGGAGCAGCTCCACGTGCTCGTGCCGTGACCGAGTGTCCCAGCTGGGACGCTGTTCTCCCCGCTCCAATACCAGTCGCTGCCTCCCGGGGACTTCTCCTACTGGCTGTGTCCCACGCCGCCCGTGCGACCCGGCTGGGCCCCTTCCCGGGGTTAGTTCAGGGGGGTGGAGCAACTCTCCGTATTTATGCCGTACCTGCGTCCAGTCCAAATCCCTGCAGGACGGTTCCCCCGCTCGGACGTTGCTCTTTCTGCTCCAAGACCAGTCATTGCCTCCCAGGGACTTCTCCTACCGGCTGCGTCCCACGCCGCCCGTGGAACCGGCTGGTCCCCCTCCCGGGGTTAGTTCAGGGGGGTGGAGCAGCTCTCTGTGCTTGTACCGTACCTGACTGGTACGCTGGCTCTAGGCTCTGGAAACAATCGCTGCTTCCCCGTATTAGTTCATTCTCCGTCTCTAAATCTGTGTTTGTTGTTCAGGGTTCGTAGATTGTTATGTATGTGATCGATTCACTTGTTTTTCCGTGTCTTTGTTGTAAGAGGGATCCGAGGTAGCGTCTGCCTAGTCTGCCATCTTGGCTCCGCCTTCCGAAATAAATAATTTTAATGTTTCACAGTGAAATGATTTCCAATTATTTCACCTTTACCATATGAACAGTCTGTCATATGTTTGTACTACTTACAAAGCCCATTGCCAATGTGAGTTTTTAGAACCTGCGTCTGATTTTTAAAAGTGTGTTAGTTAAAATTGTAAATGTTAAATTAGAGAAGAAAGTGAATATATGCTTTAATCTAAGATATTATTCCCAAGAGTTATTTTGGTATAAACTGTAGCCATCCACACTGATGCTGAAATTTTCTGAGGAAGTCTACAAGTACTTAGCAAATACGAAGAGATATGCCAGAATACTTATATAAAACAAATAAGTATAAATAAAATTAAAACTAAAACAGCATCTCATTGTAGTTTTATACATTACCCTGGTCATCTTGCTATGACAATTCGTTGCCCAGTGCTGATTTATAATTTTTCGCACATTGAATACATGAATTTGGATAAAACATTAGAATATAGGAGTTTGAATAGATACATAGCATTTTGGCTTCCCTAGGTTGTCAGGTTACTAATTCTTAGTATATAATTGCTGAAGAATATCGTTTGGAAACGTGAAAGACAATGATTTTTTTTTCCTCATTTTTCACAAACCCGTGAGGACCATCATAGATAAAAGTCAAGCTGGATTTTGTCATTCCTGATTTGCAGCCTTGGGCATATAATGCGCATTTCAGCTGAGTCAATTCTGACTCATAGTGACCCTATAGGATGGAGTAGAACTGCCCTATAGGGTTTACAAGGAGAGGCTGGTGGATTCGAACAGCTGACCTTTTGGTTAGCAGCCGAACTCTTAACCACTGTTCCACCAGGGCTCCAAAGAATATCCTTTGAGAACTTGAAAACCAATGATTTTTTTTTTCATTTTTTCTCAAACCCGTGAGGACCATCATAGATAAAAGTCAAGCTAGATGCTTTCATTCCTGGTTTTCAGTAGGAGAGGTTTTTAAGGTCAATTTTGAGATGAATCCAGATGTTTCAAATAGAATGCCAGAGTTGCTCAATCTCCCAGCTGTAAATCAGAACCAACCAATATTTGCCTTGTGTTTTCAAAATGAATGGTTTAATCCATCAGCAGTGCACCTTTCAAAAACACTATTTGGTAATTGTAAAGGTTGTTGGAAACTGCATTATCTGTACACTCATAACTCAAATGAATGAGGTGATTGGATCTATCTCAAAGAGAATATGTCCACTGCTTGCCACTTTTATCTTGCTGGTGCTTTATATTCATCCCAACCTAAAAGCAGCAGTCAGATCAGATATAGTATACAAAAAATATGATCAGAAGTCAGGGGTTTGATTTTTCCATGTGTTAAAATCCGTGTTGAACTGTTAAAAGTTTTAACACTGTTAATTGCGATGTCATTTACTTTTTTCCAGAATTCCTCAGAAATCATAAATTGCTACAAGATGCCATCAGTTTATTTGGCATTAAAACGCTTCAAATGTTTCTCTATCTCTCTGTTCCTCATGATTATTTGGTGTTAATTGCCCTCAAAAACGATCTTAGCAGAGAAGGCCGGGGAATGCTTATCTCGCAGTTCCCTAGTAGCATTAAGGATTTTAATGGTGCTTCAATAATTGCCTGCCATGTTTTTTTTTTAGATAAACATGGCAGGCAATTATTGAATGTTGTTACACATCGGAAAATAAAAACGGGATACTCAGCAGTATACTCTTTTGCAGTTTTGTCTTTATCTCAGCGCCTAATTTGTATCTTTTAACAGTTTGGTAGATTTGAGTTTTATCTGAGAGATGTTCTCTGGAATATGCTATTGGAAAATCAGACATAAAAGTTGTTTATATTTTCAGCAAAACAAAAAAAAGAAAGAAAAATTTTTTGTATTTCCTTCCTTAATAATATAATGTGACTCAGTCTGACATGTTACATCTCAGTAATGCCATAATAATTCAACAGACAAAATGGAAAGAACTTCAACTTATTCATTTCTCTATGAAGTAGTGGCATGAAAGATCATGTGATTCTATTTTCAATTATAGTTACTGCATAATAAAGAATTAGAGGTTTGCTCTTGACAGCCATTGTGCATTTAAGCAAGAGGGAAGAACGGTACTCTTCTAGAAATATTCCAATATTTGTATTATCTTTTGAAATACTGGCATTCTTTTGCCAAAGCCACTGATAATATTCAGAATTTTTTTTTAATTCATGAACTTTTACAAATATTATTAAATAATGAGGTCACAGAATGGCATTAATTTGGAAATGATGTTAGACATTTTTATAGTTTGACTGTATTTATGAAACTCTTACTATTAAATACAAAACAAATTTTTATTGGCCCCAGTCAGAAAATCATGACTTAGGCATCTCATACTATTTGATATAAATTGATTTACCAGCTGTGTTGTAGGAAGAGAATGCGGAATCTGAAATATATCTGGCTTCAAAACAGGGAGAGAGAAGGAACTTGTTTCTCTACCTCGAACCATAATTAAAGTACCAGGTTTAAGTAGATCATTGCAATGTATTTGAAGAATAGCTGTGTTTAAAAAAAAAATAACTACTACTACAAAGTACTACTTCAATCCTTTATTTGACTTTCCTCTGGATTGTTAGCAATTGTCCAGAAGCCTTCTCCAATGTCAGAGGTGCATTCAAAAGTAAGCACTGGCGTCTTTTCTCCATCCCCACAGTTTCATAAGTGACAGAATGACAGCTAGCATTTCTATCCTCCAAAAGCATGTCTGAGAATTCTCACCATTTGAAGACTCTTTCATTGTATCCTGGTCTTCATACTAAGTATGTGATCTCACTTAAAAAAAAAAATACATTTCATACTTCAGTTACAATTAAACCAAAAAAAAACCTAAATCCGTTGCTATCGGGTCGATTCCAACTCATAGCAACCCTATAGGACAGAGCACAACTGTCCCATATGGTTTCCAAGGAGTGCCTGGTGGATTCAAACTATCAACCTTTTGGTTAGCGCCATAGCTCTTAACCACTATGCCACCAGGGTTTCCCCAGTTATAATTAGGTGATATAATATTCATACCACTCATATCACTCCTAGGGATACATCTTGCAGAAATGAATATGCGTGTTCACCAAAAGACATGTTTTAGAATGTGCATAGCAATGTGGGTAATAATTGTCCCAAACTGAAAACTACTCAAATGCTCATCAACAATAGAATGAATGAATAAGCCATAGCATATTCACACGGTAGAATACTACACATGAATAGGAGTGGACAGTCTTCAATGGCATGCAGCAATATGGATGAATATCACATCACAATGTTGAGTGAAGGAAGGCTAGAACAAATGAGTATACATGGTGTGATTCCATTTGTATAATTTTTAAAATTAAAATTACATCTTGAGAAGCGAGGATAGTGATTGCCCTTGTGAGAAGGGGGAGTGATTGTAGAAACACAAAGGAGGGTTCTGGGGTGTTGGTTTCATAGATGTGTTCAGTATGTGAATATTCACTGAACTTTATACTTTAGAAAGGTATACTTTTGTTGTTGTTAGCTGCCATCATTGTGATCTCATGCACAATGGAATGAGATGCTGCCTGGTCTTGCACCATTCTATGATTGGTTGTGATCCATAAGGTTTTTATTGGCTGATGTTCTGAAGTAGATCACCAGACCTTTCTTCCTAGTCCATCTTAGTCTGGAAGTTCTGCTGAAACCTGTTCAGCATCATAACAACATGCAAGCTTCCACTGACAGGTGGGTGGTGGTTGCACATGAGTTGCACTGGCCAGAAATCAAACCCAGTTTTCCTGTCGGAAGGTAAGAGCTCTCACACTGAACTGCCATTGTCCTCCCTTTTTGTGAATTGTTGTTGTGTGCCATGGAATCAATTCCGACTCATAGCACCCTATAGAACAGAGTAACTGCCACCATAGGGTTTCCTACGCTGTAATCTTTAAGGCAGCAAATCACCAAGTCTTTTTTCAGGCAGAGCTGTTCATAGATTCAAACCACTGACCTTTCAGTTAGCAGTTGAGTGCTAAGCTTAAAAGCAGGTAGTGCATATCTTTGACAAAAGTGTAAGAGATAATATGTGGGAAAAAATACCACAAATTCACTGCTCTTCCAGATTTTATTGGTTATACCTGTGTCTTATTAGAGTGTTCCCTAACCTAGGTCCTACACACTTGCATACACAAAAAAGTACAGTTAAACTGGGGAACCCAAATAAGATTAATGGATTATATCAATGCCAATATCCTGGTTGAAATTATACTACAGTTACCATTGAGGAAAACTGGGAAAAGTGTACAAGGGACCTCTCCATTATTTCTTATAATTGCATTCAATTTACAATTGTCTCAATAAAAAGGTCAATTATAAAAGTGTGGGAGCTGAATAAACTCAAGAAGATATATTAATCCCCCTCCACACACACACACAAAAACTGTATCAGAATATCCAGCGGGAGGGCACGTTTCCCAGGTAATTTTATGATGAGGTAAGCCTGGGAACTACTATATAATAAATTGCCTAGAATTTTAGCACTACTTCAATCCAGGACTGTTTGGGCACAAGTTTACAGAATTCACTTGCCATTTTAATTTAAATGGCATTGGATTTCCCCGTGATAAAAGAAGTCGATGCTTACTTATTGGTTCTCTTTTAAATTTACCTATAATAAAAAGAAGAAAATACTTAGGAAATAAATTTAACAAAACAAATGTGAGCTTTTTACACTGAAAATTACAAAACATCATTGAAGGAAATTAGACAGGACACAACTAAATGGGAAGACATCCCATGTACATGAATTGTTAAGATGACAGTACATTTAACCAAACTGATGAACAGGTTGAATACAATAAAAAAAAAACCAGTGCCATCAAGTCGATCCCAACTCATAGCAACCCTATAGGACAGAGTAGAACTGCCCCATAGAGTTTCCAAGGAGCGCCTGGAGGATTTGAACTGCTGACCCTTTGGTTAGCAGCTGTAGCACTTAACCACTACGCCACCAGGATTTCCTTCAACACAATACCTGGATTCAATCAAAATCCCAGCTGCCTTTTCTGAAGAAATTGACAAGCTTGCCCTAAAATGCATGTGGAAATGCAAGGGACCCAGACGCATCAAAATTATCTTGAAAAAGAACAAAGTTCTAGGACTCATTCGTCCTGATTTCAAAACTCACTACAATGTTACAGTGATTGAAGCAATATGGTACTGACATAAGGACAGACATACAGATCAATGCAATGGAGTTGAGAGACCAGAAGTAGACCCTTATGTGTGTGGTCAGCTGATTTTCAACAAGGGTGCAAAAAACAACTCAATAGAGGTAGAGTAGTCTTTTGAACAAATGATTCTGGAACAACTGGATATCAACAAGCAGAAGAATGAAGCTGGGCCCTATCTTATACCACATAAAAAAATTAACTCAGAGTGGATCACAGACTTAAATGTAAGAACTAAAACTAAAATTCTTAAAATAAAACATAGGTGTCAGTTCTTGTGACATTGAATTAGGTAATGGTTTCTTAGACATGACACCAAAGCACAAGCAACCAAAGAAAAAATAGATAAATTGGACTTAAAATTTTAAAACTATTGTGTTTCAAAGAACACTATCAAAAAAGTGAAAAGAAAACTCGAAGAATGAGAGAAAATATTTGCAAATCATATACCTGATGAGGGGCTTGTATCCAGGATATATAAACAGCTCTTAAAACTCAACAATAAAAAGAAAAATAACCCAATTAAAATGTTGGCAATGGATTCAAATAGACATTTCTCCAAAGAAGACGTACAAATGGCAATACAGTAAGTTCATGAAAAGATGATCCATGTCATTAACATTAGGGAAATGCAATTCAAAACCACAATGTGATTTTATTTCACACACACCAGGATGGCTGAAATCAACCAGTCAGGTAATAAAATGTGCTGGCAAGGATGTGGAGACGTTGGAATGCTCATACACTGTTGGTGGGAAAGTAAAATGGTGCAGCTGCTTCAGAAAACAGTTTGGCAGTTTCTCAAATGGTTAAGCTATAATTACCATAAAGGAAAAGAAAAAAAAAAACATTGCTGTCCAGTGGATTCTGACTCATAGCAAGTCTATTGGACAGAGTAGAACTTCCCCATGGGGTTTCCAAGGAGCAGCTGCTGGATTTGAACTGCTGACCTTTTGGTTAGCAGCCATAGCTCTTAAGCACTGTGCCACCAGGGCTCCATAGTTACCATATGACCAAGCAATTCTATTCCTAGCATATACTCAAGAGATATGAAAACATATGGTCACAGAAAAACTTGTGCACAAATGTTCATAGCAGCATTATTCATACTAGTCAAAAAGTAGGAACAACCCACATATCCATGAACTTATGACTGAGTAAACAAAATGGGGTTTATTATTAGTTAGCAAGAAAAAGGAATGAAGTATTGGTACATACTCCAACATGGAAGAACCTTGAAAACATTACGCTAAGGGAAAGAAACCAGTCACAAAAGAACAAATAATGTATGATTCCATTTATATAAAATGTCCAGAGACATTTCCTATGATGAAATCCATAGAAATCAAAAGTAAATTAGTGGTGACCATGGGCTGAGGAGAGGGGAGAATGGCGAATGACTGCTAATGGGCATGGCACTTCATTTGAGGTGATAAAAATATTGTAAAATTGGATATGGTAGTTGCATAACTATGAATATACCAAAAACCACTGTATCATACACTTTGAAAGAGTGACTTTTATGGTATATGAATTATACCTCAATATTTTTTAATCTATTCAAGTTCCCTGTTACAAAATGTTTATATTATAATTGTTTTTAAAATCGAACCTCTGCTGTTGATATTAAATGCTAAAGCAGAGTATTACCTTGTCTCGGAATGACCTTTCTCAACAGTAAAGGTATTTTAGAGAACCACCAGGTATTTGACTCTTGACCAGAGGAAGTTTGCCTTTTGCTACACGTTTGCCTTGAGAACAATGGTGATAAACTGATATTCTTGAATGCAAATTGGTAGTGACAGCCCGTTCAAAGATAACGTGCCAATTTCATAAAAGAAATCTGTAGACTATTAATGTAACTGGCTGTGGAATTTGATGAAATGAGTCCTGAACAAGCCCTCAGAAGGCCTTTTCCCATCCCTTATTGTGTGACCTTGGACTAGTCAGTTATCTTTCCACAATTGTTTTCTTATCTGTCCAGTAGACTATCAATTCCTACTCAACACATTCATAAGATTTTCAAGAGAATCAAATGAGTACAAGATGTGAAGGTGTTTTGAAATTGACAGCACTATGAAAATATGAGGCATTATTTATTTAACATCCTTCATCAGATTCGATTTTCAAAGAAGGGTAAACATAAGGTGCTAAGTTAAATGATTCCTTTTGGATTTTGATTGAGAGGGACTGGCTTTTCTTCTTGAGGAAAAATGTTGCATAGATGCAGAAACCTGAACTCGTTTGACATTAACAGATAGGGTTTTATAGAAAACTGTGTTGTAATTTTTTTTTAATGTATCTTTCTGGCAGCATGAGAAGGATATGGAAGCAGACAGGTTATTGTCAATTAAAACACGAGCTGTCAGAAAGTCAGAAATGTTGAAATATGGTGAGCATGAATCCTAAGCAGATCTTATGGCAGCTGCTCAGCTGTTATTTTAACAGAGTCGCTATATATATGTGTCATTTTCCTGCAGAATTTAATTTGAGTCCCTAACAAAGGAGACATCCATGCATTTGCATGCTGTTATTAAGTCAAACTTAGACCTTCTAAATGAGCTGGAGTGTTGGGCAGTGTTGGAAGAGTGACATGTGGAGGTGATGTTCTTTCTCTCATTGTCACCCACTCAGGTTACATTGAAGAGGCCTGCATCATCCCCTGCCCCTCAGACTGCAAACTCAGTGAGTGGTCCAACTGGTCTCGATGCAGTAAGTCGTGTGGGAGTGGTGTGAAGGTTCGGTCTAAATGGCTACGTGAAAAACCATATAATGGCGGAAGGCCCTGTCCCAAACTGGACCATGTCAACCAGGTATTTTGTATTATTGAGAATATTAAAATATTGTTTAGATTCACAGTGATCTATTTTCTTCTCCAAAGTTATGAGTAAATTATGGCTCCTGAGTAAGACATTCAGCCCATTTTAAGTTTAAAATACCTGAGTGAATACATGTATATTATTAAAATGCTGAACCAAATTTATTACTTCTGTATTCTCAGGAGATGTAGTAACCTATGTGTATATATATATATATATATATAATTTAGCAACATATATATATTTAATAACCTATAAATGTATATGTGGAAACCCTGGTGGCATAGTGGTTAAGTGCTAGGGCTGCTAACCAAAGGGTTGGCAGTTTGAATCCACCAGATGCTCCTTGGAAACTCTATGGGGCAGTTCTACTCTGTCCTGTAGGGTCGCTATGAGTTGGAATCGACTTGATGGCACTGGGTTCTGGGTATATGTATATGTATGTATAGGTGGTTTATCTACTCTGTCCTGTAGGGTCGCTATGAGTTGGAATCGACTTGATGGCACTGGGTTCTGGGTATATGAATATGTATGTATAGGTGGTTTATCTAAGCCTGTATATATATATATATACACACACACACACATATATATATATATATATATATCACCCGCTGCTGTTAAGTCGATTCCAACTCACAGCAACCCTACAGGACAGAGTAGAACTGCCCCGTAGAGTTTCCAAGGAGTGCCTCGTGGATTTGAACTGTTGACCTTTTTGGTTAGCAGCCACAGCACTTAAAGCACTACGCCACCAGGGTTTCCATATATATAAAACCAAAAAAACCACACTTGTTGCCGTCAAGTCAATTCTGACTCAAAGAGTCCTCTGACTACAGGACAGAATAGAACTCCCCCATAGAGTTTAGAGTTACCAAGTGGTGGATTTGAACTGCTGACCTTTTGCTACACACACACACACACACACACACACTAAATCTCCTGAGAATACAGAGATAACAAGTCCGGTTTAGGATTTCATAATATATGTATATATAAATATAATTCAGTGGAAATAAAAATGACACCTACCTTTGAAATAATGTCTAAGTATTTAATCTGTCGTAAAATTGTATCCAACTTGTTTGCTGAGATCAAGGTTGTATCACTCTTAAGAGTTCCACTAGACTCTCAGAAAAGACATTCCAATTACCAACCACTGATACCAAGTTTAAATTAAAGCTGGAGAAAGTACATGGGTTTGGTTCTAAAATTAGAAGGTATATATATTTATTTCAACTTGCTTGATATAAAATAAGTGTGAGAAAAAAATTTAAAATGCCCTCAAATTCACTGTAAGCAGGATATCAATTTAGTTGTTGGCCTCTTCTATTTTATTTGGAACTTTATTTGACTTTGGATGCATGGTTCATTAGTCACTGTTAATAGTTATTCCTGTTTTGTTGGAGAAAAAAAGTAGAAAGGCTAATAGAGGGAATTTTGACTAATTTAAATGTAATAAAATATGTATCGGACAGTTATCACCTTTGGCCTACAAGTGAATTAACAAAGAATGAATTTCAATACTAAGTGTAAACATTAAGATGTGTATTTAAATCTAAGTTGCAATCAAATGAGTCAAGCCCTTAATTAAGTATATAGATATATTACATGCATAAAATAAACCCATTGCCATCAAGTCGATTTCGACTTATAATGACCCTATAGGACAGAGTAGAACTGCCCCATAGAGTTTCTAAGGAGCACATGGTGAATTTGAACCGCCAACCTTTTGGTTAGTGCGAAGCTCTTAACCACTGCACTACCAGGGTTTCCAAGCATACAAACCCAAAAAGCGGTTAAACTCGTTGCTCTCAGGTTGATTCCGACTCGTAGCGACCCTACAGGACAGAGCAAAACTGCCCCATAGAGTTTCCGAGGAGCGGCTGGTGGATTCGAACTGCCAACCTTTTCGTTAGCAGCCAAGCTCTTAACCGCTGCTCCACCAGAGCTCCTAATACATATATAGACTGCCTATTTCTAACCTCAAACACTGCTTACCAGTACACATACTTTCATTTCCCAAATTTACCTAAATTTATTCATAGCGATAAAAATATATTGTAAAGAAAACGAAAAGAACTTTTTTAATAAAGGAATTAATGACAAAGAAAGTGCAAAATTAAATTCCATAGAAAGTGCCCTAAAAGAGTCCTGGTTTATCCCACGTTAATTTGCTGAATTTGCCCTTTAAATGCCACTGAGAATGGGTAATACGCTGTACTGCCGCCATCTACTGGCACTTAGGTTTCCCTGGCGTAGAAACATTTTACATTTCTATGATGCTCATGAAGAAAATTTAGCTTGATGACCCAAATTTTATAAATGTGAAACAGAATAACTGAAATGTAATGTTTATCATAGAAAAGAGAAGTTCTTTAAAGGTTTTTAAAACCTTAAATTTCCAATAGTAAATTTAAATTTTAATAATGATCATCAGTCTTAAAAAATTCTACGCATACTCATACCCATTACACCATAGTGTGTATTTGAGTACATGTATATACCAGTCAAATCTGCAATTAAAAATTTGTGTTTGCTTCAGCATTACCTTTAAGAGGGCATTTCCAAAGGTTCAAAAACTTGGGCCAAGATGTCTTTGATATAAAGTTTATAATCTAAACTGTTTTTCTGTCACTCACCAACAGTGACAGAACCTGATGCAGAGTTTTATGGGGAGATTTGTGTACTTTTGTCAGCTTATTGGTGGTTTATCAAGACATTTGCAATTGAAAAGTCAAAGCTAAAAGAAAAAAATGATAGATTCTTGAACATTTGATTTTGAGCATAAATGTGCATAAAAAATAGAAACTTCTGGGGATTTTGGTATTAGTAAAATATTTAGGAAAAGTGAAGAATATGCAAAGTTTTTTGTTCACATTGGTAATTGTAAGTCATGGAAATTTTTGCTGCAGTATATTGTTCAATACAATAATTGGTCATCTGTTTACTTAAAAATAGTCTGCAAGATTTCCTTTTTCATTTACTGTGAAATACGGATTGATGAATTGGTTTGGATAGATAGGTAGGTAGTGTTGGGTCATAAGTTATTTGCAGCCAGTTATCGATTCTCTGCAATATGTATTTCGAGTTCTGCTCAGTTATCTAAGACTTGTTCTCTTGCTCATCTAATCCTTTCCTTGGCTGTGCTGTTTTCAATATTAATTTGTGTATCTTTTCAACAATAATAGTGAACTGTTTTTTATTTCCTAAGATATAAGAAAAATGTTCTAATTCTTTACCCCAAAAAGTAGGATTTTGTATATGGATAATACTCAAAAGTTAGATTGTGAGTTCTTCTCATAATTTACTGATGTATTTATTTATTTTTGCTTTTCTCCCTTTTCTTCATTCCTGGTGATTACTACTACTCCAGGCTCAGGTAAGAATTCTTAAACCCTAAGGTTCGTAATACAGGGTTCCCCCCAACCCTTTTTATTCCTGATTTCAGAGAATGTATTTCTTTTCCCACTACTGTCTTCTATCTTTTATAGGAAGAAAATACCACATTTTCCATAAAATTTTTGTTTTGTGGATGTTCCCTTATATTGCCTGGCATAGTCACCTGTGTTTTCTCGTCTTAATATTAGAGGCTGAGGTGAAGGGGTTGGGGAGACCAGGCTTCATTTCACCAGTCCTAAAAGGCAATGATACCCTCTATTAATGGTCTCATGCTTTTCAGAGGATGAGGTTAAGGGTGAAGATGGGCTGAAAAATGGGTGGGTAGAGATTGTTCTGAACTAATTTGTATTCTTTCAAAGGTAGGAGATTAAAATGAAGGCCGTGAAAAGATTAGGACCAATGGCATTTCCCCTTCAATTATTTACTTCCCACAAGCTGTGGGGTAGTGTTTTACCCTGTGGTATTTACTCCGATTTTAATAGAGCACCCAATAGTGAATGTGATTATTAAAGCAATAATTGTAGAGTCTTACTCCAATAGTGCATATTTTTTATTCCTATTTGAAAAAAAAAAAAAAAAAAAACAGTAAAAGGTCTACTTTATTCACTTTGCTTGAATTTTTAGTCCACTGAAGTTTGCACAAAAGAATGGCTCCAAAGGACTGCTTAAATTTATATTTGCTGAAATGAGTCCCATAAAACATTCACATGTTATAGTTTGTGTGTGTGTTGGACAAAATAGGAAATAGATTATTATGAAAATATTGTATAAGTCATTTTTCTTTGATAGTTGGGTTGACTCAGTTGCTGTGGATTGTGAGCAATTTATTTCCTTTATTTACTAATTCTTCTCAGTGAGAAAAGAGTATAACTGGTTCATTGTTCTAAAAATCCTGAAACCAAACATATCACCCCAAACTTGGAGCTGAAAATCCTTATGGACACCAGAGCACTGACAAAAATTTGGTTTGTTTCATGTGACCCTTGCTGCTGCTGGGCTGTAACTGAGCAACATGAGGCCTGTTTCAGATCTCTCTTCCAAGCCATGTATGATCAAAGATTAGTTTTAAGGCGGCTTTATTTCATATTATTTTTGCTTTAGTTTCATGTATGGAACACAAAAATATAAATCCTCATTACATATTTTTTGGGGAAACAGACCACATTATATGTATTTGGAAAACAGCTACTTTTACATACTCATTGAATTCATTTCTTCATTTGTCCATTCATTCATTTATTCAAGATATCTTTACTGAGCACCTAAGATATGAATACCCTAGACTAGATGCTGAAGTCACATAAAACTGTGAACAAAACAGATGGTCCAGGAAATTACAATATATTGTGGCAAGGGTCAGCACAGGGAAAGCGCCTAATGTACCTGGTGTGGTTCAGTGGGTCAGATCTATACCTGCGGTGTAATAGCAGAGCTACAGAATAATAATAATAAAAAAAAAACAGAATACAACACAGTTAGTCCCGCCTTTTCTCACTAGACTCTCAAGGTTTGTATATACTCCTGTTTTAGGATAATGAACAGTAAGGGAGAGGAATAAAAGTAGCTAAACAGTAATTTAATGATTGTTGTTATGTGTCAGTCTTCCCATGGGCTCTCATTGGGTTCCCTGAGGCGATCATTGAGAACGTGGTGTGTTTCAGGTGTATGAGGTCGTCCCGTGCCACAGTGACTGCACCCAGTACATATGGGTCACAGAGCCATGGAGCATCTGCAAGGTGACTTTTGTGAACATGCGGGAGAATTGTGGAGAGGGCGTGCAAACCCGAAAGGTGAGGTAAGGACACAACTTAATTACATAGAGAAGCAAATGCACAACCATCTCCCAACTTCAAAAGTGCCACCATGAGCGTTCACTCCTCCCCAGTGCCTGGAACAAAGTTGTTATTGGTTTTGTTTTTAAGAATCTGTGTTCTTGGAAAAGTCTAAGGGGATCTTCTTCAAGCAGTAGCTTATGATATTCTGGCCTTCCTTGGTGTCTCTATGAGTCGAGATCTACTAGACAGCAATGGTTTTTGTTGTTGTTGATGATGATAACGATTTGGGAAGTTTTCTTTCAAGATACGCTTGAGGGGAAGGAGCAGCACATTGAATGTCAGCTGAACTAATGCAGATTTTCAGCCACGATCATTTCTTCTTTCCTTATAGGCCAAATATATTTCTAACAGCATTTTAATGGTTACCTATTATAAATGCCTGCTCCTTTATATCAAACTGACTAATTCTTAATACTTTCACCCCCTCCAGGAAATCTTTCCGGAAACCTCAGGCTGGCTGGTGACTCTTGTTTATTCTTATATAGCTGCACTGTTCAGCATATGACTATTTCAAATTAAATTTAAACTAATTAAAATCAAATAAAATTAAAGTTGCATTTCCTCAATCACACGAGCCATATTTCAGGTGCTCAAAAGTCACATGTGACTAGGAGCTATTCCTTGGACAGTACAGGTGTAGAATATTTCCATCATCACAGAGCATTTTCTGTTACTGCATGTGATTATATCATGCCCTATATGCCTCTCATGGAAACGCTGGTGGCATAGTGGTTAAGAGTTTGGCTGCTAACCTCAAGTTTGGCAGTTCGAATCCACCAGGGTCTCCTTGGAAACTTTACGGGGCAGTACTACTCTGTCCTACAGGGTCGCTATGAGTCAAAATCGACTCCATGGCAACACGTTTTTATATAGCTCTTACTGGGTTGAAAAGATCAATTTACATGGATGTCATCTTCACTGTGTTTCCGTAAACAGGGACTCTGTGATATTCATAGGAATTCCCTTATACCTAACACAAATTTGACACTCATTAAATTTGCCATACAGCATCTGCCATATGATTCTCACAGGGTTCTAGACCCAGTGAAACAAGGGCATGAGGTTTTATTATCTTGATTTTATAGATCAGATTCAGAAGTACTAAATGGCTTACCAAGGATACAAACTTAGCAAAGTGGCCAAGTTAGCATTTAAAATCAAGTCTCCTGTCATTCTTTGTATTGTAACAGTTTCTTCTAACCCTGTTCAGTGGCACACAGTAAAGATAGAGACATAAAAACATCCAGAACTTGATAACCTATGTTGTGAAGAAGCTCATTCTTACCCATAACCTAACTTTCCTTTCATGTTTCACTTTAAGATTCATATTTCTTAATCTGTTTCAGTAGAAAAGATGGATGAATTAACCTGTGTCATAAAACCTTCGCACATACATCTCTGAGTAACTTTGTTTCCAGAAGAAATAATTCGTTTCTTTACAAAAAAAAAAAAAAGTGAAAAAGACAGAAATTCTGTTTCCCACCATTCTCCTTCAAAGTTAAGATTTTTTTCTTCAAAAATTTAAAAATATCTTCCTTATATTAAGAATTTGTTCAGGTTGGTTTTGTGTTAGTGAAAGAAATTACAATGAAAGGACTACTGTTTTTCAGCTTTCCCTTTTTAGTTCTTCAACTGTATATATGTTGCTGTTTTTTTTTTAATCTTTGTCAGTAGATAGTCTCAACATTTCCAAAAAAGTAACTCTTCAGATGAGCTTACTTTTCCAGTAAATATCAGCAATGCAAATAGAGAAAAAAGAAGGGCAGTATTGACTGTGATTTCTAATCATGTAGTTATATTCCTGTTTGTGTAGTGATTGAGTAGTACACCTCCCTAACTTTATCCTCTGCTAATTAAGGTCAAAATGGCCTGCTTGGATGCAAACACTGGATAACATTCAGTACAGATAAATCTATAAGACAGCAAGTTTCAATTTCTCCAGCTTCATTCTTCTTCTTTTAGGCTGGTATGGTATACCAAGGTTGGATAGTGGAAGTGGTCTGCCCTGGTAGGAAGGGGTATCTTATCACTAGCATTATTTAGAATTGGCAGCACATGGTGATAATTAAAAAAAAAAAGGGGGAGAGAGAGAGAGGATTTAATTGGTTTTATTGTTGCTTTTGAATTCTCTGCAGAAAATGTACCCCCTTATTGCTAGACCTCTGGTGGAACTCTGGTCCCATCCTTTGCCCGTCCACAACTTACTCGGTCCTCTACCATGTATTTCTAATGCAGTTCAATTTTCCCACAGCATAATTCTCTCTCCTATCAAAAGAAGAAAGGCCAAGAATTTGAAAAAAAAAAAAAAATGACTTTAAAAGTCCCTTCCCCTGGGCTTGGAACTTGATCGAAACATGTATTCTAGGATAATAGAAATATCATTAATATAAAATAAAACCAATAAATAATTTGAATGTTCAACGATAAGGGTTTTTTTTTTTAGTAAACTGTGACGCATTCAAGGAATGGAATTCCAATGTACTCATTAAAATTATATCTTAAAGGAATAGATGTTCCTGATGTATAGTTGATTTTTTTTCTCTTGGTACAAATAGTGAAAGTTTCCTCCTTTTTATTAAATGAACATATATGTTTATAAGAGTCTCTTAAGAGTGGATAATAGTTTATTAAGAGTTGGTATCTCTCAGTGATGGAGTTATGAAAATTTTATGATTTCTTCTGATTTTTCTAAAATGAATATATTACCTGTATAATAATTTTTAAAAAGGTTGAGAAAACCCTTTGTAAATAAAGCTCCATACATTTTATGTACATAACTTCTTAATATAGCATTGGACATATTTTCTTAACTCTGGATCAATAAATAATTTTGCAAGTTAAACCTAGTACATTGTGTCAGTATCTAACATGAATGCAATCTCACCTTAGCCGCAAATTAAACTTTTGAGCACTGAACTAACCCATGTCTGTTCATGTCCTCTCTAAGCCGCCATCCAAAGAACATTTTTTGAAATGCTGTTGAAGGTAGAACCTTTTGTCGAGAATCTAAAATTCTGCCTAAGACATTTATAATTCAATTTTTCTTTCAAGAATAAAACCGTAGGCATATTCACCTCTGTATTTTTTATGATTACTTTATATATATATATTTATCCAATATGCAAAAAGATGCAGAGGTGGATTTGTTCTTTTTCAGGCTACAAATTATGACATGACCAACAGCACAGTTTTCCAGTCTTTGAATTTATCCCATAGGAAAATGACATTTGCCTTAAATTTGGCAGCACTGTACAGAAAGCTGATTCTGTAGAGCAGATTTGTAAAGACGCAATGTCCCTACCGAGTATAAATTCGTGAGTAAGGTTGGGAGTCTAGGTAAAATTGGTAAGGTAAGTCAGCTGACAGTTTAAAACATTGCAGTGGGTTTGAGTGGCTTAAGAGCTCAATCTTTCCTTTTCATCTCCCACAATGCAGTTCTCTTCCCAAACTCATTAATTTGATTGACCTTCTCTGAGTTATAGATGACGGATAAAGTTTTTCTCCTCTACTAGAAAAGTGGCTGGAGAGATTATTAACTATGCTAGAAATGAAGGCAGGTACTAGTCACATTTATTAGATTCCCAAGAGATAAGTAAAGAGCCCTTCACAACTGTTTATAATAGAATAAAATTGAATACAGTGTTTGAGTTTGTTCTCTTAAAAAGAAAAAATAATAATATAAAAAGTGTCAAGATATAGGACGATCCTGTCCAAGAAAAAATTACACTGGCCAATGTTAAAACAGGCAGGGTTGACTTTATTTAAAAGGGATTATTGCAAAAAGGCGCCGGGGCAGGGGTGACTATTCCAAAGTTGCAGTAGGAGAGAAGGACCAGAGCTAAGTCTGATTTGACTCAAGCCTGAAGCAGAGGCTGAGGGGAAAAAAAAAAAACCCACCAGCCACCATCTAGCTGTTTACAACTCATGGTGATCCCATGTGTGTCAGAGTAGAACTGTGCTCCGTAGGGTTTTTGACAGCTGGTTTTTCAGAAGTAGATCTCCAGGCCTTTTTTCTAAGGCAGCTCTGGGTGAACTTGAGCCTACAACCTTTAAGTTGGGTTGTTAAAAGCTGGGATGGGCTATAGGAAAAGCAATGAAGAAATTCTTTTAAGAGAGGTTGATCACTGGAATGGGAGTTTAAGATTAGGACCATTTGGCTTGAAATATTTCTTTTGTTGTGATAAAGTAGCCTAGATCCTGGGAGACTGGGGGAGAGGAAGATCCTTAAGGGATTCCCTGGTTAGGTGCCTGTTGTTGTGTGCCATCCAGTTAATTCGAACTCACAGTAACCCTATGTGATAGAGTAGAACTTCCCCATATTGGTTTCCTAGGCAGTAATCTTTATGGAGACAGAACACCAAGTCTTTTCTCCCGAGAAACGGCTGGTGGGTTCCCTTTCAGTTAGCAGCCGGCCACTTAACCATTGCACTAGTAGGGCTCCTTGGTTAGGTGCCTGGAGATTGCAAAGTCTGCCAGAGAGAGGAAGGTCAGGGATGTATTTATAAGCAGGAGACCATTAATCCATCTTGGTTAATTCTTTGCAGTAAACCATTTCTCAGGACCCAAAGAGTGAGAGGGTTTCTTTACCCATTGCTGCTCTCCAGAATGATAGAGCTAGGGTAAAATTTAGTTTTCTCAATTCAAACATTCACACTTAGAGAATTAGTGCTCTTACTATTGTAATCATCTTTTTACTTCCAACTTTTTTTTTTTAAGGCTATAAAAATTAGCAACAGATGACAAGATTAAATTACCTTTAAAATGAAAAAACTAATAAATGCCTCCAGTTACATTTGGAAACACTCATTGAAATCTCTCACTAGTTTTCTGCTGTGCATGGACCAACTCTGCCTCATCTACAGAATCCACCATTTTCTTGGAAAGAAAAAAAAATGCATTGTATTCCAAAATTGCTACCCTCTATGAAGCTCTTTGGAACACTCTTCGTTATTTTCCCCATCATAAACCAAAAAAAAGAAAAAAAAAATCGGATCTGTTGCTGTCAAGTCAATTCTGACTCATAGAGACCCTATAGGACAGAGTAGAACTGCCCCATAGGGCTTCCAAGGAGCGGCTGGTGAATTCAAACTGCCGAGCTTTTGGTTAGAAGCCAAACGCTTAAACCACTGAGCCCCCAGGGCTCCTCCACATTATAGATGAGTGTAAGTGACCTTCTCCTTCCAGAGGAAGCTCATCTGACACTCACTGCATACACACACACAGTGGTTATTATTTTTAAAAAGCACGACCATGCATGCAAGCGTAAATATTTAAATTGTGCTGAAGCGTTACAAGTATTTATGGGAAGCAGAGATCCTTATAAATCTTCATTTTTTGGAGAATTTTGATTTATTAAATGCAAAGCTTCCTGCCCTCCAAACCCATGATAGCATCTTAAGGGAAACCACCTATTCTATAGATTGGTGATTGTTCTAACTGTCCTCGTGGCTTCACTGACATGTGTGTTTTCTTATAGGTGTATGCAGAACACAGCAGATGGCCCTTCTGATCACGTAGAGGATTACCTCTGTGACCCCGAAGAGATGCCTCTTGGCTCTAGAGAGTGCAAACTGCCATGCCCCGAGGACTGTGTGATATCCGAATGGGGTCCATGGACCCGATGTGCTTTGGTGAGATGATTAACTCTTTTATTAATATGGGGTTTGCTTAATTCTTTAGCACTAACTCTTTAAAGATATTATAAAGAAAATAAGAAAATCCAATGTAAAGTCTGTTCGTGTGCTTTATTTACCAAAGCCAGGTGTGTTACCTTGGCCATTTCATTTTAAGACTGTGCCATCTAAAGTCAGCATTATCCGCCTCACACTAGAACAGCTTGACGTCTTGCAAGCTTTAAGTTCCTTCTCCACCATCCTCCTATCACAGCTCAAAATGCCTTCAGTGTGGCCTATCAATGCACAGCATGTCAAAAACTGCAGTGGAGATAATGGGAAAAAAAAAGAATGGATCGCTAGTAAAGGCAGTTTAATGGTATCAGATTATTGCCATCCCTTGCTGCTTGCCCAATCCATTTTATTTAAATGGTAGGAATAATCTTTCACACAGTGGGGGCACGGCAGCATGAGTATTGACACTAAAATGAGAGATCCCAGGCAAGGCACAGAGTAGAAGGAAGAAAGCAGTGCATCAGTGAATCTCTCGTGCGCACTGACCCTGTGTCTCTTTGGACTTGGGAAGCCAGCTGAGTTTAAAATCGCACAAAGCTTTTGGATTTCAAACGCCAGCAGGGACTCTTCCACAGAACTCTGGGAAGAGAGTCATTTGAAACAGGACTGGCTGCTGAGGGAGGAAATGTGGCTTACCCTTGGGCACCTTTGTAAAGTTGTACATTTCCGAACAGCATCAAAGGCGTGGGGAAAAGACATTTAATGTGGAACCAATTTGCTCAAGTACAACAAAGGAGAGTTTTTAAAAAGAGTTTTTGGTGCATGTTTTTCAAGGAGAAATTAATTTTCCATCTCGGTGTTAACACTTTTGAAGATGCTGATTGGTAGCCAAGTGAGACAGCAGGAGCAAAACAAGGCTGACAGTGGACTTGGGTACAGGTTAAATTGCAATAAAGAATAAACTGTTTCGGTGGAGAGGAGTATGCTGTCTCATTAGGGTGAGAGCAGCTACAAGTACATAGCAAGGTGTATATAAATTTTTATATGAGAGACTGACTTGATTTGTAAACTTTCACTTAAAGTATATTAAAAAAAAAGAATAAACTGTTTTACAAGGTTTGCAAATGATTTTCTATTCTAATCCCATGGCATCAGATTTGAAGTTACCCCAGATAGGTAAGCTGCGTTCTACAGTCTCTGAACATGTTTATGATTTTAAGATTCTTATTGCCACACATTGTGTTGCAAAGATATTCCATTTTTATGAAGCAGAGAGATATTGAACTAGGGCCCTTTCTTAAAAGGAGCTCTAATAACCAGAACCACTGAGCTGCAACTTTGCCCATTTGGTTTCTATTATAAATGACCAAAGGTGATCATCTTTACAAGAATAACTGAGGCTTCACATGTAAAAAAGAGAGTTGGTAAAACATGCTGTGTGTTCCTATTTAACTAGTTAAATAGCTGTGCCTCTTGGTTTGGACTTCATATTTTACCTTTTATTCATCTTGTTCCCTCACTCGAGCCTTTATTAAATCAGGCATGGGGAATGGGCCAGAAGGGTCTCTTGCCCCTGGGCACAAGTCCAGGGGGGTGCCAGATGAGGCACAAAGGTACATGGTGCCACAAATATGAAAGGCACCTGACTAAGGCAGCTGAACAAGAGTTGGGGAGGTGTTTCTGCTGACAGTCACTGCTGTCAATGTCTATTCATCTTGAAATTGGGGGGGTGGGGTTTGCAACCTAGATATTGCCCCTGGGCCTCATTGCTCTCTACTTCGGCCCTGCGTTCAGCATTGGTTAAGCATTTTTATCTACCAGGGACTGTGTTAGATGCAGAGAATACACAGGTATACAGGACATAATTCTTCTCTCAGTATACTCACACTCCAGACAGGGGACAAGGCCTTTATATAATTCACATTCTGTAGGGCACTAAGTGTTAATCTAGGAGCCCTGATGGCGTAATGGCTAAGTGCTCAGCCACTAAGTGAAAGGTCAATGGTTTGAACCCACCAGCTGTTCCACGGGAGGAAGATGTGGCAGTCTGCTTCCATAAAGACTACAGCCTAGGAAACCCTATGGGGCACTTCTACTCTGTCCTTTGGGTTGCTATGAGTCAGAATCAACTGAATGGCAATGGGAACCGTTTTTCTGGCGGTGTGACCAAAATACAATGGGAACAGAGAAGAAAGCAATTATTTCAGACCTTGAAAATTCAAAGGAAACTTGTCCTTGGCCTTAGAAACCAAATGTTTTCAGAACAAGACTGTGCCAGTAGGATAGTGGCATGTCAGGCTTTGTAGGTGCTAAATTGCCTTTATGTACATGTGTGTGTATGCACTGGGATAACAAAGGCTACTAACAGCCAGATGGTTATTTAAAGTTACCTTTAAATCAGTTTTATTTCAGGCCTAAGAGATTATACTCGAAAATATGTTATAGATTTATAATAATTTTTGTATTAGCATTCTACAATAATATATATGACCATACGCGTGTGTGTTTGTGTGATGTGATGTATGTGTATCTGATACATGGAATCATGGAATCTTATAGCTAGACGGGACATCGGTATCTCATTCAACACCTTCATTAACAGATTTTAAAAAAACTAGGGTGCGAGGTTACCTGACTTGTTCAGGCTAGCCCAGACGTTCTAATTCCTGCTTCAGTGCTCTACCTAATATACCGGCTGCTGTGTGTTTGAGTATTCACCTTTCTGAGGAATTGTATTATTCTTTGAAAGCCTTGCAATCAAAGCAGTTTCCGGCAGAGGTCAGCTGATCCCGTCAGACAACCTGTTGAGGAAGGAAAACCCTGCCCTGATGCTGTTGAGAAGGAGCCCTGTAACCTGAACAAAAACTGCTACCACTACGATTACAATGTAACAGGTACGAGCGTCACCATCTGATCAGGGAGTTAAAGGCCAAATCCCCTGTTTGACAGCTCTGAAGCCCTCAGTCAGCATTGTTCATCTCCCTCTAGACAGAACTGTGTGTCTTTTGGGCATGCTGCTTGCTCTTCTAGAAATAATTATTTATTAAGTGATGGAATTATGTATCTGTTTTAATTTTTATTAAATATCAAGATACATAGAATGATAACCTCACATAGACATTAGCCCTTAAATTAGGTTGTGATTATTCTACGTGATCCTATTTAAGACATTCTTCCACTTTAGGAAAGCACAAGCAGATGAAATATCTTTTCCACAGTTATCAGATTTATTGAAAGATACGTGTCCTTTTACAGAAGATGTTTAAGCACTGTAATAGATGGGGCAGCAATTCTTGATACATCAACAGTCTATTAACATGATTAGTCTGATCTAACAATGTTAGCAGTCTTGAACTAGCCTTAGTGTATGTGAAGAAGAAATAAATATTTCAATGGTATAAAAGGTGCAGATGACAAAGGATAGATGAGTGCTTTTCAAAAAAAAAAAAAAAAGCCTTATTAAAATTTGATTTTTTTTCTCTAAGCCTCATCTAAATTTGATTTTTTTTTTCCTCTAAACCTCATCTAGTACCAGCAAAATATGAATATTCTAGGAAAGAAAAGATTTCATTAGTTCTTATGACTTGGGCAACACAGAAGCTTACTCTGAAAATTTTTCCAACTAACTTTCACACTGAAGTAAACTAAAAGAATTGCACAGTGACACACAGCTGCCAGATTGGCTTTTTGTTCCTTTTGGTTTTTCTCTTCAATTTCCTTTGATGACACAAAGGAAAGCACAGTTCCCTGAGACATTCTCTGTCACCCTGGAAAGAGAGATGAAAAAATTATTTTGCAGAACACATACAATGAAGGAATTAAATAAACGTGGCAAAAGCAATTTTGAGGAGAATAAGTACACATCTAAAAGCATTCTAAAATTAGACTATAAATGAAACACGTAGTGTTTTATTTGAATATAGCTACATGGTTAAAATACCATTCATTGAAATTATCATTATTTTGTAAAATCATAAATCCTGCTTTTATTAGGAAAAAAGTTTTTTAAATGACATTTGATCAGCAAGTCAAAGCTGTTTTTACAATATCACCAAATTGCTATCAAAATGATCAAGTAGACATCTGCCTTCAAGAATAATCCCTGAAGCTACGTGCAACTCCAGCAATTCCATTTGACTCTTGATATGTTCAAAGCTGGGACCCATATGCTCTGCATGAGGGATGATTGATCATGAGGCTTAGGAAGCAGTTGTGAATTAAATATGGGATTCAGGTCATCAGAGTTTCATATGAAATCTGTTTCATACATAGCCTTCTGTTCTGATGGGCTCCCTTCGTTTCAGACTGGAGTACATGTCAGCTAAGTGAAAAGGCAGTTTGTGGAAACGGCATTAAAACGAGGATGTTAGATTGTGTTCGGAGTGATGGCAAGTCAGTTGACCTGAAATATTGTGAAGAGGTGGGTGGAAACTGTGTTATATCTTTGCGAGTAAATTCTTCCCTAATAATTTCAATTTGTGCTGAGCCAAGTGACCTGTGCTCCATGCAGCCCATTGCCAGCAGATGTTTTTCTGCACTATTCACAGGCTGTTAAGTACTCTCTTGAAAAAGAGACGGTGTCCAACACTACTGATTCTACATATAATTTCCTGTGTTTTGTTCTGCTTGGAGTCCAAAGGTATGCTAATTAGCCCATTCTGAAAGAAATGCTTGGGGAACAATAAGTAATCAAGGTGAATAAAGGCAATAAATCTTAATCCGACTACTCATCATCTTTTTGTAATTTGATGTGCATTTCGTGTAGTGCCTGGGACACCTGCCAAGACCCATCATTTATTCTCTCTGTTGTTAAGCATTGATCACATGTGGTTTGGTAGCAGATTTTGATATTAGGATCTAATACCCAGCTGTGAGATTCTAAGTACTCAGATTTGGATAAGAGCTTGAAATTCAGACAAAGGCATGGAGTCTTCCATTTTTAAGTACAGAGAATTACAACCGTGAATTTAGAGAATCTACCAATTTACAAAAGAAAATGTCATCATTTCTAGATATGGCCTTATAAAATGTGAGGAAACATAGTTGTTGGCCTCATGAAGCTACACTTCATATCGTAATTAACTTGTCTGATTTTCATACCAAAAGAGTAGTCACATTGCTGGCAGGTTTTGGGCTTACTAAGAGTCTGTGGTCCAGTGGGTTAAATAGGAACCAAGATAAGCAGGAGCCTTGAAGGATCTGGAATAGACTGAGAGTTTATAACCTCACTGAGGCTCAGTAAACACAGCGACCATGACTTCTGTCTAGATGTCCTGGAAGTTATTATAAACCTGAAGTAGATTGTTCCAATTCCAATTTCCTAAGGGAAAACTCAGAATGGAAATATTTTAATCCATTTGTTATCTTTGTCATAGGGACCTTATTTAACTTGCTTGCGTCTCTGTCTATGGAAGCAGAGCTCCTAGATACGCTGAAATAGTTGAGTTAATAGTGCTTCCTACTATCATCTTAAAAAAAAAAATTTCACTAATTAGAAATTTCACACCTGAATCATTTTTGTTTTGAAACTAGTAACACTGAACTGGAGACCATCATAAATATACTAGTACTAATGAAGATTATTATAGTAATATACTGCCCAGAGGGCTTTTTGTGATTCTCATTATTTAATACGTCCTTTTTTTTTTTTTTGCAAATATATACTTAAATACCCTCCTGGGCGAAAAGGAAATATAAGGCAAATAGCTCTAAGAACTTTTTGAAAACTGAGCCCAAATCATGCAAGAACAGTTTTAAACTATTTCATTTAACTACAGATAAATGTATAATTAGCATCCTTAATTTTTTAAATGAAATATGAGTAAAAACTTGCAAAGTCAATAATTTTAATCATATGGGAGCCTGGGTACGTTTACTTTTATGTACAAATATTATAATACATAAATACTGAGGTAACAATTAGAGATTCAAATCATAACATTGTAGCAAACATTGTCTTCAGGAAGAACTGTGCTACTGTCTGCAGGAACTGGATCGAACAGCTCATATCCCATTTTATATATCTAATGGATGCAGTAGGATTTAACGATAGCTCTGAGAAACGCTGGACTATCTTTTTAAATAAAGGATTGGCTCATACCCATTAATACATGTGCAAAATCCTGGTTTGGTGCAACAGCAGTAGCTCACTCTTGCTGCTTCTCTAATGGCCAAAAAGAAAGATGGCATTAGTACCCAACGAAGAGGAAAATTAGAGTTAAACCCACCTAGCATTTTTTTTAGCATTTATATTTATTATTTATTTTTTTTTAGCATTTATATAGTATTCTTTTCTTCGTTGTTTTCCAAATATTTACTCACCCGATACCTAGTTATTGGTTTCTCCTCCCCTATTTTTTGATTTCTGGGTAGATTTTAATTTACTTAGATAGATGAAAGATAAGTAGAGAGATTGATAGGTGATAGATTAGATTAGATAGATAGATAGACAGACAGACAGGTAGGTAGGTAGATAGGTAGATCGGTAGATAGGCAGGGAGACAGAAGAGAGATACATAATAAATATAAGAAAAAAAGTTATACACAGTTAAAATATCTTACTAAAAACCTGTTGCTGTCGAGTCAATTCTGACTCATAAATATCTTACTAGTACCCACAAAAAATTAAACCCATTGCTGTCGAGATACTCAAAATATCTGTGAAGAGACATCCTGTTCACCTTTCTAGTGGAATAAATAAATCGGTATTAGTTCAATTCTGTGATACAAGCTTTCCATGAAGCTATTATCTATTTTAAATGTAATACATCATTTTCATGATATTACCTCAAGACTCATGTCTCCAACTTCCTGTGACCGTAAGTGCCTTTTGAGGCTTTCGTTAAGTGATGTGGTAAAAGTCTTAATATCAAATACTCAGCTTTGTTAGGTCTCACAGGTGGAGTATGTAATGGGAATGTTTGCAGCAGATAAAGTACACAAAGCTTTAATATGATCCTCTTTCAGTGAATAAGATAGAGCCAAGAGCTATACTAAATACAGCATAACATTTCCAGAAAATATTTCATGTGCCATCTTCCTCGGCTATAAATGTCTCTTCCATACAGAAATAAAAAAGGTCTTGAAAAATTCCAGGGATTACCAATTAAATATTTGTATTCTATCAAGCTCTACCTTAAAAAAAACAAAAACCAAACCCATTGCCAAGTCAGTTCTGACTCATAGCGATCCTATAGGACAGAGTAGAACTGCCCCATAATGTTTCTAAGGCTGTATTCTTTACAGAAGCAGACTGTCACATCTTTCTTCTGCAGAGTGGCTGGTGGCTTCAAACCACTGACCTTTCGGTTAGCAACCTAGCATTTAACCACTGCATCACCGTGTTCCTCAAGTACCTTCAAAAAACAAACAAACCCGGTGCTGTCCAGTTGATGCCCACTCAGAGCAACCCATAGAGTAGAACTGCCCCATAGGGCTTCCAAGGAGTGGCTGGTAGATTCAAACTGCCAACCTTTTGGTTAGCCGTCAAGTTCTTAACCACAGCACCACCAGGGCTCCTCAGGTACCTTAGACTTCTTAAATGTTTGAATATGCAGTAGATGAATTTGAAACCTCATATTGTAAAGTATTTTATTGTAAATATTTAATATTCTAAATATTTAAATGATAAGTAATGGAACTCAAATGTCAATAAATGGCATAACATTATTATCTGATAAGAGGCTTAATACGAAAATAACTGGATTACACCACAGTTATATGCTGAGATGAATTTTAAAAGAAAAAATATTTGTTAAAAATAAATATATACAAAATATTTATAATAAAAAAAATTCAGGTACCCACATTTCCTTCTGAGAAGGACAATTTATTTAAAGTTGAGATTTTATAGTATGTTAACACACTTTATCCTTTGCCTTAAGTGACGGTTGGCCTTTAAAACCTTTGTCTTTTACTCTTTAGTTTAATGTGCACATGTAAAAATAAATAATATCCCAAAACCGTACTTACAGGGCTATATATTGATAATATTCATGTTTTTTAACTAAAGGAAAAAAGATGCTTACAGTTATTTATTCCTCACTTAAGAAAATACAGCCAATCTGAAGTATAATCTACTTTTTTTTTCACTGTTTTTCAAAAAGTTCAAAGAATAAATAAATATATTGAGTCAGTGGACCCCTCCTTTCATCTTATGCCCCCTACTCCTATTCTCCTGGATTGACCTACTTTATACTTTTTACAGTTTAGGTATATGTTCTCCAGATATTTTTTTTATTCTATTATATAGCTTGCTTGTGTATGTGTTCTCTCTCTCCGTGTATCCCCCTATGCCCTTCTCCTGCTCAACAATATAGCCTGGTCATGCCCCCATGTCAGTACGAACAGATCTACCTCTATTCTTTCAGCTTGGGCTGGAGAAGAACTGGCAGATGAACACATCCTGCATGGTCGAATGTCCTGTGAACTGTCAACTTTCTGAATGGTCTCCTTGGTCAGAATGTTCTCAAACATGTGGCCTCACAGGTTTGTTTGCACCTCAATTAGCATTATCCTAATGGTCAAGGAATATGAAATAAAATATCCCTCTTGCTTTGAGTCTTATCAAATAATCTTCAGTAAGATTGGATTGGGTGTCTTTCTTTCCAAAACCACTAAGCCTTCCTTGTTCTTCAGACCTTCTCAGGTGAGATCTCTGTGATGCCTTCTCCCACTAAGATATATGCTTGTGCAACTGTATCACCTACCTTGCATTACTTTACATCTTTTAAAGGAAAAATGATCCGAAGACGAACAGTGACTCAGCCCTTTCAGGGTGATGGAAGACCATGTCCCACCCTGATGGAACAATCCAAGCCTTGCCTAGTGAAGCCCTGTTACCGATGGCAATATGGGCAGTGGTCTCCATGCCAAGTCCAGGTAGAAGTTGTGTGAGAATGTGTATTCTTTATCTGCAGAAACTTGGTTTCAGAAATATTTTTCCAGAGCTTACACATGGAAGGTTTTCTCTTCAAGATTTTAAGTGCCTAGCTAAGCTATGTCATAACCAACAAGTCCCTGTCCTGTATTTTGAAAATCATTTGGAGACTGATTTGTTTTAATGAGAATTTATTTGCCTGTCTTTGGCTAGAAAACAAACAAATTGTTCAGTGTATGCTTTATACTAGTTCCCCCATAGGGCTTCTTCCCTAGGGTTTGAGATGCTTCTCTAACCATCTATAAATCAAAATCAGTGGTGCAGAGATTCCTGAAAGTGATGAGCTGACTAATGAATTATTTTTCTTTTCTTTAATTAGTTCGTTCTTCCTCCATTCCAGGACGCCCAGTGTGGAGAAGGTACCAGAGTAAGGAACATTTCTTGTGTAGTGAGTGATGGGTCAGTGGATGACTTCAGCAAAGTGGTGGATGAGGAATTCTGTACTGATATTGAACCCATTATAGACGGTAATAAAAAAATGATTCTTGAGGAAACCTGCACGCAGCCTTGCCCAGGTAACAACAGCAAAAAAGAGTTTATATTTTGGTGATTTCTTCCCAGGACTAGGGCCAAGTAGGTGCTACATATATAGTATGAGTTAAGAGATGTCAACAACCTTCTTATTCAGGAATAGTTATGCCAATAGCTAAAAAAGGTGCCTCAAATTTATATCACTAGACTCACCCTTTGGGTTATAATTTCCTCAACGGAGAGGCCAATGAAAGGCAAATATTTACACTGGGATAAACAACATTTATACTTTGTCTCAGTGTTATATCAGTAGTGGAGTTCACTATGTATACTAAGTCTAGTCAAGAGTAGACAAGAATATATGAAACATTACAAGGAATTTGGCATGCTGGAAAAGGTTATGAAAAAGGCAAGAGTCTGTAGAAGAGGACAGCCCCAAGTGTAAATGTGAAGCACCATGAGTATGCCAATGGAAGCCGACAGTCCTTATTAGTTTTTCTAGGAAGAGAATATTTTAAGAGGATATTTTAAGCAAATAATGAAATCTTGTAGTCAATTTTGCCTAAGTCACAAATTTGTTAGAACCAGCCCAGTTTCCTTTTTTTAATTTTTTAAAGTATTTCTATGCCATTTAATGGAAACCCTGGTGGCACAGTGATTAATAGCTACAGCTACTAACCAAAAGGTCGGCAGTTTGAATCCACCAGGCACTCTTTGGAAACCCTATGGGGCAGTTCTCCTCTGTCCTATAGGGTCGCTGTGAGTCAGAATCAACTAGAGGGCAATGGGTTTATGCCATTTAATGCTGTGTAGTTTTATGTAGCCTCAGCTACAATCAAGATACAGAACTATTTCATCACCACAAGTCTCCCTTTATATTCACACTCATCACACATCCTACAACCATTCCTAACCCCTGGCAATCATTAACCTTCTATCCATTGCAATAATGTTATAATTTCAAGATTATTAAATAACTGGACTCATCCAATATGTGAGCTTTTCAGAGTGGCTTTTTCACTATGCGTAATGCCCTTGAGATCTATCCAAGTTGCTGCATGCATGAATAGTTTATTCTTTTTTTTTTAATTGAACTTTAGATGAAGGTTTACAAAACAAACTAGTTTCTCAGCAAACAGTACACACATTGTTGTTTGACATTGATTAACAGCACCACGACATGTCAGCACTCTCCCTTCTCAACCCTGGGTTCCCTATTGCCAGCTGTCCTGTTCCCTCTTGCCTTCCAGTCCCTGCCCCAGGGCTGATGTGCCCCTTTAGTCTTGTTTTGTTCCATGGGACTGTTAAGCCTTTGGCTGAAGGGTGAACCTCAGGAGTAGCCTCATTACTGAGCTGAAAAGATGTCTGGGGGCCATCCTCTTGGAGTTTCTCCAGTCTCTGTCAGGCCAGCAAATCAGGTCCTTCTTTTTGAGTTAGAATTTTTTTCTACATTTTTCTCCAGCTCTGTCTGGGACCCTCCATTGTGATCTCTGTCAGAGCAGTCAGTGGTGGTAGCCTGGCACCATCTAGTTGTACTGGACTCAGTCTGGTGAAGGTCAGGGCAGATGTGGTCCATTAGTCCTTTGGACTAATCTTTCTCTTGTATCTTTAGTTTCCTTCATTCTTACTTGCTCCCCAAGGGGTGAGACCAGTGGAGTATGCTAGATGGCCGCTCACAGGCTTTTAAGACCCAGACACTACTCACCAAAGTAGAATGTAGAACATATTCTTTATAAACACTGTATGCCAATTGAGCTAGATGTTCCCCGAGACCATGGTCCCCACAGTCCTCAGCCCCTCAATTCGGTCCCTCAGGGAGTTTGGATGTTTTTATGGAGCTTATGGAGCTACCATGGGCTTGCCTCGTACAGGTTGTGCTGGCTTCCCCAGTATTGTGTACTGTCTTAACCTTCACCAAATTTACTACTTATCTGTTGTCCATTAAGTGTATTTACATCCTCACCCCTTCCCTCCCTCGTAACCATTAAATATTGTTTCTTTTTCTGAGTGAACCTTTTGGTGAGTTTTTACAGTACTGGTCTCATACAATACTTGTCCTTTTGGGACTGACTTTTTTCACTCAGCATAATGTCCTCCAGATGCATCCACATTATGAGATGCTTCACAGATTCATCATTGTTCTTTAGTGTTGTGTAATACTTCATTGTGTGTATGTACCATAGTTTGTTTATCTATTCATCTGTTAATGAGCATCTAGGTTGTTTCCATCTTTTTGCGATTGTGAATAATGCAGCAATGAGCATGGGTGTACATATATCTATTCTTGTGATGACTCTTATTTCTCTTGGATATATTCCTAGGAGTGGGATTGCTGGAACAAATGGTGTTTCTATTTTTAGCTTTCTAAGGAAATGCCATATCGTTTTCCAAAAAGGTTGTATCATTTTGTATTCCCACCAGCAGTGCATCAGAGTTCCAATCTCCCCACATCCTCTCCAACATTTGTTATTTTCTGTTTTATTGATTTGTGCCAGTAATGCCAGGGTGAGATGGTATCTCATTGTGGTTTTGATTTGCATTTCTTTTGATCGTGAGCATTTCCTCATGTGTCCGTTGGCCACTTGAATGTCTTCTTTGGTGAAGTGTCTGTTCATTTCCTTTGCCCATTTTTTAATTAGATTGTTTTTTGTTGTAGAGGTGTTGGATTTTCTTATAGATTTTAGAGATTAGACCTTTGTCTGATTTGTAATAGCCAAAATTTTTTTTCCCTGTCTGTAGGTTCTCCTTTTACTCTTTTGGTGAAGTCTTTTGATGAGCATAAGTGTTTAATTTTTAGAAGATTCCAGTTATCTAGCTTATCCACTGGAGCTTGTGTGTTGTTGTTGTGATATGTATCTCTGTTAATGCCGTGTATTCGGGCCTCTAGTGTTGATCCTATTTTTTCTTCTATGAACTTTATGGCTTTTGGCTTTATATTTAGGTCTTTGATCCACTGTGAGTTAGTTTTTGTATATGGTAGGAGGTATGGGTCTTGTTTCATTTTTTTGCAGATGGACATCCAGTTTTGCCAGCACCATTTGTTAAAAAGACTGTCTTTTCCCATTTGATGAACTTGGGGCCCTTGTCAAAGATCAGGTAACCATAGTCGGATGGATTTACATCTGGGTTCTCAATTCTGTTACGCTGGTCAATGTATCTGTCCTTGTACCAGTACCAGGCTGTTTTGACTACCATAGCTTAATAGTAGGTTCTGAGGTCAGGTAGTGCAAGTCCTCCCACTTTTTTCTTCTTCTTCGGTAGTGCTTTACTTATCCAGGGCTTCTTCCCTTTACATATAAAGTTAATGATAAGTTTTTCCATCTCTTTAAAGAATGTTGTTGGTATTTGGATCAGTATTGTATTGTTTTTGTAAATCACTTTGGATAGAATTGTCATTTTCACAGCGTTGAGTCTAGCTATCCACGAGCATGGTATGTTTTTCTATTTATGTAGATCTCTTTTGGTTTCTTGCATTAGTATTTTGTAATTTTCTTTGTACAGGTCTTTTACATCCCAGGTTAGATTTACTCCCAAGTTTTTTTTTTTTTTTTTTTAGGGGCTATTATAAATGATTTTGTTTTCCTGATTGCCTTTTCATCATTCTCTTTATCGGTGTATAGGAATCCAACTGATTTTCGTATGTTTATCTTGTATCCTGCTGCTCTGCTCAATCTTTCTATTAGTTCCAGTAGTTTTCTCGTGGTGTCTTTTGGATTTTCTTAGTATCATATCATCCACAAATAGGGACAGTTTAACTTCTTCATTACCACTCTGTATGCCCTTTATTTCTGTTTCTTGCCTTATTACTAAGACATGCAACACAATGTTAAATAGGAGTGGTGATAAAGAGCATCCTTGTATTATTCCTGTTCTCAATGGGAATGTTTCTGCCCTCTCTCCATTGAGAACGATGTTGGCCGATGGTTTTCTATAGATGAAATTTCACTTCTATACCTTATTTTAGTGAGAGTTTTTATCAGGAATGGATGTTGGACTTTATTGAATGGCTTCTCTGCATTGATTGAGATGATCATGTGATTCTTTTCTTTCCTTTTATTTATGTGGTGGATTACGTCAATTGATTTTCTAATGTTGAACTGTCCTTGCATACCTGGTATGGATCCTATTTGGTTGAGGTGTATTATTTTTTTTGATATGATGCTGAATTCTATTGGCTAGAATTTTGTTGAGAATTTTTGCATCTATTTTCACGGGAGATATTGGTCTGTAATCTTCTTTTTTTGTGGTGTCTTTGCCTGGTTTTGATATCAAGGTTATGCTGGCTTCATAGAATGAATTCTGAAGTATCGCTTCCTTTTCTATGTTCTGAAATAGTTTGAGTAGTACTGGTGTAAGCTCTTCTCTGAATGTTTTGTAGAATTCTCTAGTAAAGCCATCTGGGCCAGGGCTTCTTTTGTTGGGAGTTTTTTTTTTTTTTTTTTTATTACCTTTTCAATCTCTTCTCTTGTTATGGGTCTGTTCAGGTTTTCAACGTCATTTTGTGTTAGTTTGGGTAGGTAGTGTGTTTCTAGAAATTTGTCCATTTCCTCTAGGTTTTCAAATTTCTTGGAGTATAGTTTTTCATAATACTTTGTTATGATCCTTTTTATTTCAGTTGGGTCTGTTGTAATGTCCACCATTTCATTATTTGGGTTATTTTCATTCTCTCCTGTTTTTCTTTTGTCAGTTTGGCCCATGGTTTGTTGATTTCGTTCATCCTTTCAAAGAACCAACTTTTGGTTTTGTTGATTCTTTCTATTGTTTTTCTATTCTCTATTTCTGCTCTGATCTTTATTATTTCCTTT
The DNA here is from genome assembly GCF_030014295.1 of Loxodonta africana. Taxonomy (NCBI): domain Eukaryota; kingdom Metazoa; phylum Chordata; class Mammalia; order Proboscidea; family Elephantidae; genus Loxodonta; species Loxodonta africana. Next base: position 71,751,737 of record NC_087349.1, on the reverse strand, counting down.
CTCTGGTGGCTGTGGGCTTCTTTTGGTGTTCTCTTTTTTTATTTGTTCAAGTTGTATAACTAATGTTTTGATTTTGTCCCTTTCTTCTTTTTTGATGTGTGCATCTAGTGCTGTGAATTGTCCTCCGAGGACTGCCTTTGCTATGTCCCAAAGGTTTGGGTATGATGTGTTTCCATTCTCGTTTGATTCTAGGAACTTTTTTATTCCATCTTGGATTTCTTCTATTACCCAGTAGTTTCTAAGCAGAATGTTATTCAGTTTCCATGTAATTGATTTTTTCCTTACTCTTCCTGTTGTTAATTTCTATTTTGATGTCATTATGGTCAGAGAAAGATACTTTGTATTATCTCAGTGTTTTGGATTTTGTTGAGGGTTGCTCTGTGGCCTAAGATGTGGTCTATTCTGGAGAGCATGCCATATGCATTGGAAAAAGAATGTGTACTTTGCAGCTGTTGGGTGGAGTGTTCTGTATATGTCATGAGATCAAGTTGGCTGATTGTGCTCTTTAGCTCTTCTGTATCTTTGCTGAGTTTCTTTCTAGATGTTCTGTCCTTTACTGAGAGTGGTGCATTGAAGTCTCCTACTATTAATGTAGGACTGTCAATTTCAGTGCTGTTAGAGTTTGTTTTATGTGTTTTGGAGCCCTGTCATTGGGTGCATAGATGTTTATTATGGTTAAGTCTTCATGATGGATCGTACCTTTAATCATTATATTGTGCCCTTCTTTGTCTTTTATGGCAGATTTTGTTTTAAAGTCTATCTTATTTGAGATTAGTATTGCCACTCTTGCTCTTTTTTGGTAGTTATTTGCTTGATATTTTTTTTCCATCCTTTGATTTTTAATAAATTTACGTCTTTGTTTCTAAGTGTGTCTCTTGTAGACAACATGTTGATGGATCCTGTTTTTTTTTTTTTTTTAGCCATTCTGTCACTCTGCATCTCTTTATGGGTACATTTAGGCCATTCACATTCAATGTATTGATAGGTATGAGTTTACTGCTGTCATTTTGTAGTGCTTTTTTTTATGGTGCTAACATTTTCTTTGTTCCTCTTACTCTCCTATGCTGAGTTCCTTTTGTCTGTAGATTTCTTTTATTTTTGTAGTTTTTGTTTTTATTGAGACTTTATGTTTTTCCTCTTTATTTTGATAGGTAGGTTTATTAACTTTCTCTGTGGTTACCTTGAAATTTACCCTTATCTTCCTCGGTTTGAACCAGTCTATTATTACTTGGTATCGCCTTGCCTTCCTCTTCATTAGAAAGTTCTATACCTATACCTTTTATTCCCTCTTATTGTTCTGACGTTGTTGTCATTTATAGATTAACCTCTCTGGTTCCCTATTGCAGTTATTTTGGTTTTGGATAGCCCTTGAGATTTCATTTCCTAGGTTGGTATCTGGCTGGTACAATCTTGCATCCTAGATTCAGGATGTTGTTTGTTCTCAGGCCAAAGGACTTCCTTTAATAATTCTTTTAAGTTTGGCTTGATTTTTACATATTCCCTTAATTTTTGTTTCTCTGGAAATGTCCTAATTTCACCATCACATTTGAACAAAAGTTTTGCAGTATATATTATTCTTGGCTGGCAATTTTTCCTTTCAAGGTTTTATATGTTTCATCCCCATTGCCTTCTTGCCTGCATGGTTTCTGCCAAATAATCACAGTTTAGTCTTGTTGTTTCTCCTCTGTATGTGACTTTTTGTTTTTCTTGAGCTGCTCAGAGGATTTGTTTTCTTCGTCTTTGTTTTTAGCGAGTGTAAATATGATATGCCTTCGTGTTTTTCTTTTGGGGTCTATCCTGTATGTGGTTTGTTGAGCTCCTTGGATGGTCAGCTTTTTGTCATTCATGATATTAGGGAAGTTTTCTGTCAGCAGTTGTTCAATAATCCTGTCTGTGCTTTCCATTTTTTCTCCCTGTTCTGGAACTCCGGTCACTTGCAAATTTTTGCTTTTAATTGTTTCCCACATAATTCTCAGGGTTTCTTTGTTTTTCTTCTTTCTTTTTTCTGATTTTTCCTCAAACAGTTTTATCCAAGTGTTTGTCTTCAGTTTCACTGTTTCTGTTTTCCATCATTTCAGACCTGCTCCTCAGCCTTCCTATGACATTGTCCATTTCTGAAGTCTTGTTGTTTATGTTTTGGATTTCTAATTGTTGTTTTTGACTGATTTCTAGTTGTGAATTTATTTTGGAGTTTTGTTCCTGTATTATTTTCCTGAATTGTTCCATTTTTTGTCTGTATTTTCCATGAATTTGTCTGCCTTTTCCATTAATTTGTAGATTTTTCCTCATTTTTCTCTGCTTTTTGCTTCAATTCTTGGATTGCTCTGAATATTAGAGATTTGAATTCTGTGTCGGGTAGTTCTAGTGCCTTTTCTTCTACTGGAAAGTCATCTGATGTTTTATTTTGGACACCTACTGGACCCAGCCTGTCCTTTTTTTAAAATATGTTTTGATATTGTCTGCTGTCTTTGAGACCTTCAGTGGTTATTTCCTTCATTTCTTGGTTGTAGATTTGTTTGTTTTGTCCTTTTTTTTTTTTTTTTTTTTAATTTGGTTATATCTGAGCAGACAGGCTGTGCGTTCTTTGTTTGCTTATCTGTAGTCATGGTACTTTTCACCTCCTTGTCCAACAGGCAGGGCCAGTTATTCAGCAATGGTGCAGCAGGGCAGATCCAGCTGAAGGGGAGGGACTGGGACGGTTGTTTGTGGCACATACTAGGGCCAACAGCGTGGGTCAGGAATCTGTGCTGGGTAGGTTTCAGTAGGCCATGACTGTGCTGCTTGGGGTTGTGATGGTCAGTGCACGGTGCAGGTAGGCAGGGATGAGAGAGGAGGTTGTGATGTGTGGAGCTAACAGGGTTATGGGAAAGAGGAAAGAGAGAAACAGCAGTCAAAAACAAATAAAAAAAAGAGTGCTAAGGGAGCTTGCCATTGGAGTGGGTAGATGAGAAAACAAGAAATGAAGAAAAGCAGAAAGGAAAAAAAGAAAGAAAGAAAAAGGGAAAAAGAAAGAGAAAATAACTAGATAAAAATCCAGAAAAGAAAAACAGGGAAGAAAAACCCCCCGGAATCCCAGAGTCCCACCAGTGGGCTGCTACAACTGGAGAGATGGCTCCCGGGCTTCACAGTATAGCCTGGCTAGACGGGATATAGATGTCACACAGCACCAGGTATTCAGGAGACAGGAAATGAAGATAAGGGTAGAGAGACGAGAACTGAGAAATGGAGAAAGATAGAAAGGGAAAAAGAGAGAAAAAAGAGAAAAAAGAAAAAAATGTCCCCAGGGATCCCACCTACGCGGCTGCACAGATTGGGGGTGTGGCTCCTAAGCCGTGCAGTGCAGTCTGGCTAGATGGGGCTCCCAAGCTGCGAAAAGAAAAAGAAACAAAGCAAAGCAAAACAGAACAAAGAAAAACAAGGGGAAAAAAGCCCCAGGGCTCCCACCAGCATGATGTTGCAGGCCAGGGGAGTGGTTCCCCAGTTGAGTGTGGCGTCACAGCCTTTCAAGAAGAAGCATAGATAGTACACGGAGCCAGGTGTTCCAGAGAGAGGAGGGGTACGTGGTAGGGGACACAGAGGAAACCAAAAGAGACGGAAAGAACCCACACCAGTTTAGGGACCTGGCCAGTGTGGGCAGAGCGAATCCAAGCAGCCTGAAGCCAAAGCAGTCACCTCCCGCAGAGGAGGCCAAGGAGGGGAGAGCAAAAGGGAGGTTAGGAAAGCGTGTATCACTCCCTTCCGGGTGCTCTGTCTCCTGCTGTGAAATTTGTCAAGCTGCTTCCTCGTCCTCCCAGTCCGCCAGTCTCCGACGTGGGTGGGGCAAATCCAAGTGGCACAGACGCTGCACTTCCTGGCCAGCAGAGCCACTGCAGCCAGCCAGGAAGCTTGGATGTAAAGCAGCAGGGGGAGCGGAGGATAGGAAAGCTTGTATCGCTGGTTCTTGGGTACTCTATCGCCTGCTGAGAGTTCCACGAAGCTGCTTTCCCATGCTCCCTGTCTGCCAATCCCGGACAGGAGTCCAAGATGGTGGATCTGTGCTGCACGTATCTCTCCTTGCTCTCTGTCCTCTGTCAGTTTCTTACTCCATTCCGTGCTTGGCTGAGTTCTTTATCCCTTCATTTGAGACTTCAGGTTCCAGGAATGACATTTGTCTCTGTTTTACTTAGTTTTTCGGGGCTTTGCTGTGGAGGGATGGCATGGTGCTTCTGTCTTTGGCACCATGTTGGCCAGAAGTCCCTAAGTAATTTATTCTTTTCATTGCTGAGTAGTATTCCATGGGAAACCCTGGTGGCATAGTGGTTAAGTGCTACAGCTGCTAACCAAAAGGTTGGCAGTTCGAATTCACCAGGAGCTCCTTGGAAACTCTGTAGGGCAGTTCTACTCTGTCCTATAGGGTCACTATCAGTCAGAACTGACTTGATGGCAGTGGGTTTGGAGCATCCCATGATATGGAGGCACCACAGTTTGTTTCATCTTTTAAAGGAAATTTGTGTTGTTTCCAGTTTGGGGCTATTATAAACATTCATGCACAATTTTTTTGTTTCATTTTGTGGGAGTAAGTTTTCATTTCTCTGGGATAAATTCCCAGGAATATTATTGCTGGAATGTGTTGTAATTATATGTTTAGTTTTTTTTTTTTAAACTGCCAAACTTCTTTCCAAAATATCTGTACCATCTTACATTCCAACCAGCAATGTGAAAGTGATCCAGTGTCTTCGCATCCTCACCAGCATTTGGTTCTGTCACTATTGTATTATTTTAGCTGCTTAGGTGCATCGTGATATCTCATCGTGGTCTTATTTATTTATCATCCATATATCCTCTTCAGTGAAATGTTCTGCATGTCTTTTGTCCATTTTCTAATTGGACTTTTTAGGGTTTTTTTTTAATTTGTTTCCAACTATTGAGTTATATATATGCTCTTCTAAAATTTTAATATTTATATTTACATCCAGGATCAATTATTAGTTAATTTTTGTATAAAAATTTAGGTGAGGTTCATTTTTTTTGTCTATGACTATCCAATTGCTCCAGCACCATTTGTTGAAAAGACTATCCTTCCTTCACTGAAATGCATCCTTGTATAGGTATATTTCTGAATTATCTATTCTCTTTCATTGGTTTATGGTCCTATCCCTTCACCAGTACAATACAGTCTGTATTACTGTATCTATATAATATTGTTTAAAACCATTGAGCCAATTTTTTACTTACAGTGACACCATAAGAGAGTAGAACTGCCCATAAGGTTTTCTAGGCTGTAATCTTTATGGGAACAGATTGCCAAGTCATTTTCCCACGTATCTGCTGGGTGGGTTCAAAGCACCAACCTTTTGGTTTAGAAGCCAAGCGTTTAAGTGTTGAACCATGAGGGCTCCTTCGTATCTATACAATAAGTCATAAAATTAGGTAAAGATTCTGATAGACTCAACACTGTCTTTCAGGTCCAACGATAGCTATAAATACCTTCTCCATTTCCCTCTCACTCTCACTTTTCTAAAAGATACACTCTACCCTCTAGAGTTGCTTTTCTGATAAGGTAAAACAGCAGTCGATCCGGAAAAATAAAGAGGTATATGGGAAAGATATATTTCATTAAGTCTTCCCTGTCCTTAAAGTGGTTGAAGTTTATGTGGATACATTATGGTCTGGCAATTACACTCTTAGGTGTATACCCAATAGAAATGCATATATATGCTCACCAAAAGACTTGAACTAAAATGTTCACAGAGCAGTATTCATAATAAGAAAAACTTGTAACTCCCCACATGCCCATCAACCCTGAAAGACGCCAGATACAAAAGAGTACATATGATGTGATTCCGTATGCAAAGCATGAAGGAAGTTTCTGAGGTTTGGGGAATGGTCTGTTTCTTGATTTGAATGTTGGTTGCAGGCATATGTATTCAAATTGTGGAAATTCAGCTAGCTGTGTATTTATGATAAGTGAACTTTTTGCATGTATATTATACCTCAATAAATAATTAATGAAATAAGGGAGGATGATTGAAGATGTAGAAAGGGAAAATGGAGAGTATTATTGTTAGCACAGCTGCTCAATCAGCTGTCCCAGCTCCACTCTTCTGGGAAGAAACATGGATAAAGCAAAAGTACCAGATTTCTCAGCCTTGGGGTTTAAGCTTTTTATGAAATTATGAATTATTATAAGACAAGTTCTATATATATTTAGGTTTCCTTTGATACCATCCTTTGCTTAATAAGCCCTTTTACAATATGATAATAACAAGGGATGGGTTGTTGTCTCGTAAGAGCAGGTAAATCACAATGAACAAGCTCCTTTCAAGTAATAGTTTACATTTGCTGTCAGTCAGCAGTAACATCCACTCAGAAAATAAAAACATTAATACAAACTTATAGAACTATGTACATTTTAAATATTAAATATGAACATTATGTATGACTGGCACACCTACAAACATCACCCAGTGGGAGTAGAATTAAAATGACTATCTGGCTGGCTATTCTCTGTGGGTAATCGTAGAAATTATAAACCTGTGCTTTTCAGGTGACTGTTATTTGAAGGAATGGTCCTCGTGGAGCCTGTGTCAGCTGACCTGTGTGAATGGTGAGGACCTTGGCTTTGGTGGAATCCAGGTCCGATCCAGAGCAGTGATTATACAAGAACTAGAGAATCAACATTTGTGCCCAGAGCAGATGTTAGAAACAAAATCATGTGATGGTGAGTGCTGAAATTCATGAAATCTATAGATTTAGTTTTGTGTTGATAAGCAAACGCATAAGTCGTAGAATTTTCTGTTAGGCAAATTTGTCAAGACTTCATGTGAGATTGATAGAACTGAATTAAGGATATTGAATTCTAAATACTGAATTTAAAGATTTAGAGAGAGAAAATTTTTGTCACCCTTTGTAATTAGATGTAAAATATTTTTTAAATGGTTCCCAGTTTTGTGAGCTAAAGCCAGCTGATATATATAGGATCAAATTGTATTTGGACACATAATAATCCTGATCATGTATGATCTTAACGTTCTCTTCAAATTTTTTGAAGCAAGTGACAGAAAGAAAATTAAAAATACACAGTTAAATGAGAGATATTAATATATTCTCAGAATATAAAATCCAATTACTGATCCTTAACAAATTTAATCTAAATTCAACATAGAACACATATAAGCATATACGTGTGTGCATATATATATGTGTGTTATGTTTGTGTACACACATGTAGAATTCCATACTCAATGTAGGAAAATAGATAACATTTTTAAGAAGCACAGAGCATTAAAATGTCATACTTTGGAAACACAGAGGAAGCCTCAATGAGAACAAAGTAACTGATATCTGAGACAGAACGTGGGGCTCAATAACAACTCCCTCATTCTTGCTTTTGTTCTGAAACAAAGAAGAAATATGACATACAATAGCAAATAAGAGCCAAATGTCACCTTCATTATTAAAAAGTAGGAGAGAAAGCTTAATATGTTGAAGGAGAATGCTTAGAAAAAACAAATGGGCCAGATAAGTTAACCCTAGAAGTAAATAGAATTCCTGGCACGGTAAAGGAGTAGAGAAAGTTCAGGTGTTGCAATAAATGAAATAACTCCCAAGGAAAGAAATAGCGGGGTTTGGGGAAGCTTGTTAACCCAAAGTGACAATGAAATAAAATTAGAAATCAGTAACAAAACTACAAAAGAAATCTTCTCCATTGACACACAGGATTAAAAACTGAAAACCATACTTCTAGAGCATTACATATCAAAAGTTGTGTGGGATGCATCAAGGAAGTAAAAAAAAGACTTAGTCTCAAATGCTCATATGGGGGAAAAGTGCAATACGGATAAATGCTAATCCACTGAGATAGAAAGCAAAGAAGCAAGAGATAATCAACAAAACCAATAGACAAGCTCATAGCAAAATCGATGAAGAAAAAGACACAAATAGTATGACTACAAATAGAATAGAGTCTAGGAAATTAAGTTTTCTGTGAATAATTTTGGCTAATAACTGTAAAAACTTAAATACAGGCAATTTAGAATATTAGAATTTATCAAGAAGTAAGAGAAAGCCTAAACCATTGTTTCTAAATAGCTATTAAAAATTCAAGTCTCTTATCAAACATGCATGTACACATGCACACACACTAAAACTCGAATGGCTTTAATTATTAGTTTTACCAAAACAAAAGAATCCTATTTATATGAACAATACAAAGTTGGGTGAACAAAAAGTGTGTAAAATATCCCCAACTCCTACTTTATTTTCTAGTCTTACTATCTCATCTGTAACGTTGACATTGTTTCAGAATGATATATCAAAAATGATACATTTTTAAAACATTTAAGACTACTTAGAATATATATACGATAATATACAGAATTCCTGGGTGGCGTAAATAGTTAAGAGCTGGACTACTAATCACAGGGTTAGAGTTTCAAACCCACTTAGAAGCGCCTCAGAAGTAAGGCCTGGCAATCTGCTTCCAAAAGGTCACAGCTTTAGAAATCCTATGGAGCAGTTCTCTGCACACATGGGGTGCCATGGGTAGCAATCAACCTGATGGTAACTAAAAACAACATATATATAATATATACTGTTTATAACATATACTCTTCAGTATATATATAATATTAAAAGAACAAAAAACATGAGCACTTAAGGCATACATCATCTTCGGAATAGTGTTTATTGGCGGGACACAGGGAGGAAGAGCAGATCAGGAAAGAACACGATAGAACATCAAATTTATCTGCTATGTTTAATTCATCACGTAAAAGAAAAGTAAAGCAGATATGTCTAAATGGTAATATTTGTTAAAATTGCATATCACATAATTGATTTTTTTTTCTTACTATTCTTTGCACTTGTCTGTATGTTAGCCTTAAATGCTCACATGGGGGAAAAATACTGAAAAAAAAAAAGTTAAATTAAAAGTCCAGGTTCACATCAGATAGTATGGCAACAGACCTGGAAAATCAATTGGGGTTTAGGTATATATCTAAAATTTTGTAGTATTTTTATATCAACTTGAGAATAATAAATTGATATTTGAATCATCAGAGATGTAGTTCTTAACACATTTCAATAGTTCATAAATATTTGATTAGCACTTTATCCCCATGATTGTCCTTCTGGGAAACAGAATGCTTCTGTTTATTGTGTCCACACAGATGGCCAGTGTTATGAGTATAAATGGATGGCCAGTGCTTGGAAGGGCTCTTCCCGAACAGTCTGGTGTCAAAGGTCAGATGGTGTAAATGTAACTGGTAAGCCTTCCACTTCCCTTTGTTGTTTGAAGGACATTTTTTATAACACACATGTAATTGGTTAAGGAAAATAATGAAGGGAACAGAAAAATACTCTTTCAGCGCTCAGCACCAGGTCCGCATTCAGGACACCTGAGGTGTGTACCTGTCTGGTGACCGATGACAATGTTTTTTATTGTGTAATGTTTCAAATTCTCTCTCACCCTGCTATTTCAGATATTGCTGCTAGAACTTAATTAAAATACTAACTCTAATAAGGAGTGTTATCAGTAAATAATTTTCAGATTGTTTTACCTAGAAATTTTCTGTATTAATAACTCACTACTTAAAAAAAAAAGTGTTTTGTTGACTGTGTCTGCTTCTGTGCCTTGAAGGCAGTACAAGTGCAAACTGAAAATAGCACAAAGGGAGTTTTTACGAGTCCAGATATCGTGGTTGGATTCAGAAATCTATGGTTTAGAGTTCTTATTAATTAAATTTTTAATTAAACAGTAGTTTTTTAAGTGACCATGCGCAAAATAGGGAAGACCTGGTAGTAAATCTCAACTCCAAATCATCGGAGCAGCTCACCTGCTAGGGTTCCAAACAAACATTATTACGCATCCAAAGAAGAAACCTAAAGGAAGAACTCTTTTTGATTATCCTGTGACCCAAGTATATCCCAGAGAACTATGCTAATCTGCAAATACTAAGTTTCCTTTCCTGGGCCCAGTAAATGCAAGGGATCCCAAAGAACTCTTGCGTGGGGAAGAGACTGTCTCCAGGTATGTAGTGAACCATCCTGCAAATTTCCTAGAAAAAAACAAAGGTCAGAAACACAACCTCAGCCTCAGGCACATAGACCCCAAAATCTAATAGATAAGTAGATAGATAGCTGCCATTGAGTTGACTCAGACTCGTGGCCTCCTTATATACAACAGAACAAAACATTGCTCAGCCCTTCGCCATCTCCAGAATCACTAGCATGTTCAAGTCCATTATTGCAGCTATTGTCCACCTTACCCTAGGAGTTCCCTCACCCCTACCGGCCCTCTGCTTCATGAAATATTATGATCCCCTCCCCCAGCAACTGACCCTTCCTGTTGACGTGTCCAAAGCAAGCGAGTTGAACAGTGTTCTGTTGTGATCCATAAAGTTTTCCTTGGCTAATTTTCAGAAGTAGATCTCCAGGCATTTTTTTCTAGTCTGTCTTAGTCTGGAAACTCTGCCAAAACCTCTCCACCGTGGGCAACCCTGCTGGTATTTGACATACGTGGCATAGCTTCCAGCATCATAGCAACCTGCAAGCCACCACAGTACAACAAACTGACGGATGGGTTGTGGAAAAATCCAATGCCTCCCATAAAATAACTTCTTTTTATAGATCTAGTTAGTCTACAGGAATCTCCATAGCATAGCAACAGCATGAATATTGACAATTAACCTCTCCAGGGGACCTGCTGACTGGCTGCCATTGCTTTGACCCTCCTACGGAAAAAAAAAGTAATGTGCATTTCGGTGTCTGTGAATAATGTTCAATTATAAATTCAGCTTTCATAAAATAACAGAAAGTGGGATCAATATGCTTTTTGAAAAGCATTAACTTTTTTATTGAATTTTAAAGTACCTGGGTTCATTCAAATCTAATTACTCATTTCTTCCTAAGAAAGGTGGAGCAGGATGTCAAGTTGTATTCTTGGGAAGACATGACTTTATACACGAGAAAAAATCTGTAAAAATCAAGAAGGCTGTATTAGCAAGAAACCCTTGATAATAGTGACTCCCAGTGGATGCATATATAACTAAGACAAGACACCTACCATGGAATGCTTCATCCTCTCACAATATTTTCTGGGAGAAAACTCAATCCCATCTCCACCACTTTAAGAGCTATGGAATGAAAAAAGCCCTGGGCAGGGAAGCAGAGCCTTTCTCAACCGGAAGGGGTTGTGGGAGTCATCCACTCAGCTAAGATCTTAGAAATGAAATGTCCTCATTCTTCTTTAAACTTTTCAGAGAAAGGTCTACAGCTTCTTCAGAGGGTCCAAGTAGTTTTCAATATTTTCTTTTTTCCAATTATGGATTCAAATAATATTTTTCTGCCTCTTCTGTATTTTTAAAAGTGATTTTTCCACTGCTATTGGGGCTATTCCCCAAATCAAAGGTAAGTCCAATTTTAAAAGACTTACCCATGAAAATCATATTTTCAATATAAAAAATACCTAATTTTTTTTCTCATGCTGTTTGACACCAAAAGAGCAAATATGGAAATAAATTGTGAAAAACTCTCTATACATTATTCTTCCATATTTTAGGAGAAATGAGATTCTATATGAGAAATAGAAAATCATGTAAAGTATGTTGTCTTCCTTGATCAGTTGCTTTACTTTTATGAACAGCTGTCCTTATAAGAAATTCAAGATGTTGCTTTCATTTTTCTTCATGTTTAATGATAATAACTTCAAAATGGACTCTTAACTACAATTGCAATGACGGCTTTTCCATAATTTTTCTGTATTTGTGTTCATAATATCAAGAAATAAGGCAAAGAAGCACTAGTCACCATTAATTAAATTCCAGAGGGTCATCAATTCCATAAATAAAGGGGAAAAGTTGCTAAACTTCTGTTCAACAGAACAAGTATGATTTGAAATTATAGTTCCTTCCACATCACCAGTATTACTTCTTTATGACATCTGTTCTCATCTTACTGATAACAACTTGCATATAGTTGCTACCGTACTCGAAAACAAGGAAGAGAGAAGAAAGATAAATAGCTGCAATGTCAAGCTAAAACAATAGTGCAAACACACCACTTAGTAACTGCATTTGTTTTCTTTGCTGTACTCTAAAAATATCCTGAATTAGCAGGCATGGTGATTTTTTTCTTAAAGAAATATGCATTATAAAATATATATTTATGTGGTGGTCACATAAACTTGAGTTATCTTTTCAAAGAGACATGAAAACTATTGTTTTCCACAACCAAGAAAGAATTTTAACTTTAAAAGAAAATTAAATCAGCCTTTTATTTGCAGGAACTGTAGACAGAAATTGCTTGTATACAGTTAATGTTTTTTCAAAGCAACTATACAGCTATTTCCTTTCCACAAATGTTTCTTGAACGCCTACTCAGTGCCAGGCACTGTGCTGCCCTGCCCCACTCCCTCAGGTAGGAAGGACCTCAGATCTCTAAATAAAGTGGTCAAGGTTAACCAAATATTTCACAGCTAACCAGTGTCAGAGAAATCAGTGGAATCCTCAAAGTGGTTCAGGATTCAAAGTGTCAGGCTATGACAGCATAGTATTTTTATCATAGCAAGAGATGATATTTGTCAAAATGTGATTTTCTGTTCTGCAGGGGGCTGCCTAGTGGTGCGCCAGCCTGATGCCGACAGGTCATGTCATCCCCCGTGTACTCAACCCCACTCATACTGTAGCGAGGTATGTGCAAACTCATTAGGATGGACCAGCCATCTTCGTCATTTGTCACCCCCCTACCTCTTTTGCAGTCCATTCCAAAACAAGCATGTCTTGAAGCATAAAAATTCTCTTTTTTCACCTCTTCTGTTATCCATATAAACAGTTCTAAGTGCACTTGCTTTTATTGTTAGAATAGCTTTAGATATAGTACTAAAATTGTGTACTGTTTAATATAAAGACAAAAATTGCATGTAGCAAATTCCCAAAGCAATACTTCTTTAAAGCCTTGTCTTCAGGTCAGCTGTGTTGTCATGCTGTCAGAGATCATGCATAGCATTACGTCTCCTTGTTCTCCTGCAGACAAGATCATGCAGTTGTGAAGAAGGGTACACGGAAGTCATGTCTTCTTATGGTACACTTGAGCAGTGCACACTTATCCCCGTGGTGGTGATACCCACCGTGGAGGACAAAAAAGGAGATGTGAAAACCAGTCGTGCAGTGCATCCAACCCAACCCTCCCTTAACCCAGCAGGACGGGGAAGGACCTGGTTTCTACAGCCATTTGGGCCAGGTGAAGTGGTTAGACAGTGTGGATGTCGAGTTCTTGGATTATACCATTAGCCAATGCCAAAAGATTGGGGGGGAAAAAAAAACATTTCTATATGAGAGATTTATTACTTTAGCTATATATATTTTGATATTGCCATGTATTCTTTTTATAATTATTTTTACTATTATGAAATAAGCACTCATGCTCACATTTCGCAGAAATGAAATTACTTTCTTCTGAGAAAGGTTTTAAGATAGTACTTTTTTTCCATTTTGGACCTAAATTTATATGTATAATATTTCACTTGGAGCAAAGAAATCTGAGGATGAAAATAATCAGTTAAAAGAAAAGTGTATTGCCATTCAGAACTGAAACAAATAAGACTATCAAGACATTCAAGGACTTTTTTTTTTTTTTTGAACACCAAGGGGTAATCGTTTGAACTTAAATGGGAACCTCAGTAATGTAGGTCTGCAGCAGGAGGCATTTGGCAGCTCCAATACTAATGTAATTTCTGTCTTCTATACTACCAATGGCTGTAAATTATAGACATCACACATTTTCTATGAAAGATAGCTAAATAACTTTACTAAATCTGATGGAACAATTGAATAATCTTTAGTTAGGGTAATATACTTTGTCTTTTCAGTTCTAAAAAGATAACGGCCCTTTATTTTGGAAGCTTCAGAAATGTGTACTCTGTCCTATAGGGTCGCTGTGAGTTGGAATCGGCTCAACAGCAGTGGGTTGGTTTTGTGGTCAGAAATGCTAATGTTGTTTAATAGGTATTAATTTTCCCAAGGAATGCTTTGAGTAATTGGACATTCTCTAATTAGTCAGTGACTTTTTGATGCTCCCACAGGATAGATCCCTAAACTGTGAGAACCAGCAAAGTTTTTCATGGTCAGAAAAAAAAACTCCTCATTCAATATGCCCACTGACAAAAATAACAGGGGAACATCAAAGAAAAAGTATACTTTACTGTGTCTTCAGAATGACCCCAAAAAAGGCTTCCTTTATTAAACAAGTATGTAACAATGTATTCTGCCAGAAAAATAAAGCTCAAATCATTCTAACTTTTAAATGAGTTGGTAATACTTTCCTGCTTCAATACGCTCCCTGATTTTGACTGGATACCCTTAGACAGCCGTACAGATTTAAACAAAATGTAAATATATAGGTCTTATCAGGTGTCCCCTTCTTTACTACAGAAGTTTTCTATTTTTTTCTAATCATCCCTGAGGCCTTGATTTGTGAATCAAATTAAGTTAGGCGAAGCCATTAGTAGTATCTTCTTCTGTGTGAAGTTATTCTGAGCATAAAACTGAGAAATTCAAAGAGAACTAGACCAGAAAATCAAACAAGAACAGCATCTGTCATGTCTGATCTCATGAAGTAGAAAAGGTGAGAAAAAAAGTTAGAGATTCTTTTCTGTGTAATCAAGCTTGGTTATTTTTGCAAATAATATTGTCAAAACAGTTTTAAAGCACTCTCTAAGTGCAGACTAGATCAAAGGTTTTTAATTCCAAAAAATGTTAACTTTATTCACCTTCACTTCACGTGGAACAAAACAAAACAAAACAAAACAAAACAAAACAAAACAAAACACAAAAATACTTAAAAGGCAATATTTGATGTAGAAATAACTCAATAAACTCTAGACTGTAGAATTCTCTTTAAATTGCATTATTTTTCTTATAATTGCTATTTTCAAAATAAAATGAAAATCTGAGAACAGATTGTTTATATAGCAGTCCACATATATTGGGTTTTAAGTAAAGTCCAGATATGAAGCAGTAGCAGTTTAGACAGAATAGTTTGAGATCTGAACTCAAACATTATTTATTACTTTCCAATGCAGTTTTCATTGATAATTTCTCTTTAAAGAAGCAGCATCTAACTCATAATAGCAGCTTTCTATCAACCATTAACTGTGCCTAAGCAATATTCATTTGGGGTTTTGAAAGGACTTGATCATATTTGGCTGGTCATTGGTCATAGTTAAGCACTGTCTTATATATACCAGACTAATGTAAATTAATGACTAATATCCATTCTTCTAGATGGGAAACTAAAGACCTGGGTTTACGGTGTAGCAGCTGGGGCATTTGTGTTGCTTATCTTTATTGTCTCCATGATTTATCTAGCTTGGTAAGTGTTTAAATATTTCAAAATCTAAAGGGGTATATAATTAGTCTATTTCAGAGGGCTTTCAATTGACTGTAACAGAGAATTAGCAAACTAATGTCTCAAATAAGTATTCCATATTTATTTAGTGTTAATCGCAAGTTCAAAATAAACATGACTTTAGTCTTAGATGGTTTAAAACTACCAAATCTGAGCCATTTAGTTTCCAAAGATGAGTCAGGACTGCTCCAAGTCATCTTCTCAAGTATGTTCTTCTTGGTTATGCAAAAGAACATTCCTTTATATGGTTTCTGGTGAACTATAGATTTTTTCATAGCAAATTACTTCTGGAGAAAGATATCATAGTAATTCCTAATATGTATTATTTATAAAGGTTTCTGGCCAAATGTAAAGGGTTATCCTATCATGTTCCTTCTGTTGTTAGTAGTAGAGAAATTCCATTTGAATAATTTATCTTCCACAGGATAATAAAATATTTGAAGAGTTTTTTAAGGTTGAATTTAGGTAATGCAGGTCAATCAATTTGTTTAGTTTTTTTTTTTCATTTAAAATAATAAGTTTTACAATTAAAGATTGATTTTTTCTCCCAATATTTTTATAATTTATTTTTTTTTTACAGCAAAAAGCCAAAGAAGCCCCAAAGAAGGCAAAACAACCGACTGAAACCTTTAACGTTAGCCTATGATGGAGATGCAGACATGTAAAATACAACTTTTCTTGGCAACAACTAGTTTCGTCTTTCTGACTTTGTAGTAGATATCCAGAGGCCAGGAAGGTATTCGAACTGTGTGGATTAAAATGCATTTTAATTTTTTTTTAAAAAGAAAAAAAAAAATCATAAAGAAAGGAGTGAAAACCATGGTACCAACGGGAATATCCAAGACAGTACCACTTGCAGATAGACCATCAGCCCTGAGAATTCTAGATTTAGTTGAACACATTCTGCATTCTGAGAGTTTTGTGATCTATTCTGAAATCTACCAACTGAAAAGTCACTTTTATCTCTAAAATATGGTGGTGGAATTGGCCGATTAGGACGCCAGGTGGAAGAAAGACTCCGTCGGCAGCGTTAACACTTAGTAACTTTTTAGCATGAAGAGTTTATACCAAGATCTCTACTATACTATAGTCAAGCATAATAACATGTATACTCAATTGAATGATACATATTATCATGTCAAATTATGTACTTCTCAATAAGCAATTTTAATGCTGAATAAGAGATAGGCTCTAAACTGAGTAGAAAATCCACTGAATAAATTCAGCGTCTTGGTAGTTGACGGTAACTTTATTGACCTGCATTTCAGAGGCAAAAACATTTATACGACTTTATTCTTGTCTGTCTCCAAAGTATGAATGCTGGACATGTACTAATATCTTAGAAGAAAAGAGTCCTCCAGTTTAGTATTTTATAGCAGTTATTGTCGGGAAAACGAATTTGCTCGTGTTAATACGTTTCTACGTTCCCTGATTTTCAAGCTGGTTGCCTGTGTCTTTTTTGGTATGTGGAAAGCACATTTTTGCACTATATTAGTGCAGCGTGATAGGCACTTAACCGGTATCGCCATAGAAACTGCTTCTTTTCACATGGGATGAAGACATCTGTGCTGAGTGTCATGGAGACGTTTGCAAGTTCTTGTATCCTGAAGAAAGTACAGTTTGGATGGCGACAGGATGGAATCGGCTATTCCATCTGCTGTATACATTCTTCCTCATCGCTGTAGCTATTATGGAATCAACGGCATGGCGGTATTTAAGTGTTGAAGTCCCTGACCCATGAACCCCTCAAAAGGTGGATTCCTCCAGTTGGTTTTTAATTGTACTTTGAAGGCTGTTTATGACTAGATTTTTATATTTGTTATCTTTGTTAAAAAAAAGGAAAAGAAAAGAAAAAAGGAGCTGGTTGTCTTTTTAATTTTGAGCAAATGGAGCAAATAATGTATCAATGGTTTTTATAACTTAAAAAAATCAAAATTATGTGTTGATTTTTCTTTCTCCCTTGTTTACTTTCCCAGTTTGAGCTCAAATATCTGCAGTATATCAAAATCCATAGTCTTTTGTCTTTCTCACTGGTAAAATTTGAGGAAGTCTATTTAATGTGTGATTTCAAAAACTAAAATTCTAAAAAGAGAGGAATAAATATTTTGTCCAAGGCTTTATTAAATATTTAGAGCAGGGGTAAAAACATTTTCTGTGAAGGGCCAGATAATAAATATTTTTAGCCATACTTCTCAACTCTGGCATTGTTATACAAACGCAGCCATGTACAATAAACAATACATAAAAGAATGACTGTAGCTGTGTTTCAATAAAATTCTCTTTACAGAAACAGCTAGCAGGCCAGATTTGGGGACCTAAAGATTATTTCGATGCCAAAACTCTACTGTGTCATCTTTAGTTTTTATCCATTTACCCTGTGACAATGATCAGTATTTAATTTCAAAGATGAGAAACAGCCATTAAATTTACCACTGTATTGTAAATATCTATGTTTTTCACAGATGTAGCCCTAGGAATGGCATAATGGAACAATATCTAACTTGGCCAGTTTTTCATATGAAAATTCAAAAGGTGCCATTATAAAGCAACATTTACTGAAACAACTTGTGATGGGGGGAGGGGGGTGAGGACATTAGGTTTTCAAGTCTTTTAAAAATCATATTACCAAGCTGTTTTATGTTAAACATAGCCGTATTACTATAAAAGTGTTTGGATTAGATGGTATTTTACCTTCATACTGGAGTTTGAGCTCCCCTTACTGTTCATTAGTGTATTTGCAAAGGTTACAAAAGACATCTTATTAGAATGTCATTACCCCACATGTGAAAAGATTTCTACATATTGCAATAAGAATTAAATGCGGTAAGCACTAATTCCTTATTCAACTTCCACTATTTAGACAATGTAAATCATTTCAAAGTGAACAGGCGGTCAGGAAGAAGAGATTTTACTTTAAGGATTTAAACAAAGAAAAAATGAAAATAAAATCCACGTTATGTTTTATTAAAGAGGAATGCAAAAATTATGTTGTAACCTTAAAACTGTGGCTGTCAATAAATTATTGAGGGGTCTTCCAGATAATCCCCAGACTGGTCTCATTGAATAAAATAAATTACGTTTGCCCAAAATGGTTGTGAAAAAAATCTGTTGCATTAAGTTGAAAAGTCAATTTTATGCTGTAACACTGAACAATTTTGAAATTGCAGATAGAATATAATAGTTACAACTAACACTATACTTAAGATATGGTAAAATGTCATTAATCCAGAAGGTACATAGGTATCATCCTACCTGAATTGTGAGAATTAAATGAACTGATGGATCAGTAATTACAAAATGTTAAGAAAATACAAGGTGTTTTTATTCATTAATTGATTACATTTTACAGCACTGTGTACATGCAGGAGATAGGGCTCAATGTGACCTAACAGATGCATATTGGAAGAAGCTCATTGTTAGAATAAAGGAATACTAGATGACCTCTTGTTAGAAAAGTGGAAGGAACTGGCTTTTTTGGACAAATGTGAGATTACTATGTTAGTGTTTATAACATGAAAATGGCCTTACTTTTTTTCTTGGCATGAGTTAATAGCAAGTTAAATACATCCTGGCCTTATTCTTCCCATTCATCCTAAGAATTCAAGGAGGGAATATAGTACTAACTTGTCTGTTTACACTTTAGTCATAATAGTCTGTGGCCCCAAAAAGACTTAGAACTGTAGTTCTGTAAGTATGAAGGTCAGTTTGGTTAAAAAAAAAAAAAGAAAGGAAGAAAAATATTGACAATATTATACTATTTTGTTGGGCTGTTTCAGCAGGAAAAATATAGAATTAACTGATCTCACTTGAAAGTTTTTTTACTCATTAATCAATACCTAATCTAGCATATTGACCATAATCTTAAATTTAAAGCCTTTGTAAAGCTACAACAGAACAGCTTAAGCTAATTTCAAAAGAAGTGCATAAAAAAAAAAAAAATTTTTTTAAAAAGCACGTGTTTAAATACTTATAACAAAGCACAATTTACTTACAATAATATGAATATTTATTGAATTGTTACGTGCAAGTCACTCTGCTAGGCAATGTAAAAAATTAATAATGGATTTTGTATCCGTATGTACCTAAGATATTCAACAGAAGAAAAAAGTGTTTAATGAGTGAAATTAGCACTAGATGTTTTTAAATGTGGTTAGTATTATTCCTTATGTAATATATGTGTTTCAGACCAGGCTGCTAGATGTTTGATTTTTCCAATCTGGTAAAAAAAAAAAAAAAGTTGCCGTCCGGTTGATTCAGACTCGCAGTGACTCATAGTCACTCAAACTTCTCCATATAGTTCCCCAGGAGCACCTGGTGGATTTGAACTGCCGACCGTTTGGTTAGCAGCCATAGCTCTTAACCACTACACCACAGCCCTCTGGTAGGTGGCAATAATTATCAGGACTCTGTTCAATTCTTGTGTGTTTCAAAATAAAGTCACGTAGCCCTGGTGCACAGTGGTTAAGAGCTCAGCTGCTAACCTAGAGGTCGGCGTTTGAATCCACCAGCCGCTCCTTGGAAATCCTATGGGGCAGTTCTACTCTGTCTCATAGGGTCACTATAAGAATCAACTCAATGGCAACAGGTTTGGTTTTCTTTTTCTTTTTTTTTTTTATTTAAAAATTCTTACAACAAGCATGTAGCACCTGTCACAGATTTATTTTTAACTCTCTATATGCTTAGTCATTTATGATGATTTTCTGTAGCTGTCATCTCTCTACTTGGCTCTCTTATCAGAGAATCAGAAGTAGCTAAGTTTGTCTACTTCTCTCAGAGCATGCCCAAATAAATAATTTTAAAAAAGGAGAGAAAAAATTTGTATTTCCCTTAGAGTGAAATGTCACTTAGAATAAATATTTTGATTAAAAAGAATGCACTGGCGAAAGCTGAGTGAAGGAGAAAGGAAAGATATGGAAGGCTTATGTAAAAAAAAAAAAAAAAAAAGACCTACTGGATGAAAATGCCAATTCCTGTACCCATTTCAGTACTACCAAGTAACCTACTTCTCCCTCCTGCATCTTGCACCTTTGTTCACTTTCCATCCTACAAGACAGTAAGGAAGGCCTGCACTTCTCAATACTGACCGTAAAGGAGAGTCCATTCTTAGGCAAAAACTTTCTGAATAGATTCATGAGAACTGTGAATCACAAATACTCTGGATCTCACAATTTGTAAATTCCAAGCAGGAAAACTAACCTGTATTACCAAATGCAAATGTGTTTCTTATGTTATTTTGCCTCCAAGATTGAGGGCATTGAAAGGACAGCAGCCCATGAATAGATCTTTGAGGAATCTTGTCAGTGTGAGAACTAAAACATCTACTTGTTCTGGTAATAACAGTCCCACCTGCTCCTACCCTCAGATAGTCGTGGC
The DNA here is from genome assembly GCF_030014295.1 of Loxodonta africana. Classification (NCBI taxonomy): domain Eukaryota; kingdom Metazoa; phylum Chordata; class Mammalia; order Proboscidea; family Elephantidae; genus Loxodonta; species Loxodonta africana. The sequence continues at coordinate 71,730,980 of NC_087349.1, read as the reverse complement.
TGCAAGACAGGATTCCATGTATCCGTAAACTAGGATGTGGGTCTAGCAAACAGTTATTCTTTATAGAAAGACTGTTTTCCAGCGTGATATGATAATTTTTTTTGGCAGGAACACTGAAAAAAATGCTTACATCTGCATTATTAAATGAGAAAAACAAATGCTAAATGAATAAGTTAATTTTGTGGTTTTATTTTTCATGAATCTCCCAAGCCAGATCTTAAAGCTGGCAGAGTTTTTGTTTGTGGGAATCATGTTTTCAGTGATCAAAGCTCCCTAGACTCTTTAGAATACAACTGTCAGTTTTATTATTGTGTTATGTAAATTTTTGTTGTTGCTTTTTAAGCAATAGTTTCTAAATTACCTGCTTTAAACCCTCAATGAACTCTGCCCAGCTATTTTTCAGGAATCTATTTGTGTTTATTTTTAGAATGTAAACATTAAAATTCTCTTGTTGGTACTTTTCTCGGCTATTTCTAGCATAGAGATTTGAAGAGATCAGTATGTCATTGTAAAATATAATTTATTACATTTGCAGTCTGTCTTTCTCTAAGTTATAATCCCCAATGTGTTTATTTTGGTTAATATAATTCCTTGATTATTTATTTTGTTAAATAAGGAGGCAGCTGTCTAAGATTTTTTGTTAATATTACTTTGTAAATGGTGTAATGTAATTTTATTTTTAATTATGTACATTTCTTTTTTAATGCACAAAACGTCTATGTACAATTAACTACAGATTTGCAAATAATGTCACTAAGCTTTATTCAGTTAATACAGATGGCATGTGAAGATGTAATAAGCTTTTTTACATTTTCATATGGGTGATTTGTAAATAACTATATTGCTGACAAACATAAACACGGAAATCATTTTCATTCTAACCATGTGTATCTTGTGTTTTAATTTGCACCATTTGCTGCTCAGATGTGGGTAAAAGAAAATTTCAGTGAGTACCTAAGTCCATTTAATACTTTTTTGTCCTCTTCTGGGCCTTTTATAACAATTCCAATTTAGGAAGTCCCCAAAATGCAAACTTTACCTTAAAATTTTCTAAGGCCTCCGGATTAACTGTCATGGACAATTTTGCCAGTTCAGTTCAAAGAGGACTCTCAAAGAGGATGGTAAACATTCTAGAACGAAGCATAACTGTTCTTACCCCCTCAGTCAGAATGCAGGCCTCTCCCTAAAAAAGCCAGGAAGTGAGCTCGCAAATTACAAACACAGAAAGATATGCACAAAGTAGATAAATTGCCCTAAGGCAGTTTGCAGTTAAGACATTTTCTGAAATGCCGGTTTGCCGAAATACAATTAAGCAGGGAACCCTTAAAGCTGTTAGTATATGAACCACTCAAAACATGCAGCTGGCCTCCAATACTTGATGAAACTTGAGCAAAAGACATCGAAAGTGGGAGAAATGTGATTTGCAGCCTCCTAATTTGGAGACCCTGGTGGCATAGTGGTTAAGAGCTACGGCTGCTAACCAAGAGGTCAGCAGTTCAAATCCTTCAGGCACTCCTTGGAAATTCTATGGGGCAGTTCTACTCTGTCCTATAGGCTTGCTATGAGTCAAAATCAACTCGACGGCCCTGGGTTTGGTTTTTTTTTGTTGGTTTAATGGTTAAGTAGGGTTTTCTGGTGGCACAATCGTTAAAGCACTTGGCTGCTAACCGAAAGGTTGGAGGTTCGAACCCACCAGTTGCTCTGTGGGAGAAAGATGTGGCAGTCGGCTTCCATAAACATGACAACCCTGGAAATTCTATGGGGTAGTTCTGCTCTATCCTATAGGGTCACTATGAGTTGGCATTGACTCGATGGCAATGGGTTTGTTTATTTTATTTTTTTAATGGTCAAGCAAGGAGCCTCTGATGGGTAAGGGGTTAAAGTGATTGGCTGCTAACCAGAAAGTTGGTAGTTCAAACCTACCAGTCACCCTGTGGGAGAAAGATGTGGCAGTCTGCTTCTGTAAAGATTTCAGCCTTGGAAACCCTATGGAGCAGTTCTACTCCGTCCTACACGGTTGTTATGAGCAAAATCGATTCAACAGAACACAACAAACAATGATAATTTTCCTTATTGTTCATTACAGCTGAATCTGGAAGGATTTTTTAAAAAAAAATCTATCACCCAGATATTTCTTTCTAAATATCTAAATATTTATAGTCAAATTGCTAACTCCATTTTTTTTATTTTGTGGCTCCAATTCATGTCCTGAAAACACAAATATGACCATGACAGGTCTACATTCTATACTTACTTCTGTGTCCCTAGTGATTCCTTTCATTAAACTCTGAATATATTCCAAAGAACAGCCAACATAGACTTCAATTTCAATTTCTTGTGTCAACTACCAGTTATTTGCACATACAAAAACGCATAAATGCAGTCCTGCTTTCTGATGTTGCAGTCTCTTCTTTTCAGGTGACTTCCCTCCGCTTTCACCTCCCTCCATCACATCTCCATGCCAAGTTAACAATCTGCTATGTAGCCCACTATATTTTCCTTCTTGATTATATAGTCCTAGAAACATGAGGCTGGGTGATAGGGAGGCAGAGAGAGATAGAGGGGCAGGAAAAGAGTGAGAGAGAGAGAAATTGAGCTAAATTTTGTAGATGAAACTAGGAAATAGCTTCATTTTTTTTCTCCTGTTATTGTTTTCAAACACTGTAAAAGCTCCCTTGTCCACTCCTTTGCAACATCTAAGGCAAATCCTATAGCTTTTCGGTCACAATTTAAGTTATGAAAAAGTCCCAATCCAGGCTAAAACAAAACATCGATCCCTCTCATTGTTTTCGTTTCCTTGGTTACTAGCAAATTTGAGCGACTTTCCATCTTTTCACATATGTGTTGGCTGTTTTGGTATTCTATTACAAAAAGATGTTAAATGGCAATTTTGGTGATGCCCAATTTTAGGGCCATCAACTACATCTTTGAACTGTGCGGTAAATAAAAAAGAGATTGCTGGATTCTATGTCCTCACAAGTTATTTCTTTTATCCCTGGTGCCCTTACAATGGCCTCTGCCATCTCTCCACCCCCAGCCCATTGTGGGCTAGATATTCTCTCTGTCCTTGCTAGCTCTTGTGCATACTCATCCCTCTCTCATGCTAACCCTTGGGTGCAGTGTAATGTGGAAAAGATGAAACTGAAAACCAAGACTTCTATTAGAACTATGCACTTTCCTCAGAGCTTTGCCATTACTATTCCCTCCATCTAGAACACTCTTCCCCACAATATAGGCACAGCTGCTCCCTTGCTTCATGCAGGTCTCTGCTCAAATGCCACCTCCTCTGAGAAGCCTTCCTTAATTACTGCTGTCACCACTCTCTATCCTCCTGCCCTTCTTTTCTTTATAGCATCTGATATATCTTTTTGGTCATTCTCTGTCTCCTACACATGATCAATGAGGACAGGCCTTTATCTCTTTTGTTCCTTGCCTGAAAAGATGCCCAACACATAGTAAACATAAAGAATTCTTTTTGGATAAATAAATGATCAGAGAAATTAATGAACTGCAGTATATAGGGACTAAGAGTGGTTAATACAAAAAGGCCACCTGGGTTAAGAGACCAATTAATCCATCCAAAGCTTGAAGTTGCCAATATTCTACTGTAGTGAGTACATTTGACATTCATTTTACTTGCCACACATATGTTAGCCTAAACAACTCAGAAGGCACAATGTTGTGACAGGAACAGAATGGTAAGAGAGCAGTTGAAATAAAAGCAGTACAGACTGAGACTGGCATGAAGGAATGACAGTTGAAGATGTTCCAGTAAGATGTGAGTCCATGAAATTTGAAAAACTATATTGAAAATAAGGATCCCTGGTGGCACAGCAATTCCGGGCTTGGCTGCTAACCAAAAGGTTGGCAGTTCAAACCCACCAGCCACTCCATAGAAGGAAGATGTGGCTGTCTGCTTCCATAAAGATTTACAGTCTTGGAAACCCCATGTGGCAGTTCTACTTTGTCCTTTAGGGTCACTATGAGTCAGAATTAACTCAAAGGCAATGGGTTTATATTGAAAATGGGGCCTGTAAAAGAGAATTCTGCCATAGCTTACTCCCAATTTTAAGTTAAATGCATGGAAAATTCCAGAAGAAGTTGGCAAGGGAGCTAGAATACTGAAAAATGAGGAAAAGGGAATGATTAAAGGAATCACAATTTTTTTAAATTATTTTTTTAATTGTGCTTTAGGTGAAAGTTTACAGCTCAAGTTAATTTCTCAGGCAAAAATTTAGACATATATTGTTATGTGATATTTAGTTGCAATTCCTGTAATGTGACAGCATACTCCCCCTTTCCATCCCCTTTCTTGTGTCCATTCAACCAGTTTCTGTCCTTTCCTGCCTTCTCATCCTGCCTCTGGACAGGAGCTGCCCATTTGGTCTCCTGTATCTGCTTAAACTAAGAAGCACACTCTTCACGAGTATTATTTTATGTTCTGTAGTCCGGTCTAACCTTGTCTGAAGAGTGGGCTTCAGGAATTGTTTTAGTTCTGGGTTAACGGAGCTTCCAGGGGCCATGGTTTCACAGTTCCTCCAATCTCAGTCAGACCATTAAGTCTGGTCTTTTTATGTGAATTTGAGTTCTGCTCGACACTTTTCTCCTGCTCCATCAAGGACTCTGTTGTGTTCCCTGTCAGGGTGGTCACTAATAGTAGCTAGGCACCATCTAGTTCTCCTGGTCTCAGGTTGATGGAGTCTCTGGTTTATGTGGCCCTTTTGTCTCTTGGGCTAATATTTTCCTTGTGTCTTTGGTGTTCTTCATTCTCCTTTGCTCCGGGTGAGTTGAACCAATTGATGCACCTTAAATGGCCACTTGCAAGCATTTTAAGACCCCAGATGCCACTCACCAAAGGCAATCACAAATTTTTAAGAAGCCCTTCTTCCAGGATGGAAAGGCAAATTGACTATCCTATGCTATTTTATTTAAAGCAGAAATAAAACAGAAAGAACAGAATAAAGTAAAAATTCAAGGTGCTTGTCGAAGTGCTATAATTCATTTTGGGATCAATAGAAGGAGACAGTCATGTAACTGCAGGAGCAGCCCACTTAAAATCCATTCCTTATGGAAAAGATTTTCTTGATTTCCTTGAGAAGTAAAAAGAATTTCAAAAGCAGATTCAGCTGATGAATCCAAAAGTAATATGGGAGAGAAAGTGAACACCTTAAGGGAAGGTGGAGGCCTGTCTGCCAGCCTTTCATAAACACGTGGTTATAGTGAAACCGCTGTCAAACCTCATCCCCAGTGACCTCTCCAGCTGCTACCCTGACAGCTGATGTATAACTACCCTTTCACAATTTATCTTCATGAAAGTTTCACTCATTTATAATATTAATCTGCTGGGAGACTATTTTTATATTTATCACTTTTTACTACTCCTTTGCCAAAGCGTTACAAGTCTTCCCGGCGCCCCTCCACCCCCACCCCGCCGCAACCCGATGGCATTACCTTGATAAAGCTATGGGAAAAGTCAATTTATAAAAATAAATCAGAAAGAAAATATCTTGAGTGCAGTAGGAAGTGTAGAGGACAGGTGTTTGATCTGATGCTTTTAAAACAGGCCCTTATAAACTACAAAAAAAAATTAAATTTTATATGCTCATAAATTCTAAAGTTTATATGTAAAAATCCATAGGAAAATCAAATTAAAATGTCTCCTATAATAAAGCACACAAATGATAGATTGAAGCCGTGTCTAGTAGTGATCATAATATCAATGTGTGCTACAAAAAGATTATGGTGACATTTGTTCAGTGATAAAGACTAAAGAGCCCTTTGATACAATTTCCTTTAGAATATGCAGTGTATTATTGGCTTTCCGAAATCAACAACCACTAGTCAGAAACATTTTAATGTAACTACGGAATCATAATCAAAGGAGATGCAGTAAGAAATTGGTACATTAGCTCACTTAGACCACAACTCCATTTATTCCATTGGTACATAAGTATTAAGAACAATAACTTCCACTGACAATTAGCGGTTCCTGCATATTTACAGATGGCCCAATGAGTAAGCGTTATTACACAGTTTTCGAAAAAGGAAACTAAGGAAGGACCAAAAACCTCTATTAAAAGCTCTGTTTTCCTCTCTGGTGAGACGTAGGAGCAGGGCCAGAAGAATAGAGAAGGCAATATAAATGGCTTTTGAACTTAAGGAAAAGATACTTGTGCTCATTCATAGGTAAAGAAATGCTACTTAAAACAATGAGACACTAATTTTAACCCAGGAGACAGGGAAAACAGTTTGACAATCCACTATCTTTTCAAGTATGTAAGAAAAGAGACTCTTTTTTTTCACCAGTGGAGGAAGTATTAACTGGTTCAAGTCAATGAAGAACAATGTTGACATTTTTATAATTAAAAACGAACTTAACTTTTGATCTAGCAATTCCACTTTCAAGAATTTATCCTAAGGTGATAGATAGATCAATAGATTGATAGTTAGACATACATCTGCATGAATATGCGTGTACACTGTATGTACGTGTGTGTGCGTGTATGGATGGAGACAGAGATAACACTGCACGTTGATACAGTATAAGGATATTCACTGTACCTCGTTATAGTTTACAAAAGCATGGAAGCAACATAAATGGCCATAAATAATGGAAAGTTTAAATTAACAAATTATGGTGCATACATAATACAGAACACTATGTAATATCCTCTCTGTGCCTCTTATTTCAGTCCCTAACTTGTCTGAACTGGAGACCGGCAAAAAAAAATAGTAAGAAATCACAGCACACGCACATATTCACAAAGCGTGTCTTAATTATGCTTTAAAAATGATCTTTGAGGCATTTATTTTAAATGCTACAAACTACTGATTGGAAATTGAGAATCAAGACCGTTGGTGCAGCACTCTGCCCAAAAAGGATTTCCTCTTAATTGTGCACTTTTCAAGCCAACTAAAAAAGCCGTTACAATGGAGGGCACTTCAGTGTAAATTTCAGGAAAAATAAAAATATTTGTCACTTTGGAATGGGTATTTTTTCTGCCTAGACACCTGTATCCTGAAATTAACTTAAAAAACCCTCTAGCTCATTGTTGCTATTGTGAGATCGAACTTTGGAAGTGCCAAAGGACTAACAAAAAATAATTGTCTTGCATTTTTACTAATTGCCTGAAATTAAATTTAATGAACTGAAAAGAAAGGTTTCTGCAACATTAGGGAGAGTGGCTGAAAAAAAAAAAGTCCTGTTTCTGTCTGTAGGGGTCTGTGCTTATCAGATAATGAGCAAAATGTTTGCAGCTCATCTGGATTTAGGAAAACATAACACACCAATGTGGAAGCACAGGGAACTGATTATTGTCTCTTTCTGATGAGATCCCCAGCCTCCATTTCTGAGGCTAATAAAGTAGGTAGGGAAAAAACTCCAAAAATGTACATCAGGCCTCTGAAAAAAAAAAAAAAGGAACAAATGTTTATCTAATTAGATTATTGCTACACATCTTATGAAACACTGTTAGAACTTGGCTGTGAAGAACCAGGACAACAAAAACCTAAGAAGCTTTTTATCCTCCATCCAGGGCTAGTTGAACAATGGCAGGAACTCCGTATTAGTGGCCAATCCAAGGGCAGGTGTAGTGAGAGTGCTATCACAACAAAAACTTAGTCCTAACATTTCCCAATTGCTTCTCTAATATGATAACTGCTGTCGAATATCACAATGAAGCGAGTCGCATGAATTTTTTGGTTTCCTAGTACAAATAAAAGTTATGTTTACACTAGACTGTAGTCTATTAAGTGTGCAATAGCATTAGGTCTAAAAAAACAGTGTATATACCTTAATTAAAAAATACTTTATTGCTAAAAAATGTTAACCATCAAGTGAGCCTTCAACGAGTGGTAATCTTTTTGCTGGTGGAGGGTCTTGCCTGGATGCAGATGGCTGCTGACTGATCGGTGTGGTGGTTGCTGAAGGTTGGAATGGCTGTGTCAATTTCTTAAAATAAGACAGTAATGAAATTTGCCATATTGATTTATCCTTCCTTTCACGAAAGATTTCTCTGTAGCATGTGATGCTGTTTGATAGCATTTAACCCACAGCATTTTACCCATAAGTTCTTTCAAAATTGGAGTCAATCCTCTCAAAGCCTGCCACTGCTTTATCAACTAAGTTTTTGTAATATTTTAAATCCTTTGTTGTCATTTCAACAATGTTCACAGAATGTTCACCAGGAGTAGGCCATCTCAAGAAACTACTTTATTGGCTCATTCATAAGAAGCAAGTCCTCGTTCATTAAAGTTTTATCATGAAATTGCAGGAATTCAGTCACATCTTCAGGCTCCACTTGTAATTCTAGTTCTCTTGCTATTTCTACCACATCTGCAGTTACTTCCTCCATTGAAGTCTTGAACCCTTCAAAGTCATCCATGAGGGTGGGAATTACCTTCTTTCAAACTTCTGTTAATGATGAGATTTTGACTGCCTTCCATGAATCACAAATGTTCTTAACAGTATCTAGAATGATGGATCTTTTCCAGAAGGCTTTTTGTTTACTTTGCCCAGTTCTATCAGAGGAATCATTATCTATGGCAGCTATAGCCTTACGAAATGTATTTCTTAAGTAATAAGACTCAAAGTCAGATTACACCTTAATCCATGGGCTGCAGAATGGATGTTGTATTAGCAGGTGTGAAAACAACATTAATCTCCTTGTATATCTCCCTTAGAGCTCTTGGGTGACCAGGTGAATTGCCAATGAGCAGTAACATTTTGAAAGAAATCTTTTTTTCCTGAGCGGTAGTTCTCAACAGTGGACTTAAAATATTCAGTAAACCATGTTGTAAACAGACGTGCTGTCATCTAGGCTTAGTTGTTCCATTTATAGAGCACAGACAGAGTAGATGTAGCATAATTCTTAAGGGCTCTAGGATTTTTGGAATGGTAAATGAGTATTGGCTTCAACTTAAAGTCACCAGCTTCTCTATCCCCTAATAAGAGAGTCAAGCTGTCCTTTGAAGTTTTGAAGCCAGGCATTGACTTCTCCTCTCTAGCTATGAAAGATCTAGATGGCATCTTCTTCCGATATAGGAGTGCTTCGTCTACATGGGAAGTCTGTTGTTTAGGGTAGCCACCTTTATCAACCGTCTTAGCTAGATCTTCTGGATAACTTGCTGTCGCTTCTGCGTCAGTATTTGCTGCTTCACCTTGCACTTTTGTGTTATGGGGATGGCTTACTTTCCTAAGCCTCATGAAAAAACTTCTGCTAGCTTCAAACTTTTCATCTGCAGCTTTCTCACCTCTCTGAGCCTTCATAGAATTGAAGAGAATTCAGACCTTTCTCAGAAATATGTGGCATTCTGCTTCCATAGAGATTCACAGCCTTGGAAACCCTATGGGGTCCCTATGAGTTGAAATCGACTCAACCGCGGTGGGTTTGGTTTGGTAGTTAGGGCCTTGCTCTGGATTAGGCTTTGGCTCAAGGGAATGTTGTAGCTAGTTTGATCTCCTATCCAGACCACTAAACCTTTCTCTGTATCAGCAATAAGGTTGCTCCTCTTTCTTACCATTCGTGTGTTCACTGAAGTAGCATTTTTAATTTCTTTCAAGAATTTTTCCTTTGCATTCACAACTTGGCTAACTCGTGCAACAGGCCTAGCTTTCAGCCTGTCTCAGCTTCCAACATGCCTTCCTCACTAAGCTTAATCATTTCTAGCGTTTGGTTGAAAGTGAGAGACGTGGGACTCTTCTTTCCACTTGAACACTTAGAGGCCATTGTAGGGTTATTAGTAGGCCTAATTTCAATGTTGTAGTGTCTCAGGGAATAGGAAGGCCCGAGAAGATGAAGTGAGATGGAGGAACAGCCAGTCAGTGGAGCAGTCAGAACACACACAACATTTATCAGTTAGGCTTACGGTCTTATATGGATGCAGTTCATAGTACCCCAAAACAATTACAACAGTAACATCAAAGATCACTGATCACAGATCACCATAACATATATAATAATAGTGAAAAAGTTTGAAATATTGCAAGGATTACCAAAATGTGACAGAGACACAAAGCGGGCACACGCAGTTGGAAAAATGGCGCCAATAGGCTTGCTCAATGCAGGGTTTCCACAAACCTTCAATCTGTGAAATGTACAATATCTGCAAAGCTCAATAAAACAAGGTATGCCTGTACATTATAGAGTGAATTGCAGACAAAGCTGAGAGTCTGAGAAAAGCACCTGGTTAGTGATATGTCCAAAACCTTCTCTCAAGCAGATTAATAGATGTGTGTAAGTTTCCACTGAATAGAGGCAGAGGCTTGTGGTGTGTATCTCTCTATCTGTTCATTAGTTCGGTAGTACCTACCAAGAGTCTTTCTACGTGCCAGGCATCATTCTAGGCTCTGAAAATACAGCAGAAAAGAAAAAAGGCAAAATTCTTGCCCTCAGAGAGCATTCATTTTAATAAGGGGAAGAGAAAATAAAGAAATTAAAAAAAAATAAAATAACATATCAGTTGTTGAAAAACACCATGGAGAAAAATAAAATAGTATAAAGGCTGTGAGGAGCACTAGAACATGGAAGAAGAGGCCCCTCTGATACAAGTACATCCGAGCTGAGACAGGAAGGAAGTGAGGACTAAGAGAAACAACAGCCTCAGGCAGTGAAAACAACCTGAGCAAAGCTTCTGAGGGGAATCATGCTTTGCTCATGATAGAATTATATTACAAATCTAATGTGGGTAAGAGAATTCTGCCTGATAATAATGGTGGCTTACTCAGTGGGGAAACATCCTCCATCATAATCCTTAGATATTGTGCAAAATGATGATGCCTGAGTCAGAAACTCCACGGAAAAAAGACTTCCTGGCCTGAGAAAACCAGGATTCTAGTGTCAGGGCCTCTCCCAGCTTTCTATCACTATAGTGAAACTTCTTTGCATCTGTTTTAAATTAATCTCAATGTTCTTGGTATACTTGGAAAAAAGTGTTTTAAATATTTGTATAAAAGCATATCTTGTTAGAAATCTGAGGCAATAATGAGTTTAAGAAAGATTTTTTTTTAATTATAATATTCAGTTTTGTCAAGAAAGCAGAGATGGACACGCTCATGAGAAATTTAGCAATATATATTAAGAGTACTGAAAGGTTAATGCCCTTTGACCACGTAACTGCATTTTAGTAATCCTAAATAAATAATTCAATTTTGATAAATTTTTATGCACCTCATTGCAACATTACTCATAGTAATTGAAAACATACATTCAATCTTAGGGAAATACCAAAGGAAATATATTACACTCATATAATGGAATGTTAGGCTGACTTTCAACACTTCTGTTAATGAAGAATTTTTGACATGCTGGAGTGTTAAACATATGTGAGCAGCCATCTAAGATAATCCACTGGCCTTGTTCTGTCTGGAGCAAGGGCAAGTGAAGAAAACCAAAGACACAAGAGAAAGATTAGTTTACAGGACTAATGGGCCACAATTACCACAGCTCCACCAATTTAAGTCCAGCACAACTACATGGTGCCCGGCTACCACCACTGACTGCTCCGACAGGGATCACAACAGAGGGTCCCAGACAGAGCTGGAGAAAAATGTAGAACAAAATACTAAGTCATAAAAAAAAAAAAAAAGACCAGACATACTGGCCTGACAGAGACTGGAGAAACTCAGAGAATATGGCCCTCAGACACCCTCATTGCTCAGTTACAAAATCATTCCTGGGGGTTAACCTTCAGCCAAAGATTATAAAAAAAAAAATACAGGCCCATAAAACAAAAAAGTGACTAAATGGGCACACCAACCCAGAAGCAAGGGCAAGGAGGCAGGAGGGGGGAGAGTACTGACATGGCACAGGGTTGGCAACCAATGTCCCACAAAACAATCTGTGTATTAATTGTTTAGTGAGAAATTAGTTTGTTCAGTAAATCTTCATCTAAAGTATAGTAAAAGAAATTAAAAACTAAACACCTGGGAAATTTTTTTAAAAATTGACAAGCAAAAGGTTTATAATGCTCACTGAAAAGAAACAGTACACAAAACTTTATACACAGTGAATATACACTTCAAAAGGCAGCATACGATAAAGGAATGTATAAGGAGACTTGGAGAGAGAAGGCCTGTGTTCAAGTCCTTGCTCATTGCTCATCAGCTGGGTGTCCAAGAACAAGTCCCAGAGCCTGCCTACACTTTGGTTTGCTCTTCTGTATAAGAAGAACAGAATAATATCAGTTCTACCTTCCTCACAAAGTTTCGAAAAGCAATTGAAAGAACGTGAATGTATTTGTATGTTTTATAAATCTTCCTTTTATTAGTTTAATCTTCCATTAAACATTGTTAAAACCAGAAAACCCATTGTCATCTAGTTGATGAGAGCTTTAAATTTTATACAGGTCCCTAAGTGGCACAAATAGTTTGTACTTGACTGCTGACCATTGGGTCACTATGAGTCGGAACCAACTCAATGGCACCTGACGACAACAACTAACCTAAAGGTTGGCAATTTGAACTCACCCAGAGGTACCATGGAAGATAGACCCGGCAATTTGCTTCCATTAAGATTACAGCCAAAGAAAGCCCTGTAGAGCAGTTCTACTCTGTAACACATGGGGTCTCCAAGAGTCAGAATCAACTTAATGACAACAAATATTATACTGTAGAGTTTGACCTTGGAGTTTTAGCTGAAAATTATGTAGTGAGTATAGAATTTTGAATTTCTTGGGTTGTACAAATGGTTAATGTGCTCAGCTGCTAATCGGAAGTTTTGAGTTTACCCAGAGGCACATCAGAAAAAAGGTCTGGCAATCTACTTCTGCAAAATCAGTCATTGAAAACCCTATGGAGCACAGTTCTACTCTGACACGTATAAGGTTGTCATGAGTCAGAATCAATTCCATAGCAACTGGTTATTATAGAATTTTAGAAGAATCACTCTGGCAGTGGACTGAAGACTACTCAGACTACTGCACTGATCCAGGAAACATAAAATGAGAGCTGAACAAGGAAGGATGGTAGACATCAGAAGAGGATTTCCTCAAGAAATGTTAAAGAGGTTGAATGATAACACTTGGTAATCATTTGAAGAAATTAAAGCAAAAAAACCAAACCCATACCATCAATCAATTCTAATTCGTACCAACCGTATAGGACAGAGTAAAACTCGTAGGGTTTTCAAGGCTATAAATCTTTACAGAAGCAGATTGCCACATCTTTCTCCCATGGAGCAGCTGGTGTTTCAAATCACCCTTTAAATTAGCAGCCAAGTGCTTAACCACTGTGCCAGCAGGGCTCTTTTGAAGAAATTAATGCAAAGTAATTCTCAGGGTGCTATCTTAATTGCCATTTACTAAGACTAAGAATGCAGAATAATGATTGGATTTGGGAGCACTTGCTGAGTTTCAGGTGACTCTAGGACATCCAAGTAGAGATATGCTGGGAGAAGATTGACATACTGGAGTTAAAACTCAACAGAGAAGTTCAAAAATGTGGATTCAAACTTGTAAGTTATCAGCTCTCAGCTAGATTAGATCTCCAAGAGTGCTGTGTAAAGAGACAGCTCTAAGAAGCACCAATATTTAATGGGCAAAAAGATGAAGATGAATTTGCAGAGGAGAAAGATGATTTAGGAATGAGAAAAGAGCAAGGAGAGAGTGATATCATGAAAAACAAAATTAAGAGCTTGTCAAAATACTGTAGATAAGCCAAAGCGAGATGAAGATCAGAAAGAATCTATTAGATTTGGCAATTTGGTCATTGCTGACCATTGTCAGAGCAGGTCAGTGGAGTGGTGGATGTAGAAGTTTGTGGAAAGGCAAGTTGGAGGGCAGGACTGGCAATATTTTATGGATTGTTCTATGGAGATTGTTACTTTTAGGACTGCTAGGGCGTTCCCCTAAATAAATGAAATACATGGTAAAGTAATAAAATGTAGGTGATATAATATCAAAGGCAGAAGGAGACCATTGCTACTGAAGATAATATCTTTTATTTATGTAGAGTTTACTACATGCATGGAACTAAGAGTTTAGCATACATCATTATTTCCCTCTCAAAATGACTCAGTGAGGTAATGTATAATCTTTTTTTTAATTTTTATTGTGCTTTAAGTGAAAAGTTACAAATCAAGTCAGTCTTTCATACAAAAATTTATATACACCTTGCTATATACTCCTAGTTGCTCTCCCCCTAATGAGACAGCACACTCCTTCTCTCTACTCTGTATTTTTGTGTCCATTCAGTCAGCTTCTGGCCCCCTCTGCTCTCTCATCTCCCCTCCAGACAGGATCTGCTCACATAGTCTCATGTGTTTAGTTGAGCCAAGAAGCTCACTCTTTACCAGTATCATTTTCTATCTCATATTCCAGTCCAATCCCTGTCTGAAGAGTTGGCTTTGGGAATGGTTCCTGTCTTGGGCTAATAGAAGGCCTGGGGACCTTGACCTCTGGGGTTCTTCCAGTCTCAGTCAAACCATTAAGCCTGGTCTTTTTACGAGAATTTGAGGTCTGCATCCCACTGCTGTCCTGCTGCCTCAGGGGTTCTCTCTGGTGTTCCCTGTCAGGGCAGTCATTGGTTGTAGGCAGGCACCATCCAGTTCTTCTGGTCTCAGGCTGACGTAGTCTCTGGTTTATGTGGCCCTTTCTGTCTCTTGGGCTCATAATTACCTTGTGTCTTTGGTGTTCTTCATTATGATCATTTTTAAAATGACAATATTGAGGCTTGGGTGACAAAATAGGCATGGGAGTGAAGACAGTCAGCCTCCAAGGCCCGTCCTCTCAACCACCAGATTGTGCCTTGTTATAAGTTAATTGAGCTGAAATCTGCACCCTAAAAATGCCAAATGAGTGTTAGTTTCTCTTCTAGAACTATGGAGAATAATCACAATTCTTTTTTTTTTTTTTTTTGTCCAACCTTTAAATGTCTAAAGAAAGCTCCCATGTTATATGACAACTCCTTCTTAAGCAAAATGTCCCCAGTTCTATTGCTATTCTACAGGTGACATGCACCTCTGTGTAGTCTTGCCACTAGTACGAAGGGATTTGAGGGGCACAGGTTCTTAGGATAAAATGCCAACAACTGAGAACAACATACCAGATGAGGTCAAACCATCCTTGTCCTGGATACCATGTAACAGTGAATGCATACTAAGATTATATTCTCATTTTTTGGTTCATAGTAGTCTTTCAAATAAGTAAAACTTATAAATTGCCATATTCTCATGTGATAGAGTTGTAGATTCTCCCCCACCCTACACTTACAGAGTTTACTGCTTTTAATTGTCATGAAATCATTTACACTTATCTCTAATACATAATTTTATTTTGTGATCTCTGACATATGAAAAATTGTGGAAACTTGTCTGTAACCCAAGTGTGTCTCTCCCAGCTTTGTGCCCTTTGTGAGTTTAATAAGTACATGTCTATGTCTTCATTTAAGGAACGCTGGTGGTGCAGTTGTTGCTCAACTGCTAACCGAAAGGTTGGTGGCTTGAAACCACCAGCAGCTCCACAGGAGAAAAGTGTGGCAGTCTGCTTCCATAGAGATTTACAGCCTTGGAAACCTTATGAGGTTGCTATGAGTTGGAATCGGTTTGGGTTTGGGTATGTCTTTATTCAATATGTAACATTAGACATGGCAGATTAGAAAACAGATCCTAACTAGTCGGCAGAGATTACCCTTTATAGTCACTCAAATATTTATCAAGAAAGTGCTTCTAGGGTACTGGTAATGTTCTATTTTATTACATGAGTGATGGTTACATGGTAAGTACATGTTATGGTAACTCACTGAGCTAAATACTTATGATTGGTGTGTGAGAATAGAGTCCAGAAATAAATCCAGAGACATAGGTAATTTAGTTTATGAAAAAGGTGTTAATTCAAATCAGTGAAGAAAAGATTGATTACTTAATAGATGGTGGTACAGAGACAATTGAATAACCACTTGGGGATTATTTTAATGTATATTTTTAGAGTTTTACTTTAGAGTTTTTTAAAAATTTATTTGGCCTCTACCAGTCTGTAATTTTTAATCTTTGTGTCAATGATATCTTGATTTGTTGATTTTTATTTATTATTCATTTATAAGAAAAACTTCCACATAACTAAAAAAAAAAACTTTTTTCACAAAGAAATGCTATCATTGAGCAAATTAATTCCTAGCAGAAAGATTAATGCAAAAGTCTACCTTTACTACACATCGGATACATTTCTTTACCCATTCATTTATTAAAAAAAATTTCACATCATTCATTAGCAGTTATTTATTGTATAACCAATATATGCCAGGCTATGCTAGACTGTAGAGACTCCAGTGATGAAAAAACATGGCTCTTCATCTAACGGGGCTCAAGATCCCCTGAGAATCTTGTCAAGAGAAAGATACTTGAGACAGAACAAAGGAATGATCTTTGCCAAAAAGTTGGCAATCAATGTCAAAAATAAAGGAAATTGGGAATATCAAAAGACTTAAAAAACCACAAATTTTGTTTTCCAGTTTGAGCAGAAAGTAGGAAAAGTAATTAATAGAGAAGCCTAATTTTATTAAATTAGATCAATTAAAATTGTTGTTTCCCCAAGGAGAAGTAAATGCCAAGATTTTCCATGTTACTTGCTGTCACCACCTGAGAAAATAAAGGCCGTTCTCTTCGTTTGTTTCCTAAGGACCTCAATCTCTCCTCTCCTTCAGTCAAGGCTACCCCAAAGGATGCCCACATGCCCACTCCACCAGTTCAGGAACAAGTGGGATAAGGAAATAAGATCTCAATCTCTCACCCCATCCCAGACAGCCAAAGAGAGTCTGCAAAGGAGATGAGTACCCCATTTTTTACATTAATTAAACTATTTTATGGTTTAATGGGGCTATTTCAGAGGTTCTGATAGGCTTTGTATACCTATGAAACAACTCTAAAAATGCCTAACTCATGGCAGAGCAAAGTAAAAAGTGTGGAGAACATCAATATAAGATGTCTGATAAACAGCTCCCCTTGGAGTGCTCAAAATATTAAAACATCTGTGCAACTCTTGGGAAGACCCCCCAAGAGAACAGGCTTAGCATGCCCAGATGCCATCTTATAGAAAGAAGCAGGAAGAGAAAGACACTATCTTAGAGTCTGAACTCTTTTATTCCAGAAAACTGAAACTACTTAAGGGACTATTATAATTATCAGATCAGATTGTATTTTAAAATGGATAGTATGAAAAGTTAATTTTCTCCCTCTTACCAGGAGATGAGGTTCAAGATGAAGGTCAGGGTAGTGATAAGCAAAATAAAGGAAATTTAAAATTTGCTACATCATCACACTGGAATAAAGGCTGATCTTTGTTGATCAATTGGAGTGGTTCCTATATTTTTCTGTTAAGACCTGATTTTTATTTGTTGGGCCTTGATTGGCAGACTTAAAGTTAAACCACAGTAGTTAATTGTTACAAATCCACCAGGCATTCCTTGGAAACCTTATGGGGCAGATCTACTCTGTCCTGTAGGTGGCTATGAGTCAGAATCGACTTGACTGTAATGGATTTGTTTTTCGTTTTGGTTTACTCAGTTGTAAAAGCTTCCCTTTGTCAAATTTTATCATAAAATTGTGCTCTTAAAGAACGAGAATTCTGTAGCCATACAGCCAGGATTAAAATCTTAGATCTGCACCTACAAGCTGTGTGACCTTGAAGAAATTAATTAACCTTTATGTGTTTACATTTTTGGTTTTAAAATCTGGAAAAAAGGAATATCATCTCCTTGGTAAATTAAGAATGACTGTAAATTCTTTGCTACTCCTGCTAGGTCCTGTTCCCTTGAATTGGGCAGACTCTGTTACTATTTCATTAACAGAATATGGTGAAAAGTGATGGTGAGCTTAAGACACTGAGAGTTTCAACTTCTTGTCTCTTAGAACACTTGTTCTTGGAATCCAGCCACCATGGCAGGGCTCAAGTAGCTCCCTGGAATGGCCCACCTATACGAGAACCAATGCCTTTAATTG
Organism: Loxodonta africana; assembly: GCF_030014295.1. Lineage (NCBI taxonomy): Eukaryota > Metazoa > Chordata > Mammalia > Proboscidea > Elephantidae > Loxodonta > Loxodonta africana. The sequence goes on along the minus strand of NC_087349.1, from coordinate 71,713,050 downwards.
CCAACATTGGCTGAGTTCCCAGTCAATTAAACAAAACAAACAAACAAACAAAAAAACCCTATAGTGACCCTATAGAACAGGGTAACTGTCCCATATGGTTTCCAAGGCTATAATCTTTACAGGAGCAGACTGCAAAATCATTCTTTCATGGAGAGACTGGTGGGTTCGAAACACTGACCTTTTGATTAAGGGCTGAGCACTTAACCTCTGCACCACCAGGGCCCAGTCGATAGTATCAATTTGCCAGACTACATGAATGAGCTGCCTTAAAAGCCAAGACTTCCACCTGACATCGTTTGGAGGAGAGATTAGCTGGTCCCTCTAACCTCTGCCTTCATTGTAGATTTGTGGACAAAGTAAATGTTGTTATTTTAAACCCGGGCTTCAAACCCGTTCGTTTCTGGTTCATAACTCTGCAGAGAACTTACATTTCCACCCCAGATATGCTGAATCAAAATCTACATTTAGGAGCGCTGGTGGCACAGTGGTTAAGAGCTTGGCTGCCAACTAAAAGGTTGGCAGTTTTAATCCACCAGCTGCTCCTTAGAAACCCTATGGGCCAGTTCTACTCTATCCTATAGGGTCGCTATGAGTCGGAATTGACTAGATGGCAACGGGTTTGGGTTTTTTTGGATCTCCAGGTGATCATTATGTATAATAAAATTTGAGAACCTCTGCTCCACTAGTGGTTCTCAGAATTGATCCCTAACCAGCAGCATTAACATCACCTGGGAACTTGTTAAAAATGCAAATTTTCAGCAGGGGTTTGAACCGGAATGAACCTGTTGGAAGCCCTGTTTTAAACCACTAAGCTTAAACAATAGATAACCAGCAACTCAGCAGTAGGCAACCAGACATAATTTGGAGCCTAGAAGTTGCAAAAACTTTAAACGTATGGCATTGGCTTTGACACAAGACAGCAGGTGGAAACTGGAAGAGTGTCAGGAAGGTTGCTTGGGAAAGCTGGAAGGGCCTTTCCTAACTTAGTGAGATGGTAGAGCTTGGAAGTCATATTAGGACAATTATTTACTCCCAAGTTGCTGAAGCATAAAAGTTTTAAAGTATATAATAATTTAAGAATGAAAAAAGAGATCAATTACACTACAGTGCAATTAACTGCTTTGGATCCAATTTAAAGGGTTGTAAAATGGGCTCTATCAAGAAAGTTTTAAAGTTCTTGAGATTAATTAATACTGGAATAGAAGTGGCTTGGAAAATTTGCCAAACAACACTCAGTATATCATGCAGAGTTTTTCTCCACTGACGGGACAATAAAACATGTGCTTAAACAGCAGGAAGGTGACAGGTTAGATTTAAAACACACTTGATAACAGAGTTAAGCTTGTAAGTTCCTAGAAGTTTGCATAAATCAGCTGAGGTCGCTCTGGGGAAAACCATGACGATCAGTGCAGAGGTGAACTAGTGGGGCTTGGTATTCATTTTTATGCTTTTAACTGCAAGCAAACCTTATTCAAACAACCTAAGCAATGAGGCCATGTATTATTATACATGGCAGGGAACCAGGGACTGCTGTAGGGTTGACTGAATCACTGGCTTGGTTATGTCATTAAGAATCCTGGTTCTTGGTACCTCTTACTAACTTCTTGATGCTACTCATACTCACTAAAAAAAAGAAGTTGCTGTCAAGTCGATTCTGACTCATAGCAACCCTATAGGTCAGAGTAGAACTGCCCCATAGGGTTTCCAAGGAGCAGACATTTTTGGTTAGATTCGAACTGACGACATTTTTGGTTAGCAGTTAAACAATTAACCACTGCATCACCAGGGCTCCACATCTCATTGGTGAGAACTTATTCACATGACCTCACAGAGCCACAGGGGAGGCTGAGAAATATAGTGTCTATTTGATGAGTCATGTATTCAGGAAGAGGGGGGAAATAGATGTGGTAGAACAACTGCAGTTTGGCACAAAGAGTTGGAGGCAAAACCCCAAAGTCTGGATGTGAGTGCTGCTTTTTTCACTTATTAGGCGTGTGATTAAACCAAGTCATCTTATTCTATCCTTGTGTGTAAAACTGGGAAAACTACTTCCTGCCTTGCCTATCTCAAAAGTTGGTGTGAGGATCAAATAGATAATTGCATGAAAGCACTTTGTAAATTGTAAAGCACCATGCAAACATAGACTATTATCACCATCCTGCAGAGAGAGGTGTTTAAACTGCTCATCCCCTACTTGTAATTAGGGTCACAAGAAGAAACACTTCTAGTCTGGAATTTATTGAGCTATTTCCTTGGAATTCAGAGCGTGGTGCATTGAATCTGAAATTTCTTCCATCTTTACACAAAGCCTACCAGCTTAAAAAAAATGTAGGGTTGAAAGTGGGTGGGGAACTATTTTAAAAGTGAGAAGTGTCTTTTAAGGCCCAAAGGCATGTGTGGCATCTACTGACATGACGATTTCTTTCTTTCCTTTTTTTTTTTTTTAGTGAGTAGCACTCAGGCAATTTGTCAGCAAAGTGGGCATGTTGTTGTTAGGTGCGGTCGAGTCGATTACGACTCATAGCGACCCTATGCACGACAGAACGAAACACTGCCTGGTCCTGCACCATCCTTACAATCGTTGTTATGCTTGAGCTCATTGTTGCGGCCGCTGTGTCAATCTACCTCATTGAGGGCCTTCCTCTTTTCCGCTGACCCTGCAATCTGCCAAGCATGATGTCATTCTCCAGGGACTGATCCCTCCTGACAACATGTCCAAAGTGTGTAAGATGCAGTCTCGCCATCCTTCCCTCCAAGGAGCATTCTGGCCACACTTCTTCCAAGACAGGTTTGTTCGTTCTTTTGGCAGTCCATGGTATATTCAATATTCTTCGCCAACACCAGCCCCCACGTGTCTGTCAGTTTGTTGTACTGTGGGGGCTTGTGTGTTGCTGTGATGCTGGAAGCTATGCCACCGGTATTCAGATACCAGCAGGGTCACCCATGGAGAATAGGTTTCAGCTGAGCTTCCAGACTAAGAGACTAGGAAGAAGGACCCGGCAGTCTACTTCTGAAAAGCATTAGCCAGTGAAAATCTTATGAATAGCAGTGGAACATTTTCTGATATAGTGCTGGAAGATGAGCCCCCCAGGTTGGAAGGCACTCAGAAGATGACTGGGGAAGAGCTGCCTCCTAAAAGTAGAGTCGACCTTAATGATGTGGATGGAGTAAAGCTTTCGGGACCTTCATTTGCTGATGTGGCACGACTCAAAATGAGAAGAAACAGGTGCAAACATCCGTTAATAATCGGAACCTGGAATATACGAAGTATGAATCTAGGAAAAGTGGGCATACTCTAGCTTTGTTTCTTCCACCTCCAAAAATTTTTGTCAAATTTCCCTTGAAAAATGAAATTCACCAAAAAATGTATTCTATGTCCAGAGAGCTTAAAATGTATATTTGGAGTCCTCCTATGTCTGGGATAAAGCCATTGAATTGTAAAACATGTTTATTCATATAACAGAATCAATTGACTTACGCATTCTTAAACCTGTCTTAGTTGCCTGAGTTTTCACAAATTATGTTTTTTCACATAAAATATCAAGAGCTTCTTTAAAGAACCACAACATCATAATTGGCATTCCATTCCCCAAATATTGTGTGTAGACATGCTTCAAATGCCATACACTTTAAAAAGAGCTAGGCGATTGGTCATTTCAGGAAGAGCTTCACAGGCTGAAACTGGCTGTCAAATGCAAGAACCAATACCTTAAAGAAAACCCCACTGCACTTCTGTTTAATATTATGGAGAGCCATCACATTTGTCGCGGACAAGATTATTTGCATAAAGGTTTCTGGAGAGCTATGAGATTAATTTACTTCTGCCATCATGATTGACTTCAGAGTGGCAGTCAGGCAACTGAAGTGTCTCCAATCTCCATCACAAATGACTCTAAATGGCTTTGAAGATAAACTTTGCCAAGCCAGTTATGCCTAGCAGCTCTGACAGGAAATGTGCAATTGACTTCAGTGAGAAACAAGAGGATTTGTTTGGAGTCTTCACAATAAAACTGCCAACGTGCAAGTGTTTGTGATGTCCAAGAAGCCAGGGATATATCAAGTACATGGAGAAAATAAGGAGCCTGCTATAGGTGCAGCTTTTATGGAGTTCATCATTCAGCAGCACACGGATGAGCTTGTCTAAAACAACAGATAGAAAAATAAAGCTATGATGGAATTTCATGAAATGTTAATTAAAAAATTAGTCAGGTGCTGTTATTGTGACTTTTTTGTTTCCATCAACTGTTTTTAATGCAGGTGAATCACAAAGAAGAGCAACCTATTTCTCTGTTCCACTTTTTCATAGAGCTGAATTGTGTCTTCACAGTATGGAAATAATCATGTTAACTATGGAGGACAATAGAATTGCCTGGGTCACAAGGAAATTGAGTAATACGTGTTTTCGAGTAAGGATAAAAAGCATACATATGTTGTGAGGAAAAAATACCCATAAGCTAAATCTGTTTTATATTGTTTTCTGTTTTGAATTTTAAGAGTTGTGCTTCCTAAAAGTGGTGTTTCATTGCTGTTTAGAAGGAGATCCTGGGTATCTTACCTTTATGATTGACAACGCAAGTGATGAGAGATGCCCTGAATGGCTGAGAGTGAACATGAGCTAGAAGTAACCCAGGCCTTTTGTGCACAGAGAGGATGCTACATGCTACCAGAGAGCAGAAATGACCACTTGGCAACAGAGCTATCAGAATGGTCCTGTGAGCAGAGAACACTGGCAAAGAAACATAGTGTTTCTAGTAATAGTTCTTGAGCATCTACTCTGTGCCAAGCACTGTCCTAGGTGCTGGAGCTATAACGAATACGATGGGGTCTCTCCTCTCAAAAAGCTCTCCTCTTAAAGAAACAAAGTAAACACAGCTTATCAAAACTAAGCTAAAACCGCGCTTAAAGGAAAATTTAATGCTAATATTAGAAAATAAAAATAATTACAAACAACGATCTAACCTACAATCATACCAAACCAACCAAACCAAGTGCCATCAAGTTGATTCCAACTCATAGCAACCCTATAGGAGAGAGTAGAACTGCCCCATAGAGTTTCCAAGAAGCGCCTGGCAGATTCAAACTTCCAACCCTTTGGTTAGCAGCCATAGCACTTAACCACTACGCCACCAGGGTTTCCCCTACAATCATAAAAAAAAATTTTTTTTTTTAATCTTAAAAATAATAATAAAGAGTAAACTAAATCTCATTTTTTTTTACAAAGAAAAATAAAAAAATAGAACAGATATCCATAAAAGAGAAAATGAACCAAAAAATAGAGAAAACCAATGAAGTCAAAAGCTAACTACTCAAAAAGAACAATAAAATTAATTAAAGTCTAACCAGAATAATCAAAATAAAATGAAAATACAAATAATCCGTGTCAGAAATGAAAGAGGAAATATTGCTATAGATCCTCTAGACATTAAGATAATGATCAGGGAGTATCATGAACAACGGAAACCCAGGTGGCGTAGTGGTTAAGTGCTATGGCTGCTAACCAAAGGGTCGGCTGTTCGAATCCACCAGGCGCTCCTTGGAAACTCTATGGGGCAGTTCTACTCTGTTCTTATACGGTTGCTATGCATTGGAATTGACTCGATGGCACTGGGGTTTTTTTTTTTTTTTTTGGTTATTATGAACAATTTTATAGCAATAAATTCAACAACTTAGGTAAAATGAATGTTCCTTGAAGGACAAACATTACCAATATTAATAAAGAAATAAAAAAATTATGTGTTATTCTCTATATTAAAAAATTAATTTTATAACTTAAAACATTCCCACAAAGAAAACTCCAGGGTTAGATGGCTTAACTGGTGAATTCTATTAAATATTTAAGGAAGAAATAATATCAGTCTGACACTAACTCTTTCAGCAAATGTGTAAGGACAGGACACATCCCACTAATTTCTCTAGATTAAACTGAAATAAAAACCTGAGAAAAACACTAAAATAAATAACATCCCTCATGAAATCTTTTTATGAAATCATAAAAATCTTTTTTAAAAATCCCAAATCAAGGATAATATGTCATGGCAAAATTGGGTTTATCCCATGAATGTATAATCTTAAACAATGTCGGTTAATTAATCAATTTAATTCACCATATTAACACACTAAAGAAGAAAATTTACATACTCATCTCAGTAAATGTAGAAAAAGCATCACACAAAATCGAAAATCTGTTCATGATTAAAAAAAAAAAACTCTCATTAAACTAAGAATACAAGGAAACACCCTCAAATTGATGAGGGACATCTATGAAAAATCTACAGTAAGCATCATACCTAATGGTGAATGGTTTTCCCCTGAGAAAAGGTAGAAGGCATTACTTCTATTCAGCATTGTACTGGGTGCCCTAGACATTGCAACAAGGCAAGAAAAAACTAAAACATATAAAGACCAGAAAGGAATAATTAAAACTGTCTATTTTCAGATGAGCTGATTGTTTACATGGAAATTCTCAGAAATCTAGGAAATCAACTACAAGAACTAATAGATGAGTTTGACAAGGTCACAAGATAAAATGTCACCTATAAAATTTAATTGTATTACTATGCACAAGCAATAAACAAATGGAAAATGAAATTGTAAACTATATCATTTATAATAGCATCAAAAAATAAAATACTTAGGGATGAATTTAATGAAAGATGTGCAAGATCTCTACACTGAAAACTGTAAAATATTCTGAGAAAAATTTTAAAGCATAAAAATATATTGAGAGATAGACCATGTTTATAAATTGGAAGAATCAACATTACTTATTAAGATGTCGGTTCTCTCCAAATTGATTTACAAAGTCAATTCAATAACAATTAAAATCCCAGTCAGCTTTTTTGTAGAAACTGAGAGCTGGTTCTAAATTTTATGTAGAAATACAAAGAACCTAAAATCTTGAAAACAATCTTGAAAAATAAAATGTTCAAAGACTTACACTACCTGGTTTCAAGACTTATAAGAAATTCTTATTAGAATTTCTACATAAACAATCTTCTCATCTGAAAACAGAAACAGTTTACTTAGGTCCTTTCTGATCTTTATGTGATATATGTATATATGACAAAATACTGGTTTCCAGAATACGTAACTCCTACAACTCAATGAGAAAAAGAGAACAACTCAATTAAAATTAAGTGGGAAAAAGACATAAACATTCACAAAGAAAAATATATAATTGGCCAATAAGCACATGAAAACAAAAACATGATGCAGGACAGGGCAACGTTTCCTTTCATTATACAGCTGACTGGACTGCAACTAACAATAACAACAAAGCGCATGAAAAATTGCTCAACATAAGACATTGGGGAAATGCAAAGTAAAACTACAATTGAGATTCCATGACGCGCCTACTAGAAAGGTCAGAAGATTGGCAACTCCAAATATTGGTGAGGATGCAGAGCGACTGCAACTTTCATATATTATTATGTATTACTGGTTGTCTTAGTCATCTAGTGCTGCTGTAACAGAAATACCACAAGCGGATAGCTTCAACAAACAGAATTTTATTCTTTCATAGTCTAGTAGGCTAGAAGTTCAAATTCAGGGCATCATCTTCAGGGGAAGGCTTTCTGTGTCAGCTCTGGAGGAAGGTCCTTGTCATCAGTCTTCTCCTGGACTCGGAGCTTTTCCATAAGCAGAAAGCCCCAGTCCAAAGGATGCCCTCTGCTCCCGGTGCTTCTTTCTTGGTGGTATGAGGTCTCTCCTTCTCTGCTCACTTTCTTTTTCCATTTATCTCTTGTAAGATAAAAGGTGGTGCAGGCCACACCCCAGGAAAACTCACTATACATTGGATCAGGGATGTGATCTTAGTGAAGGTGTTACAATCCCACTCTAATCCTCTTTAACATAACATAATCTAATCTTTCCTTGTTAACCACAGGCAGAGATTAGGATTTACATCAATCACAAAATTGAGGACAACCTCACAATACTGGGAATCATGCCCTAGCCAAATTGTTACACATATTTTGGGGGAACACAGTTCAATCCGTGACACTGGTAAAAGTTTAAAACGGTTCATCAATTTTGGAAACTGTTTACAGTTTCTTATAGTATTGCAAATAATTTTACTCTATGATCCAGTAATTCTCCTAGGCATTGACCACCACTCCTCCCTGCCCCCCAAAAATAAAAATAGATATCCACAAAAAGACTTGTGTAAGAATGGTCATGTTAGCTTTATGGATAATTGTCAAGAAATGGAAACAACCCAAATGTCCATCAATAGAATGGACAAACACTGGTATATTTGTGCAGTGGAACACTACTCAGCAATTAAAAAAGGAAAAGCAATGACCTACTGATGTATACAACAACATAGATGAATTTCAAAAACACTCATCTGAGCAAAAGAATTCAGGAACAAGAAAATCCATACAGTATGATTCCACTTACATAAAATTCTAGACACGAAAAACTAAACTATGGTGATAAAAATCAGAATTACTCCTGGGCAGCTACGGCAGAGATTAATTGGGAAGGTGCATAAGGGAACTTTCTGGAATAATGGAAATGCACTACATTGTGTTAGGATTGTGGATTACATGGAAATTCTTATTTGCCAAACCTGATTTTACTGTACCCTTAAGATTTGTTTATTCCTCTACATAAAATTTTACATCAGTTAAAAAAGACCTCAAATAAAAATGGTACAATGTTAATGTTAGTTAAATCTAAGTGGTAGGTGTATGTCTTAGGCTGGGTTCTCTAGAGAAGAAAACCAGTAAAGCATATAAATATATATAGAGAGAGATCTATATTAAGGAAACAGCTTGTAGAAGCTGGAATGTCCCAAGTCCATGGATCCGAACAGAGGTTTCTCCTGATTCACATGGGGCTGGCAAACCCAAGATCGGCAGGTCAGAGAGCAGGACTCTTGCTCACAGGCTGTGAAGATCAACAAATCCCAAGACTGACAAGTAAACTGCCAGCTGAAATCCCAAGAACCAAAAGTCAGATGAACAAGAGGAAGCTGCAGGATCCAGAACCAGCCAAAAGCCATGACAAGGCAAGCAGTAAGGAAGTAGGCGACAGAGGGTGGAGAGATGAAGGCGGAGGGGCGGTGAGCTGCCACAAGCCCCACCCCTACCAGTACCGCTCAGCAGATTCCATCATGGGGGTGATCACATATTGCATTTCAACGGGGAAGTGATCAAAACATTATACAACTGCCAAAACATTGAGAATCATGGTCCATCCAAGTTGACACACAATCTTAACCATCACAGTATATAACCGTGTTTAGTCATTTCTATTTTTCTGTATTTTTGAAATAATGCATAACTTTTGAAAATGAATTTTTTTTTTTTGAAAATGAGAGAGAAACTAACACATTTTCAACAATGATGCAAAAACTAGTTTTCTAGGACCTCCTGGCAGAGTCGGGGAGGCACGGGAGAACACTGGGTGGGTGGAGGTTGAAGCAGGGAATTGGATAGGGAGTTTGGGAAAAAAAAAAAACACACACACATACACACTTTGCTAATCTGCGTGTTTATAAGGGACAGGGAACTTTATATTCACAGTTTCAGGGCTTGTAGGATGAGATTAAACATCCAGCTTTGACTGCAGTAAACAAGTCTTAGTTACAGTTTTCAAAATCTTGCAGTCAACAGTTGCAGGATAAGTTAAACCCATAAATAAATCATCTGTTGAGTATCAGCTGCAAGAAATACAGTCTCTTAAAGAAATTCAGTTTTAAATGCTATATTAATAATTCTTAGATAAATACTGATGTTAAGAATAATAAAATGTGAATATGGTTCAACATAAACCACAGCCATGCTATTTTGCTTTATTCAATAGATGTGTTCCCCAAAAATTATTATTTTGTAAAATAAAATTCTGTAAATTAATTATTTTTTATTCTTTTCAAATCTTTTTGGACTAAAGGAAGGTATAAAGTCATAAGCCATAAATAAATAAAATTATTGTTTTTAGTTTTGTAGTTGTTGTCTTTATTTCATAGTTATCACCATTTCCTCTGACCAGTCGTCATTATCTGTAGTCTAGCTTCTCTGCCCCTGGTACAATTTATAAACTGCCATTTAGTGGACACCCTCTGAGTTAACTGCCCAGCACCTCCTTCCTGGGTCTTGTGCCTCCCTCCAAGCACAGAATTTTACAGAACATTCCCAGTGGGCACTTTCACTAAAGGGTCACATAAGGGACACCGGTCCTTTCATGGGAGAGTGGGGTAGAATTGGAACGCAGAATTGATTCATTCTGTTGTCCTGATGCCTAGAGCACTAACATATAAACTTAGAATTTTTGGTAGCCATATTTTTGACTATGTTGCCTGGGAAGCAGGGAGCTAGTTGACAGTGGAAGAGAAAAGCTAGTTCATGGATGAGAGCAGATACAGGAAAGGAGGAAGTCTTGAAGGTGTGCAAGGCTCCAGCTCTGTTGGTTCCTAAAATTCAACTGCAACTCTACTATCTCTGCCTCAATTTTAATTAAACTAGTAGTAAGGAGATTGCTGTAATTTCAATCCCAAAAGTTTTATACTTGTATTATTATTACAGAGAAAAACAAATTATGATTGCTCTTAAATTATCTTACCTTATAACACTTAAATTTCTGCTCACTAAGGGGAAAGGGCAACCCATTATTAAGGGATACTGAGCTTCTGTTATAAGTGATGGAAAAATTTGGAAACATACTAATGATGGTTGTACAATGCGATGACTACAAAGCCATCGAATGGTATACGTGAAGAATGTTGAAATGGCAAATGTTATGTTACATATACATTTGTCACAATTAAAAAAAAATTCTGCTCACTGAAATTAATCTATAAACATTTAAATACAGTTATAGAGACCCTGGGGGCTGCAAATGGTTAAGCACTGGGCTACTAACCAAAAGGATGGCAGTTCAAACCCACCTAGAGGTGCTTAGAAGAAAGGCCTGGTGATCTGCTTCCAAAAGGTCACAACCATGAAAACCCTATGGAGCACAATTCTATTCTGCCACACATGGGGTTGCTGTAAGTCAGAATCTACTCCATGACAACTGTTTTTGCTTTGGTTTATAGAGACTTCTAGCGGAAAAGTGTAAAATTATCATCTCTTAGATTATCCTTAGTGGTTACAAGCTATCGACTGCTAACCAAAATGTTGGCAGTTCAAACCCACCAGCCACATCTTGGAAACCCTATGGGGTAGTTCTACTCTGTCCTATAGGGTTGCTATGAGTCAAAACCAACTTGACAGCAATAGGTTCTGATTTTTGGTAGATTATCCTTGATGCAATAAAGCTGCCACTTAGATATGTTGAATTTTTTTGTTAAAATTAAATCACATCTGTAATACATCTAATGGTAGTTGACATTCTGAAGCTTTGACTATGTGTCTGGCCCTTTTACAAACACTTTAGATGTGTTGTCTCAGTTGTTGAGCGGATGGTCTGCCTCAATCTCTCCCATCCGGGCTGCCTAAGTAAAGGCCTTGGGCCCAGAGCATTCTCTGATAAGGAGGCTGGGAACTGGATCACCTTCTCTCTCCCAGTTCCTTCCCCTTGTTCTAGGCACATAGTACCTTTCTCTGACTCTCGCACATGCACAGGTACCATACTGCACACGGCCAACCCCACTTCTATATCTGTTCCCCATGGGAAGGGAGCAGGGTGTCCCACACTGTGGCACAAGATAGGGATGTGCCAGATTTTAAGAGCTGGACTGAAGTGGTGGGCTGAAGGGGAAACCGGCTTTGTGAGGCTAAACATGAGTGCCCTCCCGTGGTCTACTAGTTCACTACAGTTTACTAAGTCATGCTTACATATGTCCCTGGAATATAGCCGCTATTTTCCACCATCACTATAAAATTTCTGCCTTCCCACTACGGAGTGCGGAGATCTGTTTTGGTCCTGCAGCCGCTTAGCTCTTGCTTCAGTATGTAAGTCCCACTAATAAACTCCTTCACTGCCACACTGGAGTTGCCCAACTCTTTCTTCAGTCTCTTGGCACCCTTCATTTTCAAAGGCAAATTTTGAGTTACTGGTCCATGCTTAGATGTCAATTAACCCTCACAACTACCAAATGAGTAGCTACAATTATAACTCACACTTCAGAATAAGAAAAGTGAGGCACAGAAAGAGTTAGTGGCTACCAAGATCAGAGAAGTAGTCCTGGTGGAGCAGACATTCAAACCATGTAGTCTGACCCAGGGCCTGGCTCTCAACTACTATACTATTGTGTTGACATGCTTTAAACTACTGTTTTGTTTCATACACTTTTGAACTTTAGATTGTGTTGTTGTTGTAGAAGAAACTGGAGGAGGGGAAGGAAATAGAATGTAAGATAACCGATGGACATTACCTTTATTTGCCTTCATTTTACATTAGAATACAAAACCTCAAAGTGTGTAATGCTGCAGTGCCATTCCTACTAAGAAACTTCTCTACTCTAAAAGGGCAGAAAGTTGGTTATCAGATGGGCAGCAGGAAAAGGACACACCATGACTTGAAATGTCACATTGTGCCATTTCATTTACCTGTCACTTTAATGAATAGAGATTGGAGGAAAATGAGATGTATGCTCCAGTAGTTGCTGAGTAGGTTGTTAATAGGAGAAATATTTAAAGGGTCAAGAAACCCAGATGTCCTAACTCTCTAAATTTTCTCTGGACTCCATATTTGAGTTATCAATCCCACAATCCCACCAAGGAGGCAAGCATATGTTGTTGGTATTAGTCATTAATTAGTTAGTATTCTGCTTAATTTCCACAACTCCCAGTCTTCACTCATTTCTTACTATGTCCTGATTGATCCTTACTGCATAAAAGATCAGATTAAAGATATAAAATAGATGTGTGGTTTAAGGTGGTATCTGGCTAGAAATTCATATCCCCAGTGTATTCATACAATTCTACTAAAGACCAAAAAATAAGAATCTCATAACAATGCTGGCGAATTCAAATAATAAAAACGGTCCTACAGTTGGACGTAAATTTTCACTAATTATGACATATAGAAGATGCCATTTCATTTCTCCAAAAGACTAAGGAAAACATTATTATACAACAAATAATTTAATACAGGAGCCAAAAAAAATGATTTTTATTTCTAAAGCATATTTTCAAAAACAGATGGCCTTTATGGAACAGGAACAGAAAGCGTACACAAAGAACAGTGATGAAGGCAGGAAATGAAAGGGACATATCTGGACTAGAAAGCTGAAAATGGACTCTAAAGGAAACAATTGATGAATTTTACTATAGAGAAAAGTTAAAACATCACAAACCAAATGAAACACACACAATAAGCTGGAAAATAATTGATGATATGTATGATGAGGAATGATTAATATTCTAACTTATAAATAGCTCTAACAAATCAATAAGAGAAAGGTAAAAGTACAAGAGAAAAAAATTAAAAAGCACAATTCACAAAAGATATGCAATTTCTGATAGACATAAAAGAATTCAATTTCTTTAATAATCAAAGAAATGCAAATTATTGTTAAATGAGATATCATTTATAAAAAAATAAATCATTTATACCTTTATTTAATTGAATGAAAATAGTAATGTTGGCAAGGGTGAGATGAATGGGATCCTTTCATACAAGGTTAGCCTGAATGAAAATTATTCCAACTTTATGAAAAGTAACTTTGCCACTTAAATCAAAAGCTTTAATTAATTTTTTTTAATAATTCTGACACAATAATTTAACTTCAAGGGATTTTGTCCTCAAAAAATAATCAAATTATCACCAATGAGTACATGTCGGGAATTCAGGGAAGCAGTATTTCTAACAGCAAAAACTTTGGAAACAATGTATATTTTTTAACAATTAGGATTAGCTACAAATATTTGCATACAATTATGAAAAATACTTTAGAGTCATTAAAAATTGCGTTCTTGAATCTCATGGAGGGAAATGTTCATCTTGTAACGTTAATTAACAAAAAGTGGGAACAAACTGATTAAAATTTTGTCAAAAAATACGAATATGTTACAGCTATGAAGAGATAAAAAGCTGAATGAAAATAAATCAAAATACAAAAAAATGTAATTATTTCCGGAGAGAAAAATCACAGGTGTCTTTTTTATTCTTTATTATTTTTTTAAATTTTCCATATTATCTATCATATACTTGTGCTGCTTTTATAATCAGGAAATATATCTCAAAAACCACTGGTTAATGGTAACGAATAAATTCTATATTCTTCACTCGTATGTGCAGAAAAATTCCAATGACTGATATGAATAGAACCTTGGACGCTCTGTTGTACAGCTAGCTACGTGTTCCCTTTGTCTTTCAAAGAGCACCTACCACATCCAGTTCAGGAGGAGATTAGTGACATACTTTTGTAATTTTCTTTCTCTAGCAAAAAATAGCCCTGTGACGCTTGATGGTCCTCAGAAAGAATGCCTGTTCTTAATTCCAGGTTTTCTTCTCAAATCGTTTCTGTCACTGGTTTCACCATCATCCTTTCACAGTAAACATAACAGAGCTACCTTTGGTTATTCAACTCTTCAGAAGCTCTGCAAAATTAAAAAAAATAGAAAACATAGTCATATATCCAGATGCCATTTTAAGACAATTAAATGCAATTTTCAGCTTCACTACACAAATTTTGAAGATTGGAGCCCAGGCATTGCTTTGAACTCCAATGAAAGAAGTAATTCTGTTCCCAGCAACGCTGTGCCTGACTTAGCCTTCTCAAACCAGCGTTGTAAAAAAGTTGTCATGATCAATTTATTTCACTAGATGGCAGTCTTGGGATTTTTTTAAACAGCTCTCTTTTGAATTATTTTAGATGTAAGAAAATTTATTAATTTATAATATTATCCAAAAGACAAGCAAAAACAAGACCAGGAGAAGGTAAAATAAGGTTTAAAATGCTAAACTGAGGGGATATAATCGAGCGGAGGGGAAATATTTAAGAATCACACTGAGACTGATAATACCTAAAAACCCAGTTGCCATTGAGTTGATTCCAACTAATACCTACCCCATGTGTGTCAGAGTAGAGCTGTGCTCCACAGAGTTTTTATGGCTGTGATATAGGGGAAATAAAAATCATTAATTTCTTCTATCCTTATTAAGTGTGCATTTTCAGTTGTATAGTTCACTTTCGTACTTTGCTTCCTTTGATTAAGAATACAAAAATACATGATTCATGAAAAAAGGAGGTAACCAACCTGGGAAAATAATGCTCAAATGTCTTAGAGTATGAATCATAAACATGCTAATTGAAAAAATTATTTCTTGACATCAATGATTATATTAATAACATTGTTTTGTCCCTACTAATAATGATCCATTCATTTTTCTTTCACTCCACAGCCTGTGATACAGATTTTAAATACCCTGAGAACTTATGCATTCATTCCACCATCCTGTTCTGCCTGTGGTTAACTGAGCCCCCAAAGATGGCATGGCTTATCAGGTTAACCAGTGAGTCAGTAACTGGGTGAGAACTCCACTCCTAAACTCACCATTACCCAGCCACAATCTCTGCTGTGTGAGGTAGCAGAGAACATGCTTCCAACCCCCACCATCATTACATCTTAGCTCACCAAGCAGCTACCTAACAGGATAAACATTTTTTCTTGTTAAACTTCAGTTCTCATGATTATGATTTCATTCCTTTTACAAATATTTCTCCTATGCCCTAGGCACTGAATTGTCCTCAGATGAAAAAGTTATAGTCACTTTCCTCCAGAAGCTACAACCTGGTGAAAGGAGAGAGATGGTGAGGGAGGATACAGGAAGTCACGTTTACACGAGGAGAACTGTGACACCAGGTATGATAACCTCAAGTAGAGAATCCAGGGCCCATAACAAAGGGGTGGGTATAAGACAGCAAAGCCCTCCTTCACAGGCTAAGTGAAGCAGTCAAGTACAGATCCAGGTTTATGTGACTACAAAGTCCACATCTTTAAGCTCTACACCACTTTATACATACTTCGTGAAAATCAGCATGTTAACAGCATGTTAAGCTTCTATGGTCATGAACTCTATTAAGAAACATACCTTCCCTTTAAAGAACTTACAATCTAGTAAAGGAGATGAAAAACAAACAAACAAACAAACAAACCCATTCTGTCAAGTCGATTCTGACTCATAGAGACCCTGTAGGACAGAGTAGGCTTTCCAAGGAGAAGCTGGTAGATTCAAACTGCCAATCTTTTGGTTAGCAGCCTGAGCTCTTAACCACTGCACCACCAGGGCTCAAATGGAGATAAGGCATATATAATATATATTATAGATATATATATAGATAACCAAACTAAAACCAAACCCAGTGCCGTCGAGTCATTTCCAAATCATAGTGACCCTATAGGACAGAGTAGAACTGCCCCATAGAGTTTCCAAGGATTGCCTGGTGGACTCCAACTGCCAACCCTTTGGTTTGCAGCTGTAGCACTTAACCACTACGCCACCAGGGTTTCCATACATATAGATAAGGCATATATAAATATATATATTATACATATATATGATATACAAAAATAACTGCATAGTACCTTGAGAAAGTGCTATTAGTAAACAGTCAAGGGAGTTCAGAAGAGGTGGCGTTATTTACAGCTGGGAAAAATCAGGAAGAGTCTATGCATGAGGTGACACTTCAGCAGTCCTTGCAGGGTGGATAGGATTTGGACTTGTGATAAGGGGCAAATGCAATGGCCCAGAAGTCATGGATTAAGCAGAGACCAGTGTGTAGTTCACAGCGATTAGTATGATCATTTGTGTATTAATTTTTTTTTAAATTGTTATCGAGTAACTACTATACTCCTGGTGCTCTTAGTTTCTAGGGATTTAGCAGTGGAAAAAATAATGTTTAAAAACTCTAGTTCTTGAGTATCTGAAATTAATGGTGATGGAAAATTTGGCAACAGATACTGGTGATGGTTGCACATGATTAATGTAATCAATGTCAGTGAACACTGCACGTAAAAAATGTTGGATTGGCAAATGTGTGTTATATATATTTTTACCACAATAAAATTAAAAAAAAATTCTTCTGTGGCATATGATAAATAAGTGAGTAAATCTTATGACACATCAGATGACTGTAAATACATAAAGTCAAACCAGAGAAGGAAATGTGCAGGGGGAGCCAGAGACCTGAATGACAAGGAACAAGGAGAGGGACAGCATTCCAGTAGAGCGAACAGCAAGTGCAAAAGACAAGAACTCAGGAAGAAAAACTGGAGGAAATAAAATTGGAAAGATAAGTTGGGACGTAATAAAGAAAGGCCGTTCGAATCCGCCAGGCGCTCCTTGGAAACTCAATGGGGCAGTTCTACTTCGTCCTATGGGGTCGCTATGAGTCGGAATCGACTCGAGGGCACTGGGTTGTTTTTGTTTTTGTTTTAAAGAAGGGTCATCACATTGGCATCGATCATGATATTCTGAGGCAGCTATGACAGTTCCTAGATTTAACTATGGCTTGAATCCAGGAACCACATCTCCTTGAGTTATTTGGACTCAGGAGCCTACCTGGAGAGGAAGCTGTATTGAGCATAATCTATTCTGTCACAAAGGGCGATTCCGCTCCTAAGCGTTTTGTGTACCAGTATCCTGCAATCTAAGGCAGAGAAGCAATCTAATTCTTGAACAGGTTCACTGGAAGGGTGGTTGTATCTGATGAAATGTAAATATGGGTGATTCCTAGTTGTTGCAAAGATGACCTTGACCCTCCATCCAGACTGTGATGGGAAGTTCTGGAAAACTCCCATCACTGCACTTGGTGACAATTCGGGCATCTGATCATAGGCAACAATGATGATTCCCTGGTTTGCTTCTACAGCTCAGCAGTCTGCCTTTGCTGTTGTGAAAGCGGCATTGTTTACTCACGCCCACCTCACAGATCTGAATGGTGTCCGCAATGTCCCACACACAGTGTACAGCTTGCCATCATCAGGTCCTCACTGAACCGGTCCACATCCTGGAGTGGACCAGACTCAGTGTGGCTTTGGGATAGTCGTCTTCACTGGCTTCTAAATCATCTTTGCTTGATGATGGTTCACATACAGGACAACCAAAATTAGGGATCGGGAAACACGTAACATGAGGGAAAGTAGGGAGGATAAACAAAGACATAAACTTGCAATTTAGGATGGCAGACTGATCATGTACATTTATCTTGCCTCTCCCTCCCAAAACACTATTCTAATGTATGCTAATTTAACAATTCATCTCTTTACATCAAGGAAAATCACACTGAATTAAATTTGGGCCTCTTCCGAAACTCACCTGTTGAGACCATCTGGTCGTTGTTGTTAGGCGCCGTCAAGTCGGTTCTGACTCATAGTGACCCTGTGTACAACAGAACGAAACACTGTCTGGCCCTGCGCCATCCTCATGATCCTTGCTATGCTTGAGCCCATTGTTGCAGCAACTGTGTCAGTCCATCTAGTTGAGAGTCTTCCTCTTTTTCGCTGACCCTCTACTTTACCAAGCATGAGATCATTTTACTGATTCTTTTTGGCTGCAGTAAACCTGGAAACAAAGTGTAACTCCTTCAAAACCTTAAAAAACAAAAACATTTTTCCCAGAATGGGAAGGATGTGTACAAGGACAACGTGCTGTCATCAGACCTTGGATTGCAGTTTGCCGTTCTCTGTGCCTTTTTTCTTTAGACCCTTATTTTTTCAGGGCTGCTTTGCAATGGAATTAAGTCTCCAGTTATTTCAAAAATGCCACAGATGAACTTATCAGCAGCACAAAACCACCTGAGCATCCAAGGACAAAGAAATATCTCTGAGTCTCTGATAACTGGTCCTTGTCCTTCCACTAAAATCATCCTTAATTGGACTGAATTGCCGCTGCAAAGACTCAGTAGAAATCACCTAGTGAGATTCATTCACTGGGTCAAGAAGAATACTGACTCTATTTTATTTGTCTACAAAACTGTAATTCTTTAGTCAGCCTCTTCCAGAATTCCGTGAGCACAATATTTGTCTGTAATTCTTATTAGTAAAATAAGGAGATCCCACAGACATAGAAAGAGATGGAATCATGCAACTGCCAGTTGCATCATCATGAAAGTCGGACTGAATTTTAGTAGATGAATTTCTAATTGTAGCAAATAGTGAACAAAAAAAAAAAAAAATTAGATAAACCTCAACTGCCAAAGTGCAAAAATGCCATTGAATAACACCACTTTATCAATAATGTGAGATATATATATGCATTAGCACCTAAACTATTACAAAAATTTAGTGACTAGGTATCTTTTTGCCTAACCAAACATTCTTATTCATTTCAAAGGAAAATAAAGATTTTTTAAAATCCAAATTGTCCTATATTGCACTCAAATGTGTAGTTGAAAGTTTCCTCTTCAAGAATCTCTGTGTCATTTTTTTAATTCACTGTAAGATAAATACACTGAAAAAATTGTATAAATTCTTATGTACTTGAATAGATGTGTTAATAAAAGCAGACATTAGGATAATATCAATGGATCGAATGAAAACATTGAATTAAAAAGTTTGTTATAGAAAATAGAAGACAACAATAGATATTTTCTTGGGGACAGGGAAGGCTTTCTTAAAAGTTGTAGAGGAAGATATTAATAATTTTGATAATATCAAAATTTAAATATTTGTAAAGGGAAAAAAATAAATGCTACAAAAGGCAACATAATGAGATTAAAATATAAGCAACAGACTGAGTGAAAATATTTCCATTAAACACAAATAACCAACTATAGAAATCCAGAATATATATAAAGAATTCAAAATACCCAATAAAAATGAGTAAATAATATATATAAGCAACTCTCAGGTAAGAGGAAAGTTTGTAAATGTGTTCCCTCCACATTAAAAATTAAAGCATTAGAAATTAAAGCTCAGTAAGATTTCATTTTTTACCCATCAACTTAAATGTTTTTATAATATCAAGATTTGATAAGGGTTTGGGAAAACAGATACACTTATATGTGCTGTTGGCATTATAAATTGGTACAATCATACTGCAGGGCAATTTGCCTGAATTTGCCTAAGACTCAGTAAACTCCCTCCCTGTGTTTATCCCAGAAAGACACTTGCACACATTCACAATATGATATCTTCAAGGATAGCAGGTCAAGAATTGTCTCTATGGCAAAAAATTTATTCAGTGAAACACTATTTCCCTAGAAGCTTAATAGGTATTAAGCAGAAAAATGTTTCTGGGTCAAGTAAGTTAAGGAAACTCTAAATTAAATGAAATTGATCAGACTTCTTTACCATGGGATTTCTCATTTCTCAGAGCTTTAAATATGTTTTTCTGCATTCTGAGCCTCTGAAGGCCTATAGCAAGCAGGACTCCCCAAACCTATTTAACCTCAAAAATCTTTGCTGGACACAAGGAACTAGTGGTTTCTGGAACGCCGTCTGTGGAGAAACTGTGTACTTTAATGGTGAAAGAACAGCTAGGGATGGACCTGTCTCCACAAGAAGGGGCAGTGACATAGACTCTGAGAACTTAGTGGTCAGGTGGATTGAGCAATGAGTGGACGATGAAGAAATAAGATGTCGTAGTGTAGACTTTTAACAAAATTTAGTGAAGTAGGATTGAGGTAAAGAACAATGCAGGTTTAGGACAGGAGTTTTTGTCTTGTGTTGCTTCATTTGTGGGTTGTTTTGTTTCTATTTTTGTTTGTAATATGGAAGACACATGTATATGTTTGTGAGGAATTGAGAATGAGTCAGTAGAGGGGAAGAATTTCAAATATATAAACACACCAGAGGAGGAGATGAAAGAAGATGTATTCCTGACAGAGGAAAAGATTAGTCTTGCCATGAGGAGGGGCAAGTCTATAGTTAGTGGAAGGGCTTGGAATGTGGACCCAGATAAACTGGTAAGTCAAAGGAGGAGATAATAACTCTAGGGCAGATTAAGTTGCTGCCTTATACTTTTTCAATTAAGTAGGAGGTAAAATTACCTCCGAAGTCCCTGGGTGGCACAAATGATTATGTGCTCGACTGCTAGCCAAAAGGTTAGCCATTGAAACCAACCCAGAAGCTCCATGGAAGACATGCCTGGTGATACACTTTCCAAAGGTCACGGCCTTGAAAACCCTGCGGAGCAATTGTACTCTGTATACATGGAGTCACCATGAGTCACAATCTATTCGAAGGCAACTAATAACGACAACAACGATTACCCTCTATTGGTAAAGGGAAAGATTAACTTCTATGAGTGCCAAGGCTTGAGGAGAGAAGGGAGAGATGAAACAAGCAGCGAGAGGGTGAAAGCAGATGATACACGTCAGTATGTTTTGTGATTCTTTCATCTGTTTGGCTATTGGCACCAATATTTTTCTTAGTGTCCACTTGTTTACCATTTACTCCAAGTTTTGTATGTAGTTTACCTTTTGTTGGAAAAAAAAAATTGAAATCTCTAGACAGATTTCTCTGTTTGTACAAAGAAAGCCACAACATCATCTCAAAGACAGTGAAGCCAAGCAGAGGAAGAGAATTTTGGAGGAAAGCAATGGGTGTTCTCTTTTAGGGAAAGTTGAATCATAGATTTTTTTTAAGAAGAATAATAAAATCTAGCCTTTGGCTGTAGATTTGAACCTCTGCATCAAGAGGTTGGTGAAAGGATAAAGTCAATGTATGGCTGCCACTAGAATTCTCAAATATTGTTCCGAGACCCTAATAAAGTAGAACCCTTAAAACCAGGTCTTCCCTGTTGTTGTAGTTGTTAGTTATCACCGAATTGATTCTGGCTTGTGGCAACCCTATGAGTGCAGACTAGAACTGCTCCATAGGGATTTCAAGGCTGTGAACTTTGGGGAGCAGATCGCCAGACCCGTCTTCTGAGACGTCTTTAAAAAGTAACAAACTCCATCCAAGCAGTACATATCAGTAGTAGTAGTATCCACTAGAGTGCAGCATGTCCTCAGTTTTAAAAAATGCCTTGGCAGGTTTGCTTTTTCATTCTCCGCTGGAGATTCCTTTCCCTTTCATGAAAACCGCTGCTAAACACAAACGCGTTTGGTTTCATCTGGGAACGATGATGTGCACATAATACATTCCTCCCCTATACAGGCACGAGTGAGACTTTACGGAACACATGCTCACCATTTGTGGGAACAGAGGCCTCAGACAGCATAAAGGAACAAGTTAAATGACAATGGAGACAGTGGAGAAGCTATTTGAGATCATGTGCTTTTATTCTATATAAACTGGTAGAGTTATTTTTTAATAAGCATTGTTTTCCTTTAAAAAATCTATCCTCCTCTCATGGGTAAATGTATATTCAACGAAATCTTATAAACACTTACTACTTACGGAAAATTATGCAAATGGGGGTTTTCAAGCTTAAAAAATACATAATTTCTTTGGGACCTTGCTTCTAATATGAATACTATTTTTAAATGTTTTAATCTTAACTAAGGACCAAAAATGTGCTAGGTCCTAGGGTTCATATGAAAAATAAAGCTAAATGGAGGGTATTAGTAATATAAGAACTTAATTTCATTATTTTTTTATTTTAACACACAAAAGGAATAACACATTGTTGCAGCAGGTGTATTTTCCAAATTGTTAGAAATTGTTTCAATCCCACGAAATCAGTGTGATAAAAACAGGAAAGTCTTATTGATTGCATAGGCTACTTGGACATGCTGTAATTTAAGTAATTGTGACTTAACGAAACATCAAAGAATCTTAAAAGCAAAAGCCCCTGGTTTATTTTACCATCGTTAACTATGAAACAGATTTGTTTTAAATTCTCTCAATCTTGGATGGTTTTCCCAGAGTAAATGATTTACTAATACATATATTTTTTTTTTTTTTATCACCCTCGAAATAGAAGATTTTCCATCCAACTATTGGCATCCAGTAAATGCTAATAACCTAAGAATTTCACTATGCAGAAGGGCAATCTAAAGAATGAATTACTTGTTCCACAGGTAATTCTGCCAGCACACAAAAGAACAGGGAAAGGAGGGCTGGGTGGTTCTTTTGATTACAAATAAGAGAGGCCCTCCCTTATTTTATCCTTTGCCTCATCCTGGAAAGAAGATGGAAACGTAACGCAAAGCATCCTGGTCCTTGCTCATTATGATTCTGTAAAGTCCTGCCATTTAGGAAATGTGTCTCCATTTCCGTGGAGATGAAGCAGGAGGTCAGGCTGAGCTTTAATCAAAGGTATCTCACTGCTGGAGTGGAAAGGCTCCCCTCCCCTTCTACATGTGGCTTTAATTTGGTTGCTTTCTTTTTTTTATAAGTGCCCAAAGCCATGTCAAGGGCCTGACTGTGGCTGCCATTGCCTTAATCCCTGTAGTTGACCAAGTACACTGATGTTGTCATAGATAATTTACTCTTGCAATATTTTTCTGCTAAACCAAAAGAGATTTTGTTACCCATGCACTATCAAAACTACATGGAGGACTCGCCCCTTATTAAGAGATGCCAGGTTATTTGAGCTGACATTTATAATGTAGCCCTAGTGATGAGCAGTCGCCATGCCTGGCAGGTAGAACTCTCAGGACACTGTGCTACAAGGAGTATTAGCCTGCTCCTAGGGAAGTCTATTGTGCTATCATCCTGTTTCATTCAGGGCTTTTCACTCCCCTCACTGGCCATAGGTCCCTGTCATAGTCTCTTCCCTCACCCGTGCCCTACCATCACCCCAACTGTACATACATATTCATTCTTATGCTCTTTCTCTCTGTGTTAGAAGGGACCTTAGAAACCTTCAACTCCTGTGTTGAAACTTTTTTATTTTTAATAAAAATCTTTTTTTTCTTTAAATCGTACTTTAGATGAAGGTTTACAGAACAAACTAGTTTCTCATTAAACAGCTAGTACACATACGATTTTACAACATTGGTTAACAACCAGACCAACATGTCAACACTCTCCTTTTTCAATCTTGGGTTCCCTATTACCGGCTTTCCTGTCCCCTCCTGCCTTCTAGTCCTTGCCCCTGGGCTGTTGTGCCCCTTTAGTCTTGTTTTGTTTTATGGACCTGTCTAAACTTTGGCTGAAGGGTAAACCTTGGGAGTGACTTCATTACTGAGCTAAAAGGGTGTCTGGAAGCCTTACTCTCGGGGTTTCTCCAGTCTCTGTCAGGCCAGTAAGTCTGATCTTTTTTTGTGAGATCGAATTTTGTTCTACATTTTTCTCTAGCTGTGGCCAGGACCCTCTATTTTGATCCCTATCAGAGCAGTCAGTGGTGGTAGCTGGGCACCATCTCACTGAACTGGACACAGTCTGGTGGAGGCTGTGGTAGATGTGGTCCTTTAGTCCTCTGGACTAATCTTTCCATTGTATGTTTAGTTTTCTTTATTCTTCCTTGCTCCTGAAGGGGTGATACCCGTGGAGTATTTTAGATGGCTGCTCACAGGCTTTTAAGACCCCAGACACTACTCAGTAAAGTAGCATGTAGAACATCTTCTTCATGAACTATGTTTGCCAACTGAGCTAGATGTTCAGAGGGAGAAACCTTTTATTTTCCAGTGTCCTAGATGCGATTTTACACTACGTAGAAATTGTTGATTTCCTTCTGAGAAACCTCGGAAGTTAAAAGCATTGATAAATCAGGTAGTCGTTGGGCTAAGCAGAGCATCACAGCACTACAGGGTAGGATACCTCCCCTCTGTTGACATTGGCTATCCCACTTAAGTTTTCCTCTTCAATTTAGAAGTCTCTGGGATGCCACTAAGGTGCAGGACTATATGCATTCTAAATAAAACTTGATTTCTAATCATTAAGTTCTAACGAAACCTTTGTTCTTTAGTCATAGGAAATGGCTGTGAGTGGCGCAGCCCACCCAAGGCAAAACCAGGGGGAAGATGATCCTGTCATTGTCCGTGACCTCCCTCACCTTTATCAGCTCACCCTTCTCAAGCACCTTTTCTTCCCTATTCTTCCTTTTGGCTGGCTGTTGAAAGCCTGCTAAAAAAATAAAAAACCAAACCAGTTACTGTCCGGTAGATTCTGACTCAGAGTGAATCCATGTATGTTAGAGTAGAACTGTGCTCCATAGGGTTTTCATGGCTATGACCTTTCAGAAACAGATTACCAAGTCTTTCTTCTGAGGTGCCTCTGGGTGAGTTTGCACTGCCAACCTTTTGGTTAGTAGCCCAGAGTTTAACCATTTGCACCACTGGATCATTTATGCCAGTTTAAATTAGGGAGGTTTGCAATTGAAAATTGACAACTAACAAAGGGAACCAAGAAAGCACTATGCGTGACCTTTTGTGCATGACCTTTGGAAGGCTGCTTACCTGTATTCTAAATAAAATCTCCAAAGTGTCCCCAAAGATGTTGTCCAGAATTCGAAATGTTCAAGAGGGCTAAGACCTTCTCAGTACCTTCTTCTCCCTTCACTTTAGTCTTTTCCTAGTGAAATGCCTGTCCCTTTGCTAAATGCCTTAAACTATAGACTCCTTAAAAGATTAAGTAATAGTGCTTCAGGGAATACAAAGATCTATTCCTTTAATGCCATAAATATTCCCTCCACACTCTTTAGTCACATATATCACTTGCTTTCACTATACAACATCTAGACATTTTAAAACCAATTACCAGAGCCAGAACATTAGATTGCCTGAGCATCCTAGTAGCTCTGTCTCATGTCCCAGCAGTTAGCTCGGCAGCCTGCCCAATACCAATGGAATCAAAGTCAGATTCTTGACTGATCATAGACAGGTCTTGCCCTGTCTACCCTGGTAACGTCCTTGTTCTTTCTCTGTTTCTATATTCTTGTATTTGTTAGGACTCTTAGTAGAGAAAGGAAAATTAGATTCAGAGGGAAGGAAATAATCTGTTGTTAAAACACAGGGGTATCCCAGAATCTACCAGTCGCTCCTTGGAAACACTATGGGGCAGTTCTACTCTGTCCTATAGAGTTGCTATGAGTCAGAATCAACTCAAAAGCAATGGGTTTGTTTTTGTCTTTGTTTTTTTAATCTCAGAAACCAAGAAAATGTTGACCAGCAGATGAAAATAAAGGCAGAGACTCAGATAGAATGGAACCTGGAGGGTGGTAGAGTTCCTCATCCCATCTCTGCTCTGTGTTCTTCAATCATTCTCTTCTATCTCTAGCTCCAGCTCTATCTCAACAGGTATCATCTCTGCTCCTTAAGTCAGAAAACCACAACCACTGAGTGGTCTGAGTTTTACATTGTTTCACTTCTGTCATCCAGACAAAGATGAAACCATCCTTCTCAGACCAAACTTTAAAATTCAGGCAAAGATTCTGTCTGGCCTATGTAGGTACCCTAATCTTAGGCCATAATCTCTGTTCAGAAGGTGTACTCACAGGTCACTGCTCCGGTTGGCCACGTAGTGTTTAAAACTGAGTAGGTAGTTATGGCTGACTGAATAGTGGCCTTCAAAGATATTCAAGCCTTAATCCTAGAACCTATGAATGCTACCCTATGTGGCAAAAGTGACTTTGCAGATGTGCTTAAGTTAAGAATCTTGAGATAGGAAGATCACCCTAGGTTATCCAGGTTGAGCCCTAAATGTAATCACAAGTGCCGTTAGGATAAAGAACAGGGAGATCAGACTTTCAAGGAAAGGCCTGTAATGACAGAAGCAGAGATGGGTGTCATGTGCTTTGAAGATGGGGGAAGGGGTCACAAGCCAAGGAATACAGGCAGCCACTACAGGCTGGAAAAAAACAAGGAAATAGATTCTCTCTTAGGGCCTCTGGAGGGAGTGCAGCCTGATGACAGTTTGATTTTAGCCCAATGAAACTCATTTCAGATGTCTGGACTCCAGAACAGTAAGAGAATGAATTAGTGTTGTTTTAAGACAGGAAATTTGTGGCAATTTATTACAGTAGTTATAAGGAACTCATATAGTAGTTCTTAAAATACAGGGGGAGTCCCTGGGTGGTACAAATGGTTAATGTGCTCAGCTGCTAACTGAAAAGTTGAAAGTTTGAGTCCATTCAGAGGTGTCTTGGAAGAAAGGCTGGCTATCGACTTCTGAAAAATCTCCCAGTAAAACCCTATGGAGCACAGTTCTATGCTGACACACATGGGGTTGCCATGAGTTGGAATGAGCTGAGGCAAATTTTTTGTTGCTGTTGTTCTTGTTATTTTAAACTGGTAAAATACAGGGAGGGGTGGCAATGCCTAGGAAGTGAATTTTTGGTATGGCTTTGATCCGTCAATTCAGATACATGCAAAGAAAGTACATCATGATTGAACAGTTAGATGCAAATCTCTCTGGTTTACATGGGAAAAGTCCAAAAGTAGCCAAATTGGCTATAAATGGTCATAAGAGAAGTTTAAAGAGAAACCAAGTATGAAGGGAAAACACTTGAAGAAAGAAGCGTAAGGTACTACAAAGATCACTAAACTGGAAATAAGGTTCTGTCCCCAGCTCCCCAAATCTAGTTACAGTGTAGGGTAGGTCTTCTGAGCTCCTTAGGCTTTGTCTAGGCATCTTTACATGAGGGTTTAGGTGTCATAATCCCAAGTGGCCTCCTCCAGCTCTAGCGTTCTCTGATCCTCAAACCACTGCCTAGATTTCGGCCTAGGTTCTGCAGCGTTAGCTCCTGTGCTTCAATATGGTAGCTGTATTGACACAAAAGAAACCCTGGTGGCTTAGTGGTTAAGAGCTATGGCTGCTAACCAGAAGGTCAGTAGTTCAAATCCACCAGGTGCTCTTTGGAAACCCTATGGGGCAGTTCTACTCTGTCCTATAGGGTCACTATGAGTTGGAATTGACTAGACGGCAACAGGTTTTTTTTTGGTCTCGTTTTTATTTTTATTGACACAAAATCCTGTAAAACTACTACGGAAAACCTCCAGATAGCCATGTATATAGCCTTAAGGAATATTTAGTGAAAAAAAAGAACACAAGAAGCCAAAGGCAAAACCCTTGAGTCAGCCCTGGAAGAAATCTTCACAATGGACTTACAACTGCTTACAGAAGCATCTGTGACTATTCCTCAAGGAAACCTAGAGACAGCTCTGCAGAGATGAAGTACAACACAAATCCATCAACACTTCTAGAGGGAAAAGTACATTCCCTAGAGATGGCAGAATTTGTTGGTGACAGAAAAGTTAGCACTTTACAAAAAAAAAAAAAAGGTAATTTCTATACTTA
The DNA here is from genome assembly GCF_030014295.1 of Loxodonta africana. Taxonomy (NCBI): domain Eukaryota; kingdom Metazoa; phylum Chordata; class Mammalia; order Proboscidea; family Elephantidae; genus Loxodonta; species Loxodonta africana. Next base: position 71,685,025 of record NC_087349.1, on the reverse strand, counting down.
TGGAAATAAATTGAAAATAAACAGATGTGCCTGGAATTGGCAAATTGAAATTTCTTTGTCCTAAATTCCCCGCCTGTGTTCCTTTTGTTGGCTAAAATCCTAACAAAAGTTACTCGTTATTTGAATCCTTATAACAAAAATGTGGTCATAAATTGTGCTTTCAATAGACCCAAATCATCTGCACAATTCTATCATCCATTTGGAAATAGATTTTTGTTCTGCCCTGAAACTACAAAAAAAAAAAGAGAAACCGTGTAAGTCAGTTCAACTTTGCGTTCAGTTGAGTATAAAAGAACCCAACCTACAGTGGTTTAACCAAACAGGAGCAAACTCTTCTCTCATTAGAATAAATCCACAGGTAGGCAGTTCAGGGTTGGTCCAAGGACTCCACAGCGGCATCAGTGTCTCAACTCCTATCCTTCTGCTCTGTCATCCTTAGCAGATGACTTTCATTTACATTGTTGACCCATGGGCCCAAGATAGCTGGTTCTCCTTCAACTCACTCTGCCTTTTAGGCAAGAAAAAGAAGCAAACGCAAAATAAAAAAGATGAAAGGTATATTATTCTCTTTCAGAAGCTTTCCTGAAAACATCTGCTTACATTACATCACCAGAACTCTGTCCCTCTTTATCCACCCCTAGGTGCAAAAGAGCCTGGGCAATGCAATTTTTTTTTTTTTTTTTAATTAGGATATATTTCTCTGTTAAAGAACATCAGAACATCAGAAAGTAGAGGAGAATGGATACTGGGTAGACAACTAAAATGCCTGCCATACTGTGAAAAATTGTCAACAGTTTTATTTGCCTCAGTGAAGTTGATCGTTAAGGCTTCTCTTATTGGTCTAAATAGTAGGCTATAGTAGTACAGTGTATTCATTAAGAATCTTTTGGTTGTAAAAGAATTAGACTAACTGATAGACTTAGGCAAAAAAGGGGGGGATGGTGAAGTTTTAGAAGTATACTATGGTGTTTCATAAAAGGGAAGAAAAGTTTGAATAACCTACTCTTAGAAAAGGATGTAGGGATGCTCTAGGGGCATTTTGGATTTTTTCTCTACAAATCTGCCAATAACAGGAACAGATCACATACTATGTCATATAAAACAGCGCCCTAAAATTGCAAGATGATAACTGCCAGCTCGTGTCACAACTGGGTTTTTATTAGGTCATTGACTCATTCTATCAGGCCAGCATTTTCTGAAAGATAGGGTGTATGATAGTGTCCATTAATCCCTTGGTGAACATCCCATTGCCTTGTCACTTTTGCTGTGAAGGAAATTTGGAGGTGATATGTTTACTATGACAGTGTATACTGACCTTCAGTAAGCTCACAGATGGCGGTGCAGAGAAATAAAAGGAAGAAAAAGAAAATCCAAATCCAGACTATGCATCTCGTTTCTGGTAGTGAAAAATCTCCGATTTTCCCACTGACGGGAGGGACCCAACTTAATTGACCTAGTTACCAGGTACTCAGAAGGCCCCTTTGAGATTTGGTGCTAGACTGGGGTTCAGGATTGGGTGTGGGTGTTGCTGCTTGAACAATTGGGCACTCAGCAATGATAGTAGAAATTCAGACCTAAAGAGGGGAAATTCACACAGATGAGCTCATAGTATGCATAGTATCTCGCTTTGCCACTATGCCTGCCTTGTTCATAAACCCACTGATTAAGTGTCATACTAGTTAATAAAGGCAAATAACTGACATTATAGGCCAGCCTGTCTACCTATTTACTACTAGTCTCTTCTATTGTGAAAGTCTCCTGATAAGCTTACACAAGATACAATTGTTTTTAATGCCCTCAGATCATTCTGAGAGATCCATCCGCACAAGTGCATTCCTCCATCCCTTAACTTCTTTGTCACCAATACTCTAATCTTGTTCTTCTCCAACTTGAAAAAATTACCCCTTTGCTGTCAAGTAGATTCCAACTCATAGTGACCCTACAGGAGAGGGTACAACCACACCATAGGGTTTCCAAGAAAGGGCTGGTGGATTCAAACTGCTGACCTTTTGGTTAGCAGCCAAATGCTTAACCACTGCTCCACCACAATTACTATTGCCTATAAATCATCATAGATTCTGATTTTAAGTCAAATTTCCTTATATGCAAAGTAAACTGCAAAATGTTATGCTTGGTGTTCTGGCCGCGAAAAGGCTTAATTTTCTCTACTGTCCTTCAGGGCCACTCCGACCTGGAGCTATAGCACTGCAAACCACTTCCAGTTCATGTCAGTATTTCACATAAAACCATCTATTAACCAGTTTTTTATCTTTATTCTAGAGGTCATAGGAAATTACCCATGAGGCCGCCCACAAGTACGGACTGAGGAATTCATGGCAATGTGAACAATGGGAACGTGTGTGACCTGATTGTGAAATAATCTGTTTTCTGGATCTGATTTGCCAATGGAAGGTTACTAGTTACCTAAGGTAAGTATTAGTACTTAGTAACAATAATGCTTTCATTTCTGTCAAGATAAGTATGCAGTGCACAAGTGATGGTAAAGTAATCTTGGAAAGCAAAAGCCCTCATTGCAGCCATTTTCTGACCAAAGATGCCACATATAAGCCTGTAACAGCAATCAGCTCCCTGTAGGTCACTGAGAACATGTTGTCATATGAACCAGCTGGAATTTATCTGGGGAGTCAACAAATGTACCAAGAATTTCCTAAAGCTTTGTGGATTTTAGACGCTGGCACTTCACTGGCTCTGACGATAGAGGGTAAATGAGTGAACATGAATGTGTCACTCCAGCTCGCCTGAAGGCTGTGTCTCACTTAGATTATCAAAGGCACTGGCCAGACGTCCTGTCATCCCCTGTGCTTTGTACAATGCCAAGTATACTGCAGATGGCTCCCCAACAGCTAAATAATAACAGCGTCTAGCTTTCATGGGCTATCTGCAGTACAGTCATTCTTTATACTCACTCTATTAACTGCTGTTATCTCTGCTCTTGGTGAGGAACAGTGTCACAGGTGACAAGATGGACAAGATGGACCGGGTAAGAGACATCTTCAGAAATAGAAATCCTTGCTCCCAATCATTTCAAACTGTTACAGCATTTGACTGGAGCAAAGCATAAAGAAATTTAGCTGCTTGTCCTTTATGCTAGTTGTAAAATTTATAACCACCCCTTCACCTGCATTTTCTTTGAGATCCTATCAGCCTTTGAGGACTAACATGACATAGTGCTGCTCAACTATAATAATGTAATGGTCAAGACGAATTTTCTGCTTGGAGGAGACCATCTCATTTCAATATGCTGTGACATCTTTTGGAAACCAATATCCTCTATAACAGGAAATGGTTGCAGATCAAGGGCAATCATTTCTATGATTTATGAGCAGTGCAAGCAGATGGTTTTTTGAATATTTGGCCTTTTCCCAAAAACCTCATGCAAGCTAAGCTGCCGTATCTTGCTGCATGAAAAGCCTTTGCTTCCAGGTAAGTGGCTGAGGTGACTTGGAATCTGCCTTTGTACTTGAAAACAGGAACAGAAGATGCTGCTTACCTGATGAAAGCCAAGGGAACTCTTCCTCCACCCCCTCACACCCCCCACAGCTAGTAGTAATCCAAACTACAGACCAAGCTCTGTCAGCCATAAAAGAGAGAGCCAGATACCCAGCCTGGAAGGTGAAGATGTCTCACTTTGCCATGGTCATTAGATTATCAATTTTCTCCTCTGAGGACATGTGTGATTCACAGGGAACACTAATAGCTTGGCAAGAATTAATTACAGCCCTGATAAAGGTGACCTCCAAACAAAGGTAAAAGGCAAACAGTCTTTTGTGTGGGGCACCTAAGAGCTTAAAAAGCTTTGCTAGGATTCCAAACAGAATTTTGAGAAATACTGTCTGATTACAAAGGAGCATGCAGGGTTGTTTTAAGTGAAAGGCCAGAGTGAGTGAGACTTTAGCCTGAGCCAAGACAAGAAACTATATTAGATGCACTATTCAAATTTTGAAACTCTAAGGCCTTCAATTTAATTTGGTTGATCTTTTCTCAGGTCACAAAACAGGAATTTTGATTGACGGCACTGGGTTTTTTGGGTTTTTGACTAATGATTGACCGTGGAGCAAGATATTCCATTTTATTTCATTTCAGCACCAGAAGACTTGGGAATGTTGCACACATAAGTAAAGGCAGCGAGCCAGGGGGAACTAAAGCAGGAACCCGCAAAAGTGACATTCTCTAACTAAGCCAACATACCTGATAATGCAGGAGTCCCTGAGTGGTGCTTATGGCTAAATGCTCCACTACTAGCTGAAAGATAGGCAGTTGAATCCACCCAGAAGGGCCTCAGAAGATGGGCCTGGTGATCTGCTTCTGGAAGTTCACAGCCTTGAAAACCCTAAGGAGCAGGTCTTACCCTGCACACATGGAGTCGCCATGAGTGGGAATTGACTCAAAGGCAACTACCAACAACAACCTAACAATGTGTCATTAATTTGAGATCCTATCTGTTGTTCTTTCTATTCTATTTGTTCCCTTGAATTCATATTGGGAAAGTATGTGAAGTGATCTAAATTAGTCTTTAATGATCCTACATTCTTTCCCGTAGCAATGTAACCCCTTCCTCTCCTTCAGTTTCTCAGCTGCCAGCCACATAGTTCACGGTTCCTTCCGTAAACAGAGGTTTGCACTGATCAGTTTATTTCCACAGCTCCACGGGCCTAAAAGCAGAAGCCTCTTTAAGAATGCAGACTTGAACCTCTGTAAGAGGCCTGAGAATTTTCAGTTCTGCTAATATTCTTTTTATTCCACAAGCTCTTCACTTATCTATTAATTATTCACTCATATATCAATTTAACAAATGTTTATTCATTACCTGTACCATGCTAAGGGCAGTGTTGGACTCACAGCTCAGAGCGAACAAGGCCCACCATGTCTTCCTGAGGCTTACGTAATTTTTTTTATCTGCTTAAATTAGTGTTATTTAGTTTTGCCTTTTATAATTTTTTGACTTATTTTACTAATTTCGTTTCTTCTTATTTATAATAAAAAAATTAAAACTATGAATTTGCCTTTGATTACAGCTTTAATGGTACACCACTAGTTTTTGTGCTGAGTGTTCTCCTTGCTATTGTTTTGTATAATTGTTGACTTCAATTTATCTTGACTTAAGAGTTTAAGAAGGGCTGGTTTGCATATATATTTGTTTAATTCCAAATGGCTGTAGATATTTCATTTATTTTTAATTTCTGGTTCATTTTGCATTATGGCCAGAGAATATAGCCACTATAATTATGATTTCTAGAAATTGTTATGGTTGCTTTGTGGCCTAATAAGGAGCTTGCAAGTATTTTCTCCAGGTCTCTAGATGGTCTTTTCATCCACTTAGAGGATCTTTCATAGAGAAAAAAAAATTTTAATTTTGATGAAGTCTGGTTTATCAGTTTTTACTTTTATGATTTGTGCTTTTGGTGTGAAGTATAGCTCTAAATCTCAAAGATTTTCTAATATTTTTTTCTGAAAGTTTTATACTTTCAAGCTTTACATCTAAGTTCATGATTCATTTTGAGTTAATTTTGGTATGGAGGAAATGGTGCTAACAAAACTCAAAGACCACTGGAGCCATAGAAACAGGGCTACCCAATTGGAGTTACAGTCAAGAGGAAAAATCTGTGGCAATGCAGGAGGAGCTTGAGGAAATATCCCAACCTTTCTGCCCTCCTCTTTAGATTTCCTCTCATGTCTCCAGGTATCAAGACTCCACGAGAAACCAGGAAAGGGAACTCAGGTGATCTAGGCCACAGAGGTCAGCCTCCTATAGTACGGAGGTTGAAAAGGCCGTTGAGACCTACCTCTTTTACGCCTTGCCTCACGTTTTCTTGGCCAATTATTTTATTCTGGCCGTGATTATCGCAACCAGCTGCAGCAATAACTCTTTTACTCAGACTTATAGCATGTCTCTTATACCTCTTTGCCTCTACCTGCATGAGATACCTGAGGAGCCTGCTTACCACTCTGCAGTGTTCTCAAACTGTACATGCAAAGAAGTAAGCAGCCATTAGTGCAACCCTTGACCAGTGGTGGATGGGAGTCAGGAGACAAATTATATCTTCCATGTCTTGAACAAACAATTCTGAGGCAAGTTCTACACAGTTCTTCAGAGGGTTCTGGATAGATTGGGTCCCAGATGCCCATAGCAGTAACCAAGCTCAAGCTTAATAACTCCATTCTTGTGTTAGATTTACATTCTCTGTTTTGCTGCTTCAAGTCCCTTGACTCCTGTTCTCTGGAATCACTTCCCAAAATAAATTACTTTCATGTATCCTTTTTATTAGGTTTTACTTTTGGAATTAACCCACAATAAGATAGGCTAAGAATGGATGGCTCTGGAGAAGCAAAAGGAGACTAATCAATCCAGCAGTCCACCATTCTCCCATGTGACACAGGGGAAAGTAACCCCATTTTCAAATCCAGGTGTAAATTCTGGTTAGCCTGCAGTTATGGTTTAGAAATGGACATGTGAACCAATTTTGGTCAATGATAAGAGAGGAAAAGTATGCTGTTATGTATTATAGTGTAAGGGCAAACCATAACACAAGGGTAGTTCTAAACAGACAGCCTAAAATGTGAAGCTGTAAAACAATGCATGTTTCCATTGGGTTCAAAACATAACTCTAAATGAGTAGGTAAAAACATACACCATCACTCCAACGATCTATCAACTCACACACTGCTGGTGCCACAGTCACAGATGTGAGCTGGGGCCCAGCAACTTGAGAAAAGGAGGAAGGAAGAAGAAAAGCTTGTGGTTGCCAAAGTCCAAGAGGCAGGTAAGTCCAAGACTTATATTAGTTGTTTTTGAAAGATGTAGTTTGATTCTCTCATAGTTTAGTTGTGCACACTCAGTTCTGATTCCATAAGAGAAAGGTAATGTTGTAAGCCAGGGCTCGGCAAACTTTTTCCAGAAAAGTCCAAATAGTGAGTATTTCACATTTCATGGGTCATGCTGTCTCTACCAAAGCAGTCATAGGAAACACATAAACAAATGGGCATGGCTATGTTCCAATAAAACTTTATTTACCAAACAGGTGGTGGAAGTGTTTGGCCTTCAGGCTGTAGTTCACTGGCCCTAGTGTAAACCAAGCAGGCTTTTGATGCCATCTCAGAAAAAAAACAATTGTATCTCAATTAATACTTCAAAATGTGAAAGATTTCATCAGTAAATAAACTACTAACTATCCAAAGACTGTCTCCAAAAAAATTTTATCTTCTTACTTTTATTTTCTCTTACTTAATAATACTAGCTTTCTAGTGGTTGTATTTCTAGAAAACATTCATATCAGTAAAATACTGCCTAATTGATATTTTAATTTATTCATCCCACAGAAAATGTCCTATCTCACTCAGAAATAATTTCCACACCAAAAAATGAAGTTGAAGGCACAAGACCTGAAAACCTATCATGAAAGTCCATTAATTAAAAAAAAAGAAACCTACTAAAGAAAAATACATTTGTTCAAGTACAATCACATAACTAAACCAAAAAGTAGTCTCCTAGAGATAACCTTATGTTAAAAGATTTTTTATGTTTTCTTGAGAGCCTTCCATGCTGAAATTTCTAAAAGCCTATTGGCTACACACAGTGGCAGGATGCAATAGCGATTTAACAACCCCAGGTAAGATTATATAACAAAGCTAGGATATGAAGGAGTGTATTTCTTATCCAGTGGTAAGCAATTTGCAATTGCACAAATTAGAATTTGGTCAGGACCCAGGAGCTAATTGCAATACCAGGCAGAGTGTACTCAGGGTTTAATTTACATCAAATAGAAAAGAAAGGGCTTCCAGTACCAGGCACTGATCTCTGTGCTGAAATGCTGTAGCTTTTCCTAAAGCAAAATAACATACTACCAACATCATTGTTCAGTAGCACCATAGATATCTCTGTGGGAATTTTCTAACAAATTACTGACAAGAGTTGGCCCTATTTAATCTGTAATCATGAATGCCATCGGTACCGATGGTTAGCAGACTATAAAACCAAAAAATAGCACACACTCTGGTCTTGTTCAGACTAAATTATAACAGAACAAGGGCCAAGTTCCAAAGTAACCTCAACTGCGTCTTTAGAGAGTCCTATATTCGTCAAAATTGTTTCTTTACTCTACTTTTCTCCTGAGAATTTAATGGGGGGGAAAAAAAAGGTAATTCCTTTAAAGCTAGGAATTTATTTTTATCTGATGAGTCAAAATTTAGCTCTTCTCTATCAGATTATGTAGGTTTTTTTTTTTTTCCTTATCAACACTCAAATTTTCTATCGAAGAGTGTTGACTTATCTCTGACATCTTCTTTAGACATTCTGTAAATTGAATCAGCTTATCATGTGTAGATGTTGGCATCCAGCAGTTTATGGTTGGATAGTAAAATTTAGACAGTTTTGAACAGATGCACAAAGAACATAAAAACCGCTAACCAAAGATCAAACCGTTTTGATGCTGATGAGCAAAGGGCAGAAGTTACAAATGTATTCAGGTAGGGGAGGGGAGGGCAAGACTCCCACTGACTTCCATTTTATCACAAAAACACCTCTTGAGAAAGTGTATTGTGGAAAAAGAAGGAAGTTCAAGCCTGCGACTCGGGCGAACTGGGAGGGGAAATAGGTAAAACATAACAGATGAAAAGAGAGAAAAGTTCTAATTTAAAACACATATATGCTGCTTAAATCAATGGAAGTTAATTAAATTAAATTTATGGGAATACATTTGCTTAAGCAGAGCATAGGAGAAGTAAGTATGAATATGAAAGTTTCAATAGTCCTAAACTGATTGGGTCATGTTAAGGGTGCCATTAAATGCTGGATAAGACATTAGATGTCAAAAGAAAGACATCATACCCGTCATCCGGATAGTTCTTTGCCAGCAATGTCATACACATTGTTTTAATAAGCGTTTTAGGCTGCTTACCAAAAGGTGGGTGGTTTGAACCCACCAGCTGTTTTGCAGGAGAAAGATGTGGCAATCTGCTTCCTTAACGATTACAGTCTTGGAAACCCCATGGGGCAGTTCCACTCTGTCCTATAGGGTCACAGTGAGTCGTAATCTAATTGAATTGACTCATGGGTAGTTGGTTTTTTTAACAACCTTGTGAAGTAGGCATTTATCCCCATTTTCCTGATAGGGAAGTTGAAGAGGGATGAGAGATTCACTGAAGGCCATTTAACTAGTAAGTGGTAGAATTAAAAAAATTTTTTTTTCAGGCCTTTTAGCTCTCTCTCCATGTTTTTTCCACTCTTCCACAGCAACCTTTTTAGAATGGGCAAAGCAGTAAGATGTTACAGTAAATGCACGCCTGGACTGAAGGGAAGAACAAGTTCAAAGGCTGAAATGTTTCACTTCAGTGATCTCTATTTCCCCATGCCTTACCAGCTACTGGCTACCTGTGGAATCGTAGTAATGGTAATGACCCAGATTTGACCAGTTTTGCCCTACTTACATTGCATGTACCCCACCCCCCTTTGCAGACTCCTCCATGTGATTCTCGAGTAGGCGGTTAGGGGTGGAGGGGCCTCACGAGTTCTCATGAGCTGCCCTCTGCTGTCTTGCAGTCCTGCCTCTTCATCGATGCTCCCTGGCTGTGGAACCACGTGAAGATAGTGCCTTTCAGTGGCACTGTTACAAGTGTACTCCACGAGAATACTGCTGTTGTGCCAAAAGTGCCACTCCTGAAAACCTCCCAGAACAGTAAACCCTCAGGGACTCAAAGAGATGCGGAGAAGTCTCCCTCTGTGATTTAGGCCACAGTTTGTAACTTGGGGTAAAACCAAAGTGGTATCTCTTTCCCTGTATCTCAGAGTCGGTCATGGAAACCATTCTCTAACTTCTGGCTAAGGTCCCTAACCAAAATACAAACCCAGTCATCCAGTCAATTCATTCTCATAGAGACACTATAGGGCAGAATAGAACTGCCCATAGGGTTTCCAAGGCTGTAAAGATTGCCCCATGTAGTGGATGGTGGGCTCAAGCTGCCTACCTTTTGGTTAGCAGCCAAGCACTTTAACCAATGTGCCACCAGGGCTCCTCTACGATCCCCAGGTGGAGCAAATGGTTTGTGCTGGACTCTGAAGCTACAGGTTGATGGGTTTGAACCCACCCAAGTGATTTAGAAGATAGGCTTGGTTATGTGTTTTCATCTGGATTATAGCCAAGAAAACTCTATGGAGCCAGTCCCCTCTGTAACACATGAGGTCCCCATGGGTCAGAAAAGACTGGAGGGGCAACTAACAACTTTTTGCTCTAGGGCTCAGGCAGGGACCGTATGACGGGCAGGCACCACACATCCCTCCTCATCTCAATTTCTTTTTCAGTTGACCAAGCAAACTGTTACCTCCATAAGCCAAAAAAAAAAAAAAAAAGATTTATAGAAATCCAAATTAACTGCAAATGAACCTACCAACCAGGATGGCAGACATGCCCACACAGATCTGAATTTCAATTTAGTCCCAAACTTAGATCCCTATTTCACTTAGATGAGTGACATACGATGATGGAGTCCTGGAAAACAGAACAAATTAGGAGAGAAAATATTCTTTTTTGTAATACCTTTTTTTTTTTTTTTTGCTTTTTAGAAGATCCCATTCAAACCATCATTCAGAGAGTATGTTTAAATACTCATGTCTTATACCCTCCATGCATCTGTCAGTTTGTTGCACTGTGGTGGCTTGCGTGTTGCTGTGATGCTGAAAGCTATGCCACTGGTATTTCAAATACCAGCAGGGTCATCCATACTATGGAGCTTCCAGACTAAAACAAACTAGGAAGAAGGAGCTGTCAGTCTACTTCTGAAAAAATTGGCCAGTGAAAACCTTATGAATAGCAACGGAACATTGTCTGGTATAGTTTTGCGTCCTCAAAGTTGAGTAGACCTTAATGACATGAATGGACTCAAGCTTTCAGGGCCTTATTTGCTGATGTGGCATGACTCAAAATGAGAAGAAACAGCTGCAAACATCCATTAATAACCAGAACTTGAAATGTATGAAGTATGAATCTAGAAAAACCGGAAATCATCAAAAATGAAATGGAATACATAAAAATCAATATCCTAGGCATTTTGAACTGAAATGGACTGGTATTGGCCATTTTGAATCTGATAATCATATGGTCTACTATGCCAGGAATGACAAATAGACGAGGAATAGCATTACATTCATCTTAAAAAAGAACATTTCAAAATCTATCCTGAAGTACAACACTGTCAGTGATAGGATAACACCTGGATGCCTACAAGGAAGACCAGTTAATACAACCATTATTCAAATTTACGGACCAATTGCTAATGCCAAAAGATGAATAAATTAAAGATTTTTAGCAACTTCTGCAGTCTGAAATTGAATAAACATGCAATAAAGATGTATTGATAATTACTGATGATTGGAATGCATAAGTTGGAAACAAAGAAGAGGAAGTGGTAGTTGGAAAATACAGCCTTAGTGATAGAGGCAACACCGGAGATGACATGATAGAATTTTGCAAGACCAATGACTTCTTCATTGCAAACACCTTTTTTCACCAACATAAATAGCAATTACACACATGGACCTTGCCAGATGGAATACACAGGAATCAAATCAACTACATCTGTGGAAAGAGATGATGGAAAAGCTCAGTATCCTCAACCAGAACAAGGCCAGGTGCTGACTGGAACAGACCATCAATTGCTCATGTGCAAATTCAAGTTGAAGCTGAAGAAAATTAGAACAAGTCCATAAGAGACAAAATACAACCCTGAGTATATTCCACGTAAATTTAGAGACCATGTCAACAATAAATTGGACACATTGAATGCTAATGATGGAAGACAAGATGACTTGTGGAATGACATCAAGGGCACCATACATGAAGAAAGCAAAAGATATTAAAAAGACAGGAAAGAAAGAAAACACCAAAATGGATGATAGAGGAAACTCTGGAACTTGCTCTTGAACATAGAGTAGCTAAAAAGCAAGGCAGAAATGATGAAGTAGAAGAGCTGAACAGAGATTTCAAAGGGCAGCTCCAGAAAACAAAGTATTACAATAAAATGTGAAAAGACATGGCGGTAGAAAACCAAAAGGGAAGAACATGCTCAAAATTTCTCAAGCTGAAAGAACCAAAGAAAAAAATCCAAGCCTAGAGTTAGTTTAAAGTCAGAAAAAGTGTGTGTCAGGATTGTATCATTTCACCATACTTATTCAATTTGTATTCTGAGCAAATAATCCTAGAAGCTGGACTGTATGAAGAATGGGGCATCAAATTTGGAGGAAGGTTCATTATCAACCTGCCATATGCAGATGACACAACTTCGCTTACTGAAAACGAAGAGGACTTGAAATACTTACTGATGAAGCTCGAAGACTACAGCCTTCAGTATGCTTTACCCCTCAACATAAAGAGTACAAAAACCTTCACAACTGGACCAATAAGCAGCATCATGATAAACGGAGAAAAGATTGAAGTTGTCGAGGATTTCATTTTACTTGGATCCACAATCAACACCCATGGAAGCAGCAGTCAAGAAATTAATGGACCCATTGCACTGGGCAAATCTGCTGCAAAAGATCTCTTTAAGGTGTTAAAAAGCAAAGATGTCACCTTGAAGGCTAAGGAGTGCCTGACCCAAGGCATGGTGTTTTCAATCACCTCATATGCATGTGAAAGCTGGACAGTGAATAAGGAAGACTGAAGAATTGACACATTTGGATTGTGGTGTTGGCAAGGAATATTGAATATACCATGGTCTGCCAAAAGAACGAACAAATCTGTCTTGGAAGTACAGCCAGAATTGAAGCAAGGATGGTGAGACTACATCTCACATACTATGGACATGTTATTAGGAGGGATCAGTCCCTGGAGAAGGACATCATGCTTAGTAAAAAGCAGAGGGTCAGTGAAAAAAGAAAGACCCTCAACAAGGTGGATCAACACAGTGGCTGCAACAATGGGCTCAAGCATAACAACAATTGTGAGGATGGCGCATGACCAGGCAGTGTTTTTTCTGTTGTTCATAGGGTCTTTATTAAGTTTGAACTGACTCAACGGTACCTAACAACAATAACAGCAGAGTTGCACTATTGAAGGACTCTACAGGGAAAATATTGAATGATACAGGAAGCATCAAAAGACAAAGGAAGGAATATACATGGTCACTGTACCAAAAAGAATTGGTCAAAGTTCAACCATTTCAGGAAGTGGCATATGATCAAGAACCAATGGCACTGAAGGAAGAAGTCCAAACTACACTAAACGAAATGGTGAGAAACAAGGTTCCAGGAATTGAGAGAATACCAATTGAGATGTTTCAACAAATGGATGCAGTGCTGGAGGTGCTCACCCCTCTATGTCAAGAAATTTGGAAGTAGCTTCCTGGCCAACCTACTGGAACAGATCCATATTTGTGCCAATTTCAAAGAAAGGTGACACAACAGAATGCAGAAATTATCGAACAATGTCATTAATATCACACACAAGTAAAATTTTGCTAAAGATCATTCAAAAGCGGCTGCAGCAGTACACCCACCAGGGATTGCCAGAAATTCAAGCCATATTCAGAAGAGGTCATGGAATGGGGGAACATGATTGCTGATGTCAGATGGATCTTAGCTAGAAGCAGAGAATACCAGAAAAATTTTACCTGTGTTTTATTGACTATGCAAAGGCATTTGACTATGTGGATGATAACAAATTATGGATACATTGCAAAGAATGGGAACTCCAGAATACTTTATTGTGTTCATGAGGAACTAGCAATATAGACCAAGATGCAGTCATTCAAATAGAACGAGGGGATACTGTGTGGTTTAAAGTCAGGAAAGGTGTGTGTCAGGGTTGTACCTTTTCACCATACCTATTCAATCTGTATGCTGAGTGAATAATCTGAGAAGCCAGACTATATGAAGAACGGGGCATCAGGATTGGGGGGAGACTCATTAACAACCTGCAATATGCAGATGACACACCTTTATTTACAGAAAGTGAAGAGGACTTGAAGCACTTACTGATGAAGATCAAAGACTACGGCCTTCACTATGGATTGCACTTCAGCATAAAGAAAACAAAAATCCTTACAAATGGCCCAATAAGCAACATCATAAAAAACAGAGAAAGGATTGAAGTTGTCAAGGATTTCATTGTACTTGGATCCGCAATCAACACCCATGAAAGCAGCAGTCAGGAAATCAAAGGACACGTTGCACTGGGCAAATCTGCTGCAAAAGACCTTTTAAAGTCTTAAAAAGCAAAGATGTCACTTTGAGCACTAAGGTGAACCTGACTCAAATCATGGTATTTTCAATAGCTTCAAATGCATGTGAAACTGCACAATGAATAAGAAGACCAAAGAAAAATTGATGCCTTTGAGTTACGGTGTTGGCAAAGAATATTGAATATACCATGGACTTCCAGAAGAACAAACAAATCTGTTCTGGAAGAAGTACTTTGGACATGTTATCAGAAGAGACCAATCCCTGTGGAAAGGCATCCTGCTTGGTAAAGTAGAGGGTCATCAAAAAAGAGGAAGACCCTCAACAATATGTATTGACACAGTGGTTGCAACAACGGGCTCAAGCATAACTATGATTGTGAGCATAGTGCAGTGTTTTGTTCTGTTGTACGTAGGGTTGCTATGAGTCGGAACGAGCTCAATGGAAACTAACAACAATAACAACATGCCTTCTACCGTACATTGATTTATCTGTAACTTTAAATGCCAGTCCAGTAAGTTTAGAACAGTTTTACCCCAAGTCGGGGGAGGGGAAACTACTAGCCTGGGTGGAAACTAGAGGGACTTGATTTCAGTTCAGTATCAGAAAGAATTGTAACAATTAAAGCTGTCCAATACGCTAATGGGCTGTTGTAAGAAAATGTTTTTGTTCATATTGGCACTTGAGTAAAGGCTATGGATAAAGCAGTCAGGGTGTTGTAAAAGGAATTTGCACATAGAATAGGACATTGGACTCATCCAAATATCCTTCAACTATAGGACGATTCTATTTTACAGTATTACTCTTTGCAAAATATTATTCTTTGGATTGCTTAATGGGGTTTGATTAATTTGTTTTATATACATTAGCACTTCATTAACCAAATAGAAAATATTTTTTTTGTGATAGTGTATGTCTTTCTTAAACAAACACCTAATATTGGAATGTTCTGAAAGTCATTTTTATCAACACATCAACCTCAGGGCAGTTTGGAAGGCAAAAGCATTGAGTGGTACATTTAATTGGATATTATATAGCTGCTATCTCTTTGGCATCATGTGTGGACGTGATTTAGTTTTTTTTCATAGCTATCTTCATGCAATTTTTTTTTTTTTTATTCACAGCTGAATGATCTGAGCATCACAGAGACAGGTAAATTTTTCTCTTTTTCTGTATTAGGTGTGGAACACTTTCCACAACTCTGTGCCAGACACAAAACTACCACAGAAGACGAGATCTCTACTCTCACACAGGTGATGTTACCAGAGAGAGGGCAAGAGCTCCAGGAGAAATCAGATGTTTTTCAGTGATTTCCTCCTCTGCTCCATGTTAGTGAGTGGGCAGTTATGCTCAGCTAACACTGAAAACCACACCAACTGGCCTGGCATCTTGGGCATTGGCCCAGCTTAATTTCTGGAGGTCATCTCATCTGGCTAGTATAGAAAACTATACAATATTAACAGCAAGAAGAGTCTACAAGCTTTAAGAAGAAGGAGAGAATGAGAAGTACCCATACCATACCACTGCAACACCAGATCCGTTTTTGTGTGTGTGGGCTATGGAGAGTAACAACCTAGTTGGCTGCTAAAGCATGCAATGTTCTGAATCTCCACTGAAAATTCACAACAAAAAGAGGGACTATATCAGGAGTCTGGAAACATGGTTTCTAGTCTTGGATATAGAACCTTCTAGTATTCTGGGAAAGTCACTGTCATGGATTGAATTATGTCCCCCCAACAATGTGTGTATCAATTTGGCTGGGCCATGATTCCCGGTATTGTTTGATTTCTCTTTATGTTGTAAATTCTGCCTCTATGGTGTTGAGGGAGGATGGGCGGCAGCTGCATTAGTGAGGCAGGACTCAATCTACAAGATTGGATTATGTCTTGAGGCAATCTCTTGAGATATAAGAGAGAAGTGAGCAGAGAGACTGGGGGATCTCACACCAAAAAGAAAGCACTGCCAGGACCAGAGCACGTCCTTTGGACCTGGGGTCTCTGCATGAAGTGTGTAGACCAGGGAAAGACTGATGAGAAGGCAGATAGAGAAAGAAAGCCTTCCCCTGGAGCTGATGCCCTAAATTTGGACTTTTAGCCTACTGCACAGTGAGGAAATAAACTTCTCTTTGTTAAAGCCATCCACTTGTGGCATTTCTGTTATAGCAGCACTAGATGACTAAGACAGTCACCTAATGTCTTCAAATCTTAAGATCTCATACACGTATGAAAAAAGGCAGTGATATCACACATTCTGATTACCATAAAGTATTGTGGTGAGAATTAAAAGACAAAACATTGTATATTCAAAAGTGGTTATTATTTTTTGGAAAAAACAAATCAAGGGTCATTCCCATTACTAATCACGGAGGCCCAGACACCTAGTGGTGCAAATGATTTGTATTACTACTAACCTAAAAATTGATGTTGAAACCCACCCAGTGGTGACACAGAAGAACGTCCTGGTGATCTGCTTCCATGAAGATTACAGCCAAGAAAACCCTACTTTGAAACACATGGTAGAGCCATGAGTTGGAATCAATTCAAGGGCAATGGGTTTGGTGACTGAGTCACAGAGAGAAAACTCGGAGGCAGCATTTCCCAACAAGCTCTAGCAAAATAGAGTAGAATTTATGAGATTCTAATTTCCTACAGGGTCACTATGATTCAGAATTGACTGAATGGTAATGAGTTTTGCTGTTTTTTTAAAATTTCCAATTAATCACCAATAATGTTACTAACCCGGATTATAAACCAAGACTCCAGGGATAAGAGTTTTGCTTATGCTGAACACAAAATGTTTCCTACACTATTCAACATCAATATATATTTAAAGCTTTTGAATATATGCTTGACATGAAACTTACCCCCAAAAGGATGACATTTCTTGCTATGAAGAGAATTCTTAACATTTATAAAAATATTTATTTTAAAGCTTTTAACTCTAATGGGATAGAATATTAAGAGTAATAGTAGACACTCCTCTTGGCTACACAGCTTCATTCTGCTTTAACTGCTATTATTTACCTCTCTGATTGTGTTACCGAAAAAGTAAAAGCCCAATATATAAGAAAAAACATTTACAGAATTTATCGGTATTGTGTGAACTGCTCTACACATCAAAACAAATGGATAGCAGAGTTGTCCATGATTGTTGGAGTCCAGCACTCTTGGAATTGTGTCAAGGAGAATATAAACAGGCAAACACCCTGTCCACCAAAAGCCCACATGTATCCTTGGCGAGAATGAATTTCTCAGATTGTGAAACTTGCGATAGTTAATCAGCGTCACGGTATTCTGGTTCCACTTAAAAATAAAACATCTGACTCTCCTTTTCTGCAGTGAAAATGCTATTTTTTTCTGATGGTAGGGGAAAAAATACTTGAGTAACACGAATGAAAAGATGAACAATTTTTCTCTCAAAATATAGTTCCAAAAGAGAACAATTATGTTGCTTTTTTTTCCTAGTCACTGTCTTCCCTTTATGGTTACCAACAGTATTTTAGATACTCCTGTCTATCAAATTTTATTTTGAAAGACACCGAGTTTAAATTCTGTCGGTGTTGCCTGCTTCTCTAGACAGAACATGGAGAATAATGGCCAAAGCATACCTTTAAAGTCAGTGTGTTGACTTAGACACCAGCCAGCTTCCCTACAAAGGTGCTTTACGAATCATGAATCAAATAAAAAGCATAATAAAAGGATACACCTCTGGAAGTATCCATCTAGTTCCATTTGGGTGGAGAAAGACCATCTAGTCTCTCAACTCTGAAAGTATGGAAATAAAGTTTAAAAAAAAGTTTTATATTTACCTAAATCTACACATTCTTTTCTTCCCTTCACATTGTAGGGGGAATTTTTTTTTTTTTTTCACAACATGTTCTTCCTAGAATAGCCTGTGAAAAGCAACATCTTGTTTGCCCAACATTCTCAAAAGAATGGTGAGCACTTAAACATCCATTACTGCAAGCCCCAAAATAGAAGAGCAACAACTTTGATAACAATATAAATCAAACACTCACAGCCACAAAGGTTAAAAGTAATGATGAAAGTTATTCCCAAAAGTTGTCCAAGAATATTTCTAAGTGCTTTTATTGTGAGAACAGTGAAAGTCTCCTGAATTTACTGCAGTATTAAGCACAAGCACAGCTTTATTTTAAAATTCCTCGTGTGTTTCCCCATTCCTTCTCCAAACTGTTTCATCTCTGAAATTTTCTTACATCTGCAATTGAAGCTATGAAGAGTTGAAGAAAACGTGTTAAATCCCAGAAGAGATATTGTGTAGCATCTGTGCATAAGTTATTAGCAGAGGCATGAATGAGGGCAAATTTCATCCCTACACACTAATGCTCAAGGGCAAAGGCTAATAGCTTTCCCTTCTACCCTGTCTTGCACCTCAGGATGCTGTAAATTCCACCCTCTATTTCTGGGGCTTTGAGTTTCTGGCCATTGAAAGGGCCAACTCCAAAGAGGAAAATTTGAGATGTTATAAAAGCCTCAGGTGTCAATGGAGGGTTCTCCCTGGGCAAAAAAGAACAAATAATGTGGCTCCTTTACACAGACTATGGGAAGCTCATATGTCATTGGCACAATGTATTTACTCATCTTCTCTCCATATGGTACCCTCAGGGAGGACTTAAGTGTCGGGTCCCATTTGTGTCTCACCAACCTTCCCTTAATTTATTTCCTATCCAACTGTCCATCCCCATGACCCCAATCCAAGGTGTATCTTTCCTAGGGGAAAACCAACCAAACCAAACCAGTTGCCATGGAGTCTGTCATAACAAATGGCAACTCGGTGTGTTTCAGAATAGAAATGGCGTTCCATAGGCCTTTCTTCCAACGTGCCTCTGGGAGGATTTGAACCACCAACCTTTCAGTTAGTAGCCGAACACTTAAGTGTTTGCACTGCCCGGGGGCTTCTTTCCTAAGAGAAGCCCCATTTAAAAAAAAAAAAAATTCCCATTTCCCAAACTCCCCTGCAGCTAGTTGGTGGCAAAATCAACTCTGGCCTATAAAATCTCAGCATACTTCTGAGAGTGTTTTGCTTTCCCCACCCTCCTAACTTCTTGTATCCTCTTCTTATTCTGCCTACCTTGCACACAGATGGGAGGCTGGATCAGCCGTCTTGTGGACATGAAATCACCACGTAAACGAGAGCCAAAACCTGTGACTAAAAGAGTAGAAAGAGATAGCCTCGAATGTTGATACCAGGGAAGTACTGTGCGAGCCTAGAATGCTTTCTTCAGGACTTTTTTTTTTTTTAATAAATCGGCGCTTGGTTAAGTCACTTTTGTCTGGTTTCTGTTATGTGCAACCAAGTACAATTCCTAATAGATACACCATTTCTCGCTCATCTAGTGTCTTAGAAAAATAGGGTAGTTGGGTCTCTGTTCTTTTTCCAATCTATTACTACAGAATTAAAGTCTATGCCTTCTTCTTTCAGAATCTTCCCTTTTTGTTCTCAAAAGACTGTTTTTATTTCAATAAAACTCAGTTCTTTTAAAGCTGAATCTTTGGCTTTTGAAAATATTGATTTTGATGTTTAAGATCAGCCTATTTTGGCAAAAACTAAACAGGGCCATTGATGCTTTCTCTTTGTATTACAATTATAACCATCTTAGTTCCCCTCAGAGCGACGTGGAAGTTTCTGACAACTGGAGAAATGATCATACAGTAAGAATTGTAATCAAGAAAACAGATTTTTAAAAAGATATTTTATTATGCAGTACTAAAAAGAAAACAGGCTTACAAATTTATTCTGAGCTCTTTTAAGTTATTCTTATTAAAGTCAAAAAATTTGATTTTCTTTTTATCCTGTAATTCAGGATTACATGTTTGTTGTTTGTTGTGGAGAGAGATAGGATGCCTAAGCTTGTACTTCTCTACACATGTACTTCTGTAATGAATGAGTATCCACCTGAAGACTATTCAGTGGTGGCTGCCAAGCCCATAGGACACCAAACTTGGGAGACTTCTAGAAAACAATATTAGGCTATGCTCAAACCCTAAAGAAGCATGGGAATTTAGTGGTCCAGAGTTTTGACACAGTGCCCAATGTACAAAACATAGTGGAACATTAAAAAAAACTTATTTCCCTAGACAATTCAAGAGAGCTCATATAATCTTGTAAAACCAGACCATATAGACAATGTTTAATTCTACTCCTTCTAGAGTGTTACCCGTCTACAATTGGAAAAGCAAAAAGGAAGGAGATCTCAAGAGCAGGAATCAGCATCTTACAGGAGAAGGTGGAAGCCCTGGGACACCAAGCTGTCTCTACATGATGATGCCTACCAAAGCCATTGATTCTTAAATCACAAGAAATGTGAAAAATCACCAGGAAAGGTGGTAAACTAAAGACTAAAAACTAAGGACACATTCCTAATCAATGACTGTTGGGAATCACACATCCTCAGCATCAGTCTCTTGAAAGCAAGAAGGAAACACATGAAATCTTGATGTTTATATTACCCTTGAGAAAAAGTAATTTTCCTTGACATACTTGGTGGAGAATAAAGTAATATTCTAACAGGTCATTTGGCATGAATGGAATTTCAGATACTTTGGGCAAGGGCTCAAACTACTAACCCTAATTTTATAGTTCCTCTGATTCCTAGAAAGAAGTAAGAACATAAAATTCTGGGAAACAAAATACCATCATTTAACCTTTAAGTGTCTGTGAAATTGGGAAATTTTAACATCACACTACCATACTGTTCATCTTGCCTTGGATTGTGTTCTTCCACAACTCTTCCTAAAAAAGAAATTCTTGTCTCTGTCAAGGGCGAAGACTGCAATTTTTACTTCCTCTGTATGCCAAACACAGTTTTAGAGACCTAGTAAATTCTTATCCAACAATTTTTGTTTCTATTTCCAAGACTCAATTTCGTGTTTGAAAAGTGAATTTTTCTTGTTAATAAAGCCACAATTAATCTGTGATAGAAATGACATGGGTAATACTAAGATTTCCAACCCTCTCCTTCTAATTTCTCAAGGCATTTCCTACCTCTAAGTACTATAATTCCATTTTATAGTCATTCTATTTAGGGACAGTGGTTTATGCCCTCTCACTGAAATGCGGGTCTTTTTTCAAATTTTTCATGAAACTTCTCACATAACATTTATTATTCTTCTACTTCCTCTTATGTTCTAAACTTGTGTTCCTACCAAGACTTCCATTTACGGTGAATCCCAGGTCTCACTGACCTGAGACCTTAAACTAAGGTTACATTTACCAGTTTCCACTCACTCCTGAAGGAACTTGTGTGCTCTAAATGCATCTACCAATTTCCTCTGAGAATTCTGAGTGCACGGTCACATGTCTGAAGCAGCTTTCTTGTCCTCTTTTTCCCTGGCCTTCTTGTTAAGCTTTAATGCCTTTTTAGCTCTATTGGTAATGGCCTCCAGTGCATGCTAAGGGCCTCCAATGACCTCCAGTGACAGTTACTCCCACCTCAAGTTAGAGACACAGTTCTCCATTTTTCCATTTTGTCTGAAGCAATGAAAATCCTTCTCCTAAGTCCCCACAAACTAGTAAAAAAAAAGAACAGGCTGCAAGTTGATGAAAAAAATATACTCAAGTAAAGCAAATTCTGAGATTTAAATTAGCTTTGTTTTTACAAGCAACATTTCCAGGGAAAAGGAGAGAAGCAGATGTTGGGCTGCAATGCGGTCTCAACAAAGGGCTCAGTCAATTCCATGGGGTGCTCTGGAGCTGGGATGACCCTTCAGAATTGTTCAGAGTTGGGTTAAGGGCACCAAACCTTTATATTCCATCATCAACCAGTCATCGGATATAAGATTCCCTGGAAGGTGGCTGACCTAGGGTTTGACAACTCTTCAGCTGAGACAATAACAAAAGGAGTTGACAGCTGAGGATTTTCTATCAACATTACACCCTGCATTTGGAAGAATAACTTCTTTATTCCTGAAAAGGAATTTGAGCAACTCATTGGCCTATAACATACTTCTATAAACTTTTTTATTGAGGTATAATATATGCAACATATATAATGTCTACACAAACATCTAAGTTTTTCTTAGTATGATACTATAATCAGCTCTTCTTCCCATATTAGGTTTGTATTCTGATTTGTTTTTTTCATAATTTTTCTCTCTTTACTTCAGCTTGGATAGTTTTTAATGAACTGTATTCAAGTTTACTAACAGTGTCTTCCACCATATTCAGTTTGCTGTTAAAACCCAGTCAAAGTGCTATTTACGTTATATATTTGCATTTCTAAATGTCAATTTTATTCTTTTTTATAGATTATAATTCTCTGTTGAAAGTCTCAATTTTTTTTATCCATTTTTGTTCATCTTTTCCTGTATTTTTTTAATGGTTATAATATTTATTGTAAAGTCTTTGTTAGCAATGTCCAATACATGGATCATCTTAGGGTCTGCTTCAATTATCTATTTTTCCTTTTGTTTGTGGGTCATATTATCTTACTTTTTCTTATTCTCATAATTTTTATTACATGTTTGACCTTGTGAAAAGAAAATAATAATAAAACCTAATGATATTGTTGGAGTCCTGGTGCCATAGTGGTTAAGAGCTTGGAAACCCTATGGGGCAATTCTACTCTGTCCTACAGGGTTGCTATGAGTTGGAACCTACTCAATGGAATCTAACAACAACAATTGTAATGTTATGTTCCCTAGAGAAATCTATTACTTTCCCCTTTCCAATCAGTAAGTTGAAAAGTTGATTATTTAAATCCAATCAGGGATTTATCTAAGTCAGGTATGGATTTCAGCCTTAGTAAAACACAATCCACCATTTGTTCAAAAATTTTCTTTTGGTTTGTGCATTCTGGGCTTTTGCTTCAGACACTGGAATGCTTTAGTCCTAAAAAACAATGTAAGATTCATTTCTGCCCTTTATACACTTTGAGCTTATCTCTGTAGTTTCCTGATGCATAGTGCTTCAAATATATGTCAAATATATTCATTTGGAAACATGTCAAACTTCCTCCCTCTAGCAGAACTTTGTCTCTAAGTATAAGGAAACTACAAGAAATTTCACCTTGCCTTTTAGAAGTTCTTGACCTAGTCCCCAAGCTTATCATGCCGCCCATATCAACAAATCTCCCAAGGAAACCTGAACTGTGCTTTTGAGTCTCCTCTGGATTCAAACAATTGCACTAAATTGTGCAATTATCAAAAGATCCAAATTTTCCCCCCTCAGCAGAATACCTTCTTTAGAATAAGGGTGATCTTTTTCCTTCACAGAGCAGACAAATGTGCCCAGAGAAGAAAATGACTGACAGTCATAAACTTATCTAGGAATGGTTTTTTCCTCTTTGAACTTTTTCATCTATTCTTAGTTATATAGCTCTCAGTTGCATAGCTCTCCAATATCTTTAAAAACATAATTTTGCAATTTATCTCACTTTTTAAAAGATTTGCTATAGTCGAATTTTAGCCTTCCCATAATCTATTACATCATACTTACGGGCAGAATTTCAAACTCATTAATTAAAACTGATAAATATATGATTAATTATTTCAGATCCATGTTAAGAAACAGAATTATAAATGTCTTAAAAAGTAGTTGGCATTGCCCATCTACCCATGTCTAAAGTGGTCACAATATGGCCACTCTCCAAAATACTTAATTCAGAAACGAGTAGACATATTTATCATGGCACTAGTTGGGTATACTTGGGGTGAACATATATCCCAATCTTCCCTGGGCAGTCCCAGTTTATAACTGTAGTCCTCTTATAACTGTAACCAGTGCCCCTTTCATTCACAAATGTATCCTGGACTAGATGATAAATTATGTTCCACTACATATTTTTTACGTATACCTCGGAAACCCTGGTAGTATAATGGTTAAGAGCTATGGCTGCTAAACAAAAGATCAGCAGTTTAAATTCACCAGGTGCTTCTTGGAAATTCCGTGGGGCAGATCTACTCTCCTGTAGGGTCACTATGTGTCAGAATCAACTGGATGGCAATGGGTTTGTTTGTTTGTTTTTTTTCCAGTATGTATAGATAAAAAAAAAAAAAAAAACCTTAGTTTATATATGAATATGAGGCATACAGACAGATAACATTCTCATTTTCCCTGCCCCTCCTTCAATGCTAGTGTACATCATTAGACATAACCATCAACATGCCAGTATGCTGGGGCTTCTGAACCACTACTGTGTTAAAGTATAATTTGCCCCCCTCAAAAAGAGCAAAATAAGTTACTCTTCTATTCTAAAAATTATTTAATAATATAGACCTGTCACTTCAGAATTCTTTCTCTTCTATTAAATTCATGTGTCTGCAGCTTTAAGAAAGGCACTAACAAAAGTTCGCTATTAAACAACCTGACACCCCATGGGTAAAATTTGGTTCAATCCTATTAAAATATTTTTTACATTTGATCATAAACTGTTTATGGTCTTAAGAAATTTAGATGTGTACTATTTTTCTCTTAATATAATAGATACTTGAAAAACAGGGCCAGAAAACAACTTTGGAATTTTCATCACTTTTATAGGTAGTATATAAAACATGTTGTGCTCAGTTCTCCAAGGAGTGAAGTTCGGAAATGAGGCTGAATTATGGCAGATGACAAATTTTTGCCCCTAAAACATGCTCAGTACATTGGAGCAAATCTTGTTGGCTAAATCACTTGAGCCATCAAGTTTTTCTTAAAGTGTCTCGATATGCTTTTGACTGATACCATCTGTTATCTATTGAAAAAATTATTTTACTTTGGAAGGTATTCATCAAATTATAGGTGACACATTTGTTTGAAAATATACCAGACCATCTGGTTCTATAAAAATGTGTTTCTGAAAAATACCACCATCCTATCTCAGCTGCAACATCCATATTTTTCATAAGCTCTTTTTGTTACACTCCAAAAACAGGAACACATAATATTTTTGGCTCCTGGCTAAAGAACCAAAGAAAACAATTACAAAGAGATGTTTCTGAACACCACGATATTTTACGACCATTCACTAAAAGAATAAGTAGGTGTCCAGGAGAGCAGTGTGTGGAGAAGAAAGCAAGGAGGCATAGTGGGCTCAATGAATATTTCATATCCTGAATAGAAAACCACTAAAACAAAGAGCTTCAGAAAATTCTCCCTGCGTGTGTGAGCTTTGTAGAATGGCCGTGTATGCTATTCTATTTGCAACCATGGAAACTACATTTTCACTTTACAGACATATTCTCCTTATTACCATCCTGCAGTTGCTAGTTGGTGTTGTATAAAGTTATTTTCTTTTCCTAGGGGTGCTTTTCTATTTATCGAAATGCTAGATGGGAAGCCTAAGAATAGACTCTTACGTCTGACTTTCTATTTGATTTCAGTAAAATTGCTAAAGGGCAATTTTCTCCCACTATAAAATAGGTCTCAACATAAAGAAAACAAAATCCTCCCAACTGGACCAATAACCAACATCATGATAAATGGAGAAAAGACTGACGTTGTCAAGGATCTCATTTTACTTGGATCCACAATCAATACCCATGGAAGTAGCAGTTAAGAAATTAAATGACACATTGCATTGGGTAAATCTGCTGCAAAAGACCTTTTTAAAGAGTTAAAAAAAAAAAAAAACCTTGAAGGCTAAGTTGTGCCTGACCCAAGCCACGGTGTTTTCAATCGCTTCATGTGTATGTGAAAGCTGGACAATGAATAAGGAAGACCGAAGAAGAATTGATACCCTTGAATTATGGTGTTGGCAAAGAATATTAAATATACCATGGACTGCCAAAAGAACATACAAATCTGTCTTGAAAGAAGTACAACCAGAATGCTCCTTAGAAGCAAGGATGGTGAGACTACATCTCCCTTACTTTGGACATGTTATCAGCAGGGATCAGTCCCTGGAGAAGGACATCATGCTTGGTAAAGTAAAAGGTCAGTGAAAAAAGAAAGACCTTCAACAAGATGGGTTGACACAGTGGCTGCAACAGTGGGATCAAGAATAGCAAAGATTGTGAGGATGGAGCAGGACTGGACAGTGTTTCCTTCTGCTATACATAGGATTGCTATGAGATGGGACCAACTCTATGGCACATAACAACAATTGTATAGTAACAATAACAACATAAAATAGGCCAGTGTCTATTCCTCACCAAATCAAGGTCTCTACAAATCAAACCAGTTTTTTTTTTTTTTTGATACTGTCAACTAGAGCAATGGTTTTCAAACATTCATTCTGTACTGTACATCTTCCCAAGTGGTGGTAAACCACCATGAAAGAAAGAAGCAGCCCAATTCTCCTATTAATAATATTCATGTTTCACCACATTTAAGTGACCTATTATGTATTTGGAAACCCTGGTGGCATAGTGATTAGGTGCTATGGCTGCTAACTAAGAAGTTGGCAGTTCAAATCCACCAGGCGCTCCTTGGAAACTCTATCGGGCAGTTCTACTCTGTCCTATAGGGTTGCTATGAGTCAGAATTAACTCGACAGCTGTGGGCTTTATTACGTATTCATTAAAAAACTATTTACTGTGATTTTACTATGTGGGAAGCACTTATAAGCCCTCAGGGTTTAATAATAAACAAAATAGTCATGCCTTTTTTTTTTTTGCCCATGGGGAGCTTAAAGTCTAGCAAGTGAGAGACATTAATTAAATATCAGTATTATCGAGTCGCTATGAGTCAGAATCAACTCGACAGCAATGGGTATTATCAAATGTAATATTGCAACGGTAATGAGAGTTACAAAGGGGTGAGGTACTTTATAAGGGGACAATAGGGAAATAAGAATTAGTCATAAAGGTCACAGTAGGTGTAATGCATGAGATGTGATATGAAGTATGCGTTAACTCAGTTGAGAGGGGAAGGAAGGACATTACAAAGGTAAAAATAGCCCCATGCTTGACTTGGGTTGGACAGAACATTCAGTGCAATATAATTCACAATCTGTGTGTGGGAAAGAATTGACACTCCTGATTAAAAGTTGATGCAATATTCTGATTTTAATTGGCCTAAAGACTTTTAGGAAACTAGTAACCCAGGTGGACTGTCACTTGGCCTTTAACCAGATATTCTTTTCTTCTGTCTGGTCCACTCATGATTATTGAACCATTCATTTCCTATAAATGTTACTTTCAAGATAATCTCTTCATTCATTTTCAGAGAAGTGTCTGCCAAATACCCAAGTCTGAATAGTCTAAGTTGTTCTTTCAAGTAATAATGGAAAATGAAAAAAAAGAATAAAAAAGGTGCTAATTTACCTTACCATTCAAACAATTGTTTTCCCTGACACACCCATCTTACTCCAATATGCAGCAGAAGTGTTTTACACATACTTTCTATTTTGCCACACACAATATTGCAAAAATGAATATTTATGAATTAATGTTTAGTAAAACTAATAATTTCTACGAAACACGAACATTCTCAAGTAAAAGTGTGTTTTTTGTTTTTTTTTTTTTTCTATTGGTAGTAAACAACTAAAATACTAGAACAGTTGGATGCCGGAAGTTTTATTCTCCATTGCTTTTGTACCATCAGTTCAAATGTCAACACAGTTAAAAATGATGAATAATATTCTAATATTATTATGAAAATAATTTTGCTCTTTTGGATTTCCTGAAAGGCTCTGGAACCCCCAGAGGTCTATGGACCACACTTGAGACCTTTTGGCTTAGAGGCTCTCCAAAAGTCAAGGGTAACATTTTAGGGTTTGTCATCAGTGTACCCCTATTTTGAAACAAATAGATCCACCAGCCAAGTGCACCCAAGAGGTCTTTTAAATTTTTATGCATTATTAGAAAAAGCTCTCAAATACTTAAGAATGCGGAACTATTAAACTAGAGATAATTTGAGTTTACAATTACACATTAGTTAACTACTTTAAGTAACAAGTGACCCCAAAATTTAAATAATTAAAAAAATAATGATTTGTTATTTTACATATTTCCACAGGGTGACCCAACAGTTCTTCTGTTGGTTTTCCCCGAGCTCACTCATTCTGTTCATTCAGCTAGAGGGCCAGCTGAGCTGGAAGATCCATGATGGTCTCACTCACACATCAGCTAGTTGGTGCTGGCTGTAACTGTGGTGACTTGGTCCTCCTTTAGTTGGTCTTTCATCCTTTAATAGGCTAGATTGGCTTCCTTACATGCCAGTCTCAGGGCAACTTTCCAAGAGAAGGTGAAAGTAGTAATTGCCACATTCTATTATGACGGCACTGGGTTTTTTTTAATTAATCAAAGCAAGTCACAAAGCTTGATGGAAGGATTTGCAGAGAATCTGTGGCTATGTTTAATTTTCACAAATAGCCACAGAAGAACTCTTTTAATATGAATAAAACAAATCATATTGAGGAATTTTCAAATAAATGGCAACAAAATTTCTGGTAGTCAACGTCTTCCATATAAGACAACACAAATCTCAAATGTAAAGTCCTTTTAATATACTGTTCATTCTCCAAAGAAAATATACAAATGGCCAACAAGCAAAACTTACAAAAATTAAAACTTTTAACCAATGTAAAAAGTGATCTAAGCAATAATAAAAAGCAAGTAAATCTCTCAACCACAGAAAAAAATTTAAAACCCCTATTCCCATAGATGGCAGTTCTACTCTGTCCTGTAGGGTCACTATGAGTCGGAATCGACTTGACGGCATTGCGTTTGGTTTTTGGTTTGATTCCCATAGATGGATCCATGGTGGTACAGTGGTTAAGAGCTACAGCTGCTAACCAAACGGGCAACAGTTAGAATCTACCAGCCTATCCTTAGAAACCCTACGGGGCAGTTCTACTCTCTCCTCCAGGGTTGCTGTGACAGTTAAGGTTGTGTGTCAACTTGGTTGGTCCGTGATTCTCAGTGTTTATATGTGATCACTCCCATGATGGTAACTGGTGTGAGTAGCCAATCAGTTGAAGGTAGTTTGCTTGGGCATGTGCCCTGCATTTGAATATAAGCAGACATCCTGGCTTTTGCTCCCTCTGGATCCTGCAGTTGGCTCCTGTTCATCTGACCTCTGTTTCTTGGGACTTGAGCTAGCAGCTTGCCTACCGAACTTGGGATTTGTCAATCTTCACAGCCTGTGATCAAGAGCCCTGCTCTGCAACCTGCCTGTCTTGGGTTCGCTAGACCCTGCAGGCACGTGAATCAGGAGAAGCCTCTATCCTGGTCCACAGACATGGGATGTTCCAGCCTCTACAACCATGTGAACCATTTCCTTGATATAAATCTGTCTCTCTCTCTATTTATATGCTTTACTGTTTTTGTTTCTCCAGAGAACCCAGCCTAAGTTATTTGATAGCAAGAGTGGTTCTGGAGAAACAAAATTGTAAGGATGAGTTTTCTAAATTGGTTCTCAAGTCTGGATAGTCTTAAAGATGTTGATGACTCTACTTCCAGTAGTAAGAAAAAAAGAACTGCTAATCCACGGCGTGAGGTGGAGATACAAATATGCAAAATATCATCATATTGATGAATGTATCAGGTATTGGTGAAAGGCTAGGTTCTGAGTGAACACAGGTGTGATATTTTCTGCAGTTATGTCAGAATGAGAAGCATAAGGAAGCTGGTTGATTGGTCCTACTTTTGCACCACAAACTGGTGAAGGAAAGTGATGTGCCTTTCCCCTCCACAAGATGTCACACTAGTCCATTACACAGATAACATTATGCTGATTGGACCTAGTAAGGACGAAGTGTCAATGACTCTGGACTTACTGCTGAAACACTTGCTAGAGGGTGAGAAATTAATCCCACAAAAATTCAGTCACCTTCCACATTAGTGAAATTTTTAGGGGCCCAGAGATGTGGGGCATGTCAAGATATTCCTTCTAAAGTGAAGGATAAGTTATCACATCTGGCTGCTCCCACAACTAAAAAGGAGGCACAATGCCTAGTGGGCCTCTTTGGATTTGGAAGCAATATATTCCTCATTTGGGTGTGCTACTCCAGGCTATGTATCAAGTGACTCAAAAAGGTGATAGTTTTGAGTGGGGCCAAGAACAAGAGAAGGCTCTGCAACAGGTTCAGGCTGCTGTGCAAGCCTCTCTACCACATGGGCCATATGATCCTGCAGATCCAATGGTGCTTGAATGTCAGTGGCAAATAAAGATGCTGTTTGGAGGGTTTGGCAGTCCTCTTTTGGTAAATCACAGCGCAGATCCTTAGAATTTTGGAACAAAGCCTGGCCTTCCTCTGCAGATAACTGCTCTCCTTTTGAGAAACAGCTTTTAGCTTGTTACTGGGCCTTGGTAAAGACTGAATGCTTAACCATGGAACACCAAGTTACCATGCGGCCTGAGCTGCCCATCATGAACTGGGTGTTGTCTGACCTACAAATCATAAAGTTGGACACGCACAGCAACATTCCATCATTAAATGGAAGTGATATGTACAAGATCGTGCCAGAGCAGGACCTGAAGGCAAAAGTTAGTTGTGTGAGGAAGTAGCCCAAATGCCCATGGTCTCCACTTCTGTCACATTAGTTTCCACCTCCCAGTCTGCATCTATGGCCTCATGGGGAGTTCCTTATGACCAGTTGAATGCAGAAGAAAAAACTCATGCTTGGTTTACAGATGATTCTGTATGATATGCAGGTACAACTGGAATGTGGACAGTGGCAGCACTACAGCCCCTTTCTGGGGTCTGCTTGAAGGATGATCGTGAAGGAAAATCCTCTCAATGGACAGAATTTTGAGACGTGCACTTGGTTGTTCACTCTGCTTGGAAGGAGAAATGACCAGATATGTGTTGTATACTCATTCATGGGCTGTGGCCTATGGTTTGGCTGGATGGTCAGGGACTTGGAAGGAACGTGATTAGAAAATTGGAGACAAGGGTTTATGGGGAAGAGGTGTGTGGATAAACCTCTCTGAATAGGCCAAAGAAGTGAAGATACCTGTGTCTCATATGAATGCTCACCAAAGGGTGACCTTAGCAGAGGATGATTTTAACAATCAAGTGAATAAGATGATGCATTCTGTGGAAACCTGTCATCCTCTTTCCTCAGCAACTCCTGTCATTACTCAATGGGCTCATGAACAAAGTGGCCATGGTGGCAGGGGTGGAGGTTATGCATGGGCCCAGCAAAATGGACTTCCATTCACCAAGGCTGACTTGGCTACAGTCACTGCTGAGTGCCCAATCTGCCAGCAGCAGAGACCAACACTGAGTCCCCGATATGGCACCATCCCTCGAGGTGATCAGCCAGAACCTGGTGGCAAGTTGATTACATTGGACTCCTTCCATCATGGAAAGGGCAGTGCTTTGTTCATACTGGAATAGACACTGTAATAGATTGACCCGTGTCACACAAAAATGTGTATCAATGTGGCTGGGCCATCATCCTCAGTGTTCTGTGGTTGTCTTCAATTTTGTGATTGTAATTTTATGTTAAAAAGGATTAGGGTGGGATTATAACATCACCCTTACTCAGGTCACTTCCCTAATCCAAGGTAAAAGGAGTTTCCCTGGGGTATGGTCTTCACGACCTCTCAAGAGATGAAAGGAAAGGGAAGCAAGCAGAGAGTTGGGGACCTCATATCATCAAGAAAGCAGCACCAGAAGCAGAGTGCATCCTTTGGACGTGAGGTCCCTGCACCTGAGAAGCTCCTCAACCACGGGAAGATTGAAGACAAAGACCTTCCTCCAGAGCCGACAGAGAGAGAAAGTCTTGCCCAGGAGCCAACACTCTGAATTTGGGCTTGTAATCTACTAGACTGTGAGAAAATAGATTTTGCTTTGTTAAAGCCATCGACTTGTGGTATTCCTGTTATGGCATCCTTAGATAACTACACAGACACTGTGGATACGGACTTGCCTTCCCTACATGCCATGCTTCTGCCAAAACTACCATCCATACAGAATGCCTTGTCCAACCTCATGGTATCCCACACAGCATTGCCTCTGGTCAAGGGGCTCACTTTGCAGCAAAGGAAGTGGGCCCATACTCATGGGATTCACCAGTCTTACCATGTTTACCATCATCCTGAAGCAGCTGGCTTGATAGAACGATGGAATGGCCTCCTAAAGACACAATTGCAGGGCCAGCTAGGGGGCTATACCTTGCAGAGTTGAGGCAACGTTCTCCAGGATGCTCTATGTGCTCTAAACCAGCGTCCAGTACATAGTGCTGTATCTCCCATAGCCAGGATTCATGGGTCCAGGAATCAAGGGGTAGAAATGGGAGTGGCACTACTCACTATCACCACTAGTGATCCACTCGCAAGATTTGTGCTTCCTGTCCCTGTGACCCTATGCTCTGCAGGTCTAGAGGTCTTAGTTCCAAAGGGAGGGATACTCTCACCTGGACACACATCACAGATTCCATAGAACTGGAAGCTAAGAATGCTACCAGGCCACTTTGGGCTCCTTATGCCTCTGAATCAACATGCAAAGAAGGGAGTTACCATACTGGCTGGTGTGATTGACCCTGATTACCAAAGGAAATTGAATTGATATTACATAATGGAGGTAAAGAAGAGTATGTCTGGAATGCAGGAGACCCCTTAGGGTGTCTCTCAGTACTACCATGCCCTGCTATTAAAGTCTATGAAAAACTACAGCAACTCAATTCCGACATGACTACTAAAGGCCCGGACCCTTCAAGAATGAAGGTTTGGTTCACCCCACCATACAAAGAACCACGACTGGCTGAGGTGTTTGCTGAAGGCAAAGGGAATATAGAACAAATGGTGGAAGAAGGTAGTTCTAAATACCAGATACAGCCACGTGACCAGTTGCAGAAACAACAATTGTAATTGTTATGAGTATTTGTGCTTTGTATGTGTGCATCAAATATTTTTGTTTTCTTCACTTATATAAGATGCAAAGAGGGTTAGTGAATTTTTGCTTGTATGTGTTTTTGTTGTATGTGTTAGGAGGTTCAAGTATAACTTTATAATTATCTTTATTCAGAGATTATGTATGGTTTAAGGAGATGTGTACACGTGCCAAGTTGACAGGGGGTGGACTGTGATGGTTAAGATTGTGTGTCATCTTGGCTGGGCCATGATTCTCAGTGTCTATATGTGATCACTGTCATGATGATATCTGCTGTGAGTAGCCAATCAGTTGAAGGAGAGTTTCCTTGGGTGTGTGGCCTGCATCTGAATATAAGCAGATGTTCTGGCTTATATCCTGGATCCTGCAGCTGGCTCCTGTTTGTCTGACTTCTGGTTCTTGGTACTTGAGCTAGCAGCTTACCTGCCGAACTTGGGATCCATCAATTTTCACAGCCTGTGATCAAAAGCCCTGCTCTCCAACCTGCTGGTCTTGGGTTCACCAGCCCCTGCAGCTATGTGAATCAGGAGAAGCCTCTATCCAGATCCAGAGACTTGGGATGTTCCAGCCTCTACAAACACGTGAGCCGTTTCCTTGATATAAATCTCTCTCTATATGTATATTTATTTGCTTTACTGGCTTTGCTTCTCTACAGAACCCAGCCTAAAACAGCCAGTATGAGTTGGAATTGACTTGATGGCAACAGGTTTGGTTTTGGTTTATTCCCATAGATATAATGCTTTCTTCCCCTCATCCCGATAAACTTTCTGACAAAGTCCTTATAAAATCCAATAATAATTTATTTAGTGAAGAGGAAACTATCACCCTAGCCACTTAAAAACAAAACAAAACAAAACAAACAAACAAAAAAACACATACTAGGTAACTACAAAGAATCTAGTCTCCTACAGGTTAAAAACATTTCTCTAATTCCCATTTAATCATTTTTTATATATGTTACCAAAAGCTATGCTGTTTTCTTAAAACCCTTTTACTTGCATTTACTGCTCTTAGTATTTTTATCTTTACAGGATAATTCAATGAATTTCAATCCAACAACACAGATTTCAGGAGTTATCTAGATATCCTGGTTCCATTTCATCATTTATACCATTTAAAATTAACTTCAACAATAAACAAAATTAAAAATGATAAAACTTACAGATAGTATATATTTCTGTTATAATTTACCCTACTATTGTATCTTATAATATGCTTCTGTTAAACCTTGTATTCCAACATTAGATACTATGCCACTAAAAACCTCCTTAAAACTTTAAAAAAAAAAAAAAAGCCCTGTTTTTAAATGGTCTTACGGGAAACTTAATAAAAACCTTACTGTTACATTTTCTGATTAATGATCTCATTGTTAAACTAAAAAAAATTCAAACAATAAAATTTTAACTCTCATACTACAGCAGCTTTGTCACACTTAGACACACAAAGATGTATCACAAATTAACAGCATTAATAAACAGATCATACTACAGGTACCTTAAGCAAAGCTATTAAAAAAAAAAAACAGGTAAATAATTAAACGCACCTTAAAAAATCTAGAAATTAAGACACAATATAATATCCTACAAACCAATTACAATGTATAATACTTTAAGACAAACCGTCTCACGTATCTACCAATAACAACAAGTATATATTGGAACTCTTCTATAGCAAACAATCTAACTAAATTTAAATCAATGTCGAATCAAAATTCTAACTCCAGAAAACGGTATTGTGAATCAGGTTATCACACTATAGTGATACCCCAATTTCAAAGGTAGAATGAATGCTGTCTTAATCATCTAGTGCTGCTATAACAGAAGTACCACAAGTTGATGGCTTTAAGAAAGAGAAATTTATTTCCTCACAGTAAACTAGGCTAAAAGTCCAAATTCAAGGTGTCAGCTCCAGGGGAAGCCTTTCTCTCTCTGTTGGCTCTGGAGAAGAGTCCTTGTCCTCAATCTTCCTGTGGCCGAGGAACTTCTCAGGTGCAGGGACCCTGGGGCCAAAGGACATGCTCTGCTCCTGGTTTTGCTTTCTTGGTGGTATGAGGTCCCCATTCTCTGCTTGCTTCCCTTTCCTTCTATCTCTGGAGAGATAAAATGTGGTACAGACCACACCCCAGGGAAACTCCCTTTACTTTGGATCAGGGACTGACCTGGGTAAGGGTGGTGTTACAATCCCACCTAATCCTCTTTAATATAAGATTACAATCACAAATGGAGGACAACCACAGAATACTGGGAATCGTAGCCTAAGTTGGCACACATTTTTGGGGGGAAACAACTCAATCTATGACAAATGCTTAGAGATGAGAAACCACCTCTGTACAAAGAAGGCATACACGTCCCCACTGCACCTCCAGGGCTCTTTGAGGTATGTGACATGAGTCATAAATAACTTCCCTAAACTGGGCTGTGCACCTGCACTCTGTCATAGTGGAATGTAAGATTAATCAAATCTCTATAAATTAACAAACATAAATACATCACTAAATTATTCCCATAATTTTTAATTAATTAACTTGGCCTTGAAACATGTAGTAAGCAAAACATAAATATGGCATACAACAATTCTTTAATGGGCAATAAAACATACTAATTATAGTTGAACATGACAGCACAAGGGGATATAAACACATGGATTTTTGATCATTTTCGAAGAAGAAAGCAGAAGCAAAAGGTCTCTCGAACTCTGTCTGAAGGCTGAGAAGTCTGCTGAGATACTTGCTGCTCGCCATAAATGACCTCAGATCCTAGCTATGGGGGACCTCTTCTGAGTTTGAGGATGGTCCAGTCTCCTCCAGAGACCATTCATTAAAGGTAAAAGCCTGAAGTCTAAAGGTTCAGATTCTAACATTTACTAACATTGTAATTGTTAATTCTGATCCTCCAATGCTAATTGAATGTCTCGAAGTCTTACTTGCATGCCTTGCCACGACTACCTTACTAAAAACTAAAAGAGTTTATGCATAATAAACCTGAGCATTCTTAATTTATTTTTAAGAAAAAATCCTCCAGGACAATACCAAACCCTGGAGAGCGAGTAGCAATTTACAGTCTGCCTAAATCACTTATGCTTAAAACACCCTGGTATGACAGATACTAATATAAAGATAGAAGCAGTAGGGCTGCTGCTTTTAGTAGACTAAATTCTGAAATTGGAATCTCAGTGAAAAATCTAAAGTTCAAGTGTCAAAGAGCCAGTTTGGGGTGAGACTCAGGTCATCAGAATATTGCCAACATCACATCTTAGAAGGTGTCATGGATTGAATTGTGTCTCCCAAAAATACATGTCAACTTGGTTAGGCCATGAGTTCCCAGCATTGTGTGATTGTCCACCATGTTGCAGTTGTAATTTTATTTTAAAGAGGATCAGGGTGGGATTGTAACACCACCCTTACCCAGGTCACATCCCTGATCCAATCAATGTAGAGGGAGTTCCTCTGGGGTGTGGCCTGTATCTTTTATCTCTCAAGAGATAAAAAGGAAAGGGAAACAAGCATAGAACGGGGGCCTCATAACACCAAGAAAGTAGCACCAGGAGCAGAGTGCAACCTTTGGACTCGGGGTTCTTGTACAGAGAATTTCCTAGTCCTGGGGAAAATTGATGAGAAGACTGACAGAAAGAGAAACCCTCCCACTAGAGCTGACGCCCTGAGTTTGGACTTTCAGCCTACTTTACTGTGAGGAAATAAATTTCTATTTGTTAAAGCCATCCACTTATGGTATTTCTTTTATAGTAGCATGAGATGACTAAGACAGAGGACAATAAGAAATCTGCAAAAATTAGGTTAATTTGAGAAGTGTAGCAGTTAGGAAAACCCATGTATATACAGAAACCTTGGAGATGCTCAAATTAGTACAAATTCATTTCAAAATCTCCAATAAATGTCAGGCTCATTATAACAAACCCCTTATTTGCACAGAATAAAAAAAAAAGCACGTTCATTGGAAAAAAGGAATGTCTAAATAGAAACAATAACTTCCACATTAATTGAGTTCCAGAAAAGTTTTACATGGTTGATTCTTTATAAAAAAGGGAAGAAATCTTCAAAAGAACATTGTATTTCAGTTAATGGATAGTGTCTTATGGATTGAATTGTTCTGTTATGGATTGAATTGTGTCTCCCCAAAATATCTGTCAACTTGGCTAGGTCATGATTCCTAGCATTGTATGATTGTCTTCCATTTTGTCATCAGATGTGATTTCCCTGTGTACTGTAAATCCTATCATTATGATGTAATGAGATGGATTAGTGGCAGTTATATTGATGAGATCTACAAGATTAGATAGTATCTTAAGCCAGTCTCTTTTGAGATATAAAAGAGAGAACAAGCAGAGAGACATGGGGACCATATACCCACCAAGAAAAGAGCACTGGGAGCAGAATGTGTCCTTTAGACTGGGGGTTCCCTCTAGGAGAAGCTCCTAGTCCAGGGAAAGATTGAGGAAAAGGACCTTCCTCCAGAGCCGACAGACAGAAAGCCTTCCCCTGGAGCTGATGCCCTGAATTTGGACTTCTAGCCTATTAGACTGTGAGAAAATAAATTTCTCTTTGTTAAAGCCATCCACTTGTGGTATTTCTGTTATAGCAGCAGTAGATAACCAAGACAGCCTCTAAGATAAAAAACTAAACCTAAGCAAATGGGTGTTACACCACCCCAACAAACCTTTCTGTATTGTGATTTTACCATTATT
This sequence comes from Loxodonta africana, assembly GCF_030014295.1. Taxonomy (NCBI): domain Eukaryota; kingdom Metazoa; phylum Chordata; class Mammalia; order Proboscidea; family Elephantidae; genus Loxodonta; species Loxodonta africana. The sequence goes on along the minus strand of NC_087349.1, from coordinate 71,647,412 downwards.
GAAAGAGATTTTATTTTAGCATATAAACATTTTAACAATAAATATTTAACACTCCTGATTATGGTGAATACTTAGAAAAATTAAATATTATCACAGTGTGAGATAAAATGCAAACAACATTTTAGTTCACCTAAAACTTGAGTTTATTTTCTGTCAGGAAGCCTAGTTAATTGGAAATAACTTATACCTATCCTATTGGTGAGATAAGTAAGCATTGATTATAATAAAAATTTAAGACTGTCAAGCTATAAATATGTATGTAAAACTGTATTGAGTTAAAATAAAACAATCTTTAAAAATTGTTCTTGTAAACTTCAAATAATGCTACAAATTACCTAAACCCATATGGTTATTTGTTTTATCTGAGTACAATTTTAGGCATAAGTGCTTAATACTAAGTGGATTTATTGTTCTTTAATATCAACTTTAATTGTAACCCTAAGACCCTTTATTAATTTTAAAACTTTAGACTTCATTAACTTTGAGACTTAAGACCTGGCAATGCTTAAGTAATTAAAATAGAAACCTCTCCTTGTGACAAAGGATGTAGCACTTAACAAGAAGGGATACTAGCAATAGTATTAAAAAAAAAAAAAAAACTTGGTCACCACACAATAATTTTTACTTACATACGCTTATTTATTTTTAAACTCATTTGTTCTTTATATTCATTTTAAGAGAATAAATCAATGGAATGAAAATATTGCCTTAATACACGCTCAATAAGAATCATTACATTTTAAAAACTAGTGTTTTAAGTTTAAATAATGTCTTTTTATTATTTAATATAAACCCAAAACCAAACCCATCGCCATCGAGTCAATTTCGACTCATACCAACCCTATAGGACAGGGTAGATCTGCCCCATAGTTTCCAAGGAGCACCTGGAGGATTAGAACTGCCGACCTCTTCATTAGCAGCCGTAGCACTTAACCACTACACCACCAGGGTTTCCATGATTTAGTATATGTCTGTATATTTAAAATACAAACATTTAGAGGAAAGAGTTGAGAAGGGAGGGGAAAAAACAGGAGGGAAGGAAGAAGAGAAAAGGAGAAGGGGGTGTGCGTAGAGGGGAAGAATGAAAATTTTGGGACAATCGTGGAGCCCTGGGTTTGTTTTTTGGTTTTTTGTTTGTTTGTTTTTTATGAACTCCCCAAACAAGTTAATTCTCTGTTCTTAGTATGGAATACTCTAGTTTTTAAAAAAAATAACAAGAGTGTTAATCAACACCTTCTTTGGAACTCAGGTAAATAAGACACTTGAAAAAAACACAGATAAAATAAAAAGCTTTATTCCACAGATTGTATGGAACAGCTAATGTAGACTCTGAGTTTGTCACAGAATTCTGTTTGGAAGTATTTGTATAATACAGGTGTCCTAGTTGTCTAGTGCTGCTATCACAGAAATACAAATGAGTGGCTTTAACAAACAGAAATTTATTTTCTCACAGTTTAGGAGGCTAGAAGTCAAAATTCAGGGTGCCTGCTCTAGGGGAAGGCTTTTTCTCTCTGTTGGCTCCAGAGGAAGATACTTGTCTCTTCCGAGCTTCTGCTCCTGGGCCGTCTTCACATGACTTGACATCTCTCTTCCCTGTCTCTGCTCTGCTGCCTTGTTTTATCTCCTTTATATCTCAAAAGAGATTGACTCAAACTACACCCTACATTAATCCTGTCTTGTTAACATAACAAAGACAACCCATTCCCAAATGGGATTATAACCACAGGCATATAGGTTAGGATTTACAACACATATTTTGGGGGAATATAATTCAGTTCCTAACAACAGGGAAAGAGTATCAATATATCTTAAGCATGACTCTGTATGCATTGCATAAATTAAGCCTATGTCTAATTTCCATAATTTATAAAAAATATAAAGTAATTGGCTAAGACAACAAATTCAATTAATGATTTGAGCACAAATATTCAATGACAATATGTTTTTTGACTGACAAATTATTTAGAGATTATTCAGGTCAAAAAGAGGGTCTGTAAAATAAATAAATGTTTGTTATTCTCTGAGGTAGATTTTGTGTGTGTGTGTGTGTGTTGTATGATATAGAGAAGTCCCAGTGGCTCAGTGGTTAAGGGATCAGCTGCTAACTGAAAGGTGGTCTGTTCAAACCCACCAGCCACTCCACAGGGGAAAGATGTTGCAGTCTGCTTTTGATATTATAGCCTTGGAAACCCTATGAGGCAGTTCAACTTTGTCCTATAGGGTTGCTGTGAGTCAGAATTGACTCGAAGGCAGTGGATTTGGTTTGGTTTTGGATATGATACACAATCTCATTCCAATGGTGGGAAAAATTAGTATGCCTGATAAACTGTTTAAGCAATTCCTGATGGATTTTAATTGGATTAAAGAAACTAGAGAGTCACTCCTCCAGTTTCCTGTCATTAAACTTTGAATTAAATTTCTTTGTGAGCTTAGTTTGATAAGACTTTCACTACTCTTTCCCTTATAAATGTCTTTACCAAGAGAGAAATTCTTGAAATGACCTGCTATTTTATAAGCCTGTAAAAATTTTGGTACAAGTGCACAACTAATTACTCAATGCTATTTAATATCATACTGTGCAAAAGAAACAATTATTAACATAATGCTTAAAGATGACAATAAACCAAACCAAAACCCAGTGCCGTCGAGTCGATTCCGACTCCTAGTGACCCTATAGGACAGAGTAGAACTGCCCCGTAGAGTTTCCAAGGAGCACCTGGCAGATTCAAACTGCCAACCCTTTTGTTAGCAGCCCTAGCACTTAACCACTACGCCACCAGGGTTTCCAAAGATGACAATATTGAAGATAGATTACATTACTATAACTCAAGAAAAAACACATCAAAAAAACAATCACATTAGCCACTGGTTGGGGGCAAGACAATTCCAAGATTATTAGTAATCATATGTCACATGGTATGATGACTACCCCTGGGGTGACATGATAATATGCTTGAACAGAGGAAAGAAAAGGAGAACAATAAATAATTCCTGGTGAGTGAAGGAAATGAGGAAAAACAACTGATGTTTGAGATTTCTAGCAGAATTAAACACCACAAACAGATTATGGGTGGCGGGAAATGTAGTCAAGAGTTTACACACTCTCTGTCTCTCAGTCCAGTGTGTTGGGAGTAGGGAGCACATAGACAGCCCATGATTATTTAGGATGATTTGAAAGCATACCACAATACATCCAAAGTCCTTTTCTGCACCACCATAGGGTTGCAACCAAAAGCAGAAATGATGAAAGTTTAGGTCCTGGAAAAAAGGGACTGGCAAGCTAGAGAAGGATACTGAGGAGCATCTGATGTCTTCTGGGCACCTAAGATGAGCACACCTATGACTCAGAAAAGGCCAGATGAACATAAAAGATCCCCTGGTTTTGACAAGGGGACACTGTCAGCAGAGGTGGGGTGGACCAAAAGAGTCAGAGACCATACTGGGACTACAGACATCAGTGGCAGATGGCTGTGGGACAGATGCCAGATTCCCAGGATCAGAGGCTGGAACGGACAGAGGGCGGTGCTAACCAGATGCTGCTCTCCCAATTCCAACCCCAAGAAACTACTAACTATGAAACTCCTTGAAGCAAAAATAAACCTTAGAGAAGGGAGGCAGAAACTTGAAATGCTGAATACCTGAAATGATGGAAAAATCACTAAATTCTATGCAGTTTACCTGAGAATGTCAAGATTAAATTTTCTGTTTTCAGGCAGAGTGGGCTCCAGACATGTTAAATCCAGTTAAAAGACAATAAAGAGAGTGATGTGTTTGTGTGTATCTGAGTTTCTGAAAACCTTTTCTGCTATAGGAGTTACCAATCCTGTCCAACTCTGCTTTCTAATCCAACTGAGCTCCTTGCCCCTCTCCTACTTAGCCTGAGTTTTGGTCACATGCTGCCCTCAGGCATAGGAAGTTACGTCCCACTCCGCATCCTGACTAAATGTCTGTACTACCACATCCATCCAGCAAAGCGCATTGCCCAAATAAGGTCATTAAGTAAATTGGCTAGATACACTCTGCGAACAAACAAGATCAACTTATAAGTCCACTTGTTTTCATTTAAAGATCCAAGCTTTTGACCTCTTCAGAGTCAATCCCCATAGCTCCCCGTGAATTAAGTAAACGTAAAGCTTTGGAAAGGAGCCCTGGTGGCACATTGGTTAAGCTCTTGGCTGCTAACCAAAAGGTTGGCTCTTCTAACCAAAAAGTCAGCAGTTCAAGCCCACCAGCCCCACCAGCACCTCCGTGGGAGAAAACACCTGGTGATCCACTCCCATAAAGATCATAGCCTTGGAAACTAAGGGACAGTTCTACTCTGTCCTAAAGGGTCCTTATGAGTTGGAATCTACTCAAAGGCAATGGGTTTGGATTTGTGGTTTTAAAGCCCGAGTCTGTGAATAGTGAGGGATAATAATTCACGTGACTCCTGGGCAAAGCTTGGCCCACTGAAACTGTGAACCTTCTGAGGGGACCACTGCCTTCGGCAAGACCCTGGGTGATTGTGCCTTTTCTTCCTGGCAGACACAGTCAGGGAGAAGTCCAGCAGGCAGGAAACTTGGAAAAAGCAACAATTGGAAGCAGAAAGGCACCTTCTTGTGGCTAACAACCCAGCTAAGGGGGCCCAGACGTCAGGGACAGGAGTGTCAGAACAAACAGAACTGGCACAACAGAATAGAGTTATATGTAAAGACAAAGGTGACAATTTAATCAAAGTAAAACAAGCACTTAAATGAAGTAAAAGGAGACTTTATAGAAATAAGTAAACATGGCTTCTCAATTAAAAATATTAGAGGGTGGCCCTGTTGAGGCCTAATTAGTGGAACTTCCAATTGGAGGATGTATTTTAAAGAAAAGGACAAAGAAGCAGAGATATAAACCATAAAAGAAAAGATCCAAAATTTCAGTTCAAATTTAGAAGACCTAACAAGGAAAAAAAAAAAATTTTTTTTTCTTTTAACAAGGGTTCCAAAGAAAGTGCCTGGTATGCATAGGGTGGCTGGCTCAGGTGTAGGCCCAGACTCCTTATTGTGACTTCTGCTTCTTCATTTCTGAGAATGTAACCTTGACTTCTTCATAAGCATAAGACTCTGGGCCTCTCCCGTCTGTAACCAGCAGACTAACTTCTTCCCGTTCATATGCATATGGCCGTAGGCATCTGGCTGGCTGGAACCATCAGATCCCAGCCCCCTATCAATCATTTTGTGACCCCCTTGCAAGCACATACTTCCACAATTATGTAACCAATCCCCTTAACCCACATATAGTCTGTTAACCAATCCCATCCAAAGCATCATTTTGAGATATACTGCCTTCTACCTTACTGATTACTCACCTGTCCATCAGAATATTGTAAGCTAAATTCCCAATTCAACCCTACAATTATGCCCATGTGACTGCAGCATTTTAGAACACTGGTTTTCAGGTTGTGAGATCCAACATGTCCAGGGTTGAGCTGCCCTTACTCTCAATAAATCTCTTTACTTTCATTTCAAACAGAGTATGCGTTGTCACCAAATGACAATATAAATCAAGGAGCGCTGGTGGTGTAATGGTTAAAGCATTCAGCTGCTAACCAAAAAATTGGCAATTTGAACCCTCCAGCTACTCTGTGGGAGAAAAGACCTGGCGATCTTCTCCGATAAAATTTATAGCCTAGAAAACCCTATGGGGCAGTTCTACTCTGTCCTATAGGGGCACTATGAATGGCAATCAACTCCATGGCACACAACAACGGCATGCAAAACACAGAAGTTCCAGAAGGAGAAATGGAACCAAATGCAAAGGAGACATTAATTGAACAAATAATAGAAGGAATTTCACAGCGATAGTGAAAAGCCTGCCAATTGAACAGTTGCATTACTAACCAGTGGCACTGATGAAAAATAAAACACCAAGGAAAATTCTATTTAAAAAAAATTCCGTTTTCAAATGATAAAGAGAAATCTTACAATCTCTAAGACAGAAAGAAAAAGATGCAATAAACTCATCTGCAACGGGAAGCTAGAAGAGAGTAGAAAAACATACATGAACCCCTGGTTCTAATACAAAAATCTAATACCCTGCCAGAATATCATTCAACAGCTAGGACAAAACGAAGATTTGAAAACATGCAAAAGTGCAGAGATCACATCTCCCACATCTAAGGAAATACTCAAGAGAAAACTACGAAACCATGCATGGACCAAATCAAGAATTAAATATAGAAGAGGAAGTGAAAGCATTGGGAGCAAAGCGTGTATGGTGGGGCGGGGGGAGGGTGTGTGTGTGGAGAGAGAGATCTATAAATGGGTGAAGACTTACCGGAAAGTATAATATGGGTAATAAAAAAGAACTTTTGAAATATAGCTGATATACAGTAAAACCTATGAAAGCCAAGACAGTGTAAGGTGGAAATCTGTGAGAGAAGGAAAATCCATATTTATTTTCCACTAATAGAAAGCAATAGAAAAGTGTGACACTGCACCCTATCAAAGGCAGAAAACTTGATAGATTAGGAAAAACAAGGTAGTCCCAATGAGTTCTGGTTCTCATAGTTTTCACTGCATTATAAAGTAAATTCTAATAATAGTTTAGAGCAAAAAAGAAAAAAAAACTAAATTCCAAGAGTTGGTAGAGGAGGCAGACAAAGAAATGAGGGAATAAAAGTATTCGCAAAGTTTTAATTATGGGAATGGAAGCAGGGAAAAATAGAGCACCATGGTGGGAAAAATAGTTTGTAAACTTGTTTCCAAATGGTAAACAAACAAAGCACAAAAACCTCTGAATATGTTCTGGGAAATGAAAATTAACTATTAATGAATTGAAACTATACAATCGAAGTTCTAATTTGAAAAGGGAAAACATGAAGAGCTGTTTGAAAACAGCAGTAAAAAATAATAGAAAGGAAAGCTGAGAAACAATAATTCAAAATAAATAATATATATAAACCCAGAATGAATAAAATCTAGCATATAAGTAATTTCATTATTAATGCAAATTGGTTAAAAAAAAAAACCATTGCTGTTGAATTGAGTCTGACTCATCGTGACCCCATAGGACAGAGTAGAACTGCCCCACATGGTTTCCAAGGAGCTCCTGGTGAATTTGAACTGCCAACATTTTAGTTAGGGGCCTTAACTCTTAATCACTATACCTCCAGGGTTTCCAATGTAAATTGATAGTTCTCTCTTTAAAAGACAGTAATCTATATGTCCTTTACATGAACCATGCTTTAAAACAAATTTAAAAAAAGGTTAAAATGAAATGGAAAAAACTAATAATCTATTTTTCATGAAATGTAAAATGGTACTATTATGAACATCTGGCAGCTTCTTAGTTTCCTACCCAGTTAAGCATACACCTACCCCATGATCCAGTGACTTCGCTCCTAGATATTCCCCCAAAAGAAATGAAAATATATATCCACACAGAGACTTGTACAAGTATGTTCACAGCTAATTTACTCACAATACCAAAAAACTAAAAACAATTCAGGTGTTCAACATAGGAAAGTGGATAAACAAACTTTGGTTTATTCATGCAACAGTAAATTACTCATGAATAAAAATAAACTACTGATACAACAAAATGGATAGATCTCAAAAAGATTTTGTTGAGCAAAAATATAAAATAAAATAAATAAAATAAAATAATATACTACAAATCCAAATTGGAAAGTTTCAAAGCTGTCCTTTTCAGAACAATATGATTGTCTACCTAGGAAATCCCAGACTGTCAATAAATAAATAATTAAACTAATAAGATGTTATAAGATGTTCAGTAACATGGATAGACAGATCAAAATAACAAAAAAATCGAGTTTTTTGATTGCTTGTTTTACGTATCAGCAATAGTCACTTTGAAAATGTGACTCCAAAAGTGTCCTATTCCTCATAACAATAAAAATCATAAATGAGCTAGGAAAAAACAAACTAGAAAATTTTAAGTTCTAGGTGAAGAAAAATTTAGAACATAAAAACTAAACGAATAAAGTGATGGTCTACGTACCTGGATGAGAAAATGCTGACATACAGAAAGAGTTGCTTGAGTTTGTGAAACACCAACATATTTTCCAACTTCAAGGAAATAAGTGGATCTTGCCAAGTTTTTTAAGAGCATGAGAGAAACAGAATAGGAGTTGATGACTATATTTGTGCCCAAGGCCACTGTACAAAAGACATTGTTGGGTACTTTTTGAGTGTTGTGCATTTCATGTTTTGGTCACTTGATCTATATTTAGTATAATTTGCAAAGGGGCACAAACACAGGTAGAAAGGAGATATTAATACAAGGTGAGATGAGATAAGGTAAGATAAAAGATAAGATGAGATAGTTAATACTGTGATTTTAGGAAGAGGCTTAAACTTTCTAAACCTCAGGTTCTTCAACTGTAAGTTGAGGAAGTTGGATTTAATAATCCCTTTAAATCTTAACATTCTATGAACTGTAACTTACGTTTTGTTTCTTGATAATTAAAATAAAAATCGAGGCATCAAGTTTAGCTTCTCTGATGGAAATAAATCATTTCTTTGTGTCCATGTGGAGTAATTCAGTCTATAAAAAAAGATGGAAAATATTAAAAAATAAATCTATACTTACTAGGCAGTATAATAAAAGGGATGAAATAAGCCTTAAATTACCAACAGCTGTAAGATTGCACTGTTAAGAAGTAAAGGGCAAGTATGCAATGAAAGCAAAAAAAAAATTTTTTTTAAGTATGTAAAATGCCTTTCTATACCGTATTTTAAATAATTCAAGGTGAATAAATATAATGTATAAACCAAATTCCACAAACAGCAATGCTAACAAAGAATTGAAATTCTTCTTTGTCATCATATGAATCTACAATTTCCAGGTACAACAGATTCAGAAAGTATTGGGCAAGTTGAATAGAATTCCAAGAGTGCTATGCACATTTTCCGAACAATCAAAACATTTCCAACAGAGAGAGAAAGAAAAGCAGATCTATTGAAAAACATTTTTGTGACACAGAACCATTGAATTAAGTGACTTTCAAATAAAGGTGTGAAGCTTACAAAAATTTCAAGTCACATTCAGTATGTAGCTAAGATTTACATGAAAGAACTACCTTTATGTGTAAGGCATTTAGATGAGGAAAATGTGCTCAGTGAGGGAGAGAACGCAAAATGCTTTACAATAGCCTGTGCATTAGGGAGCGTGGTGACTTCACAAGGGGCCACAGAAAGAAATGGAAAATTAGAATAAGTACTTATCAAGCAATGAAAGAGGTGAATAAAAATGAGCTCCCATAGCTATATGTCCATGTCCAGATATCATTTCTGCATGGATGATCCAGAGATGATTAAGTTGCAGCATGTCAAAACCCAAATCTGTCACCAAATATTCACTCTCCAGATGTTGTTTGATGATAGCCTGTCTACCAATCACCCAACAACAAAATCACAAACTTCTCATTGAATCCTCTCTCCCACTTTTCCACATTTTTTTTAAACCAATTCTATTGATTTCAATGCTCATATCCAGGCAACCCTTTCAATCTGCATTTTAATGACTTGAATCAGAACCTCACCATTCTGTTGCTGTCTTAGTCACCTAGTGCTGCCATAACAGAAATACCACAACTGGATGGCTTCAACAAAGAGAAATTTATTTTCTCACAGTCTAGGAGGCTACAAGTCCAAAATCAGGGTGCTGGCTCCAGGGGAAGGCTTTCTTTCTTTGTCGGCTCTGGAGGAAGGTCCTTGTCCTCAATCTTACCCTGGTGGGGAAGCTTCTCAAGCGCAGGGACCCCGGGTCCAAAGCACACGCTCTGCTCCTGGTGCTGCTTTCTTGGTGGTATGATGTCCCCAACTCTCTGCTTGCTTCCCTTTCCTTTTATCTCTCGAGAGATAAAAGGTGGTACAGGCCACACTCCGGGGAAACTCCCTCCACACTGAATCAGGGAGGTGACCTGAGTAAGGGTGGTGTTACAATCACACCCTAATCCTCTCAGCATAAAACTACAATCACAAAATGGAGGACAACCACACAATACTGGGAATCATGGCCTAACCAAGTTGATACACACATTTTTGGCGGGACATAATTCAATCCACGACAGTTGCCTAAGTCATGGTAACAAAGTCTTAACTAATTTTCCAGTCTCTGGTGTTTCTCCCTGTCTTGGTCATCTAGTGCTGTTATAACAGAAATACCACAAGTAGATGGCCATAACAAAGAAAAAGTTATTCTCTCACAGTCTAGTAGGCTTCAAGTCCAAATTCAGGGCATCAGCTCCAGAGGAAGGCTTTTTCTCTCTTTTGGTTCTGGAGGAAGGTCCCCCTGGACTAGCAGCTTCTCTGCACAGGAACCCTGGGTCCAAAGGATCCATTCTGCTCCCAGCGCTGCTTTCTTGGTGGTATGAGGTGCACCTGTCTCTCTACTCACTTCTCTTTTATATTTCAAAACAGATTGGCTTAAGACAGTACCTAATCTTGTAGAGCTCATCAGTGTAACTGCCAATAATCCATTTTATTAATGTTGTAGTGATAGGATTTACAACACATAGGAAAATCTCATCAAATGACAAAATGGTGGACACTCACACAATACTAGGAATCATGGCCTAGCCAAGTTGACACATATTTTGGGGGGACACAATTCAATCCATGACATTCCACTCTTTGGCCTCCGAAAATTCATGTCCTTGCCACATGTAAAACATATTCAGTCCATCATATCAGAGCAAAAGCCTTAAATCAACTCCAACTCCAAAATCCAAAAATTCCTCTTCATCTGTGAAATCTAGAATACAAGTTATTTGCTTCCAAAGTATAATGGTGCAACAGCCACAAGGTAGATATTTGCATTACAAACAGGAGAAATTAGAGGGAAAGAAGGAATAACAAGTACCAAGCAAGTCAGCCAAACATATTGCATTAGCCCTCAAGGCTTTGCAAATAATCCTCTGTTATCTGAGACCATTTACACAATGGCCCTATGCTCCAGACTCTAGGTATTGGCCACACTCTCGGCTTTTCAGACTCACTGGGACGGCAACTCTGCTCCCTCGAAAATTAGGTGCATCATTCTCCTAGTCCATTTGAGTGGTGACTCCACCTTTAGAAACACCAGAGGCCATGGCTCCACCCTTTGAAACCCCAGAGGTCCTGGCCATACCTTTTGAGACTGAGGCAGCTCAGCTTTCTGTGTTCCTTGTCTCTTCAGCTTCTGCTTCCTGGTTCCTTGGCCTTTCGGCCTCTTGGCCCTCAAGCCTCATGCATCGGCCCTGTTGGGGCAAGTGTTCCAAAGCTCTGTAGCTCCACCAATAAGTACCTGAAGGCACTCCACTCTGCCAGTAAACTTTGGTCAGAAGGCACTCAGCTTTCTTGCTTCATGGGTCAGCAAGCCCAGCTCCACCAATAATTGCCTGGAGACATCCCACTCTGCCAGGAACCCTCCTGTTCACAGGCACTCAGGTCTCTCACTCCATGGGTTGGCTCCAGTGCTGTCTTGTGCTCGTCTCCTGGTTCTGCTGCTACTAGTTCTCTGCTGTTGCTGGTCCTCTGCTTCTGCTTCTTGCCGTCTGCATCATTTCCAACATAACAGCTCTCCTCATTTTCTTCTGAGTCTTCTATCCATTCACAGTTTCAAAACCACTTCCACATTTAGGTATCTGTTAGAGCAGTACCGCACTCTCTTGGTACCAAATTCTGTCTTAGTTGTCTAGTGCTGCTATAACAGAAACACTACAAGTGGATGGCTTTAACAAAGAGAAATTTATTTTCTCACAGCCTCGTAAGCTAGAAGTCCAAATTCAAGGTGTTGCCTACGGGGAATGCCTTTCTCTTTCCGTTGGCTCTGGAGGAAGGCCTTTGTCATCGATCTTCCCCAGGACTAGGAGCTTCTCTGCTCAGGAACTCCAAGGCCAAAGGATACACTCTGATCCCGGTACTACTTTCTTGGTGGTATGAGGTCTCCCCTCTCTGCTTGCTTCCCTTTTCTTTTATCTCTTATAAGATAAAAGGTGGTACAGGCCACACCCCAGGGAAACTCCCTTTACATTAGATCAGGGATGTGACCTGGTAAGGGTGTTACAGTCCTACCCTAATCCTCTTTAACATAAAATTACAATCACAAAATGGAAAACAAGCACACAATATTGGGAATCATGGCCTGACCAAGTTGACACATATTTTGGGAGGACACAATTCAATCCATAACAATGTGTAAACCTTTTCTTGGGTTTTTATAATAGTGGTTTTACACAATGTTTGTCCTTTTGTAATTGACTTATTTTACTCTGCATAGTGCCCTTCAGATTCATCCATGTCTTGAGAAGTTTCAAGGATTCGTCATTGTTCTTTATCGCTGTGTAGTACTACATTGTGTGTATGTATCATAATTGGTTTATCCATTCATCTGTTGATGGTCACTTAGGTTGTTTTCATCTTTTTGCTATTGCAAATAATGCTGCAGTGAACATGGGTGTGCATATGCTTATTCCTGTGATGGTTCTTATTTCTCTAGGGTATATTTCTAGGAGTGGGATTGCTTGATCACATGGTATTTGTCTTAGTCATCTAGTGCTGCCATAACAGAAATACCACAAGTGGATGGCTTTAACAAAGAGAAATTTATTTTCTCACAGTCTAGTTGGCTCCAGGGGAAACCTTTCTCTCTTTGTCGGCTCTGGAGGAAGGACCTTGTCCTCAATTTTACCCTGGTCAATTAGCTTCTCAGCACAGGGACCCCATGTCCAAAGGACGCACTCTGCTTCTGCTGTTTCTTGGTGGTATGATGTCCCCAACTCTCTGCTTTCTTCCCTTTCCTTTTATCTCTTGAGAGATAAAAGGTGGAACAGGCCACACCCCAGGGAAACTCCCTTTACCTTGGATCAGGGAGGTGACCTGAGTAAGGGTGGTGTTACAATCCCACCCTAATCCTCTCAACATAAAATTACAATCACAAAATGGAGGACAACCACACAATACTGGGAATCATGGCCTAACCAAGTTGATGCACATATTTTGGGGGGGACACAATTCAATCCATGACAGTATTTTTATTTCCAGCTTTTTAAGGAAGCACCATATCATTTTCCAAAGTGGTAGTACCATTTTATATTCCTACCAGCAGTGATAAGAGTTCCAATGTCCCCACAGCCTCTCCAACATTAGTTGTTTTCTGTTTGTTTGTTTTTGATTAGTGCCAGTAATGTCAGGATGAGATGGTATCTCATTATAGTTTTGATTTGTGATCAAGGGGTATGGCTGCTAATCAAAAGGTCTGCAGTTTGAATCCACCAATTGCTCCTTACAAACTATGTGGGGCAGTTCTACTTTGTCCTATAGGGTTAGTACAAATTGGCATCAACTTAAAGGCAATGGGTATGAGTTTAACAGCTAATGATCTTGAGAATTTCCTCATGTGTCTCTGAGCTGCCTATCTTTTTTGGTGAAGTGTCTGTTCATATCCCTGGCCATTTTTAATTGTATTATTTGTTTTGTTATTCATCTTTGTACGCCCATCTTGTAACACAAACACATAGTAGGCAACTCAAATGTTTGCGAAAGAAATAAAAACAAAGAAGGAAAAAAGGAAGAGATCAACTAGATGGCCCTAGGAAATTTTCAGCTCAGAAATTTTGTTTCCGTAATTCCATTTATTTATACCAGTCACATATTATACGCATATAATCTACAGGGAGTGAGGGGTGAACAGTCAAAACGAACAACTTCTTTTGTCCTCCAAACATAATAAATTCCTTTAAACCTTCACATAGAGGCAGCAAGGATGTTTTAAAGTGAAGGAAGCTTGTATTGTATACATTCTTAAAATTACCATAGGAGATAGATTCCCTTGTGGTATACCAAGTAACTGTTTTTTACCTCCAAAACACTAGCACACTTAGAAGCGTTAGGTTACCTTACCACCCTGCAGAAAGTTATCAACGCAGACTGCCAGGGAGATGCAGCAGTTTCACACACTAGAATCAGTGTTAGAGCAGCAGTAGGCGTTTCAATGCTTTTCAAGTTTCTCTTGTCTGGACTTTTCTTCCTTCCACGTCAAGTTAAATATACCTTCCCTTATTCGTAGACTCCATAAGGCAGACTCAGTTATGTGTTCCTCTATGACGTACACGTAACTCTTCTAAAGTAATTATCACGCTCTATTGCTATGGTTGCTATTATATTTGTGTTGGGAAGCAATTCTTCATGAGTCTCTTGCCTTTCTGCCCATCTGAACATAGGCATTGACAGCTTTTGTTCCCAACTACCTTTCCAAGGATGTTTGTATGGAAAACCTCTGGAGAGAAGAGGGTAGGTTTGTTTCTTAACCTATCTTGATAGTAAAGATGTCTCCCAACAAGGTGAATGTTGAGCAGGTTTGCTGACAACCTCTTTGTAAGATTGAGGGCTTCCTAAGCTTGGAGATCCTTAGTTGTAACAAAGACCTACCGCATGCGCATCCACCTAGGCTTCTTCATATCACCACCCATTTGGGGAGGGAGAATGAAGGAAACCAGTTCCAACATGAAGCTTGTTCTGCCTGCTGTGCCATGAGTAACAAAGTCCTTTATCTCTGAGTTAGGAATCTTGTGTCTTCTGCCAGCTTCTATGAAACTGTGGCAGGTTCACTTTTTAGGGTAAAATCTCAGGCCCTTTACAGTGATTTACAGCTCAGACATTTTATCATACTTGTGTGTGTGTTTAACCTGTTTGTTTCTTCTGACTGTGAACTCCTTATGAGAAAGAACTGTATTTAATTTATCCAGGTACCCTCAAGATATAACCTAATTAAGATAAATGTTAGACGAATAAAATATAATCAGGAATTTGGGGAAAGGCAGAATCATGAAAACATGGGTCTTTAAGAAGCAAAAATGAGGTCAGGGAAAGCCTATTACATAATTTGCAGACCTTTTTAATCATAAAAATTCATGCAGTTTTTCATTAAGTGAAATTAATGTCATTGTTCCACGTTGAAAAACTAGATTCTTGCCCATATATACTCTTCCCCATGACAATTACAAGCTTAACCACAATTCTCACATTGCAATTCTATCCTCATATCATAAATTTCATTTGGCATATGTCTTAGTTATCTAGTGCTGCTATAACAGAAATACCACAAGTGGATGGCTTTAACAAACAGAAATTTATTCTCTCACACTTTAGGATGCTAGAAGTCTGAATTCAGAGCACCAACTCTGGGAGAAGCCTCCCTCTTTCTGTCAGTTCTGGGGTGGGGTTTCATGTCATTAGTCTTCCCTTGGATCTAGGAGTTTCTCAGTTCAGGGAATCCAGGTCCAAAGGACATGTTCTTTTCCTGGTCTTTCTTGCTTGGTGGTAACGAGGTCCCTCTCCTCTCTACTCACTTCTCTCTTATATTTCAAAACAGATTGACTCAAAATACAACGTAATCCTGTAGATTGTGTCCTGCCTCATTAAATTAACATAACTGCCTCTAATCCTGCCTCATTAACATCATAGAGGTTAAGATTTACAAAACATAGGAAAATCATATCAGATCATAAAATATTGGACAACCACACAATACTGGGAATTATGGTCTAGCCAATTTGACATACATTTGGGGGGAACACAATCCAATCCCTAAGAGCATATTTCAGCAAAATGAATAATTTATTCTCAGAATCCACATTTTATCACAGATAATATAAAAACGTACAAACCATTTTGACTGAGTAAAAATTTGTGCTTAAATGTATTTGGTGATTAAAATGACATATCATTACTTCCTTCAACAATGGTTTGGCTTGAGGTGAAATGGGGGGGAAAACCTTTTCTTTAACTTATATACTAAGTGCCAAAAATTTCTGTAGGGGGATCTCATGGAAGGAAAAAAACTTGAATCATGACTCTTCTTTCCTCTCACCAACTCACCACCAACATAAAGTTTACCAATGGAAGAGGGGTTTTGGACCTGTGGTTTAGATGGTAACATTGTTTCTGGACCCAGCTTTTGGTTGCTTTTGAAACCATCTTTATTCAGTCACTCTTTCATGGTGGGTGTTATCAAAAACCTAGATGCCCAGAGAAACACCCAAAATTAGTGTAACGTAATGCTTTTATTGTGAGTAGATAAGATTCCAATCAGGCAGGTCAACTCAGAAAATATCAGGAAGGTGCTTCGAAGAGGGGACAGTGAAAATGGGTATATAGGTCACTGTCGTGTTAACTTCTCAGAAGAGAGCCTCAGAGCACATGCAGGCTTCCAGGGTAGGTCATTTGTAGAAATAGAATCACAAAGGACAAGCCATACATTTTCGAGTCAGACCCTGGGTTCCTGCGCCTCAAAACCGGCTGCACATAGATAAAAGAGCTCAATGCCTATGGCAAATTGATTTCCACTAAGCTACTTACTAGGCTGTTGTTTGACTTGAGGTGACTTTGGGAAACCATAAAGGCTCAAGGTTCAAAAGGACACCTAAGGGCAGATGGCCTGAGTGAGTCACCCCAACTCCATAAACCCAGAAATCTGAATTCTAGGAGAATTGAAACTGTTTCTCAGTGTGTATGAGGAAATGACTCTATGTATGTGCATTGTATGTATGATGGTTTAACATAACCAACCAACCAACCAACTAGTTGCCGCCAAGTCAGTTTTGACTCATGGCATTCGCATGGTGTGTCAGAGTAGAACTGCGCTCCATGGGATTTTTAATTCCTGGTTTTTCAGAAGTAAATTGCCAGACCTTTCTTTTGAGGCACTTCTGGGTGACTCAAACCTCCAACCTTTCAGTTAGCAACTGAGTACGTTAACCATTTCACCACCCCGGGACTCTGGTAAACCATCGTAACTAGTAAAAATTGGGGCCCAACTAGTTTTTGCTGTGGGTCTCTCCCTTCTGAGTGTGATACAGAGGAAAGGAATGAACTCTTCCTCAATGAAAGTAAATCTTGCCTGGATAAAGCAACAAAAAATTGGGAAGTTCAGTGGTGATGGTAGTGGAGGTGAGAAAAAGGGAACAGGAGGAGTGAAAAATTCAACTAAGCCATATTTCTGTGAGTTTCTTCAGCTCTTGATGCTAATCTCAGTGACATGATTGAGCTTCATTTGCAAGGCAATGAACCTGGAGGCACCTGGTAGGAAGTATCTGACAGATAAAGCTGTCTAAGTGTCAACTTCAGTGGTGTCCAGATAAAAGACCTGAGTTTCTATTTTTCTAAAATAACTGACTCGTGGGTATGCATACGCATCCCCAGAGAGTCTTAGAAAAATTTGGAAAGGGGAACCTTGCAAGTAAACTGGTTGAGGTTTTAAAGCCATTGAAACGTGGTCGCAAATACGAATGCAATTCCATTTTATCCACAAGCTTGTGAAGCACAGGAGACACTGGGTAACAAAAATATCAAAGTACAAAAGATAAGTTTCAAAGGAAAAGTTTACAGCTTGTCCTCTGCAGGGCAGACTGTCTACGAGGCTCTTTCATCACAGTTAGTTAAATGAGGGCTCTGGCAGTGCAATGACTCAGAGATTACAAAATAAAGTCGTAACATCAATATCCTCAAATGTTCGGAGATATATTTAAGAACATAAATATTAAATGTTGAAAAAGAGGTTCAACCTGCCCTTCAAGTCCAGCCAGCTGGCTCGCCTCCATCAAGCAGTGTCCTCTAAGATTATCCAACTGAACAAACAAAAGTCTCAAGGAACAACTGCCTGCAGTACTCTGTAAATGAGTGATGAATTAGTGGTTTTGTTGTTGTTCTTAATTTCATTTTCATTTGGAAAAAATTTAATTGTTCTTTCTATACAGCACAAATACCTCATTTGAGGGCAGTTATTTATTTTTTTTTTATTCTAGTATAAGGAGCTCTGAGCAGTTCTCCTAACCAAAAGACACTTCTAGCATCCACCCAATGTTGCATTGATAGATAAATATTGACAAATACATATATAAATATTTTTGAAGGGAGGTCTTGTTCTACAGGAAGATAAAATTTAAATATCTATTGATCAATAATGCATTAAAATGACTTCGTTTATTACACTTTCCAATTTGACAGATAAGAAGAGCCATTTGGAATAATGAAAAAGGTGAAGAATAAATCAAGAATATGAAATACAAGTTTCAGTGTTACCCAAGATTCCCATAAAGAAGGAGGAAAAGAAGAAAACAGGAAAAAGAACGTGAGACAGCTCCAGAGGCAAACTTCACAGATTGGACTTGTTATCTGACCATAAGAGCCATGTTTAAAAACATAAATTCCTCCTTGAAGCATGAAATTTTCTATTCTTCCTTGGAAGTGCACCTCTCACAATTATGTTAAATGACAGCCACTTAGGAGAATCTCTGAACCCTGCTCAGCTGTATACTATTTGATAGAAGCATGATGTCATATTAATACATTGAAATGAAAATCCCACTAAGAAGTAAAATGTTGATACAGAGGGGTAAGTATTCCCCTAGCATGGATGATTAACACCTCTGACTATTTTTCTTAAGTTCAAAGAGCTATTATTAGAAAATTGTAGCACTGTGCAGTTAAGTGAGGCAGATGGCATATAGGAGTGAGTGGCGTGCAGTTTACAGTAAACAAATTCTTTATCTTTGACGGGTCATGGGGGGAACTAAAATGGTCTCCAATTCAATCAGGAAATACGCTAGAAAACACTGACATGCAGATTTGCTAATTATAGTGAAATGTGTTAAAAAGCTACAATTATCCCAATGGATGGAACCTTTTCCCATGAAGATCAGAAAAAAACAACCAGGCATCATGGGCTGACAGCAGGATGCCATTTATAAATGTGCCCCCAGATTGTTTGACACCTGTTCAGAGAAGCAATTCATGTCTCCAAGGCCTTCAACTTGGTCTCCTCTCAAGATAGGTATGTGTCTTGACAGTGTGTGTAAGTGTAAACTCATCAGCTGTTTTTCTATCAAATATGTAAGGAAAACTTGGCGCTCACATTTCTTTATGTCTTGAAAAGCAGAAAACCGTAAGTCAGTGGGGGCGACTCCTGTAATGCTCATTAGGTTGGTTTTCACCGAAATAATGTTTCAAACCTTCTAGAATTAGACTTCTACAGATATAAAAAGGAGAAAGATAATATAGTGCAAGTAATGTAAAATATGTTTGTCAAAAATAGGTGTTTGATCATATAGAACTGCAGTCCTGAAAACTTATGAGACTGGTAAGTAAAGGTAAAAGAATGTACAATTACATAATGTATAGGAATCACCCAAATGATCCAGAATATGTCTTGCATCAAAACACTCACAAGGCCTACTAGTGGCTTGGGGCACTATGAACTTGCACAGAGCCACAATGATGCCATGGGGGAATTTGATCCAAAAGGATGAGATCACTACATTGGAGTAAGAGTTGGTTTAGATAAACCCTTACGTTGAACTCCAGGTAGTAGGATGCATAAAAGAAGAGCTAGGATTTGAGAAGGCTGCCTTGCCAAATACCCTCCAGATATCTGTGGCCTGGGGACTTTTTCTAGGTTTGTGCCATTTTTTGTGGTTTTGCCAGTAACATAACCATTATCCAAGAAAGTTCATGCCAGAACTTTAATCTGGCTTCTGGCATCTGGTGCACCAGTTGTACTGTGAATGGCCTAAGAATCCTTGGAATGCCAGGCAGATTTTGGAGCATAAGGCTGCACACTCTGCCCTGAAATTGTGGCATCCCCCATTTTTAGATGAGAGATTGACTTCTCACTCTATCTGGAAAGAGGAAATAAAATTATACTTACAAAAATGCAATAGTGTGTCATTTAAAAGACTCCTCTATAATGAGTAACCGTAAAATGAATGGCCCCCTTGATGTTTAACATGGCACTGAACACAAGTTTTCTTCTGAAGGGGTACATGACTGTGTGTTAGCGACTGCATTCTCAGGTCTGTGTTTTGTGGCCTGGAACAGATTTATAAAGAGATAGCCACTCAGTAAACCTAGGGCCTTTTGTTTTTTTTCTATTGTATAAAGAGTGGTGGAGAAAAAAAAAAAAAAATCAACTTTAATTCTTTGAATTTGTAACTAAAAAGGACGATAGGATTTGATTTGAGACTTTAATTACCTTGAAGTTTAACTTAAGAATCCTAGAGTTTAATTCCCTTGTGATTTTAATCTTTGAACTTTAGGTTTTCCCTGGCAATTTGATAATAGCGTAGTACAGATATTCAAATTTGAGATACATCTGTGTTGGTAGCATTTTAGTATGGGATTATCTTTATGCACTCATATAATTTCATTTCTTATCCTCTTGTGAGCTCTATCAGACCACAAGGCTAGATAATATGTGAGAAGCAAATAGAATAGGGTGATCTCTAAGCATTGGATAGAGCCAGGTCCTGGGAATAATTTAAAGAATGTACCATTCTCATTCATTTTTAGATCCTTCTGTAGCAAAGCTTACACTGTTCACCATTGGTTCCAGAAGACTCCACAGTGGAGACCTGCCTGGTTGGAATTAAGAGAAAGGCTTCAGGAAGACAGGAGTACTGCCTTAATAGGTGTCTGATCTCCCTTGGGTCTGACAGACACATTTCTAGGGAACCATATGTTAATTGTTAAGTCAAATGGTTTAAAGAAACATGAGGTTGGAAATGTGAGGGGTATATTTATCCCTCATTCTTCATGATTCCCCGTGGAGAAATTTCAGGTAGAATAAGGCTCTTAGGCTTTTGTCCTACCACTTCCTCCCTGATCATCACCACTTCTTACCCACTATTTGAGGAGGGAAGTCGTTAGATCACATTTTCAGATAGGATGGAGCCTCCTATTGTAGCTCCTTAAGCACTAAGGATCTCTTTTCTTCCCTAGTCACCAAAACCTGTGAGTGAGCAATATGAAACAAAAAACAGTCACAAATTTCATGGGCCTTACACTGGTGCTGGGAAGAAAATTGTGTGTGTGTGTGTGGAGAGAGAGAGAGAGACTGTGAATTGATTGACCCCTTGCTGTTTAACATGTCAGTGAACACACAATATTGTTAATTGAATAAGGTATCTGACAGTATCCTTCCTGTTTCTCAGTTTCTTCCAGTATGAACAGTCTCCTATCAGTTTAAAACAACCCTTCTTGGTAAGTTCTCAGCCTTTCAGAATTCTTTTCTCTCCCCTTTTTCTTCCACAGAAGTGTGTAGGTCTGAGCAACTCAATAGAGCAGTCACTAGCCACAAGTAGCTAATGAACTTGAAATGTGACTATTCTCAAGATCTGCTGTATGGGTGAAATATAAGCTGGATACAATTTCTCAAAACAGGTATAATTCATCTTGACCTTGATTATTAAAAAATGTAATCAGTTTTCAAAAATTCCATTTTTATTCCATATTACATTTATATTGTGCACCCAATGTAGAAAGCGAGAGAAGTAATCGTGCATTTTCTTGTGCAGATTTGCTTGTTTGTTCCTTAATATATTTTATGTGCTTAACCAAGATTATTGCGCATTCTCTTTAAATTATTTCAATCACATGATTCTGCAATAAGGGGTTTGTAGGGACTTGTTAGGAAGAGCCCTGGTGGTACAGTGGGTCAAGTGCTTAGCTGATAACTGAGGCTGGTGGTGTTACTCCACAGGAGAAAGATGTGGCAGTCAGTTTCCATAAAGTTTTTTTTTTTTTTTTTTAGTAACTTGTTAAGGAGCCCTACTTAATGATGCACTTGGGAAAATTGGTTTTTGTTTGACCACATTCTCCAAAGTAATATTTTGTAACAGTTTGAGATCTGCTTATCTTTCTCCTATTTATTACCTAAAATTATCTTCCAAGGGCTTTATTCTAAAGAATAGCAAACCAAACAAGTTTGGAAATAATAGGGATTTGGAAGCTTTAAGAGTTTTATAACTTGGCTAATACTCAGTGCCTTTACAGTACATTTTAATATGTAATAAAATTACTTACATTTTTTTCCCAACCTACCCCATACCACAACTCTAACAGAGAAACTACGAATTTATTCTATCTTGATTCACGTGGAAAAATAAATACATAAAAAGTTCAAAGACAAATGGACTACTACTACCCCAGCCACAGCTATTAGTATTATTTATAATTGTTCCCCCTTCTAAAGGGAGCTCCTTGCCAAAGGAATCATAAAAGCTACCAATTTTCACTTCTGGGGAGATGTGTTTGTGGGTATTAATGTCTCCTTTTTGTCAAAATCTTTTTATTTTATCCAGCAAAGTAGAGAAAAAGCTAAACTAGGCAGAACAAATAGAAGTTCTTTGACTTGTATGACAGAAAATTCCCCTAGGTGGAGGTTTCAAACAGCTATAATAAATCTTGATTTAGAGAAGTATAATATTTCATGATAGAAGATATTTCATTTTCCTAAACTGCTGTACCACACACGCCTATAAGAAACGTGAAATTTTTATTGACAGACAAAAGCAAGACTGATAGTTACTTAGGATTTGAAAAAAAAGCAGCAAGCTAATGTGTGAAATGCACTGGAAAGTAGCCCTCCGCCCTTACTCTGAGTGGCCCTTGGCTCTCTTCTCTATTTTTACTTTGTATATGAGTCATGCAATCCATCCCAGATTGTAAAGAAAGTGTTTTATGATGAAGAAGAATAAAAAACACATGAAAGTAGAAAACATATCATAAAGGCAATAATCTAATGGCCTTGTTGAGGGTAAAATATAGCCTGAAGCATAGGAACAGCCTTAGGGACCATCTTAATCTAGAACCTTCAAAAAGATGAGTTTGGTTATATTTATAATTTAAGAAGAGGGAGAAAATGCTTTCTCCAGAATTCCTGAGAGCTAAACCAAAAAAAACCAAACCCAGCACCATCGAGTCGATTCCGACTCATAGCAACCCTATAGGACAGAGTAGAACTGCCCCACAGAGTTTCCAAGGAGCACCTGGCAGATTCAAACTGCCGACCTTGGTTAGCAGCCGTAGCACTTAACCACTACACCACCAGGGTTTCCTCCTGAGAGCTAGGGTTGGTCAAATAGAAAAGCAAGGCTGGTTTTCAAAAGGTCAGTGGGATGGGGATTGAGAGAGAAGACTGAGTTTCCTCGAGGACTTCCAGCTATACGGAGGGCAGCATTGGGATTATATAACTGGAAGGTGACAGAGAGGGGCCCACAGGACCTGGGAGTTGGGGTAATGCCTTGGAACCACAGAAGGGAAGTCTCATCGTTTCTAGTTACAACTGCAATCACAGACAGAACAATGTCCACCTGTATTTTTGAAGGACAGAAAGTCTTTGAATGACATTACATCTTGGTTAATAAGGAAAAGAAGTATTATTATATTTTACAAAGATTTTCCCTAAAAGTGTCTAATTTTATTTATGTCTTAATGTTTAAAAATTATGTCATCTGAGACAGGATAGTTTAACAGTTCTAAAAACTGACTTTGGAATCTGGCCGCTCTAGGTTTAAATCCCTATTTCACACTGGGTGGTATTATTTTGGACAAGATATTTAACCTCTCTAAGTCTTCATCTGTAAATAATAGTAATAACAATAATACCTATTTCATGGGATTGTTAAAGGGATGAAATAATGCACCTAGAGTTGTATTAGTTACTTATCGCTGTATCAAAAATTAACCTAAAACTTAATGGCTGAAAACACCATTTATCATCTCACAGTCACAATCAAGCTCACACTCAAGGGGAGGAAATTACACAAGGGCATGAATGCCAGGAGAGTGAGATCATTAGGGGCCATATCATAGAGGCTGCCAACTACAATGGTGTATTGCAAAGTGCTAGGACATAATAAGTGTTCAATATATGCTAGCTCCTGTGATTATTAAGGATCCCTGGTGGCACAGTTGTAAAGCACTGGGCTCCTAACCAAAAGGCCTGCAGTTTGAACCACTCCACAGGGGAAAGATGTGGCAATCTGCTTCTGTAAAGATTATTACAGATGTGGAAACTTTATGGGGCAGTTCTATCCTGTCCTATAGGTTCGCTATGAGTTGGAATAGACTCGACAGCAATGGATTTGGTTTTGGTATGATTGTTATCATCCAGGAAATTCACAAAACAGGTCTTTATTATTGTTGAATAAATGAGATATTACTGTGCTCAAGCGTCAAATAATGTTGTGAAGAATGAATAAAATGGGATATTCCCAATTATGACACTTGAGCCACCAAATATTAATCCAACAAACTGTATCTGAACAGACAATGTTAGAAATTATTTATATCAGGGAAGAGGGAACAGTTAGAAGCAAGAGGCAATGGGGAGCATCAGCCATCATGTAGCCTCTGTGAATGTTGGCAAAGTGGCCCTTTCTTACCATGACCACAGATTCTTCCTTTCTTTGACTGAGGACCCCTGAATTAAGTACTGCACTTCTACTTTCACTCTGTCTAAATCAAATGGCTATGTGGGGCAAAGTAAAACAGCATCTATTACCTCAGGAGTTGGAAGATTGTTTAGGCAATGATGTCTATAAATCAAAGCAGATTTCCTTCAAATTATATGAAATCCAATCTTCAGAAGAAAAGGAAGGAGGAATTAGAAAAATTTGGTGGTCTAAATCCTGAACTAAAAGAACTTTCTCTAGAGCCTTTGCTAAGAAAATATTAAAGATGTCAAAAACAGGTTACTACCACTGCTATAAACATGAACAACCCTCAGAGGAGGGTAAACTTGGATACCATGGTCACCCTAAAACTGACAGGCTCAAATCCATTACACTCTAATTGTATCTTCGTGCCCAACCCACCCACCAGCAAAATGTCCTGAGACAGCTGCTAATTTAAAGGCAGAATTAATTATAAGTGACTTTGTAACAGATGCTATGCGTTCAGACTCCAACAGAAAAAGCCTCCATGTTGTGGGCACAATGCTTGTGTTCTACCCTAAAGATTCCCCTACAGCTGCTGCTACTGTACTCGGTGGGTGGCTTGCTTGCAACCTGCTTGGGCAAACCACTGTGACTTAGCCTAGTTTTCTGATTTCCCCAGCTTGCTGTTCCTCTTGCTGGTTCTCTCTTTCTCTCCCCCGGTCTTGTTTGTCACCCCCTGTCAAGACACACAGGAGAAGGGGGTCTACCACAGGGCATTTTTCCTGCACTCCTTTTTCTATAAGCTAGACAAGGTCCTTAGACAAATAATATACTGACTGTAAAGAAAGTAATTTGCTTCTTTTGGACTATTCATTATCTCAATAGTTACCAGCTAGCATTTCAGTCAATATTCTACCTTCCCTGCAAACTGCCTCATTTCTCATGGCAGAGAAAAAACCTAGAAATAAAAAAATAAATATTTACTTTAAAAGTAATACATTTGAGACAGAGAGGGCTAACTGTACTAGAGGAAGAAAAGAGCTGTTAAAAGATTACCACCTAGAAGCTGGATAAACAGGAACCACACCCTGTCAACATGAGAGAAGGCTAAAACAACCAGTGAATTACTATCTCCTTCTTAGTGTTTTTCTAGTCCCTTCCCCCTTTGCAGGCTCCCTTGGATGCTCAGAAGAACAAAGTGTGACTGCTGTTTAACCTTCCTTAGCTCTCCAAAGATGGTGATGTAGTGCCAAAGATCAGTGCGCTTGCACTATATCACATAATAAGTGATGCCAAGGGCTGCTGAAAGAGCTCCATCTTGAATATCAGCAGGTTCCATCTTGGATTCCAGATAACAAAGGCCCAACATCTGTTAAATGGGGAGAAGGCAGCCTCTTTAACAAATGGTGCTGGCATAACTGGATATCCATCTGCAAAAAAAATGAAACAAGACCCATATCTCACACCATGCACAAAAACTAACTCAAAATGGATCAAAGACCTAGATATAAAATATAAAACGATAAAGATCATGGAAGAAAAAATAGGGACAACACTAGAAGCCCTAAGACATGTTATGAACAGAATATAAAACATTACTAACAAAGCGCAAACACCAGAAGAGAAGCTAGAATACTTCTGTTCACCAAAAGACTTAACCAAAAGAGTAAAAAGACAACCAAGAGACTGGGAAAAATCTCTAAAATCTACAGGATACTGCAAAACCTCAAAACCAAATAGACAAATCACCCAATTAAAACATGGGCAAAGAATATGAACACACACTTCACCAAAGAAGACATTCAGGCAGCTAACAGATACATGAGGAAATGCTCACAATCATTAGCCATCAGACAAATGCAAATCAAAACTACCATGAGATACCATCCAACCCCCACAAAAGGCTAGCATTAATCCAAAAAACATAAAATAGTAAATATTGGAGAGGTTGTGGAGAGATTGGAACACTTATACACTGCTAGTGGGAATGTAAAATGGTACACCCACTTTGGAAATCAATTTGGTGCTTCCTTAAAATGTTAGAAATAGGAGTACCGTAAGATCCAGCAATCCCACTGCTTGGAATATACCCTAGAGAAATAAGAGCCATTACACAAATAGATATATACACACCCATGTTCATTGCAGCACTGTTCACAATAGCAAAAAGATGGAAACAACCTAGGTGCTCATCAATGGATGAATGGATAAACAAATTATGGTATATTCACACGATGGAATACTACAGAATGATAAAGAACAACAATGAATCTGTGAAACATCTCATAACATGGAGGAATCTGGAAGGCATTACACTGAATGAAATTAGTCAGTCACAAAAAGACAAATATTGTATGAGACCACTATTATAAAAACTCAAGGAAAGGTTCAAACACAGAAGAAAACATCCTTTGATGGTTACAGAGTGGGGAGGGCAGGAGAGGGCTATTCAATAATTAGTAGACAAGAATTATCTTAGGTGAAGGAAAGGATAACACAAAATACAGGAACATCAGTACAACTGGACTAAACCAAAAGCTAAGAAGTTTCCTGAATACAACCAAACACTTCGAGGACCAGAGTAGCGGGGGGCGGGGGGTGGTCTGGGGACCATGGTTTCAGGGGATATCTAGGTCAATGGGCATAACAAAGTTTATTAAGAAAAAGTTCTGCATCCCACTTTGGTGAGTGGCATCTGGGGTCTTAAAAGCTAGTGAGTGGTCATCTAAGATGCATCAATTGGTCCCAACCCACCCAAAGCAAAGGAGAATGAAGAACACCAAAGGCACAAGGAAAATATTAGCACAAGAAACAAAAAGGACCGCATAAACCAGAGACTCCATCAGCCTTGGACCAGAAGAATTAAATGGCGCCCAGCTACCACCAATGACCACTCTGACAGGGAACACAACAGAGAGTCCCTGACAGAGCAGGAAAAAAGTGGGGTGCAGAACTGGAATTCTAGTAAAAAAACCAGACTTAATGGTTTGACTTAGACTGGAGTAACCACAGAAGACATGGTCCCCAGATTCTTTGTTAACCCAGAACTAAAACCATTCCTGAAGCCAACTCTTCAGACAAAGATTTGACTGGACTGTAAAACATGAAATGATACTCCTGAAGAGTGCTTCTTAATTCAAGTAGATACATTGAGACTAAATGGGCAGTTTCTGTCCAGAGGTGAGATGAGAGGGCAGAAAGGGACAGGAGCTGGTTAAACAGACACGGGAAATTTGGGATATAAAGGAGGCGTATGCTGACGTATTATACGGATAGCAACTAGCATCATAAAACAATGTGTGTAGAAATTTTTGTATAAGAAATTAAATTGAGCTGTAAACTTTCACTTAAAGCACAATTAAAAAAAAAAAAGAAGTGAGCAGAGAGACAGGGGGACATCATTCTGCCACAAAAAAAAGAAGCACTGAGACCATAGCTTGTCTTTTGGATCCCTCAGGGTCCCTGCACTGAGAAGCTCCTCAACCAGGATTGACTGATGACAAGGACCTTCCCCCAGAGCTGACAGAGAGAGAACGGCTTCCCCTGGAGCTGGAGCCCTGGATTCGGAATTCTAGCTTCCTAAACTGTGAAAGAATAAATTTCTCTTTGTTAAAGCTATCCATTTGTGGTATTTCCGTTATAGCAGCACTAGATACGTAAGACAGAAGGTTCCTTGAGAAATTGGGCAGTGGCCCAGCGTTTAGACAAAATCTGAACTCAGTGCTAGAGAAAGACCCAGACAAAGTGAATCAGTAAGAAACTATCTACAAATAAGATTTCTGAATTTTTGTAGTATATTGACAGCAGCTAATTTGTAAATAGCCTACACAATAGGATCCTTGCCACCTACAACAAATTATTTACTTCTTCTCTATGCCTACTTGATAGTCTTAAGAAGAATACCACTGCCAACATGACAGTACATTTGGTCTGCAGAATTAGGAAGGCAGCAACACAGAGCTTCCTCAAGCCTGAACTGAACCAGGGCAGGCCAGATTTAGCAGGCATTTGGCTGTGGTCTGAGCAGCTACAGTCCACTCCAGCATTAGCAATAAGCCTGGGTAATGACCCTGTGCAGGAGATACAGTGAAACACGGCTGTCAAGCGGAGGGTCACGCACCAGAACGTTGTGTGACATGAAAAGTACAACATTTCATCTGATGAAACATTTTAAAGCAGGCCACCTTAGAACAGCCTCTAGCTACCCACATTTGCTTAGAAAGAGAAATTTGCAGTGTTATTCATACCAGAAATACAGGAAAAGCACTTATATTATTATTGATTTAGCCTCTCCAACATACTACAGGTGATCTGTGGCTTAAAAAAAATGCCACAGAGCTGACACTTTAGACTCCAAATTTGGAAAATTGAAACTTGTCTTGACCAGAAACTTTAAATTCCAAATAGGCACATAATTATAAACTAAATGTCAATTTTTTTCTAGCCTCCTTCCCTGATTTTTTTTTTTTATTTCACAGGACAATTTTGGATGCCCTCATGCTGAGTCTCATCACCCCTCAGAACATTTAAATTAAAAACTCTGAAAGAAAGACTTAGCTTATGAATTCATTTTCATAATGTTCAAATATCCACGTCAAGGCTTTGTGCCTGACAAACAGGCTTTCTTTTTTTAATAAGCATAAGCCAGCAGGAGTCATTTTGCTAGTTCATTTGCATGCAAGAATTAGATATTAGGAAATTCCTAGGTCAGTGTAATCAATTAGAATTTAAACTTGGTTTTTTTTTTTTTTTAGAATTTATCCACTTTTAGCAATGGGCTATGCTGACATCCACATAGAAGAAAGTATTATATTACCTTAAAACATATAACTAAAGTAAAAAAAGTGATTAAAATAACATGTTTATAAAACATATACTCCATGTGTTTGACAAGGCCTGCAACTTGGAAATCGGTGAAGTTTACCTTTCCCACTTTATCCCCAGCTTCAGTCAGACCCTGTATTAGTTTCCTATGTAATTACGTCAAATGGGAGACTTAAATGAAAGTCCCTGGGTGGCATAAAATGTTGGCACTCAATTACTAACCTACTAAGAGGTACCTTAGAAGAAAGGGCTGGCAATCCACTTCTGTAAAGACTATAGCCAAGAAAACCCTATGGAGCAATTCTATTCTAAAACACTTCAGGTCACCACAAGTTGGAATCAACTCAATGACAGTGGGTTTAATTTCTAGTTCCTTTTCATTAGGAAATTGATGAAAACTTCAGCCATGTGTAGCTAAAGAAAGTATCTCTGAATTATCTAGGTTATTCTCTCTAGTCTGTCGTAAGCTGTAAGTTTCTTGAGGGCAGAGATCAGGCCAACATCCAGCACCATACCAGCAACATAAATGGTACTTAATAAATATTTGGGGAGCACATGAATGAGTGTGAGTTCTTTGTCGATTCTGATTTATCACGTTGATTCACAACATCTAAATGAGAAAATTCTTTCATTAAAAATTTTAATACAAATTCCCAAAAACTTCAGGCTCCTCTTGGTCTACAAAATTCAAATAGACCTTTTTCAACTGTTGATTTCCACTAGTGCACTCTGCAAAATTCCCCCTGTGTATTTTGCCCAAGAAATAACTTGCTGGTATCTTTTACATTGTATGTTCTCCTGATCTCCCCCATGCTGTTTAACCATTTGGTGCCATGTCCTGTAGCATCCGTGTGCACCCTCCAGCATCCTGAGCAGACGGCTCTCACTGAGTGCTTGGGAAGAAATTCAGTTGCTCTATTGCCCTATTACAAATGAATTCCCCGCTGCTCCGTGGTGTCTTCTCCACTCTCCAGAATCCAGACTCAGAGACCAGAGAAACGAGTCAGAGAAATCTGATACCAAACATAAGATTCACACAATTCACCATTTCAAGTAGATATGTCCACTGGAAATTCTCGTTTCCTCTGCTATACTGATAACTGGTTGCAATAAAATAGGAAGAAGTCAGGCAGAAGTAAGTAAAAATAAAGAAAAAAGATTGCAAGACAGACTGTTGTTGTGTGCCATCGAGTCCATTCTGACTCATAGCAACCCTATATGACAGAGTAGAACTGCCCCAGAGGGTTTCCATATGGCAAAGTAGAACTGCCCCATAGGGTTTCCTAGGCTATAATCTTAATGGGAGCAAATTGCTGGGTCTTTCTCCTGCAAAGCAGCTGGTAGATTCGAACCGCCAACCTTTTGATTAGCAGCCAAGAGACTGTGCCATAGCTCCCTTTCTGGTTGTGGTATTAAGTACCTAGTTTCTGATATGAAACCAAGAGAAATTTCTTGAAAGAATCTGAAATAAGTCATTGGCCTAGAAGAGCATTCTTCAAACTATGTTCTTTAATTTGAGTTTCCTCAAAATGTTTATATATTCTCCATGGTAAAAGGGTTCTGTGAGCAAACAGACTAAGAAAAAGTGGATTCAGGACAATTATATGAGTTTCCTTGTACAGACTTTCAATCTATACAATTGCATAAATAGACAGTTGTAGGGTACAATTTGTTCATTATATTTTCTTATCCTTTTTTACATCATCATGGCGAAATGAAGCTATGCTTTCAAATGATCATTTTGTTTTTTGAAAAATCTATTTGGTAGAAGTATACTTGACAAGTAACTTCTTTCTCTCCAATCCATAGCTGAGGACTTAAATCTCCGAAAAGTCCTTATTGTTGAGGACCCATATGTCAAATAAGCATGTCATTTTAACCCCTAGTCCCTCCAGGCACACACAGTTTTTATACACACACATAAACACACAAACAAGCAATAAACTTTCAAAAAAAAATTTTTTTTTCCTCTATTTTGGGGAATTAATCATTCAGTACTTTGCAGTTCCTTGACAGGATCTTTCCATAAGTTAGGGGCTCACCTTTTACCTCATTAATGCCCCAAGAATGACTGACAGGACCACTTATTAGCTCTATAGGTTTCAGCAGTGTACTTAAAATGCACTATCTCTATCATCCTCTTTCTTTTTGATTATTTGAGCCAAAAAAGCTAAAGTCAACTTCTATTACATTTTATCGTTGACTGTGTAAGTTGAGCAAATTATTTACCCTTTCATAGCCTCTGTTTCCTCACCTATAAACTGAGAATAGTAATACCATTCTTGCAGAGCACTCATTAGGATTAAATGAGAAAATTTTAAATGCAGAATGAGTACAACAAGTTAACAGATAGTAAGTACTCTGGTAAGGAGCCCTGGTGGCACAGTGGTTAAGCACTAGGCTGCTAACTGAAAGGTCGGCAGTTCAACACATCAGCTGCTCCATGGGAGAAAGATGTGGCAGTCAGCTTCCACTTCCACAAAGATCTACATCCTTAGAAATGCTATGGGGCAGCTCTACTCTGTCCTATAGGGTCAATATGAGTCAGAATCTACTCGATGGCAATCGGTTTGGTTTGGTTTTGGAAGTATTCTGGTGGCACAACAGTTAAGGGCTTGGCTGCTAACTAAAAGGTTGGTGGTTCGAACCTACCCAGCAGCTCCCATAAAGATTAAATAAATAAATAAAGATAAAAAAAAAATCTTTATAATAGAAAACATTGTGTGGCAGTTCTACTCTGTCACATGGGGTCACTAGGAGTCAAAACCAACTTGACAGCACCTAACAACAACACTCTACAGATGCTAATTCACTTTATTCTGCCATTCCATCTCATTACTACCTTCCATTCACCTCACTGTCTAATATCTCTAAATCTTTCAGTAAAAAAAAAAGAATGTTCAAAGCATACTTTGTATCTTCTAAATCATTTAATCAATTTCTAAATTGTCTATCAATTGATATAGTGAAGTTCTCTGAAGGGGCAGTGAAATTAGAAGGTTCACAGAACATACACAGATTTGAAATGTGTTACCTCCAAAACGCACAAACACAAAATACTACAAAGGATTGCACTTTTCTTAGTTGTTGTTAGGTGGCATCAGGTTGGTTCCAACTCATAGCTACCCCACGTACAACAGAACAAAACACTGCTCAGTCCTGCACCATCTTTGCCTGATCTACGTACAGGTTCCTCACGAGCAAAATTAATTAGAATTCCCATTCTTCACAATATTATCCATAATTTGTTATGATCCACACAGTCAAATCCCTTTCCATAGTCATTAAAACACAGGTAAATATCTTTCTGGTATTCTCTGCTTTCAGTCAGGATCCATCTGACATCAGCTATGATATCCTTCGTTCCATATCCTCTTTTGAATCTGGCTTGAATTTCTGGCAGTTGTCTGTCAACACGGTGCTGCAGCCACTTTTGAATGATCTTCAGCAAAATTTTACTTGTGTGTGATGTTAACAATATTGTTCAATAATTTCTACATTCAATTGGATCAACTTTCTTGGGAATAGGCATAAATATGGTTCTCTTCCAGTTGATTGGCCAGGTAGCTATCTTCCAAATTTCTTGGCATAAGCGAGTGAGCACTTGTAGCACTGCATCTGTTTGTTGAAACATCTCCATTGGTATTCTGTCAATTCCTGGAGACTTTTTTTCCCCAATGCCTTCAGTGCAGACTTTTCTCAGTAGCACAGGCTTTAATAAATAACTTTTTTTTTTTTCACTTTTAAGCAGAAACCTTGACGTTCCTCTGGTGATCCCCTATATCGTCACAATTTCTGTCTTTCTCCTCCCTCACAGATGTCTTGCCAAGGCTTCCAGAGTTTCTGCTACTTCCTTTTCTCCTCATACTACCAGGATGTGAAAATGTGGTAGCCAACATGATAGTCTGTGGGATAGTGATATGGCCAACTTTCCTTCAGGCAAAATTATGGCTCAAGTTGGACAATTGATTGGGTCCTGAGGAAAAACAGTAAAGGTGTGCTGTTTTCTCTTCCAGGTAAGAACAAACTGCTTCTGAATTTTCTACTTATGGGATAAAGGGGTAAAATAGTCACCAATTTTATAGCTACATAACAGATTCAACAGGTGCTAATGATTTTCTCTACTAAGGAGGCCTCATCAAGATAAGTATCTATAATTGGGTTCACCACCCAATTAAACTTATAATAATCCACTGTCATCCTCCAAGGTGCACCCACCTGTCTTCTGCATTCATTCAACTTGGGATATGATAAGAATCTTCAGTCTTTATCTTTCAAACCTTTAATTGTGGCACTAACATCTACAATTTCTCCAGTGATAAAGAGTTGATTTTGATTTACTCTTCTGAGAAAGAAGGGAAATCCTAGATGCTTCCACTTTGCCATTTCTACCATAATGATGTTTACAACAATGGTTCCTGACCTAAGGCAAAATTGTGCCTCAAGAACATATCCTTATAATCTTCTTTCCTTTCCATTTTGCTCCTTACTGCCAACTTATAAGTTTCATGCCTTCTTGATTTCTAACGCCCTCCTGCTAGCGAAGCCTGAGAAGATTTTCCTTTCATTTACCTTTGAAACGTATTTATGTACAAATGAAGAAGGTCATAAACTTCAAGCAGAACCAAATAGATTTTTAATTGTAAACCCATCAGTTGCTAATTCATGTGTGACTTTGCCCACATTACTTCTCCAAAGCTCAGTTTTTTTTATCTACAGTAAAAAAAACAAAAACCCATTGCCATCAAGTTGATTCCAACTCATAGTTGAAATACTTTTACTAAAAGCTTATGAGGCAAAAATTACTGAATATAGTAAACATTTATAGTAACCGCAGGGTTATTATAGTATATGCTGTTCTCTTTGCCTAAAATACTACAATTTCCAACCTTTCACTTTTACTTTTCCTCCGGATTTCTCTGGAAAACATTATCTGCTCTTTTCCTGATTACGTCAAATTTCCCTCTTTTTTATACTCTCTTACCACCGTCTCTCTCTCCTTTCTAGCCTTTTTCTCAGTGTTATATTCATTTTTGTATTTGTCTGATTCGTTTATTTGATTTTTTCCCACCGCATTGTATGCCCTCTGAGGGGAGGCCGTTTGTGGTTTTGTTCATCGTTGTATTCCCAGTGCTTAGAACAGGGTTTGGCCATTGTAGTTGAATAAACGCACATCAAAAGACAACATCTAATGAGCACTAACTATGGGTAATGCACCATGACATGTGCTTTATGTCTACTAACCCACTAAAAACTACCACATTTAATATACAAACATCCCTCATATTTCTTAATCATAAATTTGAGGAAAGGGAAATTTAGAGAGGGCTAAATGCTGAGTTATTTCTCAGCATTGTTGTGCGTATCCTTTCTCTTCCCAGAACATATCGAAAACACATTCAAAATGTGAGGTCCATGATATAGTGTTTCTGCATTCTTAAGACCTCCACCAACATGCAGCTGATTCTGAAACTCTGTTGCTGTTACCTGCTGTCTAGTTGGCCCCTGATTCATGGTGACTCCATGCACAATAGAGCAAAACGTTGCCCGGTTCTGCTATGTCCCCATGATCGGTTGCAGATCAGACCATTGTGATCCATAGGATTTTCATGGCTTATTTTGGGGAAGTATATCACCTGACCTTTCTTCTTTGTCTTAGTCTGGAAGCTGTGCTGAAATCTGTTCGTCATAGCAACAGGCAAGCCTCCAATGACAGACAGGTGGTGGCTGAGCATGGGGTGCGTTGGTGGGGAATGTAGCCCACCCAGGTCTCCTGCAGAACCCAGAAACCCAGTGCCGTCGATTCTGCATAGGGGGCAAAAATCCTACCACTTCATAAAAAACACCTGAAGGTTTGCTTAAATGTGTCTCCAATGCATAAAAAAAAAAAAAAAACTGCCGTCGAGTCGATTCCGACTAATAGCGACCCTATAGGACAGATTAGAACTTCTAATTCTGTAGTTCAGGAGCGAACCTAAGTACACGTGTTTTTTACAAAATATCTCAGGCGTTGCTGATGCTAATACAGAGGCTATGCCTACATCACTTGAGAAACGCTGAGACCAAAGAACCTTGAGTTAGAGAAGGAAAGAGTTGGAGTATTCAGTGGTAAACCAGAGAGCTTCAACGTTGGGGACAAGAAATTCTCTCTCTCAGGGACTGAACTTCAGTCTTTTAAAGAGCACAAGTGTTCTATGCTGTCAGAGATTGTTAACTAGTACCAGGCTATGCAAAGAGATAATCAACACTGAATACTTTAAAAGTATACCCTAGAAAACTGACTTCACAAGGTGAGAAATCTTAATTTGGTTATATGAAAGAAGCACTAGAATTATTTATGCCGACCACTTTACCTTTATGCCTAATTACCACACAATGTAATAATATTCACATATACCCCTAAGTGTGTGCCAGAGTACCGTTATTGTAAGTTTTGTGTGATTGGAGCAGTGATCTCTGTGATGCACTCTCAGCATTTTCAGAACCACAGCCATTCATTTAAAACAATATAGTAAAACTATGTTTTACTTATATGGATTTATTTTGGGTGTTTTTTTGTTGTTTTGTTTTTGGTTTTAAACTTCAATTTCAATTTATATACATATTTTCATAGAGAAGAATGATAAGGAGTCCAGAAAAGGGTTTCAAGTGTATTATATTAGGATAAAATTTTGAGAGGGTAGTAGAATGGAAATATTGAATTCAAAGATGAAATCAATGACTGTAAAATTTTTTGCTAGTAAAGAAAAGCTTGTTCATGTGTGTAATTTGTTTTTTAAGGAAAGCAGTCGGTACAACACTTCGTTTTTGTTAGGTAATTTAAGAGTAGTGTAACAGTTTTATTTAACAATGTCAAAATTTACAACATTCCAGAAATCACCTGGTTTTTGCAACTAATCTTGTAATGAAAAAAAAAATCTATGAGGGTAACAGCTAAAATAAGTTTGGTGGCTATTTTTACATTGTTCTATGCTTTCATGGAAACAGAGAACTGGTATATAACTTCAAGAGGATGATTTGGCATCTCTGAGAATGGCAATTGAGGTTTTTGGAGATAGACGCGAAATAATCTGTACTCTTCCAGCCACATCACAATGAACAAGAAAGCCTTGGACACGCCACTGAAGTGTGTATTTCAGCTGCTCACATAAACCCTAACTCCAGGAATGGGGCACTTTTACTCCATGAGCTAAGTCCTATGCCTTGATTTACATGGAGATTCTCTGATTACTTTCCACAAAAATATTTACCACGATCTCTGCTGAAAACAAGTAGAATTTTCCACTTACAGATTTAATCTGTGTATCTCCTTTATACAATTACCTTTATTCTTCAAATATTAGCATTTAAATACAATAGTGAAACAATGACTTGAGCTAAAAAATATATTATCAAATCAGAGAAAACTCAAACTTGCTCATATAGATTTCAAGTTACAGACAATTCTTCTTTAATATAAATATTATATTGATGTATGTAATTGTTAAGAGATCAGACTCTGAAGTCATACTGACTATGGTCCAAATAGAAGCTCTGCCATTTACGAGCTGTGTGATCAGGGGAAGTTTTTTTTTTCCCCCCCCTAAATTTTATTTATTTTGTTGTTTAAAATATACACAGCAAAACATACACCAATTCAACAGCTTCTACCTGTACAATTTAGTGA
The DNA here is from genome assembly GCF_030014295.1 of Loxodonta africana. NCBI lineage: Eukaryota > Metazoa > Chordata > Mammalia > Proboscidea > Elephantidae > Loxodonta > Loxodonta africana. Next base: position 71,610,735 of record NC_087349.1, on the reverse strand, counting down.
CATTGATTACATTCTTCGAGTTGTACAACCATTCTCACCCTCATTTTCTGAGTTGTTCCTCTCTCGTTAACATAAACTCATTGCCCCCTGAGGTTCCTATTTAATCTTTTGAGCTGCTATTGTCAATTTGATCCTGTACAGTAGTTCTTGAAAAAGCATAATGTTCAAGGCAAGCCTTTTTGTTAGTTAAGCTAAACTATTATTTGGTTTTAAGATAACTTCAGAGGATATTTTTGATTTAAGGTTTAAAGATTATCTCAGGGTAATCACTTCAGGGGTTCATCCACCCTCCATGGCTCCAGAAAGTCTAGAGTCTATGAGAATTTGAAAATCTGTTCTGCAGTTCCCCACTTTTGGTCAAGATTCTTCTATGGAATATTTGATAAAAACTTTCAGTAATGGTAGCCAGGCACCATCCACTTCTGGTCTTTATGGCAAAGGAGGCAGTTGTTCATACAGGAAATTAGCCACACATTCCATATTCTCCTATTTTGACTCTTTTTCTTCCTAATAAACACTTTATTAGGCCAATTAACTGGTATGTCCCATGAAACCATGACCTTAAACTTCCAAACCAAGGAACGAAATCCCATGAGGTGTTTGGTTGTACATAAGCAGTCTCAGGAGCTGCTTTTTTTTTTTTTGTCATTGTTGTAAATATATTTATTGCACAACTTTTGACAATTCAACTTTTAACAGATGTACAACTTATTGAAACCAACTACAATAATTGGCTGTGCAACCCTACTCTTAGTCAATGCAATTTTCCCATCACTGTTAACCCCCCTTTTCCCCTCCCTCCCATTCGTGGTAACCACTAATAAATTTTGGTCTTTATACATTTGCCTTTTCTTGTCTTTTTATATGAGTGAGATCATACAATATTTGTCCCTTTGTGATTGGCTTACTTCACTCAGCGTAGCATCTTCAAGCTCCATCTATACTGTAGCATGTATCAAGACTTTCTTTTTTCTACTAGATGAGTAGTTTTCCATTGTATGTATGTACCACATTTTGTTTATCCATTCATCTGTTGACAGGTATTTAGGTCGCTTCCACCTTTTGGCTATTGTGAATAGCACTGTGATGAACATTGGTGTACAAGTCTGTTTTTGAGCCTCTGCTTTCAAGTCTTTTGGGTATATACCCAGCCGGGTCATACGGTAGTTCTATTTTTAGCATTTTGAGGAATTGCCACAGTTTTCCACAACAGCTGTATCACTTTGCATTCCCACAAGCAATGAATAGGGTTCTAATTTCCCCACATCCTTCCCAGCATGTGTTATTTTGTTTTATTTTATCTTATTTCCTAGCCATCCTAGTGGGAACAAAATGGTATCTCATCATGATTTTGATTTGCATCTCTCTGGAGCGCTGGTGGTGCAGTGATTAAAGAGCTTGGTTGCTAACCAAAAGGTCAGCAGTTTGAATCCATCAGCTGCTCCTTGGAAATTCTAAGGGGCAGTTCTAGTCTGTCCTGTAGGGTCGCTATGAGTCAGAATAGACTTGACGGCAATGGGCTTGGATGGCTAACGATGCTGAGCATCTTTTCATGTGTTTGATAGCCATTTGAATGTCTTCTTTGGTTTAATGTCTATTGAAGATCCTTGGCCATCTTATGATTGGGTTGTCTTTTTGTTGTTAAGTTGTTAAAATTTTATATATATTTTGGTTACTAGATTCCTGTTGGAATCAGGGCAGTTTTTAAACTTCTCCAAGAACTAAAGAGAGAATAATGGTAGTATCTATTACATATAGTTGATATGAGAATTAAATGAAAAAGTACAATTAAGAGTAAATTAAAATGTACCAGGCAAAGGTGGATATTCAATAAATATTAATTTTTGTTATTACTGGTTATCATTAGTAATAAAAATACTGAGAATAATCATGATAGTGAAAATCACTGGGATATGAGAATAAGGACTGGCAGGTCTTTTATGCACCTCAAATCTGCAAGTACCTTTAGATTGTGGCTATAGTTATTTACAAAATCTGACTCTATTTTCAATTCTGGCTTTTAGATTCTGATAGAGAGCTTCCTTTCTCAGACCAGTTGTTAAAAAATATTTAAGAGTACGACATTAATTTACCTATTGTACAAAATTGCAAGTTTTCCTTTTATTCTCAGTGTTTCATGGTTCAGGTTGCTTTGGAGTTTTTTGGAAGAGGAAAACTATTGTAGTTTCACATGGTCACAGCACTTTTATCAGATGGTCCATTAGTCAATTTTCTCAATGTGAAAAGGTAAACCTAGTCCACACGGCTGTCATTTAGCATTCTCACTCATGAAAGGAAATATTAAAGAAGGATGGAAATTTGCTATTTTTCTATTTCAAAAATAAAACTATCATCAAGTCATTTTTCTCAGAAAAAAAGCATTGACTGTTGTCCCAAAGGCAAATTGAATTTTAAGAGGAAAGTGTCCCCATTGATCTTTGCAGGACAAAGCAGAGTAACTGGGGACAAAGCAAGCCATGAATTGATAATTTGGGAGGAAACTAAAATGTAAATGAGCTTCCATAAACCCATACTAATGTTACCTTTATTTGATAAATGAAAAAATAACCAGGGATTCTATTTTTCTATTAAATATTTGGCTAAAGATTGATTAGAATAGAAGTATTTAATTTGGTGCATTTCAGCTGAGATGCTACCACCCATCTATCAGTTTGTTTTACTGTGGTGGTTTGTGTGTTGCTATGATGCTGAAAGCTGTGCCACTGGTATTCCAAACAGCAGCAAGGTCACCTATGGTGGACAGGTTTCAGTGGTGATTCCAGACTAAGACAGACTAGGAAGAAAGGGTTGGTGATCTACATCCAAAAACTAGCCAAGGAAAATCCTATGGATCACAACAGAATATTATCCAATATAATGCTGGGAAATGAGCCCCCAATGCTGGATCTCTCGAAATACACAGGAGCCATAACAATGAACTCCAGTATACGAACAGTCATAAAGATGGTATAGCACCAGGCAACGTTTTGTTCTGTTGTACGTGCGGCCACCATGAGTCAGAGCCAACTCAATAGTAATTAACAACAACGAAGTTGAGATGAGGCACACCTAACTCCTATGGATGTAAACTTTGGACTTAAAATTATAGGTAAATGATCAAGGATGTTCATTGTCAGCCACAGTTGCAATATTAGAAGAACATACTAAGGTAGGGTGTCTTTGTTTTAAATAATGTAATTTACATTTCTTTGGATAAAAGCGGAAAATCATGACTTGACTCAAATTCTAATGGAGAACAGGAGAGAAAGGGCAAATAATAATATTGAGTTATAGACAGAGTTGCATCACATCTCACTAAAACTTTTTAATTTGGCAAGAAAACACAAAAAACAGTGTTTTGTTACAAAACTTTTATCCTAGAGCATAATACTTCAAAGAGTCAGGAAAACATTATATGATTAAATAACTAATAAAATCAGTCACTGAGTCCTGGGTTTTGGGTAAAATCAGTCATGGAAATAAGTAAGAATTAAGAGTTATCTTTGTTTCATTCTCACAGTATCTCTTCACTAGCTTTTATTAGATGAAGAACATTTGGGGTGAAATTCCTAAAGCTAAGTGCTTACATCTATATTGTCTTGAGTAATTTTTTCACATTCAGTTAAGCAGATTCAAGTGCAGAAACATCTTATTTGGTCAATGTCCTTTAAAAGAAAAAGGTGGCCAGAAATTCTAAAGGCAGCTGGAAGTAAAGAATTGTAATAAATTGTAACTAGAATATAGAGGGGAAAAGTATATGAGTAACAAAGAAATGTTTAGTTTTTTTTGAACTGGAGAGGATCCTCCACCACTGTACTATTTTTGAATTCTCAGAAAAGGATGCTCAACAAAGTAAGTTAAATCATAATCACTATAATTTTATGAGAGATTTCATAAATCAGATCGTGAAACATCAAGAGGCATAGGAATAGGAAAATTTATATTAAAAAATGAAGAAATGATCAATTCTCCTGATAAAAAGCTATGTAATTTCATAGAAAAGTGAATTAAGATAATACATAGGGAATTTTTATAATTTTTGTTGAATTTTTATAATTCTACAAAATTATTTTAATAAATATCTCAAGTCATAAAAATATTTAAATCCTATAAATAAAAAAAATGTGTAATCACTCTATTCATTAATGACTATGAGGTTGGTGAACAGCATAAGATGAAAGTACAAATGCAATATGAATTAGGAAGCAGAACAAATATTTGAGTACCAAGAAAATTAATAAAGACCAACAGGCATAATCCTGCATACACTGTTCTCTGAACTAGGCCTAGGTACACTCTTTTCTGGACTATGGAAAAAGTTTATTTGCATGGAAATTTTAATTCATATATTAAAAGTGCCTCTGTTGTTTGATGACATAGTTAAGTCGACTATGTAACCATAGTTTTGCTGTCATGCGTGATTAGAGCCATGTACAGTGTATTTTAGAAATTCTCATTTAAAGTACAAATGTTTTAAGCCATTGATGCCTACCAATATTTACTTTTTTTAGTAAAAATGTTTATTAAGCATCTACCATACTGGGTTTTTCTTGGGATACACCAGGGACTTTTCTAGATGGTGTAGATACAGCAGGGATCAAAGATGACAAAGTCCATGAACCAATGAAATTCACATTCTAGCAGGAAGTCAATAAACATATTTTTCAAATAATGGCAGATAAGTGTTTCAAAGAAAAATAAGGCAAGTTAGCAGAAAAAAGCATGGTGGGGTGCTGTTTTGCATTGGGAGACCAGGGAATTATTCTCTGAGGCAGAGACATTTGAACAGAAAACTTAGTAAAGCAGAGTGAATCTGATGGAGAACCACCAGTTGGGAGGCTATAGCCATGGTCCTGGTAGGAGTATCAGGGACCACCGATGCTAACTTGGCAGATGCAGCATAGTGAGAAGAATAGTTTGGTTCAAGAGGGATTTCCAGTGAAGGAAAAAATATTAAAAAGTATTATGCTTATCTACTGGCAGCATTTACCTAAATCTCCTAATTAAACACCTACTGCTAATTTCAGAAAGGACCGAGATAGGAAGTCTTTTAAATACAAATCATAGAACTTAAAATCGAAGAATTATCTCCAACATAGTAGAAAAATCAAACCCCTAGGGCTCTAAGAGCTGCCAAAAGTGATCATTATCAATTTTTCTCTTTATCTCCAACAAAAGCATAAAATCAGTGAAATCATAATAAAACACTTAATGGGGAAGACTTGTGTAAAAGATGGAGACAGTTATAACCATATAAACTACTACTGTTAATGGTAGTAGTATATTAATTAAAGTAATGTTACCTTAATTAATGGTAGTAGTTACATTAACTGTTCTGGAGAAATAATATAATACTAACTATATAAGACCAAAGATAGGGTAATTTGCTTTACGGTATTAATCACAGCAATGATAGCAGGGTTCTCAGGGCTTATTTGCAATAATCACACATTTTACTCAGAATGCTGCTTTACATTCATCAGGTTTAGCACATAATTTCCCTGAAATGTTAAAATCCTGGAGGCAAAAAATACACATGTCATTTTCTTAACCTTCAGTAGTCAATATCTGAGAGCCTACGTACACACAAACAGCTCAGGAAATCTTCCGGGAATAAGACCATCTCACATTCTTTTGAACATATTCATGCAAATATAACATCTGGGTTGCTGTTGGGGTATTTTAATAGTTGATTTTAAAAATTATATTGTCAAACTCTGTAGAGGGTGTGTACGTGTGCACGTGTGTTGACTGGTCTTTGTCATTGGGTCTCACTATATAGAAATTGCTGTCTCACGACCAACTCTAAGGCGGGGATTCTAAAATGTTGATGTAATGTGAATATTTAATAAATGCAATTTGTTGTCTTTATTTTACCAGGAAGATGGAACCTTACTGATGCCTAAATGGTTATGCAGAAGAGGTAACACACAATAGGACTAAGGTTTGAAAAATTGCAAAGCAAATACTTCAAGGAAAGTACATGTTTTCCCTGAAACACTGTACAATACTTAGCTGGCTTATATTCAGCAAAAGAAAAGAAATTCAATGTTATCATTTATGACAGAACACACAACATGATAAAGAGTAGGGAATTAGGACCGCATGAAGAGATGATCCTAAAGTGCTTAAGACAATTGACAGCAGCACTTTGGGACTTGAACAGCTTGCTGCATTCTTCTTTTCTAGCAATTATTTATTGCCAGCTCAAGGAAATAAGCAATAAACCCTACTAATAATATTAAAAGCTTAATGAATGAAAGAAAAATAAATTCAATTCTGCCCAAGTCTTCAACTTATTATGAATGTATCAATATAGCAACCAATAACAAAATAATGATATTTTGTTGCCAATAATACAACTAAATCTAGCTCATGGATTGGCACAGTGGCTGCAACAATGGGCTCACGCATAGCAATGATTGTGAGGATGGTGCAGGACCAGGCAGTGTTTCATTCTGCTATACACAGGGTTGCTATGATTCAGAACCAGTTTGATGGAACCTAACAACAACAACGACATCTCTGGCAAATAACTGAGCTTGACACTTAAATTTTTTTTTTTTTTTAGTTTAAACATCTTCATTTTAATGAGTTTTCATGAATTTGACTATTAAGTAAAATAAATCAGTACTATAAGAAACTACTCACAGAGAATCAATGATAGTATATACAATCACTGAAATGATTCATCTTTTCTCTTTTGAAATGTATAGATTGCCCTCCTGTGTCCACTGTCTGTTAATGTTGATAAACTACCTTGCTTAGTAGTTCTAACTCACATTCACCTTGTTGTCCCTCATATACATATTTTTTCTTATACATTGTTGGAATTACAAAATGGTGCACCTGCTATGGAAAACAATGTGGCAGTTTCTCAAGAAGTCAAGCATAGAATTACCATATGACCAAGCAATTGCACTTCTAGGTATACACTCAAAGAATTGAAAGTAGGAACACAGACACTTGTACACCAGTGTTCACTGCAGCACTATCCACAATAGTCAAAAGTGGAAACAACCCAAGCGTCCATCAACAGATGAATAGATAAGCAAAATTCAGTATGTACATACAATAGAATATTACTCAGCTATATAAAAAACGTGGAGTCCTGATACATGCCACAACATGGATGAACCTCGAATATATTAGGCTACACGAAATGTCAGCCACAAAATAACAAATATTGTATGATCCTACTTACATGAAATATCTAGAATTTGGCAAATGTATACAGAACAAAGTTTATTTGTGGTTCCCAGCAACTGACTACCAATGAGCAAGGCATGCATGGGCTTCCTTGTGCTTAGTTACTGGTTAATCTGCCCCTGAATGGGGGGGAGGGGGAAGGGAAATTCATTGCTTAAAAGGCACTGAGTTTCTGTTAAGGGTTATAGAAAAACTTGGAAACAGTTAATGGTGATGGTTGCACAACATGATGAATGTAATTACAGCCACTGAATTATACATATAAAAACATTGAAAGGGCAGATGTTTTGTTATATTTTTGCAACAATTAAATGCAAACAAACACCTCTGAATTTCTTTCTGAAATGTTTCCTTTTCTTAAGTGTAGGAAGGTGGTTGGTGATTATTTTCTAAATGCTCTCTCAGTAGCTGATGTTTGTTTTCTGTTCCACCATTTTTTATGTTTCCCTGCAGGCTGAACAATTTTAGGGCTTCTTATTCATCCCAGTAGAACATGTGTATTTTTTTTTAATTTATTTTATATTGAATCTTGAGAAAGAAGGAAGCTGAATAACTCCTCTTTGTCTTGATTAGAAAAGCACAAAATTCAGGGTAGGGGATGGAGTTTAGTTAGAGGAAAATCTCCAAGCAATTTCCACACAAGCCAAGACATTTTGTCAGATAAGATCTAAATCTGGAAGTTTTTTTTTTTTTTTCTCCTTCTTCCTATCAATTGTGTTATTAACAAGACACAGATGCCGCAAAAGATTCACTAAAATCTGATATTGAAGGGGCAAGAGATGAGCAGGAGACTACTTAGCAGCATCCACCCTGTAACCCAAGGGTATGTATTAGGGGAAGACTTTTATTAGAAGATTTGACACCTTAAAGCTAATGAGACAGAGAAAAGGAAATGTTAATAATGATGAAAACGTGCATTACAATCTGTCAGTGAATTTTGGGGCCACTGGTCAAGGAGAGTGACCTTTCTCAATTAAGAAGAATGTGCTTTCCTACTCTCCTTTCTTTTCTTCCTTGTAAAGGGGTAACTGCTGTTTATTGATTATGGCACCAGAATATAAGTGAATAAACTAGGGATTAGACCAGTAAACTTAAATATCATCAAGGGGTCTGTAGGGAGATGGGCGATCACATGAACTTCTTGGAAATTAGAGGTGGCAGGGGTTAGGAAATGAGAAGAAACTAAGAGAATCAAATCAGTAATTTAATCTTATGTAATCTTTCTAACAGGACCAGGCAGTGTCTTGTTCCATTATACATGCAGTCGCTATGAGTTGAAACTGACTGGATGGCACCTAACAATGATAACAATCTTTCTAAAGATTAACAGTATGTGTGAAAATGTAGCTTTAAATTCAGTAAATATATTTGTAGTGCCTAAATGCTAAGGCCATGTATAACACTGAAGAAATATAGCCCCTTATAGCTGCCATCAAAGAGTTTACAGCAATTTTTTTTTTAAATCTATGATTCAGTGTTGTTCCAATGTTATATGGTAAATATTACCTGTGGATGTTGTAGAGGTTGTGGGCAAATGAGCACTATTGTTAAGAATTTAAATTGGTAAAATACTTCTGGAGAGCAATTTGACAGTATAAATAAAAAGCTTTAAAAAAGCAGATTCCTTGTGTAATTCCATTGTCGGTTTTATCCTTAGGAAATCATCAGGCAAAGGCATAAATGCATCCACACACAGATTTTCTTCACCTCATTATTTATAGTAAATAATAATGAGAAACAATCCCAATATCCACCAATAGGAAACTGTGGTACATTCATACTGAGAGATTCTATGAAATGCTATGCGGCCATTAAATAACATGAATATTTGTTAACATGGAAAGACTCTATGATACAGTGAGATGAAAAAAAAAAGCCACTTTTCAAACTTCATGTATGCTACAATCCCATTTTGCAAGTATAGAAAAATGTACACACAAACACATATTCGTGTGTGTGCTTGTATGTGCATTTTTCTATACCTATAAATAATATTCTATTTTTTCTATATTAATATTTCAACAATTTTTTTCTGTATTTGTATATTCATAAATAAAACTATTCGGAGAGATCTGCATTATAAAGCTAGAAGTAATTTTGTTGAATGTTGGTTTATGGGTGATATTTAATTTTTATTTTTAGGTGTTTTTAATTGCCTTGTTGTTAGCTGCCCTGGAGTCAGTTCCGACTCATAGCGACCCTATATACAACAGAACAAAACAGAACCCGGTCCTGTGCCATCCTCATGATCATTGTTAGGATTGAGCTCATTGTTGCAGCCACTGTGTCAGTCTATCTCATTGAGGGTCTTCCTCTTTTGCTGACCCTCTACTTTACCAAGCATTATGTCCTTCTCCAGGGCTGATCTCTCCTTATAACATGTCCAAAGTATGTGAGACGTAGCCTCCCCATCCTTGCTTCTAAGGAGCATTCTGGCTGTACTTCTTCCAAAACAGATTTGTTCATTCTTCTGACAATCCGTGGTATATTCAATGGAAACCCTGGTGGTGTAGTGGTTAAGACCTATGGCTGCTAACCTGTATATTCAATATTCATTGTCAACACCATAATTCAAAGACATCAATTCTTCTTTGGTATTCCTTATTCATTGCCCAGCTTTCGCATACATATGAGGTAATCGAAAACACCATGGCTTGGGTCAGGTGCACTTTAGTCTTTAAAGTGACATCTTTGATTTGTAACACTTGAAAAAGTTCTTTCGCAGCAGATTTGCCCAATGCGATGCGTCATTTGATTTCTTTACTGCTGTTACCATGAGTGTTTATTGTGGATCCAGGTAAAACGAAATCCTTGAAAACTTCAGTCTTTTCTTCATTTATTGTGACGTTGCTTATTGGTTCAGTTATGAGGATTTTTGTTTCCTTTAGGTTGAGGTGTAATCCATACTGAAGGCTGTAGTCTTTGATCTTCATCAGCAAATGCTTCAAGTCCTCTTCACTTTCAGCAAGTAAGGTTGTGGCATCTGTATATCGAACCTTGTGAGTCTTCCTCCAATCCTGATGCCATATTCTTCTTCATATAGTCCAGCTTCTCAGATTATTTGCTCAGCATGCAGATTGAATAAGTATGGTGAATGTTTACAAGCCTGAATGACACCTTTCCTGACTTTAAACCACACAGTATCTCTTTGTTCTGTTCAAATGACTACCTCTCGATCTATGTACAGGTTTCTCAAGAGCACAATTAAGTGTTCTGAAATTTCCATTCTTCACAATGTTATCCATTGTGAAGTTCTGTTATAATTACCTTGGTGTTTATAATAAGAGACTATTTTATTATTCACAAAATATTAAGTTCTCTTCTTTTTTAAAAAAATTATTACAATTAGAAATTCTTATTCACAAAAAAATGAGAATCACTAATGCTTAAAAATGTAATCTGAAATAAGTGGGTTAGGGAATCTAGTGGTTATTTTCCAATATCTCCCTAGGTTAGTACCAGAAATCCAGAGGCTATGAATTTTACTCAAGTTCTGCCACTGATTTTTAACACATATGTCTGTTTTCTGCATTTTTTCATCCATAATGCTGAGAAAATGATTAATTACTCTGTGCCTTGCTAATAGAAAAATGGCACAACCTTGACCCTGTAGTAATTTAGCATTTAACAAGTTTTCCTTATATCCTTGAAAGACAGACATGCTGTAGGAGAACAGCTCGTTACCAATTCATCCCCTTTTTCGAGTCCAAGTGCTGCTAGAACAGATTGTCTCCTACAGTGTAAACCCAACTGACATTTGATTCACCCGCTGGCAGCCAGCCAACCCTATCTGGACAAGCAGGTCTCACTGAATAGAGGACTTCAATATTTTGTTTTCTACTCTGTTTATCAGCTGTTTTCAAGCTGTTGAGATGATCTTGGCAGTACCATTCAAAGTAATCCCTCATTCCTTTTCCCGACCACTATTGTCCTCTGAAAGACAGCTTCCACCCTGCTTTTAGGTTTATTTATCTTTCTATCCTGGTGCCTATGAAGCCTGTGGATATTATCAGTCAAATCAAATATATGAAATTCTTTTGTGAAAACAGTGCACGCATTAGACAAAAATCAATAGAGAAATAAATAATGGAGAAACACTTGTTTAAGCTCAGTTAATTTGAGAGTACATAGTTCCACCACAAAGTATAAGTATAGTCAGAGAAATAGTTTAGGAAGGATACACCCAGTCCTATGATCTGTTTTCAAGTTATAGTTATTGCTTGCTCTCAGAATCCTGCTTCAAGGTAGCAGAACCAACAACAGTAATAGTTTAACAGTCTAACTGAAACCAAGCCCATTGTCTTTGAGTAGATTCTGACTCATAGCGATCCTATAGGAGAGAGTAGAACTGCGCCATAGGGTTTCCAAGGCTATAATCTTTACAGAAGCAGGCTGCTACATCTTTCTCCCAAGGAGAAAAGTTGAGGTGCCTGGCACATCTGAGAAGTCTGGTTTGGGCTTGAGCTCAAGTCCATTTTCTAACTACTACTTTTGCCTTAGCAAGAGTTAAGCTTTGTACAGGCTTAATCATGCAGCCAAGAAAATGTTTTTCTCTGTAGCTAGGCTATAGGATGTCAAAAGCACGTAATGCGAACCCAGGGGTAAGGAGTGTATCAAAACTCTTTGTGTAAGTTGTTCTCAAAGGAACTTTCCCCGAGCAAGTTAATCTTTACTGTCCGTACTCAGAGGATCTATCACGTAATCATTCTGCGACAGCCTGGTGACCCTCTTGTACACACGTACTGCTGCAATTATGCACCCTATCCAATCTCCTTAGCTCACTTATACTTTGTAAACCTATCCTAGCAGAAGCTCCTTTAGAAATGTCCCACCTTCCACCACCTCACCTCACCAAGAACCAATCAGAATACTGTAACCTAAGTTCCTGGTATAGCCCTATGCCCGAGTGATTGCTGCTCTCCGGAGCTCTTTCATTTTGTGCGGGTCAGTATCCCTGTCTTAGGCTGCATTTTCTCTCAATAAATCTCTTGATTTTATTTTAAACATGGTAGGTTTCGTTCCTTAATGACAATGACAAGGAGAGTAATTGTTAGGAGATGGCAGAGAAACAAGACCTGATATAAGCCAACTCTGGAGAGGACAACTCAAATTACATTTTCCCAAAACTTGCAAGAGAAATGTTTGGGAGAGAGAGTAGGTCAGTCCCTCTGTTTTATGGTCAGTCCCTCCGTTTTATGAGCAGGTACAGCCAGGTGGCAGTTATGTGGGTTTCAACACTCACTATGAAACAACTACTATGTGCCACCACCGTAACTTACATCATTACATTAAAGAAGGTATTAACTTTCACTACTCAGAAATGGGTAGTGCAAGTGGTCTCTGATTGGTGCTAACCCAAAGGTTGGCAGTTCAAGCCCACCCAGTGGCTCCCCCAGAAGAAAGGCCTGGAGAACTGCTTCATTGTAGAAGCAGTTCTGCACTGTAACACATGGGGTTGCAATGAGTCACAGTCTGACTCTACAGCAACTAACTTCAACAACTTAGAAATGAGAGAATTGAGCCGTGCAAAATTAAGTAGTTAATCCAAGGTCACATGACTGACAGAATCAAGAACACAGACCAGGTCAGGCTGACTCTCAGCTCTGCTCTCTAACTGCAATGCTTTGTGCCTGACTTAAAAAAAAAAAAAAAAGTTTTTTTTTTTTTTTTTTTTTACCACAAATTAGAACTGTCTGCCTGGTGGCACAATGTTAAGAGCTATGGCTGCTAAACAAAAGGTCAACAGTTCAAATCCACCAGGCGTTCCTTGGAAACCATATGGAGCAGTTCCACTCTGTCATATGGGGTCACTATGAGTCGATATCAAATGGAAGGCAGCGGGTTTGGTTTTTTGTTTTTTTTCCAAATGCCAAAGCCATCCACATCCAGAGTAGAAAGTCATCATTCCACTTTGCCATACCAAATGAAAAGGGTCCCGTGTGCTTCACTGGAGTCTGGTGACTACTCTGTAATCTCCGTGAGTGCAGGGCCATGTCTTTTTTCTATCCACCAACTGTCTTCTTTGTCACAAAACCTAAGCTCAAAAATACTTACTGAATGAAAGATGGTGCATAAAGGAAAAGTTTGATCTCACCATTTTTAAATGAATAGCCGTGTCTTATGTTTTTGGATCAGCTCTAGAAAAGGAATTTCACACTGAATATAACTGATAAAGTTCATTTTAAATGAAGCTTTTAGTTTTTTTTTTTCTTTGCTTAAGAAAAAAAATTTTAATTTTATTTTATTTTTGTTGTTGAGAATATATATAACAAAACATACACCAATTCAACCATTTCTACATGTACAATTCAGTGATATTTGTTGCTTAAGAAAGTAATACACGTAATCCATGGTCTTACAGAAAAATTTGAAATTACAGCTAAGCAAAGAGAAAAAGAATTAAATTGCCAATAATTCCAATGCCTGGAGATAAGTAGTATTAATGCTTCGTCATGGAGCAATTTTCACTGTGAGTAATGCTAGTCAGTTGGATCACTCCTTATCAAAGAACTATTGGGCTTGTGCAGGGGTTCGAACCAGCACCTGCAGCCAAGCAGCTTGGATTAATATTATGCACACTGTGCAGGCCAATTTCAGACACCACAGGAAAGCAAAAATAACAACAGCAGCTGAAAAATCACTGTAAACAAAGCACGTTTTGTAGTCCTTTGTCTGAAATGTTTTTAGAAGCTGTAAAGTCCATTTTGGACTGACTAAACCCATGGGAGGAGCCTGGTGTCACAGTGGTTAAGTGCTAAGTGAATGGTGAGCAGTTAGAACCCACCAGGTGCTCAAGGGAGAAAGATGTGGCAGTCAGCTTCCATAAAGATTATGGCATTAGAAACCCTATGGGGCAGTTCTACTCTGTCCTATTGGGTTGTTATGAGTTGGCATGGACTTGTAGAAACGGGTTTAAACCTGTGGGTTTCTTGCACAATTCAGAAGAAAGAGGGGACCTCTCACCCAGGAAAGATTTACTGCATTTCCTGCTAACCTGGCATAGAAGTGAGCAAGTTAGACTGCATTCGAAAACTAAAAGCTCTGGTTTTATTTGTACTTCAGGCTGGACTCGTTACATAAATTATGCCACAATGACCTTCCTAACACATAAATTTTTGCAATTTATTCTATAATTTATTGATTGATATGTCCCAAGTGTATAGAGGGGTGCCTGGCTCATAGTAAGTGACTGAATTAGCTCACTGGGCAAAGTTGCTAGAAGGGAAATCGCTGCCCCAAACGCTCCACCATTAATGCTTTAGATACACATTGTCTAAATACCAAGATGAGACCTTCTGAAAGTAGGGCTGAATTCTTTTCAGTGGAATGGCTCCAGCTTGCTTTCCTAATACTCTATTTTATTTTTCTCTCTTTTATTTGGGGTCCTGAAGCTCTACATTCACCATAACAGATAAACAACAATAGAGATATTCAGGAGGCCTCCCAGTTAACTTTTTCTTTTTTAAAATTTTCAAGGACATTTGTTGTTGTTGTTAACAAACAACAACAAGTAACCCAAGGCATAAATGTAGACAGCATGGTACAAGTGCCATACAGTGGGATTTCAAGGACATTTGTTGTTGTTGTTAAACAACAACCAGTAACCTAAGACATAAATGTAGACAGCATGGTACAAGTGCCATACAGTGAGATTTTTATGTTAAGCTTCTAGTTCCTCCTTATTGACACACTCTGCTTCTTCCCACAGTGTTCAAACACTTTTGATCTCTTCTGGGAGGCCCAAGTTTTCTTGGACCAGGTCAGCTGCAGTTGGACTTTTTTGGGTGCAAATCTGCATAGTCTATTTCTACTTAAGACCTTGTTCTCCTTGCTTTAAGGTTTTTCGTTCTCACTTCAAGCTCTGCAAGTCTGTTGCTTCTTACATATTCCCATATGTAGATTATGTAGTTTTATTTATTTTTTATTCCTGCTGTGGTGTTTATTAATTTAGTTTTTTTCTATTTGAACTCTGTGCTATCTTTTTTTTTTTTTTAATAAATTTTTGCTAGTTTTGGACATAAAGCCTCAGATCTTCTTGGTAGACTGTATTTTTTATCAATATGAACTGCCCTATTTTTCTCCGTTTAGTGCTTTTCACCTTGAATTTGTTTTGTCTACTATTTCACTTACTAACTAGGCTTTCTTTTCATAACCAGTTGCCTCATATTTCTTTATCTATCCCTTCATTTTGAAACTTCTGGGGCCATTTAGTTGGAAAAGAGATGAATTTTTTTTTTTTTTAACCCGGAAATCTGTTTTTTATTCAGTAAACTTAAACCACTAACATTTATTGTGATTCCCAATGTGTTTAGATTGATTCTTATTTTGTGCATAGTCTTCTTTTTAATTTACTTATCTTTTCTTGGGCTGATAGGGTTTGTGTGTGGGGGGTGGGGTGGGGTCGGGGGAGGTTTCCTTGAACTTGTTTGAAAGTTACACATGCTATTTCTGTTTTCCTTGTGATTGTCCTTATGTTTTTAATACACATATTGAAACAATTTTAACAATGTCTAAAATTAATTATTATCAAGAATTCCTCTCTAAAGAAGATAGAACAAGAACTCCACTCCATGGTCTCACTACTACCCACCCTCTCCTTTTCACACTTTGATATCTCTTGGAACTCTAGATACCTCTTTTTTTTTTTTTTTAAATACTTATTTAGACACCTTTTAAACACTAATTTCTATTATCACCTTTCTTCTTACAATCCTCTTTTTCATCTTGGTTTCAATTTTTTTCTCTTCTTGCTTGAGTAATCCACTAATAATTCTTTCAGGGAGTATTCGTGAATTGTGAAGTCTTTTGAGCCTGTGAGTGGCAGACACTGTAGACTAGCTCGCACAGCTTTAACCAATCCCTCCTCTAGCTTGCCTTCCTGGTCTGTGCAGTCTGTCATACTGAAGATTATGTTCTCAATCTTCCATAAGCTAGGCATCTATGTGGAGCCTCGGTTCTGTGGCTCAGAGGCAGCACTGTATAATGAAAAGTGGTGGCTGTGTGCAGAGAGCTGATCATCAGGGGAGACTTGGCAGAGCTCCTCATGTTTGTTCTTAGCATCATAGACGGTGGTAGCGAATAGACACAGTCGTGGAGTTTTGCTGGCTTTTTCCTTGGTTTGGGTAAGTGCTCCTGCCTCCGCCTGTATTGTTCCTGGCGGAGTTGTCTGCTACCCTAGTTCTCTGGCCTTCCCAGAGCTTCTAAAACCCTTGAATAAGTCCACTTCTGCTTAAACTTGATAGAGACAATTCTGTGATCTGTCACTAGGAAATCTGACTGCATCAACTTTAATGTCTGAAAATATGCTCATTTTACTCATCTTTGACTAGTAAATTGATTATGAAATGCTAGGCTCAAATATATTTTCTCTTGTAATTTTTATATTACTCCATTATCTTCTTACAATTTATGGATCTGCTTGTCATTCCATTGTTATTCTGTTTTGTTCCTTCTGGATGTTTAACTGTTTTTTCTTTTGTTTTGTTTTGCTTCTGTATCCTAAGTGTTCTGAAATATGTTTGCCATTTATCTAGGTATGAATTGATGCTGTTGTTGCTGTTATTTTCCCCTTTATCCTGCTTAGTACTCAATGAGCCCTTTCAGTCTGAGATTTAATGCGGAGAAATTATTCTCTGTTATTCTTTGTGTACTGTTTCCCTTCCATTGTCTCTGTCTCTTCTTCTAGGTGCCTTAATGTTGGAACTTCTTGACCTATTTTACATACTTTTTAATTTTTCTTTTATACATTCCATGCTTATTAACTACATATCTTATTTGTTGCTAAATGAATAATTTCTCTTATAAAGATTAGCAGAAATCTGGTTCTTATGAGGTGGAGGTAGAAGATGTCCCAAATGTTGACTTTTCCAAACTGCTGTACCACTCCATCATCTCTAACATCAACTATACTCTCTTCCTTCAGTACTCTCCCTCCTATCTTTGGGTTCTCTTATTCACTGCAACATCTCACAGAACTCTCGAACTGTATCAAGGAAATGGTTCATACAGTTGTGGAGGCTGGTAAGTCCCAAATCCTTGGGTCAGGCACAGGCTTCTCCCAACCCATGTGGCTGCAGGGGCTGACGAACCCAAACTGGAAGGTCAGACCACAGGCTGCTGGCTTACAAGGTTGCGGAAGCTGGTGAATCAGGTCAGACAATAGGATGCCAGCCCACGGTGCTGCAGGAGCCAGCGAATCCCAAAATTGGCAGGTCAGATGGTGGGCCACTGGCTCAAGTCCCAAGAACTGGAGGTCAGATGATTAGTAACTGGATGCAGGATCCAAAGTCAGAGAGACAGAGAGCCCCGTGAGAGCACCCATATATATACCTTGGATGCAGGCCACACCCCAGAGGAGGGTCTGATTTGATTAAGGGTGAGATTTGGGTCACCCCCTCCTGCAAGACTGTGACTCAAGATACAACCCACCCCAATCCTGCCTCATTAACATGTAGAGGTTAGGATTTACAACACATAAAATGGAGGGTAATGAGGGTAATTACATCAGATTACAAAATGGAGGACAACCATACAATACTTGGAATCATGGCTAGCCAAGTTGACACATAACCCCAACCATCACAGGTTCCATATACCTTATTTGCACAGTCCCACTCAGTCATTGTGTGTGAATCACAAATCCCATGGCTAGAAGAGCTATATTAAGTAATTCATTGCACCACAGTTGTTGTTGGGTGCTGTCGAGTTGAATCCAAATCATAGCAATGCCATGTGACAAAGTAGAACTGCCCCATCAAGTCTGGACATGTTTTCAGGGGAACCAGTCTTTTTCATGTTATCAGGAGGGACCACTCCCTGGAGAAGGACATGATGCTTAGTAAAGTAGAAGGTCAGCAAAAAAGAGGAAGACACTCAACAAGATGGATTGACATAGTGGCTGCAACGATGGGTTCGAGTATAGCAACAATTGTGGCAATGGCGTGGGACCCAGCAGTGTTTCATTCTATTGTACATAGGGTCACTATGAGTCGGAACAACAACAACAATCTTTATGGGAACAGATTGCCAGGTCTTTCTCCGTGCAGCTGCTGAATGGGTTCAAGCCACCAACCCTTTGGTTAGCAACCAAGCACTTAACCATTGCACCACCAGGCCTTCTTCATATTTTATAATTACATATTACATCCTTTGTGCTTCTCAAACTTTCATGTGCATACAAATCACCAAGTGATCTTATTAAAATGAAGACCCTGAATCAACATTGTGTGGTGGGGCCTGAGGTTGTATATTGCTCACAAGTCCCCAGGAGGTGCCAGTGCTGCTGGTCTGCAGACCACCCTTTGTATAGAAAGTCCCTAGGTTACAGAGATGTGTAGTAGGAATCTTCCTCCTTCACTCACTAGTCATATGATGCTAGGAAATTGTCCTAATCTCTATGAGAATCAGCATTCCTCCCATGAAAAGAAGTTATTAGTTTCCATGTTTCTGATTTCCTGTGATGACTAAGTGTGATTTTTAGCTTGCACAGAACATTAAAAAAAACAAACATTGTAAAATTAGGGGGCATGAAATGGAAGAAGGACAACCCTGGGCTTCTGCTGTTAGAGGTGGGCTTTAATGATGCCAGACAGAAAGTGCCCCAGCATCCATGGCACTGCCCAGCCATGAAGTTGTTCTTTCAGCTGAAAGGATTAGAACAAAACACACCTGTTTTATCCCCACATAGAAGCAAATCTCACCCATGTACAATCAGTTTCAATAGAGAAAAACCTAGAGTTAGCCACACAGAGAGAAAGAAAGTAAATCAGTTTATGATAAATGGAGTAGATTGAAAGAATTTATTTTCTATTGAAAACAACCCATATAGGCTCTACTTACTGTGGAATTTGAGAAAAGTTGTGAGCAAAGAGTAAGATAAGAGCCTGACATTTGGGGTGAATGTCTTATTTGAAAACTGTTTTAGAGTTATGGTTACTCTGAGCAGAGGGAATACAAAGGAAGGAAGAAAAGGCAGAAAAAAATAAGGAAGGAAATTAACACCGATTGAGTAACTATTTCACAGCAGGCATTTTTCAAATGTTATCCTGTAAACACGAGGTCCACCAAGCCAGAATTCTGCCTCCCTGGATACTAACCTGTAAAAAGACCAGGGTGAACCACCGAGGAGAAGAAGTAGCCTTGAGCAGCAAATGGGCCCAGACAAGTGTTGAGACAATTTTTCTACTGTTCAAAATTTAATTATAGGCATAAGCTTGGTTATAGTCTTGGTGTTTACATATATAGGCATAAGTTTAATTATACTTTTGATTAGGAGGCCAATTTAAAGATTTCAGCGTTGGTAATGCCTTTTTAGGAGTCCCTGGATGATGCAAACAGTTAAATGCTCAGCTACTAACCTAAAGATTGGCAGTTCAAATTCACCCAGAGGAGTCTTGGAAGAAAGTCCTGGCAATCTATTTCCAAAAGGTCACAGACACTGAAACCCTATGGAGCACACAGTTCTACTCCATGAGTCAGAGTCAACTCCATGGTAACTGTTTTGTTTTTAAATGACATTTTTAAAAATAAGGAAAGGTTATAACCTTTGGTAGACCAAATACAAAAAGTAAAGAAAAGCCAAAGATCCTCATTATTGCTTTATTAGGAATGTTAACGTCTTCTCAGAAGGAGGTCATGAATTATATTTCACAAAAAGATTGTGTTTCTAACCAGATTTAAAAAAAAAAAAAACCACTATCATCAAGTCAATTCCAACTCATAGTGACCCTATAGGACACAGTAGAACTGCCCCATAGAGTTTCCAAAGAGTGCCCTGGTGGATTTGAACTGATGACCTTTTGGTTAGTAGCCATAACACTTAACTACTATGCCAGCAGGGTTTCCAAATCAGGTTTAGGGAAATGTTTTTCTTGGGTAAGGATTTTCACCAAAATCCTTAGTGAAGAAAAACCTAGAAATTTGAAAGTGAACTCCCCTCAATATAAGGTATAATCTGCTGTATAACAAGTTAAAAGGCTTTTTCTAGGAATTACTGTGAGTAGTTTTCTGTGGCTGGGGGAGCATTTCAGCTGCTGTCGAGTCAATTCCAACTCACAGTGACCCTATCGGACAGAGTAGAACTGTCCCACAGGGTTTCCAAAGAGTGTCTGGTGGATTCCAACTGCCAACCTTTTGGTTACTAGCCATAGCTCTCAACCACTAGCCACCAGGGTTTCTGCATTTCAGAGAGGGTCCCTATTTCTATTTCAGCCAAGCTTCTAATTCCATAGTACGTTAATGGTACTTCAGAAAGGTGGTTTCTATCTGGGTGAGCTACATGCTACACCACTAAACCAAACCATATCCATTGCCTTCGAGTGGATTCCGACTCATAGTGACCCTGTAGGACAGAGTAGGCCTGCCCCATAGGGTTTCCAAGACTAAATTTTACAGGGACAGACCACCACATCTTTCTCCTTTAGAGCAGCTGATGGGTTCAAATCTGCCCGTCTTTCAGTTAGCAGGCAAGCACATAACCACTGCACCACCGAGGCTCCTTATGGTACACCACAACACATGTAATATGTTATCTACCTCCATCCTTTTTCTCTTTCTGGCCTGCCCCTCAGAGATAAATTAACTTATGACAGGATTTCAGGGATGAATAGATACTCTTCAGGCTCCCACAGTCTTCCTAACCTAATCACATTTTACCTGAAATATATTTAAGAGAATACAGAGCTGCCTTAAATTGCACATTTAGAGATAAGAAGATTAAAATGCAAGTAACTAGGACAAGGGAAAAAAAGAAAACACATTGCTGCTGCTGAGCCATCCTATAGGACAGAGTAGAACTGCCCCATAGGGTTCCCAAGGAGCAGCTGGTGGGTTTGAAATGCCGACCTTTTAGTTAGCAGCTGAGCTGTTAACCACTGCACCATCAGTGCTCCAAGTAGGATAAGAGCACACAGTATTGAAGAGTTTCACCAAGAAAATATTTCAAATCTTTGCCCTGAAAGAACTGGTTTGAAATCCTGATGGAAAGTCACTTCCAGGAGCAGAGCCAGGGCGTAATCGGAAACATTCCCTACCCTCAGGGTAGGGGGACCTGGCAGCGTTTGCCCACTGGGATTTCAGAATTGCCGTGGACAGTGACTGTGATGTGTTTCCCATTCTTGCTCTTTCTTAATGGGAGTGTTTGTTACTCTTAACTTCTTCCTGTTCTGCCTTTGCATGTTGGGTGTGTGTCAGGCAGATAACCTTTCCTTTTATAAAGAGGTCTCTGGATCAAGAGAAGCCACATTCAGACCTGGTGCAGAACATAAGATCCAGGATTTTTCATCTGATGCCATTTCAGTGAAATCTGTGAGATCCGGTTTGAGAATTTGCATTTCTATCCCAGATATACTGAAACAGAATCTACATTCTAACAAGCAAGGATTTTGTTAGATTCTTTCTCAATTCCCTTCATTATCTCTGACTCACATATGAAAGTTGTGCTGTTTCATCAGCAGACTTAGTTCTTACTCCCTTGTCTTTCACCAGCAGCCCCTCGGTGGTGCGAACCGTTAACACATCGAAGGCTGGAGTCCACCCAGAGGCACCTGGAAGAAAGATATCCAGCTTCCATAGGAACAAGGCCTTAATGTTTCTAGGAACTCTTCTGTTCATGTAAGGGGATCTATTAGGCACCGAGGATGGATTGATACGTTTGAATCGTGGCGTTGGCAAGTAATATTGAATGTACCGTGAAAAAGCCATATTGAACATATTTCTGTGTATTGAGTTTGCTTTTGTTCAAAATCTATGATGAATCTGAGATACTTTTGAATTGATGAGTGCCACCTAGCCATAAAAATATTTGGGCGCCTAAGTCTTAACGAATTTTGTCATCCAAAAACCAAACCCGCTGCCCTCGAGTCGATTCTGACCTGTAGTGACCCTATTCATAGCGCCAAGAGGCAGAATTGACTTAACGGCAACAGGGGGTGTGTCACCACAAATAACATAAATGAGTTGATCCCCCATTTCTCTGACTGGCTCTTATAAAAAAAAAACAAAAAAACTGAACTTGTTGCCATTGAGTCCATGAGTCTACAGAGTAGAACCGTTCCATCGGGTTTTCTTGGCTGTAATTTTTATTGAAGCAGATTACCAGGTCTTTCTTTCACGGTGCTGCTGGGTGGTTCCAACCACTAACCTTTAGGTTAATAATCAAATCCCTTGTGCCACCAAGGGACCTGGGTGACTCTTAAAAAAAAAGTTGCCATAGAGTCAATTCTAACTCATTGCGACTGACTATATAGGGTAGAACAGTCCCAAAGGGTTTCCAAGGCTGCAATCTTTACAGACTAGTGGGTTTGAACTGCCAAGTACTTGACCACTGCACCACCAGTTCTCCTTGAGCGGCTTCTAGCAGTGCATAAATCAGTGAGAGCTAAACCCACATCTCTGATATTCAGAAAGTAGAAAGAGGAGCGTTTTAGATCACAGACCGAGGTTCTTGTAGCTGATGTGCTATATACAAGTGGCCAGAAACCCGTCTCTGCTCCTCTGTGTCACTCCCTACATCTCATGAACAGCATCCTTGACAAGGGGACCTACCACTACTCAGTCTCACCAAGATGCTGCCATTAGCCTGCACCCACCACCAGCCTCATGCATTCCCATGGAAAGTGCCCTGACTGAGAGTGTCTAGCCAAGAGGATGGGAGACAAGGACAGGGTGAAGGCAGGCATTTGCTACCACTATTTCTACTTGGTCTCCAGTTGTTTGCAGTCGAGTGGATTCTGATTCAGAGTAATCGTATATGACAGAGTAGAACCGCCCCATAGGGTTTCCTAGGTTGTAATCTTTACAGAAGCAGATTGCCCCGTCTTTTCTCTCACAAAGCCACTGCTAACCTTTGGGCTAGCAGCCAAACGCTTAACCATTGGTCTCCCAGGGCTCCTTCTTAGTCTCCCTCAACTTATCAATTATGTTTCTATTCCTTTTTCATTTTTTAAATGCCTTTAGATTAAGTGCTCAATTTTATTGTTAATCCCATTAAGTAAGGAAGAACCTGTAAGAGTCTTTCTGGCTAGCTTAAAGGAGATATCCCTAACAATAATGATCTTAATGAGGGTAGAATAGGCAGGAGCGGATTATCCAATAAGCAAGGTAAGCAGGGCTTACTTGTACTGATTTATCAAGCTATAGTGAACAACTGGAGCCCTGGTGGTGTGGTGATTAAGAGCTATAGCTGCTAACTGGAAGGTTGGCAGTTCGACTCTACCACCTGCTCTTTGGAAACCCTATGGGGCAGTTCTACTCTGTCTTGTGGGGTCACTATGAGTCGGAATCGACTTGACAGCTATGGGTTTGTGTTGGTTTAGTGAACACTTTCATATTTTTTCAGCACGTCAAAGATTCTGCTTCTAGTTATGGCTGGCATCTCTCTGTCTCCCAACCCCACAGCACCTTCCTACGGAACCAGAGCCTCTTTTCAAATTATAATCCCTGACAGGGGTGGATAACTGAGTAAGCAAGGTAAGAATTGCTTACCACACCACATCAAAGTGAAACCCACGTGAAACTGGTCACTACAGATTAGTGATAAACACAAGTAAACCTGTGCTTACCTCGATTATTGGATAACCCGCCTGAGAATAGGTGTGTACTGTTTGTTGATTTAAATGCATATTTCGAATCAGTTTTTCCTGTTGCTTGTTATTTGTTTCAAATCTTTCTCCTTGCATTCAATTTAATTCTCTTCTGTCTGAGTCTCATATCCCCTTTGCAGTCTCTGCTCTGTGTTCATTTTCCCATAGATCTCTCCCAGAGAAACCTGCCAGGGTGTCTGGATAATCCTATGTTCTGATATGGTAACAGCTGGTTTTATGTATTCCCACTGATTAGTTCAGTATTTCTGTGTTTTTACTGCCATCAGCCTTATAAAAGTTCTAGACTACAAACTATGATTTCACCTCTCTTTGTTGACGCTGAAGCATTTCCTTGTTCAACGGATCTTCTACCCATCCGGTGCTCAAACGAGAAGACAGATCACCGGTGGCTTTAGGATCAGTTCTGACACATGGCAACCCCGTGCATTTCAGGGTAGAACTATGTTCCACATGGATTTCAATGGCTGTGAACTTTTGGAAGCTGATTATCAGGACTTTCTTCTGAGGCACCTCTGGGGGGCGGTCTAACTGACTACCTTTCAGATAGTAGCTTAGAGCTAACCCATTTGTGCCACCCAGGCACATAAACCAAAAAACCAAACCTGTTGCAGGTGACCACATGTGTTAAAGAGTAGAACTGAGGTCCAGAGGGTTTTCTTAGCTGTAATCTTTATGCCAAGTCTTTCTTCCACAGTGCCAGTGGGTGGGTTTGAACCACCAATCTTTGGTTGGTTAGCTGAGAGCTAACTATTTGAAACATCCAGGGACTTCTCCCAGGCACATGTTGTTACTGTTAGTTGCCTTCACGAATGGAAATTTGTCCCTTCCTTCACGAGATATTTATTTAGCATCTTCCAGGCACATGTTGCTGCTGTTAGTGCCATGAGTCAATTCCAGTTCACAGCAACCCCATGTGTGCAGAGCAGAACTGCTCCAAAATGTTTTCAAGGCTTTGACCTTTCACAAGCAGATTGCTAGGTCCAACTTCCAAGGTACCTGTGAGTGGACTTGAACTGCCAACCTTTTGGCTAGTAGGCTAGAGTTTAACTGTTTGCACCACCAAGGAACTCCTCCCCAGGCTCATAAACCCATTGCCGTTGAGTCAATTCTGGCTAATTGTAACCACATAGGACAGAGTGGAAACCCTGGTGGCGTAGTGGTTAAGTGTTACCACTGCTAACCAAAAGGTGGGCAGTTGGAATCCGCCAGGCGCTCTTCGGAAACTCTACAGAGCAGTTCTATTCTGTCCTATAGGGTCGCTATGAGTCAGAATCGACTCGACGGCAGTGGGTTTGGTTTGGTTTTTTTTTAGGACAGAGTAGAACTGCCCCATAGAGTTTCCAAGGCTGTAATCTTTAAGGAGGCAGACTGTGACATCTTTCTCTCATGGAGCAGTTGGTGGGTTTGAAATGCCAACCTTTTAGTTAGCAGCTCAGTGCTTTAACCACTGCACCACCAGGGTTCCTTAGTAATAAACCTAAAACCCAATGCCATCCAGTTGATTCTGACTTACAGTGACCCTATAGGACAGAGTAGAACAGTCCCATAGGATTTTCAAGGCTGTAAATCTTTAGGGAAGCAGACTTCCACATATTTCTCCCTCAGAGCAGCTGGTGGGTTCAAACCACCAACCTTTCGGTTAGCATTGCTCTATAGGAGGTACTAAGGACGTATCTGGTGAAGGAAGGGACACATTTCCACTCCCATTATCTGTTGGTACAAATAAAGAACGCTCCAAGATCAAGCGACTTTGTGTTAAGAAGTTGCCAATGGCAGTTGTTTTCTTAGTGATGACAGAAGTTATTGACTAAGCTTTCATTTGTTATTATGGACCCAAATAAGTTAGGACTCTCATAAATGTCTTTTAAAAATGGTCTTCTTCAAGAGTTTTCACCCATAATTATTGAAGCATGTTTTTCCTATCTACCCCAAGTCACGTGGAACTCAGTCTTGCCTGGATCAAAGTGGCTCAGAGGTAGAGAGGTGTTTGGAGGGCTTCTCTAACGGGACTCAGTGCTGAGGTTAAATGAAAAGGGGAAATGACAGAAGTTTCCCTACAATGCAGGGTTCTGTTTCGTTACACTTGCCTTCCTCTTGTCATCTGCATCTGTTAGAGTGGCCAACCTCAGTGACAGACAAGAAGTAAATGCAAGATTTAACAACTCTTCTTTTGAACAACTGATCTTGCATAACAAGACTGCAGCAAGCTGTCAGTTCTCTGTGTCCCTAGTCTCTGGACCTCTGCACCCTCTCCCCCTCTGCATTCCCACTAACCTAGTATCCTCTCACGTTACAGAAAACAACTCCAGCATGCTGCCTGCCACAGAGTTTTACAGGAGACTCCACAATTTTTAAGACGGGGACTCAGTGTTTCAAATGCATTTCTTTTCCTAATTTGTTAAAGCAGGTTAGCTAAATGAGAAGTACTTCAGTTTCTCAGGCTTAAAGTACAGTTTGAAATACAGGGAACACTCTATCACAAGAACCACAGAAAACATGAAATATAAAAGGATTACAGAAGAAACAACAACAAATTCTTTACCACAGAAATAGTGGCTCCTTTTATTTCCCATGAGAATGTGTCAGCAATTTCAAAACCTAATGCAGATGAAGTAGTTAATCCATTACCAAGAAAACCTCACATGTGCAGTCAATGAGAAAAGGTCCTGCGGGCATTTTTCTACAGCCTTGCCTATCTGCCTTTGTTTATATATAATGATGAAGCAGTCTTTGAATTCATCCCATTCTGTGATAGAATTTTGTGAGATATTTAGGTAATGATATAATTTCAAAGTCAGTCTAGTTATCTTAGAATAATAAATTAATAATCGCAATTTCAAGTGTTGATCTTTCCATAAACCTACTATTTTAAGTATTCATTATTTTATCATTTGCTTTTCTCTTTACCGAAACATATCTCCTTCTTTATGATTTCAGAGAGTTTATTTGTCAGAATAAACCTCATGTGGACACCTTTATTTACAAAACTTTGATAGAAGAAAAAAATACAATTATAAACAGTAGTTCTGTTTATCTGACTACATTTTTGTCTCCTCTGAAGACATACCACCTAAACAAACATATGAGGGGGAGGCTCAGCTCTGTGCATTCAACCAGTGTCCTCTAAATTCCACCTGTTTGCAAAGGCCATATTTTGTACACATCAGATTTTTTTTAAATAAATGGAATTTTCTTAATTTGGTCCCTCTTTCTGGCAGTGAGAACGGAAAGAAGATTAAACACGTTCTCAGGACAATGCTTTGGGCCAGAAGAAGGGTACTCAGCCGTGGCTAGCAGCACAATAGGTATTAATCATGAACTGGAATGTCTGTCCTTACCCCAGACCTGTCCGGGATTAGCGTTTGATTTACCATAAAATGTATTGCCGGCCTAGAGCATATGCAAACCCTAATGTGATCCACCAGATGGCGCAAGGCTAACGCCAAAGGCTTCTGGAAAGCAAGAAAGCGTTCCTATTCTGAAGGGTTCTGCATACCAAACTACAGCACAAAAAATTGCTTTACAATTTTGGGCTCTTACTTTTTAATTCAGTTTTTCTAGTTGATCGTAGTCCTAGGGATACCTATCACATTCATTCTGTCCTTCTTTTACTGTGCTGCTAAAGTAAGAAATCTGGGTAGTGCTTGTTAAAACAGACAAATAAAAATAAAAAAAAAATACATATTTATTCTGCTTAGTTTAATCTATTAGATCTATTTATCTTTCAACACATAATTACCATACGCAAATTGATTGTTTTTTCATGTGATTTGATCATAGAAACCAAACCTGTTCCCGTTGAGTGGATTCCGACTCACAGCGACCCTATAAGACAGAGTAGAATTGCCCCATAGGGTTTTCAAGGAGCTTCTGGTGGATTTGAACACTCTGACTGCTTGGTTAGCAGCCGTAATTCTTAAGCACTATACCATCATGGTTTCCTATTTATTCATAGTGGTATGATAATAGTATATGGACTCAAAAAAGGGTTGAAGACTTTAAAATGGAAAGGAAGAATCAAATGGTCTTTAATGATGTATGTCGAGTTCTCTTGCTTATTCATTGATAGCTGCTTACCCTTATCCTCCAAATTTCCTAAGAAGCTTTTGTGAACAATCCAAATATAATTGTTTGCTGCTTACACAATATACAGAAGAAAAAAATTCTCAATTAACTAATTTGGAAGCCTACTCAAGAGGATGCTGATTTTTTTAGTGCAAGGAACCTCTCAGAATGAAAAATGCATTTCATAAATGGACAGTCACAAAATTCTACAGTGATGTATTTTCCCCCAAGACCACCATTCCCGCTATCAGGTTTTGATTTTACAACACCGTACAGCTCATCCTGGGAAATGCATCAGATGACCTCAGCATAGCACGTTCCTTCAGCCTAATTAAGAAGCTAACAGGGGCACATGTTTTCCAGTTATGAATATCAGTATGTGTGTTTCCTGCTGACTGCACCTTGTACTACGCACTTTGCTGCAATTAACAGGCTCTGTAATTTGAGGATTAAATATTTACTTCCCCAGCTAGATTGTAAGCTGCATGAGAATACACACTTTCCTCTTTATAGCCCCAAGGTCTCTGGGTTCCGAAAGAGGTTTGTGCTCCACTACGAGCCCTGGTGGTGCAGTTGTTAAGGGCTCTCCTGCTAACCAAAAGGTTAGCAGTTGGAATCCCCCAGCTGCTCCTTGGAAACCCTAAGGGGCAGTTCTTCTGTGTCCTACTGAGTCACTTTGAGTCGGAATCGACTCAATGGCACATAAGAACAACAATAACTAGCCTCAAGGTTGGCAGTTCGAACCCACCCAGCATCTTCATGGAAGAAAAACCTGGCAATCTGCTTCTGTAAATATTACAGCTAAGCAAACTCTATGGAGCCATTCTACTCTGTAACACATAGAGTCACCATGAGATGGAATCAACTTGATAGCAATAGGTTTGTTTTTTTCTGTCTTTTTCTCCCCCCACCCCCCTTCATGTTCCAGTATCTAGCAGGTGTGGCATGCAGAAAGTGCTTAACAATGCCTGTGAAGTAAAAATGTGGCCAATTTAATAAAATTGTCATTCAGTCAAAAAAGTTCAGTGTAACCAGTACGTACAGCCTTCATAAGCAAATTTTTTTTACAGGTGACATCAGACAGTGAGTGATGTGTCTCAGGATGTGGTGGTCAATCAGCTCAAACTCCCACTGAGACTTAGAGGTACTCTTACTCTCAAGCAATCTGGCTCCTTCTCACCTGTGAGAACACAAGAAACGTCATTACATGGCAAAGAAGACTGAGAGGAGCTCCAGCCCCCACTTCTTGGGAGTTGAATGTGGTTGGAATGACCATGCATTAGTTCAAAACAGCATTGTAAGTAGCCTCCTATAGAAACAGCCAATTGGAAATGGCAATCGAAACTAGATAACATGCTCCTCTTGGTTGGTGGCTGTCAACAAGGATTTTTTTTGTCATCAATTCTAGGTATTTTATCGTAATTCTACACAACCACTTTTACTCAATTTCTTTTTCTCTTTTTTTGGCATATTTTGCAGTTGCTAAAAATCATGCTGAAAGTGGAAGAAAAAAAAAAAGAAAACCAAACTCATCGTCTTCCAGTCGATTCTAACTCATAACAACCCCATAGGACAGAGTAGAACTGCCTCTAGGGTTTTCAAGTATCAGCTGGTGGATTTGAACTGCCAACCTTTTGGTTAGGAGCTGAGCTCTTAACCACTGGGCCACCAGGGCTCCAAAAGTGGAAAAGGGAAGGAAAACTCCATTCAGGAGGGATGTGTAAACATAAGATCACAGGACTGGGACCTATCTTGTTAGTCATTTTCGCCACTCACCTGCCTTGAGGCAGACTGTGTCCAAAAACACCCAGCAAGCTAATTATATTCCTTTTTTTAAACGTTTGAGTGTGTTTAAATTTACGTAAGTAATAAAAACCAAAAAAACCAAACCCGTTGCCATCGAGTTGATTCCGGCTTATAACGACCCTAGAGGATAGAGTAGAACTGCCCCATAGGGTTTCCAAGGAGCACCTGGGGGACTCGAACTACCAACCTTTCGGTTAGCAGCCAATCTCTTAACCACTACACCACCAGGGTTTCCGACATAAGTAATAGATGAATAAATACACTTTTTCCACATGTGCAACAGGGTCTAAATTCTACCTCCACCCCACAACCACGCCTCAGTCTGATTTTCCAGAAGGATGATTGCTACAAGTTTTTACTACTTTCCAGAAATATTCCAGGTATATACAAGCATGTGCACATACATACATGTATATACTTTTAAAATGGAACCATGCTCCACACACTGCTCTATGGCTCGCTTTTTCCAACACATGCTGCTTGCTTGAGCGATGAGCAATATTTCATCACCAGGTTGCATCATAATGTATCTAACCAAATCTCTTATTGACCAACTTTTAGATTGTTTCCAATTTCTCACCTTTAAAAGTGCTTCTGTGTACATCTATCCATTTATCTTTGCACACCTATGTGGGTATAACTGTACTGAGAAAATTCCTGACAGTGAAATCGCAGGAACAAAGAATATGCACATTTTAAATTCTTTTAGATATTGCCAAATTGTCCTCCAAAACAGTATACCAAATGACTTTGCCACCAACTGGGAAAATGAGCACTGCCCTCTCAACCTTGACAAACTCCCTCTCTCTTTTTATCCTCAGAAAAAGAAAACCCAATGTATTTTATTATTAGTCTGCAATTACTAAAAAAAATTATAAATATTGATATTAGCTTATTAAAATATAGAAAGAGCAAGAAAGACAGGATATAGGAGGCTTACCCTTCACACATCACACAGGAGAGTAATTTGTGTTATTTTGGTAACAATAAAAGTCAAATGTATACTATAACAAAACATGGAAGGTTAGGGACATAATCAATATAGGTATAAATTCCACTTTGCTTTGTTTGTGAGAATCCTGCTAGCTGAGATAAAAAAGGCACGTTCTTGGCTTCAATTAGAAAAAAAAAGCTACTACCCACAATTCTTTGTAACTTCTCTGCTCAGTGATGTACCAATGACAATACAATAAATCTGCTTGTTCACAAGACCCCAATGTAGCCCAAGTTAGGAAGGTAACACTTGGTGGCCTGTGTCATCGTACATCACCTGCAGGTGCAGCTGGTGCACTCTGGAGAATGACACTGCCCTGGTTTTTCTCCTTTTTGTCATGCACTCCACCAGACATCACTGTCACATCAAATGTGGCTGATTCCTGGCCATATGTCCCCTCTTTCTGCCGTCTTCCATTACTTAAACTCAAATAAATCTTTTCACTTTGGCAGAAGGGGTTGAATATACAGCCTCTTCTCCTAGCAGTGATCAATACATGCACGGAGATAACAGGCAAAAAAGGGTGGATGGAGCACCAGGTCTCT
The DNA here is from genome assembly GCF_030014295.1 of Loxodonta africana. Classification (NCBI taxonomy): domain Eukaryota; kingdom Metazoa; phylum Chordata; class Mammalia; order Proboscidea; family Elephantidae; genus Loxodonta; species Loxodonta africana. Next base: position 71,579,515 of record NC_087349.1, on the reverse strand, counting down.
TTCCTTTCTTCGTGATTATACATCATGTTTGAGGGTCTTCTAACCTCCACAGTGTAATCCATGATAATACTACACATTTTTAAGAAGACATGATCATGAGATGAGCACCATCCTGATGATGCCATAAATCCAAGAGAGATTTTCAGGTATAGGATAAGGACCCTGGACCACAGGAACCAACCCGGTATACTCTGGCTCTGTTACTATCTCTTCATAATCCAAATCTTCCCAGGGCTTACCCATATGTGGAAGCAAATGGGAATCTCAATACCTGTGTTAACACTAATTACAATGACATTGGCCCCATCTACCTATGCACTCACGCTTAAAGTCTGACCCAATTATTTTGGGGAGTCCCCAGGAGGTCACCCAAATGCGCTCACATATCAAGTTGTTGGTTCCAGCCACAGTGATAATGCCACATCTGCTATGTTCTCCCTGCCCTGCTCCGACCGCCTCCTTTGTAACTGCTATCTGCACTTGAAGATGCCACTCCAGTAGCCATATTTGCTATGACTGTCTCTGTCAAGATGTCAGTCTCCTGATCCCAAGCTTCAAGGAGCTAGTGTGATGTTATGTTCCTTGAGGCAATGGAAGAACACTCTTCTCTACAACACTGCACTGCCCTCCAATACTTGGGTACCAAAGCAGCATTGCTCACGCCCCTTGTCTCAAATTCCCTCAGGGAAACAGCTCCTTCAGTCTCAGCCTCTATTCCTTCCTTACAGGACCCAACGTAAGTTTCTGGAACTGGGATATAGGAAGCAACAGACTTGGCTTGGGCCCTTCACTTCTAATTCCTATTCTCCCGAAATCTACTTCCACTCATGCCTGTCAATCCTTGCAAACAGAGGCCTGGGGAGCTCAACCTTATTGGCTCATCCCTCCTCTTCTTAAGCTGCTTCTAATTCACATATTTGATGTCTGGTGAAATCCCATGACCCAAAAAGAAGTTACAGGCATAGCTGCATTTTATAAATCATACGAGAGGCACGCCAGTTGCCACCAAGTTGATTCTGACTCATGGCAACCCCATCGTGTCAGAGTAGTCTTGTGCTCCATAGGCTTTTCAATGGATGATTTTTCAGAATTAGATTGCCAGGCCTTTCTTCTGAGCTGCCTTTTAGTTGACCCGAATCTCTAACCTTCCAGTTAACAGCCAAGCATGTTAACTGTTTGCAACACCCAGGAACTGCATATGAAAGGTAGGCTTATGTAATTAGATCTTTACTAACTAAATTATAATAATCTTCCTGAATTGCCCTTTAGACAGAGTTGTTGATTTATTTATTGATTTTTAATTCACAGTTTTGAACACTCTTGAGTATGCCGTGTTCCTTCCAGGAATGTTACATGTAACATTAGTGGTGAACCAGACTTACTGGACCAGTTGGGACTAGAGGATTCATTGAGACTATTGCCCTGAGATACTCTTTAATCCTTGAACCAAAGCTTTCCCCTGAGGTCAACTTTTAGTGAAATAACAGATCGGCACACAAAATAAAGGATATTACCCATGAGTATGGTGCTTGTCTATATGAGACCAAAAGATTGACAATTATTCTAAAGCAAAGATGAAAAGATAAGGGGGCAGGGAAACTAGAATACTGGAAACAGAACAACCAGAATGCAGTTAAAGAGAATATTGACACATTGTGAAAAATGTAACTAATGTCACTGAACGATTTGAGTATAAATTGTCAAATGGGAACCTAATTTTCTATGTAAACTTTCACCAAAAAAAGTAATAAAATATTATTAAAAACAAACAAAAAATCAGTAGTGAAGACAATGTTTGGTCTAATGCACAAGGCACTCCATGATCTGCCCTTTCTTCCTTTTCCAACTCAGGCATCATTCCTGTCCTAGTCATCTAGTGCTGCTGTAACAGAAATACCACACGTGGATGGCTTTAACAAAGAGAGGATTATTCTGTCACAGTTCAGTAGGCTACAAGTCAAATTTCAGGGCTTCAGCTCCAAGGGAAGACCTTCTTCTCTCTGTCAGCTCTGGAGCAAAGTCATTTTCATCAGTCTTCCCTTGGTCTGGGAGCATCTCAGTGCAGGAACCTCAGGTCCAAAGGACGCGCTCTGCTCCTGGTGCTGCTTTCTTGGTGGTCTGAGGTTCCCAACTCTCTGCTTGCTTCCCTTTCCTTTTATCTCTTGAGAGATAAAAGGTGGTGCAGGCCACGCCCCAGGGAAACTCCCTTTATGCTGGATCAGGGAGGTGACCTGAATAAGGATGGTGTTACAACCCCACCCTAATCTTCTTTAATATAAAATTGCAATCACAAAATGGAGGAAAACCACAGAATACTAGAAATCATGGCCTAACCAAGTTGATACACACATTTTAAGGGGCATATAATTCAATCCATGACACATATGTAAAAAATAGTAATCAAAACCATTATTTTTTCCAAAATGCTTAGTTTAACTATATAGAGCTGTAGATAAATTTTTGTTTATAGGGAATGCCTCTAGAGAGTAATACACCAAATGATACTACAAGGGGGAAAAATGAGAAAAAAAAATGTACAGACAAATTCAGAACATAGGATATAGTAGACACCCCTGGTGCCCACATCATATCCCCTTGGCCCACCTCTGCTTTCAGCCGCAGCTGGGGTGGACAGATCCTGGGAGAGTCTTTCTGCATTCCTCCCCAGGACCTTCTCTGATGCTGTGCAAACCTTAGGCCTGCGCAATCACAGCTAGAAGCAAAGTAGGGGAGGGGGGGTAACCCCACCCCTAGATGAGTGATGATGGTTAAGTGCTTCAGACTCCTATCTCTCAGGTGGACAATTCCAGGGGCATTCTGAATGGTTCTTAGAGGCTCTGGCAGAACTGAACCTCATTATTTACAGTGGCAACTTCAACAACACATCCCTCCATCAGAATTTCCTTCTTGCTGTTTGTCTTCTTGCTCCTTCACTTCTACTTCATGCAATCACCTTCCAAAAGCTCTCTCTTTTATCTCGGGCTCTGCTTTCTGAAGGAACCTAAACTAAACCATTGGACATTGTCCAGAACAACTGGCCCACTCTCTTTAACATATTAGTTCATGAAAAAAGTAGTGAGTTAGATTGAAAGAGCCCTGGGAGACATAACAAAGGCAATGGGTGGTCCTGAGTTGGATATTGATTTGCCAGGTATAAAAGACATTTTTGAGACAATTTTAAAAGTGTGAATATGGTCTGGGTACTCGATGAGATGAAAATATACTGAAAGGTAGACATTGTTAAGTAAAGAAGCAATTTACTCTGAAACAATTAGGTATATGGTTGTGTATGTACACATATATACACATACACATATACCAAAGGACACAAAAAATTATCTGAAAAGATATGCCCTAAGGTATTAACAGTTCAGTCTCTGGGTATTTGCAATATAATCTTTTTATTCTTTAGTTTTTCTTATCTGCACTTTCTAATATTCTACCGCACATATATGGAACTTCTGTATTAAAACATATATTTTTAAAAAGCTAATGCTGTGTCCAACTTTCAACCTGTTATTTTGTTCTTCCAGGGCAGTTTCTAAACAGTTCAGTGATGAATAAGCCTGAGAAATAAGGAAGACTAAGGACGGTCCCATAATGCATTGGAGTAGGGTACGGCCACACAAGCCATGATGCAGGTCCTGTGCAGACAGGATTCTCTAAGTATCAGATTCCAATTCAGCTGAGTTACATTCATTCCTCCCAATAAACTCATTCACATGCACTCACTAAAATACTTAGGAACGAGGACTCATTCCTCAGCCTAAATGTAGGAAGATGCTCATTTTCACCACCATTTCATAATTTATGAGTGCAGGGATTAGGAACCAGCCTTCCTGCTTGCTAAATGCTCTTTCTGTGGCTTGACATGAAACTTCTACCACATCACACACAGTCTCCATAAGCTGGTAATCCTCCTAGACACTTAATCTTTTCCCAACCAAGCCCCCGAAAAGAAAATAAATATTAGTAAATTAAAGGAGAATTGCCCTCTCATCCTGTACAGCTGTTGGTGTGCAAGCTGTTAAACGCAGAGGGTTTAATTAATGGTCAGATACCATTAGAGAGACAGCCGGACCTGCATTCAGATGAGTTTGGATTCAAGGTGCCAGGAGATAAAGATCTGAAAGTGGAAAAGCTGAACTGCAGTTGGGTTCATTTATAAAAGAGATTGTTAAAGGTCAACTGTGTTTTCTTGTCCTAGAGATAAAGAGATGCTATTAAAAACAATTGGAAAGTAATTCATAAGGGAGCAGTAAGTCACTCAGGTTAAATTAATTTGTCTTTCTGATAGCATGGCACTCATGATGGGAAAGTAAATTTACCTAAAATCAAGATCTTTCAAAAACAGCCATCGATCATGTCTTCCATGTAAAGCCACTGGAATAAGCTCCTGTGGGCCAGAGCACTGCTGCTGTCTCATCGCTGCATCCCCATAGCTCTTGCAGCCCTTTCTCAGGCTGGACATTAGTGTGTTCCTAAGAAGGAAGTCCCCAGGTGGTGCAAGCGGTTAACACACGTGGCTACTAACACAAAGGTTGAAAGTTTGAATTCATGCAGAGGTGCCTCAGAAGAAAGGCCTGGCAATCTACTTCTGAAAAATTAGCCATTGAAAACCCTGTGGAGCACTGTTTTACTCTGACACACATGGAGTCGCCATGAATCAAAGCTGACTTGATGGCAAACTGGCTATGGTTTTTCCTAAGGATGCTAACTAAGCACAGTGACATTTTACAGACGGGCTGAGATGCCAGAGCCTGCTGCATCTCCCTCTGATAGGCTAATGGCCAAGGACCGGAACAACCTTTCACACACACGATTCCATTTTCTTGGCATTCGACAGCCTATTAGAACATTCTAGCCCACTGCACCCCACTTACAACCTCCCTGTCCCCACTCCAACATACCATATGGTCAGACATATAGAAACCAAGATGAATATTCTTAATTTAGCCAGAGAAGATATCTACAGTTATGCCTGGCAGTTTACTTAACTCCATTTAGAAACCTGATAGTTTCTTTGTTCATTTCCTCCTTGGGTAAATCCTTTCGCTCAAGCACTCCAAAATCCCCCACTTCTCCCCAGTACATTTCCTGAACCCTGCACATGCCTTGACAAAGGACAATTGGTTTTAGTCCTCAGAAATGCCAGCCCACTGAGGCAGGTCTTCATCTTCCTCTGGACAAGATGGAGGTTGTGCCTACTCGCTGCCAGGCCTGGAGGATGAGAAAGAAGGAAAAGATAGCTCCATCACATTGTGACCTTGTCTGGGCTTAACTTAGGTCTGATCAGGTTCTCTCTCCGCTTGTTGCCAGAGGAAAACTGCTTGCCATTCTTTTTTCTTTATTAGGGTTGAAAATTAATTGGGGGGGGGATCCTCTCGTTATTTCCTAAAATCATGGAAATAATGAGCAGGTCTATTTGTGGCAAACCTGCGTTTCCAGGCACACGGTAATTACAGCCCTGCACAGTGCTGCTCAGCGGTTTCCCAGTGTCAGCCAAGGAGAGACAAAGAGGGTTAGAGGCAGCTGATGTCACACATTTACCATCGCTGATCATTTGCGGGTTTTAATAACAGTTTTGCAATTCAGATTCTGCACTAAAAAGGATTTCCAGATCAGATATCACAGGGTTCCTTCTGAAGCTGTCACTTCGAAAAACTGAAGACATGGACACGTTCAGTACTAACTGTGCTCGAATTGATACATCTTGCTCGTGCTCAAACTTCATAAACATGGTTTTAATAGGATGTGCTTTAGGCTGAGGTCAGTGAAGAGAACCCCAGAAACGAGGAGGACAGGGTCAGGGAGGGTCCCCTCCTTCAATGAAAGCTAATGAGAAACGGCACTTACTGAGTGCCTCTGTCATGCTCAGTATCATTGTTTTACATACATAACCTCATTGCAGTCCTACAACCACTCTCAGAGATGGGAAATATTATCTTCATTCTCCAATATTCAGAGAACATAGCAAAACCCTTCTAAGATCAAATACCTAGTAAATAGAAGAGACAGGGTTCACCCACGTTTCTTGTTCCATGCTAGGTATTGGAAATCATTTGTTGTGATATAGTTTACCAATGAACCTATGGTTTGAGATGTAAATAAAAAGTATATAGTATATTTATCTTGTTTTGTCTACCCACCTCTCCTCTCATTTTAATGTGGGATCAGTAACCATGTCTTCTGGGAATGATTCTTTTACCACATCCAACCGTGTTATCAAATGGGAGCTGCTATCTTCCTACAGGCCTTCAACCCCTCTGTTCATTGATGGGCTCAGGATGGGCCAAGTGAGGCCAAGTCTAGGAACCCTCCCACCCCCCTGGGTTCAGTTGTTTGTGGGTGGACGCGTGAAACAGTAACAATAATAATAATAAGTAAAATGTATTAGTGCTTTTTATGTGCCAGACATACATTTTATCTCATCTAATTCTCACAACAATCTATGGGGTAGGGACTGTTATTATTTCCATTTTACAGAGTGGAAAAGTGAGGCATCTTACCCGAGGTCTCACAGCTAGGAAGTAGTGAAACTGAGACTTTGTTTATATCAATTAGCTACCGCCACAGAATTCTGGGTTAACAACTCAGTGGCTTAAAACAAGAGTCATTTATTCTTCTGAATCTGGAAATCAGCTGACTGAACCTGGGCTCAGCAGGGTGTCTCTGATGATCTCGGTTGAGCCTCTTCCTGTAGCCAGGTCAGCAGGGGACCAGCTAGGAGTCAGCAATGCAGGCCTGAGCAGGCTGGGTGGCTGTGCTCAAAGTTTCTCTCACCCTTTGCTGGGCCCTGAGGGCTGGTCTGGGCGTGCCTCATTCATGAAAATAGGCAAGTGCAAGAGCACAGGCAGAAACGGGAGAGTCCTTTTGAGGCCTGCGCTCCGAACTGCATACTGCTGTCTCCATCTCGTGCAAACATAAAGCTAAAAGGTGGGAAGTGTATCTTTAGTGAGGTGAATTTCACAGTCAAACGGCAAAGCTTAAAGGTCCAGGGAGAAGTGAAGAATTGGGGCCCATGACACAATCTGCTACATGTCCCATATACTCCTTTAGGGATTTCCCTTTTCCAGCTGGGAACTTTTTCAGTTCCTTGTTGGTAACTTAACACTGTGAGATGTGAAGCTCAAGATTGTCAGCATCTACTTTCCCCAGTGTGAGGATAAAGCTGGTCTGCAGTGGGATGTGAAGAGACACACAGAGACAAAAGGCAGAGAGAAAGTCTCGGGATCTTCACAACCCTGGGTCCAGTTGTTCTCAAGCCTCAGCTGAGTTCCTGCCTTTCCCATGGTTTGGTTGTTCAAGTCTGCTTGTGAGATCCTCACCCAACTCTCTGTTTTTCTAAACGAACTTTGGTTGTTTTTTTTGTCACATGTTACCCAAACAGTCCAGACAAGCATAAAAAAACTTGGTTGCTGTAGAGTTGATTCCCACTCAAGGTGACCCTGTTTGTGTCCAAATAGAACTATGCTCCACAGTGTTTTCAATGGCTAATTTTTTTTTTTTTTTTTCAGAAATAGATCACCGAGTCTTTCTTCTGAGGCAACTCTGGGTGGTCTCAAATAGCCAAACTTATTCTGTTAGCAACCTAAGGCGTTAACCATTTGCACCAACCAGGGACCACCCTGTAATTAATAAAAAATAAACTACAGCTATTTATACTACAATATCCAGCATTCAACAAATATTTAAGCATTTACTATTTGTAAGGGATTATGTTAGGAACTGGGGATCAAAAAAATGGATAACACTGAACACCTGTCCTCAAAGAATGCATAATCTAGAAGGAGACACAACACACACACCGCTGACAACACTGCAGATGAGCAGAGTGGATTTCTAAAGGGGAGAAGGGGAAGGTTGGATAAAATTCTGATTTGAGCAGATAAGGAGGGCCTCACAGAGGAGGTAATGTGTGGTGTCAAGTCCTAGAAAATAACGAGTATTCTACAATCAGAGAGGAGTCCCTGGGTGGTGCAAATGATTAATGTACTCGGCTACTAACCAAAAGGTTGGAGGGTCGAGTCCACCTAGAGGCACCTCAGAAGAAAGGCCTGTCAGTCTACTTCTAAAAGAATCAGCCACTAAAAACCCTGTTCAGCACAGTTCCACTCTGACACACGGGGAGTCACCATGAGTTGGAATTGACTTGATGGCAACTGGTATACCAGTAAAATCAGAGACGAGAAAAAGGGTAGGTGGCAGTGAAGGGCTTTGGAGGGAGGAAGGAAAGGAAGGAAGGAAGGTACAGAGAACAATGAACAAAGTCAAAGAGATATAAAACTACGTGAAGTCTGATGAGGGGACAGGCTTATTTGATGGTAGATAAGACATATTAAAGTGAAAAGCTGGAAAAAAGAATTTATCGACATGTCTCTAAGAATCATGCAAAGGAATGGGCCTGTTTGCTAGCAGAATTGTACTTAGCGGGGGTTATCTTCCTAAAGTTCCCCTTGAGATTGTCCTCCTTTTATCCTGACATTGCACAGGCAAAGCCACCTTTTCATCTTAATTTGGTTTCCCACATAGGCTGTCCTCTTGGAAAGAGAATGAGCTAACCAGCTTACAGTAGTATACCAATCCACATGGCAGTTACATTTCTTATCATATGTTTTAAAATCTACAACCTGGTTTATAAAACAAACTCTTGGGACTCCGTTGTATAGTCAAGACTCTATTTTATAGAAACCCAATACAAGCTAAACAAAAGGGGATTCCTGAGAAGTTACCAGTTTGGCTCACAAAGGAGCAACTTAGGTACCAGGTCAGTCTCAGGGCTTTCAGGACGTGGGGCCTGGAACTCTATGCTCTGCTTTTTCTCATTGTTTTTGGACTTTTCCACATGTAGGAAGGAAGAAAGAAATTTTTCTGCTAGTTGCAGCAGAGAAAATTCTAAACAAGATTTCTCCTATTGTTCAGACTTGGATTACATACTCACTTGTGGACTCTCCATGCGGCCAAAGGGACGAAAGATAATTACTGGGCCAACCTAGGATCATGCTGTCAGTGGCAAGTCAGAAATTCAGTCCTATGGCCACCCAGAACTGCACAGAAAGCTGGAAAGTGCAGTCCAACTGTGTGCCCAGGGGGCAGAGTAGACAAGTTTGGTGAACAAGTAGCCAGTGTCTACCACAAGTGCAAAGACCTAGCAAAAGAAAACTTTTGATGAATTTTATGTATTCGTTGAGTATTTATAATTAAATACTGGAACATTGTTTTGAAATTGTAGCATTAACTGTTTTTGTTGTGAGAACTGGCACGTATACGACAGGGCTTAAAACAAGACAGACCTGTTGATGTTAATGACACCTGCACTTTCACTAATCTCATACATCCATCAAATGATTTAGTCTTAGATAAAGCCAGCCATTGAGAGATCTTTAGTTAGGATAAATCTCAAGGTTCCACAGAACAGTAGGACTCTGTTCAGGACCCTCTATTTTGTTTGCTTCAAGTAAGACTGAAGGCCAGTGTCCCATTTATGAATCTTAGGAAGTAAGATAAGGAACATCACATGCTTCAAAATGCCCCAAAGCTGGGCATTGGTAGTACCAGTCAAGTGTCCAGGATGGAGATCCTTACACTTCCTTACCAGTACAAAGAAATTCAGAATAAGCAAATAAGATTACTAGGTATTTCCATTGCATTGTTTAGAGATACCTTTGGAAGGTAACCTGATTCTACCCTTTTATTGCTTTTGAACTATTTTACAATTGATGGCAAGGTAAATAAATAATGTTTGTAAACATGCAAATGAATGTTATCTAGTGGAGGGACAGCCCTCCTCCTCCCTGGAAAAGTCACTTATGTGTTCATTTGAAAATTCATTTCAATATTCCTGATCTATAAATGTATCTGTTCTTGGGATTCTCTTTTGAGTCACAACATCTACCGGGTTCCTTCATTAACAGTGAGTTAAATAAAATCTTTAGCATTTGTTTGCTTTTTTATCTGTATGAGAGTCATGACTTCATCCTCTTTTGAAATTTATCTTCTAACTCCTGTATTTGTTGAGAAGTGAGGATTTGTCCCATCAGCTCTTGCCAAGTTCTCTTATTGTCTTCCTTTTGTATATTTGTTTTGTTTTCTCTTCATGTTATTGCAATTTGCCTATCCTCATTGCCAGAAAAGCTGTTACGTAGTGTAGCATAAAAATCAGGCAACTAAATGATTTTATTATCTTCCACTTCTACCCCAACCCAAATGTCAGGGCGTTATGACAGCTTAATGTCATCAGAAAGCCTGTTCTGCTGACATTCCAAGCTCCCACAGAATATGCCGTGAATGTTCTGAGAAGGCCTTATTTGCAAGATTTGTTCAACAAAGAGGTTGGATAAGCATCTTGGATTAAACTTTCAAAGCAGCAGGCCTTTGGTTACTTTTCCCGATTAACCTAGGAACACTTTGAAACTCTCTTCCTTATCATAATATGTTTTATGAAGCCATCGGTTTTCATAGTGAGAAACACTTTTGTAAACACACATCTTTATTCGTTTCCTTCTAATTAGCAAAACCTTTATTTGGCACAAAACTTTCCGTATTTACACTTTATCTGCAAAGAGTATTTAGCGTGAAATCTTGAAGAATTAGATGGCTAATGGGAAAATACATTTTTCCTACTGATAACATATCAAAATCTGTTAGTCTATTCATTAATTTCTAGCTGCTTAGCCTCCAGGAAGCTCAGAGCCAAATTTGTGACTTGACTGTAATAACTCAGTAGGATCCACGTGTCTGCTTTCTACTTCTCTCCAGTCTTCACCTTGGATCCTAATTTATATTTTCCCTTTTTCTAATTTTTACTTATTCATATTTATTTCTTCTATTTTATTGTATGTATTTTATAAGCTATCTCTACTTCTTTAGGGAAAGAGGCCAGGTATAAAGAAATTCATAAAGATAGAATATGTGTACCTCCATATTTCATCTTAGAAGGGAAACTGCTAGAAAAACTAGAATTTCCCTTGTCATTGTTTTTTCCTTGTATATTTTATTCAAAACAATGATGCACTTGGGTGTAATATTTAACCTGTTTATATGTTATGTAACTATTAAATACATGTTAGAAATGCATAAATGAAGTCATAGATCACTTGGTGGGTCCCAGTTCCTACAATGATTTAAATCATTTAAATGATACTGTATTTTCAGTTTGTACGTATTTCCCAGCCATATCATCATTTATTAAAAAAAGTACTTTCTAATTACCAGAATTCCATCAGACTTTCTATACATCTCTCAGGAGGTTAAAAAAACAGATTGCCTTAATGCTTAGAAGTTAAGAATGCAACTGGACAGGCTACCTTGGGGGTTTGAGTTGCAGCTAAATCCCCCTAGAGGTCCAAAACTCTTCAGATCCCTTTCACACAGGTGGAATTTCCATAAAAAGAACTTAAAGTTCTCTCTCAATTTGTATTTCAACTCACAGCAACCCCCATGTGACAAAGTGGAACTACCACACAGGGTTTTCTGGGCTGTAATTTTTATGGGAAGGAGTGCTGGTGGTGGTGGCAGGAAACCCTATGGGGCAGTTCTGCTTTGTCCTATAGGGTCTCTATGAATCAGAATTGACTCAACGCCACACAGCAACAATCTTTACAAGAGCAGACCACCAGACCTTTCTCTCACGGAGCCTCTGGATGGGTTCAATCACCAATCTTTTGGTTAGCAGTGGAGCACTTAACCATTGCACCACCAGGGCTCCAAAGATGTGCCTTAAAGTGTGTGTGTGGGGGGGAATGGGCTGGTTAACTGCCTCCCTCTGCAGAGGGGAAGGCCCACTTGACAGTGTGGTATTAAAAGCACACTGGACTTGGACCTCCAAATCTGGGTTCAAGTCCTGGTTTTGCTACTCACTAAAGTACAATTTCCTACGCTTGTAAAATGTGGGTAATAATTCCGCTTACCTCTGGAGTAGCTGTGAGGATTCAGTGTGAATATGTTTGGCCCCAAGCATGTTTGGTATCGGTGGTGGTGGTAGTTGCCATCAAGTGAATTCTAACACATGACAACCCCATGTGTGCAGAGTAAAACTCTTCCAAAGGGTTTTCAGCCCTGTGACCTTTCGGAAGCAGATCACCAGTCCTGTCTTCTGAGGCACCTCTGGTTGGGTTTCAAACCACTAACCTTTCTAGCTGAGCATCCTTAACCCTTTGCGCCACTTAGGGCTTTTTTAGACTTTTTTATTTTCTCACAACTGGTTGCCATGCTTATTCAAGCTTTAGCAACAGCACCTCAGAGCTTTTGATTTTACTCCCTCTGGGGATGTCCTCAGCCCTATCCTTGGACATACTTCATTTTGCCTTCATTAGCTATGATGAGACTTTCATTTATAAATTTATTTGCCTGTTTGTGGGTAACAGTGACTACAAAATGAATATATCTTTCCTGGTACAAAAAGGGAAAGGGGCTCCTGCTCTTTCTTTGAGCATTTACCTTAGAAAACTTGTAAATTCTTTCACTGCCTCCACTGAAATATGTATATATAAACTCTTTTAGAAGACTAAATAAGATTCTTGCCCGTTTAAAACCCAGGAATCTTTTCTTAAGGACCTGGAGCCATCTCTCTGAAATACAATCATCAAGGAAGATAGCACACCTGCCTCCCAGGGCGGGTAGAGGTCTTTCTGTGGGAGGGTAGGGGCTTAACTTCAGCCTGCAATTGCTACAAGCTGCAAAACTATTTCTGTCATAAAGACAGGAGAAGCTTATTTTTCCTTTGGATGAAGACAATTAGCAAACACAAGCAGCTACCCCAATAACTAGACAAATTTAGGATGAACTATGTGTGACAAATGGGTGATGTTAAGTCCTCTTACTTGAGGACTAATTATCATTTATCTTAAGAACATGCATGAAATGAGTTGCATCTATATGGCTATACATAAAGGGTCATATTTCTTTCTGTCTTTATCTTTTTAGCAGATTACCTGTGAAACAGCACATTCTGATTTAATATTTAGTCAATAATAAAATTGTTTTCATTCTCTTCTACCTTCATGGGGAAGTGTTCTAGGTTGGAAGCAGATTTTATTTATTTTTTATTTATTTTTTTTTCTTTTATTAAACTTCAAGTGAACGTTTACAAATCCAATCAGTCTGTCACATATAAGTTTACATACATCTCACTCCCTACTCCCACTTACTCTCCCCCTCTTGTGTCAGCCCTTTCAGTCTCTCCTTTCTTGACAATTTTGCCTGCTTCCCTCTCTCTCTATCCTCCCATCCCTCCTCCAGACAAGAGTTGCCAACACAATCTCAAGTGTCCACCTGATATAATTAGCTCACTCTTCATCAGCATCTCTCTCCTCCCCGCTGACCAGTCCCTTTCATGTCTGATGAGTTGTCTTCGGGGATGGTTCCTGTCCTGTGTCAACTGAAGGTCTGGGGAGCATGGCCGCTGGGATTCCTCTAGTCTCAGTCAGACCATTAAGTTTGGTCTTTTTATGAGAATTTGGGGTCTGCATCCCACTGATCTCCTGCTCCCTCAGGGGTCCTCTGCTGTGCTCCCTGTCAGGGCAGTCATCGATTGTGGCCAGGCACCACCTAGTTCTTCTGGTCTCAGGATGATGTAGGTCTCTGGTTCATGTGGCCCTTTCTGTCTCTTGGGCTCTTAGTTGTCATGTGGCCTTGGTGTTCTTCATTTTCCTTTGCTCCAGGTGGGTTGAGACCAATTGCTGCATCTTAGATGGCTGCTTGTTAGCGTTTAAGACCCCAGACACCACATTTCAAAGTGGGATGCAGAGTGATTTCATAATAGAATTATTTTGCCAATTGACCTAGAAGTCCCCGCAAACCATGTTCCCCAGACCCCCTCGCTTGCTCCGCTGACCTTTGAAGCATTCATTTTATCCCGGAAACTTCTTTGCTTTTGGTCCAGTCCAATTGAGCTGACCTTCCATGTATTGAGTGTTGTCTTTCCCTTCACCTAAAGCAGTTCTTATCTACTGATTAATCAATAAAAAACCCTCTCCCACCCTCCCTCCCTCCCCTCCTCGTAACCACAAAAGTATGTGTTCTTCTCAGGTTTACTATTTCTCAAGATCTTATAATAGTGGTCTTATACAATATTTGTCCTTTTGCCTCTGACTCATTTCGCTCAGCATAATGCCTTCCAGGTTCCTCCATGTTATGAAATGTTTCAGAGATTCCTCACTGTTCTTTATCGATGCGTAGTATTCCATTGTGTGAATATACCACAATTTATTTACCCATTCATCCATTGATGGACACCTTGGTTGCTTCCAACTTTTTGCTGTTGTAAACAGAGCTGCAATAAACATGGGTGTGCATATATCTGTTTGTATGAAGGCTCTTGTATCTCTAGGGTATATTCCAAGGAGTGGGATTTCTGGGTTGTATGGTAGTTCTATTTCTAACTGTTTAAGATAACGCCAGATAGATTTCCAAAGTGGTTGTACCATTTTACATTCCCACCAGCAGTGTATGAGAGTTCCAATCTCTCCGCAGCCTCTCCAACATTTATTATTTTGTGTTTTTTGAATTAATGCCAGTCTAGTTGGTGTGAGATGGAATCTCATCGTAGTTTTAATTTGCATTTCTCTAATGGCTAATGATCGAGAGCATTTTCTCATGTATCTGTTGGCTACCTGAATATCATCTTTAGTGAAATGTGTGTTCATATCCTTTGCCCACTTCTTGATTGGGTTGTTTGTCTTTTTGTGGTTGAGTTTTGCCAGAATCATGTAGATTTTAGAGATCAGGCGCTGGTCGGAGATGTCATAGCTGAAAATTCTTTCCCAATCTGTAGGTGGTCTTTTTACTCTTTTGGTGAAGTCTTTAGATGAGCATAGGTGTTTGATTTTTAGGAGCTCCCAGTTATCGGGTTTCTCTTCATCATTTTTGGTAATGTTTTGTATTCTGTTTATACCTTGTATTAGGGCTCCTAGGGTTGTCCCAATTTTCTCTTCCATGATCTTTATCGTTTTAGTCTTTATGTTTAGGTCTTTGATCCACTTGGAGTTAGTTTTTGTGCATGGTGTGAGGTATGGGTCCTGTTTCATTTTTTTGCAAATGGATATCCAGTTATGCCAGCACCATTTGTTAAAAAGGCTATCTTTTCCCCAGTTAATTGACACTGGTCCTTTGTCAAATATCAGCTGCTCATACGTGGATGGATCTATGTCTGGGTTCTCAATTCTGTTCCATTGGTCTATGTGTCTGTTGTTGTACCAATACCAGGCTGTTTTGACTACTGTGGCTGTATAATAGGTTCTGAAGTCAGGTAAGGTGAGGCCTCCCACTTTCTTCTTTTTCAGTAGTGCTTTGCTTATCCGGGGCTTCTTTCCCTTCCATATGAAATTGATGATTTGTTTCTCTATCCCCTTAAAATATGACGTTGGAATTTGGATCGGAAGTGCGTTAAATGTATAGATGGCTTTTGGTAGAATAGACATTTTTACTATGTTAAGTCTTCCTATCCATGAGCAAGGTATGTTTTTCCACTTAAGTATGTCCTTTTGAATTTCTTGTAGTAGAGCTTTGTAGTTTTCTTTGTATAGGTCTTTTACATCTTTGGTAAGATTTATTCCTAAGTATCTTATCTTCTTGGGGGCTACTGTGAATGGTATTGATTTGGTTATTTCCTCTTCGGTGTTCTTTTTGTTGATGTAGAGGAATCCAAGTGAGTTTTGTATGTTTATTTTATAACCTGAGACTCTGCCAAACTCTTCTATTAGTTTCAGTAGTTTTCTGGAGGATTCCTTAGGGTTTTCTGTGTATATAATCATGTCATCTGCAAATAGTGATAACTTTACTTCTTCCTTGCCAATCCGGATGCCTTTTATTTCTTTGTGTAGCCTAATTGCCCTGGCTAAGACTTCCAACACGATGTTGAATAAGAGCGGTGATAAAGGGCATCCTTGTCTGGTTCCCGTTCTTAAGGGAAATGCTTTCAGGTTCTCTCCATTTAGAGTGATATTGGCTGTTGGCTTTGCATAGATGCCCTTTATTATGTTGAGGAATTTTCCTTCAATTCCTATTTTGGTAAGAGTTTTTATCATGAATGGGTGTTGGACTTTGTCAAATGCCTTTTCTGCATCTATTGATAAGATCATGTGGTTTTTGTCTTTTGTTTTATTTATGTGATGGATTACATTAATGGTTTTTCTGATATTAAACCAACCTTGCATACCTGGTATAAATCCCACTTGATCAGGGTGAATTATTTTTTTGATGTGTCGTTGGATTCTATTGGCTAGAATTTTGTTGAGGATTTTTGCATCAATGTTCATGAGGGATATAGGTCTATAATTTTCTTTTTTTGTAGTGTCTTTACCTGGTTTTGGTATCAGGGAGATGGTGGCTTCATAGAATGAGTTGGGTAGTATTCCGTCATTTTCTATGCTTTGGAATACCTTTAGTAGTAGTGGTATTAACTCTTCTCTGAAAGTTTGGTAGAACTCTGCAGTGAAGCCGTCCGGGCCAGGGCTTTTTTTCGTTGGGAGTTTTTTGATTACCGTTTCAATCTCTTTTTTTGTTATGGGTCTATTTAGTTGTTCTACTTCTGAATGTGTTAGTTTAGGTAGGTAGTGTTTTTCCAGGAATTCATCCATTTCTTCTAGGTTTTCAAATTTGTTAGAGTACAATTTTTCATAATAATCTGGAATGATTCTTTTAACTTCATTTGGTTCTGTTGTGATGTGGTCCTTCTCATTTCTTATTCGTGTTATTTGTTTCCTTTCCTGTATTTCTGTAGTCAGTCTGGCCAATGGTTTGTCAATTTTGTTAATTTTTTCAAAGAACCAGCTTTTGGCTTTGTTAATTCTTTCAATTGTTTTTCTGTTCTCTAATTCATTTAGTTCAGCTCTAATTTTTATTATTTGTTTTCTTCTGGTGCCTGATGGATTCTTTTGTTGCTCAGTTTCTATTTGTTCAAGTTGTAGGGACAGTTCTCTGATTTTGGCTCTTTCTTCTTTTTGTATGTGTGCATTTATTGATATAAATTGGCCTCTGAGCACTGCTTTTGCTGTGTCCCAGAGGTTTTGATAGGAAGTATTTTCATTCTCGTTGCTTTCTATGAATTTCCTTATTCCCTCCTTGATGTCTTCTATAACCCAGTCTGTTTTCAGGAGGGTATTGTTCATTTTCCAAGTATTTGATTTCTTTTCCCTAGTTTTTCTGTTATTGATCTCTAGTTTTATTGCCTTGTGGTCTGAGAAGATGCTTTGTAATATTTCGATGTTTTGGACTCTGCAAAGGTTTGTTTTATGACCTAATATGTGGTCTATTCTAGAGAATGTTCCATGTGCGCTAGAAAAAAAAGTATATTTTGCAGCAGTTGGGTGGAGAGTTCTGTATAAGTCAATGAGGTCAAGTTGGTTGATTGTTGTAATTAGATCTTCCGTGTCTCTGTTGAGCTTCTTACTGGATGTCCTGTCCTTCTCCGAAAGTGGTGTGTTGAAGTCTCCTACTATAATTGTGGAGGTATCTATCTCGCTTTTCAATTCTGTTAAAATTTGATTTATGTATCTTGCAGCCCTGTCATTGGGTGCGTAAATATTTAATATGGTTTTGTCTTCCTGATCAATTGTCCCTTTTATCATTATGTAGTGTCCTTCTTTATCCTTTGTGGTGGATTTAAGTCTAAAGTCTATTTTGTCAGAAATTAATATTGCTACTCCTCTTCTTTTTTGCTTATTGTTTGCTTGATATACTTTTTTCCATCCTTTGAGTTTTAGTTTGTTTGTGTCTCTAAGTCTAAGGTGTGTCTCTTGTAGGCAGCATATAGATGGATCGTGTTTCTTTATCCAGTCCGTGACTCTCTGTCTCTTTATTGGTGCATTTAGTCCATTTACATTCAGGGTAATTATAGATAAATAAGTTTTTAGTGCTGTCATTTTGATGCCTTTTTATGTGTGTTGTTGACAATTTCATTTTTCCACATACTTTTTTGTGCTGAGGCGTTTTTCTTAGTAAATTGTGAGATCCTCATTTTCATAGTGCTTGACTTTATGTTAGTTGAGTCGTTACGTTTTTCTTGGTTTTTATCTTGAGTTATAGAGTTGTTACACCTTTTTGTGGTTACCTTATTATTTACCCCTATTTTTCTAAGTAAAAACCTAACTTGTATTGTTCTATATCGCCTTGTATTACTCTCCATATGGCAGTTCAATGTCTCCTGTATTTAGTCCCTCTTTTTGATTATTGTGATCTTTTACCTATTGACTTCCATGATTCCCTGTTATGTGTATTTTTATTCATTTTTTTTAATTAATCTTAATTTGTTTGTTTTTGTGATTTCCCTATTTGAGTTGATATCAGGACGTTCTGTTTTGTGACCTTGTGTTGTGCTGATATCTGATATTATTGGTTCTCTGACCAAACAATATCCTTTAGTATTTCTTGTAGCTTTGGTTTGGTTTTTGCAAATTCTCTAAACTTGTGTTTATCTGTAAATATCTTAATTTCACCTTCATATTTCAGAGAGAGTTTTGCTGGATATATGATCCTTGGCTGGCAGTTTTTCTCCTTCAGTGTTCTGTATATGTCGTCCCATTCCCTTCTTGCCTGCATGGTTTCTGCTGAGTAGTCAGAACATATTCTTATTGATTCTCCCTTGAAGGAAACCTTTCTTTTCTCCCTGGCTGCTTTTAAAATTTTCTGTTTATCTTTGGTTTTGGTGAGTTTGATGATAATATGTCTTGGTGTTTTTCTTTTTGTATCAATCTTAAATGGGGTTCGATGAGCATCTTGGATAGCTATCCTTTCGTCTTTCATGATGTCAGGGAAGTTTTCTGTCAGGAGTTCTTCAACTATTTTCTCTGTGTTTTCTGTCCCTCCTCCCTGTTCTGGGACTCCAATCACCCGCAGGTTATCCTTCTTGATAGAGTCCCACATAATTCTTAGGGTTTCTTCATTTTTTTAAATTCTTTTATCCGATTTTTTTTCAGCTATGTTGGAGTTGATTCCCTGGTCCTCCAGATGTCCCAGTCTGCATTCTAATTGCTCGAGTCTGCTCCTCTGACTTCCTAGTGCATTGTCTAATTCTGTTATTTTATTGTTAATCTTTTGGATTTCTACATGTTGTCTCTCTATGGATTCTTGCAACTTATTAATCTTTCCAGTATGTTCTTGAATAATCTTTTTGAGTTCTTCAACAGTTTTATCAGTGTGTTCCTTGGCTTTTTCTGCAGTTATCCTACTTTCATTTGTGATATCATTAAGCATTCTGTAAATTAGTTTTTTATATTCTGTATCTGATAATTCCAAGATTGTATCTTCATTTGGGAAAGGTTTTGATTCTTTTGTTTGGGGGGTTGGAGAAGCTGTCATGGTCTGCTTCTTTAAGTGGTTTGATATGGATTGTTGTCTCCGAGCCATCACTGGGAAACTAGTTTTTCCAGAAAATCCGCTAAAAAAAAATGCAGTCAGATCCCTATCAGAGTTCTCCCTCTGGCTTAGGCTATTCAGATGTTAATGAAGCCACCTGGGGAGGGTGGGGGAGGGAACAGAGAGATAGGAGAGTAGCACCTCAGAATATGGCCAGAGTTGCTTGTCTTGCTTGGAATGACTATTATATCTGAGATTCCCGCGGGCGCGTTGCCTATGTGTGCTGGCTGTGTGGAGATTGCCCCCGGGGACCTGTCCCGCTGGAGTCACGGTCAGATCCTCCGCTTCCAGCCCCACGCCCAGCGTCAAGGCTCCCCTACTGGGACGGTGCACTCTCGACTCCAAAATCAGTCGCTGCCTCCTGGGGACTTCTCGTCCCTCCAGCCGCGTGGCCGTGCCGCCCGGAGAACCCGTTGAGCCTCCTCCCGGGGTTAGTTCAGATGGGTGGAGTAGGTCCCCGTGCTTGTGCCGTGACCGAGTGTCCCGGCTGGAACGCTGTTCTCCCCACTCCAATACCAGTCGCTGCCTCCCAGGGGCTTCTCCTACCGGCTGCGTCGCACGCCGCCCGTGGAACCAGCTGGTCCCCCTCCCGGGGTTAGTTCAGGAGGGTGGAGCAGGTCTCTGTGCTTGTGCCGTACCTGACTGGTACGCTGGCTCCAGGCTCTGGAAACAATCGCTGCTTCCCCGTATTAGTTCGTTCTCCGTCTCTAAATCTGTGTTTGTTGTTCAGGGTTCGTAGATTGTTATGTATGTGACCGATTCACTTGTTTTTCCGTGTCTTTGTTGTAAGAGGGATCCGAGGTAGCATCTGCCTAGTCCGCCATCTTGGCTCCGCCCCTCAGCAGATTTTATTTTTAATTATATTTTCCCAAAATGTGTCAGACTGTGTTTTCCAAAGATGGCTGCATCAGTTTCTCCCATCCCACATGTTCTTCTGCAATGTGAAAGCAAGGAATGGGAATCTCTTTCCCAAAGCAATTTGGATATGGAAACATTTTTTTAATGGAATATTATATGAGAATAGTGATCAGCTTAAGCGTGTTTTTGAAACACCTACTGTATTGGTTACCTATTACTGAGTAACAAATTACCACAAACTTAACTTAAAAATAATAGATATTTATTATCTACAGTTTGTGTGGGTCAGGAATCTGAGAACAGCTTAACCGGGTCTTCTGCAAGATTGCAATCAAGGTGTTGGCTGGGCTGCGTCTCACCTGAATACTCTACTGGGGAAGGAGTCACTTCCAAGCTCACTCAGGTTGTTGGCAGAAGTTGTTTCCTTGTGGTTATATTAGTGAGGCCCTCGTTTTCTTGCTGGCTTTTGGCTGGAGGCCACCTGTTCCTAGAAGCCACCTCAGTTCCTCTCCACCTGGCTCTTCTTTCAACAAAGTCATCGGTTAGCAGTCTTTCCTTATGTAACGTAATTATGTAACCATGTTATGGAATATAATTACATACATATGATCATGTACCTTCTGTCATGTTTGCTATAAACAATTGATTAGAAGCAAGTCATACTCGAAGGAAGGGAATTATCCAAAAGGATGAATATCAAGAGGTGGGAATTATGGGAGCCACCTCAAGCGTTTGTCTCTACGCTTAGCTGATTTTTTTTTTTTCACTGTGCTTTAGGTGAAAGTTTACAGCTCAAGTTAATTTCTGATACAAAAATTTATACACATATTGTTATGTGACATTAGTTGCAATCCCTATAATGTGACAGCACACTCCCACTTTCCATCCTAGGTTTCTTGTGTCCATTCAATCAGTTCCTTCCCCAGGAAGTGACAGGAACTGATTACCTGAACATTTTAATATAATTTTACTTCATGTTCTTACACATCTAATTTAGCATAACT
The DNA here is from genome assembly GCF_030014295.1 of Loxodonta africana. NCBI lineage: Eukaryota > Metazoa > Chordata > Mammalia > Proboscidea > Elephantidae > Loxodonta > Loxodonta africana. The sequence continues at coordinate 71,558,300 of NC_087349.1, read as the reverse complement.
GAGCTTCAAAGAGGAGCCCTGGCTCCACAGTGGTTAAGAGCTCAGCTGCTAATCCAAAGATCGGCAGTTCTAATCTACCAGCTCCTCCTTGGAATCCTTATGCAGCGGTTGTAAGAGCATTTGTGGAATATGTGTTTGTAAGGTGACTTAGGTGTTTTTCCTCTCACATAATAGATGTGTCCCTGAAGAGTGGAATATGTTTTAAAATAGTCAAAAACTAGGGGACTTTGACTTGTTTTCTTTTCAGAAACCCTGTGGTTCCTTTCAAATCACAGACAGAGAAGTGGACTGGGGCTTCAGGATGCCTGTTTGTAGGTCTGGCTCTATCATGTAGACTAGACTGGATGGTTACCGGATAGAAATAATTTCTCTTGGTGGAAGGTGAGATTACTTTCAGGTACTTTAGGAGAAAAAAGTCTCAGCATTGGTGAAAGAGAGAAACTGAGCTAGAGTTGAGTAAGTCACCATTACCCCTCACTCCAGCTTCTTAGTGGGGCCTGAGTTTACTCTTTCCTCTTAAGGAGCCAAGAGAATGCCAAGAAGAGGAAATACTCCCCTTCCCCAGCTGAAGCCTGGGGTAGAAAAAATCGATAAAATACAAGGAGGGCTGGAATTGGGGCTCTGTAGGAGGTATATTTGCTAAACAAAGGCACACACAGTGTTGGGATATTTATTTCAGCCCTTCAGTAAAAGAACTTCTCTGATGTGATGTTGGAACCAGCGATGGTGACAGGACACTTGTCCCTCTGTCCTCCTCCACCCAGTCCCCAGTCAACCATAGAGCACAGGTCTGCTTCCTATGGTTTCTTGGGAGGAGCAGGTCTAGCAGATTTCTTTCTTCTGACCCCACAGGGCAAGTTTCAGACTCTAAACAGGAAGGAAAAATATAAGAATAGGTGTTGAACAAGTACAGAACAAGTGGATTTTGTTGATGATGATTTTTTTTTATTGCTTTGCTTCGTAAGGGAAGCTCACAGCTTCTTTTTATGTTTTATAGTAGAAACTATGAGCACCAAGAGTTTAGATTTCCCTTTGACATTTTGTCTGTTCAGTGAAGTGCAGAAAAATGCAAACCTTTACAAGCCAGGGAAATAAATTTTCCTGCATGTGCTTGGAATGTTTGAAGAATAACTGTGTCTAAGTTTTCTCAAATTTTAGATTTTATCCTTTTTAAAAATGAATTGGTTTCAAATACTGTGAGAATGTCTTAAATCAACTATCATTTCTCTTGGGATACAGACAAGCTCAGGAGAAAACAAAGGCAGGTTCTGCCTTGGCAAAAAGAATTTGAGGCAGCAGAAATACGTAGTGTTGATATGGTCCACGTAGGTGAGGCCTGAGTAGTATTCCATGGTATGAATACTACCACCATTAGTTTATCTTTTTGCCAGGTGAGGGACATTTGAGTAGTTTCCAGGTTTCGGTGATTATGGGCACAGTTTCTGTAAACACTCACGTGGCTACCGAGAGATCAGGGAGCTATGTTCCACACAAGTGACAGAGCAGATCTCCTAACATGCAAATCTGATCGTGTTATTCCCTGCTTAGAATTCTTCACAGGTTCCTTATTGCCCACAGCAGTGATTCTCCACCATGACTGCACATTAGAATCACCTGGAACACTTTTCAAACATGCCTGATGCTTAGGTCCCAAACCCAGAAATTCTGATTTAATTGATTTGAGGATGGGGCTCAAAAGTCAGAATTTTTTTTTTTTAAACTTCCCATGTGATTTTAATGTGGATGCAAGTCTGTGGAACTAAGTCCAAGTGCCTTAGCAAACCCCGAGCCCCTTCACAAGAAAGCTTCACCTTATCTTCCCAGATTCATCTCCTATCACTTCCTGCCCTTCGTTTTCTTTAATACTCATAAAACCAAAAACCAGACCTGTTGCCATCGAGTCGATTCTAACTCATAGTGACCCTATAGGACAGAACAGAATTGTCCCACAGGCTTTCCAAGGAGTGGCTGGTGGATTTGAACTGCTGATCTTTTGATTAGCAGCTCAGCCCTTAACCACTGCACCACCAGAGCTCCTTCTTGAATACAGACATGTTAAATCACTTATAACTTTTGAAAATTCTTTACCTTTGCATATGCTATTTTATCTCTGTGAAGCACTAATTCCGGTACTATTTCTGATAGAATCCCAAGGTAACACTCAAGTATTATTTTAATGGAGCATTTTCCCATCCCCAGGCTTATGCAGCTGCTCCCCTCTGTGTTCTACAACACCCATCATTGACCTCTATTAGAATAGTCTCATCTATGTCATATGTGAAGGCAGAGACAGTTCACTGCATAGTGTGAGGCTCATAGTGTAGGCTGCTTGATGAATTAATTTAGAAACAGTCATCAACATACAAGCAGAATTGTAATAATAGATGTCATAATTGAGGGATCGGGTATAAAACAAGAGCAACAATCCAGCACAGAGCATGGAGTGGTCAGGAGAATGTGTTAAAGAAATGCAGTTGGCCAACCCAATGTATTGAGTACGCACTATGGGGCAGACACAGTGCTAAGTGCTTTTAATCTTTGTTAAAAACCTGCTTTGAAGCCACCTAAGATGCATCAATTAGTCTCAACTCACCTGGAACAAAGGAGAATGAAGAACACCGAAGATACAAGGTAATTATGAGCCCAAGAGACAGAAAGGGCCACAGAAATCAGAGACTACATCAGCCTGAGACCAGAAGCACTAGATGGTGCCCAGCTACAACCAATGACTGCCCTGACAGGGAACACAACAGAGAATCCCTGAACCAGCAGGAGAGCAGTGGGATGTAGACCTCAAATTCTCATAAAAAGACCAGACTTAATGGTCTGAATGAGACTAGAAGGACTCCAAAGGTCATGGTCCCCAGACCTTCTGTTAGCCCAAGACCGGAACCATTCCCAAAGCCAATTCCTCAGACAGGGATTGGACAGGACTATAAGACAGAAAATTATACAGGTGAGCAGTGAGCTTCTTTGCTCAAGTAGACACACAAGACTATGTGGGACGCTCCTGTCTGGAGGGGAGATGAGAAGGCAAAGGGGGACAGAAGCTGGCTGAATGGACATGGGGAATACAGGGTGGAGACAAGGAGTGCGCTGTCTCATTAAGCGGAGAGCAACTAGGAGTACATCCTAAGGTGTTTATAAATTTTTGTATGAGAGACTGACTTGTAAACTTTCACTTAAAGTATAATAGTTTAAAAAAATGCTAAACAAACAAACAAAAAACCCTGCTTTGAGGTTCTAAGCAAGCCTGGTCACTAACTCACCATTTATTCTGTTTGGATTCTGAACTGTCTGAGCCGCATTTAGAGAAACCAAGTGGGAGTAAAAAATATGACATCAGTCTATTGCTGGTAAGGCTTGATTGTCCTTGAAAATGGGTTTTATGCTGCTTTGCCACTGAGTTGCAGACTTACTCGTGGATGCAGGTGTATGCAGATACGTATGACAGAGGAGTGAAGCAAGGGTATGAGACATGAACAGGAATCAAATAAATCATTCCTACAATGGGATACAGTTAGAAAGAAGCAAAGAGAAAAACAATTGTTCCCTAAGAAGGTGGGAGTTTTGATGTCTTTGAGAAAGTTCCTATTTTATGGACCAAGGCAGGAACATGGGATGAGGAAGAAAAGCATGCATCTCATATACCTTCCCTAAAAGATAGATATTATCTCCGTTTTACACTCTAGAAACTAAGACTCAGAAATGTTAAGTCACTTGCCCAGAGTAACAACACAATAAATCTTCGAGTTTGGATTAGAAATCAGGTTGGTCTAATTCAAAACCTATGCTCTTAAGAATTACACTATACTTTTAAAAATATATATTTTATCATGCTTTAGGTGAAGGTTTTCAGAATGAAAGAGTTTCCTGTTCAACAGTTTTTACACAGAATGTTCCAAGACATTGATTGCAGTTGCCTCTATGTGTCAGGACCCTCCCCATTTCTCCCCTGGTTTCCCCATTACCTTTTGCCCTGTTTTCCTAGCCCTTCTTGCCTTCTGGTCTTTGCTTTTAGGAAGATTTTGCCCTTTGGGTCTCATATAATTAACTGTTCCAAGGATTTCATTCCTCTGGAGTATTACTGTTTATTCTGTAGGACTGTCTATTGTTTAACTGAAAGGTGGTCTCCGGGAATGGCTTCAGTTCCATGTTAGAAGAATGTCTTAGGGTCATTGTCTTGGGGGTGCCTCCAGTATCTATCAGGCCAGTAAGACTGGTCCTTTTCTTATGGATTTGATTTTTGTTCTACATTTTTCTCCTGCTTTTACTGAGACCTTCTATTGTGATCCCAGTCAGAGTGGTCAGCAGTGGTACCTGGGCACCATCCAGTTCTTCTGGTCTCAAGCTGTGGTTCAGGTTGCCCACTAATCCTTTAGACTAATTGCTCCCTTGAGTCTTCAGTTTTCTCCACTCTCCTTTACTCTGGCCAGGATGAGACCAATAGTTGTGGTTTAGATGGCTGCTTGCAAGCTTTTAAGACTCCAGATGCTATTCACTTAAGTAGGATATAGAGCACTGTCTTTATGAACTATGTTATGCCAAATAACATAGATGCCCCCAGGGTCTATTGTCCTCAGTATTCAAGCCTATTAACTTCACCCCACAAGGTGTTTGATTATTTCTGTGAAGTTTCCATGACTATGCCTCTTGTGTGTTCTATTGTCTATATTAACATACACGCAGCATCTACAAATGTGTATGTAGTAATGTCTGCAACCCAACCTATTCCTGCAGGTGGGTGTGCTCCCTTGCACTCTCCCACTCCTCTTTATCATACCTCTCTTCCTATATATCCATTAGCAGATTATTACTTGTTAAAACTATTGTTGTAGGGCTATCTACATTATGGTCATTCCTGTGATAGCCCTTTATCTTGCTTTTCTCTCAGTGCCTTCCTTTGCCTTGATTCTCTTGTGCTGACTTCCTCCTTATTGTGTAATGTCTCTCCCTTCACCAATATTAACTTTCTAGTTGTGTTCTTTCTAGTTGTTGATTTTCCCTCCCTCCTCGTCCCATCCCTGGTAACCATCAAATAATTTGTGTGTGTGTGTGTGTGTAACCCTTTTCATGATTTTTTATAGTAGTGGTTTCATACAATATTTGTCTTTTCGTGATTGACTTATTTCACTCAACGTAATGTTCTCCAAGTTCATCCATGTTGTGAGATGTTTCTCACATTCATCATTGTTCTTTATTGCTGCATACCATTCCATTGTGTACATGTACCACAGATTGTTTATCCATTCATCCATTGATGGGCACTTAGGTTGTTTCCATATTTTTGCTATTATAAATTGTGCTGCAATGAACATGGGAGTGCATATGTCTATTTGTGTCATAATTCTTACTTCTCTGGGGTATATACCTAGGAGCGGGATTGCTGGATCATATGGTATTTCTATTTCTAGCTTTTTAAGGAGGAACCACACTGTTTTCCAAAGTGGTTGTACCATTTTACTCTCCCACCAGCAGTGTATAAGAGTTCCAGTCTCCTCACAATCTCACCAGCATTTGCTGTTTTCTGTTTTTTGATTAGTGTCATTATCTGGGTGAGATGGTATCTCATTGTAGTTTTGATTTGCATCTCTCTGATGGCTAATGATCACGAGCATTTCTTCTTGTGTTTGTTTGCCACCTGAATGTCTTCTTTGTTGAAATACCTATTCATATCTTTTGCCCATTTTTTAATTGGATTGTTTGCCTTTTTGTTGAGAGGTGTTGAAGTTTTCCATAAACTGTAGAGAACAGATGCTTGTTAAATATGTTGTAGCCGAAATTTTTTTCCCAGTCTGTAGGTTCATTTTACTCTTTTGGAGAAGTCTTTTGTTGAGCATAGGTGTTTAATTTTTATGAGATCTCATTTATCTGGTTTATCTTCTACTGTTTTCGCATTTTTAATTATATTTGGTATGCTATTTATGCCATGTACTAGGGCTGCTATCATTGTCCCTATTTTTTCTTCTGTGATCTTTATAGTTTTAGGTTTTATGTTTAGATCTTTGAGTTGGCTTTTGTGTATGGGGTGAGGTATGGGTCTTGTTTCAGTTTTCTAGAGATAGATACCCGGTTTTGCCATCACCATTTGTTAAAGAGACTGTCTTTTCCTCATTTAATGGGTTTGGTGCTTTATCAAAGATCAGCTGTTCATAGGTGGATGATTTAATTCTTGGTTCTCAATTGTGTTCCATTTGTCTATGTGTCTTTCGTTGTACCAGTACCAGGCTGTTTTGACTACCGTGGCTGATCAGAAAATGTGAGGCCTCCTACTTTGTTCTTCTTCTTAATAATGGTTTACTTATTCAGGACCTCTTTCCCTTCCATGTAAAGCTGGTGATTAGTTTTTCCAACTTGTTAAAGAATGCTGTAGGGAGTTGGATCAGAATTGCATTATATTTAATATATTGCTTTGTATAGTATTGACATTTTCACGAAGTTGAGTCTTCCGATCCAAGAGCATGGTATGTTTTTCCTTTTATGTAGATCTCTTTTGGTTTCTTGCAGTAGTGTTTTGTAGTGTCCTTTGTATAAGTCTTTTATGTCCCTGGTTAGATTTATTCCTAAGTATTTTATCTTTTTTGAGGGATGCTGTACTTTACAGTGCTTCTGGGTAAAGGGAGGAATACATTAAGATAGTTTTCTAATAACTAATAAGAAAACTAATTGTGGCAGATTCAATACTCTGTGTTCATCAGAGTATTGCCTCTTGCTAGGCACACAGACTATCTTTCTCAGCCTCCCTTGTTTTCTGGTTCTTGCCACTAGAAATGTGAATGGAAGGGATGCACAACATAGGATCTGAAGTAATGAAGTATGAGTTGTTTTTCTATTCTCTCTCTATGTTTACAAAGAACTCTTATATGGCAGAAGGAGCTGCAATATACACACATGAATCCATAGGGAGAGTGCTTGGAGAACTGCCGAGAAATGCTACCTGATCCACATCAGCCACCGATGTCAGTGAGAAGTGAAATTCTATTGGTTTAAGACACTGAGATTCCAGGGATTATTGGTCTCCACAGCATGAAGAATCCATTTATCATATTCCTTAGCAATTTTATTTTGACATAATGAAAGAACGTGGAATTCTGTGGGAAAAGGAGTCTGGGTTTTGAGAAGGTAGGGAAAGGTGAGCTTGATTCTAGTGGAGTCTAGGTAAGATGCAGGTGTGAAGTAAAAATTTTGAGCAGATGACAGACCTGGGCTGAGATGAAGGAGAAAGAAACTCCCAAATTGGACGTATATAGGGACACATGGATCGCCATGGGTTGGAATTGACTCCACGGCAACTGGTTTTTCTTAGAAACACTGAAGACAAAAGGCCTACTAAAATGTTTTCTATAAGATTATGCCTGACTTCCAGAATATGACATAATCAAATATAAAATTTCAAATCCAAATCAATACTTGCCAAAAAGATATAGTTTATTAACAAAAAAAAAAAGCATTCCCTAAGAGAAGGAATTATAACATTGAATAGAAGTTCCATTTGTTGACTTAATTTTTACTAACAAGATACATTTTTGAAGGCATTGCTGAATGCACCAGTTTTGCCCCTTGTTAATATAATCAGAAAGATATCTTGGTTCAACAATGCTCTGGAGGTTGAAATGTATTCTTATGATTTGCAGCTCTGATTATATAGTTCTATTTTTCTACCTAAGGTGCAAAAAATGCAAATATGGACCAAGATTCTGTGTAATTTCTGCTTCTTACATCATCATTAAAATATATACTTTTTTTGTACTTCACCAAAAATGTGATTGGACATGCATAAGGCAGAGTGTACTAATTCCAATCTTCCATTACTGTATTAACATATGGACTGTCTCACTTTATTAAAAAGCAAAACAAAATGTGCATCTGCCATAGAAAAACATGCATAAATCAAATCTATCCAATAATCACAAAATTGTTGAGATAAGAAAAACATATATGTTAAAAAGCATCATATTCTGGGATCCGCTTTAAGATAATTTGGCAGAAGAGAGAAGAAGAAAGGAATAGATAAAGTAGGTGTGGTGAAATCTTGATAATTATTGAATTTGAGCGAAGAGTACGTGGGTGTTGTACTCTACTCTTTACTCCTATGTATGTTTTGAAATTGTTGACAATAAAAAATGGTAGTGGGATCATAGACTTATTGATAAACTGCCTTAGAAATTTTGCCTAAACTTAAGGACACAGCTACAGAACTAGGCTCCTTAGTCACAGAATTTCATTGCCTGATGTCAAAACCCTGGCGGCATAGTGGTTAAAGTTCAGCTGCTAACCTAAAAGGTTGGCAGTTTGAGTCTACTAGGTGCTCCTTGGATACCATATGGGGCAGTTCTACTCAGGCCTATAGGGTTACTAGGAGTTGGAATCAACTTGACAGCAATGTTTTTGTTGTTGTTGTTGTTGTTAATGTAAAAAAATACATATATTTTGCAAATAATAGGTTCTATTTTTTCTTCAGAGCTCTTTCACATGTTATTTCATCATGGAACATAAAATCACAGATTCCTGGAGTGGTTATTACCTCTTTCTGATCATCAGCTACTATTTTTTTTTAGGTACTATTTCTTAAGTTGCCTTTCTCATTGTCCTGGTTTCTGGATAACTTGAAAGAGTTCATCTATCATTAAAAGCAACAATAACTTGTGTCACCTTTAGAATTAGACTCATTGTTAAAAATCATAGTGACTGAATGCATGCATAATGGAGATCTACATTTTCTGCTCCAACGTATAACAAGCAAGGTTATTATATTAAGGCTTACCTATACAACATCTGATTCAATTAGCTATTGTTTTCTAGAAGCCGTATTGATTGACTGTGGCTCAAGAGACAAGGATATGAAAATACTGATTTTTTAAAAACTATATTGACAGTGTCAACATGAGTATATCTTATTTTCTAGAGTGAGGGATTTAGTATGCTGTAGGTTTAAATAAAAGACCTAAACTAAGAGGCAAAAATGAACTTACAGACGTTACTGTGATGTTGGCTGTGTTATTATGAGCCTAATGATATCTCATGCACACAAGAACACATAGGTGCCATGCTGGGAAAGCAATGATCTGGCTCTCATCTTGACTGCAGGCGAAGAATATCTCATCAAAGCTATAAATTTCATGAGTCTGTTCCCAAATTTAAAACCCTTAAGAAAAATGGCTTTCATGGTTCAACAGTTTTAAAGGGTTATTCTTACTTGGCTTTATAACAAGGAAATTAATAGTTCTTCTAAAACAAATCAGAATTATGCCATAGTTACGTGCATTTTCATGCTGTTGCCGTTAGCACTTAACTTCCTCGCTAGATAACAAAGCCATAGGCCCCATACTGAATTCACCATGGGGAGACATTTATTACCTGGTACAATTCCTTGGGATAGTCGGGGATATGGGGATAAGACTTGTTCATTCGTGGCTATGTAAAGGTTGTTTTCTTGAAGAAATGTGAGATCGAGGCTTAGAATTAGGTGTCTAATCAGCCTTCACTATTCAGAGTGAATCTTAGCCTAATATCAGGAGGAGTAAGCTGCTCCAGTCCCATACGGTATTAGCATCCAATCAGTATGGATGTGTGCAGGCCTAAGGGACCCAAGGCACTGGGGAAATACCAAAGCCATTACTTGAACTTATTTCTTCAATTGACAACAATGGGGGTCTGAATAAATCTTATGTAGTTATGTGAAAGGTGCATTTGTCAGGAAATTCTCTTTTTGTTTTCCATATGTTCAATTTAAAGAGCAATAGTTTTTTTTTTTTTTGCACCTGGGAAAAACAAGACAAATTATAATGGATATAGGAGAGTAAAGATACAGCAAATGCCTCCAACTGTTTAAGCTTAGAGGAAAGTCATTAATGATTGTTTTACAGAAAAAAAAAAATACATACACAGTATCATTATCCCTTTCCGAAAACTGTTAGGGAAGTAAAACTACCTAGACTCACCTCATCTCACCTGAATGATGAGAGTTACAAATGTAAAACCATTATACCCTGGGAAGAACATGTCCTATTCTGTGTGCATGGGAATGAAACATAAAGCAGTTCACAGGCAATTAATTTTTTTTGTAGCAATTTGGGAACATACCTCTGCTTCCTTGTCACTCATACTTTCTAATACCAAGGCAAATAGAATTTGTCCAGAAGATATAACTGTTTTTTAAACTTCTTAATTGGGTTTAAATACATTTTTACTGTAGAAGAGCATTCAAAATGAAAGACCACCTTTAAAACAACATGGAATCATTATGAGGTTTTAAAACATTACATGTTTTCAAATAAGGTACCACACTGAATATTTTTTGTTGTATGTTGTTTAGATTTCTTTTAAATTTCTGTTGGCACCTTCTGTAGATAATTACTTCTGACATTTGCACCTCTGTTGTTATAAATACTGTTGCACAATACATCCAATTTCCCTGAACAAAATCAATGGATTAAGCCCTAATTTTGTGAACCATACAACAGAGTATAGTGAGACAAATGGTTTCTGAAAAGAGTAACCAGTATGAAGCGTGACTTTTATGCAAGAAGAAAAAAAATTGTCTCCAGTTTTTGGCTGTTATGAATAAAATCTTACAAATACTCATGCAGCAGTCTTTGTGTGAGCTTGTGTTTTCATTTTTCTTGCTTAAATATCTAGTAGTAGAATTTATGGGTCATATAAAAATTTTTTTTTTTTTATATTGAGGATGTCACCTTGAAGACTAAGGTGCACCTGACCCAAGCCATGGTATTTTCAATCACATCATATGTGTGGAAAAGATGGGCAATGAATAAGGAATACAAAGAATTGACACCTTTGAATTGCTGTATTGGTGAAGAATATTGAATATACCATGGACTGCAAAAAGGGTGAACAAATCTGTCTTGGAAGAAGTACAACCAGAATGCTTCTTAGATGCACGGATGACGAGACTGCATCTTACATACTTTGGACATGTTGTCAGGAAGGATAAGTCTCTGGAGAAGGACATCATGCTTGGTAAAGTACAGGGTCAGTGAAAAAGACGAAGACCCTCAATGAGATGGATTGACACAGTGGCCACAACAATGGGCTCAAGTATAACAATGATTGTGAGCCTGGCACAGCACCGGGCAGCATTTCATTCTGTGGTACACAGGGTCGCTATGAGTCAGAACCGACTCAACGGCACCTAATGACAACAACAATATATTGAGAATATGTTTAATAAGAAATTGCCAAACTCTTTCCCAAAGTGGTGAACCATTTTACATTCCCACCAGTAATGTGTAAGAGTTCCTGTTGCTTCATATGGCAAGCTGTTCCTAAAGGAAATTCAAGGTGATTCTACTTTATTGCTCGCTGTCCTAAACCAAGGGACAAGTATGTATGAGAAAACTTTTTAAAAAGGAAACCTGGGGTTTTAAATGGTGAGAGGTGCCACTTAAATACAAATATTTAAAATGCTTGTAGAGGTACAGAGTGTCACTCTGCCTTTCACACTGAACTTATTTTAGAAATGCAAGTATTATGGGATGAGATGGCAACATGAAAATAACTGAATAATCAGTCTCCCAGAAAACATGGCCAAAGGTTTATTGAAAAATAGTCGAGAAGCAATAAGGTGCTTTCATGCTTGTTTCATGCTATAACTCAGTGTAAAGAAAGAGAAAGCAGGAGTTTTATGTTTTGGAGCATTAGAATGATAGTTATAATTGTTTCGCTTGTTTCATGTAAGCAAAAGCCTTCAAAATGAATTAAGGTGTCGTTAGTTGGGAAAGTGAAACAACTAGAAGAGGGACAGCAAGTGATGAAGTGCTGACAAGAAAATCAAAAAACCAATCCCAGTGCTGTCGAGTCGATTCCGACTCATAGCGACCCTACGAGAAAGACTGCACATTTATATGGAAGATAGTGGGCAGAAAGAGGTCTGGAATTAATAAGCATTGTACAATGCTTAAATGTGATATTCTGGGGTGAGACTACCTGTAGTTATCAGCTACATACCGTTGGGTAATTTATTTTCCCCGTCTAAGCCTCACATTCCTCATTGGCAAAATGGGAAAAGCAATGCTGTTGTTAGGTGATGTCAAGTCAGTTCTGACTCACAGCGACCCTACGTACAACAGAATGACCAACTGCGTGGTTCTGCGCCATCCTCACAATTGTGGCTATGTTTGAGCCTATTGTTGTAGCCACTGTGTCAGTGTATCTCTTCAACCGTCTTCCTCTTTTTCACTGATGCTCTAGTTTACCAAGCATGATGTCGTTCTCCAGGCACTGGTCCTTCCTGATAACATGTCCAAAGTACATGAGACACTCTAGCTGTACTATTTCCAAAACAGATGTATTAATTCTTCTGGCAGTCCCTCGTATATTCAATAGTCTTCCCCAACACCATAATTTAAAGGCATCAATTCTTCTTAGGAAAAGCAATAGGACCTATCTAATATGTTAAAAGGGACAATTAAAGCATTCTAAATGTTTAGCACAGCAACTGGAACATAATAAATACTAGCTATGAATCGACTCGACAGCACTGGGTTTGGTTTTTTTTGTTTTTTTATGATATGACTCATGCAGTGAAACCTCTAAGAGTTGGAATTCAACATGACTGCCTTGTTTTTCCATGTCTCACAAGTTTTCCACCTTTTACAGGGTGCAGTCTTAACACTTTTCTATTACTCGCTTTAGTAGAAAATATTTTGAGTTTTCCTTCTCTGGCAGGGTTTCCCCCTTGCACAGGTTCTGGCTTTTGCAGGTTTTACTATATTAGTTCTTTTCAAAAGTGACACTACTGATATTGGAATTGACTCGACAGCACTGGGTTTGGTTTGGTTTGGAATGTGGGTATTTGGAAATAATGTGGGAAAAAAGTCCCATTAATTTTTATATTTGCTATTACAAAGGCCTTATGCAGACTCTGACCTGGTTATCTTTGGCTCAAAGTCTTTGCTCCAAAATCCATTCAAGGAGCTCGTTAGGTGAGATAGAGTTGTTTTCCCAATACCCATAGTTTTGTTACATTACTTGAGGCCTTGGAAGAATGGCCCGAAGATCTGCTTTCGAAAAATCAGCCACTGGAAATCGTATGGAGCACAGTTGTACTCTGACACACTTGGGGTTGCCGGGAGTCGGAATTGACTTGGCAGCATCTTTTTTTTCTTTTCATGCCTCAATGTCTTTTCGATTTTATCCATTTGAGTTTTTCCCTTCAGTCCACTGTATCATAGCTGCCTGTGCATCGTACTATCAAACCTTTATTAAACTTCTCGGAAGCATGTGATAAAAATATGGCTCCAGGGCAAATAACGCTGGTTCCATTCTTACAGGGAAATTGTATGCTGGCATTCTGTTATAAGCTTCCCAAAGTTCTGCCACTCATTTTAAGAAACTCTGCCTTAAAGAAACGAAGACATCTATCTGCCAAAGATATTTGGCTCTGCAAATTGCAAGTGAATTCTTGCTCCTTCTGGGGTTGGCGAATAATCCAAATGATAGCTTAGGAATTCGATCCGGCAAATAAAATGGCTGGTTTTTGAAAACTCTGATAAAAGACAGGGATCAGAGGAATTTGGAAACATTCCTAAACCAAAGAAACACATACGGGAACTGTTCTTGAAATGTCTAGAAAAAGTGTTTAGGGCCCTGTACATAATTGGTATTTGCCAAATATTTTATGAATTAAGTCGTGGCACTACTTCCTGCCATAGAGAATGTGAAATTGTCATATCTTTCTAGTCTTTCCCTGCAATATTAGACAATTATTTGATAGGTAAGTTGATGAAATCAGAAAACGATATTTTAGTTTTGTGACATTGGTTGGTTTTAAGTGTTTTCATGTGCAAGCATCCCGTGTTCATTTTGAACCATGTTGTTTTTTCCTTGTATTAGTAACTGGAATTCTGTTAAGGCTCTTAAAGAAGACAACAGAAACTAGAAAGGGGAGAAAAGACTTTCAGACTTTTAGGTCATCCAGATGAATTATCACTTAGGTTACAAATAAATGAATATTCTGTCTCTATTCTCTAATTTCAGTTATGAATGTTTTCCCTTTTAAAAAAGTATTTTAAAGATACAGCTTTTAAACAGAAGTTTATATTGCTCTAAAAAAATCATACAAGTTGCAAATGGAGGCTCTTCTTTTATCTTCAATGACTTTATTGAGAACATTTTGCAAATTAGATTTTACAATTTAACATTTTACTATTAGAAATTTTATCCACTATTACATGAGTTGCAAACTTTTCAAAACACTACACAAAATCCTTTATTTTTTGGGGTTTTTCTGATCCATGCTGAGCTCCTGAGATATATTTTTTCTTTCAGCTTCATTTTCATCTTCCTGTGAAATAAATTTTAAAAAATATTAAAATATGAACTTTAGGGCATTTTATCAGCTATACTTAACATATTTTAATTGTATTTAACTCAAGAATTATTAACTACCATGATTTCAGTAACCCTAGGAAAAAGATAATAAACACAAATGGTAAAATTAAGTAATATTTAAGTATCTGCAGTGGGTGGATCTTATAAGATACTTTGACAAAAATTTTCTGATATGTTTTTAAAAGGAACCAATTTCATCAATGCCCTAAAAATTACTTTTGAAAACTGCCCCTGAAAAGTGTTCTTTTTAGGGGATGAACCAGATATTTTTACTTCACTGTTTGATAAAAAACAATAAATCTAACTTCACAGACACTTTATGTGCTCCCACATGGCAATTTTGTCCCATCTAGTATACTTTCTTGACAGGTCTGCCAATTTTCCAATTACTTGTACCACCATATGTTATCTGAAGTTCCGTCAGGTCTAAAATAGGAAACATGGGCATGTCAGGCTATAGAATGCTTACAGTCTTCTACAGATTCCATTCTAAGTAGTGGCCTCATAATTCACAGCAGGTTCCTGTGGAACATGGTGAATAAATGAAGTGACATCATAATGTCTGCTTCCATAGTAATGAAGTGCATCTTGTGTTCAGTATTAAATGGTAGCCTTCAAGGTATGAATAATGAGAGTCTGGAAAAATATTTCATCTCACAATTTGTAACTCACCTCATCATATATGGTCCTTCAACAATACCCTGTACAAAACAGTCTTGCTTCCCTAATGATTTATCACATGAGACCCTCCATTTTTTATAAACTGAAATAAAAGGCATTGTCTAACTCTTTATTGAGTTAATTAAAGCCTGAGTCACAATTTCTTAAATATATCTAGATAACAGTAGTAATATCGGTATCACCAAACACACTAACCTGCATCTCCTTATCTTATAAAACCAAATTCAATTCAATTACATAATTGTTGAACTCTGCTTAATGAACTGACTTTATTAAGTAAATGTAAATCAAGATATATAAGTTTATTTTCTGTGAAAAACCATAATCCTTGTCCATAATCATTATCAGTGTGGAGAAAGCTTCCTTTATATACTTTGCCTCTCCATAAACTCAACATTTGTAATTTAGACTTTGACAACACCTGGAGAGTAGAGAAATTATCAAGATTATCACCAATCCAAATCAATACAGAGATGTGGGATACAAGGGATAGCATTTTGAGTATCATTTTTTGGTGATGTAATTTTAATACATTTTCCCAAACATAACGGCCACTGTATGTTAATTTTTTTCCAGTTTATCTCTAGGAAGTAAGTACACTATACTCAATTACACTTGAAATACTTTTGAAAATTAATGAATAAGCTGTTCCCACTTTTAGACATAAGTTTCTAGAGAATACATTTTAATTATATCCTAATACAGAGTAATTCTGACTCTACACATTTCACTGTCTTCTTCTGTTCAGACACTGCCAGAAATTGTTAAATCTGCAGGTAAAGGTGGCAAGGAATTTTTGTTAGGTAATTGTATTTTGTTAGGTAGCATCTTCAAGTCAGGGCCTTATATTCTTTATATCAATATTCCTGGTATTTAACAGATACATTTCATATTTAATTACATTTAATATATAATTACAGCCCAATAAATGTTTTCTGTACTATGTAAAGAGTTGACTGAAAAATGAATGAGAGGTCTGCCTGAACCAAAGGTCCCTGGGTGGTGCAAATGGTTTGCACTCTGATGGTGTGGTGGTTTAAGTGTTTGGCTGCTAACCAAAAGGTCAGCAGTTTGAATCCAACAGCAGCTCCTTGGGAAACCTATAGGGCAGTTCCACTCTGTTCTCCAGGGTTGCTATGAATCAGAATTGACTCAACAGCAATGGGTTTTGGTTTTAGTAACCAAAAGGTTGGTGGTTCGAGTCTACCCAGCACTGTGGAAGAAAGGCCTGGCAATCTACTTCCACAAGATTACAGTCATTGAAAACCCTATGGAGCACAATTCTACTCTGATACACATGGTATTGCCATGGTTCAGAAGCCACTCAATGACAATGAGTTTGGATTTTGGTTTTGCCTGAATAAAAATGGAATTTAGAAAAGCATGTTACTGTGTCTTATCCAA
Source organism: Loxodonta africana (assembly GCF_030014295.1). Classification (NCBI taxonomy): domain Eukaryota; kingdom Metazoa; phylum Chordata; class Mammalia; order Proboscidea; family Elephantidae; genus Loxodonta; species Loxodonta africana. The sequence goes on along the minus strand of NC_087349.1, from coordinate 71,541,863 downwards.
CAGTCACACTTCTAGCAGTTTTACTAAAACAGTAGTGTAAACAGAAAAAAGCAAAACTGTTTGAGCAACATTAACCAAAATAGCCAGTGTCAAGCTTATATCCTCAAATTTGTAGAAGAGAAATGGAAGCTTTATCATGTGACAGTGTACTGAGTTTCCATAACAATATGATTTATTGGTTTAACAAGGTTAATTAGTTTTTTCCTAGCAACCGGCAATGCTGCCCTAAGTCAAAATAGAACTATGAGGACTTAACAATGTCAATTGACATATAGTTCATAAAGTTTATGTTCTACGTCCTAGTTTAGTGTGTAGTATTCGGTGTCTTAGAAGCCTACGAGTGGCCATCTAAGATATAACTATTGGTTTTACTCATCCACAACAAAAGAGAAAAAAGGAAACCAAAGGCTCAAAGAAGAAACTAGACTACAGGACAGATAAGTCTACACAAACCAAGGCCTCATCTACTGAGACCAGAATAACTAGATGGTGACCAATTACTACTGTCAACTGTTCTGCCCAAGACCACAGAAGATGGATTCTGATAGAATGGGATAAAAATGTGGAACAGAAGGGCAAATTTTAAAAAATCTGGGCTTACTGGACTGGTTGAGACTGGAGGACTCTGAGACTACTGCCCTGAGATACTCTTGAAACCTTGAACTGTAAACAGCCCCTGAGGTCATCTTCTAGTTAAGTAACAGGCTGGCTCACAAAATAAAGAATATCATCTGTGAGTACTGTGCTTCTTCAAAAAATATATGAGACCAGATGGTCAACAATTACTTTAAAACAAAGATGAGAAGGTAAGGGGGTAGAGAAACTAGATTAATGGAAACATAACCAGAATGGGAATAATGAGAATGCTCACACATTGTGAAGAGTGTAACCAATGGTACCGAACAATTTGTGTAGAAATTGTTGAATGGGAACTTAAACTGAACTTCACTGAAAACACAATGAATTACTATTAAAAATAAAAAAGACTTAATAATGACCCCGAGCACCAGTAAGCATCTATACATTTTGCTTTCACATTTAATTATGAATACAAACCAGAGGACCACATTTTAAGTCAAATAAAGTTATTTGTGCAATTTCTATTAACTTGGATATGGTATAATATACAGATAAAGTAAGTATAGGGAAATATGCCAGTAAATTAACATTCTTAAAACAGTAGTTTCTCATGGCTTCGTTGTTGTATTTTCTTAGGTATAATTTATAGATGCTCGTCTCGTCTAGCACTGCCTCCTAAGACAGGTGCACAACTCTTCCACATTTTTCTTTATGCTGAAGATTTCAAAGTAATAGTAGTAGACTATATTGTAAGTAAAAGCGTTAGAATTTACCCAGTAAAGCTCCAGAAGGGATTTTAGGGATTGCTTTGGCTTTTATTGGGGGTGAAAGGGGAGGGTAGTTTGTGTTTTTAACATTGCAGGTCAATTTTTATAAAAACTTTATATTCAGTTCAAGATTAATAAAATCATTAAAGTAGCTCAGGCACCAATGCAAATACCACTGACAAATGACTCTAAAAATGATCAAAACTGTACTGAAGTGTTTCTCTTTCCTACTGGATATTAAAGGCAGGGAAGAATTCTTGTAATAGATGGCAGGTTTTTGTTGCTCTGTGCTGAGCTAAGACATCTGTTTGTTTCCCAGTGAAAGAAGACCCTTGCTACATGGATCATTTTCTTAGTGACAGCCCTGACAAGTTTGACATTTGTTTTATGAAGACTTCTGAAGCAGCCAGCAAGAAAATGTACCCTTTGGGGCCACTGGAAAGTAGGCTTGTCTCTTAATGTTTAAGCTTGTTAATTCATACTAAAAAAAAAAAAAAAAATGTTGATTATAACAACCTTGCAGATCTGCTAGTTACATGGAAAATTTAAAGACTGCACACTGATGTAATAGACATCCATTAACTTGAAATAACTAAATGCGGTTTCTTAGTGTTCTTGCTCTTTGTAGAGTGACAGAAATGCTATAGTGAGGACTGATAATTTCTAGGACACACATAATGGTCTAAGGCACCAGGTGGCAATATGAGACTAAAAGAGTTATTCTAACAGGGAAAGAAGTAAAAACTTTGCTACGTTTATCTAAGCTAAATTTCTCTTACCAACAAATAAAACTAACAAGATTTTGTTTAAATGCTATTTACCTTACAACATCAATTTGGGGTAGAGGTGCTCCTCTACTTTTTATTATTTACAAACTTGATTTAGTCCTCATGATGTTGTTGTTAGGTGCCGTCGAGTCGGTTCTGACTCACAGCAACCCTATGCGCCACAGAATGAAACACTGCCCGGTCCTGTGCCACCCTCACAGCTGTTGCTAGGCTTGAGCCTTGTGTTGCAGCTGCTGTGTCGACTCATCTTGCTGAGGGCCTTCCTCTTTTTCCATGACCCTCTACTTTACCAAGCATGATGTCCTTCTCCAGGGACTGATTCCTCTTGACAACATGTCCAAAGTATGTGAGACCTAGTCTCACCATCCTTGCTTTTAAGGAGCATTTCTGGTTGTACTTCTTCTAAGACAGATTTGTTTGTTCTTTTGGCAGTCCGTGGTATATTCAATATTCTTCGCCAACACCACAATTCAAAGGCATCAATTCTTCTTCCGTCTTCCTTATTCATTGTCCAGCTTTCACACATTTATGAAGCCATTGAAAACACCATGGCTTGGGTAAGGCGCACCTTAGTCCTCAAGATGATATCATCTTTGCTTTTCAACACTTCAAAGAGGTCTTTTGCAGCCAATTTGCCCAATGCAATGCGTCTTTTGATTTCCTGACTGCTGCTTCCATGGGTGTTGATTGTGGATCCAAGTAAAATGAAAACCTTGACAACCTCAACCTTTTCTCCGTTTATCATGATGTTGCTTACTGGTCCAGTTGTGAGGATTTTTGTTTTATGTTGAGGTGTAATCCATACTGAAGGCTGTGGTCTTTGATCTTCATCAATAAGTGCTTCAAGTTCTCTTCACTTTCACCAAGCAAGGTTGTGTCACCTGCATAACGCAAGTTGTTAATGAGTCTTCCTCCAATCCTGATGTGCTGTTCTTCTTCATATAGTTCAGCTCCTTGGATTTTTTGCTTAGCATACAGATTGAATAGGTATGGTGAAAGGATACAACCCTGACGTACACCTTTCCTGACTTTAAAATGAAGTATCCCCTTGTTCTGTTCAAATGACAGCCTCTTGATCCACGTACAGATTCCTCATGAGCATGATAAAGTGTTCCAGAATTCCCATTCTCTGCAACGTTATCCATAATTTGTTATGATTTACACAGTTGAAATCCTTAGCATACTCAATTAAACACAGTTAAAACATCTTTCTGGTATTCTCTGCTTTCAGCCAGGATCCATCTGACATCAGCAATAATATCCCTGGTTCCATGTCCTCTTCTAAATCCAGCTTAAATTTCTGGCAGTTCCCTGTCGATATACTGCTGCAGCCACTTTTGAATGATCTGCAGCAAAATTTCGCTGGCATGTGATATTAATGATATTGTTCTATCATTTCCACATCCGGTTGGATCATCTTTCTTGGGAACAGGCATAAATATGGATTTTTTCCAGTTGGTTGGCACAGACGAGTGAGGACTTCCAGTGCTGTATCTGTTTGTTGAAACATCTCAATTGGTATTCCCTCAATTTCTGAAGCCTGGTTTTTCACCAATGTGTTCAGTGCAGCTTGGACTTCTTCCTTCAATACCATGGGTTCCTGATCATATGTTACCTCCTGAAACGGCTGAACGTCAACCAATTCTTTATGGTATAGTGACTCTGTGTATTCCTTCCATCTTCTTTTGATGCTTCCTGCATCGTTTAATATTTTCCCTGTAGAACCCTTCATTATTGCAACTCGAGGCTTGAAGTTTTTCTTCAGTTCTTTCAGCTTGAGAAACGTTAAAGGTGTTCTTCCCTTTTGGTTTTCTATCTCCAGGTCTTTGCACATGTCATCGTAATACTTTACTTTGTCGTTTCGAGCCGCCCTTTGAAATCTTTTGTTCAGCTCTTTAACTTCATCATTTTTTCCTTTTGCTTTGGCTACTTAATGTTCAAAAGCAAGTTTCAGAGTCTCTTCTGACATCCATTTAGGACTTTTCTTTCTCTCGTCTTTTTAATGACCTCTTGCTTTCTTCACGTATGATGTCCTTCCACAACTTGTCTGATATTCAGTCATTAGTGTTCAATGCATCAAATCTATTCTTGAGATGGTCTCTAAATTCAGGTGGGATATACTCAAGGTTGTTACTTTGGGTCTCATAGACCTGTTCTAATTCTTTTCAGTTTCAACTTGAACTTGCATATGAGCAATTGATGGTCTGTTCCACAGTCAGCCCTTGACCTTGTTCTGACTGATGATATTGAGCTTTTCCATTATCTCTTTCCACAGATGTAGTTGATTTGATTTCTGTGTATTCCATCTGGTGAGGTACATATGTATAGTCACCTTTTATGTTAGTGAAAAAAGGTATTTGCAATGAAGAAGTTGTTGATCTTGCAAAATTCAATCATGTGATCTCCGGCATCATTTCTATCACCAAAGCCATATTTTCCAAACACCAATCCTTCTTCATTTCCAACTTTTGCATTCCAATCACCAGTAATTACCAGTGCATCCCGTTTGATCAATTTCAGACTGCAGAAGTTTGTAAAAATCTTGAATTTCTTCGCCTTTGGCCTTAGTGGTTGGTGCATAAATTTCAATAATAGTCATATTAACTGGTCTTCCTTGTAGACATATGGATATTATCCTATCACTTACAGTGTTCTACTTCAGGACAGATCTTAAAATGTTCTGAGGATGAATGCAATGCCATTCCTCTATAAGTTGTCATTCCCGGCATAGTAGACTATATGATTGTCTGATTCAAAATGACCAATACCAGTCCATTTCAGCTCACTAATGACTACAATATCGATTTTTGTGTCCCATTTCATTTTTGACGATTTCCAATTTTCCTAGATTCATACTTTGTACGTTCCAGGTTCTGATTATTAATGGATATTTGCAGCTGTTTCTTCTCATTTTGAGTTGTGCCGTATCAGCAAATGAACATCTGTCAGTTTGTTGTACTGTGGGGCTTGTGTGTTGCTGTGATGCTAGAAGCTATGCCACTGGTAATCAAATACCAGCAGGGTCTCCCATGGGGGACTGGTTTCAGCTGAACTTCCAGACTAAGACAGGCTAGGAAGAAGGACCTGGCAGTACACGTTTGAAAAGAATTAGCCAGTGAAAACCTTATGAATAGCAGCAGAACACTGTATGATACAGTGTCAGAAGATGAGCCCCTCAGGTTAGACGGCACTCAAAATATGACAGGGAGAGCTGCCTCCTCAAAGTAGAGTCCTCATAATAGTTAAAAAAATTGATGCTAATTAAAAAAAAATTAAATAAACTTATCCATCCTGCTTTTCTTTTCTCTTAGGAGGTAACTAACTCCAAAACAATAGCCAGTTATTTTACACCTGGAATTTCTATTGCTCAGGTTGTATTTGGACTCAATTTACAGTCTATAAGTGAAGATGGCTGTATATTTATCCTGTAGGCTGCCAAGTTTTTAAATGATTTCTTTAGGGCGGTATTATACAAAAGGACAATGTTCCCTATTGGTCCTTTTTATCTTTGAAAATGGCTATACATGTAATTTTACATTGGACAGCCTACCAAATGTCATCTTAACCTAAAGATCAAGGTTAACATCACCAGCAATATATGTCGACATTAGGCTCTTGATTTGACACATTAAGAAGGGCGTATCATCTCTGAAGTGTTCTTCTCAATAATGCACAACCACAATCTAATCATGAGAAAACAACAGATAAACCTAAATTGAAGGACATTCTACAAAATAACTGAACAGTAACCTTCAAAAGTGTCCAGGGCATGAAAGACAGAAAAAGACTTGGAACTATCACAGACTGGAGGAGACTAAGAAGACATAATGACTAAGTGCAATGTGGGATCCCGACCAGAAAAAGTACATTAGTGGAAACACTGGCAAAATTTGAATACAGACTATACGGTAGTTAATAGTATTGTTTCAGTGCCAATTTCCTGGTTTTGATAATTGTACTATGGTTATATAATAACACTTCAGGAAGCTGGATAAAGGGTAAATGGGAATTCTCTGTCAGTCTAAAATTATTTCAAAGTAAAAAGATAAATAAAAATGGCTACTTAATGAAAAATTTCTAAATTTAAATGATGTACAAGCAAAGATTAAGTGAAAAAAGAATTCAAGGCACCTCTAATTATTACACTGAAATATACAACTAAAATAGTTTGTTTTCCTTAATTCTACTTACAATTTCTTTCCTAAGTACTTTAAATGCCCATAATGATGATGTTATTGATTTTTATTTTTTTGTCTGTGTTTTCCTACTTTTCCACTGTGAGCATGTATTACTTTCATAATCAGAAAACATAGCTTTCTTTTAATAAATCCTTTTGTAATCTGGCCACTTGAACTATTTTCAAAAATAAGTGAGAATAACGGGTACTCTATGTTTCCATGGAAACAATGTCAGTTGTTTTTACTTTACTAAATTTCCTAGTCACAGCAAAGACATGTTTTTATAACAGTAAATAGAAGTGAGAAGGTGCAAATAAGCACTAATTTTAAAATGTTTCCATTTGCTTATGATACTTTCTTCAAATTTTAAATAGTCCTTTCACTAATAAGAGAAGCAAGAGTTACTGTAATTGTATTCAAATCAGCAGTAGAACTTATCTGCATACTTTAAAAATGGTCCTTTTAAAAATCTAAGCATATGTATAGTTGTTAGGAAAAGAATATACAGGCACACTCAACTTGTTCTGTTGGTAGTTACAGAAAACATGCAGAAGAGCAATATATAATATATTGTTCTAATCTGTGGCCAAAAATTGCCTTCTCTTACACATTTAAAACATACAACAAATATAACTCTCAGCACCATTTAAGACTGTGCTTTTAATCCAGAAAATATGCTAGTGCTGCACAATGAGGAAAAAATTTATCTTACTAACTGGAAAAATACTTACGATAATGAAAATGTTTCAGGCAAAATGAGCATGCTGCACGCTTCAGACTAAAATTAATTAGCATTTTTAACGTTTTACAATTCCACCATAATTCTTTAAATGGTGCATTTACTTCATGGTAATAAATACTTGGATCATTAAGTAAAGCACAAAATGTGTGTGATGTGCTACATTTAACAACCTTTGGCCCTTTTTTCTCTACTTCTGCATTAGGTTTTCCAATGCATTGAATAAGCAATTGGAAATCACAATTAAATTTCCTGACTTTGCATATTTGAGATTCTTATTTCATTTAATACAAAAGACAATTAATCTATCATTTTACAACAGAATTTCAACTTTAGTGGGCCATGATAGATACTGAAATGAACTTACAAGAAATGCTTAAATTTACTGTAAAATTCTTAAGTTTTTTTTCCTTACAACAGAAGCTGCATACTTAATTAGAAAGTTAAGGGTATATTATAAAATTAACTTCGGGGACTATTTTAAATCCAGCTGAAACACATATGTTATTAAACAGAATGGAGATATTTTGTAAATTTCTGCCTTTTTGTTGTACTCAGTTATTCAAACATTATCAAAGGAATCCCTCTTAATATTACAAAATTATATCCTTTATTTTAATAGAAAGTAAGGTATAAAAAAAGGGCAGTAATGAATTTCTAATTTCACATACGAGACTATATGAGTAATTCTCTTCCTTTTGTTCAGCAACTGCTTCTCTTTCCAATCGTGATTTTGGAACACATCTAGCCTTACTTTAGCTTCTCCTGTAGCTTTTTACTTCTTTGTGGTAGATTTTGGTAGCATGGATGGGGCAGTTAAAAATAAGACTTCAGATTTCTCATGTATGATTTGAGATAAAAAGGGAATCTCCCTGACCTGGGAAGAAAGGCCCTAAAGGATCAGCACAGTAATCTAAGAAAGGTATATTTATAGTAAAGAAAATGAAAATCAGTAAGTAGAAGGTAAGAGGCTGGCAAAACAGGTTGGACAAAAGAAAGGACATCAGATGAATGATGGATAGTAAGTGTGAGTTGGGGGGACTCTTAATGAGCATAAACTCAATTCTGTAAGCTTAAAATTTACTAAAAACATGAAAAAGCACAACTTTTATAATGTAGAAATTTAGGCATTTAAGATACAGTGTTAACCTGCTGGTGCTAATGATACCATAGTACCATTTTCTTCTATTAACAAGTGAGTTCTTGAATGACGACTATGTTTGATAAACTCTGAAATGTTTATGGTCTTGAAGACAGAAAATCTTGCTTCTCTAATAGATTTCTAATACCAGGAGTCCCTCAACTTAGGATGGGGTTCCATTCTGATGATTCTGCCGTAAGTTCATTTTAAGTTGAATACCTCTTTTTAAGTTTTCATTATTACTGCCTTTTATTATCAATATCTTTATAAATCTGGTCTTTATTTGTATTTGGGGGTTGGAAACATTACATATAAACATCTGTGAGTGAACATCTGAAATGTAACATCAGCAAATTACATGCTGCGACACTATATGTAGTATATATTCCTAATGATAAGATGTGGAAACAACAACAGCTGGTCTTAAGTGCAGTTGTAGTAACTCAAGTAAGTTATAAGTTGGGGATTACCTGTACCTGGGAAATTAACATGGAAGTGTATGCTAGAAATCTATATTACAGAACATAATATTTTTGGTTTAAAAGACATTACTTGCTTTTTAAGTATCTAGTACTTAATTTTTAAGTATTTAAGTTGGTTATAGGAAAGAAGAAATAAATAAAAACATAAGCCCCTCAAAAACTCTCAAGTTCCATAATGAGTCCACATAAGTATATTTCCAAATAAGGAGAGATCACGCCCAACATATATTTATTAAAAGTTTATGGTACACCAAGACATGATATTTAGAAAATATTTTTTAATAAATTATCCAATAGTCACTAAATATAACATTTTAAATATTCCAAATGTTCAATCATCACTCTTATTTGTTCTCAAATAATAACATAATTAATGTCACTGAACTGTACATGTGAAGATAGCTAAAATGTCAAATATTTTGTTACATATTAACCACAATAAAAATACATATATTTTAAATGGGCAAAGGACTTGAACAGGCATTTCTCCAAAGATATACAAATAGCCAATAAATACAAAAATGAAAAAAAATTCTAAATGTGCTTATATTTTAAAGAAAATACACAAATTTTTACTTTACTCCTAGGTACTTAAGGAGAACAGACATTTCTAAATTTAGGTCATTTTATTTTTTGCCCTAAATATACATATACAGATTTAAATTCCCAGGGATCTAATATATTCTACCAAATCAAAGTGAAGTAAAAATGATGTCTAAAAAGTGAGGCATGTAAGATCACCTGTCAAATTACTGTTCAACAGCCAAGAGATTTCAAGCTTGGACGAAAATCAGTGATTGGACCATTAAAATTTTCAGACACACGTGCACAGTTTACCATGACCAGAAATTACTCAGCAATAGCTGAGTTCATACACAAACTGGAAAATACTTAAAGGTACCATATTTCATTTATTCACTGATACAAGCAATCACTATGATGCTGAAATTGGCCATTGTGGAAGCAGTGCCTTCTTTTTATAGGATGCGATAGGATTTTCTTTTTCCTTCACTGTACAATGAGTATTAAAAGACACTACATATATTGAGACTTTTTTTTTTTTTTTGCTTAGTCAGGCTCTAAGGTTAATTCTTATCCAAGAATTACTACCATTAGAAAAGTCATAATCTGTAGCCATTAGAGCAAGAATCAACTGTAATAAAGTAAAACATGTTTTTATTTTTTCATATTGTAGGTTTTTTTGGTAGCAGATGTTCACATTAATATTAACATTTTATTTCAGTAACCTTAATCAAAGATTTCAAAATGACATCTGACTATTGTCTAAAGGAAAAGAGGTACTTTTGCTCAACAAAAGAAATTTCTCCACAGAAACATCAATTAATCTAAGACTTACTTAATTGTACATAAAATGCCAAAACAAAGTAACAATGTTATGCAGTCAACACCTAAAGAACCATTTCGAATTTTTTCTAAGTTATCCAGTGACAGACTTCATTGTATTGATCAATCAAATAATCTCATTTTAGAAGCATCTGGAATATATTTTGTCCCTTCATCCGTAATAATTAAATATTTTATCTTTTTAAGATCATCTTTGGATCCCTAGTATCTTGAAGGAACTTCTATTCCTAGAATCCTTCCTTTCTTTTTCCCACAAAAATTTACAGGACAATGTGTGCCAGACATGAGCAAAGTACTTGAGATAACAAAGATGAATAAGATGTGTTGCTCACTATAGGAGCTTAAAATCCAGTATAGTAGACGGGAGTGCAAATAATTACAATATAATGGAAAGATTGTTATAATAATGTATATCAGGTATGTAAATGTGAGAAGAAAACTGAGCCATGACAATGCACAAGGGGAGTTTTCTTTCTCAATGACTTACTCTACAGAGTTGAGATACGGCATCAAAACAGTACCTGCCCAAAGATTAATATTGTGAATCTTTTAAAACAAATATTTCTCAATGTAACTTATGTTGCTTTCTTATTAAGAAAATGCAACGTTAAGAATGACATCTTTCAGATATAAACTTCGTTTAGAAAGTGAGTTTTTAAAACTTTACCACCAAGTGATCAGACGAAGTTGCCTCAAATATCTCTATTTCAATTTGAATGTTATTTTCCCCAGAGTGAACGCATTAATCTTCATAGTCTTACTGGAAATTAATAGCTCATTAGACATCAAAGTAAGACATCTCCTATGGCATGTTAATTTTTCATGAATTAAGAAAAAGTTGGTTTTGCCTCCAGAAAAATTAAAAACACTGTTTTAGAAAATTTCACACAAAAAATTCTACTCAGTGTTAACAATTAACATGCACAGTCCCACATCCTTAACTTATAGATTATCACTTAGCCATTACTTTACTTGAAAATTTTTTTTTTAATGTTTTAGACTGTTTGCTTTAAATTATCACCATATTGAAAACCACCCATTGGTATGTACTTAAATGACACAATAGCATTTGGCAAGTACCAAATCACTTACAAAGCTTGTCTGAAAATCAGTTCATTTGATCAATGGTTTCCAAGACTAATTAGTTATTCTATAAGGTATTTTCCAGTATTTTATATTCTAGGCTATAGGGCATAAGAAAATTATTTCATACATTGGCATTTTAAAGTATCCTATTTGAACAAAGATACCAAGCAACGCTATAAATGCCATCGCTCCATCCCTTCCAAACTGAGATCAACCACCTATGTGTCAGGCACTGTGCTAGGTGTTAAACCATGATACGTGGACATGGTCCCTGCCTTAATACAGCTTACAATCTATCTGAATAAACAATTGATTATCGAGTAACTATATTACTGTAACTATGATAAATACAATCGAAGAAAAGTACTGTTATAAATAACCCACCACCAAAACAAAAAAATAGGACTTACATATAACAAAACCTAAAAGTTGTTTTTTAAAAGTTGTAGGGAAGCCTTTCCCCACCCCAAGAAAACAACAAATACATTGTGACCTGAAGGACAAGACAGAGTTGGCCAGGCAAAGAATGGAGGGATGAGCATTCCAGGTAGAGAGAATAGTATATGGGAACAGTGAGGTTAAAGCAGCTGAAGCCCGGTGAGAGAAAAATAGTGGGAAATAGCAGGGAACAATACTCAATTCTGTTTTCTGATTCCAGCATTATGCAATGCCCCTGGTTAGTTACTTTAGACTCAGTGTACATTTGTCCTGTTTCTTCCATGCAGTTATATAGGGGAACCTGGGCTTTGCGGTCATTGACCGGCAAACTTAGATCCAAAGCCTACCTTTAACATACACACTGTGCAGTGTTACGCAACTTTTGAGAAAATTATTTAACCTCTCTGTCTCTCATTCTTCTTACCTATAAAATGATAAATATAACTATTACTGACAGCTAAGAGTATTAAATGAAATAAAATGTAAGGAGCCTGGCCCATAGAAAGCACTCAATAAACTCTATTCCTTCCTCCCAGGTTTTACTTCTGACAGGCTTTATCAATGGCCTGCTGGTATGTAGATAGTGGGGATCCTCTTCAAAAAAGTGCTTTTTTAAGTAACCATTATTATGATATTAAATAGAAGCCAATTCCATCTGTGTCTTCTTAATTTCTTGATCTTACAATTTCAATTGTTTTATTACCAGAGTCAAAGGCAACAACAGTAAATAAATGACAGATGGTAATGGGGTGAATGATTACTCTCAAAGAAATTCATTAATATGTGGTAATAATGAGGGAAAGGCTAATAATTAAATAATTTTAAAACATACCATGAGCCTTTATTAGATAATTTTGTCTTAAGTTCCTCCAAAGTTACCCTATAGTCTGCATGATATTGGGATGTAGATGGATGTAAATTAATACTTTTTCTCCCTGAATAAAGCACTATCTTCAGTGTGGTGGTCCAACTGAAAACAATATTGGGCTCTAGGTAGGAACAGTATATATGAACAACAGTAATGATTTGGTGTAAAAACCAAACAAATATGGTTCTTATTGAGTTGGCTTAAATATATAGTTGCTTCAAAGAAAACAGGCCATAATTTTACAAACGAAAAATTTTAGAACGATTTTTAGAAATTTGGCTCTTGGAAGTGAATGAAAAATTAAGTCATTTAATTTACCTTCATGAAGTAAATTTTGTTTATCGGTCCGGGAGCCAAGATGGCGGACTAGGCAGACGTTACCTCGGATCCCTCTTACAACAAAGACACGGAAAAACAAGTGAATCGATCACATACATAACAATCTACGAACCCTGAACAACAAACACAGATTTAGAGACGGAGAACGAACTAATACGGGGAAGCAGCGATAGTTTCCAGAGCCTGGAGCCAGAGTACCAGTCAGGTACGGCACAAGCACAGAGACCTGCTCCACCCCCCTGAACTAACCCCGGGAGGGGGACCAGCCGGTTCCACGGGCGGCGTGGGACGCAGCCGGTAGGAGAAGTCCCCGGGAGGCAGTGACTGATCTTGGAGCAGAAAGAGCAGCATCCGAGGCGGAGAACCGTCCCGCAGGGATTTGGACTGCACGCAGGTACGCCATAAACACGGAGAGTTGCTCCACCCCCTGAACTAACCCCGGGAAGGGGACCAGCCGGGTCGCGCGGGCGGCGTGGGACGCAGCCGGTAGGAGAAGTCCCCGGGAGGCAGCGACTGGTATTGGAGTGGGGAGAACAGCGTTCCAGCCGGGACACTCGGTCGCGGCACAAGCACGGGGAGCTACTCCACCCATCTGAACTAACCCCGGGAGGGGGCCCACCTGGTTCACGGGGGCGGCACGGCCACACGGCTGGAGAGACGAGAAGTCCCCGGGAGGCAGCGACTGATTTTGGAGTTGAGAGTGCACCGTCCCAGTAGGGGAGCCTTGACGCTGGGCGTGGGGCTGGAAGCGGAGGATCTGACCGTGACTCCAGCGGGCCAGACCCCCTGGGGGCAATCTCCACACAGCCAGCACACTTAGACGACGCGCCCGCGGGAATCTCAGATATAACAGTCATTCCAAGCAAGACAAGCAACTCTGGCTATATTCTGAGGTGCTACTCTCCTATCTCTCTGTTCCCTCCCCCACCCTCCCCAGGTGGCTTCATTAACATCTGAATAGCCTGAGCCAGAGGGAGAACTCTGATAGGGATCTGACTGCAGTTTTTTTTTAGCGGATTTTCTGGAAAAACTAGTTTCCCAGTGATGGCTCGGAGACAACAATCCATATCAAACCACTTAAAGAAGCAGACCGTGACAGCTTCTCCAACCCCCCAAACAAAAGAATCAAAATCTTTCCCAAATGAAGATACAATTTTGGAATTATCAGATACAGAATATAAAAAACTAATTTACAGAATGCTTAATGATATCACAAATGAAATTAGGATATCTGCAGAAAAAGCCAAGGAACACACTGATAAAACTGTTGAAGAACTCAAAAAGATTATTCAAGAACATACTGGAAAAATTAATAAGTTGCAAGAATCCATAGAGAGACAACATGTAGAAATCCAAAAGATTAACAATAAAATAACAGAATTAGACAACACACTAGGAAGTCAGAGGAGCAGACTCGAGCAATTAGAATGCAGACTGGGACATCTGGAGGACCAGGGAATCAACACCAACATAGCTGAAAAAAAATCAGATAAAAGAATTAAAAAAAATGAAGAAACCCTAAGAATTATGTGGGACTCTATCAAGAAGGATAACCTGCGGGTGATTGGAGTCCCAGAACAGGGAGGGGGGACAGAAAACACAGAGAAAATAGTTGAAGAACTTCTGACAGAAAACTTCCCTGACATCATGAAAGACGAAAGGATATCTATCCAAGATGCTCATTGAACCCCATTTAAGATTGATACAAAAAGAAAAACACCAAGACATATTATCATCAAACTCACCAAAACCAAAGATAAACAGAAAATTTTAAAAGCAGCCAGGGAGAAAAGAAAGGTTTCCTTCAAGGGAGAATCAATAAGAATATGTTCTGACTACTCAGCAGAAACCATGCAGGCAAGAAGGGAATGGGACGACATATACAGAACACTGAAGGAGAAAAACTGCCAACCAAGGATCATATATCCAGCAAAACTCTCTCTGAAATATGAAGGTGAAATTAAGATATTTACAGACAAACACAAGTTTAGAGAATTTGCAAAAACCAAACCAAAGCTACAACAAATACTAAAGGATATTGTTTGGTCACAGAACCAATAATATCAGATATCAGCACAACACAAGGTCACAAAACAGAACGTCCTGATATCAACTCAAATAGGGAAATCACAAAAACAAACAAATTAAGATTAATTAAAAAAAAAAAAATACACATAACAGGGAATCATGGAAGTCAATAGGTAAAAGATCACAATAATCAAAAAGAGGGACTAAATACGGGAGGCATTGAACTGCCATATGGAGAGTGATACAAGGCGATATAGGACAATACAAGTTAGGTTTTTACTTAGTAAAATAGGGGTATATAATGAGGTAACCACAAAAAGGTATAACAACTCTATAACTCAAGATAAAAGCCAAGAAAAACGTAACGACTCAACTAACATAAAGTCAAACACTATGAAAATGAGGATCTCACAATTTACTAAGAAAAACGCCTCAGCACAAAAAAGTATGTGGAAAAATGAAATTGTCAACAACACACATAAAAAGGCATCAAAATGACAGCACTAAAAACTTATTTATCTATAATTACCCTGAATGTAAATGGACTAAATGCACCAATAAAGAGACAGAGAGTCACAGACTGGATAAAGAAACACGATCCATCTATATGCTGCCTACAAGAGACACACTTTAGACTTAGAGACACAAACAAACTAAAACTCAAAGGATGGAGAAAAGTATATCAAACAAACAATAAGCAAAAAAGAAGAGGAGTAGCAATATTAATTTCTGACAAAATAGACTTTAGACTTAAAGCCACCACAAAGGATAAAGAAGGACACTATATAATGATAAAAGGGACAATTGATCAGGAAGACATAACCATATTAAATATTTACGCACCCAATGACAGGGCTGCAAGATACATAAATCAAATTTTAACAGAACTGAAAAGCGAGATAGATACCTCCACAATTATAGTAGGAGACTTCAACACACCACTTTCGGAGAAGGGCAGGACATCCAGTAAGAAGCTCAACAGAGACACGGAAGATCTAATTACAACAATCAACCAACTTGACCTCATTGACTTATACAGAACTCTCCACCCAACTGCTGCAAAATATACTTTTTTTTCCAGTGCACATGGAACATTCTCTAGAATAGACCACATGTTAGGTCATAAAACAAACCTTTGCAGAGTCCAAAACATCGAAATATTACAAAGCATCTTCTCAGACCACAAGGCAATAAAACTAGAGATCAATAACAGAAAAACGAGGGAAAAGAAATCAAATACTTGGAAAATGAACAATACCCTCCTGAAAAAAGACTGGGTTATAGAAGACATCAAGGAGGGAATAAGGAAATTCATAGAAAGCAACGAGAATGAAAATACTTCCTATCAAAACCTCTGGGACACAGCAAAAGCAGTGCTCAGAGGCCAATTTATATCAATAAATGCACACATACAAAAAGAAGAAAGAGCCAAAATCAGAGAACTGTCCCTACAACTTGAACAAATAGAAAGTGAGCAACAAAAGAATCCATCAGGCTCCAGAAGAAAACAAATAATAAAAATTAGAGCTGAACTAAATGAATTAGAGAACAGAAAAACAATTGAAAGAATTAACAAAGCCAAAAGCTGGTTCTTTGAAAAAATTAACGAAATTGATAAACCATTGGCTAGACTGACTAAAGAAATACAGGAAAGGAAACAAATAACCCGAATAAGAAATGAGAAGGACCACATCACAACAGAACCAAATGAAATTAAAAGAATCATTTCAGATTATTATGAAAAATTGTACTCTAACAAATTTGAAAACCTAGAAGAAATGGATGAATTCCTGGAAAAACACTACCTACCTAAACTAACACATTCAGAAGTAGAACAACTAAATAGACCCATAACAAAAAAAGAGATTGAAACGGTAATCAAAAAACTCCCAACAAAAAAAAGTCCTGGCCCGGACGGCTTCACTGCAGAGTTCTACCAAATTTTCAGAGAAGAGTTAACACCACTACTACTAAAGGTATTCCAAAGCATAGAAAATGACGGAATACTACCCAACTCATTCTATGAAGCCACCATCTCCCTGATACCAAAACCAGGTAAAGACATTACAAAAAAAGAAAATTATAGACCTATATCCCTCATGAACATTGATGCAAAAATCCTCAACAAAATTCTAGCCAATAGAATCCAACGACACATCAAAAAAATAATTCACCCTGATCAAGTGGGATTTATACCAGGTATGCAAGGCTGGTTTAATATCAGAAAAACCATTAATGTAATCCATCACATAAATAAATCAAAAGACAAAAACCACATGATCTTATCAATTGATGCAGAAAAGGCATTTGACAAAGTCCAACACCCATTCATGATAAAAACTCTCACCAAAATAGGAATTGAAAGAAAATTCCTCAACATAATAAAGGGCATCTATGCAAAGCCAACAGCCAATATCACTCTAAATGGAGAGAACCTGAAAGCATTTCCCTTGAGAACGGGAACCAGACAAGGATGCCCTTTATCACCGCTCTTATTCAACATCGTGTTGGAAGTCTTAGCCAGGGCAATCAGGCTAGACAAAGAAATAAAAGGTATCCGGATTGGCAAGGAAGAAGTAAAGTTATCACTATTTGCAGATGACATGATTATATACACAGAAAACCCTAAGGAATCCTCCAGAAAACTACTGAAACTAATAGAAGAGTTTGGCAGAGTCTCAGGTTATAAAATAAACATACAAAAATCACTTGGATTCCTCTACATCAACAAAAAGAACACCGAAGAGGAAATTACCAAATCAATACCATTCACAATAGCCCCCAAGAAGATAAGATACTTAGGAATAAATCTTACCAAGGATGTAAAAGACCTATACAAAGAAAACTACAAAGCTCTACTACAAGGAATTCAAAAGGACATACTTAAGTGGAAAAACATACCTTGCTCATGGATAGGAAGACTTAACATAGTAAAAATGTCTATTCTACCAAAAGCCATCTATACATTTAACGCACTTCCGATCCAAATTCCAATGTCATATTTTAAGGGGATAGAGAAACAAATCACCAATTTCATATGGAACGGAAAGAAGCCCCGGATAAGCAAAGCACTACTGAAAAAGAAGAAGAAAGTGGGAGGCCTCACCTTACCTGACTTCAGAACCTATTATACAGCCACAGTAGTCAAAACAGCCTGGTATTGGTACAACAACAGACACATAGACCAATGGAACAGAATTGAGAACCCAGACATAGATCCATCCACGTATGAGCAGCTGATATTTGACAAAGGACCAGTGTCAATTAACTGGGGAAAAGATAGCCTTTTTAACAAATGGTGCTGGCGTAACTGGATATCCATTTGCAAAAAAATGAAACAGGACCCATACCTCACACCATGCACAAAAACTAACTCCAAGTGGATCAAAGACCTAAACATAAAGACTAAAACGATAAAGATCATGGAAGAAAAAATTGGGACAACCCTAGGAGCCCTAATACAAGGTATAAACAGAATACAAAACATTACCAAAAATGATGAAGAGAAACCCGATAACTGGGAGCTCCTAAAAATCAAACACCTATGCTCATCTAAAGACTTCACCAAAAGAGTAAAAAGACCACCTACAGATTGGGAAAGAATTTTCAGCTATGACATCTCCGACCAGCGCCTGATCTCTAAAATCTACATGATTCTGGCAAAACTCAACCACAAAAAGACAAACAACCCAATCAAGAAGTGGGCAAAGGATATGAACACACATTTCTCTAAAGAAGATATTCAGGCAGCCAACAGATACATGAGAAAATGCTCTCGATCATTAGCCATTAGAGAAATGCAAATTAAAACTACGATGAGATTCCATCTCACACCAGCAAGGCTTGCATTAATCCAAAAAACACAAAATAATAAATGTTGGAGAGGCTGCGGAGAGATTGGAACTCTCATACACTGCTGGTGGGAATGTAAAATGGTACAACCACTTTGGAAATCTATCTGGCGTTATCTTAAACAGTTAGAAATAGAACTACCATACAACCCAGAAATCCCACTCCTAGGAATATACCCTAGAGATACAAGAGCCTTCATACAAACAGATATATGCACACCCATGTTTATTGCAGCTCTGTTTACAATAGCAAAAAGTTGGAAGCAACCAAGGTGTCCATCAACGGATGAATGGGTAAATAAATTGTGGTATATTCACACAATGGAATACTACGCATCGATAAAGAACAGTGACGAATCTGTGAAACATTTCATAACATGGAGGAACCTGAAAGGCATTATGCTGAGCGAAATGAGTCAGAGGCAAAAGGACAAATATTGTATAAGACCACTATTATAAGATCTTGAGAAATAGTAAACTTGAGAAGAACACATACTTTTGCGGTTACGAGGGGGGGAGGGAGGGAGGGTGGGAGAGGGTTTTTTATTGATTAATCAGTAGATAAGAACTGCTTTAGGTGAAGGGAAAGACAACACTCAATACATGGAAGGTCAGCTCAATTGGACTGGACCAAAAGCAAAGAAGTTTCCGGGATAAAATGAATGCTTCAAAAGTCAGCGGAGCAAGCGCGGGGGTCTGGGGAACATGGTTTGCGGGGACTTCTAAGTCAATTGGCAAAATAATTCTATTATGAAATCGTTCTGCATCCCACTTTGAAATGTGGCGTCTGGGGTCTTAAATGCTAACAAGCAGCCATCTAAGATGCAGCAATTGGTCTCAACCCACCTGGAGCAAAGGAAAATGAAGAACACCAAGCCCACATGACAACTAAGAGCCCAAGAGACAGAAAGGGCCACATGAACCAGAGACCTACATCATCCTGAGACCAGAAGAACTAGTTGGTGCCCGGCCACAATCGATGACTGCCCTGACAGGGAGCACAGCAGAGGACCCCTGAGGGAGCAGGAGATCAGTGGGATGCAGACCCCAAATTCTCATAAGAAGACCAAACTTAATGGTCTGACTGAGACTGGAGGAATCCCGGCGGCCATGCTCCCCAGACCTTCTGTTGACACAGGACAGGAACCATCCCCGAAGACAACTCATCAGACATGAAAGGGACTGGTCAGCGGGTGGGAGAGAGATGCTGATGAAGAGTGAGCTAATTATATCAGGTGGACACTTGAGATTGTGTTGGCAACTCTTGCCTGGAGGGGGGATGGAAGGATAGAGAGAGAGGGAAGCCGGCAAAATTGTCAAGAAAGGAGAGACTGAAAGGGCTGACTCAAGACGGGGAGAGTAAGTGGGAGTAGGGAGTGAGATGTATGTAAACTTATATGTGACAGACTGATTGGATTTGTAAACGTTCACTTGAAGCTTAATAAAAGTTATTATAAAAAAAAAAAAAAAAAAATTTTGTTTATCTTTTACATATGGATATATACAGATATATACACATATACTCAAATGGAAAGTATTTTAAATTGGGGAAGACTGTATAAAATACAGGAAATATGATTTTTCCTTCATTATAAATACAATGCAATTATTTGAATAAATATGCCTCATTATAGGAATGAAGCTTCATTGCAAGGTAAATTCCATATAAATAACTCAGTCAAACCTATTAGTTTCTTTCAAATGTGTCTTACTATCATGACAGACCCTACTGGAGATATGAAATGGTTCTGGATAATGAGACATGTAGGGAAGCCTACTGGGGAAGTTCTGAGAAAGTTTTCCTCACTCTTAAAAACAAAACCAAACAAAAACAAGATAGGGATCACAACCATTGGCTTGTCCCTATGTATTACTATGTGAGGACAAAACATTTGGAGCCCCAATGAGGGGATGTGGTCAAAACTCAACATACTGAAAATGTCAGAAGGCAAAGGAAATGTTAAAATTGCTGAATTAATTAACCCTAACCTCCTGGTAGCACAGTGGTTAAGAGCTTGGCTACTAACCAAAAGGTCCACAGTTCAAATATACCAGCTGCTCCTCATAAACCCTATGAGGCAGTTCTATTCTGTGCTATAAGGTCACTATGAGTCGGAATCAATTCAATGGCAACGGGTTTTAACTTCCTAATCTTCTCAGTTCTGAATATACAAGATAAGAAATGTTAAAAGTAGTTGGGTTTCTGTTACAGCTAATTCATCCTTACTGATATAACATTGGCCTTTTTTTTTTTTTTAATGTCTTCTTTTAGTTCTCTTATTTTCTCATTTGTTAAATCTTCTGGCTTCTATTTAATGCTCCCCTTAAAACTCTGCTGTCCTTTCATAACCTTATTTGGAGAAGGCTCTATAAGGGCATCAAATACCATCCATTTTCTGTTAACTCCAATTTTTATCTTCATTCCTGACATCTTAACCTCTCTGGCCTTCAATTACTACTAGATGTCTCAATGAATTTTCAATAGGCACCTCAAGTACAGTATGTAAAAAAAACAAACTCTTGATTCTCTTGATTCCCCTCAATCAACTTCTCCCCATCCGTTACACCTCTTATGGTCTACAATTCACCGAGTTTCTCAAACATAAACTCTAGGGGTCATTCCATAACACCTTTCTTTCTCTTATACTTCATATCCAACACCTGTTTTCTCTAACACCAACCAACCAGTTGCCATTGAGTTGACTCCATCTTATAGTGACTCCATGTATATCAGGGTAGAACCGTGCTCCACAATTCTACCAGTGGCTGATTTTTCAGTAGTATATCACCAGGCTTTCCTTCTGAGGTGTCTCTGGGTAGATCTGAACCTCCAACCTTTCAATTAGCAGCTAAGTACACTAATCATTTGCACCACACAGGGACTCCCCCTACCACCAAAGGGTATCTACAATCTAGTGCTTTTCATCTCCATTGGTTACTATCTTAATCCAAGTTATTGTTATTTCTTGCCTGGAAAACCCCAATGCCTCCTAATCTGCCTTCTTACTTTCATTCTTACACTTGAATAACCCATTCTTGATACAGTAGGCAGTGATATTTGTATGACAAAAATTACATCACATCCCAACCCTGACTAACACCCTCTCATAGCTCCCCATTGCATTTAGAATAAATTCCAAACTCCTGCCATGGCCTATAATGTCCTACATCATCTGGGCCCTTCTGCCTTTCTAGCCTCATACTGTACAAGTCTCCAATTTGCTCACCTGGCTCCAAACACTCTGGCCTTCCCAATTCCTGAACAAATTGTACTAGCTATTTTCTCTACTCTTGATCTTCGTATGGCTAGTTTTTCTTGCCATACAGATCTCCATCAGACAGGAGCTCTCTGACTACATGTATGAAACCAGTCCTTGCCCCACCACTCAAAGGGAGCATTCTCCGTAACATTTATCATGATGAAATGATCATTTACTCAGTTATTTACATATCATCTGTCTTCGCTAGAATGTAAGCTCCATGACAGATTTTTCTGTCTTGTTTACCACAGTTCACTCAAGATCTAGTGTAATTCTTATCATATCATATTCTCCTGATGAATATTCATGAAAAATATGAATGAATTCCCTACTATATAAGACATTTTGAGTGCTTACTAAACACCATGTATTTATATTCATTATCCATACTCCTCACCCATGCCAGGCAAGATAAATACTATTAACCCCATTTCCTACTGAGGAAATTGAGGACTGGTGACATTAAGGAACTTGTCCTTCGTCACACAGCTAGAAATATTAGAAGAGCTGAGATTCACATTTAGCTCTAACTCTGGAGTGTTCGCTTTTCAACATATGGACAATCAGGATTGTTCATGATCAATAAACTTAAAAAAAATCTTTCCAAAATAATTCAACTTTTGCCCAAGGGTTATTAACCATATTAATTATTCAGTCTATTTTGCAAAACTGATATAAAAGCAATATTTAAATCCAAAACAGTTTGACAATTCTTCTCTCTGATGATTATTTATGAAAATTTTGATAAATATACCAATTGTTTCCATTTTTCCAAGTTTTCTGACAATATTTAGGATTTATTGTGGTATATTTCCTAAATTTAGGAAATAAATTTACAGAAATAGTAGAGGACAAAAAGGTGTATTGAAAAAATGTTGCAAGGATCAGCTTTTGAGTAACATAAAATTCTGCCATTACCTTGGAATGACTGCTTTTATGTCCTCAAATAAACTCATGTAAAGAGGATTTATTATCAAGGTCCATGGCTTTCTCAATTCTTTGACAGCTACTAATACAAAAGCTTACTTTCCAAGCAAGAAGTAATAGCCTCTATTTACAAGAGAAAAAATCATAAACCTCTAGAGAACTAGCTCCATACAGGACTCTTGGGGGTTCTTGGGAATGTTGAGAGTTCCCTTCAAGGTTCTTAAAAGAAAATTCTATTATACTAAAATGCTAAAATGGCAAATAGTTTGTTGTATATATACTTACTACAATTTTAAAAAATTGAATATAAAGCTCTGATACAATGTAATAGTTAACAAAAAATGAAGTTATAAATTTAAATACATAAAATGAGAAAATATACAAAAGTTAATGATCTCATAGCTACTTTATGTGACAACCACATTGTTCAATCAAAAATGCATTAAATGTTTAGAAAGTACTAATTTTCATACTACAGATGTTTAACAGTCAATTACCCAGCAAATTTAAATTTAAAACTCCCCACTGCACTATAAGAGAATTAAAAAAAGGAAAGATTTTATTTTAATTTTTAAAATTACTGGTATATTTTTTTATCATACATGGAAAACAACTGGAATGCAGTTCCTTTATCCCAATTTTCTTTTAAAACAGAAAATAAATTATACCGTCTGTATTTCTCTGCTGCCTGAAATGTCTATTGACAAGCTGGATTTTAAAAGACTGATTTAAGGAGAGATATAACCGAGCAATAGCAGGCATTTGAGACCATGATATCGTTTTGCCCCTTCCAAATGCAGGTGGTCTGAATAACTGTTAGAACTCAACATAGAAACGGTATGTCCCATAATTCGCATCATGTGTTTTTATACACACAGCAAGCAGCATAATAAACCTTATGTAATAACATGCTGATTTCTGGAAAACTTGGAAACACTCTGTTAGAAAAACGTGGGCTTTTAATATACAAAATAAACTCATTTAACCCATTTAATGGGCTAAAAAATTAATGATGTATACGAAACAATGAGAAGATGGAAAATAAAAAATTGGTGAAAATACTCTTCATTTTTACCTCCCCTCTATCCTTTCTGGTGTCCTTTATTTATTTATTCAGAATTATTTAGTGGATACCTACTATATGCTGGACTTTCATGGTTGAGAGGTGAACAGAGCCAACCTTAGATTTTCAGGAAAAATATGCACTTCAAAAGGAAAAGGGTGTTCAATTTATGCCTCCTACCTTACTTATTTCCCACCCATCTGTCAGTTTGTTGTACTATGGGGGCTTGTCAGTTGCTGTGATGCTAGAAGCTATGAAACTGGTATTCAAATATCAGCAGGGTCAACCATGGTGGACGGGTTTTAGCTGAGCTTCCAAACTAAGACAAACTAGGAAGAAGGGCCTGGAGGTCTACTTCTGAAAAAAAAAATTAGCCACTGAAAACTTTATGAATAACTCTGGAACACTGTCTGATATAGTGCTGGAAGATAAGTCCCTCAGGTTGGAAGGCACTCAAAATACGACTGAGGAAGACCTGCCTCTTTAAAGTAGACTCGACCTCAATGATGTAGATGGAGTCAAGTTTTCAAGGCCTTCATTTGCTGAGGTAGCACAACTCGAAATGAGAAGAAACAGCTGCAAACATCTTTAATAATAAGAATGTGAAATGTATGAAGTATGAATCCAGGAAAACTGGAAATTGTCAAAGATGAAACCAAATGCACAAACATTGATATCCTAAGCATTACAGTGAGATGAAATGGGCTGGTGCTGGCCATCTTGAGTTGGACAATCATATGGTCTGCTATGCTGGGAATCACAAATTGAAGAGGAACGGCGTTGCATTTATTGTCAAAAACAACATTTCAAGATTGATCCTCAAGTACAACGCTGTCAGTGATAGGAAAACATCCATAAGGCACCGTCAAGGAAGACCAGTTAATATGCCTATTATTCAAATTTACCCACCAACCACTAGGTCAAAGATGAAGAAATTGAAGATTTTTACTAACTTCTGCAGTCAATTTTGCAAGACCAATGACTTATTCATTGCAAATACCTTTTTTCAATAACATAAATGGCAACTTTACACGTGGATCTCACTGAATGTAACACACAAGAATCAAATTGACTAAACCTGTAGAAAGAGACAATGGAGAAGCTCAATATCATCA
Organism: Loxodonta africana; assembly: GCF_030014295.1. Taxonomy (NCBI): domain Eukaryota; kingdom Metazoa; phylum Chordata; class Mammalia; order Proboscidea; family Elephantidae; genus Loxodonta; species Loxodonta africana. Next base: position 71,516,849 of record NC_087349.1, on the reverse strand, counting down.
GTCACAACAAGGCCAGGGACCAACTGCAGAACAGATCATCAATCACTCATATTCACGTTGAAGCTGAAGAAAATTAGAACAAGTCCACGGCAGATAAAGTACAACTCTGAGTATATCCCACCTAAATTTAGAGATCAACTCCAGAAAAGAAGTACTGAACACTACTGACTGAAGACCAGATGCACTGTGGAATGACATCAAGGATATCAGGCATGAGGAAAGCAAAAGGTCATTAAAAAGACAGGAAAGAAAGAAAAGACCAAAATCGATGTCAGAAGAGACACTGAGACTTACTCTTCAACGTCGAGTAGCTAAAATGAAAGGAATAAATGATGAAGTAAAAGAGCCAAACATATTTCAAAGGGCAGCTCAAGAAGACAAAGTGTTATAATGAAATGTGCAAAGATCTGGAGTTAGAAAATCAACAGGGAAGAATACTCTCGGCATTTCTCAAGCTGAAAAAACTGAAGAAAAAAATTCAAGCCCCGAGTTGCTATAGAGAAGGATTCTATGGGCAGCGAGCATCAAAAGAAGATGGAAGGAACACACAGAGTCACTGTACCAAAAAGTATTGGTTGACATTCAACCATTTCAGAAAGTAACATGATCAAGAACGAATGGTACTGAAGGAAGAAGTCCAAGCTTCATTGAAGGTAATGACAAAAAAAACAAGGCTCCAGGAATGGAGAGAATACCAACTGAGATGTTTTAACAAATGGATGCAACACTGGAAGTGCTCACTCGTCTATGCCAAGAAATTTGGCCAACCGACTGGAAGTGATCCATAGTTGTGCCCATTCCAGAAAGGTGATCCAACAGAATGCAGAAATTATCACATGATATCATCAATATTACATGCAAGCAAAATTTTGCTGAAGATCATTCAGAAATGGCTGCAGCAGTACATCACCAGGGAACTGCCAGAAACTCAAACTGGATTCAGAAGAGGACATGGAACAAGAGATATCACTGCTGATGTGAGATGGATTTTGGCTGAAAGCAGGGAATACCAGAAAGATGTTTACCTGTGTTTCACTGACGATACAAAGGCACATGACTGTGTGGAGCATAACGAATTACAGATAACATTGAAAAAAATGGCATTTTCAGAATCCTTACTCATGCTCAAGAAGAACCGGTGCATAGACCAAGAGGCAAGCAGTCTTCTGAACAGAACAAAGTGATACTAAATCCAAAACCAAACCAAACCCGCTGCCATCGGGTCGCCTCCAACTCACAGCAACCCTACAGGACAGAGTAGAACTGCCCCATCGAGTTTCCAAGGAGCTCCTGGTGGATGTGAACTGCTGACCTTTTGGTTAGCAGCCGTAGCAGTTAATCGCTCTTCCTCCAGGGTTTTCAAGGGATATTGTGTGGTTTAAAATCAGGAAAGGTGTGTGTCAGGGTCGTATCCTTTCACCATACTTATTCAACCTGCATGATGAGCAAATAATCTGAGAAGATGGGCTATATGAAGAAGAATGCTGCAACAGGATTAGAGGAAGACTTATTAACAATATGTAGACGATACAACCTTGCTTACTAAAAGTGAACAAGACTTGAGGCATTTACTGATCAAAGACTACGGCCGCCAGCATGGATGGCCCCTCAACATAAAGAAAACAAAAATCCTCACAACTGGACCAATAAGCAACATCATGATAAATGGAGAAATTACTGAAGTTGTCAAGGAATTCATTTTATTTGGATCCACAATCAACACCCATAGAAGCAACAGTCAAGAAATCAAATGACATATTGCACTGGGCACATCTGCTGCAAAAGACCTCTTCAAAGCATTGAAAAGCAAAGGTGTCACTTCGAGGACCAAGGTCCTCCTGATCCACGCTGTAATATTTTCAATTGCCTCATATACATGCGAATGCTATACTATGAATAAGGAAGACAGAAGAATTGGTATGTTTGTATTACGGTGTTAACTAAGAATATTGAACACACCATGGACTGCCAGAAGAACAAATAATTCTGTCTTCAAAGAAGTACAGCTAGAGTGCTCCTTGGAAGCCAGGATGGTGAGACTTCATCTCACGTACTTTGGACATGTTATCAGGAGGGACAAGTCCCCGGAGAGGGAAATCACGCTCGATAAGGTAGAGGGTCATCGAAAAAGAGAAAGACCCTCAGCGAGATGTATTGACACAGCGGTTGCAACAATGGGAGCAAATATAACAGATTGTGAGGATGGTACAGGACCAGGCAGTTTTGTTCTGTTGTACACAGGATCATTACGAGTCAGAACCCACTTGAGGGCACCGAACAACAGCAACAAAAACAACAACTGCATAAGGAGAATAAAATAATTAATACATTTAAAAAGATAAATGCAGCTGTTAAAGTAAGTGCCACATAATGCCTTACTGAATATACCATAGATAAACAAACAGCAATATAAATAAAAGCACTGGAAGTTATCAAATAAACTGGCTACTTACAAACAATGTGAAAACAAAGTAATAATTTAAATGAATTAATGCTAAATGGTTATTTATAGAAAACACCTCTGCTAAATGAAGTAAATCTATTTACTCAAAAAATATTGCAGAGTACCATTTTGAAAACATTATTTAAGCGTGGTTTCTGTACATAGGTCACAGTTTAATACAAAATTGTTTTTCATTGTTGGAAAAAGCTACTATCAAACCAAAATCAAGAAATGTGAAACTAGATTCCCAAAGCAAGTCAAATATTTCTAAAATTTTCTTGTTTCTAATTAAAAAAAAATTTTTTTATTGTGCTTTAGGTGAATGTTTACAGTGCAAATTAGTTTCATGTTCCATAAAAAAACCATAATGTGTTCCATGACATTGGTTCCATTCCCCTCAGCACTCTCCCCATTTCCACCCTTTCTTTTCTTCCAAATTTTCTACCCCTTCCTCTTTCTCATCTTTGCTTTTGGACAAATGTTGTCCTTTTGATCTCATATAATTGATTTTTCTAAAGAACATGGTCTTCGTATTGTTTATTTTATGCGCATGTCTATTGTTTGGTTGAAAGGTGGTCTGCCAGAATGGTTTCAGTTCCTGGTCAGAAGGGTGTGTTAGGGCCTTAGTCTTGGGGCGGGGGATTCTTTCGTCTCTGTTAGACCAGTAAGTCTGCTCATTTTTATGAATTTGATTTTTTGTTCTACATTTTTCTCCACTCTGTCCAGGACCCTCTGTTGTGATTCCATTCAGAGCAGTTGGTAGTGGTAGTTGGGCACCGTCCAGTTCTGGTTTCAGGGACATGTAGCTGATGCGGTTTATGTTTCTAATTTTTAAGTTATGTGGATCAACTGATGTATAGCTTATTCCTACCTTATACAAAGACTTAACTTTATAAAAAGCCAGCATTGCTGAATTACAGGGCTATATTTTGTGTGTGAGAGGTAAAGAAAATTCTAAGCTTTTTAAACTGATAACTTGTAGTTTTATCACTGTATACTTAGATAGGTTAATAATTTGTTTTTTGAGAACTTAAAGTAGCAAACTATGGAATATTAACCACATAAGAACTTACTGTACTTTTAGACATTTTAGAATTTTGTGAAAATTCTGTATTGTAAACATGTGACTAAAACAAAATTTTACTATTATTGCTTTTTCCCCCCAAAAACATAATAGGATCTTCTTTAAGTTAAGTGATGATAGGTTACACTTGTCACAGGTATTTTTAATAAAATATTGTTTCCTTACTTTAAAAACTGTTTCCTTATTTTAATATATGGAAGATATATTTTCAAGAAGGAAAATGCTGATGTTATCTTGGTTATAAGCTTGCTGCCCAAATGATTTAGATAGCTTTCTTTTTCACACAATATCAGTGTTAGACCTTTCTTTTCAAGCAATGAATTATAATTGATACTTCAAACCTATCTGTATCCCCTAGTTCAGAAAAATAAGAAAACATAAATATTTATTCTATATTAACAGAACAGACACACGATGCAGATAAAAATGATCCACCATGAAGCAGTGAATAAATGCTATGCATACCACCATAAGAACAGCAAAGGGCATCAAGTATTTCTATCAGCTTTTAGTTTAAGGATATATAATGTTACTGAAGAAGTAACCTGGAGAAGGACATTATGCTTGGTAAAGTCAGCGAAAAAGAGGAAGACCCCCAACAAGATGGACTGACACAGTGGCTACAACAACGGGCTCAAGCACAACAACTGTGAGAATGGTGCAGGACCAGGGCAGTGTTTTGTTCTATTGTACATAGGGTTGCTATGAGTCAGAACTGACTTGACAGCACCTAACAACAACGTTACTGAAAAATTTTTAAAAATTAAAATCTTTAATTTTATGTGTTTGGAATAATATGTTTGCGGTTCATGATTTTTCACTGATAATAAATTAAACATTGCTGTCTATAGCACACTTCAGGGGAAACTCAACAAAACCATCTGCTTTAATTAAGTGCTTGCAGCAGCAAAACAAAAACATATCTATGAAATCCTAATCTAGATGAAGCATTTTTGTTTAATTATTCATTTTACCTTTGCCCTTTCTGATATCCAGATATCTAAAAAACGGCCATTTTAATTTTTTGTAGGCAAATAATTCTCTAAGGTCAATAATTGGAAGAAAATATGCTAGTACAGGCATTCGTGACTTAACATTGACAATACATTCTGTGAAATAGGACATTATGCAATTTGGATATTGTTCCAACAGCATATTACTACACTGGTAGTTCCTGTGCAATGCATAATTAAATCTCCATAAAGCCTATTATCTTAAAACCTGATGAGAGCTCGCAGGACAAGAGAGCTGTATCCACTGGATACAAGAGGCTGGACTTGTCTGCTGTGCAGCTGGGCCGTGTGGGGCTGCGTTGGCAGCCGGATTGGGACTTTGCACATGTCTGGGCACAGGGGTGGATGTGAAGAGGCGCCCACGGGTAGTGGGTGTCTTGAGTGCTGGGAAAATGCTGGTGGTGGTGGCTTGGATTACCACCACTGCCCTGTTGGTGCGACTGCTTCCTGATCATGTGCAGCCATTGGTGTAGGCTTGCATCTTGCTATAATGCTGAACAGGTTTCAGCGGAGCTTCCAGACTAACACAGACTAGGAGGAAAGGCCTGGAGATCTACTTTCGAAAATCAGCCTATGAAAACCCTACGGATCACAACAGTCCGATCTGCAACCCATAATGGGGATGGTGCAGGAGTGGATAGTGTTGTTCTTTTGTGTATGGAATTGTCATGAGTCAAGGGCTGACTCAATGGCAGCTAGTAACAACAACCATCCTGAAAAAGAGTTCACAAATTTATATGAGACTATTTTTCTCAAGCAATCTTCTTTGATTTATGAATTAAGAGTTACTATAAGTTTTTTTTTTATAAGTTTTTAGGTACTTATTATCCTTATCCTTGAACATATATGCAAAAAAAAAAATAGCTTGGTTTTGCTCTTAAATCAGGATAAACATGACAGTAGAAACAATATTAATAATTATAATAATAATCATGATGACAATTACAATGCCATGCAGTATGGTTTACAGAGGACTTGCTGGGCCGGGAGTTGTGCCAGGTACTCTATATACCCTATTCTCTGACCATCAGAGCACTCCCAGAAAGTATCATCTTTACTCTACTGATGAAGAAACTGTGATTCAGAAGAATTAAGGAATTTGCCCAGGGTTGTGCAACTACTAACTTGAGGAGCAGAAATTTAGATTCAGGTCTGTCTGGTTCAAACCTCACGCTCCTCAGGCTTATTTCACTTAATTTCAATTTTATGGAAATAGAGATATTTTTAAAAAGATAACTCAGAGACAACAAATATAACCGAAAACAGCATTCATGATAAGCCTGACCATATAGCAAAGACACCCACATTTCCCAGGAATTAAACATTTCTCAGTGCCAGCAGGAAACCCTGGTAGCGTAGTGGTTAAGAGCTACAGCTGCTAAAAGGTTGGCAGTTCGAATCCACCATGCACTCCTTGGAAACCCTATGGGGCAGTTCTACCCTGTCCTTTAAGGTCGCTATGAATCAGAATCTACTCGATGGCAATGGGTTTATTTTTTTTTCCAGTGTCAGTTAGTAGTTGGGAACAATTTCAGATAATGCCAGCACCTGCAACCTACTGCGGGCTTATATTATTCTCCTGGTATGAAGTCCTTCATTTTATCAATAAACAATAAAGTTCAATTCTATCTCCCAATTTCCCCTTGAAAATCAAATACTCTTGCAGGCGTTGAAACCATCCCTACATTTCACTCATTAGGTTTTTTTTATATTAGTGGTAATGCCAAGTCCTCCATCTCTTTGTAGGAGTCTAAAACGCCAAAAGGACATTGTATTTTCAGCTTTGCTAGGATATAAGGCAGGGGCAAGGAGCAGGGGACTAAGAAAAAGTATTCCTTTTGTTAGCAGTAGATTTAAGCCGCTGGGCTCAACAGTATTCTAAGATGGCTTTGAAGGTGTCTGACCTACTCACCAGGAGAAAGATGTGGTAATCTGCTTCCATAAAGATTTATAACCTTGGAAACTCTATGGGGTAGTTCTACTCCGTCCTATAGGGCCGCTGTGAGTTGGAATCAACTTAATGGCAGTGGGTTTGGTTTGGGTGATGACCTACTTCAGATGCGCAGTCAGTATTAAAGGAATCCTGAACACTGCATCTCCATGTTTCTTAGATATTTCTGTGAAACTTACCCTGAAAAACATCGGAATTCTGGCACCAACTCAGCGACTTACCTGACACTAGCATCTGTCATTCCCAGTGAATGACTGGAGCTACCCAGGGGACCATTACCATCTTTAATCTTGTAATGAAAGCTTAGTATTTGCAGTATAAAGCACAGTCATAGGTACTGGAAATTTAAATAAAATGTGTAAGGTACAATCTCCCTTAAGAAGATTATAGTATGATACATGAGGCTAACAGAGAGCATAATCTACATTTATTCACTACTTTTTAATTATCAAAAGATACTTTCCTTAATATATTGGTATATCTAATATACTTTATTCTACTAATCATCACCTAAATATTATAAAATATTATTCATAAATCAACATACAATAAAACTAATACTCTTGAAACACAGTCATCTTCTTGAAAAAGGGTAGACAACATGTCCTAAGTAACAGATACAGTGGTAGAACTGGATGGAACCAAGGCTCACTTTATTGTATCCTTCCGACTTTTTCTTTTTTTTAGGCTATAGCACAAGGCTATATCCAAACACCAAAAAATCTTATACATAAAAAATACTATGGTATTCCAGAAGATAGCAAATAGCTATGTATACTGCTTCTGCTTGGCACCCTTTCCAGTTTCAGGGAGAATGCCAGAAGGCTGAGAAGCCATGCCATTTCCAGTTAAAGCATTAAGAGCATAATAAGGAAGGATTCTACATATTATTACCTATCTCTATTTGTTTCGATTACGAGCGTATTTTAAAGTTCCGAAGATACTTATCACAGTGAACAGTTTGGAGTTCTGCTCTTCTTTATTCTGTGGCCTCTGTACACATATATACACAATAATTCTGCAGAAATAATGGATGTCAATCTCACGCCATCTTAAAACATTCATTTTATATTTATACCCAAATATAGTTTTCACATATTTTTGCACTTTTCTTATCATTTGAAACTTTTTGCATGAACTTCTAGTCTCTTAAATAGTTCTACATAGGATAATCCTACAGTTTGTTTATTTACCCTGTGGTGAGAAAACAAAAAAGAAATTTATAAACCTACAGCTTATCATTGCGGAGCAATGAAAGATCACATCACATAGCTTGAAAACACCCTACAAAACGTTTGGAATGTAAGCAAAATATTACTTCTTCCTAGAATATCTACATTTGCATGCATATCTGTATACATATACTAAACAACTAAGAAAAATATATAGACCTATGTATTAGTCAGGATATGCTACAACGGCAGGCACATTCTAGTCTCCACAAAATATATCGTTCATTTAAATATAATACAACTTTCTGAAATTTTTTAAAATATGATTTCGAACCAAAGGCTGATGATTTCTATGTGTCTAATTTCTTCTCAATATAAAATCCATCAGGTGTGACAATTAGTTAACTCAATTAGGCTAGCTTGATTATGCTCTTTCACAGAGGCTTTGTAAATAAGTCAATATGTAAAACTACTCAAATTAAGAACAGAGCTTATAAAATTAATCTTCTTATATACTGCAAATGAAACTCAGTCTTATATTAAACACCCCTCTCCTTTGTTTTTTTCCCAATACTAGAAGAAACAAGTAAGTATACACTGAAAGGAATACAGTGATTCTGAAGGGTTAAATATAGATCAATGCCTAATTTTTAATAACAGCAATGACTTATTTGAACAATTTCCGTCAATATCTTTCTAGTTAATACATTTTAAAAATCATTTTGTTTGGGGCAAATTTTGCCCCTAACTGCTTTCTACTGTCAATTTCAGGAGAAACAAAAGAACATAGCTAAAAAAACTTCCTGCTGCAAAACAAAAAAGAAAATCTTTCTTATTCATATAAATATTGTGAATATAGAAAATAACAATAATGCTTTTTGTAGCTCTCTCTGCTACCTAAGATTTTTTTTTTGTAATATCTCCAGGGCTTTTGCATTTATTGGTTTAAAAAAAAATCCATATAAGGAAAAAAATAAAGTTTTTGTTCTATAAATAATGTCCTTCCCAAACTAGAAAATAATAGTATAAAATATAACAACCATATATTCATACCTGGTTAGGTTACTAGGGTTTCAAATTCACTTATGCCACATGGGTTCCAAATTCATTTAAAAAGGAGTATGGATTTAAAAAAATAAAGTACTTACATAGTTCAAGTCAAGGACTTTACATTTTAGTTATAGTGAACCAATCAAAAAGAAGCTGAGTGTAAAAAATAGCAGTGAAGTTTTCAAGCATGAAAGTAAGAAGGAAAATGCAATTAAAAATATACTATTCCCCTGAATACACCTTGAGACACAGTACTTGTCTCTCACATTTTTATTTTCTCTTAAGATACTGTGCTGAAATTGGCAACAATTATACATAAGTGAGATAAATTTAGAAATTAAATTATTATTTGTTAAGATATTTGATATAATATATAAGATTTATGTAATAAAATAGAATTTGTGACTATAAGCCAAACATTTACTTGTTTGGCTCAATTAAAGAATGGTTTACTCATGTATTTCTACAATACCATATAACTTGCATTTTTTAATAAGTTCCTTAATTATTTGATGTACATGCCTATCTCCTTAATGAGGTAGAGTTGCTTGAGAGGAAGGATCCCGTCTTACTCATTTTTGAATTTTCATAGCACAATGGTGGCCAACATAAAGCGGTTAAATTAGTGTTTGTAAATGCAGAGATATACAAATAATAGCAGTGACTAATGTTATAAGGCTTAAAGACTCTTGCTTAATCTTTTTTAAACTAATGGCTTGTATTGATAAACATCCCCTTGAGAAGCATTCTGAGTGGTTTGACACGCAGGTGATAAAAATATTTTAAATATTTTATGTAATTTGTATTATATTCTTTCTTCAAATATTATAAATTATTCTAATGATTTAACACAGCAATTCATCTAAACTTTTCAACTTTTTGAAGGTTATTTAAGTCTAATAGCAAGTGATTTAAGTATAAGTCATATATTTATCCACAAAATAAAGCACTTGGCTGCAACTGTGAATCACTGAAGGAAAAGTGTATGCCCTAATTGATAATGCCCTAAGCTGGTGACCAAGGTTTCAGTCTCATTTCGGTTAACATGTTGAAATTAGTTGCAAGAGTAATAAAGTTTAAGACTATTGTACCAAACATTCTCAGCTAAAATAAAATCTCATTAAAGAATCCATAGAACGCCTAGCTTTGAGCAATGCTACTTTCCAGGGAACACATTAAGATAAAATGGGAAGTGCACATTAATGTAAATCAGGTAACCTGTTGTATCAGGTTATTTGAAAATTGGCTTTGCCAGTGGAAAATAATTTTAGAACAGTTGATCTATAGACTTATACAAAATAGCAATCTTAGCAATATCTGAGCAACTCCTCTAGCATCTGAAACAATTGGAAATTGTGTTAAAGTCAGATTATACACACATTCATACTCAGAAACTCCACCCATTTTTGAACCCATTTGAACAAAAAGTATGTTCAAATTTCTTCTATGCGTGGTAGACAGTTTTTTATGTCTGTATTATACATAAAAGATATTTTTTCATTTTATTTTGCATTTTCTAAGAGCAATGTAAAGCCTTTCTAAAATAGGAAAATTTAGATGTTAAAGACACCAAACTTATGAATAGTATTAATGATTACAGTTTCTGTTAATAGTATAGTAACATAAATCACTAAAATATTATAGTTAGAAATTAATTTATTAGTGATGAGTGGTCTTAAATATACCTCTTAAAGACTATATGGGCACTGAAGCCCAGGGGCAAGGATGAGAAGCCAGGAGGGAGAGGAAAGCTGTTAACGCAGAACCCAGGGTCGCGAAGGGGAGAGTGTTGACACAACCTAGGGCTGGTAACCAATGTCGTAAAACAACAGGTATGCTAATTGTTTAATGAGAAACTAATTTGCTCTGTAAACCTTCATCCAAAGCACATACACACACACACACACAAAACACAGAAAAAAAAAATAACAGAATGTTAGCAGTAGTTAGCCCCCAAATCGTTTTTATTTTCATCTTTATATCTTATTTATTCTTCAAGTTTTCTATACTAAGCATGTACTGCCTTTATAATTTTTAAAGACAAACTAAGATAATGATGGTCATGTTTACTATAGACATCATAATCAGGCCAAAATCTTTTGGTCTTGATACCTAACCAAATATCTAGACAAGTTGCATTGAAGAAACAACAGAATTTCTCAGATCATATAAAATTATCTAACTATGTTTACACGTATTTGTTAACTGACTTTTTTTTTAGCTTAGATATCTAAGACATTCGCAATGTATTAAGTGCAATACTTACAGGTAAGATTTCTGGTTGACACACTACCGGAAGTTTTGACACTTCCTAGGATGCAATAATGATAAGATATGGCAGAAACCGTGCCCACCTGACATTGCCTTTTTTTGCTGTTGTTGTTAAAGGAAAAATAATGACTATACAAAGGGTTTAATTATAACAAAGAAAAATATAATCCTTTTTTTTCCTTGTGAATGCTGCTGTGAAATTTCTGAAAATCTGACTTCATTCATAGTACAGAATACTTTGATATGGCAGTTATTTTATTTGTGGGCTAATTTAAAATCAAATAAATATGCTAGAATAAAGAGATAAAAATATGCCCCAAAGGCAAAAAGCTTAATACTAATTTTTTTCAGCTCAAAGAAAAATGAAGAGCTCTAATTTCTTTCAGCTTGCATCTTGAAAGAGATTATTTGTAATTAAAATGCTGACAGACAAAATTATTTAGCAGCAGCACAGCCACCATGACATACAAAAGATTTGGCACTGTGGGAGTCACAACAGCTGCTAACTGTATCTAGCCTCACACTGACTTAATACGTGATGAAGAAAATGAAGGGACCTTAAAACAAAATTTAGAAAATGCAAATAGAACTGATTACATAAAGACAAGATATGAAGCAAGGTTTGAAAGAAGATGATGGGAAATTTAAACTATGGTGTACAATGTTATTTATGTGAAGCACAAGCTTAACCAATTACTTTTTCTGCCATTTTTACTCTTTCTCCTCTCTTTTTTTAATACCAGTTGACTTTAACAAGACAGGTCTGAACGTATCATAAGTTAATTCTTTATCAGTTTTCATGCATCATCCTTTACCTTGGTCAGCCAGCTGAAAATTATGCAAGCTATAAATTAGTTTTAAACAAGCTCTGAATCAGGTTAGAACTGGTTTTCGAATTAAAAAGCCTTCAGTATATTTACAAGGTGCTGTCATTTTATTACCCCAATCAATTCTGTGCAGCCTGAGGTGAAAGGAAAATGAATACTGTCTTCATCTGCAATGGGTTTATCTCTTATAGCAGGCTCTGGAAACATAACCTCAGCAATGAATTGAAACCTAAAGTTATGTTTAGCACTAGCAATGTGGGAAATTGTTGCTCCTTAGCAAAGCTGAAGTTTCAAGTAAAAATACAAAAAGAAGACATTTCTTTAATGTAGAAAAAAGAAAAATTAACTTGATTAAGCTTATATATAAAATATAAAGCATTTAAAAAAAATTGTAGTTAAGCCAGTGTATTAAAATAATTTTAAATGGCCTTCAAAAAAAGACAAAAATGAAAACACATGGATGTGCTGTTTTCTGTGTTTCAGAAATATTAAACAATTAAACATATATCTCATTTTTATCTTTAAAAATAATCTCATTTCTTTTTCCTGTGGACATATGCACCTATATAAAAAAGTAAACTAGAAGTTGGTCAGACTCATCACCACTCTAAAACACAGATAAAATAACCAAAAAAAGCCCTATTAAGTAGTATTATTTATTATTGTCTCCATTTTAAGAATTGAGAAAACTGAGGCACTATCCAAGTTTTTAGTTCTACAGATCATTTGATTTCCAGTCTGTAACCTTGAAGTTGACCATTTGGCTAAGAGTACAGGGATATTAGGTATACCTAAGAGACTGATTTCTCAAGAAACATTGTACCAAAGTAGTAATGAGAGATGGAAAAGAGGAAATAAAACCAAGTTTGGAAGCTTTAGAATAAGGGTTTGTCAAGTGAAGAGACAGGGATCCCAGCGGCAGTTGACAAAGAAGTTGGTATGTTTACGTGTAAGTACTCATATAACACAAGAATGCTTTCAGTCCTTTGACACAGCTTTCTTAGGAGACTATTTGTTTCTCTATTTGATCACTCTCTTGTGTATCTTTCTGTAGTTTCAGTTTGCTCACGTTCTTGCAAAATGTTTTTTACAGACTTCTATATTTCACCACTAAACTTGTTTTTAATCACTAAACAGAATAAATGATAGGTTGAACTAATACATTACTGGTTTGGTCATAGCTTTATTTTCCGCAAACTTTTCTACAAATTAAAACTTCCTTTTCTATCAATATAACTGTTCGGTTAGAAGATAAGCATTTAGAAGGGATTATTTCATGATATAACGTATGCACAATAATATAACCCTGTATCGACAGCACTGGGTAGCACTGGGTATATAACCCTGAAGGAGCCCTGGCACTGTGGTTCAGTGCTGGGCTGCTAACCGGAAGGTTGGTAATTTGAACCCAACAGCCACTCAGTAGGAGAAATATGTAAAAATCTTCTTCCATAAAGATTATAGCCTTAGAAACCCTATTGGGCAGTTTTACTCTGTACTATTGGGTCACTTGAGCCTTGGTAGTGTAGTGGTCAAGAGCTCAGCTGCTAACCAAAAGGTTGACAGCTTGAATCCACCCGCTGCTCCCTGGAAATCTATGGGACAGTTCTACTGTCCTATAGGGTTGCTATGAGTCAGAATCAACTCAACCGCAACAGGTTTGATTTGGGTTTATAGGATCACTATGAGTCAGAATCAAGAGGTTTGGCTTGGGTTTACAGGGTCACTATGAGCCAGAATCGACTTGAAGGCAATGGGTTTGGGTTTCTTTGGTTTTATAAAACCTTGCAGTTAACCTGAGGTTACTTCTCAGGGTCTCCCTTTCCTTATCTGTATAATAAAGCACTAGGACTAAATCATCATTTTTCAGGTTATTTAAGCCTATAAATGGGAAGTGAAATCAATTTAGTGGACACTGATCAGCACTTTTTTTTATCTAAAAAGAAAAGATTTTATTGCATAAAATCTTTAGCTTATATATAAACATGAAATAAAGTCCCACTGAAAAATTTTGCAAGTCACTATTTTAAAGGACTGAATGCACTGAACACTAATGACCAAAGACCAGACAGTTGTGGATGACATCAAGGACATCAGACATGAAGAAAGCAAAAGGTCATTAAAAAGATAGAAAAGTAAAAAAAGATCAAAATCGATATCAGAAGAGACTCTGAAACTTGCTCTTGAACATAGAGTAGCCAAAGCGAAAGGAAGAAACGACGAAATAAAAAAGAACTGAAGAGAAGATTTCAAAGGGCAGCTCAAGAAGACAAAGTGAAGCATTATAATGAAATGCAAAGACTGGGAGTTAGAAAAGCAAAAGGGGAGAACATGCTCAGCATTTCTCAAGCTGAAAGAATTCAATCCTCGAGTCACAACGTTAAAGGATTCTATGCTCAAAAAAATTGAACAACACAGGAAACATGAAAAGAAGATGGAATGAATACACAGAGACACGGAACCAAAAAGAACTGGTCAACATTCAACTGTTTCAGGGGTTGCATATGACCAAGAACTGATGGTACTGAAGGAAGAAGTTCAACCAGCACTGAAGGCATTCATGAAAAACAAGGCTCCAAGAATTGAAGGAGTACCAACTGAAATGTTTCAACAAATGGATGCAAAGCTGGAAGCACTCACTCATTTATGCCAAGAAATTTGGAAGATAGATAACGGGCCAGCCGACTGGAAGAGATCCACGTATATGCCTATTGCAAAAAAAAAGGTGATCCAAAAGAATGCGGAAATTGTTGAATAATATTAATATCACATGTAAGTAAAATTATGTCAATAATTCAAAAATGGTTGCAGCAACACATTGACAGAGAACAACCAGCAATTCAAGCCTGATTCAAAGGAAGTCGTAGAACAAGGGATATCATTGCCGATATCAGATGGATCTTGACTAAAAACAGAGAATACCAGAAGGAGGTTTACCTGCATTTTATTGACTATGCAAAGGCATTCAACTGTGTGGATCATAACAAATTATGGATAAAATTGCAGAGAACTGGAATTTCAGAACACTTAATTGTGCTAATGCAGAACATGTACATACATAGACCAAGAGGGAGTCACTGGAACAGAACAAGGGGATACCGCGAGGTTTCAAATCAGGAAACGTGTATGTCAGGGTTGAATTCTTTCACCATACTTATTCAATCTACGTGCTGAGCAAATAATGTGAGAAGCTGGACCAAATGTAGAATGCAGCATTGGGATTGGAGGAAGGCTCATGAACAACCTGCAATGTTCAGATGACAAAACCTTGCTCGCTGAAAGTGAAGAGGACTTGAAGCACTTTCTGATTAATATCAAAGACTACAGTTTTCGGTATGGATTACATTTTAACACAAAGGAAACAAAAATCCTTGCAACTGGACCAATAAGCAACATCATGATAAGCTGAAAAAATATTGAAGTCTAGGATTTCATATTATTTGGATCCACAATCAAAGCCCACGGAAGCAGCAGTCAAGAAATCAACTGACATATTGCACTGGGCAAATCTGCTGTAAAGGACCTTTTTAAAGTGTTAAAAAGCAAAGATGTCACCTTGAGGGCTAAGATGTGCCTGACCCAAGCCATGATATTTTCAATCACTTCATATGCATGTGAAAGCTGGACAACGAATAAGGAAAACCAAAGAAGAACTGATGCATTTGAATTATGGTGTTGGTGAAGAACAACGAATATACCAAGGACTGCCAGAAAAACGAACAAATCTGTCTTGGAAGAAGTACAGCCAAAACGCTCCTTAAAAGTTAGGATGGCAACACTTCATCTCGCGTACTTTGGACATGCTATCAGGAAGGACCAGTCCCTGGAGAAGGACATCATACTTGGTAAAGTAGACAGTCAGTGAAAAAGAGGAAGACACTCAACGAAGTGGACTCACACAGTGGTTGCAACAATGGGCTCAAATATCAACCATTGTGAGGATGGTGCAGAACTGGGCAGTATTTCATTCTGTTGTACATGGGGTCGTTATGAGTCGGAACCAACTCGACAGCACCTAGCGATAACGGCACCTAGCAATATCTCAGGTCTACTTTGGCTATTAAATTCTAAAATTCTGTATTATTCACCCATCAAGAGAAATGAAATTCTGATACATGTTATGACATGGCTGAACCTTAAAAATATGCTGAGTGAAATAAGTCAGACTCAGAAGGGCAAATATTGTATGATCCCACATACACGGAACATCTAGAATAGGCAAATTCATAGAGGTCAAAGTTTATTAGTGGTTACCAGGGGCAAACGGGAGAAGGGAAAAGGGAGTTATTGCTTAAAGGGCACTGAGTTTCTGTTAAGAGTGATAAAAAACAAACAAACAAACAAAAAAAAAACAGGAGCAGATAGTGGTAACGGTTGCACACATGGTGAATATAATTCACATCACTGAATTTTAAACATACAAATGGTTGAAATGACAAATGTTTTGTTATGTATATTTTACCACAATAAACAAATTATATAGTTCTGGCAGCTCGTAAGTCATATCTTTTTAAAAAAAGGCAAAATCTTTACATGTTTCCTAAAAAGGTTTAGAATTTTTAAAGATCTTTCCTGGTTTAACAATATAGGCAGTACTCAATTTCCAAAAGTTACATTCTGTAAGTCATGCGGTATGGTGATTATTTTGAACTCAGAACACCCCCAGAAATCCTTTAAGGGCGTTTCAGCCCAACTACAAAGCCTATTTCAAATTCTAACTCCTGAGAAGAGAAACCAGTACACCATTTCCTAGGCATTGGCTAGTCCTGGATAAAGGATTAAAGAGGTGAGGTTTGGTGCCTTTATAACTAAGTCATTAATATCCTTAAATCCCTCAGCCTGGTACCTGATCCAGGTCAGCTTTTGCCTTAAAAATACTTCAAACTCCAAAATTATTTCCCACAACTGTCTGTACAAATTAAAACTTCCTCTTCTATCAATGTAACTGTTGTGTTAGAAGGGAAGCAACCAGAAGGAATTGTTTCGTGATATAGTGCATGCACTAAAATATAACGATGGTATCTGCCTTTTTAAGAGGATAATCCAAATATATAACTAGCAGAACTTTAGGCAGCTGAAAAGATGAGAGAACTGCCCTCAACCCTACATTGCACGCCTTATTTTGGGAAAGATATGCCTTGCTTAGGAAGATGCTCTGGAGATTAGCCTTTCTTCTCTTCCTCTGACCCCTGACATTCTCTAAAGGGTTTCAAATAGACTTTCGGTGGCTACAAACCCATGACACAATATTTACAGCCTTTTATGATATGCTCTCAAACTACCTTCCCAACCAAACTGTATTAAATACATATTAGCAACTATTTTCATTACAATTACTGCTTTTCAAACTATTACGAACTTTCTTTCATACAAATTGTACACACTCTTCCTCCTAGGATTTCCTTATATTACCTTAAATATCAGAAAATCCTTTGAAGTACAGTAGCACATGGTAACATAATTCCCTGGCTTCTTATGGGTTTGACCGTATACTTCGCGGAATGTGAGCTGGAGTGATGTGTGTCAAATTCCAGATACGATTTTCAAAGGTCAGGGTGAATTTGACTATTTCCTGCTACAGTACTTTGGACCACTTACGTTGACATAGGCTTCCATCAGCTTGATTCTCCAAATGACTATGAACTGAGCTGCTCTCTAAACCAGAATAGACATGTTACTGAGTGGATGAAAAATCAACTTGTGTTGTGTTAAACCACTAAAATTTTGGGATTGTTTGTGTGGCTGCAAATCTAACCTATCCTGACTTATGTACCTATCAATTCCTAGCTAGGCTTCATAATTCTGTTTAAATGACATATTATTCAGGTTTTGGGGTGGGGAGGAAGACTGAAAGCAATCTTCCCAGTGTTTCAATATTCATACTATGTTATCTACCCCTTTTAATGGCATTTAACACTTAAAATCTTATAACTATATGCACACTGTCTTATCTATCCTACTAGGATGCAATTTTTTTAAAGGCAAGATTCATGTTTGACTCTCCTAATAAATTTCAAGCACCTACTAGAGTACTGAGTTGGAATTGACTCAACGGCAATAGGTTACTAGAGTACAGGGCATATCTTTTGAATACTATACAAATTTTTATTTGACAAAAATAAAGCCCCTATCACAGCCACACTGATGGGTACGTCATGAGAAAGAAAATATCTGTATAAACAAAAAGGCTACTGTTTCTTCTCAAATCTTTTGTGTAAGAAATATGGAACAGGCATTTCTTTTCAGATTAGTTTTACACTTCTTTGACAACCTCAGTTTTCTTCATTCTGGAGGAAACAGCATTTTTTTTTTCTTTAATTTAAAAATATATCTCTTCCAAAGAAATCTACTACAATCAATTAAAAAAAAAAAAAACCCAAACACATTGCCATCGAGTACATGCCGACTCATGGCAACCCTGTGTTAGGGCAGAATTGCTCCACAGAGTTTTCTTGGCTGTAATCCTTACAGAAGCAGATCATTCATGGCATCCTGGGTGGGCTTGAACCACTAACCTTTAGGTTAACAGCCTACTGCAAACCACTTGAGCCACCCAGTGATATTTCCTATAATCAAAGTTGTTGTTGCGTGCCATGGAGTCAATTCTGACTCCTAGTGAGTCTGTAGGACAGAGTAGAGCTGCCTCATAGGATTTCCAAGGCTATAAATTTTTACTGAAGCAAACTGCCTGCTATATCTTTCTTCCGAGGGGGTGCTGGTGGTTTTAAACCACGGACGTTTCAGAGCACTTACCCACTATGCAACTAGGGCTCCTTGCCATAATCAATGTTGTTGTTCTTAGGTGCCCTCCAGTAGGTTCTGATTCATAAAGACCCCATGTACAACAGAACGAAGCACTGCCTGGTCCTGTACTATTCTCACAATGATTGCTATGTTTGAGGCCGTTGTTGTAGCCACTGTGTCAATCCATTTCGTCAAGGGTCTTCCTCTTTTTTCATGACCCTCTACCTTACCAAGCATGCTGTTCTTCTCCAGGATGATGTCTCATCATCCTTGCTTCCAAGGAGCACTCTGGCTGTACTTCTTCCAAGACTTGTTCGTTCTTTTGGCAGTCCATGGTATATTCAATATTCTTCATCAACACCATAATTCAAATGCATTAATTCTTTTTTTGGTCTTCTTTATTCATTGTCCAGCTTTCACATGCATATGAGGCAACTGAAAATATCATGGCTTGAGTCAGGCACAACTTATCCTCAAAGTGACACCTTTACTTTTTAACATTTTAAAGAGGTCTTTAGCAGATTTGCCCACTGCAATATGTCATTTGATTTCTTGACTGCTGCATCTATTGGTCATTGATTGTGGATCCAAGTAAAATGAAATCCTTGACAATTTCAATATTTTTTCCATTTATCATGATGTTGCTTATTGGTCCAGTTGTAAGGATTTTTGCTTTATGTTAAGGTGAAATCCATACTGAAGGCTGTAGTCTTGATCTTCATCAATAAGTGCCTCAAGTCGTCTTCACTTTCAGCTAGTAAGGTTGTGTCATCTGCGTATTGCAGGTTGTTAATGAGTCTTCCTCCAATCCTGACACTGTGTTCTTCTTCATACAGTCCAGCTTCTGGGATTATGTGCTCAGCATATAGATTGAATAAGTATGGTGAAAGGATGCAACCCTGACGCACACCTTTCTTGTCTTTAAACCATGCAATATCACCTTGCTCTGTTCGAATGATTGCCTTTTGATCTATGTACAAGTTTCGCATGAGCACAATTAAGTGTTCTGGAATTTCCATTCTTTACGATGTTATTCATAACATGTTATGATCCACACATTTCAACGCCTTTGCATAGTCAACAAAACAAAGGTAAACATCTCTCTGGTATTCTCTGCTTTCAGTCAAAATAATCAGTATGTACTCTTAAATGTTAACAACAGAAATGGTAAGTGAGCTATATAGGACCAGAAGCCATTCTAAGTAAGGATATGATTTTAAACTTGCTACAAGTATTTTATGTCTCTTACTCTTGGTCTTTTCTGTATTATTTGGGTCACGGTAGACATAAATTTTACGTTTCAAATGTTGTTTGTTGTTTCAATAAATGGCCTTGGGGCTCTAAAGCAAAAACTAGAACTTGCACCACTTCTGCTGCATTCAGCAAAACAGAAGTTTAAAAAATAATTTCATTTACAACTAATAAGGAAACAAGCTTGCAGTAGACAACTACAAGGAGCAATTTTAAATCTATCTTAGAAAAAAAGATGTGTAGTATACCAGGCTCCTTGTCTTCAAGTAAGTATCAGAGAAGTATTTTCTGCCATAAAACAGTTTGCAATCTACCCGGTAAAAAGAACTCATACGTAAAAAGATGACTATCAATACAAAGAAACATCAGCTGAATGTCCAAATGAATTGACTAGCAAAAAGTGAAAAAGAAATTTAGTGCAGTCTTAAGGATTGTGGGGAAAACTGGGATTTAAGTTGGATATAAAATAAAAACAAAACACCCTGATAATAAGAGGCTTTTTGTAAGAGTACGGAGAGATAGACTTTTATCTATAATATTAGCATGAAGCCAGATTATGCATGGCCTTGAAAGTCAAGGGATTTAAAAAAAAAAAAAAAAACCTGGCATCTATCCTATAGTATGGACAACGGAAGCTCCTTCCTTGAATTTCAGGTCTAGAAAAACACATGAAAAATGATCTTTCAAAAATAATGATTTGGACAAAGTTTGTAGAACTGCTTAATGGGAAGGTTAACAGGTTTTGTACAGAAAGGAGATTTTGGAATTAAAAACCAAGGTAAGTGGCATTTTTTCCCCCTTTCTAAGGCAGGAAATAAGGGACTGAGGTGGGGAAAGTACAAAGACTGTTTTACGGTTGAGAGGAATAAGGATACATCCCTTTCTTCCTCAGTGGGTAAGAGACAAGGTTATCTTGAAAAAGTGATGGTGCTAGGAATAAAACTGAAGACTTCAGATATGTTGTGGCAAAGATTAGAAATAATCGCTGTGAAAAATCTGATACAGAACCCACAAAAGACAGCAATGAGGCCTGGTTCAGATTAAAATTGGAAGGAGGTTAGTAGCCTCGAAGTCTTAAGAGGAGTTGAAGAATTGGTACAAAGTATTTGAAGGAGTAGAAGTGATCACTAGGGGGAAAAATCAGCTAGAAAAAAAGAGATCATGGGGATAGGGTACTTGACATATCACATTAAAGGACCCATGGGTGGGTGAACTTATGTTTCTCATAAATGGCTTAAAATGTTTATTCTCTGAAGATATGCATGAATAAAATACTTTTGAAAACATTCTCTTTAAAGTCTCTCACATACAAAAATTGGTCTGCTAACCCATCAAAGGAGAAGCCTGAAGAATGAGGAAAGGTGAGACCAGAGAATAAGAATTTCTTCAGAAGAAGTACTTTAAAGGGAGCTTGTCACATGAGAGGGGTTTTGTAAAAACTACTCAGTGAATTTGTTCCCTAGGAGTTTGGAAGATAATACAGACTTGGTGGTGATTCATGTCTGTCTAGCTGCAGTGGTAGAGCAGAAGAGAAATTGTGGGGAGCCATATTTTTTTTTTTTTTATGTATCAGGTAAGGGTTTAATATCCAGAATACATAATGAATTCCTATAACTTAACAAAAACACAAACAATCCAATCAAAAAATGTGCAAAGGACTTGAAAAAACATTTTACAAATAGCCAACAAGGTATTTACAAATAGCCAACAAGCACATGAAAAGATGCTCAACACCATTAGTCTTTAGGAAAATGCAAATCAAAACTACAATGAGATGGCTATGATCAAAAAAAGAGAAAACAAATGTCAGCAAAGATGTGGAGAAATTTTAACCATTATCCATTGCTGGTGGGACTGCAAAATGGTACAGCCACTACAGAAAAAGGCTCAGCAATTCCTAAAAAAAGTTAAACATAAAATTGTAACATGATCTAGCAATTCCACTCTTACCTCTATACCTAAAAAATTAAAGCTGGAACACAAACAGATAATTGTACACCAATGTTCATTGCAGCACTATTTGCAATAGTCAAAAGGTGGAAACAACCTAAATATCCATCAACAGACGAACGGATAAATAAAATGTGGCATATACATACCACAGAATATTACTCAGCCATAAAAGAAATGAAGTCCTGTTACATGATGCAACATGGCTGAACTTTGAAAACATGCTATGTGAAATAAGTCAGACACAGAAGGACAAATAATGTATAAAATATCATTATCATACAAATATATTTCAAAATATGGAATATCTAGAATCGGTAAATGTATAGAGACCAAAGTTTATTAGTAGTCATCATGGGTAGGAGGGAGTGGGAAAGAAAGAGATGTTGCTTAGGGGGTACTGAGTTTCTGTTAAGGGTGATGGAAAATCTGGAAATGGATAGCGGTTATGCTTGCACAGCATGATGAAAGTAATTACTATCACTGAATTATACATATGAAATGGCAAATGTTTTCCTGTATATACGTTTACCACAATTAAGAAAAAAGACATGGTGAATTAAGATAGTACTTAATATAGTCATTACAGTGTAAATAGGTTAAGGCTTCAACATCACTGAATGTCACAGGAAAAGGTAGGAAAACATCTAAATTATACAGCATTTGGCCTTTTCGTTATAGGGTCCAGATTGTTTTATAAAAAAATCCACTTCACGAGTACTCCTAAAATAACGTGAAGTCAGAAAAAAATAATTGATGATAATTTAGCTAATGATCTGATACTGAGCTACATTTTAAACTGGGTTACTGAATAATGAATTTTGTGCTCATTGTTGGTATATATTTGAAATTGCTCCATTAAAATAAGGAAATAATGCTGAAATACCTTATACCCATGACTAGCTTTAAGCTACACATCTGTGCTTTGGAAACTGGTTTACAAACATCTGATAATTTAAATTTAGGAACTTGATTTTAGAAACAGAACTTAGAGAATACTATTTGACCTTAAGAGTTGAGCGAACAGTTCAACCCCTCAGGAACACACACAAAAAAAAGTTAACATATTTTAATAAAAATGCTTTGATGCAGCTTGAACTTTTCAAAGTGATTTTAAAAAAATTTAACCTCTGTAAGCGTACATTAAAAAGTTTTCAAACCAGCAAAGCAGATAATCATTTGCGGCCATTATTGAAGGTACATTGAACAAAAAACCAACTTAACTTCATTGAAGATACAACATTACAACATAAACCTTTAAGAAACCTTCAGAGAAAACATTAAAATATCTTGCATCTTGGGTGACCAGGGTGTACACTTAGCATATGAATATAGTCCAGATGAAAAAAAAAGAAAACAATATATTGAAGTTACAATAACTTGTAGAAGTTCGAAATCACAAAAGAACCTAGAAGGCTAAATTATTGGTAAAAATAAGGTAGACTGACAACACTTACATAATGACCTTTACCTGTGAATGAGAAGGAAACAAACTTTTTACTTTTAATAGGTGATGTAGTACTTTCATATGGAGCCCTGGTGACGCAGAGGTTAAGCATATGGCTGTTAACTAAAAGGTCTGTGGTTCAGACCCGCTCTGTGGGAGAAAAATGTGGCAGTCTGCTGCTGTAAAGGCTTACAGCCTTGGAAATCTTATGGGGGCAGTTCTACTCTATCCAATAGGGCTACAAAGAGTCAGAATCAACTCTACAGCAATGGGTTTGGTTTGGTATGTAATGCTTTCATACTCTAAGAGACAAAAGAAATCAACAATAAAATTAATTTTCAGCAAAAGAATTAACCCAAATGAGTTTAATTGCACTACAATTAGCATTTATTCCACTTACAAACAAGATATTGCTTTCAAATAAGAGGAATTTTTATTTTAGGGGAATGCTGATATCGAAAAAAAATATATATAAAATCATCCAGTTGGTACACAAAGTGGTTGACACTACACAAATCAGATATTTTAAAACTATCTTTGCATAGAGATTGAATGTGGCTGGTTTTAATTTCTTCACACAATACAGGTTTCCAAATTTCACAATTCATGACACACATAAAGTAGTATTTGCTAAAATACAGTTGTAAGTACCTAATCAAAAAAAAAAATCACTTTCTAATCCCCTTTCCTTCACCTCCCTCCAAGTTCAATACATTAGCTTCTACTTGTCTACACAAATCATCCATACTATCACATACCAGTTCCTTTAACAGAGTTACTTATTGAAATGAATTTTATGAAGAAAGGGCCTTGAGGCGTTACAGCCCTTCTTCCTTGCACACCTTCAGTGGAACCATCTTTAATCAATTTGTTTAAGTATTATTTCCAAGTTTTACTTGCTATTCATCAGAAAGACCAAAACAGATCCCAAATAACTATTAAAGTTTCCTCTTTTCTTTTTCTATTATTAATGCCACTTATAACACAAAAATTAGAGTTTCTACATTATGAAAATCAGTGGCATTAGGTCAGAGCCTAATTTAAGAATTTCTTGCAATAAGGAATAGAAAATACCTATTTCAACAACATAAAAAGCAAGCTTCTAAGAACATCTGTGGAGTCAGATGTGAGTTTGAATCCTTATTATATCACTTACTAGTTGTGCAATCTTTAACTTCTCTTAACCTCATTTTTTTTCCCAACTGCACAAAGGAGATAAAAATTGTACCTACCATAAAGGCTGTAGCGAGGATTAAATGAGATTATCCATTTTAAAAGCTTAGATAGTGCCAGGCATATAGTGATACTCAGTAAATGTTAACTGCTTTAATTATTAGTAGCATTAATAGCATGATACTTACTTTTAAAATATTCATATTCTTTGACCCAGCAATTATACTTAGAATTGTTAATTCTATACTCCTGTCCTCCAGACTTGCTAGAGCTGAAAATCCTGAAAGATTTCATCTGAAAGGCCCTGTTTAAAATGCCTATCACCTTTGGCCTCATTCATAAGCACAAACATTTCTGTTTGCACACACATTTCGACTTGTCTGCTGGCGCAGATGTTTTACTTTAGATAAACTTAGATTTTTACACATCCTATACATATTGCTCTCTACCTGACTTGATAGCATGATGAAAATAAATTAAAGATATGCTTTTTCTTTTTTTTTTTTTCCTCACTGCCTTTTGTTTTCTATATAATCTCTCAGCTTGCTTAGTTTGGGGGAACCCTTCCTAGTTTCACTGGGACCAAGCTGTTCGATTCATGAATTTTTCCAAAACCAAATTAACTCTGTAAATTTACTCATGGCCAGAATTTTCTTTTAACAGTGTATCTATGCAAAGGAATAATGTATATAAAAAAAAAATGTATAGCACTTAAAAATCAGGCTAGAAGAGTATTTAAAAACATGGAAAACTGCCACATACACAATTATATGAAAAAAGCCATTATCATTTCATCAGAGGATATACAAATGGCCAAAAGCACATAAAAAGATGCTCAACTTCATTAGCCCCTGTAGTTGCTATATGCCTTCCAGTCAATTTGGACTCATAGCAACCCTATATGACAAAGTAGAATAGCTCCATAGGGTTTTCCAGGCTGCAATCTTTATGGAGATCACCAGGTCTTTTCTCTTGTGGGACTGGTGAGCTCAAACTGCCAACTTCTCAGTTAGCAGCTGAACATTTAACTTTTGCACCACCAAGACTTCCTTTCATTAGCCCTTAGGGAGGTTTAATCAAAACCACAATGAGATACCACTGGATCTCCTTGATGGCCAGGATTAAAAAAAAAAAAAGTAAATAACAAACATTGATGAGGATGTGGAAAAATCGAACATTTGTCCATTGCTGGTTTTTTGGTAGAATAGTAAAAGAGTGCAGATGCTGTAGAAAACATTTTGGCAGTTACTCAAAAAGTTAAACCTAGAACCACTATAGACCTAGCAATCCTACTTCTAGATCTATACCCAAAGGACTTGAAAGCAAAGATACAAACAGATGCATGTTCACCAATCTTCACTGCAGCACTTTTCACCATAGATGAAAGCTGGAAAAAACTCTAAATATCTATCAACAAATGAATGGACAAAGAAAATGTGGTACATACATACAATGGAATATTACTGAGACACAAAGAGAAAAGAAGTCCTGATACATGTTTAAACATACATGAACCCTGAAAACATCATGCTGATGAAATAAGTCAATCACAAAAGGACAAATATTGTACGATTCCCACTTCTATGAAATACCCAGAATAGGCAAACATACAGAGACTAAAATTTATATTTGGTGTACCAGGGGCAATAAGTGGGGCAAAGAGAAAAGCATGGTTTAGGAAGCCTTGAATTTCTGTTAACAGTGATGGAAAATTTTGCAAGGAATACTGGTCATCATATATGTACACAATGCACAACATGATTGATGTAACTGGTGTCACTGAATTGTACATGTGAAAAATGTTGAGTGAGCAAAGGCTGTTACATATATTTTTCCAATAATAAAATAAAATGAAAAAGAAAAAAAAGCCATTGTATAACAGAATGCCTAATATGATTGCAAGTTTTTAAAAGTAAGCTGTAACAGGATATACTAACAAAACATGAGCTGGGATATAATGCCTTAAATGCTGCAACTGCAGTAACTTAAAATATTTTTCTCCTTTGTGTTTTTATTTTTAATCATCCAAATACTCTACAATGACCATGTATTACATTGTGATAAGGCAAAATACACAAATTTAAAAAACCACACACACACTATTCATATAAATTTCCTTTTTCTGACTCTAACTTTCTCCAAAAAAGTAGAGTTAGAGAATAGAAAAAAAGGTGAGGAGAAAAACATTGAAAGGCACATATTTTTTAAATCAAGATTTATAGAAAGTACATTAGTTTTACTAACTTAAAACAACAACAAAAAAACTCTTCCTATTTTGACTTATTACTCTCTGGCTCCAACACCTTAATTATAGCATATTTAATCATACATCTGTAATAACGTATCACTTGGAGTTCAAGCTGATACATATTCTGCTAATTAAGTAAATATCATTTAAATATTGTACTAAAAGAAGACTAATAGTGGAAATGGACAACTAAAACTAAATTTATCACTACATTATATCTTAATTATAGATAATAATAGTTTAAAAGGTAAAAAGGCTCTCTTGGCCAACCTCTGATTGAGAGAAAGCAGATGGATCATTATGCCCTAAATCCCAAGTTTTCCTGTTTTAACACGGCTTTGGTACTGAGCTTTGGGTATTGATTATCACTTCCACAAAGTGAAACGAAGACAAGGAAAACAACCTAGAGAAGCCTGTCAGAAGACCAAAAAAATGGTCTGATAAGAAGGTGGAAAACCAGGAGAGAATGGTGCTCAACAACAATAGGTTTAGTTATTCTGGTTATCATTATTGGTTATCTATTTCTATAAATAGAACTGATGTGCCAAAAGGTATGTAATAATTTAAGGTACTTAAAATTATTATAATCCACATGTTTTCATTAAAAAGGAAGCTTAATATCTTTTCATTTAATGATTAACAATTTGTAATCTCTTTTGATCACACATCTGGTAAAATATAGGACTACAGGTCTAGTGAAATCTACTGCTTTTATTATATATATATATATACACACATATATATACACATATATAGGTATGTACATATATATATATATAAACAAACTTGTTGCCATCAAGTAGATTCCGACTCATAGCAACCCTATACACACACACAACAGATTTTATTTACTTATTTTTGTTCCAGTTTCATGTTTACAGTTTTCATTAAGTTGGCAAGGAATAATACTACTCCCTAGTCTGTGGTAAATTTATTACCAAATACAGGTCACCAAAACATGTCTTCAGTTAAAAACAGTTTTCCCTTTTATGCCCATATTGGTTAAAGTCTTCTCTATTAGTCAGCACTTAGTAGAGCCAGTGGCTTAAATATGAAAGCAAATTCTTAATTTTCTAAATAGCATGACTTCTACATACAAAAAAAATATACTAGTTCATGATCCTCCACATAATTCCATACTTAATGTCAAATATAAAGTGCCATAAACATAAAAAACACCAGCTCTTTGCTAATGATATACAATTAATTTATAAAAAATACTTCATGGAACAGTACATAATTTAAAAAATTTTAGAGAGTCATAAGTGCCTTAAAAATATATTAACTATAAAGATAGATTTCATCTCTTAATTATAGCAAGAGATTAAATAAAAATGACTTTTTTTCTGCATGTACAAGTTATATACGACCTTCCTCTATTCAGTATGAGACTGAAAGAGGCAGGAAAGATTTTTTCTTGACGTGTGTGAAGGCAAAAAACTAAACACAGAAAATTGCTCTTAGGTTACTTTTTAAAAATATTTCTTACATTTGAAAATCAAAATATCACTAATTTTGAACTTTCTGCTGTTGCAAAAATGCTTATTTTAAAAAATAAGAAGAGATGTCATCTAGTCTTATTAATAATAAAAAAAAATAGAGCACCTCTATTCCAAGTATTGCCATGAACCTTTTACAAACGGGCAACTTGAAACTCGCTGAAGTGAAACAGCTCACTAAGGTCATAGCACTGTAAACATTTAAGATGTGAACCCAGTGTCTTTCTTTTCAAAGCTCTTTTCAAGCATCATATTGCATACTTTGACTTTTTATATAATTTTAATTACTGTATTTTCTTATTCTACATTGCCTCAGGTTATAAGAAACCCCTCAATTTAATGGAAAACTTTTATAGAAAAAGAAACACCACTTAAAAACACAAACTGCTTATAAACACTCTAATTTCAGAAGTGTCATCTAGTTTCAGAAGTGTCAAAAACTGAACACATTAAGATGGAAGTAATACGGCACGACACACTTCTACTACACTCTCAGACACAATCTATGATTTCTAATCGGTCTTGGTAAATATTCTGTTAGAAAATCAAGAAGAGAATGCTCAAATATATTTGATTTCATAACTCAATTAATCCCATTAACTATTAGAGCTCATTCTTTCAATTTTCTTTAGATTTCAAAGTTATCTTGACGTCTGTCTCAGTTGTAAGAAAAAGGATATTTTTAAACTACAATTTGCAGGTTAGAAACAAAAATTTTTAGCAGATAAGTAATTTTGCAAAATGATGAAATGATTAAACTAAATGATTAATAAATTAGATGGACCAGATTAACAATATTACAGCTAGAATATATGAAATCTTATTGTTTTGTGAAATTAGGATTTAAGCTTTTCCTATCACTTAAGTGTTACTTTCTCAGCTGTGAGAATGGACTAGTTTATTTTAACTAGGACCATCTCTTTACAATGAACATCTCTCTCATACACACAGTGTATATAAATAATGGGACGACGACCTTACATAATTAATGTATTTCACATTCTTTCTGACTTTTACAACATTATGATCTATGAAACACTGGTGTTATGGATTGAATTGTGTCCCCCAAAAATATGTGTTGTAAATTCTAACCTCTGCCTGTGATTATAATCCCATTTGTAAATAGGTTGTGTTTGTTATGCTAATGAGGCAGGATTAGAGTATGTGAGAATGAGGATTAAAAAAAAAATGAGGATTAGGTCATGTTTATTAAGTTAATAAGGCAGGATTAGGGTATATATTGAGTCAATCTCTTTTGAGATATACAAAAGATTAAACAAGCAAGCAAGAGAGGCAGAGATGGGGGGAGATGCCAAGTCACATGAAGACTGCCCAGAAGCAGAAGTTCAGAAAAGACAAGGCCCTTCCTCCAGACCCAACTGAGAAAGAAAGCCTAACCCTTCCCCTGAATTTAGCACCCTGAATTCAGACTTCTAGCCTCCTAAAATGTGAGAAAATAAATTCCTGTTCGTTAAAGCCACCCACTTGTGGTATTGCTGTTATAGCAGCACTAGATAACCAAGACAGTTGGTATAATACATAACCTGATTTTAATATTTCAAATACTGAGTAAACAAGGTAAAAATATCCTTAATAATGTTTTAAAATATCCTTCAGCTTAACTTTTAGACTTTTAGTAGGACAGTAATTTTTTACTTCAAAATAATAAAAAAATAAAAACACCATGATTTTAAAACTAAAGCTCAATAAGAAGTTAGCGACTTTTGAAAGGCATTTCTATGTATGGCTCTCTATTGTACTTTGATCAATTACCTCAGCGATGATTTAGTTTCTCATCACATATGGTATTCCACAGCATGCCATGTAAACACATCAGGCCCACATGCCACCTAACTCAGAAAATGGCTTGGTTTATTAAGTGCATAGTAAGTATAACTTAGAAAATGACTTAAAGTTTCAATTTTGCAAATTATTAATATAGAAAACATTTGTGACTATTTTTAAAGGTTCTGGCCATTTTTCTTTCTCTGTGAATGGTATCTGAATATATATATGTGTTTCATAAACATCGACAAACTTTATCTGGAAGGAAGAAACCATATTTTCAAATAGGTTCTTAAGGAATAGCTGACCACAACTTATTGAAGTATACCAATGTGCTTAATGTCTTTTACTGGTCCCAGAAAAACCACCTTAGGTTATAGAATTAAACAGATTAGAGATTAATGAATTACATTCTGATGCCAATTCTATTTCAAAGTATAGTAAACAATAAGTGTTTTGCTGAAAATAATTTGATAAAAATAAAACCATAAACCTATCAGTAAATAAACTCTTAGAGCAGGCAATAATGACAAATAATAAATTAAGCTCAGTAAAGAAAAGTTCAGTTTAAAAAACGTAATTTTCTTTAAAGAAAAAAAAAGGTATAATACCAACTATAATTAGTGGAATTGTTAATGGCTATTTTCATTGAATCCACAAATTATCGTTACTAGTCTCAAAGCACAGAATTCAACTAGAAATTAAGGGTGTAAAAGATATTTATACAAACAATCTGTCAGGAAAAATGTTACAGCAACTGGTAACAGCCTGAATTTAACGAAGGACAAGGTAGAAGATGAACTGGAAATTTGTGACTGTATCCCCTATACTAGCAAAGAGGAAATCTAAAGTTTAGATTTTAAACTATAGCCATCATCAAGGTTAACCATATCACAGTTTTAATTCTTAGACTTTTAGTAGGTCTACAATCCACCACTGATTTGTTCTATGGGATTCTGATAAGATACACTATTAACAGTTTTTCTCCAGACTTTTACATACCAATGCCAGTAAAAAGGCAAATCAAAACACAGTAAAGCTTATAAAGCACAATGTTGTAATATCGAATACTCGTCATACAAATGCTAGAAGAGTACTGAATTAAGACAGTTAAGTGGTGTAAGTTTCACCTGAAAATGACTTACCAGTCAACCATGCTAAATTCTCAAACTTAAAATTCAACCTAATGTCAGATA
Organism: Loxodonta africana; assembly: GCF_030014295.1. Lineage (NCBI taxonomy): Eukaryota > Metazoa > Chordata > Mammalia > Proboscidea > Elephantidae > Loxodonta > Loxodonta africana. The sequence goes on along the minus strand of NC_087349.1, from coordinate 71,485,745 downwards.
AAATCCCAGAGGTCAAATGAATATTTAAAATATTAAAAGCCTTTTTTTATGGGTCAGTTATATGCTTCAAATTTAAAAGAACTTTAAAGGATAATTCATTTTAAATTTATATTTTCATAAATCTTCGTAATACATAAAATTCAGACATTCAATTTCCAGTATTACCAGATTCAATTAAACGTGCTTGTTTAATGTATTGTGGCAAGATACTCCTTGGGGAGATTGTTCTATTCAGTTCTTAAAGAAGCACAATTCTCAGTGACTGTTTTACTTGAAAATAAATATTTATATATGTTGTTCTGACACCAGTTTATCAGGAGAATTCTATTTGTAGCATTTGAACAGCTCACTGCAGAAATACCACTTGCCTCAGCTGTTCTGCCATGCATTTGTAGTTCCAGAAAATCTTTTATAAGGGATTTGGATGAGAATCCTATACATATGAATTCACAACTTATTACTGCCCAAAAGGGTGGTACAGTCACCCCTCGATATCCAAGGTGCATTGGTTCTAGGACCCCCCTCGGATACCAAAATCCTCACATGCTCAAGGTCCTTATGTAAAAAACCTACACACATTCTCCTGTATACTTTAAATCATTTCTAGATTACTTATAATACCTAACACAGTGTAAAAGTTATATAAATAGTTGTTATACAGTACTGCAACAAATGAAGACACAAGGCAAACAATTCTCAAACATCAAGCGCTGAAGAGAGGCTGAAGATCTGTGAAATGGCAGGACGCTACAGTAGGGTATGCCGACACATCATTCATGTGGATTCAGCACATGCCAAATTCAAGTTTTGCTTTTTGGAACTTTTTTATTTTTTTTCCCAAATATGTTTGATTTTCGGGCAGTTGAATCCACAGATACAGAACCCATGGATAAGGAGGGCTGACTGTATACCACAAAGATCAGATAAGAATGAACCAAATGGAGGTCTCCAAGCTAATATAACTCAACTTGTAGTAATCAGATAATGACCTGTCATGTATACTCTATGGCTTTTCACAAAACAGAGCTTTAACAAGAATGAAAATCTAGACTAGTAACTGACACATTCAGAGTAAAATATAAAATGTATATTTAAAGCCTCAGTAGTATCTGTGAATATATGAATTGTAGGAAGCAGTTTTAATAGAAATATTTATATATGTTCATGTCAAGATAAATTATCCTCATTTTGGGTGTTTCAACAACAAAAATTGTTGAGCTCTATATCAACTATACCCTTAAAAAGGCTGAGTAATGAACTACAGACTATTTAAAAACAACTATAAACAACATGAAGTCTACTTTATATCTTATATGTAAGTATACAATCTAGTCTTAAAATGTCATTTTGTTGAAATTTTACTTGGATTGTAAAGTTGGCCCTCCATATCCACAGGTTCCACATCTGCGGGTTCCACAAAGTGTGAATAGAAAATATTCGGAAAAAAAAAAGAAAGTTCCAAAAAGCAAAATGTGAATTTGCTGTGTGCCAACCACTACGTTGAATCCATATGAATGAAACAATGTTTAGGCGTACCCTGCCGTAGCCTCCTGCCATTTCACAGATCCTCAGTCTCCCTCCAGCACTTGTTTGAAAATTGTTCCACCTCATGTCTCGTTCATTTGCTACTTGTGTGGACCCTTTGTTTCTGTGAAAAAAATGGCTCCTAAAAAGCAATTAAGTGGTCAAGGCAATCCCTCAAAGGCTAAGTGTGAGGGTGTTGAGGAAAGCAAGGGGAATGAATTTAAGGCTTGTAACGGATGGCTGGAAACCCTGGTGGCGTAGTGGTTAAGAGCTATGGCCGCTAACCAAAAGGTCGGCAGTTCAAATCCACCAGGCGTTCCTTGGAAACTCTATGGGGCAGGTCTACTCTGTCCTACAGGGTCGCTATGAGTCGGAATCGACTCGACGGCAGTGGGTTTAGTTTTTTTGGTAAGGGATGGCTGTCTAACTATATGAAGTGCTACAGCCTCAAGAACTTCAAGACCACAGGAGAATAGGCATCAGCTGATGCTGAGGCAGCAACAGTGTTCCCAGAAGAGCTCAAGAAACTCACAGAAGAGAATGACTACCTTCCAGAGCAAGTCTTTAGTTGTGATAAAACAACTATTTATGTAGCATTTACACTGTATTAGGTATTACAAGTAATCTAAAGATAACTTAAAGTACATAGGAGGATGTGTGCAGGTTATACGCAAATACTATGCCATTTTATATAAGGGACTTGAGTTTCTGTGGATTTTGGAAACCATAGGGCTCCTGGAACCAAGCCCCTACAGATACCAAGGGACAAGTGTATACCGTGTACATTTGTTTTAAAATTCTAAAAAGTTAATTTTTTAGCTTCAAAAGTTTGTTCATAATTGAAGATTTGTAAAATAGCTGTAACAGTGGTTTTAATTCTGACTTCTCATTAGACTCTCCTGTGTAGCTTGTAAAAAATACAGATGCCTACCCCATCCCCTTCCCATCCCATTCCTGAACAATTCAGTCAAAAAATCATCAGGTAGTAAGCAAAGTAGGTGTCTATGTGAGATGGGGGTGGATAGTTACATATGAGAGGATTAATCAAAAAAGCTACATATTAAGGATAATGACAGCCAGGTTTCTGTCACAGAAGAGAGTTACAAATATGGAAAGCAAGAAAACTACAATTTTTTAAAATATATATAAAGACAAAGAAATATAGATGCAAATGTAAGTAGGTATGAATGAATATACATACATCTAATCCTTGGCTCTGTCTACCGAGAAAACCTAGGAGCAATGACATCTCAGTAAAAATGAGCACACTTAGCACTTAGCTGTTGGTTTCTAAATACCATTCTCCACAAAAAAGGAACCAGAATTCCTTGAAGAAATGGCTAATTTCAGGAGTGTGGGAAAGGAAAGTACGAATTGAGCCTAGAACATCTTCAGTAAGGAAGTACTCAAAGAATGGTGGAATCATGCCAAAAACACACAGAAGTAGGCTTGAAGGGCTCCCATTAGCCATATCTGGGACAATATGAACATAAGACTAAATACTGTAATAACCATATAATTCATTAAATAAAACACAAAATGAAAATTTGGTGATAAATAGGGTATTTACATAGTCTCAAGGCTCTTTCCTACAAATTATTCATTAATTAGAGAGGGAAGAAAATGGAGAAGACTAGTAGACAACACTTTAGTCAAGTGATTTAAGTTAACGTCACCATCCATGGTTAAATAAAAATCATGTGCCACCTGATTGAGTGTCTTAAGAAGAACAGTCTCATGTCTTATTCTTTTTGAAGATGCATCAAATAAATCTAACCATGAGAAAACATCAGAACAATGCAACATGAGGGACATTCTACAAGATAACTGGCCTGTAGTTGGAATCGACTCGACGGCACTGTTTTTTTTTAATCTTCAAAAAGGTCAAGGTCATGAAAATCAAGGAAAGGCTGAGAAACTGGCCAGATTAAAGACTAAAGAAACATGAAAACTAAATGCAATGTGTGACTCTATGCTGGATACTTACAAAAGACATTATTGGGACAAATAGCAACGCTTGAACGAGGTCTGGTGATTAGATGGTAGTAACACACCAATCTTAATTTTCTGAATTTGTTGGTTATATTCTGGATATGTAGGAAGATAAAAAATGGATTTAAAGCAAAGGTGTGATACCTATTCTTTCAGAAAGATTACGTTGGTAGCAGTATAGAACTGTCATCTCCAAATATTTTTGATGACATACCCTAAGAGTGAAAAACATTTTACGCATGTAACCCAACATAAATATGCATGTGTGAAGTTATATTCCAGTTCTGTAATGCTAATAAATTATTTACGTTATAAATACACCCAGAAATGAAAATTAAAATGGGACAATACAGAAAATTAAGTTGATTTAGCAGATCATCTTGTGTGCATCCTTTGAGGTGCAAACACCTCATTTTAGAGACTTCTAGCGAAGTGAGAAGATGAGTCTGGCAGACTTACTTAGACAACTTCTATAATAGAAGGAGCTGTAAAAGTATGTTGAGAAAAAGTACAGCACTAAGAGAAGCCCTGGTAGCACAGTGGATAAGTACTTGGCTGCTAATCAAAAGGTTGGGGGTTCAAACTCACCAGCGGCTCTGTGGGAGAAAGATGTGGCAGTCTGCTGCTGTAAAGATTACAGCTTTAGAAGCCCTATGGGACAGTTCTACTCTGTTCTATACAGTCACTTTGAGTCAGAACTGACTCAATGGCAATGATTTGGAGCCCTGGTGGAGCAGAGGCTTCAACCTTAGCTGCTAACAAAAAGGTAGGCAGTCCAAATCCACCAGCTGCTCCTTGGAAACCCTATGGGGCAGTTCTATTCTGTCCTATAGGGTTACTATGAGTTAGAATCAACTCAAGGGCAACGGGTTTGGGCTTTTTTGTTTTTTTAATCAATCCAGTAGCAGTAAAGAAAAGGAACAAAGAGCAGACTAGAGAAATATTTAAGAAAGAAAAGTTACAGGACTCAAGAACTGCCTGCTATATGAGACAAGGATGGAAAGGCTTGAGGATGACTCCAGATATTTGACTTGGGTAAATGGATGGAAGTAAAGATGAAGGAAAGATAAGAGATGGGGGAGGTGAAGCAGGAAGCATAAAACACAATGTTCTTCCAGGCATATAGCATTCATTAGCAATAGAATCTTCATAACACAGTAACAAGCAGAAAGAAAAAAAAAACCTAATGCATGGTGATAAGGAATAATGAACTCACTTGATCAAATATAAGCATAGTGTACCATCTGTATGGCAGCTACCTTAGTCAAATGTCTTTGAAGCATAGCCTATGGAAAAAGACATGCTGTGTATGTAGTGCTTCCATGTGTGTATATTTGTGTGTCTCTGTGTGTGCATACACATACACACACACATATACACACACACACATATGCATATATCTGTGTCCATGTAGTTGGCCATTTTTCATGAAACCTAAAGTGACTATCAGGTTTATGAAGGGCTGATGAAGCAGAGAAACAGTCTTAAGCCACACTTCATGGATTTGGGTAGAATTAAAAAGTTATTCTACTTTTAGGTAAAATATTATTAAATTAATATCACTAAAACTATCTACTTAGGAGTACTTCAGTGTTAGTGTGCTAAAACTAAAAATTATGGAAATGGATATAATCAATCTTGTTGAAATTTTGTGGAATTTCTATAAAAGTAATAGGCAGATTACTGACTGAGAAGATTTTTGTTTTCATGGTGCCCACAGCAGAGACCCTGTTACTTGAAAGATAAGGTAACATGGAAATAAATTATGCAGCCAAGAATATATATGGCAATATTTTAGAGTTCCCTTGGTACACAGAATTTGGACAAAACGCTAACACCTAAACAATGTTCAAAGTATAATGCATTTTCATGATAATGCTCAACTATGTATTTTACCTCCTACTAGCTAAAATTTTAAGCAAAGAAATAATAATTTCTTATACAGGAGTCAATTTTTTATAATAAAAATGAAGAATTGCTGAACTTACCATTTCTGACTACCACAGAGAAAGTGAGTTAAATATATATTTTATGGCTATAACAATAATTTTACATTCACGTCCCCCTCACTTAAACTTATTGGCAATTTATTTACATCCTTCCTTTCTCATGGTAATAACTACTTCTGTCTTAGCTTTTCACATTATTAAGATACATGAACATGACAAATATCTAACAAATAACTTTCCATCAAAGTAAATGGAGGAAAATAAAGGATAAGCAAATTCTGTGTTTCTTTTAGGCTATAAGATCACACTAATTTTCTTAACTTGGATGGTAGTAATATATTGCTTTCTGGATTTAAAAGCTTCTTAGCAATTCAATGAATCATACAGCATGGCATTATCTATCAATGCTTTCTTCTTAGGCCTCTCTACTAGCAAACATCTTTCAGGAGAATATGTGAACAGAAATTTACCATTTGCTAGTCACGAATGGAAGTCTTCAAAAGTAAGCAAAAGAAGATTGATGCAACATAAATATTCAAGGGCATGAATTAGGTCTTCTAAATTTCAGATTAAGTATTACATTAAATTTAATTTTTAACTGGAAAAAAATACAAATATATAATAGTCGTGTCGGTAAAATGAAAGTACAATCCCAGTTCACTGCTGTAAATCCTTACAATATATTCTTAAAACAAATTGCTGTAACATTCCAAAATTTAGGCACCATATTTGGATGAAATTGGTTGTTTATATCTGGTATTCAATGCTGCCTTCCTAGTGAATTTTTATTCACAGTCCAAAAACCCATTCTCTTATACAGGGAAAACAAAAAACCTCACTCTTTCAATGGCTAGAAGCACCTGAAGCACGTATAAAATGTATGATATACTCCCAAAAAATGTGAAATAAGATCCCTTGCATCTTCAGTAATTGTTAACTCAATTATAATATAAATTAACAGAGCTTTTCTTTGTATTTAATGTAACGCTACATACCTAAACCCTGGCGGCGTGGTGGGTAAGTGCTACAGCTGCTAACCAATGGGTTGGCAGTTCAAATCCACCAGGCGCTCCTTGGAAATTCTATGGGGCAGTTCTACTCTGTTCTATAGGGTCACTATGAGTCCAAATCGACTCGATGGCACTGGGGTTGGGTATACGTATAGTAGTATAAAACATTTCAAAAGAACATATGATAAAATGCATATTTATGAAAGACAGTAAACCCTGTTTGAAAAATTGCTTTTCTAATTAGCTTGTTGGGGATAAGTAGGAACCCCAAACAAATACTGACATAGAAAACCTACATACACTGCAAAGAGTCACATAAAACAACTATCTAAAACTTCTAATAATATAAAGCATTTTCTCTGACCATGACACCTTAAAAGTAGAAACCAATAACAGGAATAGCAAGGAAAAAAAAATCAAATACATGGAAACTGAATAACACCTTACTTAAAAACCATGGGGTAGTAGAAGAAATCAAAGGTAGAATAAAAAATTCCTAAAATCTAATGAGAATGAAAACACATCTTACCAAAACCTTTGGGACACAGCAAAAGCAATGCTTAGAGATCCATTTATAACAATAAAAGCACACATCAAAAGAGAATAAAGGGCCAAAATCAAAACATTAACCCTACAACTCAAACAAATAGAAAAACAACAGCAAAAGAACCAGACAATCACCAGAAGAAAGGAAATAATAAAGGTTAGAGCAAAAATTAATAAAACAGAAAAACATTAGAAAGAACCAACAACACCAGAAGTTGGTTTTTTGAAAAGATTTTTAAAAAACTGACAAACCATTGGCCAAATTGACAAAAGAAAAGCAGGAGAGGAACCAAATACCCAAGTAAGAAATGAGATGGGGGAACATCACAAAAAAACCATCTGAAATAAAAAGGATCATAACAAAATACTATAAAATTGCACAACAAATTTGTAAACCTAGAGGAAATTGACAAATTTCTAGAAATATAGTACCTACCAAAACTAACACAAACTGAGGTAGAAAAAGTAAACACAGCCATAACAAAAGAAGAACTCAAAGAGGAATTAAAAAAGAAAAAAACCCAACCAAAAAAAGCCATGGCCCAGATGGCTTCACTGGAGAATTCTACCAAACATTCAGAGAAGTGCTCGTGTCAGTACTATTCAAACTATTTCAGAGCATACCAAAGGAAGAAATACTCCCTATTTCATTCGATGAGGCCAACATAACCAGGCAAAGATACCAAAAAAAAAAAAAAAAGAAAGAAAATTACACACCAATATCTCTCATAAATATAGACGCAAAAATTCTCAACAAAATTCTAGTCAATAGAATTCAACAGCACATCAAAACAATAATATACCACAACCAAGGTGGATTCATACCAGGTATGCAAGGATGGTTCAATATTAGAAAATCAATCAATGTAATCTACTACATACATAAAACAAAAGAATCACATGATCATCTCAATCGAAGTAGAAAGGGCATTTGATAAAGTCCAATACCCATTCCTGAATAAGAAAAGGCACTTACACAAAACCAACAGCCAACATTATTCTCAACAGAGAGAGACTGAAAGCATTCCCTTAAGAATGGAAACCAGACAGGGATGTCCTTTATCACCACTCCTATTTAATATCATATTGGAAATCCTAGCTAGACCAATAAGGCAAGAAAAAGAAATAAAGGGCATCGAAATTGGTAAGGAAGGAGTAAAACTATCCCTATTCGCAGATGATATGATCTTATACTTAGAAAATACCAGATTCCTCAAAAAAGATACTGGAACTAATAGAAACATTCAGCAAAGTAGCAGGATACAAGATCAACATAAAAAAAATCAGTTGGATTCCTCTACACCAACAAAAAGAACATAGAAATCAGGGAACAATACCATTTACAATAGCCCCCAAAAGATAAAACAGTCAGGGATAAATCTAACCAAGGATGTAAAAGACCTATATAAAGAAAAATGCAAAATACTACTGCAGGAAACCAAAACAGACCTACATGAATGGAAAAAAAAAAAAAAAACTATATTCATGAAAAGGAAGGCTTAACATTGTGAAAATGTCAATACTACCTAAAGCAATCTACAGATACAATGCAATCCTGATCCAAATTCCAACAGCATGCTTTAACAAGATGAAAAAATTAATCATTAACCCTGTATGGAAAGGAAAGAGGCCCTGGATAAGTAAGCATTATTGAAGAAGAACAAAACAAGGGGCCTCACACTACCAGATCCTAGAACCTACTATACTACCACAGTAATTACAACAACCTGGTGCTGGTACAACAGCAGACACATAGACCAATGAAACACAATGGAGAACCCAGATGTAAATCCACCCACCTAACAGTCAGCTGATCTTTGACAAAGAGCCAAAGTCCATTAAACGGTGAAAAGACAGCCTATTTAACAAATGGTGCTAGCAAAACTGGATGTCCATTTGTAAAAAAATGAAACAGTACCCATACCTCACATCGTACACAAAAATTAACTCAAAATGGATTAAAAAAAAAAAAAAAAACCTAACTATAAAATCTAGAACTATAAAGATAATGAAAGAAAAAGTAAGAAAACTTCTAGGGGCCCTAATATATGGCGTATACAGAATACCAAACATAAGTAAAAAATGCACACACCAGAAAATAAACTAGATAAATGGGACTTCCTAAAAATGAAATACTTATGCTCATCAAAAAACTTCTCCAAAAAAGTTAAATGAGAACTACAGACTGGGAAAAAAATTTTGACTAGGACACATCCAACAAGGGTCTAATCTCTAAAATCTGTAGAAAACTTCAATACCTCAACAACAAAGAGACAATCCAATTAAAAAATGGACAAAGGATTTGAACAGACAGTATACCAAAGAAGACATTTAGACGGCTAACAAACACATGAAGAAATGTCTGCAATCATTAGCCACTAGAGAGATGCCAATCAAAACTACAATGAGATACTATCTCACTCCGACATTGCTGGCGCTTATCAAAAAACCAGAAAATAAAAAATGTTGGAGAGGTATAAGACGGGAACTCTTCTACACTGCTGGTGAGAATGTAAAATCGTACAACCAGTTTCAAAAATGGTATGGTGCTTCCTCAAAAAGCTAGAAATAGGAATACCATATGACCCTGCAATCCCACTCCTAGGTATATACCCCAAAGAAGTAAGAGCTGTGACATGAGTAGACATATGCACACCCACGTTCACTGCAGCATTACTCACAATAGCAAAAAGACAGATCAATAGAGTAATAGATCAACAAACTGTGGCCCATGCATACAAAAGAATACTACCCAATGATAAAGAAAAATTATGAATCTGCAAAACATCTCACAACATGGATGAATTTGAAGGACATTATGCGGAGTGAAATAAGTCAATCATAAAAGGACAAATATTGTATGAGACCACTATGATAAAGAAGCAAGTAAAGGTTTACACATGGGGGGAAAAAACTTTCTTTGATGGTTACCAGGGATGAGGGGAGGGAGGGAAACTATCAAATAGGTAGAAGACACATGTCAATTTTGGTGAAAGGAAAGGCAATACACAATAAAGGGGAAGTCAGCAAAACATGACCAAGGCATGAGAGGAACACAAAAACAAAGGGCAACAAAGGTAATTACTATTGCATAGACAATCCTGCAACAAGTATTAACAAACACTAATTTACCAATGGGATACACTGCTAGATAGATACTCCAAGAGGTGTAGAGGGTATAAGGGAACACACTTATCTGCAGATATAGGTTTGGTGGTGGATATTTCCACACACATAACTGTAAGTGCTGTGTATATATTAACATAGACAATAGAGCACACAAGAACCACAGTCAGGGCAGCTTCTTAGATATAACCAAACACCTTGTAGGATGAAGTTCCTATGCTGGAAGGCAAAGGGTCATCTATGTCAATCGGCACAACATAGTTCATAAAGACAAAGTTCTGCATCCTACTTTGGTGAGTAGCGTCTGGGGTGTTAAAAGCTTACAAGCGGCCATCTAAGACACAACAATTGGTCTCTTACAGTCCAGAGCAAAAAAGAAAACCAAAGACCCAAGGGAGCAATTAAACGAAAAGCCTAGCTGACCACATGAACCCCAGCCTACATGACCCTGAAACCGGAAGAACTAGATGGTGCCTGGCTACCATGACCTACCACTTTGCCTGGGATCACAACAGAGGGTCCTGAACAAAGTGGGAAAAAAATTGCAGAGCAGAAAACCAAATCCACAAAAAAGATGAGACTAACTGGTCTGATAGAGACTGGGGAAACCCAAGGGACTATGGTCCTAAGAGACCCTTCTAAACTAGAACTGAAGCCAACACTGGAGACCATCCTTCAGTCAAACCATATGCAGGCCCATAAAATATAGAACACCCAAGAGGAACCACGTGTTCCTTGGAACAATCTATTATATGAGATCAAAAGGGCAATATGTGCCTAAAAGCAAAGATGTGACGGCAGAAAGGGGTAACAATTCAGGATGAAAGGAAACAGGGAATCTAGAACAGAAATGGAGGGAAGGCAGACACATTATGGGAAACGGAACCAATGTTCACGGAACACTTTGTGTACAAACTATTGGATGGGAAACGAATTTGCTCTGTAAACTTTCACTTAATATACAATAATTTTTTTAAATTATTTTTTTCAATCAAATATAATTTCTTGAATACATTTTTAATTATGCAATAAAACTTTCTGATATTAAATATGCTCCCTCATAAATCTGGATCTTTATAAAATGACTGAAAAATAGTTCTTACTATTGTGTAGTTTATATGTTTGGGCAAAAATGTTTGATTATTAAATGATACATATAGCATAATCTATTTAAAAATTATTATACACAACTAAAATTTTAAATAAATCCTAGGTATATAAAAAAATTTTAAATACTTTATTTAAAATCAATTTCTCAATAAATAAACTTTTGCAGAAAGCCTCTTTAGTAAGCTGGAGCAAATCATTTTAATTATTGGTAAGAAAAACACTTTAGATTTCACAATATGACAGGAATTCAGTATCAATTTTAATTCACTCTAGGATGAACAAATGCATTTAAGTGGCATTGAGGAAAGATGACTTGATGTTCACACTACAAGAGATAGTTAATTTCCATTGTCTCTTTAAGGGAGAAAAAATTTCTGAACCCAGAGCTCATCAGAATTTTTTAGCTATGTTTACTATTTCTACCAAATGAGTCAAAGCCTCAGGAATCCAGCTATTTACTCACACGCTCCACACAAACATACAATCATGTTAAACTGTAGATTACCGCGGTTTAAGATTAGAATGTTGATATTCAAAAGAAGTAATTTCAACAGCTTATTTTTTAGAATAAACGATAAAACAACTTCATTATAAATTTCTTCCTTTCTATTTGGCTAAAATAGGTATCAGAAATAAGATTTAGGATATGAAAACCAGTTTTATTAAAAAACCAAGCCAAAACCAAACCAGTTGCTGCTGAGTCGACTCCAACTCATAGCAATCCCATGTGTATCAGAATAGAGCTATGCTCTATAGGTTTTCAATAGCTGATTTTCAGAAGTAGATTGCCAGGTCTTTCTTCCAAGGCACCCCGGGTAGACTCAAACCTTCAACCTTTTGATTAGCAATCGAGTGCATTAACCATTTGTACCACCCAGGGACTCTCTTTATTAAAGAACAGACTTTACAAAACATTCAGATATACTTATAATATTTTAAGATGGATTATCGACAAATAAAAATTGGATTTTATTGGTTATTCTGTTGAGATACACACACACACACACACATAAGTCATAAGAATCAGGGCAGAATTTCCCTGCGATTGCCTAGGTATCGTAAATGGCAAAGGGTGACTTTTTTTTTTTTGGCTATCAAGGGCACTATTTAATATGCTACAGTAACATAGAGAATACATAAAACCACCAAACATTCCATAGAAGAAATTTATATAATTTAGGAGGAAATTTTTTTTTTAATACAAAGGCAATAAAATCACCACAGCAATATAATTTTTAAGTACACTAGATTAAAATGTTGGTCCCTCATATTTCAATTCTCTTTAAATTTAGGAAGCTGATGGTGTGGTATGGAAAAACGATCAAAACTAAGGGAAACAACCCTTTTCCTTACAGCCTTTTTTCTTCTTACCTTGGAAGACGAAGAATCACACTCCTGACATATCCATCCATAGCCTGTTTGTTTAGGAGACTTTTTCAAAGGAGGATCCAAACAGCCAAAATGGTAGCAGAGTCTGCATTCATCACACCTGCAGAGTAAACAGATTTATACAATATCTAAATAGTGCAAAAACTGTATTTTTAGAAGATATAGAGGCAAACTACTCTACACTTCAATTTTAATACTGTAAATGCTATTCTTGTCTCACAAGATTATTAATGTTTCTGACAAAGGCAACTTAAACCTGGAATAAATATTTAAGGAAAAATGAAATACAACAATAAAAATGACAAAAATAGAAATATTCAGAACACTTTGATAGTAGAAATGTTACAAGAGCATATGAATGAATATATGTTGTACAGTCATATGTACAAAAGACTAACACAACCTCAACAATTTCAAATCTGAAGTTAAAGAATTAATCATTTACCCATGAGACAGTTTAAAAACAGATTTAATAACACTTTACAATACTAAATACATACAATTCAAGATTATGAATTCAATTCAATACATTATGAAGGTGTTCTGAATTTTAGAACTCTAAGAAATTCTACTAGGCTACACTAAACTGGAATTAGTGACTTATAATTTATACCTCATCACTTTCTCCAAGTTAGAGGAGATCATAAATGAACTTTATAATGTTTACACCATGCTAACACAATCTATAGCAAATAAAAACAATTTTTTTTATTAAATCACAGAGCACTTAATTATACAAAAGAGGTAAGAAACCTCTTTAAGAATTTGATATTACTCTTTCAAAATTTGCCTGTCACTTTCAATGCATTTGGTTTTTCAAAGTTATCTCCTACTACATTTTAAAGCTTATTAACATTTCTTTTGAAAGTGTCTTGGCCACCTATGATGTACAAAATCTAAAAAAACTATCATACCTATTCTTCGTTTCAGACAATCTCATCCTGCTGACAATGAAGAAAGATCTGAATTATTACAGTGTTTTGTAAACAGAATGTTGCATCAGTTGGAAAAGCAAGACCAAAATTTAACAACAAATAAGATGTATACATCTTATAGAAGTGGTTATCTTCTTCACTTGTTTGTGTAATCTTTGTAATTTTTTATTTATTAAAAAAAACTTCCTCCAAACCAACTGTCAGATTTATTTATCATTATTCTTACTGATTTAAAACTTCACAAATCAAGACACCCACAACTAAGAAACTAGAAGGAAAAACTTATAGAAGACAAATTATTTGAATAAAGTGCAAAATTACTATTAAATACACTTTGTTAGAAAAAAGGGAAAGGAGCTCTTATTACAAAAACAGAAAAGAAAAACAATTGACTTTAAAATGCCCATCACAACAAAGAAGACTATGCTCGACATTTACAGTAAACACTTCATATCATCCTACAATTACTCATCTCCCAAAGACCCATTTTGGAAATTAAGAGTTTCAGAAAGGCTAAGCAAATTAGCTAAGTTATTCAGGTATAATACATTTAAAACACAATTATATGTCACAAACGTATGCATTTTTTCTCTATAATTTTTTACTTTATGAACCAAATAAGCTTATGTACTTTTCTTCCTCAAAAATCTTCTTTTAGGCTCAAGATAACCAAAATTTCCACAAATATTAGCCTTATATGGGCTTCAAAAATTTTTACTATGATAATTCTAGTTATAGAAACAGATAAAATTAAACAGGAGCAACATACTTTACTCAATATGTCAATATTATAAATATATCATCCAAAGTATATATTCAAAAACAGTTAAAATGTTCAAAAACCTGTTTTTCTGGAATTAAGAAAAACTGATGAGAAATATACACCTCACCTGAAATGTAACACAGACTAATGATAAGCCTACTCAATTTTATGACTTCTTTCTCAATACAATTTATTTACCTTCCAATAGCTAAAATTTCAGTTACATTTATATATAGTTATAGGAACCCTCAGACTGTAAGTGTTTCTGAGTTGAGAAGGTTACGATTTCTAGATAGTTATGGCATACTCCTTTAAACATGAAAACTAGTCTATCAATCATCTTTGGTAGGAAATTGAAAAGGAATCACATCATCTGCTTCATCATGAAAATATATAAAATATAATTCACTTCACCTTGCCACCTCAGAGTTATAGTAAATAACAGATACCACAACATGTCCAACAGCGTGCCAATATGCTGTACCTATAGTGAGTACTGTCAGTCGGTTAATCTGTTTGAATCTGTTCAACTTCTACAGGTTTTCAGGGTCCTCACTTGCTTGATACTATCAGCCATTGCTTCCTGATACTGTCAGTTTTTCTAAGCATTTTTCCCCAACAGTAAGTTGTTGTGGATTTAGAAACCAACATACTAAACTTAATACTATGCAAACTGACAGTAAAAAATCATGAGAACTTCTACTAAGTATACAGATACAATTTTGGCTGTTAACTAGTCTTTTTTGCTAAACTTCAAGTTTTGGGGCCAATTAATCTGAGTTCTTGATAAGTGAGGAGTTACAGCATTAGTATTTTCATAGTTCAATAGCAAGTTATAACTAATTACTGAATATGTATTTTATAACTGTGTCATAATCATTTATAAATTATGATTCCTAGTGTGTAACGATGCAAACATCATCATGAATGTAGAGGTGTATCATAATTCATTATTTTTTACCTTCATGTACTTAGGTGATTCTTGTCATATAGATATGAGTTTCCAGCTAATAAATAACAAGTTTGCTACACTGACATAGTTCCTATCTGTTGCAAATTTTAATTAATATAAAAATCAAGATTTTTTTCAGCTCAAGAACCAATGTAAAAGGAAAGAAAAGGTTTTATATGCAAGCTTTGTGAAGAGGTAATGTTGAAACACATGTCATTTTCAAATGACCTAATTCTTAACTAACGATCCCTTCATTAGTGACACCTTCCAGAACGACTTACGCTACATGTGGAACTCTAATGCATTTGTGATGGTTCTAGAGGAAAAGCAGAATTTGTTTGTCAGAATTAGGAGTGATATGGAAGCTCTCCAAAGTTCTAGCTCATTCCTGAGAAAATAAAATCTGCAACTGTTAGACTAAATGGCAAAAAGGTAACACTCATAGGAACTGCCAAAATCCAGGAGAGAAAAGAAAAAGCAGAGAGAGATAACCCAATCTTGATGTCAATAAATATAAGTTCTTTCTACAGATGTCTGAAATTATTTCCATGTGGAAAAAATCTGGTTGTTTCCACATTAGAATACTGAGTTGAAAAATATCATAGCTTATGTGCTGCTAACATATATATATTATACATATGTATACGTTATATATATAAGCAGCCCGTAAACTATGAATTTCAAATGTATATCCTAATTTTATATATATATATATATATAAGCAGAACATAAGCTATGAATTTCATTCATATATATCTCCTAATAATACAAGTGAACTCTAGTGGAATTTGCAAGAATCAACACACCATAGAGATACCAATAACAATCTTAAAAATCAAGTAACAATGTAGATGGTCAAAATAGTGGATAACTTATTTCATGCACACACACACCAGTTCATATCCTTTAGTAATTCTTGTCAGCAAAAAATTCTGGCTATGTCATAAATTTAGAGCATTTCAAAAGCTCAAAAATTAAAAACTTGTATAAATGTCTGCAATCATTCTGCTACCTAAAGCTGAAATGTGAGTTGAAGTAGTTATTGATCAAATTACTGTTCCTATTCTCTACCTTTATTTCTTATATATATTTGGAAACACATCATTGCAGCACATACTATAGTACGTATTAAACTTATCAAAATACTGAATAAAATGCTTAAAATGCCTTTTGCAAAAGCAGTCACTGACCAACAAAAGTATATAGTGCTATAACACAATATACTTTATTAAATAACACAAACGTCTATGTAATAAAAACAGACTTTTTTACTATACATTATTAAATAGAAATGCAATGTCTTAAAATATTAAAGAGAATATAAAACTAACCTTTAAAGAAATGCTATGATTTTTTTTTTAATAAAACACAAACTGGATGATTAAGAATTATCCTTTAAACAACTAAAAAATACTGTACACATTAACACTAAAATTACGATTCTAAAATTGCAATTTCAAGTGAGATAAAATGAATCCCATTTGTAAGATAAAAGGAAACCTAACTGTTTAATTAGATTCTTACTAAGTACGACTTCCTATATATCAGATTCATGAAGGATACAATTGTAAATAACAAAGTAGCTTTATATATGGCCTTTTACACACTGATTTAACAAAATGTGATGACTAAAACACAGCTCTATATGTATTTAAAATACTTACTTAGCATATGATTAAGTATAGCACCCTAGACAAAGAAGAGGAAGAAAACGATTTATGTACATGAGTACTATGATCCATCCAACAAGCAATCAGTCATGTGTTTATCTGATTACTAAAACATGTATACAAGTAAAAAGAAGCAACTGATTTATTTCCTCCTGTAACTAAGAGACAGGATAAAAGTCAGTGTTCCAAAGGGTTCCTTTTACTCTTCCAGTTTATAATTTACAATTTCACTAGAGGAGTACACTAAGTAGCTGTTCTTAAAAAGTTGCCAAAAGACGTAAGTGCACCTCCTATACATATAATTTATAGCCAGATGACAATCTAAACCTCAGGTAAAAGAGAAACATAATATTCATAACAGGAACTTGAAAAGAGATGTACATTTTTTATGATCAAGTTGATCAACGATCATAACTCTTCTTTTTAATGTTGATGAAACAGTATTTTGATGCCTTACAAGTCCACAGAGGAAAATTAAGAACTGATTCTAAAAATACATACTATTACATCTGTTCACACTTGAAAAAACAACTAAATATCAAGAGAATTGAAAAGTTGAATATTCTTCATCATTTTTATGTAAAAATTCTATACCACAAAGATCGAAAGAATTAAGTCTTGAGATTAAAATAAAAATCTAACTAGCAACTCAAACACCTACACAAACCTATTAACCAGTAATGATGAATTCTTCCACTGAACCATGGCCAATTATTTCAATTATACATCTTAACAGATGGAGAAAATGTGGGATAGTAGTCCATGAGTTCAATCATTTTTAAAATAATATATGCTTTCACAAAATTCCACCATCTTACCGTTAGAATAATATTTAATATCAATAAACAATAATTTGATCCTTATATTTTGCAACAGTTTTAGTGCAAACCACTACATGAGCATTTCCTATACAAATTATTAGAATATACTTTTTTTTATCATGTTTTACATGAGGACTTGAACCTGTTTCCATTAATGCCACTACAGACTTCTATCACAGGCAATAGTGAATGAATGGGTAGTAAAAAAAGACAAAAATATGCTCTACCAATGGATTAGTTGGAAAAAATATTTGGATAATTATCCAAATCCTTATTTAATAGACACTTAAAAAACAGGATCAGTTACATTTGCAGCAGCCAGGCTACGAGATTAAAAGTGAAACGAAATGAAAATATAAAACAAGAAACAAAATATTTCATATGCAAATACAGAATAAGGTCAAGTACTTCTTCACAGCATGAGAGATTGATTAGATATTTCCATACCTGAAACACGTCTGCTTTGTCCTTTAACAAATTCATCTCCATCTGCTCATGCCCTTGGAAATTTTTCAGCAGTACAACCTGCTGTGCTCAAGCCCCACATAACTTTGTATTTCTCTGTTCATAATTAACTAATTACACTCTAATCAATAGTGTAGATCCTGATTGTACAATGTAAATCAGATAAATGAGATAATAGCTAGGGGGGTCAATCCCAGTTTATTTACAAAACCCAGCAGGAGAATCCAATTTCATTATATCCTATGTACCTGAGAAGCAGTGACTCTTATCAGCAGGCCTGCAGGAAGTCTTAGAGTGAGCACTGGAGAAAAGGGGCATACATTTTGGTAAAGGAGAAGTATTTGCAAAGCATGCCTATCTCGGAAATATTATAAATCCCAATCCTAATATTATGTAAATTTGTGAAGTGCTGACAGGCTAGTAGGAAAAAAATTCTGCCTTCATATGATGCTATGTGACTCTAAGTTGAGTTTTAATAGTCAAAAACAATTCCAGAAAATAATTAAAAAAAAAAAATAACATAAGTAGCCTACTCTCTTGCTGAGAGTCTCTATGAATTATTTTGGTGAAATATTCAGAAAATATTCCATATGTGAGTCAAGTAAACATTTGGTGAGCTCTGTCAAATTAGTGACTTAATAATGTTTAGAGGTAAGAGTGAATGCATTAAGTATCAGTAGGAGGTAAAAACGGAAATAGGATCATGAGTGTGAATATTCTTATCATTTATTGGTCAGCAATAATTTTTAACATCATAAGTGTAAAAACAAATATTCAAGAAACATATGACTAACAATGATAATGCATAAATATAACTTCTAAACAAGATGGATTAAGGTTAAAGCTAAATTTTGTTTTCATGTTCAATCATAACACTGATTTCAAGTCTGTTTTTTACAAAGGAATTACTGAATTACAGACAAAGGCTATGTTCTTTGAGAGTTCCTTAATTCATCTCAACTAAACATTCAACTAAAACACTGCTGTCCCCATAACAGGTATAAACATTTAACTGAATTTACAAATATAAAGAAACTGTATTTTATGTGTTGTAGAGGAAATTCATTTATCTAGAAACAAATATATCTGAAACTCTGCCCTTCTAAGGAGATTTAAGACACATTCTTGGAAAACACAAGTATTTTTTTAATACTTTATATACTGGGTCGCCATGAGTTGGAATTGGCTCAATGGCAATGGAGTTTTTTTTTTTTTATGGTTCTCAAAGTGGAGTCCCCAGCCAGCAGCATCAGTATCACCTGGTAACTGCTTAGAATGCAAATTTCCAGGCCTTATCTAAGACCCACTGAATCAGAAACTCTGGGGTGGGTGTCGGGGGGAATGGGCAAAAGTAAGGGAATAGGGCAGAAGTCTGTGTTTTAACAACCTTGGTTTGAGAAGCACTGTTATATAATACCATGTCATCCTTCTTGCATTTCAAAGTAATTTAATTTCCTTCCTATTTTATTTTTGTGTTCCTTTTCCTATTGTGTGACAAATAACTATCATTTACCTGACATGCTGTTTTCTTCTTATATATGTCTGTGAAATATGAACTATTTAGAGCATATTTAAGTATAAATTACATCTTCTTTGAAGAGCAATTGGACCAATTATGGACAAAGGTTAATTTATGCTGCTGAAAATAGGAAAGCATTTAGGAGGTTAACTAGGAGAGAGAGTTTTATTCTACACTCATCAAAAGTTTTCCTACTCCAACCACATGCTTTCAGGACTTATCATCTTATAAGGTATGTGGTTTATATTTGTGATGTGTAACAAAGATTCTTAGGTTAGCACCAAAATAGGGAATAGCATAATCACCACTGAAGACTACAAGATGGAGAAGGATAATTAATATTCTAATTGGAACCAAGGTGGAAATGTTTTTGATTAACAACTGATGCCAAAACCAGAAGGCTTAATGATTCTCAAAACACCTAAAATAAAATGACCACTAGTGACTTCTCACCATGTACTAAAGGAGGGTCAGGTCCTAAATCATTACTATACAGAAAATGGTTATCTGGCATTTTTCTTAAAATCAGCCTGATTTCAGCAAGAGTAATAATTACCTACTTTTTCTTAAGCTTATGTAGCGATAAGTAATTACCTACTTTTTCTTAAGCTTATGCAGTGATAATTAGTCCTTTCTTATTCTTCGAAAAAAAAAGTTTACTGTTTTTTCTATAGATTATTAATTTTCCCTCCAAAGTTGTAAGAGATCTTTCAATAAATTAATAACCTCAGTTTATACATAACTTTATACACATCATGTTATTTTATTAACTATATTATCCAAATGTATGGTTCCTTACTATAACTATAGATTACTAGCATACAGCAACTTTATATTTACACTTGTTTTTCATTATCTATAACATTGCCTCCTCTGTTCCTAAAGTTTAAACTAGCTTCAACTGCCAACAAACCTGAAAAGATGTCCAAAACCACATTTATAAATCGGGGAATTCCAAGAAACATGTTGACAATTTACATGTATATGTGCATTTGAATTTCAGTAGAGTCTCTTCTAAATCAGTTCAAGATGGAATGATGGAATATTCAACGTATTTCTCTTGTTGAGTTAAAACTGGATCATTAAAGCTTGAAGATAAAATTTTAATTCTGTAAATCACTGGAAATATACAGATGTTGATGAAGATCTTTCAGCTGGTAGGCTGTATAGTCAATAAACTCTGTATCTCCCTCCTTATTTCATAATTTTGTATTTAAGGTTGAGAAAATGAAATTATAGTGAACACAGCAAGTTCATATTAAAACAATAAAAATGAATAAATTTGAGTATTACTAAAATTTATCTAGAGATCAACACAGATATACTCTTATTCATGGACTTAAAATCTGAAATTTAAAAAAGAATCTCACGCTACAAATATTAGTGCTTTCACACTAGGACTAGTGAGTCAAACCTAGAATGTCACAGCTTCACAAGCCTTTCACTTTTATGTTCACTTTTGCTGAACATTATAAATGGAAATACGTTTAATATATGAGTCTATAGTTGTTTCACAATGCAGCATTTCATATATGAACATATGTATTAAGTTGGATGAAACACAATAGCAGACTAATGGGAAGCATTCTTTTCTTGGTTGTCACTGGTACTGTTCAACAACAAAAGGGAGTAGCATATTGCATTTAAGTCCCACAGGCTTCCATAACTCTTCAGAAAGTCCAAACACTGTATATCATCATATGCCAAAAAAGCAGGGGGAAAAGACATTATTTAATAGGACAATTCTGATGAGACATTTATCCGGTATTTTTCAACAATGCACATATCAAATCTTTCTGATTAGTGCAAAAAAGAGAAAAGTCCATACAGGCAAATTAACTGCCTTCTCAGTCCAAGTAACAAACCAATCAATTATATTCTATCCAAACCTGACAAGCAAAGGAAACTTTTTGCAGTGATAAGCTTATGGAAAGGACAAGATAGCTGTTCTCCTTTACTTTATGGATTCTATTGAGAGTTTTATCCACATTTTTAAAATCACACTTATAAAAGAGGTTTCCGGGATTGCCTCCGAGGATGAGCTGTGGCAGAGTTGGGTCTCATGAAGGGTATCTACACAGTAAAGTGATAAGAAAAGAACATTAACATTTAAAGATCATAGCAGCTCTGCACTGTCTTATGAAACATACTAACAACATTAAAGTAGATTCAAATAACATATGATCTGGTCCAAAGAGATAGATATGCGAAACCAAATGCTATGATCTTGTGTAGGTTCTTGTCAGTTACAATGTTATCGTTTGAAACACTGAGTTGCCTTCTCTTGTATTATTTATTAGCAGTAGTATTAAATCTGTCTTACTAAAACAAAAAGTAATATAAAAACGATGTGGGTCTTGTATTTATACAAGCAAACATGTTTTTGATGAATAAATATTTTGAAAGATACCAGTTTGCTCTTTTTTTCATTAAATATGGCACTTTAACAATGCTTGAGAACGTATGCAACTCAGCTGAAAACAAGCACATCTAATCAGCATATTACAGGGCCGGTTATACTCTATCACAGAGTCTCAAGGAGGAAATTTTCATATGATTTTTATTCCCTGCACCTATACTGCCTTCCTTTTTAAAAGATTATACCAAAAATGTTTGGTTACAATTGTTTAAAGTATATCCAAGCTTATCCACTAAAGTTTAGTGGATTGGGCTACAAACAGGACAGGAAAATACACTCACTGCAATGACCTAACCATTGATTATAAATGATTATAAAAGCATATGCATTTTGGTCAAATTTTCAAAACACACTCACTTGCACTTATTTCTTCAAACTTTCTTCATCGTTTCTTGTATTTATTTCCCTACTGACAAGTATTTATTTGCTACCTTTGTGATATCTTCATTTTCAGAGGAGAAATTTCAGATGCTTAGGTATTATAATACTTTTTTACTTTGATAAACATACAAATTATCATTTCCTTCAGATATTTAGATCTGTGTAGATGTAGGTGAAATTGCCAAGTTGTCACACATCATAGAAAAAGTTTGTTTTTGTATTTAACTATTAGAGTCGTGTTTAATGCTTCTAAGTTCCATTGAGAAAAAGAAAGTGAAAAGTGGCACACAGACAGATAAAGCACTACTGAGAAAAGCTACCATGCCAAACTGAATAATCTCAAATTAAAAAAAAAAAAAGCAAAACAAAATTGTACAATAAGAAGAATATAGTGTGAAAAAGATTTCAGAGAAATTTTATATTTATCAATATATGAGAAATAAATAAAAAGAGCTGACTTCCCTTGAATAGTAGAGTCACATGCGCTAACTCCTCACAAGGCTTCAGTCCCTAAGTGGAAAACTCTGAGCACATTCTGAATCTGATATTCTGAGAAGTGCTTTGGAGGTTAAGCACTACAGGAAAAGCGTAATGCAAGAGGAAGCAACCACATAATCTACAACAGAAGTGCAACTAACTCTTAACTATGTGCACAAATGATGACTAGCAGAAAATTCAAAATATGTATTTGTATTTGACTTTGATATACTTTTGAATGAGGATACCTTAGATACGGAAATCTGCTTCAAACCTCAACTAAGATCAAGTTAAAGTTACCTTTGAAAAAATTTAAGAGCTATTGCTAATATTCCTCCATCCTAAATTTCATTTAATATTTCAAAATCTCCCTTAAAGCAAGAAGAGGCACTACTTGTTCTGGTTCGTATCTTCCTAGAACAAGAGACTGAGTTCTTTTAAATGAGAGATCACATATTGGCTTTGTAATTTATACTGTACGGCACTTAGTAAGCTTATTTACAAATTAATGCAGAAAAAGGAATTAACTGTTACATACAAGTATGTACTTTTGTATAGTTAGAACTGTCCACCAAGAGAAGTATCTACTTCTTTTGCCCCAACAAAAAAATAAAACAGTGTAGTGTTGCCAGGCAGTATGAGTGATGCCTAAAGTATGAGCTATACAGTCAAGACTGCCTAGATTCAAACTCTAATTCTAGCATTTTCTAGTTGTGCAATCTTGAGTAAGCAATTCTCAGTTTACTCAACTGCAAAATCGGGATAAAGTTAATATCTACCTTATACGGTGGCTGTAAGAATTAAATGAAGTATGGAGGGCACTAGCACACAGACTGGTACACAGTAAGTGCTCTATACATGTCAGGAACTATTAATATTAAGGACAATAGATTTATTGATATGATAGTAATACTTTTTTTGAGAGAAGGGATATTTTAATATATAATTTAATTTATATGGCTTACAGAATTTAAACAATTTCTATTTCGTGTTGTTTAGTGTCTCTAGATCTCAGTTACCTCATCTCTAAAATGGAATATTTATACCTCATAGGACTGTTATAAGAACTAAATGAGATAATACATTTATAGAGCAGAGGACAGAATCTGGGACACACTAAGCATTCTAACATTAGCATTATTATAATCAAGATCTTTTTTTTAAATGTTTTTCTGGGGTTCGATTAGAAATGTTCAAAATAGATTCTTATACATTATTTCTTACATATCAAAATCTAGCATCATCACTAAAACATAATCTTATTTTCGAATTCATCTTATCTCTCATTTCATTAATATTACAATACGTCCCTTTTATATGTTCAGAACAATTACAAAACCAATACAAATCAAACCTTGATATACAAGAAACAAATGAAACAGGATGTTTCATTTTTAAATGAAAGAAAAACAGTATCGTTGGCTTTTAATGCCAGAAGATGGATTACACACGTTTTGTATGGCATCAAGCACTGACATTTTAAAGGAAGGACATGTCAGCTCACTTGGAGAGAAAAATTACCAATAGCCAGAGCCACCTCAAGAGGGAGTGGGTTGCACACCTCTATCCCTGGCAGAAGCTTGTTCCCCGTCACTTAGTATTGAACTGGGGAGAGGAATCAAGTACCAGATGGACGGTGGGAGGACCGACTTCAGAATTCTTTTCAGAACTCTATAGTATTTGTTTTGGAATCTTCTTGAGTTATAAGTTTAAAATTTGAAAAATAAGAGGTTGATGGTCTTGGAGCCCTGGTGGTTCAGTGGTTAAGAGCTCAGCTACTATCCAAAAGATTGGCAGTTAGAATCCACCAGCCGACCACACCTTGGAAACCCTATGGGGCAGTTCTACTTTGTCCTATAGAATTGCTACGAGTCAGAATCGAACTCTATGGCAAAAGGTTTTGGGCTCTCATTTTGAATCAAGATCATTCAGATAACAAGTAGCAGAACTATGGCTAGAATCAGTGTTTCCAAATGATTAAGGATGTAATAGATAATTCCCTCTTCTGTATAAGTTAACAATATTACATTTACATTTGCAATGGAAAACAAGTAGAAAATTGCAAAAATAAATTCTTATTGAAAAATGAAAATGAGTGCAATGAGAAATACTTCATTGCTGTATGTGCTTGAAAATATGATACTTACTCCCCTAAAATCGCATACCCCAAAATACCACACTTCACTATGAAATGTATACCACGTTCAGGCTTCTGTTTTATTGCAAATTCCAAAAAGAAAATTAAAAAATTCAAATGTTTAGAACATATAACATAAAAGATACATATGAATTATACAAAGGTATTTAAAGATTCAGTGTTTTAATACGGATTTTAAAGTCAAAGGATGTCATACGCTAAATGTGTGAGGCAGGATAGCCATTCCATATGTCTAACATCATCATCATCATCAACTTAATTACAGAAGAAAAATATGCCAAGTAAATACTTTCTTTTTACCCTAAATTTTGTAAAAATACTGCCTTCGTAAAAAAATTCAGTTGTATCCAGACTACCTTCATTATAAAAATATATTTTGCAATTAAACATCTCTTGCCGTTTTTACTAATAGAAAAGCATACTTTAAAAATCACTCTTAAGTAAAGCTTCACTAACAAGACCCAGTTTATTTTCTAATTCCCTATTTAGAATCTAATCTCCTTGGAATGTAAAAAAGCAGCATAATTTTAGATCTAAAAACTAGCTTAAGTCATTGATCATTAATTTTTATGAAGTTAGGCCTAAGACAGAAAAGGCTGCATTCTTGGTGGTAGGGATGCCCTAGGAACCTTCAGGAACTTTTAGTACAAAGCATTCAATTTTATATTTTAAAGAGTTTTGTGCTGAAAGGCCTCTCTCTTACTCTAAATTCTTCAATAAATGTCTAAGACAATTAAGAGAATGAAGTAAAGAACAGCAGGGTCAGAAAGCAATGAAGAAGCAGGAGAACCTAGGCCCTATTCGGATATTAGGGAGGACACTAGTAGACTTTCCACAAGGACTGGATATAGGTTCTGTCCATTTTCTCAGGTAAGAAAAAGATCCAGAAGACCGAAGGAACTGAGACTATATTAGAACTATAGAACATGGCTATATGAATGAGAGGTGAAAAACAACAGGGAAAGAAGGCAAGAGGAAACACTAAAGCAGCTAAGGTTGATCTGGTAGAGAACAGTGAAACAGACATTGAGAAAGGTCTCAAGGAAGCCATAAGAACGGAAAAGGTAGGAAATAGATATCAGGAAGTGTTATGACAGAAAATCCTTCCCAAATTATTCTGATTTTTTTTTTTAACTTTCAATTAATATCCAATGGCTAAATTAGAAAATTGTTTTGAACAGAATCACTAAAAATATGTGAATAAAAGTAAATATACTAAGATGTTATAAAAATCATAGGTAGTTTAAACTTTTTATGTTTTTTGTACTTCCAAAATCTTTATAATGAACAAAATTTTTTAAAAGAAAAATACAAAAACTTCTACTCACATCCTTTTAAATTTTTTTTAATTGACAGACTTTAGTCTTTAGAATAGCTTTAGATAAACAAAAAATAA
The DNA here is from genome assembly GCF_030014295.1 of Loxodonta africana. Taxonomy (NCBI): domain Eukaryota; kingdom Metazoa; phylum Chordata; class Mammalia; order Proboscidea; family Elephantidae; genus Loxodonta; species Loxodonta africana. The sequence goes on along the minus strand of NC_087349.1, from coordinate 71,459,143 downwards.
CCAGGTAGGAAAGACGTTCTCATATACCACACACATGCACACGCACACACACACACCTCCCTTCCAACTTTAAAGTCTTCATTTTCACATCACAGACCCTCTGACAGTTAGGAGTAGGGTAAGATGGAGAAGAATGTCAGATAAACAGAGATAGAGGAGGAGACAAACACGCTAAAATTTCGAAGTATATGAATGTCATTGATTCTTTTTCAGTGCAAACAATGATATTTATTAAGTTCATTAGGCATAAATATTGTACTTCGAGAATGTGAAGGGAAGGGAGACTTTTGGATGAGAAATGAACTAGCTTTAACTCTGTCTCCGCCATTGTGTATCTCTGTGGCGAGGAAGAAATGAGAATTATTGGAGTACTGTATTTCTCTTTGAGGTGATGAAAAAACTTTGGACATGGACAGTAGTGATGGTTGCACAACATGGTGTGTATAATTAATGTCACTGAATTCTCCATTGAAAAAATGGTTAAAATGTCAAGCTTTTTGGTACATATATTTTACAATAAATTTTAAAAGAAAAAAGAAGTGTCTATAGTAATATCGGACAAACATTCATAATAAGGATGTCAGGGATTAAAAGCAAACTTACATAATAATAAAGAAGTCAATTAGGCAGGAAGAAATAAAAAAGATGCATAAAGAAAAAAAACTAATAGAACTGAAAAGTGAAATAGATAAATCCAAAATTATAGTTGGAGACTTTAACAATCTTCTAAGTAACTGATAAAACAAGTAGACAGAACATCAGTAAGTATACAGAACGCCTGAACAGCACTATCAACCTACATTTATAGAAAATTCTACTCAATAACACACAAATACACATTCTTTTCAAATGCATGTTGAACAAGATAGACCATACTCTGGCCATAAAACAAATTTAAAATAATTGAAATCATTTAAAGTATATTCTCTGACCACAACAGAATTAAACTTGAAATCATTAACAGAAGGATACAAGGAAAATTCCGAAATACCTGGAAATTGAACAATATACTTCTAGTTAACCTATAGATTAAAGAGAAAGTCTTAAGGGAAATCAGAGGTTTAGAGTCTAAAATCTGAAAGCTAGACGTTTTGCTGGCTAAGACTGTACTGTACTTTCTAACTATAGCAAAACCGAAGTGTTAAGCTTAACAGCACTAGGCCAGGGTCTCTGAGAGATACAGTCAGACACGGCGCTATTTCGGGGCTTAGAGCCACTGCTACTACCAATTTGGTTCAAGGGTTACCATGAGGGAAAAGCCCATTTTTAACTGGTCTGTTGTCATTTTGCATGAAGAGCTCTAAATGATTCAGAGTTTATAAGCACCCTTGATTCAACATTTTATAATACCATTTTGGATAAGAGAACTGTGTCTTCTCCTCAAAGCTCCAAGAATCAATGATCAAATTCAACTAGAACAGAATGAGAGTACTGGTCTTATGCAGTCCCCACATAAAGTCAGCTCCAGTGTAAAAATTTCAAAAACGCCAAATGATTTGGGTTTAGCTGAGTAAATATGCAGGCAAAAGGAAAAAAGGCAGGTGATAGTTAAACTCTGACATACCATCCCTATGTTGCTCACCTTTGCCGCTCCAGCAACAACCCCAACACCTGGCGCAAATGGATACATAATAATCATTAACTAAATGAATGAATGCTTTTCTAAAATTAGATGGCCTTTAGTATAATGAAAAAGGTCAATCTACTAACCAGAAAAGTACCAGAGCAGCGGTACTTTGAGTTCTCTTTCTTAAAGTAGCAGAGGCTCTGGGTTTTAACAAGCCTCTCAGGTGATTTTAATGCACCCTAAAGCTTTTTTAAAGCTTAAGAGCCACTGTCTTAAAGTAGGGAGCCCTGGTGACACAGTGATTAACAGCTTGGTTGCTAACCAAAAAATTGGCAGTTCGAATCTACCAGCCACTCCCTGGAAACCCTGTGGGGCAGTTCTACTCTGTCGTATAGGGTCGATGAGTCAGAATCAACCTGACAGCAATGGGTTTGGTTTGGTTTGGTCTTAAAGTACAGCAAATTCAGTAGGTACGAAAGTAAGCCACAAAGGCAGAAACACAGGAATCCTCTTAAAGCTAACTAGTTGACAATCAACTAAACAGAGGCAAACATTACTTATACAGGGAAGTATTAGCTACAGACAGAGATACTTTGGTCATCAAGACAAACCTGCTTTAAAAAAAAATAGCAGAGTATAAAACAAGCTTATCTTGGGAATCTCCTACTCTATAATAAAATTTCTCTGGACTCAGTCTGTGACCCAACTAAACCGAGTACATCTACCCAATTCTTTCCTTTCTTCTACATGATTTCCTATCAGACCTTCAGTGGTGTCTACTCAGAGAGATAGTCATTTATTTAAAGTAAAGGTAGGAAAGCTAGGATTGGATGCTTGAGGACTACACAACAAATTTTTAACAGTTACCAAGTTTATTTCCAGAGTTTTATTCCTCTCTATAATGAAAATCCCACTATTTTAAATGTCTACTAGAAATTTCTGACTCAACATGCCTATCTAACCCACTGCCGTCAAGTCGATTAGGACTCACAGCGACCCTATAGGACAGAGCAGAACTGCCCCATAGAGTTTCTAAGGAGCGCCTGGCGGATTTGAACTGCTCACCTCTTGGTTAGCAGCCGTAGCACTTAACCAGTACGCCACGAGGGTTTCCCAACATGCCTAAAAACGACCTCATAATACCCTATGACTCCATTCACCTATTATATCTATCTCCAAAAAATAAATATAGCCATTCATCTCTTTCTGTTCCTGGTATCATCATTCTCTCCAGCTGTTCAACTTAAAGTCAGTCAGTTTGGTTTAACATTCCCATTTCCTCCTTTGTCTATCCATTTTTGGTTAATAAATTGCTGTAGCCTCTAGTATGTGTTTTTTTCTAGTACAATATTATGTCCCCTGGATCTCCCCATTCCTTTCCATTTCTACTTCCATTACTGTAGGTTCCTAGTCCCCAAACTAGTCTACCTCCAGGCTGTCCTTTCATTCATCTCACAGGTTATCAAAATATTAATCTTCCCAAAGTACTATCCTTCATATCACCCCTTGCTTTAATGAATTCCCATTAAAAAAAAAAAAAAAAAACCCGTTGCCATCGAGTCGATTCTGGCTCATAGCCACCCTATAGGACAGAGTAGAACTGCCTCATAGATTTTCCAAGGAGCACCTGGTGGATTCAAACTGCCGACCTTTTGGTCACTTAACCAATACTCCACCAGTGTTTCCTGAATCCCATTAGGACTCTGAAATCTCAATCTCCTGAAACCTATTTATGCTATTTAAATACTTCAAGATCCAACTCAAATGTCACCTTTCTTTATAGGAAGATTTGTCCATCATCCTTTTAAGAATGATCCCACCAGCCCCTGAATTCTTATGCCTCTTATATACAATTTGATGGATGAATTTAACAAACATGAAATAGATTAGAAAGTAAATTTTGTGAAAACAAAGAAATTTTGTTTTAAAATAGAGAAAAATACATTGCACAAGTTCTTTACAAGTAAGAGCTTTAGAAGAATAGTAAAAAAAAGAAAGAAAAGATTTTACCAGTTGTTTAATGCTCTACATGAAACTAAACTTTCTTTTTAAAAAAGATCTACACTTACAGACCATGTCACAACATGGTCCTCGATATTAGCATGCAATTTTCAGATTTTTTAATAATCGATACAAACAAGTAACCTAATAAGAGGAATTTGGATCTGAAAGATTTCAGTCATTTAAATGGAAAGTTACTGGCTGATGTAATTTCACTTGGATGTGACTGAATCAGATTGATTTAGTCCTTCCTAGGCCTATCTTCCTTGTGCAGTTGTCTATGTCAATCTGATTCACTGGGTAATTACAGGTAGTACCTAAACGTTTTCATTCAAAGCAAAACTCCTCCTTCACTTGCTATTATTTGCTGAAAACACACTTAAAGAGTCACTTTCATGTAGTTAATCTATCAATTCTCTCAGTGCTCCGCTGGTTGCTATTTATGAACTAAATCATACTTTGCTTCATTTATTAGTACTAAAAAAATCACACACACACACACAGAATGTATGAACGATTTTAAGGTCACATCATAAAGTCACACTTCAATACTGTAGTCACAAGGTAATAATCAACCTTTCTAACACGCTGCTTTCCTATTCACCCAAAATATTTTTCTCAAATTTGCCTAAGTGTTTTAGAAATACAGACATACATCAAGTACCTCATAAAAAAATATTTCCAGGGCTCTGAATTTCACCGGTCAAAAAAACCATAGACTGCTCAGATAAGGTTTAAAAGAAAGCCATGAAGGGTTAAAGCATTAACACAGTGTCCAGGAAAGAAAGGCTGAAAAAACTGGGTTAATTCATTTTTAATATTTGTCTAAATATCTTTCACATTCTTTCATGAAAGAACTAACATTACGGTATAATAAAATGAACTCTGGTTAAAAAAAACAGCATACCCTTGCCTAGAACAGAGATAATAATCAATTTTAGTAAGTGAAAAAAGTATTATTTTATGGGAGATGATAAAACCTGGAATAGTTTGATTTCAGATAACAATACATAGAAGGGAAAAGACTAAAACACCCTATTTTTTTTTTTTTTAACGTAAACGGGATTTTAAAGAAAAACCCAGATTTGACAGTAAATAAATGCCTATTGAAAATTCTGGTAAGTCATTTCACTTATTTGTGTTCCCGTGTCAGTATAATAAAAAATTGTAGTTGATAAAAATAATAAACATGGATAGAGACAATCTAATTGCAAATCTAATCCTTATCTTAGAGCACTACAGATTAAGAAATGAAGTATAAAGTATAAAATGAGCAAATACATATACACAGGCAGTCTCTAACTTACAACGGGGTTCCATTCCAATGACTCCATCGGAATTTGGTTCTGACATAGTTGAATACCGCTTTTTTTTTTTTAAGTTTTCATTATTATTATCTTTCATTATCAGTATCTTTATAAATCTGATCTTCATCTTTGGGGACTGGAACAGTACATATAAACTTAGATATATTTGAATACATACTAAAAAAATAAACAAATCATGAAAATTTACTCCGATGATAAAGAACATTTGGACGACACTGGCATTTTGTGAGTTGCAGTAACAACTCCACTTGAAGGTTCTGGATCATCTGGATTATCCCTGGGAATGGGGATGACTTTTTAGTCAGGAAATTAGTGAGAACTGTCGGCATGGTCTTTTCTTTTTTTCTTCATATATTTCATGGTAACATCTCATTCCTTCCCAAATCTGCCTATCAGCAGCTTCAACATCACAGCTTCCTCTTTAGTTATATGCACATTAGGTAAGCCAAATCTGCATTTGAAGTGATAAAAACTGTTCTTGCTGGCATTAAAATATGGTAGTCTTCTCCTTGCTGTTCCTTCAGGTTTTCAAAAACTGCATGCATTTGTTTGAATCATCAGTAAACTCACAGGAATCCTCTTCTGGATTTGGTCTTCCATCCAAATCACCAACGGCTTCTCCATCTCCTGGATTAGCCCTTGCCTCTTCTTTGTTAAAATTGTCAATTTTATGCAAATCGCTCCTTTAACTGCCTCCAAAATCTTATTCTTATCCTTAATGACTGTCAAAATGGCCGAATGAGACAGTCCTTCCTCACAGTACTATTTCGCTGACTTTCTTTCCATTTATCACAAGGCTTAATGACCTTCAGCTTTATATCGATGTCTAGGGCCTTCCTCACCTTCTTTTTTGGATTAGAACTTTCAGCGGCATGACTTCGTTTGCTAAACATATTGTTGGGGGTATAAGCAGTACAGGTATTACAGTTATGGAAACTTGAACAACTCAGCTTCAAATTAACAACTGATGCTTCTAATGGTACGAAACATGGAATAAGATCATGCTATAGGCCTGGTCTACGAGCAAGTCGGCATCAGTGTCTTAACAATGAAGTCAGAGTCATAAAGGCCATCAGGCATGTGCGCAGTTGAACTGTCATATGTCATTAGACTTGAACACAGCCCAACTTTCTATCCGTCATGATTCCCGACACCAACACCAACTTCACTGTAGACCAGGCTATAGCCTGCTGTATGGCAGTGTTTTGAACAGTAAATCACGGAACTGAACATCTAGAGAATGATGACATCAGCCAATTATGTGCTGCAACACTGCATGCAGTACATATTACTAATAGTAAGATATACAAAACAAACAAAAAAGACAGTGGTAAGTGAGGTTCATTGTAACTCGAATATATCCTAAGTCCAGGACTGTCTGTAAATGTTAAGATGTTGATGATATTGATGGTACTTTAAGATAATATTTTAATGAAGCGTTGAGATAACTGTCCCACCATTTAAGAGAAGTTTCATATTAAGCAAATAAAATGAGTAGCCACCAACTAGTGTATAAAGTATTAATGCAAATAATTACAAGAATCGTAATAAAGGCAAAGAAAAGTAAAAAGTGGAAAAATATCTGCCAAAAACCTCGAATAGTCCAAGTATTACCAAGCATTTAGTATCAATTCTTAAAAATAGAAGAACCCTATGAGATAGTTCTTATTTTTGTTTACTGGTACAGAAATAGAGGCTTAAAGAGACTGAATAACTTGCCCACAGATAATGTGTCTGCCTGACCTTTAAAAAGAAATAATAATCACAAACTTTTACCAAAAATTGTTTTTGGAGACTAAAGACAGTAAAACATCAAAACGAGAAGGTCTAATAAATTTCTGAAATGAACAATTTCATACATGGGATCTAATATTACTACTCTATTGACACAGAATTTAAAAAGATGTAACTATGAAGATTAAAGATCAAGAAATACACCAGGAATTGATCACCAATTACAATGAAATGAATAAGATGTCACAGACTAAAGGCAGCTGTTGTAACAGAAGGGAAATGTGGAAATTCAGTGACATGATACAGAAAGATTTAGTATTCCAAGTAGACAAACAATGAAGAGACTTGTTCATGTGAAGAGCTACAAGCTTCAACACAACAACTAAAATGAAGGCTTGTCAAGATACTAGAATAAAAAGATTAAAAAGTACACACATCTCATTTTAAAACATAATTGTTACAGGGCATGCAAAGATACAACTGTGCACTATAAACCAAACCCGTTGCCATTGGGTTGATTCTGATTCATGGTGACCCCATGTGTGCCAATGTTGAACTGTGTTCCATAGGGTTTTGAGTGGCTGTAATCTTAAGGAAGTATATTGCCAGGCCTTTCTTCTATTACAGGCACCTCTATAATAAACTAAAAACCAAGCCCGTTGCCACTGAGTTGACTTCAAATCATAGCAACCCTAAAGAACAGAGCAGAACCGCTCCATAGGGTTTCCAAGGAGCGGATGATAGACTGAAACTGCTGCCCTTTTGGTTAGGAGTCCTCTGATCCTGGGAAACAGTGATGGTTAAAGAAATCCCCTACTCTTTGTGTTTAGGAAAACCACTTGCTGCAAATAACCACCCTTCTAATATGACTTTAGATAAGAATCACCGATGCCCCCTTGTTCACCTATGACAAGCCCTGACACAGATGCTTCAAATTCCCATTCTTTGCCCACTAAAGGAGTAACTGAATTGCTTGTCCTCAAAATTAATCGAAACAAAGTGCTTTTCAGCCGGGCTTTGGTTGAGTTTCTCTCCTTTCCTCAAGTCCCTAAACTTCAGCCTACCCTCAGCTTGAGCCAACATGCTACCCCTCTTTAAGGGCCCCTCCCTGAGAATATGCTGACCTCAGGGTAATACATTTTTGATTGCTATTCATTGATGTCACCTGCTTATCCCAATTCACCACACCTGTTTTTTTTCTATCCATAGCTATAAAAGAAAATGCTTTTTCCCTAACTCTTTGAGACAGTTGCACATCTTATGGTGGGAGTATAGCAGCCCCCTTCCCCACTATTGTAACATACCCTTTTCTGTTCCCCCTTTACTTTATGAATAAAGCTTCTCTCTACCAAAGTTAAAAAAAAATCACTCAAAAATCTAGAATAGAAAAAAAGCTTTAAAAATATACATAAGTTTATATTTGATATTTTTAAAATATTAAGATCACATATTCTAAACAAAAATGGGATTTGTTTTACTTAAACTTACATGAAGATTCCATCCCCCTTCCAATTTAAATAACTTTTTAAATTGCTGAATAAGTAGCCAAATAAGACTCCACTTTATGGTATACCACAATTCATTCATTTAACCATTCCCCAATGCTAGCCATTTATGTTGGTTCTTAATATTTTTCACTATTATAATAGCCACCATGAAGAGCACTCTTATATAAAAACTGTGATAATTTCTGAATATTTCCTTCAGAAAGATTCCTATAAGTATTATCACTTTACAAACAGTATCATACGTTTAGGTCTTTGATTCATATTGTCAAATTATCTTCTAGAAACGTTACAGAATTTTAATTTTCCATTATAGGATATGATGGTACAATTAATTATCATGTGCTTGTCTTATTTTTCACCCTGCAGTAATAAATTTCTCAGGAGTATTTCCTTCATCTTTACTACTATCACCTTAGGTCAAATTACCATCAATTCTTTGGGGATGACAATACTAGACTCTTAGACATTACCTTTATTGCTGTTGTAGCACCAAAAGCACATAGAATTGGTAACAATAAATATATATTTAATAAATGAGATAAATGAAAGTAAATTCCCAACTCTTTAGAAACTTCCTGTATACAAAACATCAGACTATTTGATGGCACTTTAACACGCCTCTTGATTAAAGGACACATTTAATCATATCACTAAGAAAGCCTTTAAGTCTTTTTCAGTTGAAAGCATCAGGATGAATACTGAAACTACATGTCATCCTGATTAGTTCTTTTGATTTAGATGTCAGCTGTCTGTAAGGAATTATATAAGATAAAATGAAGAGAAAGAATTGTTGAAGTAGATGTAAACCTTTCTATTTTGAGATGCTTGGCATAAAAAGCAGCAGAGTAAATGTTTGCTAAGAAACTAAACCTAACCTATACTTACAGACTTCATCAAGAACAATAAAGACTCCTACTGAAAAGTTACTCAGGTAAAAAAGAACAGAGCCTCTGATTGGCACATATGGTTAAGCGCTCCACTACTAGCCAAAAGGTTGGTGGTTCAAACTAACCCAGAGACACCTCAGAAGACAGGCCTCGCAATCTGCTTCCAAAAGGTCACAGCCTTGAAAACCCTACGGAGCAGTTACAGTCTACACACCATGGGGTTGCCATGAGTGGGAATCGACTCCAAAGTAACTAATTGATATGGTATCTGAGAAATTTCGGATTATATTTATATATCCTTAATTAACATAACTTTTATGAGTATTTCTATAAACCTGGGTGGCAAAAACAAAGTAGTGTTTAAGTCAAACACTATCTGAATGCATTTTAAAAAACAAAAAAGTTGAGATAAGACATATGCATATGAAAAATAAATTCTCAAGTTATTACTTTTTAATAATTTTGTGATCTCACCCAAATTCAGGCATTCCTTATCAACACTAAAACTAAAAATCTAATGCTGCATAAGTCTTACAAACTATATTTTGAGAAATTAATTTCTCTGTCCAACTATATATACTTGCTGTGTTTTCTCTAGGTATAAATAAGCATTGCGCTAGTTTTATGTGAGACAACTTTATGAATTCAGTCCCAATAGAAATTTAGCTTATTCATACTTTGCTTCTTTGCATAAACAGCTCTAGTAAAATACATCCAAAGTGACAATCAAAAGTAGGGCAATCTCTGGGTTACATGTAATAAGTGAGGTCTATGTAATTAAAAAAAAAAAAAAAAAATTTTTTTTTTTTTTTAATGTAATTACTGGAGCCTTAGTGACTCAGTGGTTAAGAGATTGGCTGCTAACCAAAAGGTCAGCTGTTCAAATCCACCAGCCGCTCCTTAGAAACCTTATGGGGCAGTTCTACTCTGTCCTTTAGGGTCATTTTAAGTCAGAATCTATTCCACAGCAACACATTTGGTTTGGTTTTGGCATGTAATTACTGGAGAAGCCCTGGTGGCTGCTGAGAGGTTGGTGGTTCAAAATCACCAGCCACTCTGCAGGAGAAAGATGTGGCAGTCTGCTTCCCCAAAAGATTATAGCCTTGGAAACCCTATGGAGCAGTTCTGTTCTGTCCTATGGGGTTGCTATGAGTTGGAATCGACTCAATGGCAATGGGATGGGCTGCATTTTTTGGTTTGATGTAATTACTAAAAAAATGCTTTCTTGACTTATTGACTTTTCATGTATGATCATGGGTTAATAGTAAGAAAAACAGAGGAGGAGGAAGACAATGGTGAAAAATTAACTTTGAAGAACGAACATCATTTTTGAAGACATAATAGAGCTCAGTGATTTTGCATATCACAGCTAACATACAGCATAAAAGGGGAAAAGTCACATTCCTAAACTATTGCATTTATATTTTGAAAACAGAGATTCCTATAATAGAATTTAGTGGTTGGTCACTCTTCCCCTACATTCCTATCCTAACTTTGGTTTCTTTTTAATGAAAAAAAAGGAAAGTCAGCAAAACAAAATGCCACCATTAAATCATTTTGCAACATTTCGTGTCAAAAATGTAATGGGAAATGCACACATCAAGGGAAAGGTTACCGTTCTTCCAGAACATCTTCTCACTTGGTTCATGGCTCTTCTTTCTACATAATTGTGCAGGCACTACTGAGAGTTTTCTCTCTTGGTTTAATGTGGCATTTGAAGGATTATGGCATTTTCAGGAAATCACAGTGCAGTGATTTTAGTGGTTATTTGGCCAAAAGTGATATTATGATTTAGAATAACTGCTCTGTTTATGTGCAACGGTAAAAGTCAGCAGCCAAACCACCTCACAATGTCAACCTAATTCTTGACTGCATATTTCTTAATAATAGATGTGGTCAGTCTGGAAACAGGACAGAATTAGAGGAAACTCCTTTTTAAAAGGAGTTTGTTGCATATAGATATATTCTATTTAGGTTTAAAACCTATTAAGTACATTGTAACAGGAAGAGCTAATTCAGAAATAGATAACCTTAATACCTCCCAGTTTCTGATAAACATAACTGCTCCTTGAAGTTGTTTCACAAAAAGTATTGAGAAACTTAAGAACTAAAATGAAAAACAATTTAATATACTACATGTAAATCAGTCAGGCACTTTATATAGGAAGTGAACATGAGAAATGGCATAAACACACAGATAACATGAAATCATCTTATCTACAAATATATGCTATTCTATTTAAAAGACCAATCTTTATTTTGTTTTATAGAATTATGAAGAAAACAAATCAGTTTTCAGATTAAAAGAAAACATTTCCTACTATAAATCATTTCTCATAAATGGTCACCTTAAATTAATTCGCATAGTTTTGGTAAGCTATGATCTATAAACTATAACTAAAATAAAAATTAGAAAAATATTATGGGCTAATAATGCAATTAGGAATAGCATTGGTGGTGGTAGGTTTATGCTATAAATTAACCAGAATTCTTACTCCTGGATAATATTTTGCATTTCCAAATTGCTTTCTCTTCTTCTTCATTCCTATAGCATTACAGAATTATTGAATGAGAGGGCTAAAAAAGATTTTCAAATCAACATTACATGTTACTCATTTTATGAATGAAATAGCTGGTTTCCAGAAAGGTTATTTGCTTTCTTAAAGGTTACACAGCCTCTTGCTGGTGAAGCCTTACCTAAATTCCAACTTCTCAATTTTATCCCTATGCCCTTCCTCATCTTTTTTCTTAGTATTTCTTAGTACGTTCCTTTATTTAGTTTTCAATTAATATAAAGCTCATTAATATAAAGCTCATTAAATCTCCTAAATATTCCTCCAAAAAGGGGAGATTTTCCTGTAATAAGTAAGAAAATGATCACCCTGGTTTTTCTAATTATCATCTGTCTGTGAGTCAAAAAAATTACGGTGAAATGATACGGAAACAAATGAGGTTTGACAGCTTCTATAATCCTTAATCAGAAAATAGAAATGTGAAAGGCATTTCTGTTTAAAATTATAGTTTTAACTAAGACACATGTTCCAAGGCATTTGAATACCTGAACAAGATCACCCTGAGGTTTGTAATTCTGGGTTATTTCTCAGATGAAGTCGCAGTTTCATGTATGCCGAAGAAAGAATCAACCTAATGGTGCAAAAGTTCTCAACTGAGGAACAAGCTGACATTTCGTTTATGAAGATTCTGAAATAGATGATGTTTTTATTTGCTAAGCTTACTAAATTTCAAAGGACTACAATTCTTTGTCTATATCTTGTATTGTTAAACTCATTTAAATGATTCCTCTCCTCCATAAAGAAAAAAAAATAGTCTCTTAGATCACATAATAATAAGGAGGCTGGCTATATTCTAAGCATATTTGTTCTCCAGATTTGATTCACAAAATGCAAATACACTGTGCTTGTGATCCTGCCTTTTTTTCTGCATAATTTGTGGTTAATTCAAATACTCACCTTTTTTAATATTTCATATCATTATGCCTGTATATTTAGAAATGTCTCCAATCTAAAATTACAATATCGATGTGTGTTGTTTTTCAAGACAAGATAAAGGAACTACAAAAGTATTTGGCAAATAAAATCCATTACAGATGATTCGATTCCAACTCATAGTGACCATACAGGACAAAGTAGAACTACCCCACACGATTTCCAAGGAGCGGCTGGTGGATTGAACTGCCGGTCTTTTGGTTAGCAGTCGACCTCTAAACCACTGCACTATCAGGGCTCCATTTAGTAAATGTTGTTGCTTTTAGGTGCCATTAAGTTGCTTCTAACTCATAGTGACCCTGTAGGACAAAGCAGAACTGCCCCACAGGGTTTCCAAGGAGCAGCTAGTGGATTTGAACTGCTGACCTTTTGGTTAGCAGCCAAGCTCTTAACCACTACACTGCCAGGGATGATCACAATTAAGATTACTAATTTAAGTATAGATGGCATCACACATTTTTTCCAAACAGCAACACCAATAAATATATATAAATATATGGTACTAAATGTATGTAAGTGTGTGTGTGAATTAAACACATGCACATATACTATTTTAATACGTGCATATATACAATACAAATACAATTTAAATATATAATATTAATATGCCACTTATATGTTAACATCTTAAAATTATCAGAAAAAGTTGTAATCTTGCCAAAAACAAAGTACATAGTATATTTACTTAAAAATAATTTTCCCAAAGATAAATGTCTACAAGGAAGGTCCAGTTCCACTGTTAGTGCAATGATTCTCATTCAATACAAAACATAAAGAATACTTCACTGACATCTAAACTTACAAAGGAAAAGTCATACATTTTAATACAACCTTTTAATATCAAAGAAAATCAAATGGCATGGATATGAGAATAAAAATTATATCACTGCGGGGTCAAAGAACATCAGAAATAGGCTTGAAAATCATAAAATAAAGTAAATAAAACATGAAATACTGTCTTGAAAAGGATGTCATCATTTATCCTGCAACAAATACATCTATCCAACCAGGGAGCTGAAATGTAAATTGGCTGAGATTGTAGGGGTAAAGAGCATAGATTCTGGAGATGGACTGCCTGAATGTGAATTCCAGTTCCACCACCTTCTAGCTTTTCAGACTTAGGGAAGTTACTTGAGCTCTCTATGCCTTATTTCCTCATCAATACAATGGAAGTAATAACACTACTTACTTCATAGGCCACCATAGGGTGGGTGTCAGGATTTAATATGTACATATATATAAGGTGGCTAGTACATAGTACATAGTAGGAAACCCTGGTGGCACAGTGGTTAAGTGCTACTGCTGCTAACCAAAGGGTCGGCAGTTCAAATTCGCCACGCGCTCCTTGAAAACTCCATAGGGCAGTCCTATTCTGTCCTGTAGGGTCACTATGAGTCGGAATAGACTCAACGGCACTGGGTTTGGATTTTGGTTTTAGTATATAGTAGGCATTATATAAGTGTTTTGTTTTGTTTTTTTAAATGGTTGTTATTTTGCCATATAGAGAGCATTTCACATTTCCAAACTACTATGCAAACCTTTTACTTGTATTATCTCATTTAATGCTCCAAACAACTCCACGGAGTAGATACTATTGATTCTTGGTATTTTACAGATAAGGAAACCAAGGCACAGGGAAGATAAGGACTGAGTTTATAAATAACAGAACTAGGTTTCAAACCTTGCAGAGTAACTATGAATCTTTGCACTTAACCATTTATTATACAATACTGCCTCTCAAAATGTAGAAAAACATTTTAAAACTTAATAAATCTAGGCTCATCACATAAATTTAACAGGCTTCCTTTTAAAATACCCAATATTAAAAATATCAACTTGAAGAAGAAATGGAATGACTAAAATATTTAATTAGAAATTTCCCTTCACGCATTAATTTTTTAAAATCTGATTTATACACAATCAGAAGTGAGAGACATGTCTACAGTGAAAATAGAAGGCAATGACTACAGTACTAACTTAAGAGGAAAAAGTGGGTCAGGAAAGGAAAATGCTGTGGGGAACCAGTGACTACAGAATATTTGCAGTGGTTGCCCGGTCCTGTGGATGGAAGCCAAGACTGACTACAGTATAAGGGAATTTTTTGAGGATGGAAATATTCTGAAACTATATTACAGAGATGACTGAACAACTCTAAATTTACTTAAAATCATTGAACTGTACATACTTAATAATGGGTGAGATTTTTTTCCCCAACAATAAAGAAGTTTATTTTTATTATAACAGTCCAGAGGTGAGTGGAAGAGGATCTGTTCTATGCAACAGAAGATATGACTGAGAATGTTTGGATAAAAAGGCCATTAATATCTTTCCCTAAATAAAAAGAATTTAGACAAAGACCAGATCAAATTATTAATTTCCCACAGAAGACTGTTTTCAGATGGCATCAAGGCGGCTGCCCTTAAACTGAAAGACAGAGTTAAAGAAGTATGAAAACTAATAAGCAAATAAATAAAACAGATGTAGGGTCCAGGTCTAGGAAAGAAACTTCGTTGTAGCACATGGAACTGACTGAAAACAAATCATACCAGCCCAGTTAGGTAGATGTCTTTTCTTCTGCTGAAATGCAAGCTCCTTGAAAGTGTGGATTTTCTTTAATCTTTTCTGTATCACCCTTTACAGTATCTATCCAAGGAACCCTGGTGGCGTAGTGGTTAAGTGCTATAGCTGTTAACCAAGAGGCTGGCAGTTCAAATCTACCAGGCGCTCCTTGGAAATTCATGGGGCAGTTCTACTCTGTCCTATAGGGTCACTATGAGTCGGAATTGACTCTATGGCAGTGGGTTTTTTTGGTTTGGTCCAAGGACACATGGCAAAGAGAGGCAGCCGTGAGACTTAAACTCAAGCTGTTTTATTATTTAGTATTTTTTTTAATTTTATTTGTTTTATTGTTGTTGTTGAGAATATACACAACAAAACATATACCAATTCAGCAGTTTCTACATTTACCGTTTAATGACAATGACTAAATTCTTTGAGTTGTGCAACCATTTTCACCCTCCTTTTCTGAATTGTTCCTCCTCCATTAACATAAATTCACTGCCCTCTAAGGTTCCTATCTAGTCTTTCAAGTTGCTCTTGCCAATTTGATTCCATGTAGATAGTTCTTAAAAAAGCATAATGTTCAAGAAAGATACTTTTTACTAGTTAAGCTAAACTACTGTTTGCTTTTAAGAAGAATTCAGGGGATATTTTTGGTTTAAGGTTTAAAAATTATCTCAGGGCAATTGATTCAAGGGTTCATCCAACCTTCATGGCTCCAGAAGTCTAGAGTCCCTGAGAACTTAAGAGTTTTGTTATGCATTTTCCCCCTTTTGATCAGGATTCTTCTAGAGAACCTTTGATCAAAATGTTCAGCAAATGGGTGAGATTTTAAGGTATGAAAATTAGACCTTAATAGAGCTATTTTTTAAAACAGAGAAATACTTGCTATTTATCAGAAGAAGGGGACACTTTAAATAAACATATGTTCCACTCTTCTTTAGCTAAACAAGAGACAGGACAATGAGGAAACTGACTTCTACACTAAAACAATTAAGAAAAATAATCACATTCTACATAGTTACAGAATGGCTTGGAAAGAGATTCTGCTGAGAGTATGCTTTTTTATTTAAGAGTTTTTGACCAAATCTAAACAAACAGGACAACATGACTGGGGAACTTAGAATATGACAAAATCTCTGAATGTCAGAGTTTGTGTGTTAGACAACTTCAGACGTGATACAGCCTAAGGACCTCTTCTCAAATAAGAAAATCAAGATCCATAGAGATTAAGTGACTTGCCCAAAATTACAGAACTGGTAAGGGAAAAAGCTTGGACTAGCTGAGATCTCCTCTCAAAAAAAAAAAAAAAAAAATCAACAACCATTTTGTTTTTTTTCATAATAAGTAGATACTTCTTTCAGGTTTGTTTTTAATGATGAAAAATATTTTAATTTTTAAGAAAGAAAACAAACCAATTAGGAACTATTTAAAGAAATGCCCCTGTCCTCAAAAGATTATAAGCTATTTCAATCATATGGAGCAGCAAATGTGTACAGATCTAGCTCTGCATCAGCAAATTAATTTTAACAAGCATGTATTCTGAATTAAACTACCTGTGCTAGATTGTATTAGACTCTGAGAACCATTAAAAATAAATGGAAAACCCAGACCCTGTCCTCATCTAGCAAGAAAAGTAAAACAGAGCTATACAAATAACAGATAGACAATAACAAGACAACTCACAACCAAGCAGATGATAACATGATGTGGGATTTTATGTTCTCAGGGTAATCAAAGCAAGAACAAGATCAATATGGGGTCACGTGAGTCAGGAAAGGTCCATGAAAAAAGTAAATAACGACCTAGTCACAGGAGGAAAAACAGAATATAATTCAAAACATTACAGGCAACAGAAAAGTCTCAAGTGAATAGTTGTATTGCACACTCAAGAGGCAAGCGAGGCTACAGAAAAGACCATGATGCTAACACACAAAGGAAGATGCCACAGAAAACTAAAATAAAGTGAATAAATTCCTTGAAAAACACAATTTACCAATCTGACATAAGATGAAAAGAAAAAAAAATTCAATAGCTTGGTACCTATTTTGAAAAAAAACAAAAAAAAACTCTATCTTAAAAATTAAATTCATCATGAAAAAGCTTCCCACAAAGAAAAATCCAGGTCCAAGTGGTTTCATTGAGGAATTCTACCAAAATTTAATGAAGAAATATCAGTATTAAACTCTTTTTTTTTTTTTAAATAGAGAAGAGGAATACTTTCCAACTCCTTTTAGAAGGCCAGCATAACTTGATAGCAAAACTTGACAAAGACTTTACAAAAAAAGAAAATAACAGAACAATACCTTCTATGAATACAGAAGTGAAAATTCTTATAGAATAAAGGAGAAAAAACATATGATTACCTCCATAAGGGGAGAAACAGCATTTTGAAAAATCAACAAATAGTAAAAGTGCTCTGCAAATCAGGGCCAGAAGGAAACTTCGCCAAGCTGATGAAGAGTATTTGTGAAAAACTGAAAAAAACACAATACTTCATAGTCAAAGAGAGAATGCTTTGCCCCCAAGTCAGGCAAAGGTGTCTACTTTCATCAGTTCTAGTCAATGATACTGAAGTTTTATCAGAATAATGAGCTGTAAAGATTGGTAACGAAGTAAAACTGCTTCTATTGGCAGATGATATGACTGTTTATATAGAAAATCCTAAGGAATCTACAAAATAATACATTTAGTGAATTCTGCAATGTTGACAGGTACTAGCTGAGGAACCCAGATGCAGGCCAAGGTCCAATGTGTTTCTGGCCTAATCAAAGGCAAGTACAAACTCTTTGCCTGGCAGGGGTCACAGGCAAAAGCTGCTCTCCCAATACCAGACAGGATACAAAGCCAGTGCACTGAAGTCTCTGAAGGAAGCTGCAGTCAAGGACTCACTACCCCCTCTTTTTGTTCCTCCCCTACTGGTAGTGCTCAAAAGTATATCAGCATTCTTAGACCCTAAGCAACTCCATTCAGAGGCCTCCTTGAAGGCGTGGCGGGGGTGGGGGGGAGTTTAGCTGTGACACTGTTCAGAGCCACTGCCAGGACCTCCTTATGGGGCAAGGGGGTTCAAAGACACTTTTTTCCACTCTGACTCTACTTTTACACTCCGAGTCCTTTTGCTCTCCGTCCCTTAGGCTTCCCAGGTCCACAAAATGGCAGGAGACTTTTGCTCCTCTGGGCTCCCTCAGCAGTGAGATAGCCTCCTTTGCCTGCATCTGCACTGATCCACCTGACACTCACTGGTGCCCTTCGGGTAAAAAAAAAAATGGATCATTGTGGGAGCCAGCTTCATTTCTTGTTTGGTTTCTTGCTTACATTATTATAGTAAGTGAATAAAGTCTTGTTATTATTACTTTCAGTTAGTTGTCCTAAATGACAACCTAGACACCTGGCAGCTCTCAACACTATAGAAAATAACATTTGAAAAAATTCCTGTATGATAGCATCAAAAAATGTTAAGGACTGAGAAATAAATGTAAAAATAGACATGCAAGAATTCTATACTGGAAACTACAAAACATCGAAGAGAGAAAATAAAAAAATACCTGAATAAACAGAGTTAACAAAGGTATTTCTCTACTTAGTTTACATAAAAAAAAAAAACATAGTCTTGGTTTAAAAATTCTAAGACAAGCACATATGATGACGTTTCTATCTAGGTGCAGCATTTTTTTTAATCTTTTAATTTTTTATTTTCCAGATAAAAATTACTAAAACTGCAATTCTTCAAAATACCTATTTAAAAATATGTATCAGCAAGGATGGGAAACTGCAAAAGTTCAATAGCTATCACATTTCCTCTTTTTCCTACTCATCTTTGATAAAAAAGAACATATCTGCTAATCACTGCACAGGCTGATTTTTATTATACATTCTAGCATTTGCTATACACTAAACACTCGCATTCTTCTAGAGTTTTATTTCTGATATTAAATTGATTCAATATCCTGCCATATACAGGAAAACCATGTTTTTAAAGAGTTAATACAATTAAACGGCTAGGTTTCAGAAACAGTAATAAAAACAGCTTTCAAAACTAAAAGAAACTATAATTTCTTTTAAAAAATATCAAAAAAACTTATAAAATAACTATCTGCTAACTAAAAAGGTATTTGTGTATATTTTCTCAAAGCAGGAACATAATTATGTTAAACACTCCAGAATATGACAGAAATTTTTCTGAATTTTAATTTTACTGAAGTATTAAATGATGCTATTTTTTAATAATTGTATCAGAATTTCCTTGAAAAGCAACTGCCTCTATAACTGTTATTTAAAAAGTGAAGTAAATGTAAAGCAGTAGTAACAAAATCTAAGAAAATAAAGTTTCAAAGTCGTCTTAATTATATTCCTTTGTTTAAATATTCAAATAATTCCTAATGCTTCATCAATTTGAATACTGAATACTAGATTTTTTTTACCTTTTGATGTGAACCGTGTTAAAACAGTTAGGTGGAAAATTTCTTTAGGTCATGAGTTACAATAAGTTCTTATGCCTCCAGAGACATCTTGATTTACTACTTTATCTTTGCCTTTTATATTAAACGTACCAACAGAATCAGGAAGGGTTAATACCTTACCAAAAATTCTTAATGTAACTTCATATGAAGTGTGCAAGCCACTAACCATTGTGACTGGCAGGGAGGAGGAGCCTTTGGTGACTTGGATATAAACCTATACAAAGATGAGTAAGACAGGGACTATGACTTCAAGATAGTTATACTCTCCTGGGGGAAAAAAAAAGCCAAGTTAAACCTAATCTAGAGATAACAGTAGCCAAATCTGAAGGAAAAAAGTCTATTATACAAGTTGTCAGGGTGCCATGGGAGGATAAAATTTTACTACATATAACTGAGAGAAATATTAGAAATACAAGCTTTAGAAACAATACTTTTGAAAATTGTAACTGCACTATACTAATGAATGTAAGATGAAACAAAACAAACTTATCCCTGAAATTGCTGGTAAGAGAAAAGAACAGAAATAGAAGCTTACTCAGAAATGTCTTTTTTAGGAAATGTCTGTTTTTACTATGTTTGAAATTAGAAAACACAAATCATTTAAAACCTGTATTTGTTTCTAAAATTCAAAGGATCTAAATAACATACATTTACATTATCACTTTACAATCATGATATTCCTACATGAATATGTAAATTTTATCAACCTTAAGAGCGAATTATTATATGATAAACTACCTGCACAAGAAAGAGTAAACCAGCAAGTGCATAACCAAAAAATAAAAAACCTCATTTTACTTTTTTTTACATCTGTCAAATACAATCCTAACTGTTTTTAAGAGACAGAATTAAGTTTCATTTTTTTTTTTAAAGTAATTAAATCCATTTTCGGTGATCTGAAGTTCTACTAAAATGGTAACTTAAGTTACCACCAATCTTAGTTAGCTTTATTCTGTTGTTCTAAACAAATTTCAGGGAGAAGACACCCCTCCAGCTATAAACCCAGACAGTCTACAAGCCTATACTACCTGGAACAGAAAATACAATTAAAAATCAGAGTAATCAAAGAGACTTTAATATTTGAAACAAAATCTGATAAATATGAAATCTTGCTGGTGTTCCTAATAACTTATGAAAACAATCAAATTTAGTTTTGGGAGAAGCACTCAGAAGCCAAATGTTTAAACTCTGAAATAAATAAAGGTGCTAGCAACATTGTCTGGAGACCAAATTACATCCTAATCTTGTAAGCAAAATGGCTCACTAGCTATACAATTTGCCTTATGTTTAAATAAGGAGAATCTAGTTGTTACTTTTTTAAAAAAAAGGAACTGCAACCACTTAATAGTGTAGAAGTAGCTATAAAAGTGAAATAGCTTCCTAGATCATTTTATCCTCAATGCTTCTGAATAAAGGCCATGATACTAAATTAAAGATGTTATTCAGGAGGACCCAGGGATTCTTTTTTAGGGATTCTAGGCTTCTTAGTTTAAAAAAACTTTTTTTTTCCCTTCCTATCTTCCATTAAGTAATAGGATGTGTCATATTTAGTTTACATAATTTTTTTTTTTATAAGAAAGATAAAATTTGGGACCCGAAAGTTTGGTCTTAATCCCTAATTTGATAGAGACTTAGAAAGAAGGCCCACCTACCTCTAAAATCTACCTTTTGAAAATCAAATATGTTCAAGCCAGGAAATTACTTAGATGTATTAAATTGTATAGATGTATTAACTAACTAATCTAACTAATCTCGTATCTGTGGTTCCTATTTTCTCACCTAACACAAAGAAAAAATCATGCACAATGCTTCAGTGACATAAAAGCACCTATCCTTTAAGAAGTCTTTTACACATCTTCATTAAATGCTTATATTTAGTGACTCAATTTGCTCTATAGTAAAAGTTTTTATTAATTCGGCAAAGAATAATCAGTCCTTACTTATGTAGAGCAGTCATTCATTCATCAAACCTTTACTGAGTATTAAATGTGCCAGGAACTGTGGAAACAAAAATAAATAGATATGGTGCTAACTATTAAGAAAGCAGGGACACAACACTAAGTGGGCCCATAAATCCCCCAATAAAAAATACCCATCGCAAAGAGACAAATACCTAAAAAGGCTTCATGATTGCAAAACAGAATTTCAATTTGGCTGTTACCATTAAATTGCACTAGATAACATTAAAAGGGGCCCTGGTGGCACAGCGATTAAAGTGCTTGGGTGCTAATCGAAAGGTCTGCGGTTTGAACCCACCAGCCTCTCCATGGGAAAAAAGATGTGGCAGTCTGATTCTGTAAAGATTACAGCCTTGGAAACCCTATGAGGCAGTTCTACCCTGTCCTATACGGTCACTGAGTCAGAATAGACTCAACGTCAACAGATTTGGTTTTTGGTTTAGATAACATAAAGAAATGTGTTTTTAATTGGAAATCCCATAGGTAATTTTTAAGCAAATGTAAAAAGTAGATAGCAAAAAGCATTATTTTTTTTTAATTCCACAAGATATTACAAAGCATCTTTAAGACCTCGAGAATTTTAAATTTACTATGTCTAGTGGAAATAAAAAAAAAAAAATTTTTTTTTTTTAGTGGAACTAGTTCAGTCTAATTAAAGAACATGTAACAAAAACCTCAAATTTATTTACACCCCTACCTTCTAGACAAAATTATATACAAAAATGGAGCATGTACATTTTCTTAAAGTATGAAACAAGTATTTATTGTTACTGGAAAATATCAATTGGGACCTTTATTTTAGCATTAAAAAAAAAAAAACAGTGTCGTATATCTTCTGTGCTACTAAATAAAACTATTGCCCTAATATTTTTATATAGAGGGGCTTTTTACTATCATGCAACAATTGTTCGTGAAGTCTCTAATGGAGCACAGTATGATTTTGATCATGTACAGTAGAGGAAAAAACTGAGGTGCATGGATGCTAAATTACTGGCCAAAGACTGGAGAAAAACTTAGAGGCAGAGTAGAGAACAGTTGGAACTCACTAATTATACTCTACTGATAAATTAAATGCAAGTTTCCAATGTTATAAAATATATATAAACACAAATAATTGAAAAAGCAAAGAAAATTGAGAAGGAATTTTCTACACAGCCTGAATTACATAGAGAAGTGTGGTTTCAAAATCAAAGCTGCTAAACAGCAGGTTCTAGTGAGTTACGTATATTAGTTCAAAGCAACTTGAGAAAATAAATTCAGCATATGTAAGAAAAATTATTAGTTATTACTCATTAAGTTTAATTTTATAAGAGAATATAATATACAAGTACAATCAACATAATGTATCTCTGGTCAAGCACTGAAATATATCCTAAGTAAAAGTAAAGCTTTATTTAAAAAGTCTTTAATTAAAGTTAAAAAATAGCATGTATATATAATATTTAAGATGTAATGAAATCATAAAAAGTGTGGACTTTTTAGGCAAATTTGCAAAAAGTAGTGATGTCAATTTCAACATAAAAGAGATGCTAGGGAAAATGGTAGATATTAGCTTATAAGATTACTTTTATCAAACACATTAAATTCTACATAAAATTCTTCTACTGAAGGGCACTAAGTGCTTAAACTGAATGAGTGTGTGTGTATACATATATATTTTACAAAAGATCACATTATAACTATAAAATATTTTTACGGCATTATTTTATACCCAGTTTATCTTGTACTTGAAAATATTACAATATTTATAAAACATTTAATTCCCTCTTCATTACCTCTTTAAAACCTTTGCAGAAAATTTATGATGTTATCTTCTTAACAAGGGAAAATCAAAGAAGGGGATCTTGTATAGCCATCATTGCTAAAGTAACACAAATATTTTTACCATCCAGAAGACCTTCACAAAATTCCAGACACTGACAAGTTGTAATTATGCAATTAGGAATATAAATTTTGTAAAAGAAACTAAGGAAACTAATGATAACAAAAGCTAATATTACTCAAAAATCTTATCAAGATTAGAAGAAAATGGTACCTATGTTTGCTATTTTTTAAAACAACTAAAATATGATGGGTTTAAAATACCCTGTTTATAATATAATGTGATTTCTGAAATGCAAATTTATTCATTTCCTAGGTTCCTTCTTTCAAATACATGACCTCAAAAATTGGTAAAAACGTGTGGGTCCAACTACAAAAGGCCTGAAACAATCTAGTACATTGAAAAAATAAGTAAGAGGGTAGATATGCGTATAGGTTCAAGTAATTAAATAAATCAAATAATTAAAAACATTCTAATTTAACTCTTAAACTCTTATTTCAAATTAATCAACCTCCATAACATCAACTGAATTTCCCCTGGACTGAATTTTTGTTTGTTCATTACATAAAATTTTTGTTTCTTTTGTTTGTATTGTTTTTGTTATTTTGCACTCATGTTACGCTTATGCTACAAATTCTTTAACTTTACTCGAACAAATTGTATGGCAGTCAGTATTATTTATGTGTGTATAAATCTTATAACTACTTTACTCTAAATTTAAATGAGCTTAACCTCCATGAGAATTAACAGGTCATTCTACATAAACTATTTAAAAAAAACACTTCTCAAATACTATAGACCTTCTTATCATTGTTGAAATACCATGTATTTCTTCACTGGGATTTTATTTTTTCCTCATCTTCTTCAATGATAGTACAAGAAACTCATAAAATCCAAAACTGCATTTTTGAGGATTTAGGAAAAATAAAAATTATATTTTTAATGATTTAAATGACAACATTTTGGAAGCAAATATTTACAATCCCAGAACTAATACATTGCTTTCATCAGCATAAATTTGTTCTTTTTGAAATGTTTATGTGCCCTCAGCTAACTTAACAGGGTTTTACCAAAAGATAATTTTTGAAAGAAATAAAAATATTTCCCTTAACATGTGTCACTGTCCTTTGAAAGAGTAATATCTCTTTTAAATGAGCTCTCTTTGACTGCTTTCCAACCTACTTCCCCATCTCACCCAAGGCTTTTGAGCCATTTCTTTATTTAAGCAAAAGAGGCAAGTGGGCAAAATTGGCAATCTTATGACCCTCAGAAGAGCCACTGCGAAGCTTCAGCTGAGATTCCTGATTAGCATTACATCTGATTAAGGAAAAAAGTACCAAAACAACAACAACAACAAAAAAAAAAAACAGAATAAAACAAAACAAAACAGAATCTATCTAGGCCATCTTTTCACCTTTCTTTATTTCATAAGAAAGAAGCATTTAACACATTCATTTTGATAAGCAATAAAGAAGTATTAATGAAGCTCGTGTCATTAAAAAGTATCTTTTATCACCATTGCCAATACACTTCAACTTTTATAACAAGAGTTTAACAATTTCATTGTTTTATGAGATAAAATATAATAATCTTAGCAGCACAAGGTATTTGAAGCAAATTATTTTTGTGGCCTCTAGATACAGAGCATTATCAGCTTCTCTAAATACAGAGCATTATCAGCTTCTCTAGTCAAGAGAAAATTACTTCTCTTCTGTTCAAAATCCAGATTACTGCTCTTAATTACATCTGAATCCACAGTATAGCCATGTGTGGCAGGCTAATAAGTGAACAAAATCTGTTTCTGAAGTACAGTTTTCTCTAAATAAGATTTTAAGAAAGGTCCTATACTGTGATTTTTTTTCCATTACATATCTGCGATGAGAAAATGATGCAAATGGAACTTTAATCCCTAAATTCAAGGTCTCAGCATCCAATTTACCTGACAAGATTTTCATTGTCTCCAGTTCCCTTGCAAGTTGCACATTCAGTTCTTAAATCCTCAGCCTTGGGCTTCTTTTGTAATACAGACTGCCTTTGTCTTCTTTCTCTAGGAACTCTTTCCTGTCATACAAAGGAGAACAAAATAAAACAAAACAGAAACAAAATCAAGATATAAGGAAAATATAAATAATCTTAAGAAAGAAAGTTTCTCAGCCAAAGTTTAGACTGTGTAAAAAATGCTTAACTTATTCCAACCTCATGTTTTTCTTCCTCAGGAACGAAGCTTCGTTTTCGTCCTCTGGTTCTCTGAAAAAAAAAAAACACACACACATAAAAATATCTAATGTTTACCTCAGAGGAAAAATAAATTTCCTATGTTAAATATTACTGCTTAAGTTAACATGCTTGGGAAATCAGTATTTCCAATTAATGCTGTATTGCTCTATTTCATTTTGTTATAATTTATGCCACAAGAAATAAGAACATGACAAATAAAATATATTTTTACAGGGCTTTACTTTTGAAATAAACAAGTATCTGATAAGAGAAGTAAATTCTCCCAAAATTATATGAAGGATTTTTTTTTAACACTTCATATGTTATGCTTTTTTAACTCTTCATATGTTGTAATTTACTCAGAGCATTTAAATTTTCTTAATTTATCACACTTGATTTATATGCCTAAAACATTAAACCTGGAGTCATACCATGTCTACTGTCTATTGTGTGCTCATGTGAGTATGTGTGCATACATGTATGTCTAAGGTAACAACAACAACAAAAAAAAAACACCAAACCCATTGTCATCAAGTCGATTCCAACTCATAGCGACCCTATAGGACAGAGAAGAACTGCCCCACAGAGTACCCAAGGAGCACCTGGTGGACTCAAGCTGCCAACCTTTTGGTTAGCAGCCATAGCACTTAACCACTATTCCACCAGGGTTTCCATTTAAGGTAAAGAAACAGTCAGTTGATTAACAACCATAACAAAGTGGGAGGAAAAAGTCTCAGATGTCACCAAATCCTAGCTTAAAGAAAACCAATTGTAGCATGGTACAAAATGGCTTAGTTTAAACTTATTTAGTTCAAATTAACATCCTGTATCTGAGAACACATTTACCTCTTCACAGACCACATCCAAAGGTTTCAAAATAACATAAGTATAATAGTATTTGAAGTTAATATGTTAAAAAATCCCCACCCTCATAGCCCAGCCTCTATATAATTATAATCCCCATGTGCAGAACACTGCTTTTTAGAGAGACTGCTGGAAAAGAAGGCATCATTCCCACAGATGACTTTGTTGAGACCAAGAAGCATTCTCAACTTAGAGTAGGCACCAAATTAATTCCAAATAGAATTACTTTCTGATATAGATAGTATTATCCTAAACTAAGTTACTATAATTTCAATTCTTCACAATATTGGAATCCATTGTTATTTAATACCATGGTTAATTATATACTGTTTATACGCCCTAGATAATCAAGAATTGACTAAATTAGAAATTCACAAAAGCAAATTTAAAGATTATGTAGCTGTTTATATTTTTATCATCAATCAATATGTTTTATTTATATTATGGAGGAATTAGGAAGGAAAAGTAAGGCTATTCAGGAAAAGCTTTAAATTGAGTCCCTGTATCTACTATTCCTGCTTCCAAAAAGACAGTATTTAGCCTCGTTCTTCAAAATTTTCAAAATAGAGATCATGGACCAGAAGCAGTGGCATCTTCTGGGAGATTGTTAGAAAACTAAAATATCAGGCCAACTCTGACATACTGAATTAGAATCTACCTTTTAAAAGATCCCCAAGTAAGTCAGACACACATTAAAGTTTGAGAAAACCAGTACAGAAGAGTTCTTAATATCGACAACACTTTTCAAAGTTCTAACTGAAGTCTTCTATCTAGCTTTTTTTATTCATTTCTTTCCCTTTTGTAACACTCTTGCCCTTTCCCACTTTAATTTCAGCCCCCTGACAATTCCTCCCCAAATTGATAAGGACACCAAAGTCATCTTTCTAGCCCCAATTAAACTTAACACGATGCTTATTACATAAAGGCTCAACATTCATTTAATAAAATAAAGAATAAGTATTGGCAGAAGTTGTGTGACAGGTGTATTTACAACAATGACAAAAAAAGAAGAGTAGCTGCTGGGGCTGCTTATGTACAACCAAAACCCGCATGGGATTTGGTTCCTTGGTTTGGAGGTTTAGGGTCATGGTTTCATGGACATCCCAGTTACTTGGCCTAATAATGTGTTTAATGCTTCTGTTCTACCTCCTAATTCACTGCGTAGTGCCTGGGGTCTTAAAAGCTTGCAAGCAGCCATCCAAGGCACAACAATTGGTCTCTATTCAACAGGAACAAGATGAAGAAGACAGGAATAAGAGAAGGAAGGATATGGAATGTGTGGATAATTGTTTCCATGAACAAATGCCAACTCTGCCACGAAACCAGAAGAACTGGATGGTACCCAGCTACCATTACTGAACATTTTGATCAAGGATTCTATAGAAGAATCCTGATCAAAAGAGGGAAAATGTAGACTAAAACCTCAAATTCTCAAAAACTCCAGGCTTTCTGGAATTATGGAGGGTGGATAAACCCCTGAAAATACTACCCTAAGATAATCTTTAAATACTGTACCAACAACATTCCCTAAGATCTTCTTAAAACCAAGCAATAGTTTAGCTTAACTAGTGAAAAATATCTGCCTTGAATAATACACTCTTTCAAGAACTATCTTTATGGAATCAAGTTGACAAACAGCAACTGGAAAGATTATTCTCTTCACTCAACTCATCTCTTAGTTTATGGAGTAGCAAATGTATCATCTAGCCTTGAATTAATTTTTCAAGTGTATATTAATGCTCCAAGTTCAGGTATTCCATTCTTTTGAAGATATGCAATAATTTTATATTTTTCATAATGCCTCAAAGCCCTAAAGTATCTGCTATGAGTTCATTAATTGGAATAATTTTTACCTCCATGCTGCAACTAGTATAATCATATGTCCCCCCAAGAAAAGGTACCTCAACTTTCAATTCAGTGATTTTACTTGCAAGCCAAGTCCAAGTTTAACAATTTAATCCTAAATAGTGATGAACAAAAATTATCAAGAGAAAACAAATATCTTATTTTCATTTGAATACTTAAACTGGAACATCTCGATGTCCAAAAGGTTTCTTACATTTCAAAACAAATAAATTAGAGAATTATACCCTACAGAGAAGAGATTCAAATTGCCACTATATCCTACCTGTCTGGCTGTCCTGTATAGTATATTGACTAATATGAGCTATTACCAAAGTACTTTATAGCGAGCTTGTTTAACACTTATTACATTACTAATACTTCCAGAAATAAAAAAAAATACAAGATTCAGTCCAAGCACAACTATTCACAATTCCAAGACCTCCAACCAAGAAAATGTTTAAAGTTGTGGCTTTGTTTTGAGTTCTAGTGAAGTGGCAGCAACTGGTAAAAACAATTCATAACTAAGATCATGACAGAAAGATACTTAAACATGGATGTTCCTGAATGAATCAGAAAAAGTAAGGAGAATGTAAAAGAGGGGAAAACCACCACCAAAAAAAAAAAAAGAAACGCAAAACCATGTTTGACTCACCCAATTCACCCCATTTCAGACGCACAGAAGTATTCAGAGCTAGGTGGTCATTTTATGATATAGGTAGATGCTGACACAAATTATTTTAGAAACAAAATAAATAAAACAAAAGGGTGAAACTAACACAGGGAAGAAGGAAGAATTTTATTTAACAAGTATATGTTTTAGAACTGAATACGGGTGCATATCTAAAGTCCTAAATGATTAATAATTGACCACTTGAGGGTTCAGTTCCAAACTGTGCTTCATTTTGAAAATAATTATTAAGCTATTGAAAGTAAACGAAGGTTTGGAACTCCAAATGTTAACACATTCCTATTTTTTCTGTTTTCTCTTGTTACTTTTTAAGAACTATATTTGCCTAGGGAATAATGATAATCTGGGTACTTAGACCATCCAGCTCTTTATGTCTATGGTACATTTACTTGAAGAGAGGAGATGCAAAAATATCCACAGAAGAGAGTAGCACATATTACAGAAAATGTATCTAAGATGAAAAGAATAAAATTATTTGAGCTACAAAGCATCAACCCAACAGTATATCCATCTGAAAAATAATTAAATGTTTTAAAAACTTCTCTCACATTTGGACTAGACATGTAATAAATTTTTATTTTTTAGAGTTGGGGTTATTTTAATTTACAATGAAGTCAAGTGCATGATGATCTTCCAAAGATTAGATGACTCATTTGGCAAATGAACTAAATTTAAAACTGAATGTGCCTCAGCATCTTTGATATCACTAAACTGGAATTCACATATTCATTTGCGTACTGTTTTTTTCTAAATTTAAGTTATCTTTTTTGTGATAAATCAGCATTTATACGAATGACATTTGATAAATAAGCTATATATAGTTAGATAAAACACAAAGACTGCCTCCCTGTGTGATTTATATATAAAAAGAGAAAATGCTTATTTTATGAGCACAATTTCAAATTTAATGTTAATTAGGACAATTAAAGTCAAACCTTGAAAACCTCTGTCAAGCTAAATAGCTTTATATTTATGCTGGCAAATAAATGCCAGTAGCTCTCTGGCAGCTGTTCAAAATGCTTCCAAATAAAGTTTACTCCAATATATACATAATTCCTAAAAAAAACTGTTTTTCGAATATGAAACAATATATTAAAAACAAATCACAGACTAAAGCTCATAAAATATTCAAAAGAAAAATCATATATATACATACATAAATACACACATATATATGTAAAAAAGGTGTGAACAAAGTACCATCTGTTTCTACTGGCTATCAGCATACAACAGATGGAATTGTGATTGCCAAAAGTATTTTCCCTTCTCGTCAATTGGCTGTAAAGTTTATTTTTATCTAATTTAATTTATATTAACAGAATTAAGAAAAATGTCTGAATAGGAAAAAAATAATCAATTTGCCTTAATAAATTAAAATATCCACAGGTCTAAAGATATAAAATATACATTTTATATAATAAGTTCCCCTATAAAACCTTTCTTATTTACCAAATAAGTAAAATGCAGAAGCTCTAGTTGTCCCTCATTCTCTTGATTTCATACTCCTGGAAATAAACAAAAACGATGGATTTCCAAGAGGCAAAATGCACAAGAGGAACCTTTAGGTTCTACATGAGATTACTTGCACTAAGGACCTAACCATGAATCTCTCCAAGCAGCCAAAATGAGTTAAGTATGGTCCAATTCACCACAGACATTTTATGCCAGGGGGTTTTCTAAAGGCCTACGACAGACACGGGTTTTATAATCTGTTTAGTACCTCAGAGGTATTTAAAGCCCCCAAAACAGTCTTTCCCAGAACCACAGTAGAACTATGGTAACTTAATTCAAATAGTATTATAAAGCCAAAGAGCAAATTAAGACATAGACACATGCATAGAGCTGGATGCAAATGTTTTAACATTTTTCATAAATTAGAATCAATAAAAAAAGAAAACAAAAAAATTATATTTCAGATTTTCAGACTCTCCATGGCTTAAGTCCTAACTCTGTTAAATAGGACACTACTTGGCATATACGTAAAACTAGTTAAAATATAAATGTAATAAAAGTAAATACTACAATATCTGATTATCTCACATATAAAGACTGCCATTTGTAATCGACTAGTGGCTCACAGTTTTGAAAATGAGACAGTAGATTAAGTGTTTAAGTCCCTTTCTACAACTAATGATCTATAAGAAATAGTGCATCCAGGAAAACAATACAGTTTTCAGTCAAAGTTGTTAAAAAGCACTTTGACTTTTTACTGCTTTTAGTTTCTAAAAAAGGAGATATATAAAACACAACAAAAACTTACGAGTCAGGAAGAAAAATCTGAGAACTTCAAAGAGTAGATGATGCATGTGTGTAAAAACTATGGAAAGATAGGTCCCAGCAAGTCCTTTTGGCACTTGTTTAAAAGATGAAAAGTCACTAGATAACATAGAATACATAGAAAATGAAAAGAAAATTTGAAAGCTTTCAAGTTACATTAAAGTTATTAGAAAATACTGCAGAAAGCACAAACATCAATTTTAAAGTAACTTCAAAAGGGACATGGGTAAGCTAATTTACATTTTCTTCAAAAGTAATTTCCTTGCTTAAAAGTAAGTGAAAATTTTCCACTTTTAAAAAAGAAAAAAATAGAAAAATGTCTAAGTAACAAGCTACTTAAATAAAAGTAGCCCACGCTGCTTTTATAGTAATTCTATAGCTTCGCTGATGAAATGATAAATACACTAGCAGAATGAGACAATTCCCTCACTAACAAAGAAGGGGTAGAAAGACTCTTCCAAAGCACACTGATTTCAGACACATGGCGGAAAATGAAAGAGAACTTATTGATAAACCCTCACTGAGCACCCATTGTGAATCAAATCCTGTAGTAGATAGTGAGCAGAAAATGGTAAATAGGACAGTTCTGATTTACCTGGAGCTTGGGACATTAGTCTACAGATACCAGACAAATAATTACATAAATAATTAACCATAAACATCATAGGAGCCCTGGTGGCTTAGTGGTTAAGCACTTGGCTGCTAACCCAAAGGTTGGTGGTTTGAACCCACCAGCTGCTCCACAGAAGAAAGATGTGGCAGTCTGCTTCTGTAAGGATTACAGCCGTGGAAACTATGGGGCAGTTCTACTTTGTACAATGAGCTGGAATCAACTCAATGGCCATAGGTTTGGGTTTTTTTTTTTTTTTTTTTTTTTTTTTTGGTTTATGGTAAAGTCATATGCTGCTCAGATCTTTAAAAATCTCAACAATACATTTATCAAAATTGTGCTTAAATGTATCCGTGAACAGTGGGTCATATTTTTTTAATACCTAAATTTAAAACTCTAAATTTACCTCAAAGATGGGTTTAGGGAAAATAACAAATTAAAAAAATAAACTCTCAAACAGATTTAAGTGTGACACTGGCAAACCTCAAATAGGAATGAGGATAAAAAAGAATCCAAGATTGGTAAGGTAGGACAAGAGGATAAGGAAACTCTGGCAGCGTAGTAGTTAATAGCTACGGCTGCTAACCAAAAGGTCAGCAGTTTAAATCTACCAGGCGCTCCTTGGAAACTCTATGGGGCAGTTCTACTCTGTCCTATAGGGTCGTTATGAGTCAGAATCGACTTGATGGCAGCAGGTTTGGTTTTTTGGTTTTGGTACAATGGCTAAACATAGGATCCAAACAAGGTACTAGACCCTGCATTGAAGGCAGGAGGTATCTGGGTAACTAGGCTGGGAAACTGTGAGAATAAAAATGGCTATTGGAAGTGTAAAGAAGGGCTCACAACATACTGAGGTCAAAGGAATTTGGATTTATTCAGTTATTTCACAGACATCTTAAAAATAAAGCCAGATTTCATAGCCTTAAAGTTATTTCATATAATCCTCTCTCTCTACTCAATGCAGAAAACCCTTCTAAAAGTATCTCTGACAGCCACATAACCTCTGCTATTACAGTTCCAGAGAATAAGCCAGCATGTTCCATTACAAAAGAGTTATAATCGATGGTCTCAGTTTTACTGACTGAACACACAAAGACTAAATTAGGTCTAGCTTTCACATGACGGAACTTCGAATATTTAACAATAAATGACCGAATCTTTATTGTGTAAAGAATCTGTTCATTCATTTATTAAACTAATGAACAGACAATCAACTTGATTACAAAGGTGATTAAGGGCAGCAAAGGAAAACAGTGCTATGGGAATAAGCTTTCAATTATTCCTCAAGTATCCTTTTAGAATTTCACCACTCAGGCCACTTTTTCTTCCATGTAATAATCATATTAGGTTTTGTTCTCATAGCTCTTATGAAACAAAAACAGGAATGAGGGCACTAATAGAGGATTATTAACGCTTTACAACAGATATAGAATCTCATAGTCACTTTTCATTTGTTGAAGAGTGTAATTAAAATACTTCAGCACAAAGAACAAAGAGGGAAAATGAGCTACAGTTTTTTTTTTTTTTTAAATAATATCATCAGTGTAATTAACCATCACAGAAGCCCAAATCAAAACCACAATGAGATACCACATTACATCCACTAGGATGGCTATAATAAAAAGAATACATAAGTGTTGGCATTCTCATACGCTGCTCGTGGAAACAGAAAATGGTACAACTACTTTAGAAAAAAGTCTATCAATTTCACAAAAGGTTAAATATATGACCCAACAAATCCATCCCTAGGTATATACGCAGGAGAACTGAAAACATACGTTCACACAAAAAACTTGTTCACGACAGCATGATTTGTAATCATAAAAAAGTGGGAAAAAATTTGACAAATGGATAAATAAAATGTGGCATATCCACAAAATGGATTATTAAAAATGGCATGAAGTACTGATGGATGAACCTTGAGAATATTATGCTAAGTGAATGAAGCCAGTCACAAAAAAACCACATAAAGTATGACTCCATTTCTAAGAAATGTTCAGAATCTGTCTTGGAAGAAGTACAGTCAGGATGCTCCTTTGAAGCGAGGATGGTGAGACTTCGTCTCACATAATTTGGACATGTTACCAGGAGGGACCAGGCCTTGGAGAACATCATCAAGCTTGGTAAAGTAAAGAGTCAGCAAAAAAGACGAAGACTCTCAATGAGATAGACTGATGCAGTGGCTGCCACAATGGGTTCAAACATAGCAGCAACTGTGAGAATGGTACAGGATTGGGCAGTGTTTCATTCTTTGGTGCATGGGGTCACTATGAGTTGGAATCAACTTGATGGCACCTAACAACTACAACAGAGCTAGAGAGTTTGTGGAAGAGGATGATGAATCACTGGTAATGGGTATGGAGTTTCTTTTGGGGGTGATAGAAATGTTCTAAAATTGGTCGTAATGATGACTGCGCAACTCTGCAAATAAGCTAAAAACATAGAATTGTACACTTCAATTGGGTGAATTGTCTGGTATGTGAATTATATTTCAATATACCTAATATAAAAAAGCATCATTAAAGGATCTAGAGCAGTAATATTAATTGCAGCAAACTCTAAAAGTTAATGAACCAATTTTTCATTATTAAGTAGTTAAATTTTATACTTAACTATATTTAACTAAATATAGTAAAACTAAAGTCCCCTTACAAAATTAAAGTTCCATCAACAATGAGATAAACTAATTAAACATTATAAAATCCACCTATTGACCCCACATCTTTTAATGACACAAAGGATTTAAATGAGAATGAAAAAACTACTGCACTACTGGAACTTTCC
The DNA here is from genome assembly GCF_030014295.1 of Loxodonta africana. Classification (NCBI taxonomy): domain Eukaryota; kingdom Metazoa; phylum Chordata; class Mammalia; order Proboscidea; family Elephantidae; genus Loxodonta; species Loxodonta africana. The sequence goes on along the minus strand of NC_087349.1, from coordinate 71,424,528 downwards.
GGAAGTATGAATGTCATGCATTTCTAGTATCTCTGGCTTCCAGTAAAAATAATTATACCCACACCTATTACTGTCAAATCGATTTCAATGCATGGCAACCTATAGGACAGAGTAGAACTTCCCCGTAGGGTTTCCAAAGCTATCATCTTTAAGGGCGCAGACTATCACATCATTCTCCCACGGAGCAACTGGTGGGTTTGAACCACTGCTGACCTTTCAGTTAGCAGCCAAGTGCCACCAGAGCTCCTAAAATAATTACATAATGTTATAAATCATTTTCCCATTTCAGCTTTAAATGTTAAAAGAAATGCAGAAGTCATTCTATGTATTAGTTTCTATCACTGCCATAACAAATTATGACAAATTTGCTATCTTAAGCCAAATTTATTATCTCACGGTTCCATGGGTCAGAAGTTTTACACAGTTCACACTGGTGTCATGGATTGAACTGTGTTCCCCCAAAATATGTGTCAACTTGGTTAGGCCATGATTTCCAGTATTGTGTGGTTATCTCCATTTTGTGATTAGTATAATTTTCCCATATGTTGTAAATCCTAAACTCTACCTATAGTTAATGAGGCGAAGATTAGATTATGTTGAAGAGGATTAGGGTGGGATGTAACACCCTTGCTCAGGTCACATCCCTGATCTAATGTGGGGTGTGGCCTGCACCACCTATTATCTTACAAGACATAAAAGGAAAGAGAAGTGAGCAGAGAGTGGGGACCTCATACCACCAAGAAAGCAGTGCAGGGAGCAGAGCCCATTCTTTGGACCCAAGGTTCCTGTGCAGAGAGCTCCCAGACCAAGGGAAGACCGATGACAGGGACCTTCCTCCAGACCCGACAGAAAGGCCTTCCCCTAGAGCTAATGCCTAAATTTGGACTTGTAGCCTACTAGACAGTGAGAAAATAATTTTCTCTTTGTTAAACCCATTCACTTGTGGTATTTCTGTTATAGCAGCACTAGATAACCAAGACACTGGGCTAAAATTAAGGTGTTGGCAGGCTGCATTCCTTTCTGGAGGCTCTAAGGGGACAATCAGTTTCCTTGCCTTTTCTTGGCTCATGGCCCCTTTCCTCCAGCTTCAAAGCCAGGAACATTGTCTCTCTCAGATCCACTGTGTGTAGTCATATTTCTCTCTCTTGTCTCTGACTAAAGCCAGTAGGTCCTCTTGTTTTTAGGGACTCATGACTAGATTGCGTTCACATAGATAATCCAGAATAATCTCTTTATCTCAAGTCCATAACCTTAATGATGTTTGCAAAACCGTTTCTGCCATGCTAGGTAACATATTCACAGGTTTCAGGGATTAGGACATGGACATCTTTGAGGGGCCATTATTATACCTACCACACTGTAGACATCAAATGTATAAATGAATTTAGTAAAGATATCATCCGATAGATGGATGGGGCATTTAACTTTAATTACTTGAAATTAAATAAGTAACATTTGAAAAATAGTTAAGTATAAAACAATCACGCAAAATAATGTAGGTAAAAACTTCTACAGCTATTACAATTAACATGATCTTAGGCTAAAATTCAGTAACGTAACAGTATAAGGGATTTCACTCCTTCCATTTGCTGTCAGTGGAATATCCCTCTCCTATAGGACATAGGACACAATAGGCATATTCTCTGGAGGAAAATAACCAGGCATAGAGAAAGTAGCAATAAAGTGACAACTACAGCTGGAGAGCTAAAATCCAATTCTGCTTTCTAAACTCTGAGATCCCTTAAATCAGTCTGTATGCAAAAGCCAATACAGAAATGATCAGAATTTCCTTAGCACAGAAAAAATTTAAAGAGAAATGAGTTGCTCTAAAAAATATTCATACCTATTTATCTGTAAAAATCAAGTGGTTGAAATACAAAGTAATTTTTTTGTTGTTGAAGGCATGCTAAAACTCAAATACTTTAGTTACTAAATGAATCTGTATTAAGGCTAGGTAATTAAGAAAGACAAGGTAATTAAGATTTGACCCAATTAACTTATTTAAAAATTTTGTTGTTAGTAATGCCAGAGGTGATTTGTTGTCATCAAGATGTCTATCATAAAAGCATGTTCTAGGTAAGACAGCTATAAGTATTATGACACCTAAATGTAGTTCAAATTTTTTGCACTAAATTTTACACTAAAGGATAAAACCGTATATGCTAAATGCTATCACAAGTGGCCAGCTTGCTATTCTTTTTTTTTTATTATTATTATTTCAACTGATCGATACTAAAGTTTTGGGAAATGGATAATGAAGACTTTCTCGGCTGGTACAATACTTGCCTACTAGAAACAGTTAAGCTGTAGTCATAGTGGCTCACCTCAAACTTTTGTATTCTACTTCACAACCATCATGTTACCTGCCCCACATAGTAATCCTACCTCTCAAAGGGATGCACACTTTCAATTTTATACTACACTTTTTTTAGGATAAACTTTCTAGCACTCACTATTTCCTTGTTGGCAGTCATGTCTTCATTTTGGTATTCCATTCAGCATCTAGCCCAGTGCCCACATTATTGGTTGCTCAATAGACACATATTCAAAAAATAAACCTGATGATGGTTCAAGTGCAGGGCAGGGAGTCATAAGCAAAGACTAAAGTATATTTAAAGATCTGAATTCCCACACAACCAGTTTTTACTTTTAACAGACAGAACCATTTAGTTCAGCAATAAATGTGTCCAATAACACTCATGTTATAGATATTTACCCTACAACTTAAAAAAGTACAAATAATATATAACAGGTTTGTGTTTCCATACCAAACCCAGTGCAGTTGAGTCAATTTCAACTAATAGCGACCCTATAGGACAGAGTAGAACTGCCCCATAGAGTTTCCAAGGAGTGCCTGGCGGATTCGAACTGCTGGCCCTTTGGTTAGCAGCCATAGTACTTAACCACTAATGAATGTTTAAACCCACAAGGGTTTAAACATTATAAATAAAAGCTTGTCTTTCAGTACAATTTTCTCTTTACCACACTCTGAGTGTTGACCCAAAGGACAGAAGAAGTTAAAGATCAAATCACTGAGGTTCAGAATTTAGTGGCATGCATCAGAAGTCACAATCTCACGATCTTACCTTTAAGAACTGAGGGATAAAGCTCAAGATTAGCAAAATCAAAGCAGATGGGATAACTACAGAATTAATTGGCATCTCTAAAGATGTGAAAAACAAAACAATTAAATCTTAAAACTAAGACATTATAAAATGTAAAATGAGCAGTAAAACAGCAATCTACAAGGTCAATAGTATTATAGTTACTCTGGCTCAATTGTAAAGAAATAACCTCAGAAATGTAAAAAAAGAATAAAAATTCATGGTTGAAAGATTACAACCATGTAACATTTTTAGAATTTCAAGAAAAGATTTTTTTTTAACCTATGTTAATGCGAAATCAGAGGGAAACACTGTATATGCAATATGGTCGTTCAAAAGTGGGCAAAAAAACTCGTTGCTGTCATGTCGATTCCGACTCACAGCAATCCTATAGGACAGAGTAGAACTGCCCCATAGAGTTTCCAAGGAACACCTGGTAGATTTGAACTGCTCACCTTCTGGTTAGCAACTGTAGCTTCTAACCACTAAGCCACAAGGATTTCCAAAAGTGGGCAAGTTATACAAATTAATTGACTGTCCTATGTGCAGATTTTGTGCAGGAAAATAAAAGCAATTCTCCCAGGACAAAAAAAAAAGCTATATTATGTTACAATAAATGAGATTTCAATCCCAAAGACTAAACATTTTCATCCCTATAATCAATTAAAAAATGCATGAAAAAAACTATGCGCAACGATCATTACTATCAATAAAGAAATTAAAACTATTAGGAAGTCCTTACCAGAACATAAAATTATACAGGTAGTCCCTGACTTACAGCAGGGTTCCATTCCAATGACTCTGCTGTAAATTGGTTCCGATGTAAGTCACATATCTCGTTTTTTTTTTTTTTTTTAGTTTTCATTATTATTGCCTTTTACTATCAGTATCTTTATAAATCTGATCTTTGTCTTCGGGGATTGGTATGAGAATGATAACATCAGCAAATTACGTGCTGCTACGTTGTATGTTGTATGTAGTACATATTACTAACAGTAAGATGTACAAAAAAACATGGTCATAAGTGCACTTTGTCGACATCGAATACAAAGCAGTCAGGGGCTGCCTATAATGTGATATTACCATATAAACTGAATATAAAAATCCAGTCACGGGCTCAACAACTAAAAAAGAAGTCAAAAGTTGATTCTCTACTTCCCTTATGTTACTCTCTTTTAAAGAACTAAAAAAGAAAAAGAATAAAGAGGAAAAAAAAAACTGTTACTCATAATTACATGGCAAACATTGCAAGCGCTAGCCAGATACCAACAGCAGGTGTTAACTCTCTATTTTAAATACTAATAACATGTTGCTGTTAAAAAATTAGCATAGCGCACTTATAAAAATACCTTGCAGGGTGATGTTGTAGTCATTGGCAAAAAAATGTAGACCGTTATTTGTATAAAAATACAGTACTGCTGAGCCCATAAAAAGCCCAGGCTCACTTTCTTTGGCCTACACTGACTGCGGTATTTTACACTTTTTTTCAAGTCACTGTCTCTGTATTTATGCTTCCAGCCAATCATTTAACCAGTCAAGAACCTATTGTGTGCCTTGCACAAAGCTGGGAGTGTGAGATTAAGGATAAAAAGAAAACATACCTGTGCTCAAAGAGAAAAGAAAGGGGAGGAGGGGTAAGAAAATATTACTTTATAGGGCACCTATCATGTACCACGGAAACCATAGTGGCATAGTGGTTAAATGCTATGGCTGCTAACCAAAAGGTCAGCAGTTCAAGTCCACCAGGCGTTCCTTGGAAACACTGTGGGGCAGTTGTACTCTGTCCTGTAAGGTCGCTAGGAGTCAGAATTGACTCGATGGCAATGGGTTTGGTTTTTTTGGGTTATTTTTAATCATGTACCAAGTAAACACTATACTACGGACATTTAGAAGTAGAGTTGGTTACTATGCTAGATTGTTGGTGATGAACTTGGCACTCTTCCCTCCACTTCTCGTTATCTTCAGGCTGAAAACATCTCCCACAGCACATCTCTGTATAGTTCCGTATCAGTAAACTTCTATTTGAAAGGTGCCGTCAAGTCGGTTCCCACTCATAGCGACCCAATGTACAACAGAATGAAACACTGACCAGTCCTGCGCCATCCTCACAATCATTGCTATTTTTCAGCCCATTGTTACAGCCACTGTATCAATCCATTTCCTTGAGGGTCTTCCTCTTTTTTGTTGACTCCCTACTTTATTAAACTTCTGGCAGTTCCCTATCAAGGTACTGCTGCAAATCACTTGTGAATGATCTTTCGCAAAATTTAACTTGTGTGTGATATTAAAATGATATTGTTCAATAATTTCCACATTCTGTTGGATCACCTTTCTTTGGAATGTGTACAAATATGGATCTCTTCCAGCCGGTTGGTCAGGAAGCTGTCTTTCAAATTTCTTGATACAGAAAAGTAAGCACCTTCAGCACTGCTTCTCTTTGTTGAAACATCTCAATTGGTACTCTGTCAATTCCTGGAGCCTTGTTTTTCACCATTTTCTTCACTGTACCTTGGATGTCTTCCTTCACTATCATCCGTTCTTGATCATGTGCTACCTCCTGAAATAGTTCAATGTCAACCAATTCTTTTTGGTACAGTGACTCTGTGTATTTCTTCCATTTTCTTGTGATGCTTCCTGGTGGCGTAGGGGTTAAGAGCTACGGTGCTAACCAAAAAAGACGTCAGTTCGAATCCACCAGGCCCTCCTTGGAAACTCTATGGGGGCAGTTCTACTCTGTCCTATAGAGTTACCATGAGTCAGAATTGACTCGGCAGCAATGGGTTTGGGTTTTTTTTTTTTTTCATCGTTCAATACTTTCCCTATAGAATCTTTCAATATTCAATTTTTTTATTCAATTCTTTCAGTTTGAGAAATGCATGCCAAGTGTTTTCTTCCCTTTCGGTTTTCTAACTCCAGGTCTTTGCACATCTCATTATAATATTTTACTTTGTCTTCTCAAATGACCCTTTTAAATCTTCAGTTCTTTCACTTCATTATTTCTTCCTTTCCATTTAGCTACTCTGTGTTCAAAAGCAGGTTTCAGAGTCTCTTCTGACATCCATTTTGGTCTTTTCTTTCTCTCGTCTTTTTAATGACCTTTTGCTTTCTTCATGTATGACGCTCTTGATGTCATCCCACTACACCTCTGGTCTTTATGTCAAATCTATTCTTGAGTTCAATGCATCAAATCTATTCTTGAGATGGTTCTAAATTCAAGTGAGATATATTCAAGGTTGTATTTTAGCTTTTGTGGACTTCTTTTCATTTTCTTCAGCTTCAACCTGAATTTGCATATGAGCAATTGATGGTCTGTTCAGCAGTCAGTTGCTGGCCTTGTCCTAACTGGTGATATTGAGCTTCTCCATCGTCTCTTTCCACAGATGCAGTTGATTTGATTCCTATGTTTTCCACCCAATGAGATCCATGTGTATAGTTGCTGTTTATGCTGCTGAAAAAGATATTTGCAATGAAAAAGTCATTGGTCTTGCAAAATTGTACCATGTGACCTCTGGCATCATTTCTATCACCAACGTCATATTTTCCAACTCTCAAACCCTTTCTGTTTCCGACTTTTGCATCCCAATCACCAACAATTATCAATGCATCTTGACTGCATCTTTGATCAATTTCAGGCTGCAGAAGCTGGTAAAAATCTTCAATTTCCTCACCTTTAGCATTAGTGGTTGATGCGTGAATTTGAATAACACTCATATTAACTGGTCTTCCTCATAGTCTTATGGATATCATTCTATCACTGACAGCATTGTACTTCAGGATGGATCTTGAAATGTTCTTTTTGACAATGAATGTGATGTCATTTCTCTTCAGTTTGTCATTCTCAGCACAGTGGGCCATATGACTGTCTGATTCAAAATGGCTAATACAGTCCATGTCAGCTAATGCCTAGGATGTCAATCTTTATGCAGTCCATTTCATTTTTGATGACCTCTAATTTTCCTAGACTCATACTTCATACACTCCATGTTCTGATTATTAATGGATGTTTGCAGCTGTTTCTTCTCATTTTGAGTCATGCCACCTCAGCAAAAGAAGGTCCTGAAAGCTTTACGCCATCCACATCATTAAGGTCAACTCTACTTTGAAGAGGCAGCTTGTTATGGATTGAATTGTGTCCCCCCAAAATGTCTGTCAACTTGGTTAGGTCATGATTCCCAGTATTGTATGATTGTCTACCATTTTGTTATCTGATGTGATTTCCCTATGTGTTGTAAATCCTATCACTATAACGTAATGAGATGGATTGGTGGCAGTTATACTGGTGAGATCGACAAGATTAGATAGTGTCTTAAGCCAATCTCTTTTGAGATATAAAAATGAAAAGCAAGCAGAGAGACATGAAGACCTCATACCGCCAAGAAAGCAGTACTGAGAGCAGAGCGCTTCCTTTGGACCTGAGGTTCCTACGCTGAGGTGTTCCCAGACCAAGGGAAGACTGACGACAAGGACCTTCCTCCAGAGCCAACAGAGAAAGAAAGCCTTCCCGTGGAGCCGGCGCCCCAAATTCAGACTTCTAGCCTACGGGACTGTGAGAGAATAAGCTTCTTTTTGTTAAAGCCATCCACTTGTGTTATTTCTGTTAGCAGCAACACATAACCAAGAAGCAGCTCTTTCCCAGTTGCAATTTGAGTGCCTTCCAACTTGCGGGACTCATCTTCCAGCACTATGCCAGACAATGTTCTGCTGCTATTCATCAGGTTTTCACTGGCCAACTTTTTCAGACTAAGATATTCACTATCAATTTCTCTAATGTCTCCTGGAGCTTCTCAGACCTATGATGACAGCTTTCTTGACATCCATGCCCCAGTTATGCCAACGGTGGTATAAATCACTAATTCCCAAAAAGTGGTTTCTATTTTCCTAACTAAACTCTTAGTGATATAGTCACTAAGCTGCTGCAATTATACAAAGTCTGTAATTCTGGTCCATGGAGAAGTTCCTGGAAAAACAGTAATCTTGTCTAGGCAGCTGCACTATGAACTAGCTGAAAGTATGGGCTCTGAGGCAATCTAAGTTTGAATCTTGGCTCTACCGCTTATAAGCTGTATGTCCTTGGGCATGTTACTTGAACTCTTTATCTCAGTTTCTCATCTGTAAAATGGCAATGATACTAATAACTATTTCATATGGTATTTATGATGATGAATTAATACAAAGCACAGCATCTAACAGGTAAAAGTTAAATTAAAAATACACTTCTCAGTTCTTTCTCTTCTTTAGACTTAGTTCTATCTGTACCCAGTAATAAAAGAGCGAATAACTGTGATTAAGTCATTGATATATTGCAATATGGGGCATTTGAAGAGCCAATATAAGAAAATGTTACAAAGTCAAATCTCTGGATAGCCAGAAATAATATAAAAGAGAAATGTCTAAAACCAGATTATTCCTTTTACTTATTTATAACTGAATATTTCTATTTTTCCTGACTATTCCTAAACTACTTTTCCATATGTCTCATTGATGATTCTTTTTTTCTTATTTTGGACAGATATACCAAAAGAAACGTAAGATATCCAAAGTTCAAAATACAGGTAGTCCTTGACTTGCTATGTATTTGTATTACAATGAACCACACTTACAACGCCTGTTTTTTTGTTTGTTTGTTTTTGTACATGTTATCATTAGTAATATGTGCTATATACAATGTTGCAGAGTATAATTTGCTGATGTTATCATTCTCACATGTAATGTTTCCACCCCCAAAGACAAATAAAGATCAGATTTATAAAGATACTGATAATAAAATGCAATAAAAAAAAAAAAAAAGACAAAACTGACTTATGAGAGAGTAGTCATCAGAAAGGAAACCTGTCATAATTCAAGGTCTACCTATATGTACCCTTCTAATAAAGGTAGGTTCGAGGCATCTGAGATGGGTTGAGAAAGGGGAATGCTGGTAGAAAAGTCAAAGGAGACATTGTCTTTACTTATATTGCTGAATTTCTCACAACAAAAAACTATTTACATATTAAATTTTTATTGTGGGAAAAATATTTGCCAATTCAACCATTTTTACATGCACAATTCAGTGACACTGATTACATTCATCACGTTGTACAACCATCACCACGATCCTTTTCCAATTATTCTACCACCATAAAAGAAATTCAGTGGCCCCTCAACAATGACTCCTCCTTTCCTCCTCCTTCCCACCCTTGGCTGCCACCAATAACCTTTGGTCCTAAGAGTTAACAATTCCCAGATTTGCCTGGTCGATGGTGACATAACAAAAAACCAAATGGAATAATCTAGGTGATTGCTCTCAAAAACAATCCTTTAAATGATTACAATATGGGGGTTACTATCCGGTACTGGTTTTTTTTTTTTTATGGATTAAAAAAAAAATTTTTGAGAAAACTGTTACTTTAAGGAAAAAAATAAAGCTTCTCTAAAATAAAACCGATAACAAAACAAATTATGACAACTAACCTGATAAACATCTTTACATCTCCTTCGGTGTGTAGACAGATTTTTGAAAAGTGCCTTCCTTGGCTCAAGGTAGAAAGCAAAAGACATCTCCCCTGAGAATTCATAACTGCAAGCCAACTCTTATGCGTTTGGAGCAAAAATTCACACTACTCATTTAATGGAAAACACATAACCCAAAGTTTTATTTAAAATGTTCTCAGGTGGCAGTCCCCAGGCACCTGGTAATAGCAAACAAAAATGCTTTCTGGAAGAAATTCTTTAAGCCCTGATCTTAAGGAATTTTCAATGAGGTAAAGACTAACAACCTGACAAAAAAAACTGGAAAAGACTCACATACACATTTCTCAAAAAAAGAAATACACCTAGCCAAAAATATAAATAGACGTCCAAAGTTACCAGTTGTGCAGAAAAACGCAAAATAAAACAGCAACACACTATTTTATACACATTATATTGGAAAATATTAAAACATGGGAGAAAACAAGTTTATGAAGCAATAGAAACTGTTAATCATTATCCATTGCTGCTGTGAGTATAAACTGGTTTGGAAAACAACTGGTATTATCAGCAAAAATTGAAGATGAGATACCCATAGGTCAGTAAATCCATGCCTTGGTGTATTCGCCAACTCCTTGTTACCATGCTCCAAGAGACAGTCACAAGAATCTTCGACACAGAATCATTTACAATTAAAAAAAAAAACATGGACACAACCCAACTGTCCATCAATAAAACAAAAGGTAAACTAAGTAATGATATATTCTTTCAATGGAACACTATACATTGGTGAAAATGAATGAGCTACAGCTACAGTGATCGGCATGTATGAATTTCTTCATCACTATGTTGGTCAAAACAGTAAGTTACAGAAGAAAAAAGTTTTAATCAATTCACACTAAATTCAAAACCTGCAAAATTAAACAATACATCATTTATGAATACATGCATTTGGAGTGCATTATAAAGCAAGAAACAAGAATGAGAAATACAAAGCTGAGGAAAGGTTGACTTGACCTCTGGGCAAGACAGCGGGGGATGTGATTGTCGAGGGATTCTCAGAGGACTTAACCAGACTTAACAGGTGATGTTCTCTTTTTTAAGTTGTGGTGGATACACTGGGTGTTCATTATTACTATTCTTTAAATCAAACATAAAAACTCTAAAGTCTCAGGTATTTATGGTATATTTCATAGTGTAAAATAATAAATTTTTTTAGAATAGTCAATAGTAATTTCTTTCTTTGACTCCTGAGCATATATTGTCCCTCTGTCTTTCTTACCAGCTTAAATTTTGGCCTCAGGATTTTATGATGATTATGATAAATAATGGAAACCCTGGTGGCATAGTGGTTAATAGCTATGGCTGCTAACCAAAAGGCCATCAGTTTGAATCCACCAGGTGCTCCTTGAAAGCTCTGTGTGGCAGTTCTATTCTGTGCTACAGGGTCACTATGAGTTGGAATCGACTCAATGGCGGTGGGTTTGTTTTTTTTTTTTTTAATGATAAATAAGGAATACATTACCGTGTTTCTTATTGGAATCTTCTTGGGTTCTGGTGGTACATCTTGTGGAACAAATTTCACTGGTTCCTTAATCTGTCTCCTTGATCGTTTGGTCCCATCTGGTAAGGTTTCCATGGCCATATCTGCTTCCATGTCACTGCTCCCTGCCTGGTCACATTCTGAGCACTGCCTACACGGGGGAAAAAAAAGACCATTAAATCCAGACATTTATTTTTACCTCCTAGCTTTAGCCATAGTTTCTATTAACATAAAATTCAGGTATATGTGAAGAATATATAAAAATATACATGGGTAGATGTGATCGCAGGATGTACAGTGACTTAACATACAGAAATGCACACATACTTTTCTAAGAATGATGACCATGAATACAATATGTAAAGCAATTTAATTTATCCCTATAAGTATAAGAATACACACAATATGCTGCATGTTTAAGTGAACAGGCATAAGAGATTAAACACTGATTAAAAGGGGAATTTCCCTTTGGAAATCATGACTTTTCTTTAAATGACATATACTACAACACCTGAAAATCACAATCATTCATTGACACTGACTCTACTCCTTGTTACAGCTATTCTTTTAATCTTAGCTGATAACAGACTGTGCTGAAAAGCCCACCTAAAGAAATCTGTAAAACAGACTCTAAGAGGGACTGAATAAATAAATAAATAAATAAATAAATGGGTCGGTTTAGTTGGTGGTCCATTGTTGTTGGGCCATCGAGCTGATTCCAACTCATGGTGATCCCATATGAATCAGAGTAGAATTGCACTCCATGGGGTTTTCAATGGCTGTGACCCTTCGGAAGTAAACTGCCAGTACTTTTTTCTATGGGCGCCTCTGGTGGACTCGAACTGCCAACATTTTGGTTAGTAGGCAAGCACTAACCACTTGTACTACCCAGGGACTAAAACAGAAGTCACACAGCTGTATGCTAGTAAATGTTTAAAACCTGGCTCTCAGGGAGAAAAAAGCTTTGATTTGTAGCATGTGCTAATTTCCATGCCATGGAAATTTCAACCTACCAACATGGCATCAATGAATGTGGAGTTGGGAAGAAATAACGTAGTAACATAAACATACATTGTTTTTCTACCATACAGACAGAACAGACTTAACCTCAAGAGAATATGTAACAGTAAAATGAAGTAAAATATTTAGGAAGTGATACATTTTAACTACTTATTGCCTTTATTTTTTAATGACTTCAAAACTAAATAAAGCTGTTAAAAAGGAAAAACTGCTTTCCATACTCAAGGTAAACTAAAGAAAAAAATAATTTTCTATAACTTATTCACTCCAAAATTAATACACCCAATAGCCAACCAACACTAATTTGATATTAGAAGCCAACAGAAATCTTATTAGAAACTACAAGAAATTAAAGGCTTGACTACTCTTCAATAGTAGCTTCTACCTTCAGTTAAAATGTAACCAATGCACAGGACCTAAGTAGATCATTTCGGAAGGGCTTTCACCCCCAAAGACTAAGCACCTTCATCGAAGTTCTTCCAAAAACTTCCACACACAACTAGAAACCAGATCTCTGCAAGCGAAAATGTTAGGAAGATCCATAACCTCATTTAATGAGAAAACTGCACATCTTTATGCCCAGGATCATGACAAAATAGCCTGGCCCTGAAGACTACCAAATTAGCTTTTGGTTCAGAAACCCATCTGTTGTTGTTGTTGTTAGGTGCCATCAAGTCGGTTCTGACTCATAGCAACCTTAAGCACAATAGAACAAAACACTGCCCGGTCCTGAGCCATCCTTACAATCTTGTTATGCTTGAGCCCACTGTTGAAGCCGTTGTGTCAATCCACATCGTTTAGGATCTTCCTCTTTTCCGCTGACCCTGTACTCTGCCAAGCATGATATCCTCCTCCAGGGACTCATCCCTCCTGACAACATGTCCAGAGTATGTAAGATGCAGTCTTGCTGTCCTTCCTTCTAAGGAGCTTTCTGGTTGTACTTCTTCTAAGACAGATTCGTTCGTTCTTTTGGCAGTCCATGGTATATTCAATATTCTTCGCCAACACCACAATTCAAAGGCATCAATTCTTCTTTGGTCTTCCTTATTCATTGTCCAGCTTCCACATGCGTATGATGTGATTGAAAATACCATGGCTTGGGTCAGGCGCACCTTAGTCTTCAAGGTGACATCTTTGCTTCTCAACACTTTAAAGAGGTCCTCTGCAGCAGATTTACCCAATGCGATGTGTCTTTTGATTTCTTGACTGCTGCTTCCATGGCTATTGATTGTGGATCCAAGTAAAATGAAATCCTTGACAACTTCAATCTTTTCTCCATTTATCAGGATGCTGCTCCTTGGTCCAGTTGTGAGGATTTTTGTTTTCTTTATGTTGAGGTGCAATCTATACTGAAGGCTGTGGTCTCTGATCTTCATTAGTAAGTGCTTCAAGTGCTCTTCACTTTCAGCCAGCAAGGTTGTGTCATCTGCATAATGCAGGTTGTTAATGGGTCTTCCTCCAATCCTGATGCCCTGTTCTTCCTCATATAGTCCAGCTTCTCGGATTATTTACTCAGCATACAGATTGAATAGGTATGGTGAAAGAATACAGCCCTGACACACACCTTTCCTGACTTTAAACCAATCAGTATCCCCTTGTTCTGCCTGAACAACTGCCTCTTGATCTATGTAAAGGTTCTTCATGAGCACAACTAAGTGTTCCGGAATTCCCATTCTTCACAATGTTATCCATAATTTGATATGATCCACACAGTTGAATGCCTTTGCATAGTCAATAAAACATAGGTAAACATCCTTCTTATTGCTTATTAATATTGCTGGTATTCTAATATGCTACAGCAGTTACTTCTTGAAATCTGGAAGTTTCAAATACACATAGAGATCAAAAGAAATATTCCCTATCATATTTGAAAAGAGCAGACCAGTTTGAATATATCAAAACTAACTGACATAAGAACACTACTAAAAAGCTATCCTGTGAATACAGTGAAAGGATTTAAGCTTTATAATAAAATGAACAGAGGCAGCCCTATCAGATGAAACAATGTGCTTAATATGACTGAGGAACACACATGACCTTTTGTACAGCTACCATTTAAGAATTTGGGGTTTACTCTTTTCTAAAACTTAGAAAGGTAATTTATCTGAAAAGAACACTCATGTTCATTTCCAAAGCTTTTCACTTTCTATATCCTCCTTCCTATCAGGAATGAGTCTACATTAAAATTTGATTATCTATCTCTCCCTTGGACTAAAATTAAGGAAAGGATAAAATTCATTATACATATCATAAGCATTTATCAAACATTCCTAGTGGTTCAATCTGCCTAAGTTAATGAAAAAAATAATTCAGAAACATATGTCAAATGTTCCTAGGTTTTCAAAGAATGGCTGAACTTAAATAAAGTAGCACAAACAATAAATTTCAGAAGTAAACCTTCAGGAGACACTAATTTAGAAAAAAAATATTAAATTATAAGTAAAAGCATGAATAGGAGGCAAATTTTTGATGAATTTATTTAATTTCAAAATAAAAATAAAGCACTTAGGAAGTTCTTACAATAAAGCAAAAGAGAATTATAAACATATTGGATAGAATTCATGCCTAAAGTAAGAATCCATTGTTAAGATACCAAAATAGACTCAATGAAAACTCATTTCTTAAGAATATTTTTAGTTTTATTCATATTATATAGTAATAAATATTTATGGGAATAACTATTTTAAAAATGTGTTAAATCTTTATTGTGAATCTATAGGATACACCATTTCATCTTATACTTCTGAAACTGAAAGCAAGCCACTTTTAATGTCCAAGTCATTTCATTTTACTTACCAATAACTGTTTTTGGTCTTTCTTGGCATCCGTGTTAGAGGAGGATCCAGACATCCAAGATGGTAATGGAGTTTGCAGGTATCACATAACAAAAGAAGATGTTGATCATGGTTCTTCTTACAAATTCCACAACTTTGAATGAAGGTGGCAAATAAAAGATTAGAATAATTATTATCAATGAAAACAGCATATTATCTAACTTCCAAAATTTCATCAATCATTGACTTTTCCATTCAAAAACTTAACATTTATTCTGTTGAAACAAAACTTTTTTCATAACACATATCTTTTTATAATGTTAGTAACTGATTGTTAGTTCCAAATACTTTTGAGAATTTCTACTACAAACTTGAATATTAAAAGAGTCAAACCTTTCAAAGAAGGTCTACGTAAGATATTTATTCCCAACAGCCTCTTATGTTTTAATTCAAATGATCACTTAAAGGCCATTTAACGTTACCTCAATTTTTTTCCAAAAATACAAATTATTAAGCAAAAGAATTTGCCAATTTTCTAAAACTACGAGTTACTTTACAAACTTTTAGTTATAAACATTTTGAAGATCCTTCAACATGGAAATAAACTACATATGTAAAATCTCTTTTTAAAATCAGACTTGCAACGCCAATTGATGACTATTGCAAAAATCACAGAGTTTTATTACTGCTGTTATGGCTATTTTGAATTTTTTAAAATTCGTTTGTTTTTAAGAAATCTAACTGTTCTTGTGTAAAAATGCAACTTAACTACTCCTGAGAACACAAGCACCATGACCTGAAAACCTACAGTGTATTTTACTAGAAATGCACAGATTTAGGGAAAAGTTGGCAAGATCCTAAAAGGGCGATCTAAGAACAGAAACAGCAATGATGTTTGGTTTGTTTTGTTTTAACTTCCAGTAAAGATGAGCACCACAAGAAAACAACAACCTGGTCTTAAAGTTGCTCAGAATTAAAAAGAAAAACCACTTAAAATATATTCTGAAACAAGAATGTACTGTAGTCACAGAAGTTAGCAGCATAGTGATATGTCTGATGGTTGCAAAGGCCAGAATGAGGACGTGCCAGTTTTCACACTGTACATTAAGACAACAGTAGGCCTTTCCCACATTTCAAGGGAGTTACTCGCTGTTACCTATGGAGGGTGCCTTCAACAAAGATGGATGGTAACTACAGAGATGGATACTGTGCTACTGCTGCTGTTCTTGAGAAAGGAAGAAGCTGTGGGGAGAATATTAATGTATTTATACAGGTATAAATATCTGTGTGTATATGTATATGTATGTATATATACACACCTGTGTGTATGTTCCTACAGACGCATGTTCATACACAGACACACACACCAGTGACTTCTAAACTTCTCTCATTTAATCAATGTAATGTTACATGAAAAAAAAAAGAGATTCTAAGCTATTTGGATATGGAAAGAAGTCTTGACTATGTAGAATGATTATAATGGTGAATGCTGTAAGAATACTGAGCCAAAAATAAAGAACGAAAGTACTTCTGGAAACAGAATTAGTACAACTGAGTAGAGAGAGAAAAAAATGTTACGACAGAATCAAATTTAAACCTTATCTTCACTGCACACTACTGTACAAAGGCAATAGATTCAGACTGTACATACAATATCCATCACTACCTAAAAATAAAATAAAAGCACAGACAAAACTCTTAACTGAGTCAAGTAAAATAAAATACAAATGTCTACTTGCCTATTATATTGTTTTAATTATTTAAGAGAATAATCATCTACATTATTTAAAGTGACTTCCAATTCCCTAAAAGGACTATTCATTTTCAAAGAGCTTATGCAGATATAGTCTGTTACTTCAAAGAACACAAAAAGTCATTTATCTTATCATTAAAAGGGCGACAAAAAGGTCTTCTATCATTCAACCTGGAAAATGCTTTTAATAAAGATATTAACACAATACCTTCAAATGCATTTCACTTAAATTCTGATACAGATATAATTTACTCTCAAATACTTAAAGGATCTTATTACTAATAAGTATTAGCTCAAAAAACATAGCATTATTCTATCATTATTCATTATACCATTATTCATTACTTGCCTATAAAGTACAGCTGGAAGAGTACATGTCTTTTGTGTGCCTCCTTCTTTTTTACTTGGTTTTCTCTCCTTCGGTGCCCGCAAAATTGCTGGTATGTTCAACTTCTATTGATTTGAACAAATGTAGTTTGTATTGTTTTAAGGAAAAAAATGTAAAGCAACATTTTCCTCTATTTGCCACTCGAGCCAACTAAATAGCTATTACACTAGCAAAAAATGATTACAGTGAGTTCTTATCTCACAGTTACTCCCATTAGAAATCTGTAATTCCAGAATTCCATCCATTTTCAGTGGAATGCTAAAACACCATAAAAATTAAACTTCTACTTTAGCTTTAAAAAGTGAAACAGACAAGCATTTAGGAGGTAAAAAGAAGAAGAAGAAGATAAGGAAAAAAACAGCCCAGCACACGTGACAAAAAGAATATTGAGGTCGTTTATTCTCCTCAACATCCCAGCTATGTTGGTGCTCCATAGGTTAATTAGAAAAATTATCTTATTGGACCAAACTCTCCACAAAGCACACCGATTCTCTTTGGGTTTCTCCTAATCTGTAGTATGCTAGCTTTTCAGACAGCAACCATCTATCAAAGTCATTTCTCAGTGGCTCTGTGGGCCAGCATCTGTTCAACCAACTGGAAAAAAGTGTCATGCCAGCAGTACAAATGAATCCTACTTCTGCTGTATATTTTACATTTGCACAAGAAAATCTGTGGACTTCTGTTAAAAGTCATTTAATAAATGAAAATGCTCTTTTATGGTATTAGATAATGTTTTATACTAAACAGGAGATTATTACGAGACATACTTGGCACAACGAGCCAAAAAATAATGCTAGTTTGGCAAATAAACTAATAATAGGCTTGAACTCAACATTAACTATTTTAAATATAAAACAATATATTCTCCCAAAAATCCCATCAACAATCTGCCCATAGGAGCAAAGGTCAATTCTTCCATAGGTGACTACTCATTCTTACCTTTGAAAATTCATTATAATTTATGCCACATATACCCTTGTTCACAAAAGAAGTTACCTTTGAAGCTAGCATGACAATACAAAACAGTATTAATTCCTAAAATAATATATACACACAAATTATATGATGAATTTGACTCTGTAAACCTCTGAAACAAGTGCAATGAAAAATATCTGTACTGAGAAAACCCTCCCTTACAAATTAGTTTGTAGTGAAAGGACCACCAACAATGGGTCTCTATCATCTTTAAAACAGGTAACTAAAATTATTTGAGTAAATTCCCAAATTTACCAGTTATATACACAGTACACTGAAAAGAGCATTCAAAAAAATCCATTTGGAAATGATCCTTGTTTTTAAGACCAAGAACTTTAACATGTTAACAATGTTCAAAGACAATTTTTTTCATGACTATAATAAAAAAAATAGTTACTGACAAAAGGGAAAAACTACACTTTAACATTAAGGTTGTGAAAACTTTCTCTTACGCAACTCAAAAAAAAAAAAAAAAAAAAACATGAGAACGAATCTCTCCAGTTTGCCTTTTGAAATTTGAAATTTTATATCCAAATAAAAAGGAACTAAGTATAGCACGAGAATGGGACAGAAAACAAACGTGGCAGGGAATCTAAAACTGCTAAATTAAAGCAGGCAGTAGGAGTAACTCATGCGTCTCATGTTAGCTTCATCACAAATGACAGGTCAATCAGTTTGAGCATATGAAAAAATTCTGCAAACAAGATAGCTGTTAAAATAACCAAATTAAGCTACAGGTTCTCAGCAGGCAGCTTACAATGCCCTTAGATGTATTTCAGGCAGAAATCATTATTCTCAGAGGATTAGTTAGCCCTGATCAAATGGAATTCTTTAGTTAGCAAAGAGACAGTTGTATTAGGAATTTGAAAATTGTATAAAGAGCAAGAAAAGAAGGAGATAGCTATTGGAAAGACACTAACCTGCCCTGTGATTCTGCCTAGCAAGGCCCATATTCCTTGCCCTTCACTTCGAAGTTTTCCATTCAGATTCTGTAGTTCTTCTAAAGATTCACATAGCTACAAATTAAATAAGTCATACCAGCAAACGTCATTAAAACGTGTAGTAAACTATGTAAAAATTTAAATAATTTATCAATACATGATCAAAAATATCCACAATTATATGCTCTCTATCTTTAACATATTCAATTCACAACAGCACTGAGAATAAGATTTACAAGCACTAAAAAAATATAAGCTGCTGCCTAATTTACGTTAGTATTTTTACTAATTATAGTGATACATTTACATATTCCTTTATCGTTTGCTGCATAATTTATATACATTCTGCTAATTAATCCTTTTGGCTCTATGAAGACGCATTTCCATAATTTTTCCAATGAGAAAATTAAGGGTGGAGTTTTTTGTGAATTGGTCAAGATCACAGAACTAGGAAGTATTCTTTTCACTACACTGTGGCTGACTATAGAAGCTTATTTCCTACTAATTTTTTTTATCACTTAAAATGTTTTCCAACAATAAGTCAACATCGGTGTTATATGCTCACGTTATTTGTTATCTGACATTTTAGCCACATCTTGCTTTTATATATTACTTTCTTATCTCAAACCTCATTATTAGAATGAAGCAGTACAATGCAAATTTAAATTGAGAAGTTTTTTCTTTTTTATCAAAAGTAATACTACAATTCAAGATTAAAACAATAGTTTAAAAATAAATTTCTAAGTTTTCTGCAAACTTAGAAAGAGAAGCTCTATAGTGCTGTGTATTGGTTAGAAATAAAGAATAGCATCAGACTGCCTGGCTTAAAATCCAAGTTCTATGACTTGACTACCTGTGTGAGCCTGGGCAAATCCTTACCCTCTTTAGGACTCAGGTTCCTTCTCTAAAAATGAGATTAATACTCATGAGTTACATCATAAAGATGAGGTGAGAATTAACCAAGTTAGTATATGTTAAATGCTCACATTGTACCTGGCACATAGAAAATGCTCAGTGTAAGTGATAATAATGAAGATAAGGGGGGCAGGGTTGTAGGGAAGGTTCTAAAAGCTCTAGAAGAATTTCAAAATGAAATATAAATAGAAATCACCAATAGGATCTATTACATCACGTTGTTTGTTTTGTAGCCAACTCACCTTATTGTATTCCACATGAAGCTTCTCTTGTTCATTCTCTAATTTATCCTTTATGTTCTTTTGTTCAGCCATATTTTCCTGAATTTGAATCATGCGCATATTTCTCTCTATTTAAATTAAATATCCAATTTTACTTTAGTAGAAAGTAAAAGCTAATACACAAAACACACAAAGGAAAAGCTAGCCTTAGCAATAACCACATTAATAAACCTACATTGTTTCAAACACTTACAAGTCTACTCACAAATACGTGAACTCAGCATTTACAACAACCCTCAACTTTTGAGGAAAATGAATATGCTTTTACTTGATAAATGTGGCATGGCTAATAAATTTCTAAAAGTTAGCAGTATATCAAATATTTTCATTAGAAAAGTGTTCTAATTGAAAATGTATATGTATGAGTGTCTATACTGACCAAAATAATAATTCACAAAATCAGCAGTGAGAGCTGGCTGTTTATGCTTTCTCCTTCCATCCACACTAGAACTAGTATCTGAATTGTCCACTGGGAAGATATCTGTGCTGATACCCATGAGTTCTGCTTTCCGCATCAGTTTACGAATGGCTGAAGCACTACTAGTGAGTGGTCTGGGCAGTTTCTCCCTTGGGACCCAGGCCTGGGGCCTAGTAGATCGAGCCAGCTCTGCTTTTGCACGGTATTGTTGAAGCCGGGCATTGATCCTCGCCTACAAAAGAAATGTAAACAAATTTTAAAAGACATTAAAAAGGAACACACAGCTTCTTATGATTTTTACTTCCAAACTGAGAGGCATTAAAGATAACCAAAATTTTCCATAATTAAGGCAAATTATATCTTCCCACAATCCTTAGGTATACTGTATAATTTCTAGGTTACAATAAACTAAGTAACAATTATCCTAATCTATGATCAGAATTTTGAGAAACTAATTTGATTAAACTCAAGTTTCTGAGTAACTGTGTGAGTCTCCATAAATTTACATAAGACATTTTAAGTAATAGGCAAACCAATCAAGCCCTTTGCATAAATGAACATTAGAACAGACTGAAAAAAATGTGGTCAACATATGGCACTGATAGAGTAATTTCTCGAAGTAGTTATATTTTTTAACGGATTTGGAAACATGCTTTATAAATGTCTGCTCTGTTGGCTAGAGGAAGAGCATTATATTCAGCCACAAACTATCCTACCGTCTACCCTCATTACAGTTTATTTTCTGGGTAATGAACTGAATTGCACAACTGTACTCCACATGTCATTGACAAACACACCTGGATGAGCTCTGAGATGCACAACCCTGAAAGAGAAAACACAACAGTTTGGATCTGAATCCCATACCTGTGCTTCAGGTGACAGTTGTTTCTCTCTCTCTTGCAAAGACATTTTACAATAGGATTGTAGAGCCAAGTAATTCTTTCTCTTCCATTTTCTGTCTAACCTATCTGCATGTTGCTTACAATAAGCAAAAAATGGATCTGCTATATCCTATATAAAAAAAAAAAGGGGGGGAGAAAGTGAAAATTTTTACTCCAAAGGGTCGCAATAAACCTAACATAAAAGAATAATATTTCCTTTTGAAGAAATTCCTACACTGTTGGTTATTTCCATAGTAAGTTGAAAAAAATAACTTTTATGCATAATGATAAAGATTGCTGCCTTAGAAACTTAACTCTCTATATCAACCTCAAATTACCAACTTCAAATTAACAATAGTTTTTTTTTTTTTCAAAAGGCCTTCTGGATTTAAAGATGTTAAAATCTCAAGTCCTATGCATTATTTAGGTATACTTGCAGTGGGTTTGGTTTACAGGTTCTGATACATGCTACGACATGGATGAACCTTGAAAACATGCTGTGAATTAGGTAAGTCAGACACAAAAGGACAAATATTGTAGTCCCACTTGTATGAAAAGATAAAAGGCCAATTAATAGACTTTTTTTCATATGGCATTGAAAATTTACCCAATAAACGACAGAAAAGAATAAAGAGAGGCTTAGATACCATCATAAAACCATCATAAAAATACAGTAAAAATTACTGAAAAAACACTCACTGGAAACCCTGGTGCCATAATGGTTAAGTGCTACAGCTACTCACCAAAGGGTCAGCAGTTTGAATACACCAGGCACTCCTTGGAAACTCTATGGGGAAGTTCTACACTGTACTATAGGGTCGCTATGAGTTGGAATCGACTTGACGACACTGGGTTTGGTTTTGGTTTGGAAACACTCACTTACCTGCTTATGTAAAGAGCCTTAAGAATGAACTGAATCAGCAGTGGTTCTCAATTTTTTGGCCTCAGGACTCCTTAACACTTTTAAAATGAGAACTCAAGTTAGGGGTTGAATTCTGTCCCCCATAAAAATATGTTGAAATCCTCACCCATGGAGCTGGTAAACATGGCCCTGTTTGGAAATACGCTTTTTCTTTTGTTACGTTACTAAAGTCATACCAGGGTGGATCATAAATCTAATCACTTCTGAATTAAAAAAAAGAGAAGAAAGGACACAGAGACACACACAGGAGAAAGAAGACGACAATGGAGTCAGATACATCTACAAGCCTTAGCCCAGGAACGCCAAGGATTGCTGGCAGCTACTAGAAGCTAAAAGAGACATGCACCTAGAGACATGACCTGATTTCAGACTTCTAGTTTCCTGAACTGTGAGAAAAACAATTTTTGTTCTTTAAAGCCACCTACTTGTGATATTTTTCTTATAGCAGCACTAGGTAACTAAAACAACTCCAAAGGGCTTATGTTTCTGTGGGTTATGTTTATAGTTACCATACAAGAAATTAAAACAAAAAATTTTTAAATACTCATTATTTTAAAATAACAATAATAAACCCATTACATGCTAACATAGATAACATTTTTGAAAATAACTATAATTTCCACACCCTCCAAAAAAAAAAATTAATGAGAAGAGTGGTACCATTTTACATTTTTGCAAATTTTTTAATGTCTCTTTTTTTATAGCTATAGAGTCGCTATGAGTTGGAATCGACTCAAAGGCAATGGGTTTGGTTTTCTGGTACAGCTGACACAGTGGCCTGGTTGCACAGTGGTTAAGAGCTTGGCTATTAACCAAAAGATCGGCAGTTCAAACCCACCAGCCACTCCCTGGAAGCCCTATGGGGCAGTTCTATTCTGCCCAAGTGTTGCTATGAGTCGGAATTAACTTGACAGCTGGATTATAACTGACATAAAAGAAGATATCTGGACTCTCAAAATTGTTTCCACATTCATATGCTATACTGTAATCTCTGGAAAACTCCAATGTTATTAGGAGAAAAGAGTGAAAAAAAAATAAACAATGTTTTTATATTATGAAAATAAGAAGCCTTCCAAAGTTCATTAAATGGGGAAAAGATAGTCTTTTTAATAAATGGCACTGGCAAAGCTGGATGTCCATCTGCAAAAAAATGAAACAGGACCCATACCTCACACCATAACAAAAACTAATTCAAAATGGATTAAAGACCTAAATATAAAGCCCAAAACTATAAAGTTCATAGAAGGAAAAATAGGATCAACACTAGACACCCTAAAATACAGCATTAACAGGATACAAACCATAACAAACAACGCACAAACTCTAGAACATAAACTAGATAACTGCAATCTTCTAAAACTTAAACACTTATGCTCATCAAAAGAATCCACCAAAAGAGTAAATCTATAGCAAAATCCAGCATCTCCACAACAAAAAGACAAATAATCCATTTAAAAAATTGGCAAAAGAAATGAACAGATGCTTCCCCAAAGAAGACATTAAGTGGCTAATAGACACGAGGAAACACTCGTGGATCACTAGCAATTACAGAAATGCAAATCAAAGCCACAATGAGATACCATCTCACCCTGACATTACTGGCACGAATCAAAAAAACAGAAAATAACAAATGTTGGAGAGGCTACGGGGAGACTGGAAGCCTTATGCACTGCTGATGGGAATGCAAAATAATACAACCATTTTGGAAAATGATGTGGCACTTCCTTAAAAAACTAGAAATAGAAATACCATATGATCCAGCAACCCCACTTCTAGGAACATATCCTAAAGAAATAACAGTTTTCACACGAATAGACATATGCACACCCATGCTCACTGCTGCATTGTTCACAATAGCAAAAAGATGGAAACAACCTATATGCCCATCGACAGATGAATGGATAAACGAACTATGGTACATACACACAATGGAGTATTACACCATGATGAAGAACAATGATAAATCAGTGAAGCATCTCATAACATGGATGAATCTGGAGGGCATTACACTGAGTGAAATAAGTCAATCACAAAAGGGCAAATATTGTATGAGACCATTACTGTAAAAACTCATGAAAAGGTTTCCACACAAAAAGAAACAATCTTTGATGGTTACAAAGGAGGGGAGGTGTGGGGATGGAAAAACACTAAACAGACAATACATAAGTGCAACTTTGGTGAAGATAAGGCAGTACACAGTTCTGGGGAAGCCAGCACAACCTGCACAAGGCAAGGCCATGCAAGCTCCATAGACACATTCAAACTCCCTGAGGGACCGAGCTGCCAGGGTGAGGGCTATGGGGACCGTGGTCTAGGGGAACGTCTAGCTCAATTGGCATAACATAGTTCATAAAGAAAATGTCCTACATTCCACCTGGTGAGTAGTGTCTGGGGTCTTAAAAGCCTTTGTGCAGCCACCTAAGATACTCCACTGGTCTCACCCATTCGGGAGCAAAGGAGAATGAAGAAAACTGAAGACACAAGACAAAGATTAGTCCAAAGGGCTAATGGACCACAACTACCACAGCATCCACCAGACTGAGTCCAGTGTAACAAGACGATGCCCAGCTACCACTACTTACTGTTCTGACGGGGATCACAATTGAGGGTCCTGGACTGCTGGAGAAAAATATAGAACAAAACTCTAACACACACACACACACACACACAAAAAAAAAAGTCCAGACTTACTGGCCTGACAGAGACTGGAGAAACTCTGAGAGTATGGCCCCCAGACATCCTTTTCACTCACTAATGAAGTCACTCCCAAGGTTCACCTTTCAGGCAAAGGTTACCCAGGCCCATAAAACAAAACTAGACTAAAGAGGCACAACAGCCCAGGGGCAAGGACTAGAAAGCAGGAGCGAATAGCAAAGTGGTAATAGGGAACCAAGGCTGAGAAAGAAATGTTGACAAGTCACGAAGTTGTTAACCGATGTCATAAAACAATGTGTGTACTAACTGTTTAATGAGAAGCTAGTTTATTCTGTAAACCTTCATCTAAAGTACAATAAAAAAGAAAATAAGGAGCCCTAGTAGTGCAACGATCAAGCACTCAGAAGCTAACCAAAAGACTGGCAGTTCTAACCCACCCAGTGGCTCCGCAGAAGAACGGCATGGTGATCTGCCCCATAAAGGTAAAAAAAAAAAAAAAACCTTAGGTGGTAGTTCTACTCTGCCACATAGGGTGGCTATTAGTCAAAACTGACTTGACAGCACCTAAGAGCAAAAACATTATGAAATTAATTTCAACCTCGCAGGCCCCTTGAAAAAGTTTTCAAGGGTCATCAGAACATACTTTGAAATCCACTGATCGCTTAATCTAAAACCAATAAACCTGGAGGGAAGATTACAGAATTAAAAATAATGGCAAACGATGAGATAGTGATGTAGATATTAAAGGGAGAATAATGATTTTATTTAGGGAGAAACAGAGCAAGGTTACTGTCTTAGTCATCTAATGCTGCTATAACAGCAACATCCAAAGTGAATGGCTTTAACAAAGAGAAATCTATTCTCTCATAGTCTAGGAGGCTAGTCATCCAAATTCAGGGCATCGGCTCCAAGAGAAGGCTTTCTGTCTGTCGGCTCTAGAGGAAGGTCCTTGTCATCAATCTTCCCCGGGACTAGGAGCTTCTTTGCACAGGAATCTCAGGTCCAAAGGATGTGCTCTGCTCGTGGTGCTGCTTTCGTGGTAGTATAACGTCCCCAACTCTCTGCTGGCTTCCCTTTCCTTTTATCTCTTGTAAGATAAAAGGTGATGCAGGCCACACCCCAGAGAAACTCCCTTTACATTGGATCAGGGAAGTAACCTGAGTAAGGGTGTTACATCCCACCCTAATCCTCTTTAACATAATCCAATCTGGCCTCATTAACCACCGGCAGAGATTTAGAATTTACAACACATATGAAAATTACATCAATCACAAAATGAAGAACACCACATAATACTGGGAATCATGGCCTAACCACATAATACTGGTAATCATGGCCTAACAAAGTTGACATATATTCTGGGGGGACAAAATTCAACCCATGACAGTTACCCAAATACAATTTCAGAATCCCATAGAAAATATGTTGATACTTTAAAGCTTTAAAACACCTTGGACTATGCTTTGTTTTATGTATCAGATCTCACTATAAAAATGTTAACATGTTGTCCTAATGTCTGACTAGTTTTATACTAATAAAACTCATTCATAAATGCTCTTTAGACCTATGAAGTTTTAGACCAATGATCTACCTACAGACTTTAAAATAAACTTTGATTGCGTTTATGATACATACCTGTTACAGAACATAAGAGAGGCATAAGAAATGTTCTGAACATGTTCACCACCTCTGAGTTTAAATAAACCTACCTCTTCCGCTGCTGCCTCTGAAAGCAGACCTTCCTTTTGGGCACAGGTTACATGAAAATAGGCTCTGCACAT
The DNA here is from genome assembly GCF_030014295.1 of Loxodonta africana. NCBI lineage: Eukaryota > Metazoa > Chordata > Mammalia > Proboscidea > Elephantidae > Loxodonta > Loxodonta africana. The sequence goes on along the minus strand of NC_087349.1, from coordinate 71,397,730 downwards.
CCCTGCATCACAGCTAATGCAAACTCCAGTTCTAGCAAAACGAGGGTCTTCACAGAAGCTACACTCCTACAACAGGAGAACAAGAAAACTCATCAGAGCAAAAATACACCCACTTCTCTCATACAAACCATCCAGAAAGTATCATGATGGGGCGAACATTTAGTAGTAATTCTTTATATTTAAAGTGCTAAAGAAATTCGCCTGGAGCAACAGAGGAAGGGAAGCCAGGAATAGAAGGAGGACATGGAATGTGTGGCTAATTGCTACCATGAACAACTGTCTCCTTTGCCATGAGACCAGAAGAACTGGATGGCACCCAGATACCAATGCTGAACATACTGATCAAAGATTATATGGAAGAATCCTGATCAAAATGGGGAGAATGCAGAACAAAATCTCAAATTATCAAGGACTCCAGACTTTCTGGAGTCTTGGGAGCTGGATGAACCCCTGAAACTGTAGCTCTGAGTTAACCTTTAAACCTTAAACCAAAAATATTCCCTGAATTCTTCGCAAAACCAAACAATTGTTAAGCTAAACTAGTAAAAAAGGGTCTGCATTGAGCATTATGGTTTTTATAGAACTATCTATATGGTTTCAAAGTTGACAACAGCAACTTGAAAGATTAGATAGGAAATTTAGGAGGCAGTGAGTTTATGTTAATGGCAGAGGAACAACTCAGAAAAGGACGGCGGGAATGGTTACACAACTCGAAGAATGTAATCAGTGTCGATGAATTTTACATGTAGAAATGGTTGAATTGGTGTATGTTTTGCTGGGTATATTCTCAATGACAACAAAATAAATTTAAAAAACAAATAAAGTGCTAAAGAAATACTAATAATGAACCAATAGTATACCAATGCAAACAGTAATGGTAGGCAAGTCAAGAGTTTATATGAAAAAGAAGGTAATTCTTTTCTATGCTGTTCTACTAAGCTAAATGCCACTAATAAGATAGTAAGTATTAATGAGGACTTACAATGTGCCAGCCACTATTCCAAGTACTTTACATATATTAATCTATGTAGTAATTTAATACTCACAACCACTATGTGGAAGGTTGTATAAGTATCCTCATTTTACAGGTAAGAAAATTGAGGTAAAGACAGGTTAAATAGCTCACTCAAAATAATATAGAAAGTAACTGGGAGTCAGGATTCAATCCAGAAAAATCTTACTTCAAAACCCATTAAGCTATACTGGCTCTTGAATAATATAATACTGTTTAGAAAATGAAAGAAAATAAAAAAGAAGCTAGAGAAAACTCACCAAAAATATCTAGGCATTTGCAACTAAATAAATCATTTTTCATTTTTTAAATATCTTTAAGAGAATTAAAAACAATCTTAAGCAAACAACTCGGTAAAATCGGTAGTGGTATACAATTATTTACATTCTTTCTGTATAAAAAGGGAAAAAAATGTAAAATCAAAACTATAAATCGCTGATATTAAAATCCTTCAACCAAATTGATTTTTAAAATCGTTTTAATTATGTTGACAATAGAAGAGAAAAAAAAAAAAAACCTAGTCTCAAAATATAAACTGCTCTGCTAATAGGAATCTTCATAAAAGAAAAACTTGTTAAACTGTGAAGACTGCCAGTGGATAATAAAGGAAGAACTTGTAAAATAAAATGGGAGGGATGCATGTAAGGAGGAAAGTAAAAAAAGTTTCAATAGACATTAAAAATACAGTTTTCATATTACAACAACTTAGTGACTGCTCGCCGCGTAGGCACCACCAGACTAGACATCAACAGTAAATGCTAACGGCAAGAACAGGACTCTGGGTATAGATGTGGAACAACTCCCAAATCCTGACACCCCATGCTCTAGCAAGGGTCTTTTTCCAATAACAGTAGAGCGTGTATAGTATAAAAAAAACAACAAATGGCAAGATAAACAAGATTAAAAAAGAGACTGAGAAAGAAAATAAAACAGAGAAAATGAAAGAGGGAGGAAGAGAGAAAAAGGGAGACAAAATAATTTAGAGGATGTCAACACTATGAAAGAGACAAATTGTTTAGGATAGTTCTGTGAGTAGGCAATTCAGCGTTAATCTGATGAAACTGAGCAAGGAATTGCAAAGTGAATATAAGGAAAAACTTCCTGACAATAAAGTATATTAGATTATAGAATAATCTAGCAAAGAAAATAGAATCTTCCTCAATTGCCCGGATCATTTAAAATGCTAGTGAACTAAGCAACTGAGAACACGGGAGAAAACAAGCAGGATTGGAAAATGTGTAGGAAATATGATCTAGAAGAGCCACCCCAGTTACAATTCACCACGCTGTGTTTGGTTTTGCAGATGAACTAGAGACTATATAATTTTCAACTCCATTTCCAATAACACTTCAAAACAAAAGCAGGTAATAATGAAAAAATCAGCTGACAATTGCACATTCAATGATTTCCTAGGTCACTGCTGGCTTCATTTATATGCAGTAACATCTGATCACTGTTTTTTAAATTTTTCTTGATTTATATTTATGGTAATAATATCTATAGATAGAAATGTATTTATATATCATAGCAACCCTACACAACAGAGTAGAACTGCCCCATAGGATTTCCAAGTAGCAGATGGTGGATTTGAACTGCTAACCTCTTGGTTAGCAGCCAAACGCTTAACCACTAGCGCCACCAGGGATCCATATAGGTGAATAGGAAGGCATATGTGAGTGCACGTACACGCATGTTTAGTAGTAGTTGAGTGCTACAGCCGCTAACCAAAAAGTCAGCAGTTGGAATCCACCAGGCTCTCCCTGGAAACCCTATGGGGCAGTTCTACTCTGCCCTATAGAGTTGCTATGAATCAGAATCGACTTGACAGCCAACGGGTTTTTTTTCTTTTTTGATATATATATATATATATATGTATATGTATATGTATATGTTTGTGTGTACTGCAATATATATCCACATATATAATAAAGCACATAGAAGGCACAGTTACAGAAACTTTCCAGACATACCCAAACTGACTTAAAAGGCTTAGGACCATAGTCTCATGGGATAACTTAACCAACTGGCATAATAGAGTTCATAAAATTAATGTTTTACACTCTAGTTTGGTAAGTAGTGTCTGAAGCCTTAAAAGCCTGCAAGCAGCCATCTGAGATACGACTACTGGTCTCTACTCATCTGGAGCAAAAGAGAACACAGGAAAACAAAGACTCAAAGAAGAAAATAGTCCACAAGACTAGTAGCCCACACAAACGATGGCCTCTTCCAACCTGAGACCAGAAGAACTAGATGGTTCCTGGCTACCACTACCAACCATTCTGACTGGGGACACGATAGATGATCCCAGATAGAATGGGAGAAAAATGTAGAACAAAACTCAAATTCCTAAAAAAGCCCAGACCTATTGGACCAATAGAGACTAGGGGAGTCCCCAAAACTATTGCCCTAAGATACCCTTTGAACTTGGCACTGAAGCCACTCCTGGAGGTCACCTTTCAGCCAAATAATTGATTGGCTTATAAAATAAACAATATGACCTGTGAGTAATGTGTCCCTTAAACAATCAACTATGAGACCAAATGGTCAACGTTTGCTCAAAAGCAAAGATGAGAAGGCAAGGAAGGGCAGAGAAGCTAGATCAATGGAAACAGAACAAACAGAATGGAAATGATAATTGAACATAATTTTAAAAGCATAATGCCTATGTTCACATCAAGCAGAGAAAATATGCTATGAATCTGTGCTTCTTATATTATTTCTATTCTGACAAAAGTTCTCAGTAAAAGTCTATTCATGAAGCACAGCTCCTACTTGTTAATAGTGGCATTGTTTTATATGAAAATCTGGACTGACTAGAAAAAAAATAACTGAATGTTTGATGATTTGCTTTACAAAATAATTTACTACATGTCTTCTTTTGCTTTTTTTAAAAGGAAAAAAATTTAAGTCTACATTTTTTTGTTACACAATTATTACACAATAGGGAATACCTATATGAGGTTTTTATTTATCTAAGAAAGCCTGTTTGTATTGATTATTGTTAGCTTTATTTACAATCTGGATTAACTTTGCAAAATTCCAAGAATACAGTAGAGAAGGGAGATTCTCTATTAATTGAAAACAATTTTGTAAAAATTTCAATAATGAAAACATTAAAAGAATAATGTATACTTTTTATTAAGGTATATGTTATTAAAAATCTCTTGATCATTTAGAAAAAATAAATAAGTACGGGAGAGGTAGGGGGAGAGTTAGGGACCAAAGAGGATATTCTGAATACAATATCAAAAACTGTCAAATTTATGAACTGTCACTATTAGAATTTTCCAAAATGTAACACTCTGCAAATTCCCTACCCCAATTTTACTAGATTACTGATGCTCTTCAAGGGTCTCCCTTCCCAATTTCCCAGCTACAGTAAAGGGACAGAGAATTTATCAGTGTTTAATTAGTGCTAGTATTCCAGGGATGTTTGTACTAATTATATGCGTAAGACTAAATTGATAAGTGGGTGTTTTTTATAGCTTACAATCCTAAAGCTCAATCACTAAAAACCAATTTATGACTCTCAAGTCTGAGAATCATTTGCTACACTGAAAGTTACAGTCATAAAGATAAAACCAGTTCTTGAAACCTGAGTAAAATAAAGGGTGTTTCTTGTACTTGTTTTCATAATCTTGATAAATTCTGCATCAAAAAAAGAAAGCCAGAAAATTATGTCTGTATCTAGTCCAGGTGATTACAAATAAGACTTTGGTCAGAGAGATCACCATGTGCCATGGAACACGCTAGGTGCCAGTGAAATAATTTCTCCCCACAGGTTATTCTAAATTTAGGATACATAACCCATTGCTGTCGAATCAATTCTGAATCAGAGCAACCCTACAGGACAGAGGAGAACAGGCCCACAGAGTTTCCAAGGACTCCTGGTGGATTTCAACCACCAATCTTTTGGTTAGCAGCCATAGCTTTAACCACTCCACTACCAGTGTTTCCTTAGGACACATGGAAGAATTCATATATTATTGGCTTTATGGGAAAACTGGTATCAAGGATAAATGATTCTACAAATAACATGATTACTAGTAAGCATTTCTGGAGTCAACAATGATATTAATAAAGGCCATATAAACTACTAAGTAAAAATGGTTTCATTTAGATAATCAAAAAAATTTTTTTCTCACCTTGGCACCGTATTTGGAATAGTTCATTTCTGTCAATGTTACTGGACGTAACTTGTCAATATCTCCAAAAGCTACTCCAGGTACATACAGGGCACAAACGATGTGAACCCATCTATAAAGAGAGATTTGATTTTGCTATCAAACCCTTTTACAAAATCCCACATGGAAAATAAACATACAGAATACGTGCCATATCAAAATACCACTGAAAGAATTCTATGGTCAGATCTTAAAAATTTTACAGACACAGGACCAAAGAATATGGAACACCAATAGATACAATTTAGCTGGAGAAAAAGGGACTGCAATACACGAGACCTTTCCAACAGCTTAGCCAAAACTGAGTTAACAATAATTGCCTTTCACTGAAGACTTTACTGCACTCTGTACTTAAATATATGCATAAAACTACAATTCAAATGCAACAAAACATAATTTTCATATCCATGGAAAGGTATTCACAATTCATTATTTTAAGCACTTTGAGAATTAAGGATCCTGTTGGGCAATTCTCAAGGACATATTTTTAAAGCAAAATTTTGGTGTGCAATTTGACTTTCTTTCTTCCCAGGTAAAAATGACTGCTACAAAACTGTGCAGAACAAAGTTATAATAATCTAAGGAAATTTTCATTCATCTCACCCGTTCATCACACAACCTGCAATTTATATGCCACACGTATAAGTCTGAATGACGCTTTAACGATAAAGAAAGAATACTCAGAGTTGCAGAGCACTAAACAAAAAAAGGATGTTGGTCCTAATTTCATTTTTTTAAACTGCTCTGAACCTTTTTACTATATTCAGTGCACTTTCTGTTGGCTTACAATCAAGCAAAACATGAGATCACTGACTTTGAAATTTAAACAGTAGATCTACATGACTTCTATACAAAAGGGGGTAAAAATGGGATGGCAAATATCTCTAAACTTAAATATACTAAAAAAAAAAAAATCTGCTTTATAACAGCTAAATAGACTGTGAATGCTGTATGGTTCTGTTCTGTGATGCACTGAGTTTTAAAGGAGTAATAATCATTTTATAGCGGTGCTGGGGAAAACAGTTACATATCTTTAAAAATTATCTCTTTATTGGGGGGAAAAAAAACCCCAAGGTTTTCTTTTGAGATTTTCTTGATAGGATGTTTTAATCCAACCTCCCAAATGCATCCCATGAAGTTCAATATAAAGATACACATCTTCAACAAGCAGCTGCTTTCTCAATTTAATTTGCAGAGTTTTTTCATGCTCCACTGGTGTATTAAATGTCGTTATACTCTGCAGGAGTTTATCTTTGATAAGCCCAACAGCTGGCTGTTTGCTTCATACTGACCTTCTCAAAATGTTTTAGTACATGTCACACAAGTACTATAAATTTAAACTGTCATTTCAGTGACTGGCACATAAATGTATCATTTCCCCCAACTATCTACATGAGGATGCCAACTAAGTCTTTATTAAAATACACATCAAAGTCAGTGAAATTCACAGTAGAGGCAATTTTGGTCCTTTTTAATACCTGCTCCAAATAGTTTTCTGTTCATTTGTTTAGCTGCACATATTTCAGAAGTTTGTAATTAAGACAAATTAGGTAATGAAAAAAGAATAATCATCCTTGTTACTTTACCATCCATTTTGCTTGCAACTATGACAGATGTTGATTTGGGAAAGGAGTAGAAAGCAAATACCACATAAAACCACCAAAAAACAAAGAGTCAGAATTGTCATTCTAGCATAGAAACTATTAATAGATTTTTTAAATGTATGTATTTTAGTAAAGCAAAGTAGAAGGATACTTCTCAAAAGACTCTAACTTCAGAATGGAAATTATTAATCAATCAAACTTGATTGTGAAATGTCTTGTATTTGTAGTGCCTTTTACAGCATACAAAACAAACGCTCTTCCAGTACATAAGTGTCATTCTATTCACTCCAGAATCAATTTCTAAGTGTCTATTTTTATTATGCATAAAATACCGTGTAGACAGTTTGGAAATCATAAAGTGCTTGTAGCATACTGTCTGGCACTCTGTCTCCATTCAACACATTTTAGCTACAAGGAAAAAAAACTCTAAAAGCTTCCTGTGAGTGTGAGATTGTTATTCCCATTTTGTATAAAAAGAAATGGGCTCAGAAGGAATAAATGATTTCCAAAGACAACAAGGTTAGCAAGTGACAGAACTGGGACTTAAAGAATTCAATGGTCTCTTCTACTGCACAATAATCTTTATTTAAAAATTAAGGAATTTAGCTCTCAGCCATATTCCATTTCACAGTAGACCTGAGGACAACCAACAAAGAACGTAAGGAAGGGAAGTGTGTCTAATACTTCCCCCATGCCACGTTTATGAGACCACTTTAGACAAGATAAAATGTTCTCCCTAAGAAATGAAATAAAAATTCAATAACAAAAATGTACTGATGGTTTTCTCACATTAAATCACATAATTTTCTATGTAGAACTTGTAGCTCCCATCAGCACCCACATGGAAAAAAAGTCTAATGAATTAGCCCATATGACTGAAGTCAATTTGAAAACCTTCTTCATTCTCTACATACATTACCTCTTTTTTTCCCCTATTTTCCATTTGAAGCTAGAATACTAAACGGCTTATCAAATCTTGGCTTTTTATGCCTTGAATCAAGCTAGTATTACATCCTTCGAAATATACCAGGACCTATAATTTCTGCAATCGTTTACAGAAGTGTAGACATAACACAAATAAAATGTTCAAACAGTATAAGAGAATTTCTGCCAGGCCGCATCACCAAGGAACTGTCTATAAACGTAAAATCCACAGCAGCCAATACAAACATCTCTCACCGATTATCTAAATGCAATTTTCTTCCTTCAGGAACAACTTTACAACTGGATATGACAGCAGGAAGAGACAGCTACTTCATAGTTTTTCAATGGACATTTTAAATAAGTAAACAAAAATAAATAAGCAAAAAGTAAAACAAAATCTCTTCCCTAAAAGGAAGCACTGTTTTCAGAAGCAGCTTTACTTATTCACCCTAATTTATCATTAAAATTTCAACTCTCAGAACTAAAGAGTGACCAGAAGAATTTATGCAGCTTGTACTCCATGATTACCTGGTTAAATTACTAGAATATTATTATTGAAAGTACTAGTAGCCGCACCAGGAGGAATAGTAGTAGAAGCAGGAAGGCATTTATTAAGCACTTTTTCTATTCCAGAATTGGTGTTCATTGTTTCAAACGAATCGTCTCATTTAAACCTCTCAACAATGCTTAAGAAACTGAAGCCCAAGAAGTTTAAATAACTTGCCCAAAATCAGTAAGAGAAGATCAGAATTCAAGTATAGGCAGTACAACATGAAAGCTCATACTTTTAACTCTCTACTCAACTCCCTCATTCTAGGCCAAAGTCAGACAAAACATGAAATAATGCCCAAGTATATAATGCACACCACAGATTCCTGTCAATACAGGAAGTCATTTGTTTATGTATTTATTTTACTTTACTTTTTGGATGGACAATGAGAAAGGAGGGGTAAGATTTTTAGCTGTTTTTCCTGGACATCAGCACACTCCAAGATTCTAAGGAAGATTCTATGTTATCCCATCAATCTTGTATAGCAACATCTCTCAATGGCGTGTCCATTAGTTTGGCAAAATTAAGAAAAATGCTGTTTACTGCAGTAAAACTTCACACAAGCACCTCAACTCTTTCTGCATGTCTACAGCCAGCCACCAACTTGCCAAGACTGCAGACCAGTTCTGGCCCAGGCAAACCAGCGAACTTCTCTGCCGTCAAGTGGGTTGTAATTACACCATCTCCAAACCCCAGCCCTGGAAAGGGGGTCATCCTTCCAAGTTTGTCCTTCCTTGGACACTCTCCCTCAGCCCTAGGATATCCTACGGGGTCCTTTTATATACAGCTTTTTTGTCATAGCTGAATAATTCTTTATATTAAACTTCGCCTTTCTAAATCATTTATGGTTTTTTGTCCCCTGATAAGACCTGATACGTTCTCAAAGTCAGGCAGATCTGCATTCAAATCTAACTATTCACCGGCTGGTAGTCTTGAACAAATTACATTAAGTGATCTCAGAGCTTCAGGTACTACATTTACAAAATGGGGATCTTCACCACCTCTCTCAGCACAGCGTTACTATTAGGATTAAATGGAATTAGGGTTGTAAAGGCAAAAGTAGGTATTCAATAAACAGTCTTTCCTTTCCATCCCCTATCAATATCTGCTTATGCCAAGAAGATACAAAGAAGCAATCAAAAGAAAGTATGTAACTAAGAAATACATAATTAGGATAGTGTAGTCAGAGGCAGACACATTATAAATCAGGCATATAAATGAAAAACATTACAAAATAAAATTATGACATCAACCTTCCAGCATCTGTCTCCTTGAAAATTCCATCCTGATTGGGACATAGTTCACAGCTAGGGGAAACACCACATTTACAGGCATCACAAAACCAAGGTTCAGTGGAGTTTTCAGAAGCTGAACTCATAATTGAGTCACTCTCACCATCAACTCCATAGCAACCTAAAATAGAAAAAAAAAGTATGATCAATATTTCTTTAATTCACATATATAAAGTCACAAAAGAAAAAGGAATTGAAGTAGAGAGAAATTCTGGAAAACCAACAGTTTTGTAAGAATCATAATAAAGTCAAAACACAGAAGTTAAATCATTTTATTAACATACTTTTTCACCTAACATGGTATACACAAGGAAACAGGTGATGCATTTTAATCCTATTGGAAAAGTACTAAAACCCAAAAACACCCAAACCCGCTGCTGTAGAGTCATTCTGACTCACAGTGACCTATAAGATTTCCAAGGATCAGTAAGAGGATTTGAACTGCCGACCTTTTGGTCAGCAGTCAAGCTTTTAACCACTATGCCAAATACTAAAGGAAAAGCACAAAAATATGAGTTTTTACTAAAAAGAAATCAGATTAATGATTTTAGTATCCACTGATCAGTAAATATTTACTGAGCTCCCTTTGTACCAGGCACTGGTACATTTGTTTTATACATAAAAGATTAAATTCACGCAAACAAACAAACAAAAAATTCTGGAGGTAGCAGATTAAAACACAAACTCACAACAGGAAGTGCCAAGTAAGTATTAAATGAAAAACCAGTAAAGAAACACACACACATAAATTAAGGGTATTGAACAACCTGAATAATGCAGACTAGAGTTAGAAAACCTGGGTTCCAATCACAACTCAGTCAACCTCTACCTATATGAGGTATTTAAATCTCTTGAGAGCTTTATAATTCTATCTTTTGTGAAAATTTATTCACAGCTGAGATGGATGAAAACAAAGAGATCATTCTCTTTTTCCTTTTCTTATTCACTAATAACTCAATATTCTAAGTTGAATTCCTGAGGTAGATAATATGATAAAAACTGTAAAAGATACTCATGAATATATCCTACAAACAAAATAATTCAGCACAGTTCTTTACATTTTAGAATAGGATAAGTTATACTTAAAAAAAAAAACACTGTCATCAAGCCATTTCCAACTCATGGAGATACCATGTGTTACAGAGCAGAGCTGCTTCAATGATTGGGTTTAATGGCTATAATCTTTACAGAAGCAGTTTGCCAGGCCTTTATTCCATGGAGCCACTGGATGTGTTCAAACTGCCAATCTTTAATTTAGCAGCCGCCCAGGGCTCCTTGCTATGCTTCAACTACCTTTCAATAATGAAAAGCAAAAAATGTCCTTATTAACTCAAATATAAAACCAAACCAAAACCACTGCTATCAATTTTGACTCAGAGTAGAACCACCCCACAGGTTTTCCAAAGAGTGGCTGGTGGATTAGAACTGCCATCCTTTTGGTTAGCAGGTGAGCTCTTAACTACTAGGCCACCAGGGCTCCAACTCAAATATACATATTTGGAATTCTAAATTATACTTAATTACTTGAGCTTCTAGATTTGCCTAAATATTTTATAAGATGCAAAAGATATTCCTTAATTTTGAGCTAAAAAGAATAGACTAAATGTCAAAGATATAAATAAGGCAACAGGAAATTCAGGCAAAACTTCACTGTCAACATCTTGTTAAGATCAGGTTTCTCTTTATAACGACAGACTCAATTTTGTCTATGAACTCAGAGCTGATGAGGCCCTCAATGCCTGACAAAACAACCAGCTGGAAAGTGATGTTACATCCATTAGGATGAGTAATTCCTTCTCAGTGTCAAATACCTAGAAGAATGTATTAATACCAACAAAATTATTGATAAACATGGAATCTGAGAAAGAGGAATTAAAAAGTCCTGAGAGATAATTTCACCCACGCTATAAAAAACCATGCTGAACTACTGATACCTCAGAACAAAGAGCACATCTCTAGTGACTAAAAAGGCCATGACTCCTAAATAGTTTCTCTCATTCACCTGAATGGTGTGGGCAAAATGGTACACATCAACTTCATATTACCCAATTGCCATTCTTTTAAAAAGGAAGGCACTGCTCCTATGTTAAAATCTCCTTCAGAGAGTATATAGTAATGATATAGGTTATAACTTAATTCCAGTCCCGATGTACACCCTTTAGGTTTAGGTATTTCTCTGACCGCTTCAGCCACACTTACTATCTTTCAAGATGGATCACTTCTAAGGAAAGCCAAATATTGACCATCCCAGCACACTTTTGACCGGGTTAATTCTAAGAGGGTTGCCTTAATGTCAAATTCTAAAGGTACCCAAAGTCATCTCCAAAAAACTGATGATATTAGGAAAACCACCATGAGAAACAGGTATCAGTGACTACCATCTCTCAGAAGGCTTCACTATATACATAAATTTATATGTATCCAATGTTAATGTAAGAGGATGTGATTATCTGAATGTGTTTTACACTAAACAGATAATAGGAAACGATTAGAGAGTACCTTCCCACTACCACCAAAGATATCCAATTAAAATAAATAAATGAATAAACATGTAAATACTGAGTCAGCCAGCAAATCACCCAGAAGGAAAAAAAAATATATATATATATATAAACTAGTAAATAATTTTAAATTACCAACATTAATTTAGTACATGTCATCAGTAGGTAGGTAGTCATATCAACAGTCACGTGTATTTTATTCACTCAACACTAGTACTCAATATTGATTGAATTAAAGTAACCCTTTTTAAATAACAGGCAGAAAGCTAAAAAGTTGGTCTGCATCTATGGCTTACTACGTGGAAGGAGGCAGTTCTAGTACAACCTACCACCTTTCTCTGGGGCCCACGAACAAGTCTTGTAAACAGAACCAGATGTATCTGCCTGGTTCTTGGATGAGATGAAAATGTGGGCTGATTCCCTTTCCTAAGGCTTCTTAACCCAAAACACACCCCAAAGCAGCTGATGGTCTGACAGCACATCCCTCGTCTCTTGTCCTGAGCACACGTCAACATTTCCAGAAACTGCTTAGCTAAACATGTGCACGATTCAGCACCTAACCAACCCCACTTCTGTATCTGTTCCTGGTGGGGAGCAAACAAGGTCCTTCTCCTGCAGCCTAAGAGAGGTGCATGCAGACCATCTCCCTGCATCAGCTGTGGAGTGAAACCCATTGACCAAAGGGGACCAACACTCACTACTGAGCTGACCTTGCTCTGTCTCTTCTCTATATGAGTAAAGACTTGTTCCATCCAATACCTGTGTGTGAATGGCATCATTCTTGAGATCCCAACACCTGCAAACTATGGAACGGGTTACTATCCTCCATGTGATAGGACTCCTAACCTGAAGGTAGTAACAGATGTCACTTGCTCGACAAATGGCCTTAACCATATTCCATAATTATTGTTATCCTTATGCTATTCAAAAGCTTTATACTTCTTACAGATTGGACTGCACCCCCAAAAAGGTAATGTGGAAATCCTAACCCCTGTACCTGTGAATGCGACCCTGTTTGGAAAAAGGGCTTTTCTTTTATGTTAATGAGGTCATAGCAGAGCAGGGTAAGTCCTAAACCTAATCCAGTCTGAGTAGTGTCTTACAAAAAGGGAAAACAGATAGGAAGAGGATCAGACAAGAGGAGGATACCATGTGAGGATTCCTCTACGAACCAAGCAATGACAAGAAACATGTGGTAAGTGGGATACTGAAAGAGACTACGGAATGATCTTCTCCTAGATTAACAGAATATAACCTTGCCAAGGCCCTGAATTCAGACTCCTAGTCTCCAAACTGTTAAGACAATAAATTCCTGTTTTTTAAAGCCACCCGTTTATGCTATTTTTGTTATGACAGTGCTAGGAAATTAAGACAATAATACCAAAACCCGTTCCCCCTAGTCGATTCATAGCGACCCTATAGGACAGAGTAGAACCGCCCCATAATTTCCAAGGAGCACCTGGCAGATTTGAACTGCCGAACTTTTGGTTAGCAGCCATAGTACTTAACCACTACGCCAATGGGGTTTCCCCCGATAGAGTTTCCAAGGAGCACCTGGCGGATTCGAACTGTCAACCTCTTGGTTAGCAGCCGTAGCACTTAACCACTATGCCACCAGGGTTATTAAATCGTGGATGGCAATTACCATCTTCACCACTTCTGTCTGGATATATACTTTTTAAATGCTGAATTATAAAATTAAAAGGAAATATAATTTTCTTCTTGAGAGCAGTTATTATTGTTATCAATAAAAGAAAGTTTTTCTATAAAAGCAGAAGTAAGCAAAATGTCATATTCAAAAAGATTCATAAAACAAAACAATAAAAAATAGTCAATGTTTTTAAGTAGTTATATTTTCTCAAAGGGCTACATGATACTACATGGAAAAAATCTATTTTCTTTACAAAATAATGTTCCTTTGAAATGTAATTCTTCTAAAATACATAGAATCTGTATTCATACAAAACAGGCAATTACCAAATAATAAAATTCCAAGGAAGCTACTCATTCTATTCACTTTATTTGGAAAAATCAAGGTAAATCACAGAAACTCTCTTTCTTAGAATAGAGCAAAATTTTCAATTCTATTTTTAAAGAATAAGCCACACATACATGGCAAACATATGCAGTGTCTTTCCCCCTGTCATTTGGAAGCACAAAGATTAAACCTATAAGCAACCTCAGGAATGATTTCTGGTACCTCTCATAGGAAACTCCCTTTTTGTAAACCAGAAGATTAGTATCACATCACATAAGCTCAAAAAAACAACCAGCAAGTGGGCATTTCTTCTTCAGCTTCACTGCAACTGAAAAATGACCCACACTGTCTCATTACCTTTAGAGAGGTCTTTACTTACCACTTTCATCTGCCACTTTTCCCATATTTCTGTGCCATATATACTGAGTTTACTAAATTCTAAACCAAAGCTCTAGCCCTTTATATCAGCTCTAATTCACTGTAATCCATGATTGAATACATTTTAAAATCTCTCTTTTTTTTCCAAATAAAACAGTTAAACTACCATAAAACAATGCTTTCTCTCTTCTCTAATTCTGGGTATGATATGCAAAAATTGCATCTTCAATATGAATACGGAAAAAATTTTTTTCATATGGATAAACATGTTAAAATAGTATTTTATAAGGCCATCTAATTAGGATCAAACTCTAGAACACATTGTGGTGTTTAGAATTAAGTTCACCCAAAAAATTTGGCCTTTGGTTGATGAGGCCTCCAAACCACACCTAAGGGCTTATGCTAAAGAGGTAATTCAGGTGAAGGCTGCCCATGCCATAAAAGACCCACCCTATATAGTATCACCTAATCTCAAGGAAGGGGACATAAGTCAATCATGACTACATAATGAAGTCCTAATAAAAGCTCTGGAGATGGAAGCTCCATGGGCTTCCTGGTTGATAATAGGCTGTTGATACACATGGGAGGGTGGCACATTCCCTTTTGGGACATGGAAGCTCCCAATTGAGAACCCTCCCAGACTTTACCCTATTCATCTCTTCATTGTATCCTTTTTGCTGTAATAAAACTGAAATCACTGAACCCCAGGGAATACTGGAAGCCGGCAGGTAAGAAGTGACGAGGGGCCTTGGAGATCCCCAAGCTTATGCCTAGAGTCCTAAGAGGCCAGTGGGAAATCGCCAAATTTGTAGCCAACATGTCAGAAGTGAGAGTGTCATCAGGACTCTCAAGCTTGCGGCTGGTGTCTTCAGTCTTAAGCAGATTTAGCACTCTGGAGGACTGTGCCCTTCAACTTGTGAGGACTGACCTAGCTCCAGTAATGAGGGTTAGAAAAAGAAGTACTGATTCATTTGGCTGGTGTCAGAATTCAGCAGATTAATTTCAGATTGATTTGATTAACATCATTACACACATGCAAGGAAAAAATAATATGAAATACATTTACAATTGTTTAGGATTGTACAAAGAGTATGCACAATCCAAATCAGTGTAATCTTTCCCCATTCAACTCATCATGGGACACCAGAAGACCTGCAATGTTCTACTTCTAGCTACATAACTTTGGACAAACCACATCTTTGAGGCTTAGCTGCCTCATTTGCAATATGGATTAAATAATATCTATCTTCTATGTGACTGTATGCACATATATTCATATACATAATCAAGCACACAGGGGGTACATTTATGATACATCTTAGATACAAACACCTCACAGGACTGAATTTCTGGGTTTGAAGGATTAGGACAATAGTCTCATGGGATATCTCAGCCAACTGGCGTAACATAGTTCATAAAGCTCTGTTCTACGTTCTAGTTTGGTGAGTAGTGTCTGGGGTCTTAAAAGCTTGCAAAAGAGAAAGAAACCAAACACTCAAAGAAGAAACTAGTCTACATAAATGAACAATCTCTTTTATAAGGATCAGCTACAAAGATGGTTCCTATGAGGTGGAAATTAAAGATGTTCCAAATGTCCAACTTTCCAACTGCTGTACCACTCTATCATCTCTAATATCAGCTACTCCCCCTCTCGTCTTTGGGTTCGGTAATATGCCACAATGTCTAACAGAACTCTTGAACTATACTTACAGTTAAGTGGTTTATTAGGGAAGTAACAGGGTACAACTCGGGCTCGGGATCAACTCAGAAGTAACAGTAACAACTCAGGACGCAGTTCCTTGATCAGCACAGTTTCTTCTCACTCTCTGCCGCTGGGCCCTGCTGGGGCCTTGCTACTGCTACAGGCCTTCTGCCACTGAGCCCTACTGGGGACCTTCTCAGCAATTATTACAACTCTTAGCTCTATGGGTCAACAAGCCCCACAGTGGCTATCTAGCGCTGGTCTCCTGGTTCCTGCCATCTTGCACAGCTGTCACTCTTGCTATTGCTGCGCTGCCATCTCTCACTGCCTTCAGTGTTACAGCTCCTTATTCTCTCCACATCTCCCTTTAAGCCTAGCAGGATGGCAAAACTGACCAATTCCCTCATTAGGATTCCATATGTCTTATTTGCATGGCCCCACCCCCAAAGGGGTGCTATATACATTATTTATATTATTAGCAAGCTATCCAATCCTATTGGTAGACCACAAGCACCTCATTTGCATAGTCCCACCCAGTCATTTGGCAGGAGTTACAAAGACTATGACTAGAAGGGCCATATTAAGTAATTCACTGCACTGCACTACAGAACAAATAGTGTACATGAACCACAGTCTCATCTATCCTGAGGGCAGAAGAACTAGATAGTGCCTGGTCACCATTACCAACCATTCTACTCAGGGCCACAACAGATGGGCAGGATGGGAGAAATATGTGGAACAGAACCTCAAATTCCTTAAACAAACAAGACTAGAGGACTCCCTGACACTATTGCCCTCAGATACACTTCAAACCTTGAACCAAAACGATCTCCTGAGGTCACCTTGTAGTTAAATAACAAATTGGCTCAAAAATTAATGAGTATCACCAGTAAGTACTGTGCTACTTTTAAAAACCACCCATATTGAAACCAAATGGTCAGTAGTTTCTTTAAAATAAACATGAATGTAAGAGGGCAGAGAAACTAAAGGACAGAACAATCAGAACAGAAGTAACCAGAATGTTCACCACTGTGAAGAATGTAACCAATGTCACTGAAGAGCTTGTATATAAATTGTTTAATCGGATCCTGAACTGGTGTGTAAACCTTTGCTAAAAACACAATAAAGTATTATCTAAAAAAATTACAATAGTATCTATCCAAATTATCTCAGTGTATTAAAAAAAATAGGTATACAAAAGTTGACATTTAAAAACTTAAAGTAACACTATTTCTTTAACTTGATATTGCTGGACCTTTAATTTATAATACCCACTTGAAAAAAAACTTTTTTTAAATGAGTAAGGATCTTGTTTATTAGAAAAGAAGTACTTATAACATGCATAACACCTGTAGCAAATATGTCCAAAAGCACAAAAGAACCAAAGTGCACACTAACTTATGAAGTCCAAATAGATACAACTTGAACTGCTGTTGAGCTGATTCCGGCTCAGAGCAGCTCTACAGGACAGAGTAGAACTGCCCCATAGGGTTTTCAAAGCTGTAAATCTTTACAGAAGCAGACTGCCACATCTTTCTCCCATGGAGTATCTAATGGGTTCAAACTGCCAAACTTTTGATTAGCAACCAAGTGCTTTAACCACTGCACCACCAGGGCTCCTTATACATATACTAAGAAATAAAAATGGTTTAGATTAGGCTACCAGAAGTCTGAAAAATTAGCAAAAGTAGACCTTATCACAGTTAATGCACAAGAACTAAGCCTATGGGCAATTGCTGGTAAGTGCACTACCTGATGCCCTGTCATGTACTCTGAAACATACCTGACACTTTTCTTCGGACACGCTGCAATCAGTGTATCACGGTAAGTGACATCACAGTCAGGGGTCCCCTACTATTATAAGTCAGTTACAAGATCTTGGCACACTGGTATTTATAATAAGTGACAGATTGCAGCCCTTAGGAGACTTCAGAAAGAAAAGAGATTCCTCTACTCTGAAAAGTAATTATATGCTTATACATTTAATAAGCAGTGCTTGAGTATCTTTTAGCAAATATATCCACTTAAAAATCTTTTCTAAAATTATGATTACTTTAGGAAAACTATTTTTTTAAAGAAAGAAAAGATAAAGAAAATATATCAAAACACTAACTATGTCTGGATATTAGGACAATTAGAAATGTTTTTTTCTCTTCTGTATTTCTAACATCTTATTTAATATTCATGTATTATATTACGATGGGCAAATAGTTTTCTCTAAAATAAACCATTTAAGAAGTTAATTTTTAAACATTAGATTTTTAGGGAAAAGTTGCATGGATGAATTACAATATGGAGTTCTGTCACAAAAGCATCTAAATTTACCAACAACAAAAAACCTAGCAACAATAGTTTCCTCCTACATGTTAAGACACTGTCCTTTCCCTAGGTTAACTAATTTTAATAAAAATTAATTTTAGAACTTAAATTGTAGTGGAGAAATGCATTCTATGAAGAAGACATAACCCTGATACCCAAACAAGATAGACACTACAAAAAAAAAACTACAGGCCAATATCTCTTATGAATATAGATGCAAAAATCCTCAACAAAATACTAGTGAAAAGAATACAACAGCATATTAAAAGAGTCACACAGCATGACCAAGAAGGATTTATTCCAGGAATGCAGGATGGTTCAACACTAGAAAATCAATCAACATAATATACCACATTAACAGAACAAAGAAAAAGAAACATATGATCATCTCTATGGATGTGGAAAGAGCATTTGATAAAATCCAAACCCTTTCTTGATAAAAACCCTAAAGAAGAATGGAATAGAAGGGAAGTTCCTCAATATTTAGGGCATATGTGAAAAGCCAACAGCCAACATTATACTTAATAGAGAAAGACAGAGTTCCCCCTTGAAATTAGGAACAAGACAAGGGTGCCCACTCTCACCATTTCTAATCAAAATTGTCTTAGAAGTCCTAGCCAAGGCAGTAAGACAAGAAAAAGGGATAAAAGGAATCCAGATTGCAAAAAAGAAAAAGTAAAGTTACTCTATTCATGGATGATATGATCCTATATATAGAAAATCCCAAAGAGTCCACAAGAAAACTTCCAGAGTTAGTACAGGAATTTAGCAAAGTTGCAGGGTATAAGGTCAACACACAAAAATCAGTTGGGTTTCTGTACGCCAGCAATGAAAAATCTGAAAGGTAAATTAGGGCAACAATTCCATTTACAACAGCATCTTAGAGAATAAAACACCTAGGAATATAACTAACCAGGAAAGTGAAGGACTTACACAATGAAAACCATAAAACACTGTAAAAGAAATTAAAGAAGACTGAAACAAATGGAAAGATGTTCCATGTTCATGGATTGGAAGACTTAATATTGTTAAGATTTCAATACTACCCAAAGCAATCTACACATCCAATGCAATCATGGTCAAAATTCCAACATCCTTCTTTAGCGAAACAGCAAAACCAATCCTCAACTTTATAAAGGATGGCAAGAGGCCCTAGACAGCCAAAACAATGCTCAAAGACAAGAACAACGTAGGAGTGCTCACACTTCCTGATTTTAAAACATACCATACAAAACATTCAAAAACATACTTGACAGCAATGGGTGTGGTTTTAGTTTTTTATACAGCTAATCAAATCAGCTTGGTACTGGTATAACGTTAGACACATAGACCAATGCAACAGAATTGAGAAACCAGAATTAAGCACGCAAATTTACTGTCAACTGATTTTTGACAAGAGTGCTAAGTCCATTCAATGAAGAAGAGACTCTTTAATAAACGGTGCTGGGAAAACGGGATTTCAAATGCAGAAGAATTAAACAGGATTCATGCCTCACACTATACCCAAAAACAAATTCAAAACAAACAGAGGACCAAAGTGCTCAACCTGTTGACATAGAATTGTTAGGTGGTGTCTAGTAAGCTCCAACTCATAGAGAACTCACTCACAACGAAACACTGCCCGGTCCTCCGCCATCCTTACAATCGTTGCTATGTTTCAGCCCATTGTTGCAGCCACTGTGTCAATCCATCTCATTGAAGGTCTTCTCTTTTCGCTGACCCTCGACTTTACCAGGCAAGATATCCTACTCCAGGCAACGGTCCCTCCTGATAACATGTCCAAATTAAGCCAGACGAAAGCTCACTACCCTCGCTTCTAAAGAGCATTCTGGCTGTGATTCTTCCGAGACAGACTTGCTCGTTCCTCTGGCAGTCCATGGTATATTCAATATTCTTCACCAACACTATAATTCAAATGTATCAATTCTTCTTCAGTCTTCCTTATTCATTGTCCAGCTTTCACATGTATATGAGGTGACTGAAAAGACCATGGCTTGGGTCAGGTGCACCCTAGTCATCAAGTTGACATCTTTGTTTTTTAACACTTTAAAGAGGTCTGTTACAGCAGATTTACCTAATGGAATACATTGTTAGATTTCCTGACTGCTGCTTCCCTGGGTGTTGATTGTGGATCCAAGTAAAACAAAATCCTTGACAACTTCAGTTGCTACTCCATTTATCATGATATTGCTTATCGGACCAGTTGTGAGAATTTTTGTTTTCTTTATGTTGAAGTGTAACTGATAACAAAGAGTACAGTCTTTGATCTTCAACATTAAGTGCTTTCAGTCCTCTACACTTTCAGCAAGAAAGGTTGTGTCACCCAATTATCAAAGACTGGTAATGAGTTTTCCTCCAATCCTAATGCCACGTTCTCCTTCATATAGTCCAGCTTCTAGGGTTATTTGCCCAGCATACAAATAGAATAAGTATGGTGAAAGGATACAGCCCTGATGCACACCTTTCCTAATTTTAAACCACATAGTATTCCCTTGTTCTGTTCAAATGACTGCCTCTTGGTCTATGTACAGATTCCTCACGAGCACAATTAAGTGTTCTAAATTTCCATTCTTTGCAATGTCATGCACAGTTTGCTACAACCCACACAGTCGAATGCTTTTGCATAGTCAATAAAACACAGGTAAACAACTTTTTGGCATTCTCTGCTTTCTATCAAGATTCATCTGGTATCAGTTATGACATCCCTCATTCCATGTCACCTTCTCAATCCAGTTTGAATTTCCAGCAGTTCACTGTTGATGTACTGCTGCAATCGTTTCTGAATTTTATGTGCATGTGATATTAATGATATCATTAGGTAACTTCCACATTTTCCTGGACCACCTTTCTTCTGAATGGGCACGAATATGGATCTCTTCCAGTTGACTGGCCAGGCAGCTGTCTTCCAAATTTCTTTTTTATTTTTTGTTTTCACTGGCTTCCAAATTTCTTGGCATAGGCAAGTGAACACTTCCAGTGCTGCATCCATTTGTTGAAACACCTCAACTGGTATTCTGTCACTTAGTGGAGCCTTGTTTTTCACCAATACCTTTTTTTTTTTTCAGAGAAGCTTGGACTTCTTCCTTTAGTACCATCAGGTCTTGATCATATGCTATCTGCCTGTGTCATTCAATTTTTTGCCCATAGAATCCTTCAATATTGCAATTCGAGGCTTGAATTTTTTCTACAGTTCTTTCAGCTTGAGAAATACCAAGTATGTTCTTCCCTTTTGGTTTTCTAACTCCAAGTCTTTGCATATGGCATTATAATACTTTACTTTGTCTTCTCAAGTCACCCTTTGAAATCTTCTGTTCAGCTCCTTCATCACTTTTCTTTTGCATTAGCTATTCTATGTTCAACAGCCAAGTTTCAGAGTCTCTTCTGACATCGATTTTGGTCTTTTCTTTCTTTCCTGTCTTTTTGATGACCTTTTGCTTTCTTCTTGTATGATGTCCTGACGTCATTCCACAACTCATCTGGTCTTTGGTCATCAGTGTTCAATGCGTCAAGTCCATTCTTGATATGGTCTCTAAATTCAGATGGGATACACTGAAGGTCATTTTAAAATCATGTGCCAACTAAAACCATGAAATTCTTAGAAGAACAAACAGGGGTAACACTGTCAGGCCTAAGCTTTCAACGATAGATTATCTAATATTATAACAAAAGCACAAACAAAAAAAGAAAAAAATAAATGTGACATCACAAAAATCAAAAAACTTTTGTTCTTTAAAATACAAAAAAAGTGAAGACAAGCTGCCAACTGGGAGAGTGTCTTTGGAAACCATATATCCAACAAGAATCTAATGACCGAAAATATATTAAGCTTCAACAACTTAACAACAAAAAGACAAACAACCCAATCATAAAATGGGCAAAGGACTTGAATAGACATTTCACCAAGGAGGACATTCAAATGCCCACCAAACACATGAAAATATGTGTCATTAGCTACCAGAAAGATGCAAATCAAAACCACAATGAGTTAGCTTTCACTCTCACTACAATGGCTAAGATAAAAGAAAAAGAAAAGCAGAAAATAGCAAATGTTGGAGAGGATGTGGGAAAACTGGAATGCTTATCCACTGCTGGTGGGAATGCAAAATGATACAGCCATTGGAATCTTTGTTCAGTAATGGTGGCCAGCTCTTTTGGTCTCATGGCAAGGGAGCCAGTTGTTCATGGAGACAATGAGCCACACATTCCATATCGTCTTCCTACTCCTGACTCCCCTTCTTCCTCTGTTGCTTCAGGTGAATAGAGACCAATTGTTGTGCCTTGGATGGCCACTTACAAGCTTTTAAGACCCAAGGCACTGTGCAGTGAACTAGGAGGTAGAGCAAAAGCACTAAACACATTATTAGGCCAATTAACTGGGATGTCCCATGAAACCATGACCCTAAACCTCCAAACCAAGGAACCAAATCCCATGAGGTGTTTGTTTATACATAAGCAGCCTGAGCAGCTCTTCTTTTTTTTTTTTTTTGGTCATTGTTGTAAATATATCACATGGCTTTTGATAATTCAACTTTTTACAGGTGTACAATTTATTGACAGCAATTACAATAATCAGCTGTGCAACTCTACCCTTAATCAATGAGATTTTTCCATCACAGTTAATCCCCTTTCCCCCTTTTTCCCCTCACTCCTCCCCCTGATAATCACTAATAAACTTTGGTCTCTATACATTTGCCTTTTCTTGTCTTTTTATATAAGTGAGGCCATACAATATTTGTCCTTTTGTGATTGGCTTAATTTGCTCAGCATAATGTCTTCAAGCTCCATCCATACTGTAGCATATATCAAGACTTTATTTCTCCTCCTAGCTGAGTAGTATTCCATTGTATGTATGTACCGTGTTTTGTTTACCAATTCATCTCTTGGTGAGCATTTAGTTGTTTCTACCTTTTGGCTACTGTGAATAGTGCTGCAGTGAACATTGGTGTACAAGTCTCTTTTCAAGTCTCTGCTTTCAAGTCTTTTTCATATATATGTACCCACATATGCGTGAATATATACATAAAACATTTGTTAGCATACATTTAAGTAAAAGACGAGAAACAAATAGACAAGTGAATACATTATGGTTGAGCCATTCTATGGGTAACTACGTGCCATTAAAAAGAACAGCATATTTCCCATATGTACTAAAGGAGCCCTGGTGGCACAGAGCCCTGGTGGCACAACAGTTAAGCACTTGGCTCCTAACCAAAAGGTTGGAAGTTCAAACCTACCCAGGGGTTCTGCAGGAGAAAAGACCTGGTGATCTTCCAAAAAGATTACAGCCTAGAAAACCCTAAATGGCAGTTTTACTCTGCCCTATAGGGTCACTATGAGTCAGAATTGGCTCAACAGCACCTAACAACTACAACATATATACTGACATAAAAAGAATCTTGAGATTAACAGATGAGTGAAGAAATAATGCAAACTGCAGAAAAATATCCCATGGTATTTATCCCATTTACTTAGAAGAAAAGAAGAGAGAACACATGAAGCCTGCTCAAAGGGGCTCTTACTGATCAAATGTACACAATTTAAGCATCAGAAAAAAATTAAATACTGAATGATAGTATCTCACGCACAATAATACTCAAAAGGAAAAAAAGCAAAGGGGAGTTCTTTAGAAAACAAATGCTGCCTAATTAATGCAGAAGGAATGACAGAATTACTAAATTCCCATCCTGCACCCACATATGTAATAACTGACCCTGGCAAAGATGCTAAAACCGCTACGTAAAAGGTTGTTAAGGAAAGGAATAATACAGCCTAAAAGAATCACACCACGGATTACTCAATAATTACAAGGAGAAAAAAAAATAGCTTTAAAATGGAGACCTTTGGTTGCCACAACCTTAACTATCACCAATAATACAATAAACTGGCATTATATGTCTTTTAGGAGCCCCTATGGCACAGTGGTTATGTGCTCTGCTGCTAACCAAAATGTCAATGGTTCAAACCCCCCAGCCACACCATGGGAGAAAGATGTGGCAGTCTGCGTCCGTAAAGATTTACAGCCTTGGAAACCCTATGGGGCAGTTCTACTCTATCTTATAGGGTCACTGTGAGTTGGAATTGGCTCAAAAGCAATGAGTTTTTTATGTCTTTTAATGTGATGCAATGAGCAGTAAACATCACCACAAATACAGTAAGTAGTCTTACCAAAAATATTTAAACTGAATGTAGATTCAGAGTTATTCTGCAAAACACTCTACAAACATGCTTAGACTCTTTAACATGTCAATGTCATGAAGGACTCAAAAGGTAGGCAGTTTGTTCTAGATTAAAGGAGATTAGAAGATACATGGCACCAAAATGCAACATATGATACGGGTATGGATCTTGGCCTGTGGGTTGGGCTGGACAGGGGACACAGTGAGAACAGAGATCACGGAAGAGTTTGTATTTGCACATCATTGCCTATTAAAGTAAAAAATGGAAATGTATGGGGGTGTTTGTGTGTGTGTGCGTGTGTATGTACGTGCGCAAGCAAGAAAAGTCTGAAAGAATACACACCAAAGTTTTAAGCGTGTTTATCTCTAACCTAAAAAAAATCTAACCAGTTGCCAAGAAGTCCATTCCGACTCATAGCCGAAAAGTGTGTCAGAGTAGATCTGTACTCCATAGGGTTTTCAATGGCTGGTATTTTTTTTTTTTTTTTTTTGAAGGTAGAATACCATGGCTTTCTTCTGAGGCATCTCTGAGTGGCTCGAGTTTCCAACCTTTAGGCTAACAGCCAAGCAGGTAAGCCATGTGTACTACCCAGGGATTCCCCTGTTTATCTCTAAGTGGTATGGTTATTGGAGATATCTCCTTTAGCTTATTTATATTGACATTTTCTACAATGGAATTGTATTTATACAATAAAGTTGGAAAAAAAAAAAACCTGTATATATGGGAGGAGGGGTATACTTGGAAGAGATGCGGGTGGGTAAATACCAAATTGTTAATAGTGATTTACCTGTGCAAAGAGGAATACAACTGAGAGGAAAGACAGGGTGACAGTAACAAGGTCTTTCACTGTTTTATTTTATATACTTCTTTATGTTTTCTGTAAGTATCTATTTGTATGTTACTTATAACTAAGAAGAGATATTTCAATGGACTAAAAAATATTTTTCAAATCTCCAAATAACAGGAAGACAATGGAAAACATGGGTAAAACATCTACATTTAGGTTATATTCATACAGCATAAGGAATCTGAGTGGTGGAAGCAGCATATGTGAAAATATCCAAACGTTGGAGACAAAGGCAAGTCATTTAAATTAGTAGGGTATGGAATTTAATAGTCCTGCTATGATGTGCGGACTTTATTCTAAATAGACGGAGTAATTTTCAGCAGGGAATAATACCAACAGATCTGCATTTCAGAAAAATCATCCCTAAAGACCGTAGGGAAGCTGGAGCAATAAGAGGCACATTTGTTTAGAAGCTAACCAACCCAACTCCCATCTGCCTGGACTCTCAACCATCTATTGGCTCTGGCACTATTACTTTTTGTCCTCAAGGTTTCATTTATATCTTTTCTTACTTGTGCTTGCTCCAACAATTATAGAAAGTAAGAAAAAAGACTTTAATTTTTTAAAAACCTCCTTGAAAGCTTGATACTTGCCCTGTACCAGAAAGCACACTTTATTCTTCATTGCTCTGGCTCCTCACCATGACCTAAGCTCCACCTGCAATGCAGAATTCCTTTTCTCCCATCATTTTTCTAAAGCAATGTCCCTCAAACATGATCCTTCCCATCTCCTACATGAGAATCTCACAGTACCTTCTAAAACTGCAGATACTGGAAATCCAACCAAATCTACTTCATCAGAATCATTAAGGGTGAAACCCAGGAATCTATGTGTTAAACAAGCACCTCAAGTGATCCTT
Source organism: Loxodonta africana (assembly GCF_030014295.1). Lineage (NCBI taxonomy): Eukaryota > Metazoa > Chordata > Mammalia > Proboscidea > Elephantidae > Loxodonta > Loxodonta africana. The sequence goes on along the minus strand of NC_087349.1, from coordinate 71,371,403 downwards.
TTCCGCAATAAAATCTGAGAGCACTAGGACTAGGTTTAAGGAAACCCTGCTGTCATAGTGGCTAAGACCTCTGGCTGCTAACCAAAAGGTCAGCAGTTCGAATCCACTAGGTGCTCCTTGGAAAACCTATGGAGCAGTTCTACTCTGTTCTTTTGGGTCGCTATGAGTTGGAATCGACTCGACGGCAACGGGTTTGGTTTGGTTTTTTTGGAGACCTTTAAAGTTAATGTAAAACTGGAGTTGACCATTGACTTCCTGTTATTTGGAGACGTGAAAAATCTTTTTTATTCCATTTAAAATATTTCTTCCTAATTATCAAAACCCATCGCCGGTGAGTCAATTCTGACTCATAATGACCCTACAGGACAGAGCAGAGCTGCCCCATAGAGATTCCAAGGAGCATCTGGTGGATTCAAACTGCTGATCTTTTTCTGGTTAGCAGACATAGTTCTTAATCACTATGTCACCAGGGTTTCCCTACTTAATTATAAGTCATCATAATTATAAAATCAGACTCTTAGAGATTATCTCTATTACTAAAAAGCATTAATATTTATTTTATACACCACTTATATTATCAGCCAGAACCATGGCAGAAACAGAAAGCATGAAGGAGATTGCTTAGATTCTGACTACATATAAAATATGGGAACTTAAATTCACGAATCTCAATCTTGTACATGAAAAGTGGCTTCACTCATTCATGACTCTGTCTCTAAATAGCCCATTATCTCATATCCATGAAACTGGCTGCAAAGAGGACAAGAAGTACTTGCCTTGATACTGTTACACAGGATAAATAAATTCAAATCTATGCTCTACTATCTAGTTCCTCTTTGTCACAGCAATATGCAAAATGTCAGTATATAAAAAACATCAAAAATTTTAAAATCTTTATTCCTAATGGTGTATCATTAAAAGTAGAAAGGGCAAAATAATTACATTTATTGTCCAAAGACAAACTCCTTTAAAAACATAAACTTAATATAGGAAAATAAATGGAGCATTTTAATAACATGAAATCATGAAACATATAATATTATGTACTATTTTCTAACTATATATTCTAAACTCCATTTTGGGGGGATTTATGTAAGAATTACTCTAAATGCTCTATATCATAAGAAGAATAATCTCCCTTCAATGACATTTCATTGTATCTCTAGTCCAGGAAGAACTATAAACAATGGTACCAAGAAGCTTTATACTTTTAAGGTTGTGTTCCATATGATAACCAAAATAAAAAAAGAAGTAACTCTAATTTTTAGAAAGCAGCTTTTAAAGCACCTTCCCTCAGAGCCTATGCTTCAGGATAAGCAAAAATATTATGAGGAATAATAAGCAAACAAAAGTAATTATTTGGTACCAAGAAGAAGGGGGAGGGAAACGCCAAAAACAGCTGGTGGTGATATTAATCCCTAAATGAGATGTTCTGTTTGAAAAATAAAAAGTTTTTAAAAACAGCTTCAACTCATGTTCAGTGGAACAAAATGGCATGTTACAAAAAAAAAAAAAGAATAAATAGAGATAAATTCTTAGACAAGATAAATCACTGGCTCACGCTGAAGAAAATCGGAGCAGTGCAATTCGGAATACTGAAGAAGAAATTAAAAGACCAAGAGAATGCAAGGAATTATGACACAAATTAAATTACCAACTGGCAAGTAGAAGTTCTTAAAAGAAAAGAAAAAAATGGAATAAAAAGGACAATCAAAGGTTTAATTAAAGAAAATTTTCCAGAACTTAAAAAATATATGTAATGGTTAATAACAGGTACTCTAAAAATGTTATTTCCCTTCTCTACCCTATGTAAACAAGAAAAAAATGGTCAGAAGAAACTGTCTGAATCAAGGTTCTCCTTTATCAAAAATACCATTATTTCCATGACTGGAGACATTCTGAACGCTGATGAAGTATTTTTGCCAGGCACTATGCTACACATTTTATAATTACTACTCTCCCAACTCTGCAAAGTAGGATTTTACAGATCCCTGTTTTACAGATGAGATAATTTAGGTTCAGAGAGGTTAAATATAACTACCCCAGAGTCTCAGGAAGTGATAAAAGCCTAAGTCTAAGCCATAAGTATATGCCCTCTTTGACAATTCTCAAATGCTAAAGTAAAGGCAGCATCAGATTTACCACATGAATTTTTTAAATTCATATTACTAGACTCCACCCACCCAAGATTCGGATTAACACGATACTAATCCCATTTTATCATCTGGTTACCACCAGACACCACACAAAAAAGTTACCTTATATAACACCAAGAAGGTAAGATATGCATATGGTCAACTAAACTAACAATCCCAGTCAAAATTCTTTGTCCTCAAATATGTAATTGTATTTTAGGATTACATGCTTTTAGTAAGCCTACAGCAAACCTTAGAAGAGTCCAGGAATTGTTTATGGTTGAGACAAAGTTAATCTCATCACTTCTGAAGCAAATTAGGAAGCTATCAAATCGAAAAGAAACATGAGAAAAAGTATATATGAGGGTACAGCAAAGTTCATCAGCTGGCTGTAGACATCAGCATGAGCAAGAATAACTGACAAAGGAGACATTATAAAGTCATTTAAAATATTAAAATTCCACAAGATACCATTTCTTATTTTGTTTGACAACTTTGAGGAAGTCTTATAGAAGAACTATTCTCAAATTTATTAAGATTTTACTTTACCTCTTTAAAAAAGAAATCAGATTATATCCATTTTATACATACATAAAACAGCTCTAAAATGTCTTGCATCTATTTCTAAAAATAAACAAGATTAATGATTCCGTGCTGAGAGGATTTTTCACGAAAAACATAGTTTATCTACACAAATACAGAGTAATCTCTGCTTAGGCCAGTTCATTTTTATGAACAGTAACAGAATCCTAAAGGGAAGAACATAAAAGGTAGCCTTCAAAAGAATGATTCCTAAATGCAAAGAAGAAAAATGTACATTAACAGCCTGTAAATGAACTGAATAATACAAAAGACAGTCAAAACTATAAATACCTTAAAGTTTTACAGAACTAAAAAGCTATAAACTATATATAATGTATTCAGAAATATACATTTTAGAGGAAGGATTAGCAGCCTATTGTTTTCATATCAATAGAGCATGCAATTTGACTCACAAATCACCTCTTCCTACCAATAAAGCACCAATAAAGTATATACCTCTTATCTATCTTCTATTAAAAATATATATATGTACATACATACATATATAAACATGCATATACATATAGTTATTGTTGTTAGTTGCCTTTGAGTCAATTCCCACTCATATATAAACAAATAGCTACTGTAACACTCAATTTCTGCCACTGAATTAGTCTTCCTAGATAATCTTCCTGCTTTCTTCTATCTATCTGTGGGCAGAGCTTCATTCTACCTATCCATTCTCTAGAAAGATACTCCAATAGCACAGAATTTATAATATACCACTACTACTTTATTCCTTGCTCTTATTTACCTACATGTCTTATCTCCCCTACTAGGTTCCCTGGGAGGTGCAAATGGTTAAGCACTGGGCTACTGACTGAAAGATTGGCAGCTGGAACCTACCCAGAGGTATCTCAGAAGAAAGGTCTGGCAATCTGCTTCCAAAAGGTCAGGGCCCTAAAAACCTTTTGGAGCACACTGAAACACATGAGGTTGCCATGAGTATGAATCAACTCCCCTACTTAAATATAAACAGTGAGAAAACAGAAACTGTATCTCTGTACCCCCAGAGTTTCCTAGCACAATGTCTCACAGTTAAGTATTTATAGGATGAATCAATATCAAGGTAATAAACAATATGCTGTTTAAATAGTAGTTAATATTTATATCAAACACATAGAGAAAGCTGTGTTCCCCAAATCTCCCTCTTCAATCCTCCCTGGGAAGTAACAAGCTAAGAGGAGCAATACTGAAGAATCAGAAATTCTGATTGGCCCTAAGGTTCAAAGATATATTTAGAGAACTCCACTATTGGGGGAAAAAAAAATAGTTCTTTCAGTGGAGTTTGTGGATAATAGGGCAATAGCTATGCTCATTAGAAGGGAGGTACAGGACAGACTCATGCATTTAGAGCCGTGTGCTTCTCTTAATCCTGGGGTAGGTAGAGAGCTGGTATGAGCTCCTGTGGTTCCATTAACACTTGCCCTGCTGCATTAGAAAGTGACCTCTGGTTAACTTTCCAGGTCTGTTACCCTGGAAACCTAATTAAGGACAGAATTATCAACTACATTGCTTGAAAATATTGCTTATAAAAAAAAAAGACCCCCTTATTGGCAAACTGGATGGAGTTCTGGTGACAGAACTATGGTTAATAACCAAAAGGTTGGCAGTTAGAATCCACCAGCCGCTCCTTGAAAACCCTATGGGGCAGTTCTACTCTGTCCTATAGGGTCGCTGTGAGTTGGAATCCGCTCAACAGCAATGGGTTTGGTTTTTCATTGGCAAACTGCATCTGAACGGAAACTATAAATGCCTGATGCTCGCCTTATTTCGGCTTCTCTTGAGACCAGTGAGACTAATAACGTGGGCATGTCCTTGGAACCTATTGTCAATGGCGCTATTACAAGATATGTTGACTCCTGCGCAGATTAAAGCTGCCAAGTCAGGGTAACTCCCATAGCCATCTTAGGTGCATCTCATTTCCTTGCACCTGAGCTGTAACCTGTAGGGGCTGGGGGGAGGCAGAGGAATGCCCAAAAAGATAGCTCCCAGGCGACTTGGTCAGCTGCTGCATGGACTGCTACAAAGACACACACGTAAGAGGAATACATGATGTTGCTTTGCTAGCAAGCTATGTTTCTTCTCTATCCTTCTAAATAAACTGGTGCTAAATGTGGCCTACGGTAGTCTTGAGAATCTGAAAGTTCAGATGTCCTGGTAAGCACTGCAGTGCCAGTTCCTTACATTGTTAATGGAGCTAGCAGTTTAAGGTACACATGGAACACATGAAGATCTTAAAATGCTGATTTTGATTCAGAAGGTCTAGAACTTAGCCTAAGACTCTGCATTTCTAATAAGCGCCCAGGTGATACAGGTGCTAATACTTAATGATGTTGATCCACGGACCATACTTTGAGTAGCAAAGCTTTAGAAAACTGCTGAAATAAGAGTGACATTTTTATTTGTGTTAAATAAAGTTACTGGACATGTTTTAAACCTGTTTACTGTAGATACAGCAATGTTGCTGTTGTTGTTAGGTGCCACAGAGTCGGTTCCACCTCATAGTGGCCCTACAGGACACAGCAGAACTGCCCTATAGGGTTTTGAAGGAGCAGCTGGTAGAATTGAAATGTTAACCTTTTGGTTAGCAGCTGAGCTCTTCAACCACTATGCCACCAGGGCTCCATATACAGCAATACTTCAGTTATACAGCAAGAAGGACTTCAGAAATTCAAATAATTAAATAGTCATAAAAGCTCCTATTAGAACAAGTGAAGGGTTGACACTTTACTTTGAGAGGCTGCTGACTCCCATTTCTCCTTTTGAAACATTTCTTCACTTAGCCTGTGGATCACCACTCATAAATTCCCATCCTATCTCACTGGCCAGGTGTTCTTCATTTCCTCTGGAGTGCTGGGATCCCTTTTCTATCTACACTCACTCCCTAGATATCATACCCAGTCTTAGACATTTAAATACCACCTACGGGCTGATGAGTCCCAAATTTACATCTCCCAACATCTTACCTAAACTCCAACTCCAGACAGTTTAAAATCAAACTTCTAGTATCTACCTCAAAACCTGTTCCTCTCTCGGATTATTGCAATGGTCTCTCCAAACTGATCTGATTCTCACTTTAGAACCACATCAGTCTACTTACTCTCCACTCAGCAATCCAAGTAATTCTTTCAAAATATAAATCGTATTAATCCTCTGCTCAAAACTCATTATGTATTCTCATACCTATCACGGGAAAATCCAAAATCAGTACCATGGCCTATAAGGCCCCATAGTCTGCCCCAAACCCTACCACCACCACTCAGCAGCTCGTTCACTCAGCTCTAGCCATAGTAATCTCTCTGCCATTATACAAACACTCCAAGCATATTCCTACCTCAATGTCTTTACTTGTATACTGCCTCTGCCTGGAGTGTTTTCCCCAAATATTCAAACGGCTTGTTCTCTAGCTTTTCTCATGTCACTACTCAAATATCATCTTATCAGAGAGGACATTCCTTCTACCTTTCATAAATACAAATCTCTGCCTTCCCACCCACCTGCCCCCACCCACAACACTCCCTATACTTCTTATCCTGCTTTTTCTCCATAGTCCAGAACACCATCTGACATATATTTATCAGTTTTTTTATTTATTGTCTAACTCTCTTACTAGATCTTAAGCTCCATCAAGTCACCAATTTGTATATTCTATTTTATTTATTTATTTTTTTTTACTTTTATGTGCCCAGAACCTATGGGATGCTGTCTTAATTATCCAGTGCTGCTCTAACAGAAATACCACAAGTGGATGGCTTTAACAGAGAGAAGTTTTTTCCCCTCACAGTTTAGGTGGCTAGAAGCCTTAATTCAGTACGCCAGCTCCAGGGAAAGGCTTCCTCTCTCCGTCGGCTCCAGAGAAAGATCCTTGTCATCAATCTTCCCCTGGTCTAGGAGCTTTTCAGCACAGGGACCCAGGTTCAAAGGACGTGCTCACTCCTGGCTCTTCTTTCTTGGTGGTATGAGGTCCCTCTGTCTCTCTGCTCACTTATCTCTTTTATATCTCAAAAGAGATGGACTCAAGATACAATCTAATCTTGTAGATTGAGTCATGCCTCATTAATATAACTGCCTCTAATTCTGCCTCATTAACATCATAGAGGTAGGATTTATAACGCATAGGAAAATCACATCAGATAACAAAATGGTAGACAATCACACAATACTGGGAATTGTGGCCTAGCCAAGTTGACAAACATTTCGTGGGGACACAATTCAATCCATAATAAACATCTGCCACACGGAACGTACCCAATAAACACGAATGAATAAATGAATGAATAGCAGTAATAGGAGACATTCCTACAGTGAGCCTACATGAAAGAAGAAGATTGGTTGAAGCGCAGGTCCCACAGGCCCCTACAAGTCCAGCAGACTCACAAAACAATTTGGGAAGAAAGTTATAATACCAGAAAGTCAAGTAAGTGTAAGGCCGTAGAAATACTGTTCTGAGGTCATCATGGCCCTGTTTTTACCACCAGGCCAATAAGACACCAAAATTTGATTTCTGAACAAACTAACTCCTGTATGTCTTTAAAAACTAAAAAAACATTTCAAACGCTCGGTTATCCTAATTCACAGTTTTTAGGCCTCCTTTAAAGTACCCAAATTGTATAATAAATATTGTTTAAATGAAATATCTGGTAGTAATCAACATCGGAAGCCTTAAAAACAAAAGATTAATACTGTAATATACACATAACTCAGCTGTTAAATGAATGTACTTAACCAGCAGTCTCTTTTTAGGCTTACTCTTGTTCTTTCTGGGTTTATTCTAAAAGGAAGTACAAGCAGAAATTACTTTGAACTCTGGGCACTCAAATTTACTTAAATGTTCCTTTACAAAACATCTTCTGACCCCACAGGTCTCCATACTCTTGACATTGGTTACTCCATGATTAAAAAAAAAAATTACTATACACCACCCAGTTTATACATGCATGCAGTTTTCTCCTACCAGAAAAAAAAAAAATGTCCTGGTGTAAAACAGAAAACACAATTAATTTGACCTTCCACTCCAAGTGAGATATACCTTAATGGAAAAAAGAGCTAAAAAAAAAACTTTTTTTTTTGGTAAACCTTGTCAGTAACCATCTTGTTAATAATACTGGTATTATAATTCTGAACCGTATCACATATTATACAGTTATATATTATTCATATAGCCGTATAAAATATACATAAAAAATACATGGATAAAGTAAAAAAAGTAGTTATGCTAAGATTTTCAGCATAAAAGAAACATCAATACAAAATCAAAGAAACTGACTTAAACCTCATATTCCTCAAGTTTTTTTGAAAATATCAGCATAACTCATATTTTTACATTTACAAACGTATTTCATGATACTGTTTTTTAATATAAAAACATGTTATATCTCTCATTTGTCCAGATCTTGTTACATATCCTTCAATAAAATTACAGAGTTTGACTCAAACAGGTCTTGAACATTTATTATATTTAGAATTGTTTTAGAGTTTTTGTCAATAATACATTTAGAATACCTTTTCCAATGTCATTTTTATATATTGACCACTGATGTATCCATGTTACCAAATTCCTTAGTTTCTTACTTCATACTTGGGTGTTTTTAGTTTTAAAATCATATAGTAAGAGAAGAGATGACTTTCTCGTTCTTTCTAACACTTATTCCATATTTTTATCTTTTTTATTTGCTAACAACAACAACAAAAAAAAAAACCTGTTGCCATCGAGTCGATTCCGACTCATAGTGGCCCTCCAGAACAGAGAAGAAGTGCTCCATAGGGTTTCCAAGGAGCAGCTGGTAAATGTGAACTGCCACCTTTTGGTTAGCAGCTGAGTTTTCATCTAGTCTGCCACCAGGGCTCCTCTTATTTGCTAGATTCCCTAAAATCATGCTCAGTAAAGGAAATAACCATCATCCTTGCCTTGGTCCTCATTTTAGTGAAAAAGTTTCTAGCATTTCATTATTAAGATCTTTGACTAATTTTATATAAACAGTCTTTATCATGTTTAAGTAGTTTCCTTCTACACCTGTTTTGTTTGAGTTGCTTAAATATTATCCGATAATTGCTGAAACAATAAATTTGACTAACAGGTGTCCAAATCTTGACTCATCCTTGAATTTCTGCAATAAATTCCATTGGTCATAGTGTAAGCTGGAAATTATGTCAAAATAAATTTAAGTAAAAAAGCAAAAAAATATATATATATAAAAAAGGTTCAAAAGTGATAATCAGTAAAAATAATTTTAATACATCACAATGGCCCCTATTTCAGATTTTAAAATATGAGCTCTACATATTCTCCTTGCAAAATCTAAATTAAAAATTGTAACAATGAAAGAAGAAACCCTAACAATAGACTTAGAATATAAGTTTTATACTAACACATCAGACTTTTTCCTACTTCTGAATTTCATTTAGAAACTAGAATACCATGAAGGAAATTATCATAACACTGGCCTATAAAGAAATATTGTGATTTCCACATAATATTCACATTTTAATTATGTTTTAAAATATTTAAATTAAGATCATCTGAAAAATAACATTCATCATACTTTGAGGGTTCTGTATGTACTATTTCAATTCAAACACTGAAATACTGTTGAAAAATGTCAGAAGAGTACAAATGTAAAAGAGTGTATTTTATTTATTTAAAAGTATTGTTAATCATTTCTAAAAGGAGACAAAACAAAGTAAAATTACCTTCATGGACTGTAATGCCACAATTGTCACACTGAATTATTTCATCAGCATCCTCACTATTATCTCCAAGACAAACACAGCAAATCAGAATATGGTCCATTTTTTGAGAACTCCAGTTTTGACTCTTCTCAAGAATCAGCGAGTCCTAATATTAAAACATTAAAGTATATTAGAAAACCACACGTTTAAATTAAGAAGTAATTTTAATAAATTCTTACTTCATTTAAAACATTATTTGAATAATTTCTAAAATTATACCACATTCTCTATTTTTTCAATAACTTGAAAATGTACTACATTTAAGAAATATATCTCTTTCCAAGGACCCTCAAAGCAACCTCTCCAAAATTTATTACTTCTCTACAAGGCCCATCCTCTGTCTCTTCTAGTAAATGAAAAAGCAGGCATGCAACCAACAACTCTTCACCTGCTTTGCCATTTTGGATCATGGTCTGACTCCTTAACTGGGAGAAGGGAAAAATTAACCCAACAAGTAATTATTAAGCCTACACATGTGTTTAAGAAGTAGAAGACATGGTCCCTATCCTTTGGGAGCTTATAATCCTGCCTAGAAGAGACAAGACACACACATATAAAACAGGAAGAAATCAATTCCAAGATAACACATAAGCCAGTGTGTACGTGACAGCATAGTATTATACTCTATATTACTTAAGTGCTTTAGAATTCAGAAATTCCATGGTCATCAAATTACCGAATGATAGATTCATGAAAGCCTACATAAGAATATCTGTGGTAGAGAAAACCATCTAAAAAAAAAAAAAAATGATCCAAGTTGACTGGTTTCTAGAATAGAGAACTTTATTTGACAAAATTGCTAGATTAATGTCAAGAAATGTCTATTATAAATGGTAATAAAAACATCTAGTTAATTATAAGATAAAAGAAAGATTAACAGGCAAATAAAAAAAAATAAAGTTTCAAGAAAGAAAAGTCTTTGCTTTTGAACTTTCTGCATTATAGATTTAAACATTAAATGACAAATCAAAAGATAATGATTCTTGCTATATTTAATAAATAGGGCTTAACACTACATATAATAAGAGATGGCACTTGAGTGCACATATTTTAAGAATCTAACCGTATTCAGAAACAAAGTTAAAAAATTAATTCCATACCACACATTCAGTAAATATTTTGTTTCAAGTTATTTTTTATATTTTTAAAACCCAACCAATATCCAAAGGTAACATTTTGAGTTATCATTTGACAGCAATTTATAAATGATGCTTGAATGCCAGAATTAATTTCTTTCAATACATTTCCTGCAAAATACAATTAAAATTGCAGTTCATTTGTAAGACAAATCAGAAAAGAATGCAAAGCCAACAAGGAGACAATGTCATTCCTCTTGAGAATTCTAGCACTTTTAATGTTTATATTTTGCTCTTTGTTTTAAAACCGAAAGAAAAAAAAAAAATAGGGGCTTTGGACAACTCTAGCAAATAAAGCTGGAAACCCTGGTGGTTCCTGGTGGCGTAGTGGTTAAGTGCTACAGATGCTAACCGAAGGGTCAGCAGTTCAAATCCAACAGGCACTCCTTGGAAACTCTAGCAAATAAAGGAGAGAACTTCCTAAAAGGAAAACTTACTTGTTTTATATAACTTTTTTAGTACAATACACCTGTTGCCGTCAAGTTGATTCCAGCTCATACCACCAACCCTATAGGACAGAGTGGAACTGCCCCATAGTTTCCAAGGAGCGCCTGGTGGATTCCAACTGCCGACCTTTTGGTTAGCAGCCGTAGCTCATAACCACAATGCCACCAGGATTTCCTTAGTACAGTAAGCCAGACAAAATTATGAACATATTCTCATACCATTAGCTATCCTTCAAATGTAACAGCATTTGACTTAAAGGCAAGCATTCCTGGGTTTCAGTCCCAACTCTCACTTAACTGCTATTGAACCTGAAGCTGCAGCATTCTCATCTGTAAAATGGGGATGATAAAAAGAATACCTACCTCATGAAGTTATTGTGAGATTTCAAAGGATAATATATGGAAAGAATGTTCCTAGCACATACTAGATAATAAATGTTTGTTCCTTTTCTACTTCCTCTGTACTTCTTGCAGGTGGCTCAAGAAGAGAAACATGCGCAGGCCATAATATTACAGTGGGGAATCTTAGAATCCCAAAAGGAAAGTTACTAAACTCAAAGAGCACTGCTACTTTAGTTTTTTTCTTAGAAACCATATGTAGATTTAAAAAAAAAAAAAAAGTATAGAAAAAGGCCTAGCAAAGAACCAGAGCTTCATGATTGAGGGACTGCTCAGGATTTTAAAAAAAAGGCACTGCCAAAATTTCTCTGGTGAAATTACATCTAATTAGCTCTTGAAAAAGGTGTATCCACATGGGAAACCGGTAAATTTCTACAAGTTGCAAAAATTAAGAATCAATGGATATCTCTAATTCCTCTATTTTCCTATTTTTCCAATATTGTTTTCTCAGAAAGAGTTAATCTCTAAATCATACCTCTATACTATTTTCTCTCTTATAATATTACTATTTAGAGGCAGAAAAAAACAAAACTAACTGATACGTCTGGTCCTATGATCTCATCATTTGAGAAATTTTACCAGAAATGTAAAGCAAACAGAAAAAAATGAGTAAACTAAAGCCCTAAAAACATTACCCTAGTCAATGTCAAAGGAGCCTTGGCGGCACAATGCTTAAAGCAACAGACTGCTAACCAACAGGTCAGCAGTTCGAAACCACCAGTGGCTCCACAGGAGAGAGATGTGGCAGTCTACTTCCATAGAGATTTACAGCCTTGGAAAACCCTATGGGGTCACTATGAGCTGGGTATCGACTCCATGGCAGTGGGGAAATCAATGTCAGACAGAGAACATTTCCAGACAATGTTTCAGTGGGCTATCTAAATAACATATCTTCTTTAAAAATTATAATGTAAATTCTCTTGAATAGATCAAACATGAGTTCAAGCACACCTGTGATCAGAAAATAAAAGCCAATTTATGATAATATTTTGCTAGCCTATTTCTGAAGACTTACATCATCTTTCAAGTTTCTGGAGAAAATACCCACCTACCCACTGTCGTCGAGTCGATTCCGACTCATAAGAAAATAAGCTAAACTTTTAAAAATACAGTTTTAACATAAAAAATAGAAATCAGGAAAGTGGGTTCTGGATGGCAAAACAGTACCTATTCATTATGGAATAATTGTACAGAATCTAATGTAATCATAAGAAGAGTAGATGTGGCACTATAGTCATAAATCAGTGACTACTTAGACTAAATTATTTTTCCCTTGGGATTTCAAATTTACCCCCAACACAGCAGAATAATAACATTGTCCAATATTCTTCATGGCCCTATAGTTTATTTAGTATTCATTTATATAGTCTATATAAAGGATTATAAATGATATATAAAACTGGCTAAATTCTAAGTGTGTGTCTAACAGGAGGAAATCCTAGAACATGCCATGCAAAATCAAAATTAAAAGAACCTTATTACCCTGAAAATGAGAAAAAAATCAGTACAAGAAGTTCAATCAATAATTTTCTTCTCTAAGTTTTTAAAGAAGATTAAATTCTCAAGAATCTCAAGTAATTTTTGTACAATGTTACAAAACTGACATTTTTTAGGATGTAGAGCAATTTGTTTTATTTACAAGTGTATAAAAAGCAACTGATTAACTAGCCAGAGGCTCCGGAGGTGGCTGTTTATAAACTTTGGCAAAATTGTTATATTTTAATCAGCAAAAATTGAGTGGCAATGGCCATTTCTTAACGTGGCAAGACACTTAATCCATTTAATATAAGAATTTTTTACTTAAAAAAAAAATTCTACTAAGCAAAGAATATAAGGACACATGCATAAAACAGTAATCCAGAAGATTCCAAACTGTCTCTGTGAGAAAACGGCAGATTTTCTTCCTTTTACAGAAAGACAAAAACAAAAAATTGCCATCTGACAATTCCTATACAGTTGATTTTCTGTCATATATTAATTCTCACCGAAAGCTACAGTTTCAAAGTCTTGAAAATGGGAACCATTCTCTGAAAAAGCTACAAAATCATCCCCCAAAAATTCATCTAAGAAGACTAAAAGGCAAGATAACTTTAGCAAAAGCTTCAAGATAAAAGACTGAAAATGACATATATCCATATGCCAATGGGATTATCACACTGAACTGAAATTTTTAAATGGCAGAAAGCCATTAAGAAAGGCAGGTGTCCATCGGCAGAAAACAGAGGTTATCAAATACCCACTTCTAGAGCAGCAATTCTGAAGGTATAGGCAGGGAAATCCACACAAGATCAAAGCTATTTTCATAATAAAACTGCCATAATAAGATGTTATTTGCTTTTTTCACTCTCCTTCTCATGGGTGTACAGTGGAGCTTTCCAGAAGCTACATGAAGTATGATGGCATCATTGATCTGACAGCTAGCATGCTTCTATAATCTTGTTTCAGAAATTTCTGAGTTTTGACTTCTGAAATGATAAGTATCAATAGATATAACCCACACAAAGCAATAATTGGGGTCCTCAATATTTTTTAAGTTCTGAGATCAAAAAATTTGAGAACCACTGCTCTAGAGTATTTCTGGACATGGTACGGCCATTAACAGCAATAGTTACAAAAGTTGCCCCTCTTTTAAAAAAAAAAGCAAATTCCCCTAAGAAACTACATAATTATGCAAGTTTCTGGGCATCATTAAACTACAAATGATGCCCAAAATTATGTCCCTGCAAATACATTTCACACAGTTGCCATGAAAAAAGTTTTCCTCATTAGAAACTAAATAAACTATAATTCTATTACGTATTGCTAGAACCACATTTTCAGCTATCTATACTACAAAGTGGTATTTGAAAACTTAGTGTAAAAGCAAAGAAAAGTAAAACTTCAAATATAATTAAATATATACTTATGAGCTATCTAATAGATACTTAGCAAGGTATCAGTACCTAAAATAACCTAGAAGATTAAGATCCAATCATTGGCCACAAAGTAACAAGAATTAAGTTTAGTCATCTTTTTACATCCTGATCTCATAAACAGAAAGTTTAGAGATATAAGATGAAGTAATAATTTCAATGTATTACTTTATTATAGTTTAATATCTAGGTTTAAGTGGCATAATTTAAGTAGAACTAAAATCATCAAAAAAATTATCAGAGGTTAAATAATAGTCTTAGGGAAAAAGTTACCAAGCTTTTAGCTATAATAATATTCTGAGGCAAACTGATTTCCTATAAGCTCTTCTACTTTTCTGTACAGGACAGAGCAAAAGGAAAATGAACATAAACTAGCACAAGAAGAACTTAATTTAGCTAATATAAAGAGAAACTTCTTGACAACTTTATCAGGGTACTTTTCTAAGAAATGCTTTGGAATCCTGGAACATATTTGGGACTATTTACCTAAATATATAATGTACCATTATTTAATAAAGTCTCTCCTAGCAGTAAAAAAAAAAAAAAAACTAAACAGCCCATGTGGTCTTTAAATGCATCATAAAGGTAGTCTACAACCTCTTAAGCAATATGTTATAAATTACAGATTATTACCAAGTGGATAATTTACATATTTTATATGGCAAATTTCTAAGAATTTGTAGGTATTCCCTACAACTTAGCATAAGTCTAATTCATGCTGCCTTTTCTATAGTTAGCCAGCCTATTTTTGTAAATATCAGCCTAATAAAAATGAAGCAAGGAAGTGATGCTGCCAAAGGTAATTTTCTCCGGTAGATACAGAATGAGTGCCAAAAGCTATACAATTAATTTGATAAATTCTTAAATCAAGTATGAACAATTGGATTTTCCATACCTTGGTTTCCCTAAATTGACATCAATAATATAGACCTGCCTGTGTTACATCATTATAAATATTACATTCCAAATGAACATTTGGAATAAGAATTAATATTGCACTGAAGGTAAGCAACATTTTCATATGAAAGTGGGAAACCCAGAACTTAGCTGATAATTTTATAATCTAAACTATATACTGCTGTTTCATCTCTACTGATATTTAACCCCTCATAGCCTGCTGGTAGGAAAATCTTTTTTTTAAGGAAACTTAATTACACTGGATAATTACTCCTATGTAAAACTTTTAAGCAGCAGAAATGTAAAGGAACAAATAAAGCAGAAAAAATAAGATCTTTCTACCAGTTTAATCTACTTCAATGAAATGAAAAAAACAAAGAACAAGTGTTTGGTGACTATAAACACATTAACAGAAATGTCAGACTTTATTATAGCTCTACATGTGATGTAACAGGTACAACTACATGTAAAATGACAACTCAGTCTTTTGTTTGAAGAAAAACATATACACAAACACACAGACAAAGAGACACAAATGTGTTTGACTGAAGAGTCTTGAATGTTGCATCTCTGGGCCCAATGGATAAACCTAACTTTCAGTAGTAGTATTTCAAGTGGAAGAACTGAGCCATTACTGTAGTTTTATGATAATCAATAGCAATGTTTGTTTTTTTTATTTCTTTGTAGAAACTTATTTATTAAATACATGTAAATAAATAGTTCATATTTATTTCTATATATATAAAGCAAAGATTTCGTGACTATTCAGATGATGGGTGTCACAACTGGGAAGCAAACTTAAATTAAGTTTCTAAAAGTTTGAGACAAGCATTAACCAAATTGCTACTCTATATTATATTCAAACTCTGAATTTTTATGTGGATTGGACATAATTAAGTTGAAAGAAAGGTGGCTTTTATTTTCATAATTCACTCAGCATCATTCAGCAGTCCTATGAACAATGGGATGAGAGAATGAAAAGGAGAATGGAAAATTCTAACATTTTCCAAGTCTATAGACATAAAAGCATTTCTCTAATTTCCCTAAATATACAGGCTGTGAGCTCCTTGAGGACGATGACTGTGAGCTCCTTGAGAACGGTGACAAATAGTAAGTAGATGCTCAATAAAGGCTTGCTGGCCAAATGAATAAATGTTACAGTTAGGGCTCTCATTCATTCCCACAGCTGCCTAAAAATAGGATTTTAAGGAAGCTACATAATATAACTATTAGAGTGATTTAGAGAAGAATTCCCTTTTCCCCAGACAGACAGATATCATAAAAATTGGGTTGATCTACCTCATTACTCTTGCTTTGAGATAGTGTCAGGCTATCATTGGTCAGTTCTTCATCATCAGCACTGTTTCTGCTAACAACTTTACTTTTCTTCTTCTTACAAACCCCTTCACTGGCAGGGCTGCTATGATCCTCGTCATTGCCTTCATCATTCTCATCCTCATCACTCCCACTTCCCTCATCTTCATCATCCTCATTGTCTCCATCACTTCCCTCTTTCTGTGAGGCAGATCTTCCCTTTCTCTTTACTACAGTAGGTCGCCAATCATTGTCATCCTCACTGTCATAGTCATCCATGTCATTCAGCTCTTCCATGGATACAAAATCCAACAGTGGTCGGTTTCGGCGAAGGTTCCATTTTTTTGGCTCACTAACTTGCTCCTCTGTAGTGTTTGTGGTACTGGGGACAGAAGGGGATGCATTAACAGCATGAGGACTCATGGCAGGTGTGGTGGCAGCAGCAGAAGCTGTCACATTATCAGATACTGTTGCCTTTTCTTTTTCCTTTTCTCTCTCTTTCTCTTTTTCTTTCTCCTTCTCTTTTTCCTTTTCTTTCTCCTTCTCCTTCTCCTTTTTCTTTCTAGGTCTTTCTCCATTCTCTTCTTCCTCCTTCTTTTCCATTTTAATTAACTGTTTTTCTGATGACAGTGTTTCTTCCTCTGCAGAATTTTTAATTTGTTCTTCTTTTACTTTAATATTTTCATTCAGTTCTTCCTCTAAAATATTTTCTTCAGAATCACTACAGGAGCCTTCTCCACTGTCCTTTGATGGATCTTCACTTCCATTACCACTCCCTTCAGAATCTGTTGAAAATATGAGAAAAAAAAACCACACATATGTATATACATACACACACACACACAACACACTGACACAAATGAAACCACCAAAATTTGTGAATAACTTGCAAAATAATATAAACAAATTTAGGTCAAATAATGGTAGACATGCCCAACCAGATTAAATAATAAATCAATGAAGTTGGTGTAATGGTTTTAATTTAATATAGCAGTAATGAAGGTGAATATAACTCTAAATTAAAATATGCTTTAAAAAAGAAGAGCAGCATTTTGTATATTGTTCATATTATATTTGGTACCATAGAGGCAATTTTTTCCTAAAAGTAAATATGCTTCTTTTTTTAAATTGGGCACTTATTTTTAACTCAATGATAATATAGTAGAGACTAAATTCTCCTTCCATTACATCATCCTTTTATAAACTATCTGGACTTCCAAATATGGAAAAGAGTCACATCCAGAACAAGAAAAATCTGACCCAAAAAACTTGGTTTCATTTATTCCGCTCTTTACCAAGCAAAAATGAATGTAGATATTTATGGCAGTCAACTTTTACCACATCCCTAATATACCACATGAATTTTAGGAGCACCAAGTATACAGGTGAAATAAGACAACAGCAATGGCACAGAAAATGGAAATTTCAAGTGAAGTTATTAATTTTCCAGATTATTAGGATACTGTCCATATCACCAAATGAAGTTACCTAAACTTCCAAAAATTCTAGGCAGTTATATCTGTAGACCCAGGAATGGAATGAATTGATGAATTGCAAAAACAAATCCACCTTGGAAATGAGCAGCCACAGAAATTTCTAAAAATTGGGCTAAGAACATGAATAGCTCATGCAAGACTAAGAGCTTTCTATCAAATTTCTTCTATTCCTGCCTAGGGCAGCCCAGTTCCTCTAAGCCAACATTTCTAATCTTCTTTACTACCAATCAAATAAATAAAAAATCTAAAATATCAAGGTGTGGGGGGGGGGCGGATCTGGAGAGCCGGGAGTGAAAGAAGAGGAAGAGCAGAAGGAGAAAACAGTCATAGTCAAGCCAAACACCAATAGTAAAATCTGTAGGACAAAAAAATTTTTGCACCTACAACTAAGAAAAGCTAGTAATAAAAAGGTAAAAAGAACATTTCCACATCGTTTAGTTTCTGTTAACTCAAACTAGCCTTTAATTAACTATAAGAGGAAAACAGTTTATTGGCCTTTAAATGCAGAAAAAATAGCCTGTAATTACTGTCCTGGACCAATAAAATCATAATTCTGAATCTCCTGATTACCATGCAGGCATCCATAGCTTACCCAAGACTATTCTAAAAAGAACACTCTCATCCTAAACAATCTGGCACGGGACACAAGAGAAGTATCAGGCATGTCCATACTCCCTTATCTAAAATTTTTGCAGCAGATGTATTTCAGAATTTGGAATTTTTCAGATTTAAGAAGGGTAGCATGGTGTATATACCATATATTACCCTAACACCCCTAGTGATGTCTATGGCACTACCCTAATAATCAAACACATTTATTTATAACAACAAAAAAAGCATTGCCATTGAGTCAATTCCACCTTATAGCTACCCTATAGGCCAGAAAAGAACTGCCCCAGAGGGTTTCCAAGGCTTTAACCTTTACGGAAGCAGGCTGCCAAAACTTTTTCCCACAGAGTGGCTGGTGGGTTCGAACTGCCGATCTTTAGGTTAGCAGCTAAACACATAACCACTGCACAACCAGGGCATGGGGCTAACTGCCTCCATGAACAACTGCCTCCTTTGCCATGAGACCAGAAGAACTGGGTGGTGCCCAGCTACCACTATTGAACATTTTGGTCAAAGATTCTATAGAAGAATCCTGATCAAAAGGGAGAAAACTCAGAATAGAATTTCAAATTCTCATGGAATCCAGAATTTCTGGAGCTATGGAGGCTGAATAAACCCCCAATTATCCTGAGATGATCTTTAATCCTTTAACCAAAAATATTCCTTGATGTCTTCTTAAAACCAAACAATAATTTAGCTTAACTAGTAAAAAATGTCTGCCTTGAGCATTATACTCTTTTGAGAACTACCTATATGGGATCAAACTGACAACAGCAACTTGAAAAACTGGATAGGAAGCTCAAGGGGCAGTGAGTTTATGTTAACAGGGGAGGAACAACTCCGAAAAGGAAGGTGAGAGTGGTTGCACAACTCAAAGAATGTAATAAATGTCACTGAACTGTACATGTGGAAACTGTTGAATTACAAATAGTAATTTTGCTATGTATATTCTCAACAACAAAATAAATAATATTAAAAAATAAATGCCTATTATTTTCAGTCATTTTTGCCATCAAATAAGTTTGAGCCAACTCAAAAGGTTGGATGGGAAGTTTAGTGAGTTTAAAATAATGGTAGTGAAATAACTTGCAAAAGGTAGCACAATGTGAAGAATAGTAGCACGACTTGAAGAACATAACCAACGTTACTGAATTATACATGTAGAAAGAATTGCTATGGTGTATCCTTGGCTGGCTATATTTTCATCAAAATAAAAAATTTATTAAAAATAGTAAGTTTGTGCCAAAATTAAGAAAAACATTAGGGATTTGGGAGCTCCTTGAATTTCAAAAAGAGACTGCAGACCCATATCACTGACAAACAGATGAACTTCTGTTCTTTTTGGTCCAACAGCTCTACAAATTATTAAAAAATGTTTTGTTTTTTAAACTATTCACAATTAAACTGAACCTGCCAGAAAAACCATTTCCTGTAAAAAAAAAAAATAATAATTTTTAGATATAACATATTTATGATATGCATATATAACAAGTATATACATTACATATGTTATGAAATATACAGAGCCCTGGTGGAGCAGTGGTTAAGTGTTCGGCTGCTACGCAAAAAGTCAGCAGTTCAAATCCACCAGCTGCTCCTTGGAACCCTATGGGGCAGTTCTATTCTGTCCTATAGGGTCACTGTGAATCAGAATCAACTCGACAGCAACAGGTTTAGTTTGGTTTCACTTTATATAGTATACTTCATATACACCACTCGTCTGTCAGTTTGTGAAACTGTGGTGGCTCGCACGTTACTGTGATGCTGAAAGTATCACAGGGTCACCCAGGGTGCAGAGGTTTCAGTGGAGATTCTAGACTAAGACAGACTAGGAAGAAAGACTTGGCAATCTGTTTCTTAAAAATTGGCCAGTGGAAAACTTATGAGTATCAGCGGAATTGTTGGATATGGTGACAGAAGATGAGCCCCTCGAGATGGAAGGCAATCAAAATACAACTGGGTGAGAGCTGCCTCCTCAAAGTAGAGTTAACCTTAATGATGTGGATGGAGTAAAGCTTTCAGGATCTTCATTTGCTGAGCTGGAACGATTCAAAATAAGAAACAGCTGCACTCATCCATTAATGATTAGAATGTGGAATGTACAAAGTATGAATCTAGGAAAACTGGAAGTCATCAAAAATGAAATAGAATGTGTAAACCTCAATACCCTAGGCATTAGTAAGCTGAAATGAACTGGTATTGGCCATTGTGAATCAGACAATCATATGGTCTACTATGCTGGGAATGACAAATTGAAAAGGAATGGTGTCACGTTCATCGTCACAAAGAATATTTCAAGATCTATCCTGAAATACAACACTGTCAGTGATAGGATAATATCTACATGCTAAGACCAGTTAATATGACTATTATTCAAATTTACGGACCAACCACTATTGCCAAAGATAAAGAAATTGAAGATTTTTACCAACTTCTGTAGTCTGAATTTGATCAAATGTGCAACTGAGATACATTGATAATTACCGGCGATTGGAATACAAAAGTTGGAAACAAGAACTGGAGGTTGAAAAACATGGCCTTAGTGATAGAAACAACACTGGACATAGCACGATAGAATTTTGCAAGACCAACAACTTTTTCATTGCAAATACTTTTTTCAACACATAAACTGCAAGTACAAACAAAGACCTCACCAGATGGAATACACAAGAATCAAATCGACTACATCTGTGGAAAAATACGATGGAAATGCTCAATATCAGCAGTCAGAACAAGGTCAGGGGCCAACTTTGGAACAGATCATCAATTGTTCATATGCAAGTTCAAGTTGAAGCTGAAGAAAATTAAAACAAGTCCACGAGAGCCAAAGTACACTCTTGGGCATATCAGACCTGAATTGAGAGACCGTCTCGGGAGTAGATTTGATGTACTGAACGCTAATGACTGAAGACCAGACAAGTTGTGGAATGACATCACGGACACCATACATGAAGAAAGGAAAAGGTCATAAAAAGACAGGAAAGAAAGAAAAGACTAAAATGGGTGTCAGAAGAAACTCTGAAACTTGTCCTAGAACAGAGAGTAGCTAAAGTGAATGGAAGAAATGATTAAGGAAAAGAGCTAAACAGAACACTTCAAAGGGTGGCTCGAGAAGACAAAGTGAAGAATTATAATGAAATGTATAAAGACCTGGAGTTAAAAAAACAAAAGGGAAGAACACACTCAGCATTTCTCAAGCTGAAAGAACTGAAGAAAAAATTCAGTCCTAGAGTTGCAATATTGAAAGGTTCTATGGGCAAAAACAGAATTCTGGTGGCACAGTGGTTAAGAGCTTGGCAGCTAACCAAAAGGTCATACCAGCTGCTCCTCAGAAACCCTATGGAGCAGTTCTACTCTGTCCTATAGGTTCACTATGTATCCGAACCGACTCAAGGGCATATAACAACAAGATGGGCAAAATATTTAACGACTTGCAGGAAATGTCAAAAGAAAATGGAAGGAATACAGAATCACTGTACCAAAGAGAACTGGTCGACATTCATCCATTTCGTGGGGCAATATATGATCAATAACTAATCACACTGAAGGAAGACGACCAAGCTGCACTGAAGGCACTGGCAAAAAACAAGCCTCCAGGAATTGACAGAACACTAATTGAGATGTTTCAACAACCAGATGCAACACTAGAGATGCTCACTAGCCTGTATCAAGAAATCTGGAAGACAACTACTCAGCCAACATAATGGAAGAGATCCATATTTGTGCCCATCCCAAAGACAGGCAATTCAACAAATGTGGAAATTATCAAACAATATCCTTAATATCACACACAAGTAAAATTTTGCTGAAAGTAATTCAAAAACGGTTACAGCAGTATATTGACAGGGAACTGCTAGAAATTCAAGCTGAATTCAGAAGAGCACGTGGAATGAGGGATATCATTGTTGACATCAGATGGATCTCGGATGAAAGCAGAGAATACCAGAAAGATGTTTACCCGTGTTTTGTTGACTATGCAAGGACATTCGACTGTGTGGACTGTAACAGATTATGGATGACATAGCAAAGACTGGGAATTCCAAAACACTTGTTTTCATGCAGAACCTGTACATAGACAAAGAGGCAGTCCTACAAACAGAACAAGGGGATATTGTGTGGTTTAAAATCGGGAAAGATGTACTTCAGAGTTGTAACCTTTCACCATAAAACTGTATGCTGAGCAAATAATTCAAGAAACTGGATTATGTGAAGAAGAATGGGCATCAGGATTGGAGGAAGATTCATTAACAACGTGTGTCATGCAGATGACACAACCCTGCTTGTTTAAAGCACAGATAACTTGAAGCACTTACTGACGAAGAGCAGACTACAGTCTTCAGTATGGACTGCATCCCAATATAAAGAAAACAAAAATGCTCACATCTGAAGCAATAAGCAACATCATGATAAACGGAGAAATGATTGAATTTGTTCAAGGATTTCATTTTACTTGCATCCACAATCAATGCCCATGGAAGCAGCAGTCAAGAAATCAAACAACATATTGCACTGGGCAAATCTGCTGAAAAAGACCTCTTTATACTGTTAAAAAGCAAAGACGTCACTTTAAGGACTGATGTGTGCCTGAATCAAGCCATAGTATTTTCAATAGCCTCATATGCATGTGAAAGCTAGGCAATGAATAAGGAAGACTGAAGAACTGATGCCTTCGAATTATGGTGTTGGTGAAGAATATTGAATATACTGTGGACTGCCAAAAGGACAAACAAATCTGTCTTGGAAGAAGTACAGCCATAATGCCCCTTAGAAGCGAGGATGGTAAGACTTCATCTCACGTACTTTGGAGGACATGTTATCAGGAGGTACCAGTCCCTGTAGAAGAACATAATGCTCAGTAAAGTAGAGGGTCAATGACAAAGAGGAAGACCGTCAATGAGATGGATTGGCACAGTAATTGCAACAATGGGCTCAAACACAGCAACAACTGTGAGGATGGCCAAGAACCGGCAGTGTTTCATTCTGTTGTAGACAGGGTCACTATGAGTCAGAACTGACTTGAGGGTACCTAGTAACAGCAACAGCATATTATATACAGTATAATACATAAAAATCTTATATATGAAAATAGTTTTAATATAAACCAGTTGCCATCGTGTCAGCTCGACTCACGGCAACCCCATGTGTGCCAGAGTACAACTGTTCTCCAAAAGGTTTTCCATTGCTGACTTTTGGGGAGTAGATCATTAGGACTTTCTTCTTCCTATGGGTGGGCTCAAACCTACAATCTTTTGGTCAGCAGCCAAGCATATCAACTGTTGGCCCCATCAATGGGCTCCATTTCTATATAAGGACCTAATAAATAATAAGCAGAGTTGACTAAGCACTTCTAAGGCAAAGGGACTCTTACAGACACTGATGAAAAATGTTAAAATATCTTATAAGGAATGCCATAGTTAATTGGGAATCGAGGATAAAAAGAAAAGGTCCTTCTGAATAGGCCTTTTTTCACAATGAAAACATAATGATAGATAAAAAAGTAAACTGGGCGGAAATGTGGGTACCTGATTAGAATTGAGGTCAATTCAACTTTGCTATAATTTGATAAATTTTATAGAATGTCAAGGATTTTTGTGGTTTTGTTTTGGTTTTCATTGTCAATGCCTTAATATTAAATTATTACTCTTTTAAAGTAGAGAGAAATTGGTACTCCTTGTTTTTGTTTTGTAATCATGCCTGAATAAAAATCAATTAAAAAAAAAAACTAAATGCTTTAAAATAATTACTTATCAATAGAAGAATGTGAAATTTTCCCACAAATTCAAACCCTAGGAGTTTACCCAACCCTTCATTCTCCAAATATACCATACTAGCCATAATCCAACTGCAAGGATAAAGAATCTATCAAATCTTATCTTTCTTTGATCTCTGAAAAATACTTGATCTGATTAGTCAGCACTTCTTTTGGTACATGTGCCCTTCAAGGATAAAGGTAAACAGTATCTAGTTAGAAACACAGTTTGGTAATAACGATAATAAGAAAAATCAGGGTCCTTGGCTGTCCATAATTATAATTTTATAGGCTGCAAAGAAAAAAATTCCAATTACTACAAACTCAAAGGATGATTCTACGCCATGGTCCAAATTCATCATTCTTACACCTTCAAAAAAAAAGACCAGGCTAGTGGGCCAGCTACTTCAAATACGGCTATCTTAGGCATAACAACAGAGTAAATTTCAACTCTACAATAAACTTGTTGACATTAAAAACATTTTTTAATTGAAATCCCTACTTCCCAATGAATTAAATGAAAGGCAAAAAACTTTCTCAAAAGGTACAATATATGAAAATCTCTCTAACAATAGCTATTTCAACTAACACATAATATGAGAATTGTTTATATAGAATTAAAAAAACAACCTTCGAGAATCTCTTCATAAAATTAATAAAATCAAAATAATTTAATCAATATCAACCATCAATACTATAATAATCAATGCTTAAGTTTTCCCCATAATAAATATTAAACAATAATAAAATCAGTAAGATTTAATTCAGAGTTTCACGTTAACTGTACAATATAATCATCTTTTCAACAATTTCAACTTTAAACATTTGGTTCATTGTTCTAGTGCAACAGTGATTAGTACTATAAATGTACATAATAAATAACAGACAGATCACCAGTCTACTGGTTATTCAAGGTTATTCCCTTAGGGTCATCTTTGACTCATCCTATACATCTCTTAAAAGTAACTAACCAGTCAACAAGTCTTGTCAACTAATCCTGTACTTCTGACTCTAGTTCCAGCTGTGTCAGCTTGGGTTTTCTGGGTAAATGTAGACAAGTGGTTCTCAAGTAGAGACAACCCCCAGGGAACAATGGTTGCCTCAAAAACGTGGCAGGGTGGGGGGAAGGACTGCTATCGGTATCTAGTAGGTAGAGGCTAGGGATGCCGCTCAACATCCCAGAATCCACAGGGCAGCCCCCAACGACAAAGAATTACGCAACACAAAATGTTAACAGTGCCAAGGTTAAGAAACCCTGGCGTGATATATAAGGCTTCAATTTGATCTCATTCTATTTTCCCAAGTTTATCTCTTCTACTATTCTTTTACCCAATTCTGATCCCCAAATACACATGACATTTCCCTGTCTCCACACTTGTACACTTAATATTCTCCCCACCTAAATTGTTGTTTATCTAAATGTTTTATCTCTTTCATAGTTCAACTTTTATTTCCTCAATGAATTTTTTTCTAGATCAATCCAGTCTAAAGCAGTCCGATCTCTTCCGAAGGCTTGAACTAAGTAAGTGATACAACAACCAATCATTTCTTGTATGATCTATTCCACATTTTATTTATTTAACTATTCTATTGTCATTATTATTGCCTTGTGAATTCACTAAAACACCTAGCAAAGTGCTATGGAAAATTACAGATGGTCAATGAACATATCTTGATCCACTTATCCAAAATCAGATGAGCACAAAAGATGAAGTCTCTGACTGTTCTTCCAGTTAAACTATTTTCTGGTAATGTAACCTAACTAAACGAACCATTGTTCAAGGTCTAAAGCCAAACTTTTCCTTTGGTGGGGGAGTGTGGGGGAGGGGGGCACATGGCATTGCTAGTTTGTCCTGTTTAATAAAAGTAATACATGAATGCATATTTAAAAGTATTTCATTTATACAGCAGATTATTAAACATAAATAAGTCTCCTATACTATCCCCAACCCTAGGACCAAATCTCAAATACAATCACTTTAAGTAGGATGTAAAATGAAATTACCAGTATTGCCTTAGACCTACAAAACTGGTACCTTACATGGTTCCACCTAATATTTCTATATGTGGTTCTTCTGGTGGTTATCACCATAATTCTGATATACTAATACCCTATTCTGGACTTAACTTTAAAACATATTTGACCGTTTTCATTCAAAAATGGGAAATTTAGCTCTGCTTTCACTTTAGGGATTAAAAATAAGCTATTTTCAGTTCCTTAATTTTCTAAAGGTAGAGTCTTACAATTACTACCTTTATTAACGACCACTTGCCAATCTTATTGGCAGGTCATTTTTCAACAATGTTGATTTTTTCCTATTTTATCATCTAAAAAGTATGTGAATAAAATTATTTATCTGCAAGGTTGCTGAATATAATAACCTTTCAGTGTTTTCTATATTTACTATTAAAGCGAAACAGAAATATAAAAGTATTATAGCCAGAATTTTAAATTTCGAGATGAAGATCAGAAGAAATTGTTGTACAGAATCCAGTTAACAAAATCTGAAGCCAATCAATCTAACCATTTGGGCCATAAGTACAATAAAGTCAACAAATCACTTCTACAGCATGTTTTGCAAGAAGCTATGGTCATGACAGGTGTTTAGCTACTATTTCTTCATCGCCAGTTTAATCTCTCCATAAGAAAGCTTAGGCTTGCACGACCTCCACATGTTTGAAAACCAGTAATATGTCTAATGTCTTATTTTCTGTAAAGTCCAACTAAACACACTATCTCAGGAAGAAGAGAAAAGATTCAAACAGAAACCATCAGTAATCTAGACTAAGCCAACATCTTAGCTACAGGAGGGCACCAATACACAGTGAAACAATAGTAGAAGATGTGATTCAGTTTCTGTTAACTGTTAATTATTTTAAATGAGATATTTTCTACTAAACTCTCATTTGCATTAGTGTACCAAGAACTACACAGATAATTAAAATAAATAACCAAACCCGAAACCAAATCTACTGCTATCAAGTCGATGCCAACTCATAGCGACCCTATAGGACTGAGTAGAACTGCCCCATAGGGTTTTCAGGGAGCGGCTGGTGGATTTGAATTGCCAACCTCTTGCTTAGCAGTGAACATTTAACCACTGCACCACTAGGGCTCCAAGAAAAATAAGGTAATAGATAATTAAAAGAAATAAATAATGTGCAACAATGACCTTAAGTCACAAATTTAAGCCCCCTATAAAATTTTTTTTATGGGGCAAAGAGGCAAAGGCCTAGTGGAACAGACCAAATATGACAAGGGGAGACAAAAAGTGTATATATCATCCCTAAAAGCACTCAAATTCTAATTAAAAAAAAAAAAAAAAAAAATCAGCCTAACAAAACTCAACCGACCAGCTTTAACAAACAGTTCCCATCAATTCTGATTATGATTTATCAAAGTCAAAATCTCTACTTAACATGACACCATAAATTGTTACGAGAATGCAGTTTATCTTTGAATCTCTAGATTGTCTTATTCCTTGTAAAGGAAAGTGATACCTGTGAATGACTCCATCTCACTAAAAAAGAAAAACATTATCTACAAACTCAAGATTTATTGTGACAAAAATAATTACACAGAATACTTAAAGAAAATAAGCTTTGGTATTTTTCCCATAAGGGTATTTAAAGAATTCATACTCTGAGACTTAACTATTATTGTCTCAGCTTGCAACTTTTACCATAACATCTACGATAAACGAAAAACTACATTCTAACCAAAGAGAATATACTTATCTATCAAAGTTTCATCAAGAGAACTAGGTATACATTTCCCATCCTTGTCTTTTTTCTTTTTTGTAAACTACCAAACATCAGTAAATGGACTAAATATAAGAATTTAAGAGCCAAAAAGCACTTAAACTTATCAACTTCTGATTGCTAAGAGGAACTAAATAAGGTAACCACAATATCCATGTAGTTTAAGAGAACTGTCTGAGTTATCTAGTGCTGCTGTAAGAGAAATACCACAAGAGGATGGCTTTATAACAAACAAAAATTTATTCTCTCACAGTCTAGGAGGCTAAAAGTCTGAATTCAGGGCACCAGCTCCAGGGGAAGGCTTCCTGTCAGCTCTGGAGAAAGATCCTTGTCATCAATCTTCTTGGTCTAGGAGCTTCTCAGTGCAGGGACCCTGTGTCCAAAGGACACACTCTGCTCCCAGTTCTGCTTTCTTGCTGGTAGGAGGTCCCCATCTCTCCGCTTGCTTCTCTCCTTTTATCTCTTGTAAAATAAACAGTAATGTAGTCTACACCCCAGGGGAACTCCCCTTAAAGATAATCAGAGCTGTGACCCAAGTAAGGGTGTTGTATCCCACTCTAATACTCTTTAACATAACCTAATCTTGCTTCATTAACCACAGGCAGAGATTAGGATTTACAACACATAGGAAAATCACAGGGATCACAAAATGGTGGACAACCACATAATACTGGGGATCATGATCTAGACAAGTTGACATAAATTTGGGGGGAAGCCAATTCGATCTATGACATTTCACTCTTTACCCCCAAAATTCATGTCCTTTCCACATGTAAAACACATTCACCCCATCATATCACAGCAAAAGTCTTAAATCAACTGCAAGTTCAAATCCATCCTGGGACAAACTTCAAGTTATCTGCTTCCAAAGCACAATGGTGGAATAGGCATAAGCTAGACATTTTCGTTACAAATGTGAGAAACTGGAAGAAAAAGGGGACAACAGGACCAAGCAAGTCAGAAATCCAGCAGAATAATTTACATTAGCTTTCAGGGCTTGAAAATAATCCTCTGTTCTCTGAGACTATCTAGGCAGTGGCCCTGCCCTCCAGACTCTGGATATTGGCTACCCTCTCCAGATTGTGGATGGAGGTCTTCAGTCCTGGGTTTCATTCAGCTCCACCTTCCAGGCCCACTGGAACAGTAACTCTGCTCCCTCACATTTGGGTGGCCCCATTCTCCTAGTTGGAGCCCTGGTGGTACTGTGGTTAAGAGTTCGGCTGCTAACCAAAAGAGTGGCAGTTCAAATCCACAAGCCGCTCCGTGGAAACTCTATGGGGCAGTTCTACTCTGTCCTAGTCTGAGTGATGACCCCACACCCTCAGCTCCAACAGGTCCCATTCTTCTGCTCCTTGGACATGGCAGCCCCGTCCCCTCATTTTTGGGCAGTAGATCTGGCCCCATCCCACTGGCACTTGTGAAAGGCTGCCCCACACTCCCAAAACCGAGTTGGTGAAGATCTGACTCTTCGAAAACCAGAAGGCTGTGGCCCCACCCTTTGAAACCCCAGAGGCCATGGCTCCACCCTTTGAAACTCCAGAGGTCATGGCCTTACCCTTTGAGACTGAGGCAGCTCTGCTTTCTGTGTTCCCTGTCTCTTAGCTTCTGCTTCCTGGTTACTTGGCCTCCTGGTCCCTCAGGCCTTTGGACTGGCCTGGCATCTGCCCTGCTTGGGTAAGTGTTCCAAAGCTCTTTGGTTCTACTGATAAGTGCCTGGAGGCACCCCACTCCACCAGGAAGCCTCCTGAGCAAAGGCACTCAGCTCGCTTGCTCCATGGGTCGGCTCTCATACCGTCTTGCACTGGTCT
The DNA here is from genome assembly GCF_030014295.1 of Loxodonta africana. Lineage (NCBI taxonomy): Eukaryota > Metazoa > Chordata > Mammalia > Proboscidea > Elephantidae > Loxodonta > Loxodonta africana. The sequence continues at coordinate 71,341,426 of NC_087349.1, read as the reverse complement.
CCTAGTTCTGCTGCTGCCATCTCTCTGCTGCTGCTGCTTCTTGCCATCTGTGCCATCTCTGGTGTTACAGTTCTCCTCACTTCCTTCTGAGCCCTCACCAGGATTGTCTGAAATCCATAATTCCACCAACATTCTCTTCAAGGCAATCTAGGATTTTACTATTAGGCACTTTAAAATTCTTCCAGCCTCTACCACTCACAAGTTCAAAACCACTTTCACATTTTAGGTATCTGTTAGTGCAGCATCCCACTCCCGGTACCAAATTCTTAGTTATCCAGTGCTTTTATAACAGAAATACCACAAGAAGATGCCTTTAACAAAGGAAATTTATTCTCTCACAGTCTAGGAAGACAGAAGTCTGAATTCAGTGTGCCAGCTCCAGGGGAAAGCTTTCTCTATCAGCTCAGGGAGAAGGTCCTTGCCTTCAATCTTCCCCTGGTCTAAAAGTTTCTCAGTACAGGGACACTCTGCTCCCAGCTCTGCCTTCTTGGTGGTAGGAGGTCCCCATCTCTCTGCTTGCTTCTCTCCTTTTATCTCTTCTAAGATAAAATGTGATGCAGGCCACACTCCAGGGAAACTACCCTTACATCTGATCAGGGTTGTGACCTAAGTAAGGGTGTTACATTCCACCCTAATTCTCTTTAACATAACTTAATCTTGCTTCATTAACCACGGGCAGAGATTAGGATTTACATCACACAGGAAAATCACATGGATCACAAAATGATGGACAACCACTTAATACTGGGAATTACAGTCTAGCCAATTAACACAGATTTTGGGGGGATACAATTCAATCCATGACAACATCTATCTCTTCTTGGGATTAAACAGTGAAAGTATTTTGGAGTCAAAAGACATGAATTAGATCTATTACCACCTGAGTGACCTCATGCAAGTTCTTTAAGCTCAGTAGCCTGTTCGTTAATCTGTAAAATAGTATCTCCTTCACTTTAAATAGAAAAATTCTCAGTAAAGCACAATGCAAATATTGTTTGTCGATGTTACTAAAAGTAATAAAAGTAACACAGCATAATCTAATTTCATGTCTTCCTACCATTCCTCACATGGAAAAACCAGAAGGAAGGGAAGTTAAGTCTAGTAAACTCTCTGAAAGGATACTTAAAAACCAGTAAAAGGATGAAATTGGAAGGACTTTAACTTCTTACTTTATTTAAGCTTCCATAAAAGGGACAGAATAAGTAATTTTCATTTCTCATGTGTGTTTATTAGTATTTTTCACATAATTTTGTTTTTCAGATTCTTTCAATTAAAAGTTGTGTACTGAAAAGAAGCTACAAAAGAGAGCCATACTTTTGTATATTTTCCAATTTACATACGAATTACCTTTTAAAAATTTAATTACTGTTAAAATCATAAAATATGATGAGCAAGCATGCATGTTTTATGCCTCAGAGATTTCTGAAAGGCCCAAAGCACAAGTTGTAGCATCTACTACAACTTAAAGTTACAGTTTTTATTCTAGCTAAAGCCAATAAACAAAACTCCCAGGGATGGGGGTGCCAAATGAAGAAGAAGAATGTAAGAAGAATCCTGCTCATGGGTTGTTTATGGCCTACATTACTCTCAGGATATTATTCTACTTCTGGATATCCCTTGATTTTTTTTTTTCTACCCATGAAATATGCATAAGTATATTTTATCGTGTAAAATAGGGAAAACACTTTTGCATCTTTGGAATAAGTCTTTCCCTGCTTGCTAACTACCTCTGAATAAGCAGCAACAAAAATAAGCAATGAGAGCAGATAGTGACAGGATCTTGGGAAATACAGGAAATCAAATGGACAAAAAAAATGAAGTTTGTATGCTTTAACTTTAAATTGGCATTTAACCAAAACTGATTCTTAAAAAAAGAAGGAAGTCTGAAAATAGGCCCAACTCCAGAAAGCTGGAAAAAGGGAAGAGAGAAGGAAACATTTACCTGAAGCATCTCCAACTTTAAAATCACTGTCATCTGAACTATCATAATCGAGAGCTTCTAGCAGAGAAGCTGCCAAAGGCTTCACCTGCCTCCTCTTGGAGCTGCGATCCACTGTTAAGAGAAAAACATTACATTGTCATTCACAATCACACCAAGCACAGTGGGAACCATGGTTCTGTGGGAAGATAAGAAGCCGTTGCACAGGAAATCTTTGTCTTATCCAGTTTTCAGCAAAAGCTGTCTGGGGGTGGAGGAGTGTTTGGGGTGAGGACAAGGCTGGGAAGGGCTGGGAGGCTTCATGGGCAGCTCCAGCCCCGGGGTACAGCCAACACAAACACCACCCTCACCACACACACACACACAAAAAACCTTGCAATCCAGTCCGTTCAACTCGTAGTGACCCTATAGAACAGAGTAGAACTGCTCCCACAGGGTCTCCAAGACTAATCTTTACTAAACCGACTGCCACATCTTTCTCCCGCAGAGCGGCTGGTGCGACGACTGGGTTCCAACTACTGACCTTCCTTTAGCCTGTCAGCAGCCAGCGCTTTAACCACTGCACCATCAGGGCTCCTTAACGCAAACCCAGATGGGCCAAAATCGAAGCTGACTCTATTTCCACGTCTTGTGGAAATGCTTCTGCGACTTGCACGCAATCCCTCATTTAGACAACGTAACGCACAGCCCAGGGAATAAAAGAAGCCGTATTCATGCCCGCATACCCTGGAGGGGTACCGCCCACGAAGGGTTCCCGCCTCACCCCCTCCCGCCCCGTTCCTCCGGCTATTCAAAAGGGCTTAAATAGACCTCTCTCCCCTCGGAGGCCTCGGACACACTTACTAAGGAATCCGTGAGGTGATCGTTTGGAGGAGACCTAGGGAGAGGATGCGGGAGCCCAGGCAGCGCCGAGATCGGGAGTGGGGCAGCGGAGGCAAATCCGAAGGATGCTATTTAAAATCGGCGACGCCGCCAACCCGGTCGGGGCGCAGCAAAAGCAGCCCACGGTTCCCCTCCCGCCCCGAGCTCTCGCAGAACCAGCCCCGGCCGCTCGCGTCCCTTCCCACGGCGTACCCCGGCCAGAGGCGCCCTCTGGCCCAGCCAGCGCGACTAACCCGGCGGCCCTGGGGTGTTAATTTCCCCGTTAAAACTAGAAGAAAAAAATAAAAGAAAGAAAAACTTTATTAGCCTGCATTAGAAACAAAAGACCCGGAATTTGCACAGTCTGAGGCCGGTTGCCTGAGACAATAGGTGAGGCAACGACCCGGATACAGCTCTAAGGAGAAGGAAGTAAAAACAGGAGACACAGCACGGCCCGGAGAGCCGTAGGAGTCGAGAGCGCGTGCGCCAGATCGAATGCTCCCTGCCGGAGTCTGAGCCGAACGGAGCCGAACGGAGCCGAGCGGAACCAAGGGAAGCCGAGTAGTGCCGAGCAGGAGCAAACTGCCCTCCCAGACTCTGTGAGGCTCCACCCACAAATCACTGCGCCCTGCCCTCAGACCAAAGCCAGGGGAGGCAGATCTTGGTTTCTAGTTTTTGTTTTAAAAAATTTACTCAGAATAAACTTTCCACAAAGGGACGATTACTGCTTTAAGTCACTACCAAAAAACAGAGACAAAAGTCCTGTTTTACTATAACCAAACTGTGGTTATAATAATTCCGGAGCCCTGGTGGTGCTGTGGTTAAGAGCTCGGCTGCTAACCAAAAGGTGGCCAGTTCAAATCCACCAACAGCTCCTTGGAAACTCTATGGGGCGGTTCTCCTCCGTCCTATGGGGTCGCTATAACTCGGGTTTGATGCGACGGTAACCGGTGTGGTTTTTTGGTTTAGAATGATTGTATTGCAGACCGATATTTCTGCATAAATAAAGCACATAGTGTTGCTAAGATAAAAAGGAATACATCTAGGAGAAAATATTCCATCTCACAAGTATGCTGTGTATTATTTCAGGATGTGTCTACATGATGTGGCATAGTGCACTACATCCACTTGGGGAATTTATTTTTTTAAAGATGAATTGTTAAGCCCATTGATACATGACGATAGTATATGTGCAACTGGATATGGCAGTCCTTAAACAGTTTCAATCGCCATGTATATTCACATACAGGTTAATATTTAATAGCTTTTAAAATGTTTATATACTGAAAGGAAGGTTGGATGAAGCTGATTCAATTCATTTATACAAGTACACATTGAGTGGCAATCTGTGCAACACTGGGAAATACAACATTATAAAAGACTGTGTACATCAAATTTGTAGGAACCAAATCATATATTGAAGTAGAGAAGCTTACCATTTAAAGAAATATGGGTTGAATTCTTCTGGAAAAATAGATTGGAATTAAATTTTAGAACATTTAATTTAAATAAATATTTATTTAATGCAATCTATAAAATATTAGGAAGCCCTGAGTGCTGCAAGCAGTTAACACTTTTGGGCTAACCAAAATGTTGGAGGGTTGGGTTCATCCAAAGTTACCTCAAAAGAAAGGGCTGGTGATTCTATTTCTGAAAAAGCAGCCATTTAGAAGCCTACTGAGCAGTAGAACAAGGAGGAATCCCGGATGATATCACCCTGATATACCCTTCAAGCTTTGAACTGAAACCACTCCCAGAGGTCACCTTTCAGCTAAATCACAGATTGGCTCATAAAATAAATATCACCTTGGGTGCTCTGCACCTTCAAAAATAAAAAAAAAAATCATCTGTATGAGACCGAACAGTCAACATTAACCCTAAAGCAAAAATGAGAAGATGTGAGGGGGTGGGAGTGGGGGGGAAAGGGAGCTAGATTAATGAAAACAGAACAACCAGACAGAAATAATGAGAATCGTGACACAATGTAGAAAATGTAACCAATGTCACTGAACAGTATGTATAAAAACCAAAAAAAACCAAACCTGTTTCCATCAAGTGGACCCTAAAAGACAGCATAGAACTGTTCCATAGGGTTTACAAGGCTGTAATCTTAGTAGAAGCAGACTGCCACATCTTTCTCCTAAGGAGTTGCTGTTGGGTTCCAAGGGACCCTTAGGTACCAGGGTTCTACAATCATTATAACCATAGTTAATGAACATATGTAAATTTTACTTTTGTCTTTAGGTTAACAGGTAGCATGTTAACCACTGCACCACCAGGGCTTCTATAACAATATATATGTTGTTGTTGTTGTTAGGTCCCATCAAGTTGGTTCCGACTCCTAGCAACCCTATGTACAACAGAACGAAACACTGGCCAGTCCTGCACCATCCTCACAATCATTGTTACGCTTGAACCCATTGTTGTAGCCACTGTGTCAATCCATCTTGTTGAGGGTCTTCTTTTTCCATGACCCCTCTACTTTACGAAGCACGATGTCCTTCTCCAGGGAATTGTTAATAGGAACCTAATTTGGTGTATAAACTTTCACCAAAAACACAATAAAAGATTTTTAAAAATACCAAAAAAAAGAAAAAACACTTGCTGAGTACAATTCCACACCGACACACATGGGATCACCACGAGTCAGAATCAACTCAATGGCAATTTGTTTGATTTGGATTTGAAATAAGATGCCAACCCAGAGGCTGCACCTTGTAAAGACAGTTATTGTCTTTTTCCTGCCAGAGGTTGATACAAACAAGTAAACAGATGATTACTGTATATTATGAACAGCTACCAGAGATAAAATATGCATGCCGAGGGAGGAGAAGACACTCAGGGAAGACTTCCAAAAGAAAGCTATATTTAGATCTAGACACAAGGTATCTGAGCTTGCCAAGGGAAAGGAAAAAGAAGACAGAGGTGTTCCAGGCCAAGGAAATAACATACACAAATGACCTGGGGTAGAGACCACCTCCTCTCAGATGCTAACCGAAAGGTTAGAGGTTCAAGTCCACCCAGAAGCACCTCAGAAGAAGGCCAAAATATTTATTCTTGAAAAATTCAGCCTTTGAAAAACTATGGAGGACAGTTTTACTCTGACACACATAGTTAGACTCTAACATGAGTTGGAATCTACTTGAGGCCAGCTGGGTAAGAGAACATGACTAGGCTGAGAATCTGATTCCCTAAACGCTGACCTACATCTAGTGCCCAACACCACTCCACCATGACACTAGTAGTACCAGTTATATTGCATCTTCATATTTCTGTTCTCTGCATTATTGCTAAAAATGTGGAGTCTCTCGGTGGCACAAAAGGTTAAGCATCTGGCTACTAACAGAAAGGTTGGTGGCTCAAATCCTCCCAGAGGTGCCTCAGAAGAAAAGCCCTACCAATCTCTCTGAAGCTCTGGTCCCCTAACCCAAACTGTGCTGCTGTGTGTTCACCCAGGCCTTTTTATTGTGTTGTCCAAACTTCCATTTGAAAATTAATGAACCTACCAAGTAAACTTTCTTCCTTTTCAGTGACCATTGCTATGAGTTGATTTGTGTCCCCTCAGAAGATATGTTGAAGTCCTAACCCTCAGTACCTATAAATGTGACCCTATTGGAAATAAGATCTCTGCAGATGTAATTAGTTAACTTGAGGCCAGACTGGGTATCCAAAACCAAAACCAAAACCCAACCCATTGCTGCCGAGTCGATTCCTACCCACGGCGACCATATAGGACAGAGTAGAACTGCCCCATAGGGTTTCTAAGGAGCTGCTGGTGGATTCAAACTGCCACCTTTTGGTTAGCAGCTACGCTCTTAACCACTGTGCTACCAGGGCTCCAACTGGACTATGGTGGAGCCTTAATCCATTCTGATTGTTGTCCTTATAAAAAGAGGAAAAGAGACACAGAGGCAGAGGTGACGCAGACGGAAGACAGCCACAAAAAGACTCTATATCAGAAGCCAGGAGAGAAGCATGGAACAGATTCTTCCTTGAGCCCTCAGATGGAATTTCTGACTTCTAGCCTCCAAAACTGTGAGGAATAAATTTCTGTTCTTCTAAGACAATCCATTTGTGGTAATCTTTACAGCAGCACTGGGAAATAAATATATTACACCTCCTTGTCTAAAATAGAAACAGTTACCCTGCACTCCTCTCAAATGGAAGCCACACATTCTCCTATACCATATTTTCTCAAGATCCAGAAGTGGCATTCCATCCTTCATACTACCTACTGGCTTTTAGATCCATTATTCCTTCAGTCAAAAGACCATTGACATTTTGAACCAGATAACTCTTTGTTGTGGGGACAGAGGTACGGTGCATTGTAGCATCCCTGGCCTCTACCCACTAGATGCCAGTAGCACCCTCTGCCCCAAGCTATGACAGCCAGAAATGCCTCCAGACTTTGCAAAATGTCCCTTGGGGGGCAAAATCGTTCTCTACCCCCCAAACCTCCATTGAGAACCACTGCTCTAAAAGAATCGCATCTTGTGTAGTCACAGGACTGGTGTAGCCAACAATCAGACACTGAGTCTGAATCCACAGGTTGCAGGACAACAATTAGGATTTTAGGCAAGCTTTCAAGAATTTAGAATATCTATCAGGACAGAATAAATAAAAAAAAAGCCATCGCCATCAAATCGATTCCGACTCATAGCAGCCCTATAGGACAGAGTAGAACTGTCCCATAGCGTTTCCAAAGAGCGCCTGGTGAATTCGAACTGCTAACCTTTTGGTTAGCAGCTGTAGCTCTTATGGTACCTTGAAAATTTGGAAAGTCTCGAAATCTCACGAGCCTTTGTCAGTGGAATGTGTCAGTAGAATTAGACTCTTCTTCCCTCTCTGTTGAGGCTACCTGCCTTGTTTGTAGACACTGTAATGAATGACCTCAACCGACGCAATTACATCACAAGAATAATATGATTCTCCTCAAGCCCATCTCTATTACAGCCCCTCACTGCATCCCGACCTGTAACTAGAGTCAGATCTAAGATGCCCCAGGGGGACAAGTATAAATTATGGTTGTGAATGAGATAATATTTTCATTTATATGAGAAATAGCTGGCTTACATGTGTTGGCAGCATGTTTTTCTTGCTATTATTGTTGTGAAGAATTTGATATGCAGAAGGGTGTTATGAATGCTAAGTAGACAAAGGAGAAAACTGTGCTAGATACTGTCCATTGGCACTGGGCATCAATTTCCATCCACTCTTCCTCTGAACTAGAATAAAAACTTTATTTTTCACTCCTTCAGCTCTGCAATTATAGATGTGATTTAAAGATAGTGTCAATGAAACAGCCTTTCAAAGTTTGAAAGCAGAAAGAAGGTAGTAGCAAATTTCCTGCAGTTGCGGCAGCAAACTCCAACAGGCATGAGCTCCAAAATGCAGTGACCAGGCTCCTTGTTCTAGAATCGAGAGGTAAGTGTCATGGATGTCAGGTGGCTATAACCATAACCAAAACAAAATCAACTGCAAAAACATTAACAGTACCAGCTTCCTGAAAAGTAGATTGCAGATACAATTGTGTAACCTGGAAGCCAAAAGCCTAGAGACAGCTCCCTAACCTTCTCCAGGCCTCCCACTGATTTTGTAATTATCTAATTTTCACTATTAAACTCTTTTCGGTTTGAAAATATAGAGTGCATAACACCAAAACAAAAAAAAAATCCATTGCCATCGACTCATAGGGACCCTGTAGGTCAGAGTAGAACTGCCCCATAGGCTTTCCAAGCTGTAAATCTCTATGGAAGCAGACTGCCACATCTTTCTCCTGCAGATTGGCTGGTGGATTCCAACCACTGACCTTTGGTTAGCAGCCAAGCACGTAACTACTGCACACCAGGGTGCCTTTGACTGACACACAACCTCATAAAAAAGGGTCCCCATGATTCGACTAGATGGCAATGGGTTTAGTGGGTATGATGTCTAGAGCAATTTCTTTCTTCCCCTCACCTTGCAGTGACAACTTGGCAATCCAAAATTACAGCTAGCCAGCAGTCATTTGTGATTCCTTAATGATACTCCTTGTGGAGATTCTGTGACTCATTTCACCTTGCCAGAGTTAATTTTCTCAGAAACATTCAAGAGAAAACAGTACTAATGAAGTAAGCAAAGAAATTTCTGAACTTCAAGAAAATCCGAAATGCTTCCAGAGAGAAAAGACACGATATCTAAAAGAATAGGAATCAAGTAAAAATCAGAATTCTGCACGCAACTCTGGACAGCTGGGAACATCTAAAATCATTTCAGTTTTTTCTAATAAAGGGCTCAGGATAATTAACTGTTTCAAATTATGTAAATATACTGACTACAGGATTTTCTTCAGGTTTAGGTATTAAGTACCTTTCTTCTGGAACGACATGAGAAAAATCTTTTCACGTATATAATAAATAATATTGAAAATTGGTTTATTTTTAAGTTAATTAAATCTTCATAGATAGTACATACACATTGTTAGGGGAATAGTCTGCCTCTAAGCCTCCTATCCAGGTTGACTATGTAAAGGCCTTGGGCCCAGATCATTCTCTGGCTGGGAATTGGGCTGTCCTCTCTCTCATGGTTCGTTCTCCTTGTCAGAAAAGCCTTCCCCCTGCTCTGGGCACACAGTAACTTTCTCTGTCTCTTGCACATGTGTGAACACCATAAGACGCCTGACCAACCCCACTTCTATTTCTGTCCCTGGCAGGGAGAGAACAGGGTCTCTCATGCTACAGCAAAAGAGGGGAAATGTGCTAGATTGTAGGAGCTGGCCTCAAGGTATGGACTGAAGGGGAAACAGGTCTTGTGAGGCTGAACATGAGCGCCTTCATGTGATTCCCTAGCTCACTAAACAAAACAGTTTGCTAAATCATCCTTATGTAAGTCCCTGGCATGTAGCCATTATTGTCCACTGCCACTATAAAACCTCTGCCCTCCCACTGTGGGGCAAGGAGATCTGCTTTGGTCCTGCGGCTGCCCAGGACTCACTTTGTCTGTAAATCTTCCTTATAAACTCTCTTGCTGACACCTTGGAATTGCCCACCTCTTTCTTCAGTCTCTTGGCACTAACCATTTTGGGAGGCAAATTTTACGTTACTGGTCCACGCCTGGACAATTGGCAAGCTAGCCAGGAGACTGAGGAAAAGGCAAGTGGGAGTGAGGCCTCTGTGGGGGAAATCCCAGGTTGATCAGCGACTTCCACGTGTGGAGGTCTGGCCTGTATTTTTGAAGCTTGTGGACTGCCGTGTGAGTGTGGAGACACCCCCAAAATGCCAAGCAGCATAGCCTAGTTATGGGCCTTCATAAGTGTGGAAAAGAAGATAGGAGAGCAGTAGTGGCCGTGGAATAGCTACTGTTCTGGGGTTTTCCACTGTCCACCGAAGCTCAGCTACCTGCTGAAGCATGCGTAAGAGCTTTGCAGGAAGAGTTACACCTGGAAAGGAATATGTGGCAGTTTCATGTGGCCATGACTGGCATACTGAACAGCCACATTCATGAACAGGATGAGCAACTAGAAATGCTACCTGCAGGTTTGCAAAGTTGGGGATTTAAGGACTAGGGGAATAATTCCCTGGCCATTGCTCAAAGACCTGTAACAATGAGACCGGAGATAGCTGAAAGGTCTAAGCAGGTCACTGGCACAGAAAATACCCTGTAACATCCGGTACAAAGCAAGAGTTAAAGCAGCAGGGAAAAAAAATAAATCAATAAGAGAGTAAAAAGCCCTTACAGATGGTTTTGTTTTGAGCAAACTTGAAGAACCTTAGAGACTCTCTCCGGAATCCTCTGTTAACTGCCCCCACCAAGGTAACTGAGCAGCAACATAGTTGCAGCTGCAATAGTGAGGGAAAAACTAAAATAGGAGGGCCCGCTTCCATGTTACCAGGCAACTGGGCTGAACCCATGCTTGGTATGGTGGAGGCATGGCTCCACAAATGACTGAGGGCTATGCCAACTTTGTCCAGGTCTTCTGACTTTCAGAAATAATTAAGACTGAGATCCCTTTGTCACCAGGGAGGACCAAAGACCTTATGTTACAATCAAAGTTCAATGAGAAGAATTATATACCTTGGATTTTTATATACCATTGCACATGTGGCTGTGATCTCTATAACACTTGGCACCAAAATGAAGAAAACTTCTGGGTCTCAGATCACCATCATTGAGACCCTTGCCCAAACCTAACCACGGATAATTCCCTTCGGGGACCCTACAAAGCCCTATTACATGTATTGATGATGTTTATGCATTAATGTACACATTTGTAAACTTTTGACTCCAAACCTTGTGGGGAACTGCTGCAGTTAGGACTACTTTTAGTGGTGCAGACAGAAACTGTGAAGTGGACTATAGCTAACAGCTTGACCATTCGACCTGGCCACTGACAACCCTTGGACTGACATATAAAGCAAGCTCCTACGGGGATGAGACATCCGAAGAAAAAAACAAAAATTCAGTTCTACTCCTCATAAACTTTTGTTACTTGTATGGATGGTCACCAGAAAGGCTCCTGTGTTGAGAGGGGACATCAGCCAAAGAGCAGACCACTTTTACCAACTGATTGCAGAGGCTGAAGCAGCGTCTGCTCCAGAGCAAAGATATGAACGACCGACAACCTCCTGGGTTTAGCTGAGAGGGTGGCTCACGGAGATTCACACACCATCCTAGACTGGCCCTACGCACATGGACTGCCAATGTCATCAGAAAATGCTGGGCAGCATAGAAAACTGACCTGCCTAGGAGACCCTGGACAAGGCTAAAACCTGCCCAAGGACAGGTCCTTGAGCCAACAGGCCAGGGTGTTCTCAGCAGGCAAATCATATTGGGGCCTCTTATCCTATACAGAGGCTTCCACTGGATCTTGCCACAGTCTGATCATAATCATTCAGATCTCTCCCTTTACTTTCTTAAAATACATCCCCCTTTTCCCTAAGGAAGACAACCTAAAAGTCTTATCATGTCATCATTTTCAGCTCAGAGTCTGTGACGGTTAATGTTATGTGTCAACTTGGCTAGGCCATGATTCTCCGTGGTTTGGTAGACATTATGTAATCATTATTCACTTTGTGATTTGATGTGAGCAGCCAATCATTTGGAAGGAGAGTTTCCTTGGGGGTGTGGCCTGAATCCAATTCTGGCAAAGCTTGCTTTTTCTTTCCGATCCAGCAGTTGTCTTGTCATCCTCTCACCTCTGGTTCTTGGGATGTAAGAAGCCGTGAGACTGCTGCCTGACCTGAAGGTTTTGGATTCGCCAGCTCCTGCAACCCCGTGAACCAGCAGCCTGCTGCCTGACCTGCAGATTTTGGGTTCATCAGCCCCTGCAACCATGTGAGTCAGGGAATATCTCCAGCCTTCCACGTGGCCCATAGACTTGAGACTTGCCAGTGGTTAAGCACTCAGCTGCTAATCAGGTCAGCGGTTTGAACCCACCAGCTACTCCACAGCAGTCTGCTCGCATAAAGATCACAGCCATGGAAACCCTATGGGGCAGTTCTTTTCTGCCCTAGAGGGTCGTTATGAGTCAGAAATGATTGATGGCAACTGGTTCGGTTTTTTGGTTTAGTCCCCACAATTTCATAAGCCATTTCCTCAAAATAAATCTTTCTATATATATTTACATATATGTTTCACTGGTTTAATTGACCTTGTAGCCAAATGCCTCCTCACTTTTATCTTATACAGGCTGAAGATGAGAATCGATTGCATCTTTCAACTCTACCAGTCTCCAAATTTCTAGATGCGCAATTCCCTGTCATTACAGCTTGTGAACTGGCCAATTATTTTCTGAGTCCATCTCTTCATTGTACTACCTTGTTAGCTATAGTCAACAGTGACTGACACAAGCTGGTAACATGGTCTTTGCCTGCTATTTTACATTTACCGTAGTTTATGATCTCATTTTGCTCTGCTATTCATCAAAAAAAAAAAAATTTTTTTTTTTTTTTTATTCATCACATCATCTCAAAGTAAAGTATTATAATGACACGTGCAAAGACCTGGAGATAGAAAACCAAAAGGGAAGCACACACTCGTCATTTCTCAAACTGAAAGAACTGAAGAAAAAATTCAAGCCTTGAGTTGAACAGGAAGGATTCTACGGAGAAAATATTAAACGACGCAGGAAGCATTAAGATAGAATGAATACACAGAGCCACTATACCAAAAAGAACTGGTTGACTTTCAGCCATTGAAGGAGGTAGCATACGATCAGGAACCGATGGCACCAAAGGAAGAGGTCCAAGCTGCACTGAAGGCATTGGTGAAAAACAAGGGTCCAGGAATTGACTGAATACCAACTGAGATGTTTCAACAAATGGATGCAGCTCTGGAAGTGCTCACTCATCTATGCCAAGAAATTTGGAAGACAACTACCTGGCCAACTGACCAGAAGAGATCCATATTTATGCCTAGTCCCAAGAAAGGTGATCCAACCAAATGTGGAAATTATCACGCAGTATCATTAATATCACATGCAAACAAAATTTTGTTGAGGATCATTCAAAAGCTGCTGCAGGAGTACACTGACACAGAACTGCTAGAAACTCAAGCCAGATTCAGAAGAGGATGTGAAACCAGGGATATCATTGCTGATGTCAGATGGATCTTGGATGAAAGCACAGAATAACAGAAAGATGTTTACCCGTGTTTTGACTATGCAAAGGCATTTTACTGTGTGGATCATAACAAATTATGGATAACATTGTGAAAAATGGGAATTCCAGAACACTTAATTGTGCTCATGAGAAAACTGTACACAGATCAAGAGGTGGCCGTTGGAACAGAACAAGGGGTTATTGCGTGGTTTAAAGTCAGGAAGGATATGCATCAGGGTTGTATCCTTTCATCATACTTATTCAATCCGTATGCTGAGCAAATAATCCGAGAGGCTGGACTATATGAAGAAGAACGGAGCATCAGGATTGGAGGAAGACTCATCAACAACCTGTGACATGCAGACGACACAACTTTGGTTGCTGAAAGCAAAGAGTACTGGAAGCACTTACCGATGAATATCAAAGTCCACAGCCTTCCCTGTGGGTTACACCTCAACATAAAGAAAATAAAAATCCTCACAACTGACCTGGAAGGCATTATGCTGAGTGAAATTAATCAGTTGCAAAAGGACAAATATTGTATAAGACCTCTATTCTGAGAACTTGAGAAATAGTTTAAACTGAGAAGAAAACATTCTTTTGTGGTTACGAGAAGGGGGAGGGAGGGAGGGTGGAAGAGGGGCACTCACTATTTGGATAGTAGATAAGAACTACCTTAGGTGAAGGGAAAGACAGTACACAATACAGGGGAGGTCAGCACAATTGGACTAAACCAAAAGTAAAGAAGTTTTCTGAATAAACTGAATGCTTCGAAGGCCAGTTAGCAGGGGCAGGGGTCTGGGGACCATGGTTTCAGGGGACATCTAAGTCAATTGGGGTAATAAAATGCATTAACAAAACATTCTGCATCCCACTTTGAAGAGTGGCATCTGGGGTCTTAAACGCTAGCAAGCAGCCATCTAAGATGCATCAATTGGCCTCAACCCACGTGGATCAAAGGAGAATGAAGAACACCAAGGACACAAGGCGATTACGAGCCCAAGAGACAGAAAGGGCCACATGAACCAGCGACTACATCTCCTGAGACCAGAAGAACTAGATGGTGCCCGGCTACTACAGATGACTGCCCTGACAGGGAACACAACAGAGAACCCCTGAGGGAGCAGGAGAGCAGTGGGATAAAAAAAAAAAAAAAAAAAAATGCAGACCCCAAATTCTTATAAGACCAGACTTAATGGTCTGACTGAGGCTGGAGGGACCCCAGTGGTCAAGGCCCCCAGACCTTCTGTTAGCCCAGGACAGGAACCATTCCTGAAGCCAACTCTTCAGACATGGATTGGACTGGACAATGGGTTGGAGAGGGATGCTGGTGAGGAGTGAGCTTCTTGGATCAGGTGGACACTTGAGACTATGTTGGCATCTCCTGCCTGGAGGGGAGATGAGAGGGTGGAGAGGGTTAGAAGCTGGCAAAATGGACACAAAGAGAGAGTGGAGGGAGAGAGTGGGCTGTCTCATTACGGGGAGAGTAATCGGGAGTGTGTAGCAAGGTGTATATGGGTTTGTGTGAGAGACTGACTTGATTTGTAAACTTTCACTTAAAGCACAATAAAAATTATTTAAAAAAAATCCTTACAACTGGACCAATAAGCCACATTATGATAAACGGAGAAAAGATTGAAGTTGTCAAGGATTTTGTTTTACTTGGATTGACAATCAACACCCATGGAAGCAGCAGTCAAGAAATCAAAAGATACATTGTATTGGGCAAGTCTGCTGCAAAAGACCTCTTTAAAGTGTTAAAAAGCAAAGATGTAACCTAGAAGACTAAGAGGCATCTGATCCAAGCCATGGCGTTTTCAACTGCCTTCTATGCATGTGAAAGCTGGACGATGAATAAGGAAGACTGAAGAAGAACTGATGCCTTTGAATTGTGGAGTTGGCAAAGAATATTGAATATACCATGCACTGCCAAAAGAACGAACAAATCTGTCTTGGAAGAAGTACAACCCAAATGATCCTTAGAAGCAAGGATGGTGAGACTATGTCTTGCATACTTTGGACATATTATCAGGAGGGACCAGTCCCTGGAGAAGGACATCATGCTTGGTAAAGCAGACGGTCAGTGGAAAAGAGGAAGACCTTCAACAAGATGGGTTGATACAGTGGCTGCAACAATGGGCTCAAGTATAACAATGATTGTGAGGCTGCAGCTCCCATTAATATTTCATTCTGTTGTACACAGGGTCACTATGAGTCAGAATTGACTCCATGGCACCTAACAACAACAATAACACCCATCTCATTCATTTTGAGTTAGCAACACTGGTCTCCCTTGAGCACTTTTTTAAATCTCAAAACCATTTTTCTTGCCAATTGGAATATTCTTCCCCCAGATTCTTCACTAGTTTGCCTTTCTTTACACTTAGGTTTTAGCTCAAATATTGCCTTCTGAGAGGGACCTTTCCTGTCCACTCTGACTAATGAAAATGCTTGTCCTTCACCCTTCTCATGTCATTTTCTATCTCATTATTCTGTTTTATTTGCTTATCATTACCTAAAATTATCTCGTTTGTCTTCTCCAACCAGCATCTTGTGAGATGAAACGACTTGCTTTATTAGCAAGTGAGATGTGAGAAGTAACATGTGCTATGTACCAGCAGAAGCTTTAAGAGCCGACATGTGCTATGTTCCCTCTGCATCTCTTCCATTAGGGCAGAACAATCTTCTTGTACACAGCCATATCTCCCAGTGACTAGAGCAGTGGCTGGTGCAGAGTAGGTACTTAATAAATATTCACAAAATGAATGAAAAGACACCAGTCTTCATAAACTTCATAACATGTCATCTTGATAGTCATCTTTTTTTCTTACCTTCCTGGACCTATCTCTTCTCCCCAGCATTGCCAGTTGGAATCCTTCAGCTCTGTCCTCTCTGTCTCTCGCTCTATACTTTCCCTAAGAAATCTTGTTCAATGATTGCTGCAACTTCCATCAATAAACAGTCCTAAATTTATTCCTCTGGTCTGAGAGTCAGAAACAACTCAACAGCAATGGGTAGTCTAGATCTAAGGAGCCCAGGTGACACAGTGGTCAAATGCTCGGCTACTAACCAAAGGTTGGTGGTTTGAACCCACAAACTACTCTGAGGTAGAAAGATGCTGCAGTTGGTTTTGGCAAAGATTACAGGCTAGGAAACCCTATAGGCAATTCTACTGTGTGCTAGAGGGTTGCTATGAGTCAGAATTCGACTTGACAGCAATAGTTTTTTTTTTTTTTTGGTTTAGTCTAGACCTCTCTTCTAACCCACAGAAATCCACTTGCATTTTACATAGGTACTTATCTACCATTTCTAGTGCTTCTTGTCTAAATAAACGGCATCAACATCCCCACAACTGGTCTAAACTGTACGTTGGAAATCATCCTTGACTGCTCCCTCACATCACTTCCCCACTTCCAACAATCCCTAAGTCCTATCTTTGGAATCTTCTCTTAATCATCACAATTTCTACACTGGTGCAAGCTACCATTATCTGTCACATGGACTATTGCAATGGACCGTTAAAAGGGTCCCACATTTCATGCTATCCTCTGGAATCTATTCTTTTTAGATAAAACAATCATTCAAAACTAGACATCTTGTGTTAGCTTAACTTCCTAACGCTCTCTGCATAAAACTTATGATTTGTAAGTGGTCACTGGCCCAGCAGATCTGATCTCTGGCTTGTTTTCTCTCTTCCAGCTCCAGCTATACCAGATCTCTCTCAGCTTCTCAAAAAGTCTCCCTAACCTCAGACCTTCCACCATAAAACTCATTGTGTGGAGAGAATTCTGGCTCACAGCGACCTATAGGACCAGCTCTCTCTCAGCTTCTCAAAAAGTCTCTCTAACTTCAGACCTTCCGCCATAAAACTCATTGTGTGGAGAGAATTCTGGCTCACAGCGACCCTATAGGACGGAGTAGAATTGCCCCATAAGGTTTCTAAGAAGTGGTTGGTGGATTCAAATTGCCGGCCTTCGGTTAGCAGCTGATCTCTTAACCACTGAGCCACCAGGGCCCCTTCAGACCTTCACATGTACAAAATGCCCTGTACACCCGCATTCTCCGTTTTCACCTGGTTAATGTCTACCCCGCTTCCAGGTCTATCTACTGTAAATGTTACTTTCCTTCTTTCATTTTTTTTTTTTTAAACTCTCCCTACTCCCAATTACTTTCGTGATCATTTGATTAATTGGACAGGGTTTCAGATTGTCAGGTTTACAGTTGTTATCTCCAGCGCTTTATATAGGCCTTGTCCCAGGTAAGACTTTCGAGTACAAGAGGAGTAAAAAACGGATTGGGGTAGTGAAAGAGGGCGTGAGAACACATTTTAATGCTGCAGTTTCGGGACTAAGGGCAGGGGATGATGGCACGTCGCACAACTCTTTATGGCGATGAACATTTAACCGAGGGCCAGGAACGGAGGGATTAGAGAGCATTGACAGAGCCATTGCCATCTTTCAGTCATTTACTAGTTTTCAGGGACAGCCTAAGACAGGAAGCAGCTGCAGTCTTTTTAAACCGCAGCCGCTGACCTTAGCAGCAGGACACCCGACCTCCCCGTCCAGGCGCCTGGCGCTCTGCCGCCAGAGGCGCGGCGCAGCTCCCTCAGCGGCGGTCAGGGCCGGCCGGCGCGCGCCCGGCACGCGCGCCCCCAGAGCCTCGGCGCGCAGACCCGGTTTGCAGGCGCCGCGCGTGAGGCCCCAGTTTGCGGAGCGCGCAACCCGCCAGCCCGCCCATCCTAGCCCTCAATGCGCAGCCTCCCGGAAAAATGCCTGTCTTGTCAATCAAAATGTCCTAGTATCCACGCAACAAATTAGCCGTCATAAATATACATAGCACAGGAATGAACAGTGTTTCGCTTTGAAGTGGAATAGTGAAGTCGATCCAGGTTACAGCGGGTGCATGAAGCCCTGGATTAAAGCAGGCACTTTTAAGGACAGTCGCATCCGGGCCCTCCTGCCGCAGGCTGCCCTCCGAGCCAGGGGTCCTTCAGGTAGGAGGTCCTGGGTGACTTTGGGTGCCCGCAGATACCGGGTGCAGGCCGTGTTAGGTTCGGTGTCGGCCAACTTTGTTCTCTCCTTCCGGATCTGAAGCCTCTGCCGCAAACATGATCCGCCATGCCATCGGTCTGGCCAAGAAGCACCCCAGCGTAAGTTTGCGACCACATCCCTAATGTCCTCACTTCTCAACATTGTGTCGGGTGCGGCTGCCTCCTTCCCCTTGGGAGCGTCGCCCTTCACAGCCACATACCGTTCCTCGGGGCTGTGCCCTGTGTTGCCTTGTGCTGCCCTCCGCGTTGAGTCCAGGCCCTTGAGCTCCGCTCTTCCACGCCATGCATTGGGGCATTTTGGCTGGAAGGCGGAAGGTAATGGAGAAAAATAAACTAGGGCGTATGGGAACGATCAGGTAGCCTTGCCGTCTTGCAGGTTGGTCGGGCCAAGAGTGATCGGTGTGCCCTGGGTGTTAGAGACCAGCAAAGATCAGGTTCCCTATTTGTTGTTCTGCCACTTAGGATCTTGTACTCACCGTATTGCACCACCAGGCCTTGTGGCAAATGTGAGGGAGGGGTCTATGATTTTGGAATGCTCATTTTGTCTTGTCCTGACATTTTGGGGCGTTTGGTAGCACTGAATTTAATTGCAATCAAGTTCTTTTGTGTGTCTGATTTTTTCCCCCAACAGAAGAACATGTGGTTTTAAAACTCAATTAGGCAGTCTTTTATCTCTATCTTAAAAACTCAGTTCCGTAAATAGTAGCAGACATTGGTAGCGATACATTTTTAGAGTTGATGCCTTAAGCCGGTATTTGTAAAAGGTGTGTTTCTGTTTACTTTTTGGACTCCGTATGTCACAGAGATTTTGTTTTTCATGCATGCCCGTGGAGGCAAGCCTAAGTAATTTGCAAACAACTTGGTTTTCAAGTCTAGAGAAAATGATGTATAAACAGAGAGGTGAATAAGATTTGATGCTTTTTTTTTTAATTTTAAAATTTGAATATAATTTGCTCCACATTAAAGGTCAGACACTTAAACCAGAATCATCTTCACGTGTTTTGGGAACTCCGTGTCTTTTGAACACAGTTATAAGAATTCTTACTTCAGTGTAAAATTTTAAGACAAGATCACAAAACAGCAGTTTGAGGCTAGGAAATCAATATGTAGAAACTATGTAACCTCTCTTTTGCCAGTTATGTCAGTATTTGAAAGTGGCTATTAATTCTTACCTATTTATTTTATGTTTGGTTTTAGTTGATACCGCTGTTCATATTTATGGGGACTGGAGGTACTGGAGCAGCACTGTATGGCTTGCGGCTTGCATTGTTTAATCCAGACGTCAGGTAAATACTTAAAAATGTGTAGAATGTTGATAGTTTATCAAGCTGGTGTAGGAGGCACAGTCTTTCTAGGGAGATAACATCAAGTAGTAGAAAGAACCTGAGTTTAATAGTCATACAATAAGTTCAGATCCCAGTTTTGCTGTTATTTACTTTTCTTGTTTCTCACTGGTAAAGTAGAACTGCTAATACCTACTGTGAACCAACCAACCAAACCTGTTGCCTTCAAGTCGATTCCGACTCATAGCGACCCTATAGGACAGAGTAGAACTGTCCCATGTCGTTTCCAAGGAGCTCCTGGTGGATTTGAACTGCTGACCTTTTGGTTAGCAGCCATAGCTCTTAACCACTAAGCTACCAGGGTTTCTGTAATGTTGTGAGGATTAAAATAATAACAGCTGTTTTTATGCAATACTTAATCATGGTTCCTGGCACATGTAAATGTTTTAACAAATGTTAGTTCCCTTTCCTTTTCTTCCTACTGTTAGAACAATAATGCAGCTAATGTTTTTTTTCTTTGCCTCCTTTTCCACAATAGGAAATGTGTCTTTTCCAGTTGGAAAAGAAGAAGCAAAAAGATTATTGATTCCTCATTATTATGCAAATTTTGCTATATCTCCCCGTTGATGAAATAAAAAGTTTTAGTAAAGGCCAAGTATAAAATATCCTGTGACAGAGATAGACACGAGGACAACTGCCCCTAGATAGGCTCTGTGGTCTATCTTTTTTCTAATTGATTACATGGGATTGCTTATCATAGCTACTATCTCTGTTTAATTTCCGTAATGAAAATAATTCCAGGCTCTACCTAATAGAAAATGAGATTGATCTGTTCAAACCATTAGCTTTTTAGCAAGTATAAAACACGTTTAAATAGTGTGTTATTTCTGTAACAAGATAATGTTTTGTTCTGTTTAGTTGGGACAAAAAGAATAACCCAGAACCATGGAACAGAGTGGCCCCCAATGAACAATACAAGGTAAGCTTCAAAATGCTAGAGAGTGTATTTTAATGAATTTTGTCATGGGGTAGTTTTCCATGAAATCAAATATACAAGTAAAATTCCACTATAATGAACTTTGAGGTGCTGCTAGATTGTCCTGTGAAATTAAAATGGCATATTGTAATAAGTATTTTTTTCCTAGGGATGTTATTCCCAGTCTTTGGACCCTGATCAAGATAATGTCTCAATTCTACTTAGGAGGCTAAGAGAAAAAAGAAAAAGGGCGATGGTGTAACTATCATTTCCCATTTCCTTAGTTCTTAAATAGTCTAGTGCAGTGGTTTTCAAATTTCAGCATACATAAACATCACTTACAGAGCTTGTTAAAACAGGTTCTTCGGCTCCACACCTGAAGATTCTGATTTAAATGGTCTGCTGTGGGGCCTGAGAATTTGCATTTTTGACAAGGTTTCAGATGATGCTAATGCTACTGGCCCACTTTTAAGTCACACTAACCTAGTTGTCTATTTTTGGGTTTTTAATCTAGTTGTCTATTTTTTCTTGTTGGTTTGGTTGAAATATTTCAGGTGAAGATTTGTGGGAAGAAATGAAAGTCAGTTGAAACTTAAATTTTGCCATGATCCTTTTAGATAAACCTTTTAACATCTTCCCTAAAGAGTGGTCTGTGGAACCACCCTCCAAGGAATGATTTCATGGATTGGGACCATTCATTGATCCCCAAACAACCTTCCTTATGTATAAAACTCTTTGCATACAAAGATGTAGCCCTTGAAATGTTGAAAAAAAGGCATTGGTTCTGGTGGTAATTTCCACTAAGGAATGGAAGTAATATTTGTAATAGGAGTGCTTGGTAATGTTATTTTTTAAAAAAAAGCTTTATTGAGACATAATTCACCATACAGTTTATCTGTTTACAGTGTATAATTCAGTAACTGAGTGTATTTACAGAGTTGAATATCCAGTACCACAGTCAATTTTAGAACATTTACATTACCCCAAAAGAAACTACACCCCTTACCCATAACCTTCCAGAACTAGGTAACCACCAGTTTATGTTCTGTCTATAGATTTGCCTATTTTGGGCATTTCATATAAACAGAATCATGTAGTATATGGTCCTTTGTGACTGATTAATTGCACTTAGCGTAATGTTTCCAAGGTTCATTTATGTTGTAGCATGTCAACACTTCGTTTCTTTTTATTGCTTTATAATATTCCATTGTGTAGATTGCCCACTTATCAGTTGATGGACATTTGAGTTTTTTTTCATTTTTTTGCTGTTATGAATAACGCTGCTATGAATATTAATGTACTAGTTTTTGTGTGGACACATATTTTCATTTCACTTGGATAGATACCTAAGAGTAGAATTATTGGCTCAAGAATTGCTGGATTATATAGTAATTCTATGTTTAACTGTTTGAGAAACTGCCAAACTGTTTTCCAAAGTGGTTGTGCCATTTTCTGTTTCCACCAACAGTGTATGAAGGTTAGATTTCCCAATATCCTTCCAATAATTTTTATTGTTTGTCTTTTTGACTATAACCATCCTAGTAGTTTGAAGTGATAGCCTCATTGTCGTTTTGATATGTTTGATATGCACTTTTTTATGGCTGATAATGTTGAGAATCTTTTCCTGTGCTTATTGGTTAGTTATCTTCTTTGGAGAAATATCTATTTAGATCATTTGCCTCTTTTTTAATTGGGTTATTTGTCTTTTTTTATTGAGCTATAATCATTTTTTATACAGTCTAGGTACTGGTCTCCCATTTTATAAGTTATCTTTTCACTTTCTTGGTGTCCTTTAAAGTACAGTAGATCATTTTGACCATAATTTTATGGAGATTTATTTTTTTTTGTTTGAGGTATAATTGGCATTCATTAGGAAAATAATACTCAGGCTGATGTTAAATCAAGATAGATTAGTCTTAAACGCAATCTTATTCAGGGTCCAGTATGGATCAGGTCCTCTTCCATCTTTTAGTTCTGCTATCTGGGACATGTGGCCTCTGGAATAAGATTGACACAACAAGGTGGAGAGGTCTGGAGGATTATGCAGGATATTTTTAAGGACCAAGATTGAAAGTGACTTTTTTTACTTCTGTCCATAGGCCATTGGTCAGAACTTAGTCACAGGTCTCTCCACGTAACTGCACAGGAGGCCGGGAAATGTAATTTTCCCCTGTGGCCTAGAAGAAGGAAACAGTGGTGAACAATAACATTACTTTGTCACAGTTTGCCCTTCTAGCCAGTATACAATTTCATTCTTTAAATACATGAAGGGAACGCCCTGCTTTGTCAAAGGAAACAACCTGAAGTTCCATCCAGTTTCAAGTGTAGAAGCCTCAGGTATTGTGCAGTTGACTTATGTTGGGGTGTAGTACCTTTAAATGTGGGAACCTATGAATTAAAAGGACAAGTAAGTTTTCCACATCCATATATACAGTGCAGGGAGAAGGGATAGAGTCTAGCTATTGGCAATAAACACTATCTTTCAAAAAGGGGAAGGAGACAGCAGATGCTGCTAGGCAGACATTGTGAAAGCTCACTGCCCTGCAGGTATGTGAGGTTTCTTGAGTGGGCCTGGATTCTGTTCTTTTAAGAAGTTCCTTGTCCATTGTTGGAGCAAGTAGAGCCTTCAAGCTTGTCTCTTTTCCAGAAGCATGGCAGCTCAAGCATGGTTTTAACTCCAGTAGTCAGAGACTTCTTTAATTCCAGGCTCATGGTATCTTTGGCTGTTACCTCAAAATTAAGCAGGCTTTGGATGAATTTGTTTTTCCATGTGCCGGTAATCATACCCAAAGATTTCTATAGAAATAATTTTTTTGGCTTCCATGTCCCATGGTTTTTTTTTTTTTTTTTTGATTAATAGTGGCTACCTTGAAAGTCTACTACTTGTCGGGCAGTTTGTCATACTGTGGTGACTTGTGTGTTGCTATGCCATTGGTATTTTAAATACCAACAGGAGTCATCCATAGTAGACAGGTTTCAGCAGAGCTTCTAGACTGGAACAGACTAGGAAGAAAGGCCTGGTGATCTACCTCCAAAGGTTAATCAGTGGAAACCTAATGGATCACCACAGAACATTGATCGACTCAATTAACTTGGGGCACATCATCAGGAGGGATAAATTGTGGAAGGAAGGCATCATGTTTGATAAAATATGAGATAGTTGGTGATATAGGTTGGCACAGCAGCTGCAACAATGGACTGGAACATGTTGGTCTTGGTTATTCTGGTCTTGGTTCCCTTCTATTTCTGCTTGCAAGTTGCCCAGTTCTCCCTTTAATAACTTGGCAAACACAGCCAACCATAACCACATGCACACCACTAACATCTGTTTTCCAAAGTCTTTTCTTGAAACTACAGGGTGTTTAGGGACATAATCTGTCTTCTAAGTTATAAAAATATAGCAGATGACAATTTGTTCAATATTTTGCCATTATGTAATATGATTCTTCATCTTTCCAGCTGCCAATTCCTGTTTCATAGCTACTCACAGCTCAATCAATCTGTGCCACACACGTTAGGTTTTTGTTGCAGTAACATTCCATTTCTGATTCGCATGGCCTCACACTGGCATCACTTCTTTTGTGCCGTCATGTTCCAGGGTAACTGACTTAATTGTCAGAATCATCTGGAGAGCTTTTTAAAGTACACATATCCAGAGGCTTCAATACACCCTTTAGTAGAAGGACCAAGGCCTGTTTTTGTTTTCTTTTGTAAAGTTTCTTGGGTATGAAATCATTTTCTCTGGAATAGATTTAAACAAATATATAAGAAAGAAACAGTAATCAGAATGCCCGTTTATCATTTTTTGAGGACAAATGTAACATGCAGATCAAAGGGCTTGTTTCAGCTTGGCCATTGCATTTTTATTTGATTCTTGCAGGCAGATGTTCAGGGATTTGGAAGCCAAGTATAATCAGAATGAGAAGTTTGAAATTAGCAGAGGGTGATAATCACCTTAAAAGTTGCTGTCGTCAGCAATGATAGCATCCATCTCCATCATGCAGGTGTATCTGCTAAGGGACTCTGAACACTCATACAGTTTGGTCCTGGTACTTCATCTAGAGAATGCAAATTGCCATTTTCTTTCTTTTGATGATGGAACTTGTAGTGGAAAGTACATGATTTTGGAGGCTTGATCCTGCCTCTTCTTAACTAGTGTAGTGTTTGGCAAGTCATGTAACTTGATCTTTAGTTGTTTCTTTTAAAGTTAAAGAATAGAGTTGTAATAATTAAGGTATACTTAAAGCATCTAGCACAATGTCTGGCATCTATGAGAAGAGCCCCACAACTGTTTATTTTGTTCTTAATAGATAATCTGCTGAACTTTTCTGTAAATGTTCTTTCTGATATTTTGTTAGCATGTCAGAGGATAGCACAGTTGGTTTCTGCCTTAGTTATCTAGTGCTGCTATAACAGAAATACCATAAGCAGATGGCTTCAACAAACAAGTTTATTCTCTCACAGTCTCGTAGGCTGGAAGTCCAAATTCAGGGCATTAGCTCCAGGGGAAGGTTTTTTCTGTCAGCTGTGGAGGAAGGTCCTTATTATCAATCTTCCCCTGGACTAGGAGCTTCTCAGAGTAGGGACACTGAGTCTAAAGGACATGCTTCTCTCCTGGCAGTACTTTCTTGGTGGTGTGTGGTTCCCAGTCCTCTCTACCTGGTTCTCTCTTTTATATCTCAAAAGAGATCGGTTTAAGACACAATCTAATCTTATAGATTGAATCCTATCTCATTGACATAACTGCCACTAATTGCATCTCGTTAACCGCATAGAGATAGGGTTTACAACACACAGGAAAATCACATTAGATGACAAGATGATGGACAGTCGCACAATACTGGGAATCATGGCCTAGGCAATTTGACAGATATTTTGGGGGGACACAATTCAACCCATGACAGTTTCTTTAAAAGCTCATTGTCTAGGTTCAGTCACATCTTAATACTGTCAAAAAAGAATATTGCTTTATGGTTTAATTATAATTTTGTGTCTTCAAAAGCCTGTGTGTATATGTATATATTTGAGATAACTTGCAAATACATTTTAGAACCTGATAATTTTCCTTTTAAAATGAAGTAAATCAATTAGATAAGAAGTTGAGGTATATTTTGAGAAATAAAGATGTTTGAAAAAATAATGAATACAGATTTGTGGGCTTCATGCTTAAAAACCCTAA
Organism: Loxodonta africana; assembly: GCF_030014295.1. NCBI lineage: Eukaryota > Metazoa > Chordata > Mammalia > Proboscidea > Elephantidae > Loxodonta > Loxodonta africana. The sequence continues at coordinate 71,315,561 of NC_087349.1, read as the reverse complement.
AGAAAATGTTGATGAATCTATAATTTTGGGGGGAGGGGGAGTAAATAATATAGTCTTCAAGTAACTATAGCACAACTTCTTTGGTGCTCTTTGGCACAAGAATGAGTAAACCTAAGATTATATCTTTATTTAGACTTACATAAAAATCCTAAAATTTCCCAGCAGAAATTCTGGAACAGTTTCAAATATAAATCATTAAAAAAAAAAAAAGTTACTGGGCATTAGAGGCAGATTGTTTTTAAAAGTAATTATAGTAAGATTTATTTTAAAAATTCATTTAGTTGAATATAAGGAAATTTGAAATGTGTAAAAATACAGTATTACTTAAAAGCCATTGTACCAGAGGTGGCCAGATTTCAGTTTGATTCTGATTTAATCTGGTTAGGCCTACCATGAAATTTTTTTTTTTTTCTAAGTGAAAGAGAGGGGAGAATAGAAAAGCCATTGAGGCAAGCCAGTTTGTGTCTGACAAGTTAAATAAACCACACAACAAAGTATTAGCTTATGTAATCAACCGCTTGGTTGAAAGATCTTTCCCAATTAAACTATAGCAGTTAACTAACCAAGTAGGGATAGTAATTCTGGGTATTCTTCCTGATGGAAATTGACTTGCATACTTAGAGGAGATGGAAGTGAAGACTCATAAGAACTGGATATATATATCAGAAAGAATTATTAACTTTGAAACGCAAGAATTATTTATAGATTCTGACTAACTAGACTATTTGAACACAGCTGTTCTGATGAAGATTGTATTTTTACCATACCAAAACCACCATTAAAGCACTGGAGTTTTTGGCATAGTGTCTTTTTTTAAATGACTTTTATAGTGTTAAATATTGTTAATAAAAAAATCATGTCTGTAATTGTTACTAGAAAAATAAATGAAAAGAATTCTAAAACTTATAATATCATTTCTGTATTTGATGGTTTATCTAAATTATCTTTTTTTTCTGTTCCAAGTTCTACTCAGTGAATGTGGATTACAGCAAACTGAAGAAAGAAGGCCCTGACTTCTAAATAAAATGTTTTCCTATAAAGCTGCTTAGAATGAAGGTCTTCCAGAAGCCATCCGCACAATTTTCCACTTAACCAGAATATATTTCTTTCCTAAAGACATGAAATCATGTTGGTATCATGTTGGGGTTTACACTGAATAATAAATAAATAAATATCTGAAACTTGACTTGTGTCTTTATTAATGCTGAAATCTGTTGAGAACTATTAGGATTTAAAGAATTTCTTGAGTTTCTATTAGTATAATTTGAAAATAAGACTTTAATCTGCTTTAATAAAACACTTTATTTTGTGCATAGGCCATTGGTAACTTCATAGCAGTGGAACTGGAAATCATATGAAAGTAGATTGGGAAGAATAATCAAGCATCTTTGACACTGGCAAAATGGAAACCTCTGGACTTCTGTTACTGGCTGATGTTTAAGTGTGTCCAATCGTAACAGTGCTTTTGCATTGTTGTTCTCTTTGGGGAAGAGTTTTTAGGTTATTGATCTTTGTAATCGCAGTACTGTAGGTAGTCCCTGATTTAGGACAGGTTTCTTTTCTGATGAGTCGGTTCTGATGTAAGTTGGTACTGATGTAAGTTGAATACCTTGGGTTTTTTTCTTTTTAGTTTTCATTATTGCCTTTTATTATCGGTATCTTTATAAATCTGATCTTTGTCTTTGGAGGTTGGAAAACATTATATAATCTGCTCTGGTAGGTATTCTTGTATTGTCCAGTCTGTCCGTGAATTTTTCAGCAGCTTCAACATTGGCGCTTCCTGCTTCTCCAGTTGTACACACATATAAGTCAAATCTGTGTTTGAATCCATGAAACCAGCCCTTGTGGCATTTAAGCATTTGCAGGGGTCTTCTCCTTGCTCTTGCTTCAGCTTTTCAAAAAGGCTGCGTGCTTTTGTTTGAATCGTAAGTAAACTCATAGGAATCTTCTTCTGGATTTGGTCTTTTATCCAAATCAACAGCTTCATCTCATGGATTGGCCCTCGTTGCTTCTTTGTTAAAATTGTCGATTTTATGCCAATCGCTCCTTTAACTGCCTTGAAAATCCTATTCTTATCCATAATGATTGTCGAAATGGTTGAATGAGACTGTCTTTTCTCACGTGCCATTTCACCAGATTTCTTTCCATTATCTTAGGCTTTAGTGATCTTTATATCCATGTCTAGAGCTTTCTTCACTTTCTTTTTGGTTTAGAATTTATAGTGGCATGGCTTACTTTGCTAGATGTATTATTTGGAATATAAGCAGTACCGGTGTTAAAAGTGTGAGAAATGAACAGTTTGGCTTCAAATTAACTGATGCTTTTGATGGTATGAAACTGAGTTAAGACCACACTACTGAGTTAAGACCACACTACAGGCCTGGTCTACAGTGAAGTCAGCGTTTAGCGTCAACAATGAAGTTGAAGTTATAACGACAGTCAGGAGCATGCTCAGTTCAATTTTAAACATCTTCAGAGTTGAACACTATCCAACTTTTTTCTGTTAATAATTACGAACACCTTCGGCGTAGACCAGGCCATAGCCAATTGTGTGTCGGTGTTTTGAACAGTAAATTGTAACATTGAACATGTGCAAGCGAACATCTGAGAATGATAACATCAGCAAATTATGCACTGCAACATTGCATATAGTACATATTACTAATGGTAAAATATACAAAAAAAAAAAAGTTGAGTACTGTTCGCTGTAACTGAATACGTCATAAGTCAGGGACTACCTGTGGTTGGATTGAGTCCGCCACTGCTACCATGGAGCTAGTGGCCCAGAAATCTTGAGAACTGCTGCTGAGTTTTGGCAGGTTTTCGAAGGTCAGGAAGTACAACAGCAATTTTAAGGTGGGAAAAATGTGGGAGGTCTATCTTTTTTAAAACGGGCTAGGGAATTGGAATTAGGTTGGAGAAAATGTCGAATGATGTTACGCGTTTCATGGCACAGACCTTTCAGCCGAGCCAATAAGCTATTTCAATGGTGGCTAATAAAAAATTAGCTGTACATTATATTTCAAGTTTTCACATGTGTGTGTTTTTGTCATCCAATAGACAAACGTTTGAGGAATTTAGACAATTTTGGATTTTAATATATAGTTTTTTTCTGTTACAAGAGGACCATGTTAGGAACTAGACTAAGCATTTGAACTACGTAAGTTATCTCAAAGTCCTTTAGAGATGTAAATGATTTTTTGGATTCAGTTCTTTTTAAACAGTTGAAAAAATTAAGACTTGAATTAGTCTAATTACCCAAGTTCATCCCGCTAGTCAAATGACAGGGTATCACAGTAGTTAAGTGCTCTGCTGCTACCTGAAAGGTTGGCAGCTTGAACCCACCCAGCAGTTCCGCAGGAGACAGACGTGGTGATCTCCCATAAAGATTACAGCCTAGGAAACCATATGGGTCAGTTCTTTGTATATGAGGTCTCTATGAGCTGAAAATAGACTCAAAGGTGCCTAACAACAGGTCTTGAATCTAGAGTGTGTAGAGTGCATTTTAATTATTCCATGCACAAGGTCCTGTGTCTCTTGCATAACTGCAATGTCTAGAGCAGGTTTTCTCAATGTTGACCTCTTTGAGTCATGTAGTTCTTCGTTGTAGGGGCAGTCTCTTGCATTTTAGAACATTTAGTAGTGACTCTGGTCTCTACCATTACATGCCAGTTGCACCCAGGTATCACTAAAGGATGTCTCAGATGTCAGTGCTCTCAAGAAAGATGACACACTTCTTTTTCCCCCTTAAATGAATTTGTTTAGAATTGTGCTTTTACTGTGCTTTTTAATGTAGTCAGGAAACAGACTGATGTGTCAATTCCTTGTGTTAATAAGGACCAGGCAAATTGTGATAAAATACAAGTGTTGTCTTGGGTTACCATTTATTGATGTTTGGAAAGTTGCAGTTCTCAGTGTTTACAAATGCTTCCCAATAGGCGTTTAAAAAAAAAAAAAAGTAAAAATTATACTAAATTCCCTTTCAAGTTTGTTAACCCATTGTGATTGGGGTTTCCCCCTACAACTCCACAAAAAATGCTTCTTACGATTATCAGTGACCGCCACATTGCTAAATCCAAAACCCAATTATCAGTACTCACCTTGACCTTTAGTAACATTTGACCCTTGAAACATTTTTGTCCTTTGGTCTCTAGGACAGCATACTGTCTTTGTTTTCCTTCTACGTCACTGTCTTTTCTACTTAGTCCTTTTTGCTCATGCACCTTTGTTTCCTTGATCTAATGTTGGAGCTCCCCAAAACTTGCTCTTTTGACCTTTCACTATCTGCAATCTCTGCAGTCTCATGTCTTCTGATACTGCACTTTGGGTGTTCAAAGTAATATTTCAGACCAAGTCTTTTTCTATCTCATCTCTATCCACTTGACCTTTCCATGTGAATGTCTAATAAAAAAAAAAAATTATTTATTTATTTTAATGTCTAATAGGCATCTGAAATTTAGCATGTCCAGTTCTGAATTTATGATCATCCTAATCTACACATCCTAGCTGAGGTTTTACCCACGGTCTTCAATCATATTAGTTAGTAGGAACACCATCCTTCAGTGATTCAGGCCAAAGACCTTAGAATCTTCATTTATTCTTTCACACCTCACATCCAATATATCAATAAATCCTGTTTGCTCTACCTAACTACTGTATACCCAGTCTCACTACTTCTCAACACATACCTCCATTATCATCTTGTTCCCAAACCACCACCATTTCACCTGGGAAATTAAAACAACTTCTCAGCCCAGTCTCCCAGTCTACAATGTATTCTCAACAGAATAGCCAGAGTGATGTTTTAATGCATAAAATTGATTATGACATTCCTCTCCTCAAACCTCACCAATATTTTACTCACTAAAGCTAAGTACTTAAAAAAAAACCCCACAAAACCAAACCCGTTGAGTTGATTCCCACTCATAGCAACCCTACAGGACAGAGTAGAACTGCCCCATAGTGTTTCCAAGGAGTACCTGGTGGATTTGACCTGCTGACCTTCTGGTTAGCAGCTGTAGCTCTTAGCCACTATGCCACCAGGGTTTACTGCTGCCTGTCCTAATACCTTTCTGACTCCACCTTTTGCCGTCTCCTTGTGCACAAGTTTCCAGCAAAGTCGACTTACTTGATCTTCAGCAAACAGAAGCATGTTCCTGCCTCAGGGCTTTGCATTTACTGTTCCCTCTGCTTTTTGGGTCTCTCCCCACAAACACTTGTATGGCTCACGCTCTCACTGCTTTCTAGATTTTGCTCCAGTGCTATCTTATTGGTGAGTACTTTGTACCCACCCCTGCTTTTTTTTCACCTCAATACTTCCTATCTCTAGAATGTTAAATAATTAGTTTATATATTTTGTTTGGATTGTCTCCCCCAACTAAAATGTAAGCTCCGTGAGAACAAGTTTTTGTCCGTTTTGTTCACTGAGGTATCCTTGATACTTAGAACAGTATATAGAATATAGTTAGTGTCCAATAAGTATTTGTTCAATAAATAAAGGGCTAGTTCATCAAGTGTCTAAAAGTATCTAGTGTCAAGTGGCTACAATGACTTATCATGAACGGAACATCAGAATTGGTGAAGTGGAAGGCCTTTTGCAAAATGACTGAGCTGTATACCCTCACCAATATCCCCCAAATCAAAAACCAAACCCATTGCCGTTGAGTCAATTCCGACTCACAGCGACCCTATAGGACAGAGTAGAATTGCCCCATAGGTTTTCCAAGGAGCAGCTGGTAGATTTGAACTGCTGACCCTTTGGTTAGCTGCCAAGCTCTTAACAACTGCGCCACCTGAGTTGGTAATTTTTAAATAGGTCTTTTTTTTTATTTCCAAGTTGAGCAATAGGTTTACACTAAAACAATGTCTCTTATCCTGGAATTTGAAGGTTGTTTATTTTCTTATTTCAAAACACTGCAGTCAAGATGGAAACACTGGTGGTGTACTGGTTAAGTGCTATAGCTGTTAACGAAAAGGTCGTTGGTTTGAATCCACCAAGTGCTCCTTGGAAACTCTATGGGGCAGTTCTACTCTGTCCTATAGGGTCACTATGAGTCAAAATTGACTTGATGGCAACGGGTTTGGTTTTAACGGTTCAGTCAAGATGAATCTCAATTAAAAAAAAAAAAAAAAAAGATCGAGGCACAAATAAAGCCAGAGAGGTCCTCCTTTTATTAAGAAGGAAAAATAAAAAAATTTAAAAAGACCTCTAGGCCACAGTCATTGTTGTCAAAACTGCCATTTTTCAGCTTGCAGCTGGCCATCCAACAATTGGTCTGTATTCACCTGGAGTAACAGGAGAAAGAAGAAAGAGAGTCAGAAGTAGGAAGATGATACGGAATGTGTGGCTAACTGCCTGTGGGAACAAGTGTCTACTTTGCCATGAGACCAGAAGAACTGGATCAAAGGGGGGAAAAATGCAGAATGGAATTTCAAATTTTCATAGACTCTAGGCTTTCTGGAGCTATGGAGGGTGGATGAACCCCTGAAACTATTGCCCTGAGATAATTTTTAAAATTTAAACCAAAAATATCCCCTGAAATCATCTTAAAACCAAACAATAGTTTAGCTTAACTAGTAACTGTGCTTTTTTACATGGGATCAAAGTGACAACAGCAACTCAAAAGATTAGACAGGAATTTTAAGGGACAGTGAGTTTATGTTAATGAGGGAGGAACAACTCAGAAAATGAGGGTGAGATCGGTTGCACAACTCAAAGAATGTAATCAATGTCACTCAATTGTACATGTAGAAACTGTTGAATTGGTGTTTATATTTTCTGTGTATGTTCTCAACGACAACAAAATAAACAGATTTAGAAAAAAAAAAACTGCCCTTTTTCTTTTGTTCCCATTTTTTCTTTTCTTTCCAATTGTAAAAGCAGTGCATGCTCAACACAATTAAAAACAATTTATTTAGAAAAAAATTTACGTAAACAACACTTTTTTTGGTGTGGAGAATGTGCTGGAATGCTCTTCTGTAATCTTTTTCTAAAAAATGCTCAATTTTGACATTCAGGGACCTTGTTATTTTAACAGATAACAGTTGCTGTTGAGTAAAACAGACCCTATGTGCTAATTTGAAATACAAAATTCAAATCAAATAATACAATCAATATATATACATTTAACAATTTCCCATTGTAGCAGCAGCATGTCCCTTTCCTCTAGGGTCAGCGGTAGAATTCATCTTCTGAGGAAATCACCTTTATTGTTCATATAAAAGGTGTTGTTAGGCGTGATCAAGTTGGGTCTGACTCATAGCAACCCTGTGTACGGCAGAACAAAACACTACCCGGTCCTGCGCAATCCTTGCAATCATTGCTATGGTCAAGCCTATTGTTGCAGCCACTGTGTCAATCCATCTCGTTGAGGGTCTTCCCCTTTTTCACTGACCCTCTACTTGCCCAAACATGATGTTCTCTTCCATGGACTAGTCCCCCCGATAACACGTCCAAAGTATGTGAGATGAAGTTTCGCCATTCTTGCTTCAAAGGAGCATTCTGACTGTACTTCTTCCAAGACAGATTTGTTTGCTCTTCTGGCAGTCCATGACATATTCAATATTCTTTGCCAACACTGTAATTCAAAGATACCAATTCTTCTTCAGTCTTCCTTATTCATTGTGCAGTTTTTGTATGCCATGAGGCAATTGAAAATATCATGGCTTGGGTCCAGGACTTCTAACCAGTTAGTTCCGGGTTGACTCCCTTCTGAGAATTTGCATTATATATATACATGAAAATCACCTGGGGATCTTGTTACATTTGTAGATGTATACATAGGAATCACCTGGGATCCTGTTAAAATATAGATTCTGATTCAGTATATCTGGGGTAGAAATGCGAAGAAGGAACCAGTTCATAAGTCCTGCTTGGATCAGGTGTGCCTTAGTTCTAAAAGTGACATCTTTGCTTTTTAACACTTTAAAGAGGCCTTTTACAGCAGATTTGCCCAATGCAATATGTCATTTGATTTGTTGACTGCTGCTGCCATGGGTGTTAATTGTGGATCCAAGTAAAATGACATCCTTGACAACTTAAATATTTTCTCTGTTCATTATGATGTTGCTTATAGTTTCAGCTGTGAGGATTTTTGTAGAGAACAAAAAACAAGACTAAAGGTTATAAAAGGGCATCTCTTAGGACAAAATTAATAACAATAACAGATAACATCTGTTGAGCCATACTAAGTTCTTATATTACTTTATTTACTGCTAATCAATTTGTAAGGCAGACATTCATTCCCCACCCTCCTAACGAGTGAGAACACTGAGGCATAAAAACATGCCCAGCCAATGATAACTGGGCAATGGTGGCACCAGGATTTGAGTCCAGCCAATTTGACTTCAGAGTCCATATCATGAACAGTCTAGATCTATCTCATAAGGTGGCTTTTAGAATTAAATGAATCCTATGAATTCAATGTATGTAAATGAACAATGTACGTAAGGGGCTTAGAATATCTCCTGGCAGAAAAAGCATGACTTAACATTAGCTTCCCCTCCTTCCTTCAGAAACTTTAATGCAAAACTCTGAAAGCCCATATTATATAAAACTTAAAGGAAAGAACATGACTATTTGGTAAAAGCTTATCCAACTATCAACAATCTGATCAAATGGTCTTTTATTGCAAATGTCATTGATTTCAACATGTGGACAAGGTGACTGCCTTTTACACCAAGCTGTGAGAGTAAGAAGTGGTGTGATTTATGTTTCTCCCTAGGTTTGCTAAAGCAATGCTTGCCCACATAGCATGCCATAATAATGGTCTACCCTCTCTGATTTGCAGTGTGACTCAGTGAATTAAAATCTTGATATGCAGGTCATCTCTCCTAGCTTGAAAATGACACTGAGTTAACTCATGCCTGATATTGAAAGAATTCTTTAATGCTATATGAATGATAAATAGCATCTGGGAAAATTGACCTCAGGTCTCTTCCCCAACTGTTGTTTTTTTAATCTTAAAAAGCAGCAGTTTGTATACTCTGTAATAATCTTTTTCCTCTTTTCCCCTAGCCAGAAAGAATAAGCTTTTATTATTTATTCCTAGCCAGAAATGCTACATAAGATTTTCAGGCCTCACCTTAATACATTTTAAGTAAAGATACTTTGCACACTTAGATATTTTAAACTCACCAGAGTCATTTATCCTACCCTGTTATATACTTGGAGCCCTGGTGCCAGAGTAGTTAAGTGTTCAGCTACTAATCAAAAGGTCAGCAGCTTGAATCCACCAGCTGCTCCTTGGAAACCTATGGGACGGTTGAAATAGACTCTATGGCAATGGGTTTGGTTTTTGATTTGTTTTTTTTTTTAAGGAGCCCTGGTGGTGCAATGGTTAAGAGCTCAGCTGCTAACCAAAAGGGCAGTGGTTCAAACCCACCAGCTGCTCTCAGGAGAAAGATGTAGGCAGTCTGCTTCTATAAAGATTATAGCCTTGGAAACTGTGGACAGTGCTACTCTGTCCTATAGGATTGCTATGAGTTGGAATCCACTCGATGGCAATAAGTTTGGGTGTTTTTTTTTTTTTTTGGTTTTGTTATATACTATATGTAAGCATCTTAAATTTTGTTAAATTGCCTTAATCCTACAATTCTTTCAAGGGATTTGTCTTATGTTTCTCTTGATTTCCTGTAGGCACTGATGTATTGGTAAATGTTTAGCAACCAGTTCTGGGGACTTGGGGGTGATCCCGATTTGTAGCACTTGCCGATTTTTGTTATGTTGAATACTCCCATTGTGGTAGGTATGATAATACCTTTTCCCCAAAGACATCCACATCCTAATGCCTGAAACCTGTGAATATGTTAGGTTACATGGCAAAGGGAAATTAAGGTTGCAGATAACATTAAGGTTTTTATTCAGATGACCTGAAAATAGGGCAATTATCCTGGGATGTTGTGATCAGAAAAAATACCCCTCCAAAATCCTTTGCCTTTGAGTGGATTCCAACTCATAGTGACCTTATAGGACAGAGCAGAACTGCCCCACAGGGTTTCCAAGGTGCAGCTGGTGGATTCAAACTGCCTATCTTTTGGTTAGCAGCCAACCTCTTAACCACTCCTTAACAGTGGAAGAGGGAGGTTGAAGAAGAGAGTCAGAGGGAGATGTGACAACGGAAGAATGGTCAAAGAAATGCGACATTGTTGATTTTGAAGACTGAGGGATGGAGCCACAAGCCAAGGAATGTGGGTGGCCTCTAAAAAAAAAATACACTGGAAAATCTACATGAACATATTCTCCAACCTCCAGAAAGAAATGCAACCCCATGAGAGCTGTGAAAGACCTCTAAAATACAGAACTGTACGGTGATAAATTTGTGTTGTTTAAAGATACTAAATTTGTGGTAATTTGTTGCAGCAGTACTAGAAAACTAGTATGCCCAACATGGGTTCAAGATTTTATCTTGGCATTATTGACCAGCGGTTGGCAAGAGATGAGAACTATCAGCTCTCAGAAGCTTGTGTGAACTAGCTCCAGTATACCACTGGGTAGACTCAAATAAGAAAACTTTTGTTCATTTTCTCCTTATATTTCTTAGTAGAATAATAAGCTAAATAAAAAAGTGACTGAAAACCCTATACTATCATTTAAACTATTTCCTAGTATTTACCTTCTTTTTTTTTTTTTTTTTAACACAATGACTAAGTGCTCACCGCTAACTGAAAGGTTGGTGGTTTGAACCTAACCATCAACTCCATGGGAGAAAAGACCTGACAATCTGCTCCAGTAAAGATTGCAGGCTAGGAGATCCTGTGGGGCACTTCTACTCTGTCCTATGGGGTCACTATGAGTCAGAATCAATTCAACGCCGACAGGTTTGGTTGGTTTGGTACAATTGCTATGCATTGGAATGGGCTTGTGAGCACACAACAATAAGCTTAGCTATAAGGACCCCTGGTAATGCAATAGTTAAGCACTTGGCTGCTAACCAAAAGGTTGGCAGTTCAAACCCACACAGCGGCTCCGAGGGAGAAAGGCTTCCTGAGAGGGTTCATTTAGATAGACTATGGTACAAATTAGCCCTGGTGGTACAGTGGTTAAGATTTTGGGTGCTAATCTAAAAGTCAGCAGTTCAAATTCACCAGCCACTCCTTTGAAACCCTGTGGGACCACTCTACTCAGACTCCATGGCAATGGATTTTTTTTTTTTTTTTTTTGGTTTATGGTGACAAAGAGTGAAACAGGGAAGACAAACTAATACAAAGATGGTGTGATCATTAAAGTTGTGTGTCAACTTGGCCGGGCCATGATTCTTAGTGGTTTGGCAGTTCTAATGTAGTTTGGCAGTCGTATAATGTTGTAATCACCTCCATGATGAGATCTGACATAATGCAATCACCTCCTTGCTGAGACCTGCTGTGAGTAGCCAATCAAGTGAAAGGGAGTTTCCTTGAGGATGTGCCCTGTACCCAACATAGAGGTACTCTGGCAAGGCACGTGGGCTTTCGCTTGCTCTGGGTCCTGCAGTTGGCTCCTGTTTGTCTGACCTCTGGACTAGCATCTTACTTGCCATCTTGCCTGCTGATCCCGGGATTCATAAGTCTATAGGCCAGAGGCTTGGGTGACCTGCCAATCTTGGGTTCGCCAGCCCCTTTTGCTAAGTGAGTCAGGAGAAGCCTCCAGCCTGATGCAGGGACTCCGGACTTTCCAGCCTCTACAGCCATGTGAACTATTTCCTTGATAAGAATCTCTCTCTGTATATATTTATATGCTTTACTGGTTCTTCTTCTCTAGAAAACCCAGCCTACGACAGATGGGTTGTTGTGTTGTCTGTTACTATGGGTGGCTATTGCTTGAGACTATAGCACTTCAGAGGAGCCTTACGGAATGCATCACAGAGCTTCCCACCTAGAGAATAAAGGAAAGGAAACATTTATTTATTGACTCCTGCCCCTCATTGGTCAAGGGTGGCCTGACTGGCATTCATTACCCTGCACTTCTGAGTTCTGCTTATGTGAGTGCTAAGTGGACTCCTGCAAGTAACTCACAGGTTAGTGAGAGATACTTTCACTAGAGGAAGTGAGAAGTACTTAGCACTTGCTAATGTCCTTAGAAACCTTGGTTAGATGTGTAAGGTGCTGTTAGGTTGTACTTGTATGAAGCCGGGCAAGGTCTGCACAGAATTGGTTGTTGCAGCAGCAGCTAAAATGAGATGAGGCTGGGAGAATTTCAAGTGGCACACTAGAAGAGTCTGATATGGGCATTTTACTTAGGTTTAGACTCATTTTATATTTCTGTAGCACTTAGATGATATATATCAGTCTCACAGGTCTGTGCTGGCAGTAGTGAGTGAATTAACAAGTGCAAAACATGAAGGAATTGTCTATGTTTTCTACTTTTTCACTATACATTTACTGTTCAACCCACATGGCTTATATCCAATGGCTCCACTAATACTGCCCTCTCCTAGATCATTACCGATCTTCTAATTACTAAATCTAATCGTCATTAGTCAGTTATTATTATTATTTTTTTGGTTAGTGTCTTAGTATCTCTGCCACATTTGGTGCTGTAGAACTCTTTTTTTCTTCTTGAAAGTTTATTTTCCTGGTTTTTATGGCACCTTATCACTTGTTCTCCCATTTCTGTGGGTACATACACCTTCTCTATCTAAAAAAAAAAAAAAAAACTAGTTTGCCTTAAATGGACACTTAATGATTTTCTTCTGTTAGAATTAATAAATGAATAAAATACTGGACAATAAGTGGTCAGCAAATGATGGTTTTCTTCATCTTTCCCATAATTTCACTGCTCTGTCTTCGGAGTGTGTGTGTTTTACCTAAGTAAATATTAGAAAATAAGACTTTCCATGGTTATCCACACCAGAAGTCTAATTAGTCTTGTATTAATTTACAAATACTATGTTTTTGTGGGAAAATCGATTGTTTCCTATGATTTCAACTTCCCTGAATTTATAATTTTCCTTAGTATCCTGTTGTGAATCTATAACCTTGAAATTTATTTAAACCATTTTTTAATATGTCGTATTCATGCGATCGTGGTATATTTGCTGGTCAACCTAAGTTAAAATTTTTTTTAAAGAATACAGTCCATGTACTTATAATTCAGAAATAAAACATTTCCATCAGAATAAAATGCTAATATTTTAAGTCTAATCCTACTGGTGCATCAGGTGGTTAGGGTTAGAAGCAATGCTCTGGCAGAAAGACAATAGTCCAGACATCTAGCCAGAGAATGAAGAAAAATGATGGACACTTGCCTCAACCCAGAAATTCCATGAGTGCTGGCAAAAGGGTGGAGACACGTATGAACTGGGGACTACTTTATATGTCTCTAGTTATGTTTCTTTTTAAAAACCCAGACTGCAACTTTCAGACAATCTACAAGCTCTTCTCCTTACACCTGGCACAGCACATAACCTTGAATTTCCTATTTGTTATGGCTGCACAAACTTCAGCACAAAGCGTACTTCCCCATCACACACATCTAGAGTGCAGCTCTTAGGTTTTCTGTATACCCATGAGAACAGGGGCTATGTATGTTTTGTTCATCATTATTTCTCCATGGCCTAACAGTGTCTGGCACACAGTAGGCCCTCAAGGAATCACTGATTGAATGTAAAGAATATAATGTGAATGTAGAGGCTTTTGATATATACCCATTTTCTCAGTGATAGCATAATTTAAATTTGTAGATGATAGCTGAATTTTGAATGAACGTTTAGAACTGGAAAGGCCAGTACTTATAGGTTATCAAAATGAAAATAAAATGTAGTAAATTTTTTTTATAACAATAAAAAAACCAATAAAATAGCTGTTGAAGAAACCCTAATTACTGACAGTTGTTTACCATGTAGATACCTTATGTGATGTTTCTAGGTGGATGCTATTAACTTGAATTACTTTAGAAAAATAATGTATATGGGCACTTATAATTCATCATTGTAATGTGAAGATATTCCCCCTCTTTGTTTTATTAGAATCACATAGTGCCTAACAGTCATGAATAAATTTATAGACTTGTTTTTCACATTGAAGCAAAATGACTATGAGCATGAAATGCACTCTTCTCTTAGTTTCTTTACCGCAGGCAAGGAAAACAAAGGACCTATTGGATAATGAGAATAAATAACTCCATGAAGAAATAAGAAGTACATGCTTGTGGTGAAATGAGTAACTTAATATGGCCCTTCTAGCCATGGTCTTTGTGGCTCACACAGAGTGATTGAGTGGGACCATACAAATAAAGTATATGGAACCCTAACGAGGGGATAGGTCAGTTTTGCCATCCTTCCAGGCTTAAAATAAGCCATCCTGGAGGTGAGAAGAGAGGATCTCACCATCACCAAAAAAGAAGGGCCAGGAGTGAAGCATGTCCTTTGGACCCGGGATCCCTGCACGAAGTTCTTGAAACCAGGAGACTGAGAGAGAGAGTTGTAACACTGAATACGCTAAGAAGCAGCAGCAGAGAAATAACGGCAGCAGGGGCAGGAAATGGTGTGGTGGGTTTCCTAGCCCATGGAGCAAGAAAGCTGAGTGCCTTCCGGCAGGAAGCTGGCTGACAGAGTAGGGTGCTTCCGGGCGCTTGGTGGAGCTGGGTTTGCCCACCCACTTAGCTAGAGCTGAATGCCTTTGGGCTGAGGCTTACTGGTGGAGTGGGGTGCCGCAGGGCACATATTGCCAGAGCTAAAAGAGCTTTGTAACACTTGCCCGAGCAGGGCAAATGCCAGGCCAAGGGCCATGGAGAGACCTGAGTGCGGCCATGGCTAAGAAGAGGTTGTCCTGATACAGAACTGTATCCTGAGCTTTCCTAAGCCTGAATTGTAACGTGTTACTTCTCTAATAAACCTCATAATCCTGAATATTGTCTGTGAGGTCTGTGCGGCCATTGTAACAAATTATCAAATTCAGTAGAGAAGTAGAGTACACCGTGGGAGGGACAGATGGTGTCAGAATTGGTAAAAAGGGCTGGTGAGAGGAGGTGTGTCTGACCCCTGCTGCCTCATAGGAATCAGCCTCAGCTGTTGATCTTGATTCTCCTTCTCCCTTGTGAATTTAGAGGAGGTCAGATGTCTCCTCCATGCCATTTTTACAATGCTTATTATTCATTTTCAGGTCCAGAAACAAAAAATGGATCTTACTATTAGTCAATATTGGTACAAAAATTATTTTAATTTTAGTTTTGAACTCAAGTTTCAAATAAGTATAATTTTTTTAGTTCAAATAAATGTTACCAGGAGAAGAAAAAGTATAGAATTTGCTGGCATATAAATATGTAGACATGAGCGCAGATCATGCCCAATTGCAAGAAATGCAGTGCTTTGTATTTATTAGAATGCAGTGAGAATTACTTCACTGGAAAGAAAATAAGAGACACTTCAGCTAATTTATATTGCCTCTTAAAAAGTGCAAACCTAATGAAATATTGTATTAGGAAAGAAATGCTTAGAAAGCAAAGAACATGGAGAAACATTGAAGAATCAGACTGGTAGGGATAAAAAATAAAGCTTAAGGAATTAGGAGGATTAATTTTGCTCTTGCTTCTGTAATGGATAGGGAGAGAAGAGAAGGGAGCTGGCATTTAAATGTGCAATGAGTTATCTCAATTTTTATCCTAACATCAGTCCTTTTGGGCTGCAATTACTTCCCTGATTTCCATATAGGGAAAATAAGATTCAGGGAGGCTTCTTGAATAAATGATTCAAAGTCATATTACTAGTTTACAAAGGCAGGCATTTTAATCTAAATCTAAATAACTTTAAAATCCAATCTCTTTCTGCTATCTGGGAGCTCTGGCGGCATAGCGGTTAAGAGCTCGGTTGCTAACCAAACGTTGGCAGTTCATATCCACCAGCCACTCCTTGGAAACCCTATGGGACAGTTCTACTCTGTCCTAGAGCGTCACTCGCTGAGTCCGAATTGGCTCGACAGCAACGGGTTTGGGTTTTGAGTCCCCTATACCATGTCTCTTCTCTGGCAAGGTCCCCTACTTAAAACAGTGCTTGTTGGGGCAGCCCATGAGGAAGTGTCAGTAATTTTGGTGCACTTTTTAGTTAAGTGCTCCACTGCTAACCAAAAGGTTGGTGGTTTGAACGCACCAGCTGCTCTACTGGAGAAAGATGTGGCAGTTGGCTTCTGTAAAGATTTATAGCCTTGGAAATCCTGTGGTGCAATTCTACCGGGTCATACAGGGTTGCTATGAGTCGGAATCCAGTCGACGACAATGGGTTTAGTTGGTGGGTTAAAGCCACTGGCAAAATGGTCTGGATTAATCTGTGATCCTGATGGGAGTGAGTATCTTGCCTTAGCTGCAGCTTCTCCTCACTCCACCACCCACACCATCCACATCACCTTCCCAGCGCCTTTCTCAAGCCACTTTTCTTCCTTTATGAAGCCTGGCATTAAAGCACAGTGGTTAAGAACTGTGCTGAGGAGTTACTCTGCCTAGCTTAAAATCCCAGTTTAGCTATTTATGTCCTGTGTAAAAAAATAAGTATTTATTAGTGAAACAGTAATTTTTAACACAAATGTTGTTGCTGTTGTATGTTGTCAAGTCGAGCCTTACTCATAGCAACCCTATGGGACAGAGTAGAACTGCCCCATAGGGTTTCCTAGGCTCAAATATTTATGGGAGCAGATTGCTAGGTCTTTTCTCTTGTGCCTGGTGGGTTCCAAATGCTTACCTTTCAATTAGCAGCTGAGCACTTAACCATTGTGGTGCCAGAGATCCTGTTAATGCAGATAAATCCCCTGAATTTCCACACAATATAATTTACTGGAGTCCAAAACAGTTGTTTCTGATTTACAGTAAGTTTTCAATATGGGTTGTTAAGGGACATTTTACGTATTGTGGTTTCACCTTCTTCATGGGACTTGGAGTCTTCTGCATTCATTTGGCAAACAGGTAAAGAGAATGTAAGATCATGCATGAGAGGTTTTATAGGCCATGCCTAAATTATTCCACATGACTTCTGTCATGCTCTCCAGATTGTAACTTATTTACGTGTCTACACATAACTGCCGGAGAGACTGGAAAATGTAATTTAGCTGAATTAGTCAGGATAGGCTAGGTTATGCTGTGGTAGCAAGCAGCATAAATAAATCTAAGTAGCTTCACCAACAAAAGTTTATTTCCCACTTGTAGAATATTTCCAAAATGGATCAACAAGGAAATTCTTCTTAAAGTTATTCTGCACTTCAGGTTGATGGAGGCCTTATCTCCTAGCCTATTTTTCCGATCACTAAAAATTTGACTCATGCTCTCATTCTCCTCTCAAACAAAATGGTCATATCCTTCCTGGGAGAAAACTCCACATTTGCATCTAGATATGGCATTAACCTTAACGTTAATGATGTAGTCTCTACATTGGGGAATGACATTCAGTAATTTCTAAGTGAAGCCTGATATAGCTCCTCTTGATCTAGAGACTTAAGAGCTAAAAGGTAAACTGTCAGCATCCCACATACCCAATGCGTAATGGTAGAACATGGACAGGATAACCACCATTTCCATTCAGGAAGAGGAAGAGTGGGAGCACACACAGCCCCTGGTCCATTAGAATTCTGAAATCTCTCCAAGCATGTATTATAAGGATAGTCCTAGGTTTCAAAATTTTAATGGAGCAGGAACTGTGTGCACTTCCATTCTTCTTCTTCCTGAAATGAAATGGTGGTTATCCTGTCCATGTTCTACCATTATGAATTGGGTTATGTGGGATGCAGATAACTTACGCTTTAGTTCTACACAAGCGTTCCCTAACCTAGACTTGACGGCACTGGGTTTAACCAAGGGATGGAGCCCTGGTAGTGCAGAGGGTAAGAGCTCAGCTGCTAACCAAAAGTTCAGCAGTTTGGATCCACCAGCTGCCCCTTGGAAACCCTATGGGGCAGTTCTACTCTATCCTATAGGGTTGCTATAAGTCGGAATCAACTTGACGGCAGGCAATAAGTTTTAGTTTTAGTAACCTAAAACCAAAAAACCAAACCTGTTGCTATCTAGTCAATCCTGAAACCCTAGTGGCTAAGTGGTTAAGAGCTACGACTGCTAACCAAAAGGTCGGCAGTTTGAATCCACCAGGTGCTCCTTAGGAATCATAGGGGGTAGTTCTTCTTTGTCCAATAGGGTTGCTATGAGTCAGAATCAACTCGATGGCAACGAGTTTAGTAACCTAGGAATAGAGAATATTCCTTGATTAGGTCAATTCTACTTTCTGGGAGAGAATGTCCAGTCCATTGTTCGCTGGTTCTCAGTTCTTCCCTTTTGAAGATTCATCCTTTTCCATTATTCCTTCTGGCTTCATCTAAAGTGAACATTGGATGATATGCCCTTTTTGAAGTCTGAATATTTTTTTTAGCCTGCTTCTTGCCCATGGAGAGCTGGAGGCCAAGGGTTGTTTTAAGTCTCAGATAGTCACAGATGTTTTTAGTGTAAGCTCATGGATTGACAGAAGGATGCTCTTGTAAACTTAGTAGGCTTTTAATCTGATTCTGGTTACTTCTGTGTGTCAATGACATCCACAGTTCTTTTCTAGACATACTTAGATTTACTATATTTCTTTTCTTTCTCATCCCCATCTGGTTCCTCTCTATCTGTGTCTCTATTACTCTTGCTCTCACTCTTCTTCATCTCTCTTGGTATCTCAGTTAATTAGGTGCTTTGGACCTTTTAGATGTCAGTGGCATAAGCACACTCTTAATTTCTTTTCCCTAGGTCCTTTTGTAAAATCAAAAGCATACACTGGGTGTCACCTTAATTTATTCACAAACCTTAGGTTTGATCTCTGCCAGAAGTTTGAGTTTTAATCAGCTGTTGTTGCTCAAATGTTTCCTCTGTTTTATCTTTCACTATTTGGGTTTGCTGAGCAAATAATCTGAAAGCTGGACTACATGAAGGAGAATACAGCAATGGGATTGGAGGAAGACTCGTTAATAACCTGTGATATGCAGATGACACAGCCTTGGTTGGTGAAAGCAAAGAGGGCTGGAAGAACTTACTGATGAAGATCAAAGACTTCAGTATAGATTGCACCCAAACAAAGAAAACAAAAATCCTCACAACTGGACCAATAAGCAACATCATGATAAATGGAGAAAATATTGAAGTTGGCAAGGATTTCATTTTACTTTGGTCCATAATCAATGTCCACGGAAGCAGCAGTCAAGAAATAAAAATGATGCGTTACATTGGGCAAATCTTCTGCAAAAGACCTCTTTAAAGTGTTGGAAAGAAAAGATGTCCACTTGATGACTAAGGTGTGCCTGACCCATGCCATGGTATTTTCAGTCGCTTCACATTCACGTTAAAACTGGACAATGAATAAGGAAGACCAAAGAAGAATTGAAGCCTTTGAATTCTGGTGTTGGTGAAGAATATTGAATACACTATGCACTGTCAGAAGAACAAACAAATCTGTCTTGGAAGAAGTATAGCCAGAATGCTCCTTAGAAGTGAGGATGGCAAGACTTTGTCTCACATATTTTGGACATGTTGTCAGAGGGACCAGTCCCTGGAAAAGGACATAATGCTTGGTGAAGCAGAGGGTCAGTTAAAAAAAGTGAAGACACTCAATGGGGTGAATTAACACAATGGCTGCAACAATGGATTCAAACATAGCAATGATTGTGCGAATGGTGTAGGACTGGACAGTGTTTCATTTTACTGTGCATGGGGTTTCTATGAGTTGGAACTGACTCAACGGCACCTAACAGCAATAACAACAATAACAATAACATTTGGGTTTGAGGAGCGTTATCTCTTCTAACCTTACAAATACATGAATTTGTGCATCCTTTCTAAACCCTATATTCCTCCTTAATAACCCATCAATTATTTTCATGAACTTATAATTTTCTTCTAACATTTTATTGAATGTAGGTAACAGCAACCAAAACACACTACTCAATTTTTCAAGTTTATAATCTTATATCCAAGTAATTTCAAGTGGCAGATCTATCAAATGCATTGCCATGACAGAACATTTTCAGTCACTGAAAAGTTTCTTCATCAGCTGTTGCCAGGCCCTAATGCCACATTTATTAGGCTTTGTTGTTATGAAAACACTTGACTTGTATGTACCAATTTCTGCATTTTTCAGGATAAGCCATATTTTGATGCAAAATCAAACAACTCCCAAATATGAGTGGCTTACTCAACCTAAACTTAGTTTTTCTTTCATGTTACATGCTTGAAGCACTTACTAATGAAGATCAAAGACCACAGCCTTCAGTACGGACTGCACCTCAACATAAAGAAAACAAAAATCCTCACAACTGGACCAATGAGCAACATCATGATAAATGGAGAAAAGATTGAAGTTGTCAAGGACTTCATTTTACTTGGATCCACAATCAATAGCCAAGGAAGCAGCAGTCAAGAAATCAAAAGACACATTGGGTAAATCTGCTGCAAAGGACCTCTTTAAAGTGTTGAAGAGCAAAGATGTCACCCTGAAGACTAAGGTGCACCTGACCCAAGCCATGGTATTTTCAATCGCATCATATGCATGGGAAAGCTGGGCAATGAATAAGGAAGACTGAAGAAGAGTTGATGCCTTTGAAATGAGATGTTGGCGAAGAATATTGAATATACCATGGACTGCCAAAAGAATGAACAAATCTGTCTTGAAAGAAGTGCGGCCAGAATGCTCCTTAGAGGCAAGGATGGTGAGACTGAGTCTTACACACTTTGGACGTGTTGTCAGGAGGGATCAGTCTCTGGAGAAGGACATTACGCTTGGCAGAGTATAGGGTCAGCGGAAAAGAGGAAGACCCTCAACGAGGTGGATTGACACAGTGATTGCAACAATGAGCTCAAGCATAACAACAATTGTAAGGATGGCGCTGGACTGGGCAGTGTTTCATTCTGTTGTGCATAGAATCACTATGAGTCGGAACCGACTTGACGGCACCTAACAACAACAACAACATGCTTATTGTATGTTGAATGGGAGGTTCTGTTTATCATAGTCATTCTGTAATGAAGGAGAGTGGATGTTTCTCCTCAGTACTGTCTTCCGAAATAATAAGGTGACAAACTCATGTTGGTTTGCCTGGGACTTCCTTGAGTTTACCACTGAAATTCTCACAACCCAGGATTCACCACTAGGGTCAGGATTAGGGTTTGCTGGGGACTCTCCCTGTCTTAAAACTGAAAGTCCTGTGTTCCAGGAGCACCTACAATGCTGGGTAAATTGCGGGGGGGTGGGTTTCCATACCCAAAGACAGAAAATAGCCACCAAATCTGGTAACATAGGGATCATGAAGGGAGCTTTCTCTTTGGAGTGGTTGAGAAATGAGTGAGAAATAAGGAATGAAACAGTAAGTACAGGTAAAGATCTCCAGGCTTAAACTAGTCACATTAAATAATAAGCAGCTGTGATATAATTAAATTGTAACAACGCATTAGAGTAAATAGAAAATTAATCAATTCATTATTATATTACTTATCTTCAGATGGAAGGAAATTAATTAACAGAAGGTGAGAGTGAGCATGGAACCTAGAAAAGGGAGCCCAAGTCAGGAATTTAGAACTGTTAGTCCAACGCTTTCAAAGAGAGAGTAAAAATGAATCTGGAGAGCAGAAGTGATTTCATCACGCAAATCAAAACCGTAATGAGATAGCATCTCACCCCGACATTACTGGCATGAATAAAAAAGAAATTAACAAATGTTGGAGAGGCTACGGGGATCTTAGAACTCTTATACAGTGCTGGTGGGAATGTAAAATGGTGCAAACATTTTGGAAAACTCGATGGCGCTTCCTTAAAAAGCTAGAAATAGAAATACCATACGATTCAGCAATTCCACTCCTAGGAATATATCCTAGAGAAATAAGAGCTGCCACACGAACAGATATGTGCACACCCATGTTCATTAAAGCATTATTCACAATAGCAAAAAAAATGGAAACAACCTAACTGCGCATCAACAGATGAATGGATAAACAAACTATGGTACGTACACACGATGGAATACTATGCAACAATAAAGAACAATGATGAATCTTCGAAACATCTTAAACATGGATGAATCTGGAGGGCATTATGCTGAGCAAAAGAAGTCAATTACAAAAGGATATATACTGTATGAGACTACTGTTATAAAAACTCATGAAAAGGTTTACACACAAAAAGAAACAATCCTTGGTGGTTACAAGGGTGGGGAGGGGTGGGAAGGGAAAACCACTAAATAACAGTAGATAAGTAGTAACTTTGGTAAAGGGTAATACAGTACGCAATGCTGGGGAAGTCAGCACAACTTGACCAAGGCAAGGTCATGGAAGCTTCATAGACACATCCAAACTTCCTGAGAGACTGAATTACTGGGCTGATGGCTGGAGACCATGGTCTTGGGGAACATCTAGCTCAATTGGCATAACATACTTTATAAGGAAAATGTTCTACATTCTACTTTGTGATTAGCATCTGGGGTCTTAAAAGCTTGTGAGCAGCCATCCAAGATACTCCACTGGTTCCACCCTGTCTGAAGCAAGGGAGAACGAAGAAAACCAAAGACACAAGGGAAATATTAGTCCAAAGGACTAATGGACCACAACTACCACAGCCTCCACAAGACTGAATCCAGCACAACTAGGTGGTGCCTGGCTACCACCACCAACTGCTCTATAAACTTTCATCTAACGTATAGTAAAAAGAGAAAGAAAGAAAGAAAAGAAGTGTTTTCGTCACTATTGAAATGACTTTCTTGTAAGGCAAAGAGAACTCTCAAGATTTCACTATTATCTGCACGAAAATTTTCTCAAGACTATCCTTGTTTTTTCATTTTGAATTTGTTGCCTATCAAAGAATCTTCTTATTAATAATTTAGTGTCCCAAGGTAATTTGATGTCAGAAAGAAAAGATAGAGAGAGAAACAGAGAAACAAATATAAACAAAGAGAAGTTTTGATGAGAAGGGGGTGATACGAAGGCCACAGATGGAAGAATTTATTTTAGAAATAGGGTTTATCCCCCTGCCAAGAGGACAAATAAAGACGATAGAATGTTTTCAGACACAGCAAAATATACAAGTGACCAAATATGGTACTCCTCTAGCATGCTTTAGCTCTTCTTAAAATAGGAGGATGCCTCCCCTCGTGAGTGATAAGAAATGAAAGGAATGTGCACCCATTTATCACACTTTAGTTGTTTTCCCAAGCAAGAGATGGCAGTGGGGGAGTGGGAATTTGTATAAATGCCAAGAGTTAAGCAGGATTGGGAACTGGCGTGGTAGATACAGCCAAGAATGCCTGGGACAGTGGGGATGAGGGGAGGGAGAAGACCATATTTCTAGGGAGGGCTTCCTCCAAATAGTTGAACACTGGATTTAAACCAATGCCTTCCTACCTTTTTTCATGTCACAGCAAGAAAATGAAATAGAAATGAAAATTTTTATGACATTTGAGGGTATTTTCATTGTTAGTTGCCATCAAGTTGGCTCTACTCTGACACATGGGTCCCTATGAGTTGAAATCTACTCAATGGCACCTAACAACAACAACATAATGGCCATACACAATGCCTAATAAAGACTTTTGAGTGATGATCCCATTAAATTGTTGATAGTCATTATTGGTGAGAAATTTTCTGCATACAAGTGCATAGTAAAAAATTAAATTCTTTAGGACAGTTCAATTTTACTAGAGTTGAAGTCAGTTTTAAAAACAATTTTTCCTTTTTTAGATTGAAAAATGTAATGTTGGAAATTTTTTGAGAGAATTGGAAAAGATTTTAAAATCAATTAAACTTTTCCAGACAAAACATTTAAATGCATATACATCATTAGCAAAATCATCCTGTGGTTAGCTTGGTGGCCACTAAACAGGCAAATCAACCATGAATATTATTTATTATGACAATTTTTTGGGGTGTAGCCTCCAGCTGTGCCTGACTAATAACCCCCAATGTGCTGGAGCATGGGTTGTGCTCCTTGGATGCCTGGAACACAAGCTCCTTCAACAGCTTCCTTGTTCGTTTGTGTGTAATGGGCAGAGGTGGGCTCTGCAACTGATGGCTGAAGTAGATTTCAAGGATATCCAGGTGGTAGATCACATCTTTCTCTGCACTTATCATTGTGTGATAGATTGGGTGGTGCAAAGATTACTCACCATTTCTTGTAAGCACCACTTGGCCTGCCTTCGGAGGAGCCCCAGGGGAGGCTGCTTCCTGCTAGAGATGACCAGGTGGTGTCCAGGTAGATCCAGGCCCTGCTGTGCCCCTCCAAGATTAAGGAGAACATCGTTTCAGGGAGCTCTCCTTAAGTTTTGTAAAGTGACAAGTAAAACTGGAAGAGAGATGGTTTCAAAGAACTAGGGTGAAGTCATAATAATGAAAAAGACAAGATCCACTGACTCAGAGCTTAAATTTTGTTACCTCTTTCCAACTTTTTTATTTCTTCTTTTTTTGGTCATTGTTGTTGATCATATAAAAAATGTAAAATGCCATATTTATTTAGACCAGTGGATAGTCCAGCTCTATCTTTTTTTGTAGCCATACCAAGAAATGTTTTATAAGAAAACACCCAAAACCAAAAGCCAAACCCATTGCCATCGAGTAGATTCTGATTCATAGTGACTATAGCACAGAGTAGAGCTGCCCTGTAGAGTTTCCAAAGAGTGCCTGGTGGATTTGAATTCTGGACCTTTTGGTTAACAGCCATAGCATTTAACCACTATGCCACAGGGGTTTCCTAAGAAAACACAGTTCTCCTTAAATAAGGATTAAAACCAAATGTTCCCTAACTTGTATCAATCTTCTTGAATCTACTGTAATACTTTTCTTGATGATAGCCAATATTTTTTGCAAGGGCACATTGGAATCTTGTAAGTGGATGTACATCCAGTTAGAAGGAAAACATAGCTATTGTACACTATGGAACGTTTGCTTCTATCTTCTAAATGTTCCCCTTAAAAGGAAGACGCACAGAATGATAGAGTAGGAGAATCCTTCCATAAGGTAGAATTAGCTCTGGGTGATGAGGCAACGGTGAAGTGGGAGATGTTCAAACTATATAGCTCTTACATGCTTATATATCAAACTCATTTGTCTTTAACAGTTTTGAGAGTGATTATTTCTATTTATTTAATATTTGCAGACACTTGATAGGGCTGCACCTCCCTGTATCTTGTTGTGACTTGCTTTGGATAATGAAATGTGAGCAGAAGTGATATGAGTCACCTCCAGGTAGAAGCTGTATGAGCCGGTGCACAATTTACCGCTTTCTTTCTCTCTACCTTGGAACATGGAAACTCAGAGATGGACTTCCTTTGTCTAGGATTCCTGAGTGAAGATGATACAGAGCAGAAAGCACCCCCACCCCCACCCCAGACGACTTAAAATGAGCACATAGCATAGGAAGAAGTAGGCTATTATTGTTCTAAAGACACTGGAATTGTGTTACCAAATTTATTATCACAGCATAATCAAGTCTATTCTACAGAAATTGGTACCGAAAGTCGGGGCTGTTATAACATAAAAATCTAAAATATGTAGCATTGACCTAAAGGTTTGGCAACAACCTGCAAAAAACTTACTGGAGACTTAGAAGGATGACAATCCTTGTATCGGGTCGTAAAACTCTTGGGAAAAAAATGTTACACGTGACAACTCAGAAGGAAAATCATGAACCAAATGAATTTGTCATTTTTGAGGAAAAGATTACAAACAGTATTAGGAATGTAAGTTAGGGGCTTTTGATCGCATTTGACAAGTTATTAAATGACAGAGAGAAACTCAGAAAATCATTGGTCTGTTTACAAGCAGGAATTACATGGAATAGAGCAAGTCCTGAAACTAAAGATCTTGCAGAACTGGACGAAGTAACTGCTTCACAATCCCAGCTTATAAATACAAAATGACGAGTCCATTGAAATTCACCACATGCTAAGGATCAAATCAAGTATTTAATCATTATACTCATTGCTAAAACCAGTGAATGGTTTAAGAGACCGTTCAGTAAATCTTATAAAGTGAACAAATGGCTCAACAAAAAAAGACTGTGATAGTTCTCTCACTAGTCTTAAAAAGCCCATATAATACATAATTATGCTGGAGGTGGCAAGAAAGTAAAAAACAAAACAAACAACAAACGAAGAAGTATACCTAGAAATGAACTCCAGGTGTGGCTACTGGCACAAGGAAATAACTGGAATCAAATAGATAAAATATTTACTATGTTTTTAAGAAAGTGGTACCGATAAATCATTGTTATTGTGTGCTGTTGAGTCAATTCTGACTCATAGGGTAGCTATGAGATATGAGCAATAAATCATTAGTCTGGACTTAAAAATGTTAGTGACTGTTTGAGGCTTAAAGTAATACTTAGGCCTCCAGCCAGGCAGGAGAAAGTAGTCAGATTCCAAGCAAGTTACACATCTCGATGTCCACTATATATGTGGCCAAAGAAACTATGAGAAAGGAAAAATATCCCAGAGGGTGGAGCCAGGGACCATGAAGAAAAGTGGGAAGGGCGTTACTCCTGGGAGGTGTATAATAGTTAATGTTATGTGTCAACTTGGCTAGGCATAATACTCAGTGGTTTGGCAGACACTATGTAACACCTCCCATTTTGTGATCTGATATGAGCAGCCAAGCAGTTGAAAGAGCAGGAGTTTCCTTGGAGGTGTGGCCTGTATCCATGACATAAATATTTTGGCAAAGCTCACTCTCCTTCTGATCGTGCAATCTTTTCCATGTCTGACCCTTGTTCCTGGGACATAAGCCAGCGGGGGCCTCCAGCCTGTCACCTGACCTACAGATTTTGAGTTCATCAACCCCTGCAACCACTTGATCCAGCAGAGGTTGTCAGCCTGTCATCTGACCTACAGATTTGGGACTTGTCAGCCCCCTAATTGCTTGGGTCCTTTCCTCAGAATTGTGTAAGCCATTTCTGTGAAGTAAATCTCTATCTGAATGGACACACTGGTGGCATAGTGGTTAAGAGCTATAGCTGCTAACCAAAAGGTCGGCAGTTCAAATCCACCAGGCACTCCTTGGAAACTCTATAGGGCACCTCTACTCTGTACTATAGGGTTGCTATGAGTCAGAATTGACTTGATGGCAACAGTTTGGTTTGGTTTAATTTTGGTTTTCTGCTTGCTTCTCTGCTTGCTTAATCTTGCTCTTTTATATCTCAAAAGGGGACTGATTTAAGACACACCCTACACTAATGCTGCCTCATTAACATCACAATGAAAACCCATTCCCAAATGGGATTATAACCACTATATGGGTTAGGATTTACAACACGTATTTTTTTGTGGACACAATTCAGTCCATATAAAAAAGAAAAAAACTTCTCTGTGTCCTGTACCATCTTCTTGATTATTGGTATATTTGAGTCTATTGCGTCCATCTATCTCGTTGAGGGCTTCCTTTGCCTTTTCTGGCCCTCCTACATTGCCAAACACGTTGTTCATTTCCAGAGATTGAAGTCTCTTGATGATGCATCCAAAGTAAGAGAGTTGAAGTCTCAAACAATATTTCATGATCCATAGGGTTTTCATTGGCTAATTTTGGGAAATAGGTTGCTAGGCCTTTTTTCCTAGTCTGTAAGCTCCACTTGAACCTGTCCATCACAGGTGACCCTGCTGGTATTTGAAATACTGGTGGCATAGCTTCCAGCATCATAGCCATCATGCAAGCTACCACAGTATGATAAACTGACAGGTGGGTGGTGGGCTCTCATCTTTACTACAAGCTTAATTGCTTCTCCAAAAAGGTTTAAACTCTAGTAAATGACTAAGACACAGTTCCTTCTGGCTGAAATAACATTGCTTTGAACCTGTGTTGTAACTACTGGGGTGTTTGCAGACCATCCTTACATCATCAATGACTGTAAGCTTTTCTGTTATTAACTGGATTTGGCTTAAGCCGGAAGACCTAAAACTCAAGACTAGTTCTGAGAATTGGAAATATTTTGCCACCTGATTTTAGTGTTAAGTGAATTAGAAGCAACTGGGACTAGCTAAAGGAGCCCTGGTGGGACAGTGGTTAAAGGGCTCTGTTGCTAAACAAAAGGTCGGCGTTTCGAATCCACCAGCCACTCTGTGGGAGCAAGATGTGGCAGCCTGCTCCCATAAAGATTACAGTCTTGGAAACCCTATGGGGGCAATTCTACTCTATCCTGTAGGGTCGCTATGAGTCGGAACCAACTCCACGGCAATGGGGTTTTGTGGTTTGAGGACTAACTTTACAAAACCAGATTCAGTATGAGACTATGGATAAGTTGCCACCATCATTAACTACAAGAGAGAAAAGAGCAGCCCGTGTAACAGTTGCTTTTTTTAAATTTTTATATTTAATGGAATTTAAATACCGATATATACAGATTACATAAGAAATTTATATTGTTAAATTCTTTGGCATTTTATTGAACTAATGTTTTTATCTGCTTATACATCTGCTACTTCATATAGAATAAACATTCCACTCTGCTTACTACATAAATGAGCCCCAAAACAATTTGGTTTTCATCTTCATCTATAACAATGAAGATGAAATTGATGACAAATTCAAGCTGATTTAGAAAATTATTTAATCACTGAGAGACAAAATGTGTGCAAATGAAAATAAAATGTCATATTGTATAAATCAATATCAAACTGAAATAATGTAAATTCTACACACAATTTGAGCTTCCAAAAACATTAAATTTGTAAACTCAAAGCCATATCTTTTCATTTATATCACGCTATTATATCATTTTTCAATGGTATGTTCATGTGAGTTACAGAAAATAAGATCCCACATGTAAAACTTTATTAGAATAAAACTTGGAAGAAAAAGCCACATGTTTGTATATTTTTCTTCAATTAGGGTTATTGTATATTTATATTTTATATATGGATTTTACATTTAAATTACATATACAGAAAATGAAGGCTCACATTTATATCTGTATCACAGTGTGCAGGCCCTGTGCCAAGTGCTTTATGTATTTTTTAAATCTTCACAATTAACCTCTACCACTATCATTATCACACCAATTTCATAGCAAGGAAACTGAGACTTGGAAAGCTTAAATAACCTACCTAAGATTACACTGCTGATAACTGGTGAAGGTGGGACGAATATCCGTCTTTTTGAATATAGGACTCCCACTTTTATGCTAAATATTCATGCCGTCTCCCATAATATTATCTTAATTTAACTACATTCTGGAGAACCGTACAACTCAAAGAAAATACAAAACGTAAAAACTTCAGATCAGTTCTGCTCTTTCAAATGGAAACCTTACATAATTTTCCCCCAAGGAAACACTTAAAAATCTCTACAGATGATTTAATAAGGGCTTTGAACCCTTTTGGAAACCCTGGTGGGGTAGTAGTTAAGTGCTACGGCTGCTAACCAAAGGGTCGGCAGTTCGAATACACCAGGCCCTCTTTGGAAACTCTGTGGGGCAGTTCTACTCTGTCCTATAGGGTCTCTATGAGTCGGAATCGACTCGAGGGCAGTGGGTTTGGTTTTTTTTTTGGTTTGAACCCATTCAGAACAGTTCAGTAATTGCTGACGTAAACCAGGGCAGCAGATGCACTGCATAGCAGCCAAATCTGTTGGCCTTCGGTTTTTGACTCAAGTAGGAAACAAACAGATGGTGGCAGCCGACCTTACTGCTTTGAATGTGTCTCCTTTCCACAGTCCTGCCAATAATCCAGTCTCCCACATTAGGCTCCTGAAATTTTTGGGGTCACCACTGTTTGTTTCCTACTCAGGTCAAAATCCCACGGGCTACAGACTTGGTTGCTGTGCAATGAATGCTAGGTCAGCAATTACCAAACCATTCCAAAATGGTTGAAAGCCTTGGATTTAACAAGATGTCTTGACTAAAACTTGGCCTAAGAACTTTGAAAACTTTGATGATATTGGTAGACAATAGAAGCATCACCTATTCAAACCTTGAAATTTTTGGCTTGTTTCTTCTGGCTTGTGAAAGAGGTAACAAATTCACTTAGAAGCATACTATTTCTTTGTTTTGGAAAAAACTGCTGTGGGCTATTTCTTCTTGCAAAACTAGGAATGAAATCGGGGGAGTTGAGGGATTTGTGGCCCTAAGGGGCTAACCTGTCCTTTATGGTGAGTCAATGTTTGTCTAGGAGTAGGCAGATTTGCATTTTTTGCAAAAAGTGTTACCTTTGGAGAAGAGATTCTTCTCTATGGGTGTCTTTAAGTGGATCTGTAACTGCTAATTGGCTTGCTGAGACCAAGTACGTGCTTAAGTAGCAGTTCTCAGGCAATCTACACATGAGGAGAGGAAGAGTTATTCACTGGACAAATATTTATCAAGCATCATCTGTGTTGTATTTAATGTTATAAAATACAGTAGTAAAAGTAACAAAAATAAAACTCATGTTGCTTATATTTCATTTGCTGTTGTGGCCATCAAGTTGATTCCAACTCACAGTGACCCTATATGGCAGAGTTTTCTAGGCCCTAATCTTTATGGGAGCAGATCACCAGGTCTTTTCTTTTGCCGAGCCACTGGTGGGTTTGAACCACCAACTTTGGGTTAGCAGCTGAGTGCTTTAACCATTGTGCCACCAGGGCTCTTTATATATGGGAGGCAAATAATAACAGTAACGAATAACAATAACGTTTTCTACTACAGGGAGGCAGAAATAAATAAGTATATCAGATACTGACGAGCCTCTTAAGAAACAAAGCAAAGAAGAAGGTATGGAATACTGGGAGATGGTTTGCAATTTTATTTATTTGTTTAGAAATAGCTTTAAACTTACAGAAAAATAGCAAGACTAGTACAAGAAATTTCTGTTTTCGTGAATCATTGAGGGGTAGGTTGCTACCACTCCTGAATGCTTTCCTACAAATAAAGACTTTTTTTCTACATAGCCATAATACAAGCATCAAAATCAGGAAATTAACACTGACACATCACAGGCATCTCACCCACAGTTTTGCCATGGAAGGGAGAGAAGAGATGCTATCTAGGATCATATGTTGATTTCAATTGTTATGTTTCCTTAGTATTTTTCAATCAAAACAGTTTTTCAGTATTCCATTGACTTTCAACCTTGATACTTTTAAAGATTGCCGGTCAATTATTTTGTAGAATGTTCTTGTATATGGGTTTGTCTGATGTTTCCTAATGATCAGAAGCAGAGTATATATGTTTGGCAAGAATGCCACAGAAGAGAGGGAGCAGGAAAGGGGGCTCACTGCTTAGGGGACACTGAGCTTCTGTTAAGAGTGATGGAAAAATTTGGAAATGGATATGGTGATGGTTGTACAACATGATGAACACAATGTCACTGAATTGTACATGTAAAAAAATGTTAAAATGACAAATGTTTATGTATCACGCACACAAAAGAGTGCCATAAAATTATGTCTGTCATGTTCTTCTCATTGCATTCTATTGAATAATAGGTGATTTCAATTTGTCTCCTAACTGACAATACTAACTTTGATCATTTCATTAAGAAGCTATGTCAAGCATCTCCACTGTAAAGTTATTTTTTTTCTCTTTGGAATTAAAATCACTTTATGGGGAGGTATTTTGAGATATGTAAATATTCCATTCAACATTGACTTTGTTTATTAGTTTTAGCATCTGTTGATTTTTCTTGATTAATTATTACAATGATAGTTCATCATTCTCACTACTTTATTAGTCATCATTCTACTATAGATAAAAGTTTTCTTTCCTCTCCATTATTTTTAAATGTATTTAAGAATGAGGTGAATTTTTATTTATAAAGCAGGTTATAATTTTTGGTATCATTATACACAGTAATGAGAGTTTTGTGGATGTTCTCTTCTGGTTTGTTTCCATGTTTCTTTCAGGGACCATAGGAAGTGTTAACAACTTCCTACAGGAGGATGAAGGAGAAGATGTTGAAGGTTTGAGGGAGGAGAAAACACGAAACAGTGGCCTAGGAGAGTGAATGAACTAGAAGAAATATGGTATAATTGTTGGGCAACTAAACACCTCCTGGAGGTTAGTTGTCATGAATTCAAAATAGACCAACTGTAATGTTTTCCGTAAATAATTGAGAAGCCCAGGGTCTCAGGCAGAGAATATCACAAGTAGGTGGCTTTAACAAACAGAAATTAAATTTCTCATAGTTAGGAGGCTGAGAGTCAGAATTCAGGGCATTGGCTCTGTTGGCTTTACAGGAGGCTTTTGAGCTTCTGTTCCTGAGCGATGTTCATGTGGCTTGGCATCTCTCTTCCCCCACATCTCTGCTTGCTCACTTGCTTGTTTAATCTCTTTTATATTTCAAAAGATACTGACTTAAGACACACCCTACACTAATACTTGCCTCATTAACATAACAAAGACAACTCATTCCCAAATGGAATTATAACCATAGATATAGGGGTGAGGATTTACGACACATATTTTGGTGGGGGGGACACAGCTCAATCCATAACACCATGGGTGGAAATTGAAATAATCAAGAATCGTGACATGAGTAGTATTGGAGAGAGTACCAGGAGAGAGTACCAGAAAACTAAATGTTCAGGACATTAAGGGGAGTGACCAGGAGGTCAATAGATGACCACAAGTAGGTGTGGAGGGTGATATGGCCTGATGAAACGAATAGAGTTAGGTTTTTTTAGAAGGAAGAGTGGGAGGATGTTCTGGAGGCAATAATAGAGGAGTAAGGAGGACAACTATCCCAGGAAGAGCTATGGGCAGAATTTTTATCCTGAATTTTTTTTTTACAAAATAGACTTGGTCAGAAATGTCATCTAAACCTGAAAAGTTTGATTGATTTTACTACGGATTAAAAAACATGTGAGAAAAATACTGAAATGTAATCTTAATGAGGTCAGGGATTTTTTTTTTCTTCTTTTTTTTCCATTGGTTATGTTCACTGTTACGTCCCAGTTCTTAGAACAATGCCTGCCATATAACAGATATTCAATAAATAGCTGTCGAATTGTTGAATGAAAGAGTGAAAAGTAAAGAGGAAATTCAGTCTTTGTGCTTTTTGGAGGAATCCACATCTCCTCCTTTATTGGTGGGTATAGAAATTGCCACTGAAATATCTTGGGAAACCTATATTTAGCCATCCAATATATAAAGTGTGAAGTGAGTACAGTAAAATGGCCAGCCAAAATATGCTTTTAAATGTATTCCTTTACTGAAAATACCTTCAACAAACTAAAGCAAAGCAAACATGAGGATCCTGTTTGTGCTCAGGGTAGCAGCACACACCAGCCATGACGTGATGTATTCTTGTGCATGTGTGGTGAGTGGCAAGAAACTTGTTATCCACAATGAAGAAAGATCGAAATTTGAGTAGGATGTACTTAAGGGAAAAAGTAAGAGCAGAGGTAATGATTATGTTTATTATAACAGACTCCCCTCACTCTGCCTTTTGTTTGAAATAGAGAAAGCAGATTTGCAGCTATCGTTCTGGGAAGTGTAACCTGCAGCCTATTTTATCTAAGCTACAACCATAGTATAAATTGATACAAACTTTCTAGACAGATACTAATAATATATATTAGAAAGTTGGATGAATAAGCAATATCATGATAAACAGAGAAAAGATCGAAGTTGTCAAGGATTTCATTTTACTTAGCTCCACAATCAATGCCCATGGAAGCAGCGGTCAAGAAATCAAACAATGATTGCACTGGGCAAATCTGCTGCAAAAGATCTCTTTAAAGTGTTAAAGAGCAAAGATGTCACTTTAAGGACTAAGGTGCACCTGACCCAAGCCATGGTGTTTTCAATCGCCTCATATGCATGCGAAAGCTGAACAATGAATGAGGAAGGCTGAAGAAGAAATGGTGCCTTTGAGTTACGGTGTTGGCGAAGAATATTGAATATACGATGGACTGCCAAAGAACGAACAAATCTGTCTCGGAAGAAGTACAACCATGATGCTCATTACATGCAAGGATGGCAAGACTTCATGCCATGTACTTTGGACATGCTACCAAGGAGGGATCGGTCTCTGTAGAAGGACATCATGCTTGGCAAAGTAGGGTGTCATTGAAAAAGAGGAAGACCCTCAACGAAGTGGATTGACACAGTGGTTGCAACAATAGGCTTAAGCATAACGATTATGAGAGTGGCGGGAGAGTAGGCAGTGTTCGTTCTGTTGTGCATAGGGTGATTATGAACTGGAACTGACTCTACTGCGCCTAACCAAAACAACATTGGAAACCTTAAAGGTATTTATGACTATCGACATCATATTCCTCCCTCTGCCACAGTATCAGTATTGTTTATATAAATGGTTTGAGCTATTTCACCAATCAGGCTACATGAAAAGCCATAATTTGTGGAAAAAAATCACATAATTCACATATTTTTCTCAAGGCTTTTCGTGCTCAAAGTAGGAGAATGTCCAGTAACTCACTTTTGAAGGTATCCTCACATGAATTATTGAAAATTTCATGGGCTTAAATTGGTTAAAGACAGGGTTAGTCTTCCAAACTCTAGAAATAGTTTGGTAAAGAGGCAATAGAGAATGTAATTCCCCTTTCTTGGTTTGTCTTGCATTGAACAATTTCATCTCATCTAACCTGGTATGATCCATGTGCTTAGCTGTGATGACACCATTGGCATCGCTATGATGGTCTGCATGGGCCACAATATCTCTCTTCGGAGGTTTTACTCTCTCACTTTTATACTCCAATGTGATTGATCCTAGCACCTAGAGATACAGCTTTTATGATTATAGAGCATATTACATACATATTGGATAATACGCAAAACAACCGACATTAACATTTCTTCTATTTCCTATCCCTAGTGGAATCTTATTGTAATTCTTCTTTTCTTTTGTTTAACTATTTGCACTTAATATTATATTGTAAACACTTCTCCAGTTTTAGAAATTTTTTGAAAGTATAATTTTAAACGGTCACAAAATATACCATTATAGGCATGTACCACAAATTACTTAAACAGTCCCTATTATTGGGAGTTTAGGTTGTTTTTGTCACTGCTTCCTTTGAAACGGGCCCTGGTGGCATAGTCCTTTAGTGTTTTTCTGCTCACCAAAGGGTTGGCAGTTCAAATATCCACCAGCTGCTCCTTGAAAACCCTATGGGGCAGTTTTACTCTGTCCGATAGGGTCTCTATGAGTCAGAATCGACTTGACGGTAATGAGTATTTTTTCTGTTTGTTTCCTTTTGAAATGCTTGTATGCTAGAATTTCAAGTGAGCATGTGGATGGAGGAAAACTTAAAGAATTGGACTCTCGAGAGGGTCTGATGGGTATTGATGGGTAACAGAGTTAGGCAAATAAATTGAGGTGTAAATGAATTTGTTGCATGCATAGACATTATCATTAGCCTATGATGGCCATAACTTTAAAACCAAGTTCTGATTCAGGTCTGGGGAAATCACAGAATAGCAGCACCAATCATATATAGTTTTAGGTTGTACTTATAAGATGCCAAAACAACTCATCAAGTAAGTCAGTTCAGTAAAAATATGTTTTTTATTGAATTAGTGGTTTATGACTTTACTTCAAGCTCTGTCATGCTGCTAATGGCTGCTAGAGGGCAGCAGAAGCCAGGAACTGGCAGGAAAAGCACTAGCTTGGATAGGCTGAAGAAGTTCCTCCTGGGCTTGGAAACCATCTGTTCAGGGCTGGAACAGAAGACTGGGCTTAAAAAGTCATCAGAAAAGATTCTATTTAGTAACTTGAGAGGCCAAAAAAATAAAAAATGCTAAAAGGGTTAGGTGATTACCAGACTCTTACCGTAAATCTTTTTGAAACTAGATAGAATTGAAACTAACAAACGAAGACTAGGAAGATGCTCCAAGTTTAAGTCAAAAGCCATGAGGTGCCGGGTTATCCATTTGAAGGACAGGGTAGAGTTTAAGCTGCCGTAAAGTTTGAAGTGCACATACCAGGGAAGCAAGATGTCTATACAAGAAGGGTGGATGTCAGAGGACTATGACAACTTGACTGTGATATCATCTGAGCAGACCTTCCATTCGAAAAGGCCGCGTACCAGGGTGACAACTGAGCAAGCGGGTGGGACATAGGGAGCTAGGCAGTTTGGAAACTATAGGAAGAAGATTTAAAATTTTAGTAAAACAATTTCTAACTCCAGGTTGATTCATTACCATTGCTATCTCAGAACATAGTCAGAGGTCCTGTGAGCTGGGTTCTAGGTCTAGCTACTAACTAGTTATATGACTGTGAGCAAGTCTGTTACCAGAATGGGTTTCTAGTTTCTCATGAATAAATCAGTGGGTTGGACTGGATGAAGTCTAAGATACCAGAGTGCTTGATGTTTCTCATACTATGTATACATGTTAAAGGGCAAAGGAGCAAAGTTTCCTAGGATTCTTTGATCCTGTTTTAATAAGACTGGTGTGTGTCTGGGAGTCCTGGAGGCATGGTGGTTAAGAGTTCTGCTGCTAACCAAAAGGTGGGCAGTTCAAGTCCACCAGCCGCTCCTTGGAAACTCTATGAGGCAGTTCTACTCTGTCCTATAGGGTTGCTATGAGTTGGAATGGACTCGACTGAAATGGGGTGTTTTTTGGGGTGGGGGGGGAGGGTATGTGTCTGTGGAATATTTAAGGACTTTGTAAAAGAATGCATTAAAAACTCATCATGACAGCTCAAACACTTTAGTTGTTGACACTGAGTCATGGAGTTGGGAAGACTTTTAAGGGGCTTTGAGGTATTTTAGATTTCTTTAGCCAGAGCTTATATTTTTGAGTTCTGAAGTACTGGATAACAAAAAACACATTGTAAAAATGTTCGTAATTGCCTTTTCCCCAACTACTACTGTAGTTTTTTTTTTTTTTCCAAATTTGTCTTAAATGTATTTGAAAACCTATTTTAAAACAGGAGTTGCTGCTATTTGAGTTTTTATATGTTTATGGAATAGTTCAGAAGGTAGATAAATTTGAGGAGGCTGTTTCTAGTCATTAAGCTACAAGCATTTATTGAGTCCTACTTGCTTGCAGGAGCCCTGGTGGCTCAGTGATTAAGAGCTCAGCTGCTAACCAATAGGTTGGCAGTTGGAATCCACTAGCCATTTCTTGGAAATCCTATGAGGCAGTTCTCCTCTGTCCTATAGGGTCAGTATAAGTAAGAATCGACTTGATGGCAACGGGTTTGGTTTGGTTACTTTCTTATGAGTAGACCGGGGAATGTGATTGTAGCATATTATTATAATTTTAAATAACTTCAAAACTGCTTGGAAATAAAATATGGCCTGATTTTTCATCTAATTTTATACAAAGAAATTCAAAAATATTATTAAAATTGATGCATAGTCAAATTACTTTTAAAGCTAGAAGATATCCTAGATATTGTCTGGTACAAGTAGTTCTCAACCTTTTCACTGTTAGGGGCTCTCTTATTTATTTTTTAATCCGATGATTCAACATTTCAAAATATTTTGTCTATTTTTATCCACCAAAACACTCCTTAAGTGATAAGTAGGTTTTTCATTTTAAATGAATCAGAAATACAATTGCTGATCTCTTTAGCATGGGTTTACCAATAATACCATCCTGAGATGATGAATTTCAACCAAATAAAAGAAAAATTCTATATTTAGTTCAGAGTTACTGTGAGCAAACCCATTAATTCTATAACAGTTCTGCAGAATTTAAAAATAGCTCCCAGACTCCATGACCCATGGGCCTTGGGGAACTAGCTCTCTCAAATTGCAGATGGAGAGCTCGATCATCTGCTTAGAGTCACATTGATTCAAGTCAGTGCTTTATCTAAAATACTGGGTGTTTCCTCTTCTTTAGAATGAATAATTCCAGCTTATCATAGTGAATTAAGTTCATGCTTTTCACAAAAGGTGAATCTAGAAATTTGTGTGAGATTTTTTTCCCTCAGACAACACTTAAACTGGACAATCTAAGTTTAGCAGGCATTCCAGGTATTAGATTTAATGAACCAAATTCTCGATATTTCCTGGAAAATAAATTCAAAGACAATGTCTCTTTTATTTTCTTTTCGGAATTCGAGACTAAGTTGAGAGAATATTTTGTCTTAGCAGCGTTTTGATGTAAACTTCCTTTCATTGCTTAAACTTTATTAGACACTAACTTATTTGCAAAATAGAACATTATTAATTTCTGATTTCATAGAAGCCAAATAACAACAATGTGCATGTTTGTGTTTTCTGATTTCATAAGAATCCTTCCCTATCCCTTGCCTATGAACATGTTATATATGTGTACTTTTCTAGAGGCAGGAGGCTATTTTGAGTACTTCTCAAGTACCAAAGTATAAGTATAGGCTACCTATTATTCCTCCTATTCATAGTACTAGTTCTGATTCTTACTCCCTCTCTAGATAGACATAGCCAAAACTATCTCTTGTCATTCCCTGCCATGATTCCTGGAAGTTCTGTATCAACATCTTTTTAAAAGTCAAAATAGGTAAATATGCTACATTGGAGGGCTAACACAATGATTTATCAACATAACAAAGTCAACATGAACTGTTTTGTTAACTAGGTTAACAAGCAGAGAGTAGGGAAGAGGAATAGAAAAGACTGAATTTGAGAGTGGTAAGATGAATGATAATGGAACTCAGAATGCCCCGGTGACCAGTGATGACAGCCAGAGTTAATGTGAAGGGACCATGAGTTTAGAGTTCGAGCCAGAGAATATATAAGGCTGGTGGAGAGGTGCCTGAATGACAAACAAAGCAATTTTGTCTTACACATAATTTTGCGCAGGCTAGTTCCATAGGTAGTATTTGTATTCTGAGGATAACCAAGCCTTTAACAACATTATTTGAAAGAGCCATATTTTTGCACCTACTTCTCACACTGATAGGACCCTCACTTTTTATTGCTAGACCTTGCTTTTAATATAGCAATCATCACTGGAGTAAAATGAAATTTTAATTTTATGTTTCTTAAGGGATTAAAAAAAAAACACCTTAATCTTATGCACTAAAGCATTTTAGTAGACACATTATATTTCTATTTTATGTTTGCACCCAGAGAATATTTATAGAGGGGCATCTTTAAAGACAGAATAAAATAATTTTGAATAAAAACACTTAAAACTCCTTAAAAAACAGAACATGACAGGATTTTACAGAATGGCGTACCTCATATTTGTATGGTTGGTGTCTCAGTTACCTAGTGCTGCCATAACAGAAATACCCCAAAGTGTGTGACATAAAAGAACAGAAACTTATTTTCTTATAGTTCTGAAGGCTAAAAATTGAAATCAGGGTCTCAGCTGTGTTGATTCCTCCTGTGAGCCTCTCTCCTAGTTTCTGACGTCTGCCAGCAGTCCTTGGTATTCCTTTGCTTGTGGAGAGGTCCTTACATGGCATCTGTCTTCCCCTGTGTATGTCTATGTCTGTTCTTCTCTTTTTAAACTCAAAAGTGATTAGGTTTAGAACCCACCCTACTGTGGTATGGCCTCATTAATACACACACAAAAATAAAAACTGTATGCCCAAACAGGATCGCATCCACGGGTACAGGGGCCAGGAGATCAGTGGACTTTTTCGAGGGACACATTCGATCCATAACAGTTGGTCAGTGGCAAAATCTGATCTAGAAGCAAGTTTCCTGCTCCTCCTGAGATGCTCAATTCACAAGGTGAGGTTTCCTAGGGAACTAAAAATTAACTAAATTAAAAATGTTTTAGTATCTCTATATAGTAGTAGTAGATGCCATTTTTTTATCAGTCTTGTTATGGGCCAGGCATTTGCATGCATCAGCTCCAGTCTTTAGAACACCCTACAGGTGCAATAAGTAACACTGAAGGGTGGAATAACACAGAGGTCAGGAGCACTGGTTCAACATAAAGATCTATCTGGATTCAAATTCCATACTTGGCACTTTATGGCTCAGTGGCCTCAGTTTCTTCATCTTTAAGACTAGAATAAATAGTACCTATCTCTGGATGACCACCATCTCATAGAGTGCTGTGTGTAAGAAAGAGAAAAGCAACCCCTGACAGCCAGGAGCTGGCTGGCTCTCTTGGCTGAGCCGTGGTGTTGCTAGGAACTGGACTGGCATCGGTAGCTTGGTCATGGTGTTTGCCTGTCAAACATAAATATTTTCATATAACATCAGAATCAGACAAGGCCCCTTTGATTGTGATGAACCAAGGCAAAAACAAGACAACTCTACAATCACGTCTAAACACAGATAAAATCAAGAGCATTGTTCAAACCACCATAATCACCAAGCATCCCTCATCCTGGCTAAAACGAATGATTGCAATTTCTTTACCAATTACAAATCTAGCCTTACTCTGTTCTTTCTGCTGCCTTAATAAGAATTATTAAGACACTCAATTATAGAATTACCTCTACTTTCTGACATCATCAAATCTGGATCAAAGTCCCTCTTCCTTGAACCCTCCTGTCATGGATTGGATTGTGTCCCCCCCAAACATGTGTCAACTTGGTTAGGCCATGATTCCCAGTACTGTGTGGTTGTCCTCCATTTTGTGATTGATATGATTTTTCACATGTGTTGTAAATCCTATTACTATGATATAATGAGATGGATTAGTGGCAGTTATATTGATGAGTTCTACAAGATTAGATAGAGTCTTAAGCCAAACTCTTTTGAAATATAAAAGAGAGAAGCGAGTAGAAAGACATGGGGACCTCATACCACCAAGAAAGCAGTGCCGGGAGCACAGCATGTCCTTTGGACCTGAAGTTTCTGCACTGAGACGCTTTCAGACTGCGGGAGGACTGATGCATCACAAGGACTTCCTCTAGAGGTGACAGAGAGAGAAGACTTCCCCTGGAGCTGGCACCTTGAATTTGGACTTCTAGCCTGCAGGACTGTGAGAGAATAAACTTCTCTTTGATAAAGCCATCCACTTGTGGTATTTCTGTTATAGCAGCACTAAATGACTAAGACACCTCCCCAAAACAACATAACACAAGTGTTTTCTTGTTGAGACAGCCCACTTTACCCCATGTAAAGCCCCTAGAGTAGTGCCTGGTACCTAGTAAGTACTCAGTGAAAGTTATCTATATTGTGTTTTATAATTTGGGCAATAGGAAAGCCCAAAGAGGCCCATAGCTGGGACACAGTACTGCTAAAAATCAGGTCCAGGTTTGCTGTGCTCCAGAGCCTACGTTTTCACTATCCAGACTGCAGTGCTTTGATTCATCACCATTGCTATCACACCTTTCCTGTCAGGAGGTGCATTTATTGGCCCCTGGGATTCTGATTTTGTCTTGATCTATGTTTAAATAAAAATTCTTGTCCTTTAAACAGCATTAAAAATCAACTGTTAACTCTTTCCATTTATGTAGAGGCTCGTTAGGTGAAAGACCTTCAGATTTTCTTCTTTTACTACAACTTTAGTCTTTTGATCACGGTAAGATTCTCTTTTATCCTTTGAAGTCTCATTGATTGAAAGGGCTGTGGTAAGGAATATTAAGTTAGATCTTTTGCAAGATAAGGTAGCTGGAAGGCAAGAATGGTAGCAGTTCCAAGCTGGTCCTGGGTTAGAGAAGTCTGAAGATAAGAGCCAGGTCTAGGCCTCAGGTAAAAACCATCCAGCTAACTGCTAAAGACATTACAGCATATCAGGGACCCTCAAGCAAAGACAACTTGACACCCAAAGCATGTTTGACTCCCCAGAGCCAAAGGTAAAAGAGAGATCGACATAAATTTAGGCCATGGTTGTCAGCGCCTTTTGTGTACACTTGCTTTCTAGTTGATCCATCATGAGAATTTGTGTGTGTTCTTGGATGAAGTAAGAACTGGTGCACATGTTTGCTTTAGGTAAGAAGTTTTAATCCAATTATTCCCAAACTGTGTTTCTGGGAGTGTTGGTATCTAGGAGATAATAATGTGTTTTGTGAAAAGCAGTTTGAAGGTCAAGTTTTAGAATTGTTACAAACGTTTCTTGTAAATTCATATTAACAGCATATTAAAATCTCTAGAAAATGTGGCAAATATCTCTTTAGTATCTGCTATGATGAAAATGGAGCCCTGGTGGCGAAGCAGTTAAACGTTCAGCTGCTAACCAAAAGGCTGGCAGTTCAAGTCCACCAGCCACTGCTTGGAAATCCTCTGGGGCAGTTCTACTCTGTCCTATAGCATTTCTATGAGTCAAAATCAAAGGCAATAGTTTTTTTTTTTTTTTTTTAATGATGAAAACAAAACAGAGTGGTGTGATAGGGCTTGGATTAAGAGTAGCCTAATTATTCTTGAACACTAATTGCAATCCCTTATTAAATAACTTAAGGAGCCCTGGTGGCACAGTGTTTAAGCACTTGATTGATAACCAAAAGGTCAGTGGTTCGCACTCACCACCTGCCCCTTTTGAGAAAGATGTGGCCGTCTGCTTCTATAAAGATTATAGCCTTAGGAAACCTATGGTGCTGTTGGAATTGACTCAACAGCAATGCGTATTAAATAACTTAACGCAACTCTAACTAGAGCAGACAAATCAGTTTAATCATTCTACTCTTATTAGTAGTCTTGCTGATTCATTGGTAAAATTTTTTTTTCCCCAATTGGACGTATCATTAATTTGACTTTGATATTCTTACAGCAGTGTTTCCTAAAATGAGATCAATGAAGTACCGTGGTTAGTTGCTATCAAGTTGATTCCGACTCATGGCAACCCTATGTGTGCAGAGTAGAATTGCTCCATAGGGTGTTCAAGACTGTGACTTTTTTGGTAGCATATCCCTGGGGCTGTCTTCCTAGGCACTTCTGGATGGTTTCGAACTGCCAAACTTTGGGCTAGTAGTTGAATGCTTAACTGGTTGTGCCACCTAGGATTCCCAATGAAGTACTGTGTTGTTGTTACTAGTTGCTGTCAAGTTGATTCTGACTGATGATAACCTCATGTATTATGTGTGCAGAGGAGAACTGCTCCATAGGGTTTTCAAGACTGTGACCTTTCAGAAGCAGATTGCCAGGCCTATCTTCTGAGGTACTTCTGGATGGGTTTAAACTGTCAACATTTTGGCTAGTAGTTGAATGCTTGGCCATAGTGCCACCCAGGGACTTCCAGTAAACACAGTAATATCATGTAATGGGAAGAAACATTCACTTATTGGCAAATTTTAGGTACTTTATACTTACAAGAAGAAAATGGATTGCCATCTATACTTCAAAAATGGATGCAATATTTTGTTAAAATTTCAGGGTAGTAGTAATAATTTAAATCCTAATTAAATGTGATTAATTTCTAAAAAGAATAAATTTCAACATTGAGCATAAATTAATGTACTTTCACATTAAAAATATTTATGCATTTAGTATGTAAAATGCAATAATATACTGAGAGTAATATCCTATCCTAGTAGTCTATGACAACTATCATGAAATGAGCACATATAATCTACTAGTGCGTTTTTAAGTTTACTATCTCATTTGATTCTCACAACAGGTTCATGAGATGGCTATTTATAGTCCTGTTTCGCGTTTGAGAAACTTGAAGTTCAGAGGGGTTAATAACTTTGGCCAAGAGCACACAGATACAAAGACCTTGCAGTTGAGCATGACATTGTCAAATAAAGCAGGATGAAATGTTTTGATTGGCCAAGGAATATTCCAATGTCAGAAAAAAACTTTACCCAGAAAAAAAAAAAATAAGGAAGAAAAATCTTCAGACTTTAGAAACTGAGTACGTAGGTTCTACAAAGCAAAAAGCATAATTTCCTTCATACTTTGTGTCTTGGGTAGCTTTTATAACCTCAGCTCAAAGACTATCCCATACCTCTTTCTCTGAAAAAGCTATTCTAGCTTACAGAATTCATACCTTATAATGTGGTATTGAAGAAAGATGTGAAAAAAGATGGTAAGTGATGTTATTATCACAAATAAAATTCAAAAAGGTGTGTTGTGAACTCTCCTGCTGTTGGAAGGTTCTCAGCGTGGCCTGTTGGGTCTATTCCATCCCACAAATAAACACAGTATTCTGAAAGTAGATCCTGAGAAGTGGAAACAATTCTTATAAAATTTAATTTATTTTCTTTGTCCTCCCAGCCTGCTTAGATTGAACGTAGATTTTTTTTTTTGCCAATATTGTTCCTGCTCTAAACGTATCTGCAAATAGATGCCTTATATCCTGCAACCATTATATGTTCATTCAAGCAGCTTTTTTTTGAATCCAACAAAATAGTTTTTTCTTTTACGATCTTATATGTCTTGAGTGAGCATTGACTTTGTGTCTTTCCTAACAGATGACCATGAAGCCTGACACAGGTTGCTTAGCAACTGCCTTATGCCCAGAAGTAGAAATAACTCTTTGATATACTCACTATGTGTATTTTCCCTGATTTATTTCATTTGTGTTTAACATGGTAGATCATTAGAATCCTACCAATACCCCCAAGGGTAGAAGAGTTCCCAGTCCACTTAAAGCTAAAGCACCCAAAGATCAAAACAGCTTATAGGTTAGCACAGAACAGTACTGCAGAGTAAAAGAACAATCAACTGTGCCTGTTACCAAGGACAAGGTGTGTACATTCTCATCAGTGCTGGCACCACAGTGTCCTTTGAGACTTAAAAAGGATTC
Organism: Loxodonta africana; assembly: GCF_030014295.1. Taxonomy (NCBI): domain Eukaryota; kingdom Metazoa; phylum Chordata; class Mammalia; order Proboscidea; family Elephantidae; genus Loxodonta; species Loxodonta africana. Next base: position 71,271,156 of record NC_087349.1, on the reverse strand, counting down.
TGAAAATTGTTATTGTAACTCTCACTTTTTGTTAAATGATAAAGGAATATATGTATTTCCATCATGTTGTTTACAAAGAAGTCTTTGATATCCTGAAGGACAATCCATTGTTTTAATGCATGATATAGCGTAATTCATCATGCAGCAAGAACAATACTAATCACCCCTCTTGTTTGCATCAACCATCATTCTTCGACTTTCCTTGTATCTGATCCAGTCTAAACTCATTTATATTATCTGTGACTTGTTTGTATAGAAAGAAGTCAACCAAAGATAATATGCACTGGTACTGCACCTCAAAACTATAATCCATGCGGAGGTGTAATTTGAAAAGGAAGAACTTGAAAACTTCTAAAATGTAATTTTAGAGTTGGAATATGTAGTTAATATTGGGATATAATGAATATGATATTGGAGTTTTGGTGGCACAGTGGTTAAAACACATGGCTGCTAACCCAAAAGTTGGCTGTTCAAACCCTCCAGCTGCTCAGTGGGAGAAAAATGTGGCAGTCTGTTTCGGTAAAGACCTACAGCCTTGGAAACCTTGTGGGGCAGTTCTACTTTGTCTGTAAGATTGCTGCTATAAGTTGGAATTGACTCGAAGGCAGGGTTTTTTTTTTTTTTTTTGGAATGAATATGAAAATTTAGAATATTAGCAAGAATAAAAATTAGAAAGAATTGTAACAGAGGAAACATCGATTAGATTTTTGTAAGCCTGCTATTTTTAGCACTTCAGTATTTTCAAAACCTGCAAACTTTTCTTATACCAAACCAAATAACAAATGAAAAATCTTTTTAAATTGTAAAAAATAAATTTAAAAACCATAAAGTTTTAAAAGTAATATTTAAAAAATTCACTTTACTTGCAAGATAAATTTTTAAAATGTTTTTTAAAAAAATTTTAGACAATGATCTAAAAATCACCTAAATGTCTATGAATGGAAACCAGTTGAATAAATTATAGTAATCCACACAGTAGAATGTAGTTAAATAAATTTAACAATCTACATAGTGGAATACTCTGCTATAGTTTTTGTTTCATTGTTAACTTTTGCTAATGATGCCGATCTACACATACTGATAGAGAAACGTTGTCGAAGTGAATTGTAAAGTGAATAAGGTGGAGTACAGGGCAGTGTGTATATAACATTGTTACATATGTGCTTATAATGGGGTTTTATGTTTGTGTGTGTAAATATTACATATATGTGATATATGTGTACACACACACACAATATATCTAGAAGAATACACAAGGAACTAGCACTAATTTTTGACTTTGGTAACTAAGAAATATGAGTGGGAGGGAGACTTACTTTTCGGTGTATGTCCTGGTGAACTACCTTAATAGGAAAACTTTATATTTCTTTTGTTCTGTTCATGGAAGATGACAGAGATATAAAGGTGTACAGTATCTTTTACTGACTGATATATTGGGAGCACATAACACATAGTGCCCAGAAGAGCCCAGGGGTTGCACAGATTCATCAAGAAAGACTGACTTGTGATAATACAGCAGAGCTGGGGGTGGGGGGGAGATTATCTGGTTTTCAGTCTAATCTTCTATCCACTAACCCAAACGTTAGGAAACAGAATTAGCAAAATTTCAGGATATTAAAGAATATTATTTTTCTAGGAAATATTTCTTTCAGCTCCAAAACTTGGCTTTTCAGAATACTATCAACAGCTAAGGAAAATTTAATTATTCTAAACCAATACAAAAGACCAAAATTCCTCTTAAGTGACTTAATTTTTACAATACAGTGGCACGATACATATAAAATGTAAATAAAATGTAAAAATAAATAAAATGTGAAAAAAAAGACAGTTTTCAAATAATGCAATTTAAACTGGGTCTCAGAGCACATTACTCCCATGAGAAACTCTGGCAAGAAAGGGTTCCATGGTAAAATAAGTTTGGAATTTTGTATATTATATTTCTCTCAAAACAAGCAAGCAAGCAAACAAACAAAAACCTAGAAACATTGATATACTAAAGGCTTTGAGTAATTGGTGCAGTAAAGAAATTTAACATCTTTGACCACAAAAACATGTTCACACACACTAACACACAAACACAACTATTAAAATTTCCAGGAACTTCATTAGTCTTCAGCAACATTTTCTTTACCATAAAGATGATAAAATGAAACCCACCACTAATAGGTCTGACCTCTCTCACAGATTCTCCTTGAGAGCGGAGCTGGCTTTTTGTTTTTGAAGAGAAATCTCTGGATTTAATTTTGGGAGCCTGTTAAAGATCTGCTACCATTTTGACAAGTTCAATTACACCATAAACTCATTTGGGAAAAGCATGGTGATGATGAGGCTAAGGCTCCTGAATCCACTATTAAAGGGTTACAGACCATCTTTTTAGGGCTGGTTGGGCCTGGGTGTTAAGTTATTCTGCAAATATTTCTTGACTGTCTCTTATATGCTAGGCCCTATGTCAGGTGCTGAGGACATAGTAGTGAAGAAACTAGAAGTGAACTCTGCCTCCTGAAGCGTGGCAGCAACAGAGAGTACAGTGATAAGTGCTTTCAAGGAAATGAACAAGGTGTACCGAAAGAGAATATCGCTGGTGGGAGGGTGAGTGGATTGAGATACAGTGACTTCTTAGGCAGGTTGGCCAGCAAAAGCCTCAGAGCAGGTGTTATTTAGGCTGAAACCTTCAGAACAAAATTGACCCCCTGGATCTCAGGATAGTTCTACCATAGCCAATGCACCCGTCAATGACCTTTCTTTGTCTCCAGGACTCCCGAGTTTGAATGATACAGTGTGGTCTTGTAGCTGTTTCCACTTCTCCTCATCAGAACATTACTCAGTTCATTTTTTCCCAGATTCGGGAGTATTAATGAGAGGACTCAGATTTTATGACTAAGTATTTGGCTTCTAAAGTGTAATTGTAGCGTGGGGGGTTAAGTGCCGGACTATAAACTATCTCTCTATTCTGTTTTAGAATCTCTTCTTTTTTCACCTTCTCGGTTACCACTTTTTGAGCTTCATGCAATTGGATTTCTTAGTTGCTACTACTGAATTTTTTCTTGGACTTCTCTATTTTTATTTCATTAAATTGGATGTTGGAAGAGGAAAATTATGTGCAGCAGTTTTATTCCAGCATCTTAGCTCAGAAGTGACAATGCTTTTTATTAACCAGGAAAAAAAAATTCTATTCATTGTGCAGAAATGAAAATTTGCAAATAGAAGCTTAGGTAGGACACATTATCAGTGAACAAGTACTTAATTACATTAGATATGTACATTTTTTGAGATTGTACCCTTGTAAACAAGATGATCCTGTTATTATGGAGGGTTTGTGATAACTGCAATGTAACGGAGCCTCAGAGGAAAGCTGAGTATGTGAACTATTTATTGCCCAAGTTAGAAGTATGCATAAAATGCATTAAGAACCAAAGACTGTATGCAAAATTACAACACAGTGCATTCAGTAAGACAGTCTCATTCTCTTCTTTGAAATGTCTAGATTCCGAAGGTTGTCTGAGACTGACACATTTCTGAACATTTTAAATCTCTAACAATCAAAAACACACTTGGCAGAGAACTAATTTCACACCTCAGGCATTAAAACCCAGAGTCTGTATTCACTGTTTATTTTACATAATGTAAAACAGCATGAAGCATGATATATTATGAAATGGATGAATGGGGATTTAGAAAATAGGGAATCATTTTACATTTACACCTGGTAGATGACATTTTATATATTGGAAGTTGGCCTGATATATCAAACATGATGATTTTTTCAATCAAATTGAAATTTTGTCACTACCGTGCATTAAGAAATAAAAAAAATTATTATTGTTTGATTATATTTTTCTGAAATATAATGAATATTTTTATGGGTTATTGTGATATGAATAATGGTACCAAATAAACCAGACTTTGTTTGAAATATGGAGTATATGAAAGTTAGAGATCACCATAAAATTTAGATTAATAAAATTATACTGTTTACCAATAGACTAGCTGGGCTAATTAAAAATAAACCTTAGGAATATGATGATTTATTTCTCATTACAGGACTTTGAAATACTAGTGAGTATGTTAATAATTGCTGGTTTAATTGCTGGAGCCAAGTAGCAATATATTGGTATAACTCCTATAATTTAGGAAGTATTAAAATTCTCCTGGGTATGGTTAATTGGTAAATTAGTGTTCAGTGAAATAAATAACTTGGTAATGTGCTGTTTTTGTCCATTGGAAACAAAACCACCCAAATTGTTGCTAAGATAAAGGTTAAACCATATGATACAGAATTATAGCTATCAGCTAACAGTAGGTGACGTGTTAGTTCATCCTAGTTATTCTGGGATGGAGTTCATTGGAATTGACCATCTCTGATAGCTGCTATTTTAAGTGAATGGCTGTGCTTTGAGAGAGATTCAAATAGTTAAAGTCAGCTCAGTATTGAGTGTGGTGACTTCTTCTCAATTCTTGAATTCATGACTTACAATCCTTCAAATAATAAATTATTATAAAGAAGTTAAATTTGGATAGAAGGGAGAGAATACACCCTGAGTACTCAAAGGGGTGGATTGGACTGTCCTTTGTTCTCAGTTTCATTCTTGCCCTTCCATGTCTTACTCTGTATCACTGCTGGCTGGACCCTTTAAATTTAATCTGCCAGGCTCTTCTGCTAGCTCTCAGTTAATCTGGCTAATGGGAAGCACCAGTGGGTGACCGAAGGTGGGAGGAGAGGATTAACCTCTGCTTCTGGTGGCATTTCAGACAGCAGAAGACAGCTATGGGGCCCAGTGTCCTTTGGCAGTTCCCGCAGCGGTAGCGGGAGCCCCTGTGGTTTCAGCGATATCCGCAGTGAGGCCAGTGACTGCTTACTGTTTTTAGTGGCCTTTGGTGGGCCAGGCACCAGTGTCAGTGGTTTCAGTGGCAGCGGCTGTCTCTGGCAGTGTTAGTAACAAGTGTTCTCTGGGTTCTGGCAATCCTCCCCTATTGTTATTCCACCGAAGGGGTAGTAGCAGCTTCCTGTAGGTTTTAATCTTTGGGTTACCTAACCTTTTTTTTTTAAATAAGTAATTTATTTAGGTGAGAGTCACATAACATCAAATTAACCAATTTAAAGTGAACAACTTAGCGACATTTAGTACATCCAAATGTTGTGCAAAATTGTGTATCTGATAAGGCTCTACTATCCAGAATATATAAAGAACTGTTACAACTCAACAACAACAACAAAAAGACAACCCAATTCAAAGATGCGCAGAAAAATTACTGCCTCTGTCTAGTGCCGAAACATTTCCATCATTCCAAAGTGAAACCCTTTAACCATTAGGCAGTTTTTCCTCTTTCCCTCCTCACCCCAGCCCCTGGCAACAACCAATATGTGTTCTGTCTCTATCAACTGATCTGTTCTGGAGATGTCATATAAGTGGAACCATACACTATATGTGAATTTTTGTGTCTGGATTCTTTCATTTAACAAACTTTTCAAGGTTCACCCACATTGCAGCATGTGTCAGAACTTGATTCTTTTTATGACTGAATAATATTCTACTACACGTATATATTTTATTTATCTGTTCATTTGTTGCTAGGCATTTGGACTGTTTCCATCTTTTGGCTTTTGTGAATATTGCTGCTATAAACGTGTGTGCACATAGAATTTGTTGAGTACCTGTTTTCACTTCTTTTGGATATAAACCTAGTAGTAAAATTAGTGGGTCATATGCTACAGGAGCCTTGGTGGCCCAATGGTTAAGGTGACGGGCTGCTAACCGAAAGGTCGGTGGTTTGAAACCACCAGTGGCTCTGTGGGAGAAAGCTGTGGCAGTCTGCTTCCGTACAGATTTACAGTCTTGGAAATCCCATAAGCTCACTGTAAGTTGGAATTGACAGCAATGGGTTTTTTTTTTTTTTAATGGTAATTCTATGTTTAACTTTTTGAGAAATGGCTAAACTGTTTCCCACAGCAGCTGAACAAGTTTGCATTCCCATCAGCAATGTTTGAATATTCCAGTTTCTCCACATTCTCCACAACTTTTGTTATTTTCATTTTTTTTTTGTTTGTTTCTTTTCACTATAGCCACGTTAGTGAGTGTGAAGTGGTATCTCATTGTGGTTTTGATTTACATTTCCCTAATAATGAATGAAGAAGACCCGGTAGCACAGTGGTTAAAGCACTCAGCTGCTAACCGGAAGGTCAGCAGGTAGAACCCACCAGCGACTCCGTGGCAGAAAGATGTGGCAGCTTGCTTCCATAAAGATTTGCAGCCTTGTAAACCCTACGGAGCAGATCTACTCTGTCCTACAGGGTCATTACCATGAGTCAGAATCCACTCGACTGTAATGGGTTTGGTTGTTGGTTCGGAATGACTAATGATATTGAGCAATTTTACATGTGCTTATTGAACATACAGCTTTCAGTATGGATTAAACCTCAACATAAGGTAAACAAAAATCCTCACAACTGGACCAATAAGTAACATCATGATAAATGGAGGAAATATTGAAGTTATAAGGATTTCATTTATTTGGATCCACAATCAACACCCATAGGAGCAGCAGTTAAGAAATCAAACAACGTATTGCACTGGGTAAATCTGCTGCAAAAAGACCTCTTTAAAGTGTTAAAAAGCATGGATGCCACTTTGAGGATTAAGGTGTGCCTGACCCAAGCCATAAAATTTTCACTCATCTCATACACACGCAAAAGCTGGACAATGAATAAGAAAGACCAAAGAATTGATATATTTGAATTATGGTGTTGGCAAAGAATATCGAATATACCGTGGACTGCCAGAAGAATGAACAAACCTGTCTTGGAAGAAGTACAGCCAGAATGCTCTTTAGAAACCAGGATTGTGAGACTTTGTCTCATGTATCAGGAGAGATCCATCCCTGGAGAAGGACATCATGCTTGGTAAAGTAGAAGGTCAGCAGAAAAGAGCAGGACCCTCAATGAGATGGACTGACAAAATGACGGCAACAATGGGCTCAAACCTAACAACGATCGTGAGTATGGCACAGGACTAGACAGTGTTTTGTTCTATTATACATACTGTTGCTATGAGTCAGAATTGACTGGACAGGACCTAACTACAACAGCATTGGTCATTTGCATGCCTTCTTTGGAGAAATGTCTATTCACGTTTTTACCCATTTTTAACTGGGTTGTCTTTTTGTTGTTGAGTTGTAAGAGTTCTTTATATATTCTGGATACTGGGTCCTTATCAGATATATAATTTACTATCTAAATCTTTTTGATTCTTCAGTCCTTTGATTATATTATAATGATTCCTTATAATAAATCCTCTGTGTTTGAACTATTTAGAATGATTTCCATTTTCCTGATGCAATCTTACTGATCCTGTACTGCCAGTATTTTTCGGCATTAACCCGAACTATTCTACCCTGGCCCTTCTTAAGGCTAGAGTAGGTACTTCTGTTCCATCTGTGTGGCTGTAGATCTGTCTTGGAGGCCAGTGACAAGGATCAGGGGTACTCTGTGGCTTTGGGCATGAGTTGATGTGATGGTGAATATAACTATCTCTAATTTGTGTTATAATTCCCTAGGGTTTGCATTTTTTTAATACACCTCATTCTGAAAGGGAACTTGGAAGACGAACACAGGACTTAATGTGGACAGAAGGACTTTTCTCTGTTTACAGCAACATTTATTGGTTTCCCATCATTACACTTAGAATATGTCTTTACAGTAGACTGTAAGCTCTGTGGGGGAAAGCATGCTGTCTGTCTTGTTTACTGTTACATCAGGAGTTTTTAGACAGTACCAAGGACTTAATGGTTTTCATTAGATGTTTGAATGAATGAAAAGCTAGGTGTGCATGTGTGTGTGTGCACATGTGTTAGTTTAGGTGTAGCATTTTTGTGGGGGGGGGGTGAGGGACTATACTGTAGAGCCTACAGCCCTGGCCTCTCCCACTGCTCTTGTTGACCCCTTAGTTTCTCTTGTTATTCTGTCAGTTTACGCTTTATCCTGAATGTTTGAACTTGTTTCTACCTTGTTTTCTGTTCACCTCATTTTTTTTTTTTTGCTTTGTTTTTCATTTTTTCAGGTCTTTTTTTTTTTTTTTTTTAAGAATGATAAAGTTTTGTTTCTCCCTTGCCACCCCCCCCTTTTTTTCTAAACTCATGGGCTTTCTAATCTTTTTGTATCTGCTGTTGAGACTGTTAATTCTACCACTTTTAGCACTAAAATGACACATTATTATATTTACAATCCAAGGACCACTGTACATAAAATTGCAAGCTCCACCTACTCGGATTCCCTCTGTCCCCTTTTTCTAATTAATTTTTCTCTGAAGCATTTGCACCATTTGATATAACATGTTTTTCTTAATTTAATTTTTTGTTTTTCCCCTATAGAATGAAAGCTTCATGAGGCCAGGGACTTTTGCTCACTCCTGTAGCTCTGACACTTAGAACAACACAGAAACATAGTAGGCATTCAAAACAAAATTTTTTTGAAGAAATGAATAGTTAATTAAAAAATTTATCTAATTTGCTAATTTCTTGGCTTATTTTCCCCAATTGTATTTTGTTTCTTCCTTCTGAGAGTACTTTTCTTCTTTACTAAAGGACATGTTTTGTTACTATTGTAAGAGCCCTTGGGAAGTAAATTTATATTTTTTAAATGTAAATTTTTATTTTGAGATAATTATAGATTCACATGCATTTGTAAGAAATAATATAGAGAGATCTCTTATACATTTCATACAGTTTATTCCAACTGTGGGAGATATTTTGCTAGGAGAAATTTCCTGGTTTTGATATTGTACCTTATATGGATCTTGCTTTTGGTGTTAAGTCTAACAACTCTTTGCTTAGCCCTCAATCCTGAAGATTTTCTCTTTTTTTTCTAAAAGTTTTGTAGTTTTACATTTTACAGTTAAATTCATGATCCTTTTTTAGTTTGCTTGTTTATTTATTATTGTGACAAATATATATGTAACAAAACATTTGTCATTTCAAAACTCTTGACATGTACAATTCAGTGACGTTAATTATGTTTATCATGTTGTCCAATCACCACCATTATCAGTTTTCAAATTTTTCCATCACCCTTAACAGAAGGTCAGTTGACCCTTCATTTTGGGTAATTTTTATTTAAGGTGTGAAGTTTATGTCAAGGCTCAATTTTTGACCTATGTATGTTCAATTTGTCGTAAGACTATCTTTTCACCATTGAATTGCTTTTGTATCTTTGTCAAAAATCAGCTGGGCATGTTGGTGTGGGTCTATTTTTCGGTTCTCTATTATTTTACATTGATTTATGTGTCTATTCCTTTACTAATACCATACTATCTTGATTACTGTGGCTAGATAGAAAGACAGTATCAGGTAGAATGATTCCTCGCACTTTGTTCTTTGCTCAGAGGGATGGGTGCCAAAGCTTCTCTCAGATGACTACACATGGGAGAGATGTACAGCAGCTCTGGATGTGACCAGGGCTGGAGGGGACTGAATTCATAGGCAACGCAACTAGTAGCTGCCAGAGGGGGCTATGCTGGTGAGGATCCTATGAGGCAATTATTTTGATACACAAAAGATAATGTAAATCTGACTCATTTGTATTTTGACATAAAGGTCAATGACACAGATATTCAATTCATGATGGAAAAAAAAACTTGTGAACAACCCCTCCCTTTTTTTCCTCCTCCTTTTCTTCATCCCTCTCTTTCTCTCTCTCTTTCCAAGAGAGACATACACGATGGTGAAAATGCGAATTGAACAAAGTGCATTCTTTTAGAAAACATTCCTGTAAAACTTTACATCCTCAGGAGGAGGCTGTGAATGATAGTTTGACAAAGCAAAGCTTTATTTGCAAGAACAATTCTCATTTTAATTTAAAGATTTTCTGAACAAGTGAGATATGAACATAAGAATATTGAAATTTATAACCATGTCTCAGTCCGGTAATCTCCATCTACACATTTCTGAAACAAAAGATGATATGTGGAATCTGAAATGCTTTCTATGAATCAAAAATTATAGCTTGCTATCAAACAAAAAGAGTGCAGTCTCTAAAGAACAAAAGCCAAAACAACCACCACCAAAAACCAAAGAACAAAAGCTGTTCAAATGGATCTCTCCACAGTCATAACTTTTTATGAAGTTATAGAGATCAGATTATTTGAAGATAAAGGAAACAGAAGAAAATATTTGAGAGGAGCTTATAGTCACCTCCTTACCTCTTTAATCTGGGGAAGGCTGAGTCAAAAAGACATTTTATAGCTGCTGAAAAAGTTTTTTTCCAAAAATACACCTGTGACTAATGATGCCACTGTTGGCACACTTTGTTTTAAAAAGAAAAATAATATTATTATCTTTTCCATTTAGCATAATGAATTAAAATTTATTTTAATGTAGTGTGTGTTTTGTTATTTTCGAATAGTATTTTATTTCTATCAATTAATTTATTTATGGTTTTATTAGAATTAGAAGGTGTATTGGTGTTTATATTTAATAAGAATGCATACTTATTGATATTTTGTTAAAATTATACATTTTAAAATATTTGAAATGGGTTAATCATTTCGCTTATCTTGAAAGTCAATAAATTATGAATTCATTTTAATAAAGTATCAATATTAATGGTAGCACATCAGTGTTATATAAAAGAAACACAGAAACACTGGCGTTGTCATTGTGTTGTTCCACTCAGGACAGTCAGCTCTTCTTCCTGCTGTGACAATTACACAGGAGCTTCAGAAAGGCAATGCCAGCGGTGTGCTGGAGTCGGTCAGCTTGTACTGGCTCACAAGAGCCAGTTGTTAAATTTTCAAGATATATTGCCAGCTAGTTTTTAGTTGTTTTACACAGTTTTTATTAAAAACTAAATTATATAAGCTTAGAAATACATTATATTACATTTATATATCATATTATATTAGGTAAAGGTAATAAATACTCAATATTCATCACTTCCTATTTATTTTACTACATTGTACGATTATCTGTGCTCTTGAGGTTATGCATATCTGTTGTGTCTTTACGGTAGAAATGCTGGACAGTCTTGTGATCCTGTGCATTTCTTCCCACCTCTGCAGTCAGTGATATCTTGTGGCCGATTAAATTGAATAGGGTGCTGTGTTTGTAGCCATTAAATAGTAAGTAGCACCAAAAAATGAGGACATATCTTCCAGTATTGTAAAACTCCTTTCAAATTCAACAAAGAAGTCCTTCACGTCATTGACAAATGAGTGAAATTCTGACATACATATTTATTATTTCATCTTATTTGTTAATGTTAAGGAAAACATAAACCGACGTTCATGTTGAACAAACAATGCTAGTTTGTTAATTGCCACTATAGGTTGGATATGGATAAAGAGTGCAGCAAAAAATCAACAAAAGCATTCTGTGAGAATCAATTGGCTGTTTGGAATTGTACATCTTATTATTATTTGTAAATTACATCAGTAAAATGTATAATAAACTTATGCATTTAAATATGCATTCTCCCGCCTCCCCAGCACACATACAAACGCACCAAAAACTGAATTTTAAACATTCACCAGCACACCACTGGTAGTAGCCCTAGGCAATCACAGAGTTTTGTAGCTTCCTTTTCTGAAGCTGGAAAAGCCCATTCCACCATCTGTTTACACAGAGTGTTCTAGTCTTTGGCTACACTTGGGAGGACATTTAGTTTCTTTTGCCCTCCCCACTGCCCAGGAGTAGAACTTACAGCTGCTGCTTTTTGAGGGACTATGAATGCATCAGGCTCATGGCACTAGTTACCATGTTTTTCTGGTCTATTACTAGACCTTGATGACATTTATCTTGATTTTTGGAGTGTCCCTGGTGTTGCAGTGGTGAAGTGTTATGACTGCTAACCAAGAGGTCAGCAGTTCGAATCCACCAGGTGCTCTTTGGAAACTCAACGGAGGCAGTTCTACACTGTCCTATAGTGTCGCTATGAGTCGGAATCCACTCGACAGCAATGGATAATGGATATGTCCTAAAAATTAAGAATATATTTTAATATCATGATTATGAGTTTCTAGCAAATTGGGGAATTTATAACATAAACACACTGTGTCATTTTGATCTTGATCGTCTCTATTAATATTTGAGTCCAAGGTGATTTCCAGTGATTCCTCTGCTTATGAAAACCCAAATCACTCCTTAACTTCAGTGTCACTACTTCTACAAATCCTTACTCTCATTTATCTCCCTGTCTATATAGAATTAATTACTCTATTTCTTCCTTTTATGTACTTAATTCTTTCATTCAACAAATATTCACTGTTTCCAGTGTGTTCTCAGTGTGCCAGGCACTGGGCACACAATGATGAGTAAACCAAACATGGCCTTGAGGATCTCTTATTCTAGTGGGAGAGACAGATGTTAATTAAGTAATCATATAAACAAATCACAAACTATAATAAATGCTATGAATAAAACTATAGGGAGTTTAGATTGTTTTTGACAAGAAGACCAAATATAGCTCAGCACTGTAGAGAGGACTTCCCTGAGGCTGTGATATTTGAGCTAAAATTTAAAGGATGAGTAGGAATTAATGACACAAAACAAATGGAACCATTGGGGCAATTAGGACAGTAAAGAAGGCTCATATATTCTGATTCATAGAGACCCTATAGGACAGATTAGAACTGCCCCATAGGGTTTCCAAGGAGCAGCTGATCTTTTGGTTAGCAGCCAAGCTCTTAACACTGTACCACCAGGGCTCCAGGGACAGAAGGTGGCCCTCAAAACTGACAGTGGTAAGGAGTGCAGGGGCCAGTCCCTACAGGGCCTTGAGAAGCTGTCGGAAAGTTTCAGTAGTTGAATAATTTGATCTGGTATGTGTTTTAAAAAGATCACTTTATCAAGAATGGATTCAAAGACAAAATGTGGGTTTAGCCTTTAGAAGGCTATTAATGTATCAGTCCAGAGGGATCTTGGAAGCTTAGATTTGGGGAGTAGTGATAATGATGTTTGAGACTTCACAGTACAGATGCTGATTGATAATTAGATATAATATATATGTATATTAAACAACAACAACAAAAAAACCCCATTACTGTTGAGTTAATTCCAACTCATCATAGCGGCCCTATAGGACAGAGTAGAACTGCCCTATAGGGTTTCCAAGGAGCTCCTGGTGGATTTGAACTGCTGACTTTTTGGTTAGCAGCTGAGCTCTTAACCACTGTGCCACCAGGCTCCATATACCCAATAAGCACTAAAAAATTTGGAAGGATAAAAAAAGAGGTAGCCTGGATTAGGCAGTCCCAGTTATGAACGTCTGACTTATGGACGACTCGTACTGCCCTTTAATGTCATATATGCTCTCACTTTGAAACTATTGAACCGACCCCTACTCGCAACAAATTCTTCATCACAATCACCTTCACTTGCTTCATATGCAGCTTTTAAATCGTTGAAAATGCTTCGAGCCTTTTTCTGCGCTAAAGTAAGGCTAAGTAAGAACAGTATACACCTGTTACTGAATAATTTCAACTTAAAGACTGAGTTAGAAATGAATCTCATTCCTAACCTGGGGCCTTCCTATAAGTGTATATCTATACATACAGATACACACATATATTACGGTATTATTGTTAGTGTCTCTTTTGAGATTGTGACGAGACTCTCAGCTAGGAAACACGTTATTCTTATTTTTGAGCAGCAGATGCTTACTCCAATTAAGAAGAAAAGGAGTTTATTGAAATATTTGTGTCTCCCAGAATTAACGGAAGACTAGAACACCAGGCATGAGAACACGTTTCCAGGAACAAAGCCCCAAATCCCACATCAGAACTGGTTGGATGAGGAAACCATAGCAAAACACTTGCACTGCTGCCTGTTTGTTGGTAATGCCTTGATGTTACTACAATCGATACCACATGACGATTCTGTGCCTTGACCTGCAGGTGCCATGACTGATACTACTTCCACAGACAGAGTGTGAACTGGTCCATAATGAGTCAGAGATAGATCTGGTTGCATCTGATTGTCAGAGGCAGAATACAAGATGATTCTCCACCTGTAAGGAATGTCTAACGTTTTCAGCTCCTGTGAGGCAAGAAGAGTTTGCCCCTCCACCAAGATAAGAAAATGGAGGCCCCCTCTTTAAACATAGAAAGGGGTTCAGATTTTGTATGGCTAACACAACTGGAAGATTTTCACTTGTGTCTATCTTAATCGTCTTTGTATACTTAGCACCTCACATAGCCATAACAGATAAGACAAAATAAGTAATTCATTCAGAATTGAATTTAGAAATTGTTTTAACAGTGAATTTGAGTAATTGAGACAAAAATTGCAGTCTTCATTTTGGTCATTTAGAGATTCTCTCTATTGCTAGATTATTATGCAGCATTTTTTTTTTTTTTGCATGCTAACTTCACTGTGAAATTCAGTACTGATATACCTTTTTCTTTAGAAAAAATGTATATTTTCTCAAAAGAGCATCAACAATGGCTTTACATTTTTTATTTGGGAATGTAGGGCACTCTATTGTTGTTAGGTGCTGTCGAGTTGGTTTGACTCACAGTGACCCTATGTACAACAGAACAAAACATTGCCTGGTTCTGTACCTTCCTCATGATTGTTGTTAAGTTTAAGCCCAGTGTTGCAGCCACTGTGTCAATCCATCTCATTCAGAGTCTTCCTTTTTTTTGCTGACCCTCTACTTTACCAAGCAGGATGTCCTTCTCCAGGGACTGATCCCTCCTGATAACTTGTCCAAAGTATGTGAGACGTAGTCTCACCATCCTTGCTTCTAAACGGCACTTTGGGTGCACAAAATGTTTTAGACATTTTATTTAAGGAAAACTTTTTTTTCTACTTCCCCTTTGCTACCTGTGTCTTCTAATGCTAAACAAATAAATAATTTTTTGACATTTCCTATTGTTGCATGGATTGTTCTTGCCCTAGAACTTATTTCACATTCCATCAGTCCCATTCAGATTGATGGAGTGAGATCATTTAGCACTTCTCTTGCCTTCTTTCCTTTTTAATGTTTTGGGCCTCTTCAAAAATTTGAAAAAAAAGAAAAAAAATTTGCATTGTCTTTATAAGTTATAATAGCTAAGCAACAAAGATTCTGGTTGAATCTTGTCTAATGGCAGTTATGGTTAATGAAGAAAAAATTTCTTATTAAACTGAGAAATCTTACTAGATCATTTCTCTCCAGACATGCAAATTAGATAATTTTACTTGCTTATTTTCACTTTACCTCTCATGTTGTGGTGTGAAAAGAAACCTTTGGCTTTTTTTTTCCTGTTCATGTTGTGTCTTGACATTTTTTACATGATAGCAGGAAATGTTGTCAGTAGGGGCATTTATGTTATAATGTTAATCACCTGTCCATTTAATCCAACCCTTGTCGTGGTGTGTACTGTGTCAGTTATGCTGGGGCCATATGTTCTAGAATGCTCCTCTTTGTGTGGTTTCAGGTTAGCACTGATCAAAAGAGAAGTTTGTGTGAGATGTGGAAGGCAGAAGTGGAGCCATGACTGTTACTCTCAGAAGGTTGCTGTGGCTATGTGCAGTGACAGACAGATGCAGAAGTGCTG
Organism: Loxodonta africana; assembly: GCF_030014295.1. Taxonomy (NCBI): domain Eukaryota; kingdom Metazoa; phylum Chordata; class Mammalia; order Proboscidea; family Elephantidae; genus Loxodonta; species Loxodonta africana. The sequence goes on along the minus strand of NC_087349.1, from coordinate 71,255,629 downwards.
GTGGGTTCCAGCGTGTCCTCACTCTGCTCACCCAGCTTTTCTTTCTGACTGCTGATCCTGTTGGTCCACAGCAGCTCCAGATCTACCCCAGTCTCTCTTAGTTGGGAGCTGCATGGAAGTACAATTCCCATTGACCTTCCCATGAGCCTTCCTTCCCTTCACAGCTACATTTCAGTGGTTTGATATGCTTAGCTTTTCGGATTGGCTAGCCAGCTGGTCACTTTCTCTGCTCCTCCAACTTCCCATCTGTACCTCCACTCACCTAGCCGTTCATAATTGAGTAAGCTCCAACTCATATAATAACTCTGTTAGCCTGTAGCTTGTGGTGAGTCGGCTTCCTTGTTTAACCCGGACTGATTCAATTTTTCTTTGTTCAGGCACCATTTGCCTTGCCACTTGTTCTTTATCATGTATCACTATGAATTGTTTTTAATTAAAATAGTTTATTGTGCAATAGGTAAAAATTTACCGAGCAAATTAATTTCCCATTTGATAGTTTGTGCATAAAGTGTTCCTTAAAGTTGGTTCCATTCCCCACGATGTGTCAGAACTCTCCCGATTTCCATCCTAGTTTCCCTGTTTCCTTTTGTCCTGATTTTCTATCCCTTCCTGACTTCTCATCTTTGCTTTTAGGCAAATGTTGCCCTTTTGATCTTGCATGATTGATTGTTCCAAGGAACACTTTTCTCTTGGGTGTTATTGTTTATTTTATGGGCATGTCTATGGTTTGACTGAAAGGTGGTCTCCGGGAATGGCTTCAGTTCTATTTCAGAAGGGTGTCTTATGGCTGTAGTCTTGCAGATTCCTTCAGTCTCTATCAGACCAGTAAGTCTGCTCTTTTTTGTGAGTTTGACTTTTCATTCTCCTTTTTTTTCTTCCGCTCTGTCCAGGACCCTTTGTTATGATCCCGGTCATAGTAGTAGGTTGTGGTAGCCCAGCACCACCTAGATCTTCTGGCTTGAGGTTGTATAGCCTGTGGATCATGTGGTCCATTAGTCCTTTGGACTAATTGATCCCTTGAGGCTTTGACTTTCTTTTGCTCCAGATGGTAAGAGATCAGTAGATGTATCTTAGATGGCCACTGTTATGCTTTTAAGACCCCAGATGCTACACACCAAAGTAGGGTGCAGAACTTTATGAATTGCATTGTGCCAGTTGACCTAGATGACCTCCTAGTATATGGTCCTTTGCTTGGAGCCTAGGAACTTCATGCCAAGAGGTAGGTGTTTGATTGTATCTAAGAAGTTGCCCTGACTGTGGCCCTTGTGTGCTCTATCGTCTATATTATTATATAACCAGTACCTACAGTTATGTATGCAGAAATATCCACCATCAAACCTATACCTGCAGATGGGTGTGTTCCCTTTCACCCTCCCACACCTCTTGGCGTACCTATCTGACTGTGTTTCCATTTGTAAATTAGTGTTTGTTAATACTATTTTTGCAGAATTATCTATGCCGTGGTAATTACTGTTGCCGCCCTTTTTTCTTGCATTCCTCCTACGCCTTAGTCCTGTTTTGCTGACTTCCTCCATATAGTGTATTGCCTTTCCCTGCACCAGTATTAACACGTCTTCTATCTATTTAGTAACTTTCCCTCTCTCCCCCTCCCATCACCAGTAACTATAAAAGAACATTTTTTTCTTTCCTGTATGTAAACCATTTCTTGTTTTTTATAATAGTAGTCTCAAACAATGTTTGTCCTTTGGTGACTGAGGTATTTTACTCAGCATAATGTCCTCCAAATCCATCCATGTTGTGAGGTGTTTCATGGACTCGTCATTATTCTTTATCATTGCATTCTAGTCCATTGTGTGCATATACCACAGTTTAATCTTTTCATCTATTCATGCACACTTCGGTTGTTTCCATCTTTTTGCTCTTGTGAATAATGCTGCAATGAACATGAGTTTGGATATGTCTATTCGTGCTACGGCTTTTATTTCTTTAGGTTATATACCTAGGAGTGGGATTGCTGGGTCATATGGTATTTCTATTTCTAGCTTTTTAAGGAAGTACCATACTGTTTTCCATAGTGGTTGTAGCGTTTTATATTCTCACTAGGAGTGTATAAGAGTTGCAATATCTCTACAAACTCTCCAGTATTTGTTATTTTCTGTTTTTTTTTTTTTTAGTTTCAGTAATGTCTAGGTGCGATGGTATCTCATTGTAGTTTTGATTTGCATCTCTACTTTGTCCTATAGGGTTCCTATGAATCAGAATCAACTCAGTGGCAATGGGTTTGTTTTTGGGTTTGGTAATGGATAACTGGGTAATAATTGCCATTGATTGCTGATGGTAATGGCTAATGTGTTTGTTAGCTGTCTGAATGTCCTCTTTGATGAAGTGTCTGTTCATATCCTTTACCCATTATTTAATTGGATTGTTTGTCTTTTTGTTGTTGAGGTGTTGAAGTTTTCTATAGATTTTACAGGGTAGACCCTTATCAGATATATCATATCCAAATTCTCTTCCCCAGGCTCTAGATTCTGTTTTTAATCTTTTGGGGGAAGTCTTCTGATAAGCATAAGTGCTTAATTTTTAGGAGGCCCCATTTGCCTGATTCATCTTCTATTGTTTGTGCATTTTTGGGTATGTTTGGTATCCTTTATGCCATACATTAGGGCCCCTAGCATTGTCCCTATTTCTTCTCCCATAATCTTTGTAGTTTTAGATTTTATATAAGGTCTGTGATCCTTTTTGAGTTATTTTTTGTGTATCGTGTGAGGTATGGGTCCTGTTTCATTTTTTTACAAATGGACATTCAGTTTTGCAAGCACAATTTATTCAAGGGATTGTCTTTTCCCCATTTAATGGACTTTGGTCCTTTGTCAAAGATAAGATTTATGTATGGGTTCTCAATTTTCTTGCATTGGTCTATGTGTCTGTCATTGTACCAGTTTCAGGCTGTATAGTAGGTTCTGAGATTAGGCAGTGTGAGGCTTCCTATTTTGTTCTTCCTCAATAATACTTTACTTATCCAAGGCCCCTTTCCTTTCCATGCAACCTTGGTGATTAGTTTTCCCATCTTGTTAAAGAAAGCTGTTGGAATTTGGGTAGGGATTGCATTATATCTGTAGAATGCTTTAGGTAGTATTGACATTTTCACAGCGTTGAGTCTTCCTTTCCATTTATGTAGGTCTCTTTTGGTTATTTGCAGTAGTGTTTTGTAGTTTTCTTTGTTTGTATAGGTCTTTTATGTCCCTGGCTAAATTTATTCTTAAGTATTTTATTTTGGGGGAGGCTATTTTTTTTTATTGTAAATGGTACACCAACAAAGAGAACTTCTCGAAGTTCTCTTTGTTGGTGTAGAGGAATTCAACTGATTTTTGTACGTTGATCTTATATGCTGCTACTTTTCTGAATCCTTCTATTAGCTCCTGTAGTTGTTCTGTGGAAACTTCGGGGTTTTCTATGTATAGGATCATATCATCTGTGAATAGGGACTGTTTTACTTCTTTCTTACCAACTTGGATGCCCTTTATTTCTTTTTCTTGCCTTATTGCTCTAGCCAGGACTTCCAGCAGAATGTTGAATAAGAGTGGTGATAAGGGCATCCTTGTCTGGTTCCATTCTCAATGGGAATGCTCTAGTCTCTCTCTGTTGAGACTAATGTTGGCCTTTGGTTTGTATATATACCCTATTTTATGTTGAGGAATTTCCCTTCTATTCCTACTTTGCTGAGAGTTTTTATCAGGAATGGATGTTGGACTTTATCAAATGCCTTACATAGTTGATTGAAATGATCATGTGATTCCTTTGTTTTATTTGTGATGGGTTACATTGATTAGTTTTCTAATGTGTGAACCATCCTTGCATACCTAGTATGAATCCCACTTGGTTGTGGTGTAATATTTTTTGAAATGATTCTGAATTCTATTGGCTAGAATTTTGTTGAGAATTTTTCTGTCTGTATTAATGAGGGACATTGGTCTATGATTTCTTTTTTGTGACCTTTGTCTGGCTTTGGTATCAGGGTTATGTTGGCTTCATAGAATAAATTTGGGAGTATTACTTCCTTTTCTATACTTTGAAATAGTTTGAGTAGTGTTGGTGTGAACTCTTTTCTGAAAGTTTGGTAGAATTCCCCAGTGAAGCTGTCTGGGCTAGGGTTTTTTTTTTTTGTTGGGAGATTTTTTTTTTTCTTTTTTTAAAATTACCTCTTCTACCTCTTCTTTTGTTATGAGTCTGCTCAGTTTTTCTACCTCAGTTTGTGTTAGTTTACATACGGAATGTGTTTCTAGAATATTGTCCATTTCCTCTAGGTTTTCAAATTTGTTTGAGTACAATTTTTCATAGTCTTCTGCTATGATCCTTTTTATTTCAATGGTTCTATTGTAATGCCACCCATCTCATTTCTTATTAGAATCATTTGCTTCCTCTCCTGCTTTTCATTGTCAATTTGGCCAATGGTTTATCAATTTAGTTGATCCTTTCCAAGAACCAACTTCTGGTCTTGTCGATTCTGTTATTTTTATGCTCTCTGTTTCATTTATTTCTTCGCTAATCTTTATTATTTCCTTTGTTCTGGTGACTGTGGGCTTCTTTTGGTGCTCTCTTTCTTTTTGTTCGAGTTGTATAGCCAGTGGCTTGATTTCGACCCTTTCTTCTTTTTTGATGTTTGCATTTATTGCTATAAAATGACCTCTGAGCACTCCTTTTGCTGTGTCCCAAAAGTTTGGATAAGATGTGTTTTCATTCTCATTTGAGTCTAGAAATTTTTGACTCCTTCTTTGATTTTTTGTATTACCCAGTGGTTTTTAAAGAAAATGTTATTCAGTTCCTATGTGTTTGATTTTTTTTTCCTTGCTATTCCTGTTATTGATTTCTACTCCTATAGCATTGTGATCAAAGAAAATGCTTTGTATTATTTCCATGTTTTGGATTTTGTTAAGGTTTGCTTTATGGCCTAAAATGTGGTCTATTCTGGAGAATTTTCCGTGTGCATTAGAAAATAATGCACACTTTGCTGCCTTTGGGTGGAGAGTTCTATATATGTCTATGAGGTCGAGTTGGTTGATTGCAGTATTTAGATCCTATGTATCTTCGTTGAATTTCTTTCTAGATGTTCTGTTCTTCACCAAGAGTGGTGTGTTGAAGTCTACTATTTTTGTGGAACTGCCTATTTCTCTTTTCAATGTTGTTAGAGTTTATGTGTTTTGGAGCTCTATCATTGGCTGCGTATGTGTTTGCTATGTCTATGTCCTCCTGGTGGATTGACCCTTTAATCATTATATAATGTTCTTTCTTATCTTCTATGGTAGGTTTTGTCTTAAAGTCTATTTTATCAGCAGTTAATGTCGCCACTTCTGTTCTTTTTTGGGTTATTATTTGCTTGATATATATATGTTTTCCATCCTTTGAGTTTTAGTTTGTTTTTTTCTTTGTGTCTAAGGTGTGTTCCTTGTAGACAGCATATTCATGGGTGTGGTTTTTTTTTTTTTTTTTTTAATCTCTGTCACTCTCTATCTCCTTACTGGAACATGTAAGCCATTTACATTCAGTGTAATTGTTATGGATTGAATTGTATCGCCCCAAAATGTGTGTCAACTTGGCTAACCCATGATTCCTAGTATTGTGTGGTTGCCCATCATTTTGTGATTAGATGTAATTACCCTGTGTGTTGTAAATCCTAATCTCTGTGATGTCAATGAGGCAGAATTAGAGGCAGTCATGTTAATGAGGCAGGACACAAGCTACAAGATTAGATTGTGTCTTGAGTCACTCTCTTTTGAGACATAAAAGAGAGAAGCAAGCAGAGAGGAAAGAGACCTCCTACCACCCAGACCTGGGTTTCCTGCACTGAGAAACTCCTTGGCCCAGGGACAGAAAGATGCCAAAGTTTCCCCCAGAGCTGACAGAGAAAGAAAGTCTTGCCTTGGAGCTAACACCCTGAATTTGTACTTTTATCCTTCTAAACTTTGTGGGAATAAATTTCTGTTTGTTAAAGCCATTCACCTGTGGCATTTCTGTCATAGCAGCACTAGAGATCTAAGACGGTGATTATTGATAGGTATGAGTTTACTGCTGTCATTCTGTTGTATTCATGTTTTCTTTGTCCTGTTTAATTTTCTATGCTGAGTTCTTTTTGTTTATGGATTTTCTTTTAGTTTCTTTCATCGTTGATTTTATGTTTACTGAGTCTTTATGCTTTTCTTCTTTTTTATTTTGATGAGTAGCTTTGTTAACTTTCTTTGTGGTTACCTTGAAATTTACCTTTATCTTCCTAACTTAAATCAGTGTTTCATTTCTTGACTTCCCCTTGACTTACTGTCCTTATGAAAGTTCTGTAACTACAGCATTTATACCCTCTTTTTTGTTTTGCCATTGTTATTTACAGATTGACATCTCTGGCTCCCTGTTTTTAGTCTTTCAGCTTGGTTTTATCTTTGAGAATTATTTATCTGGGTTAGTTCTGCATGATGCTGTCCTGTATCCTAATTTCAGGTGGTAGTCTGATGTTGTTGGTACTCTATTTGAAGCATTCTCTTCAATATTTCTTGTAAGTTTTCAGGGAATTTCTGTTCACCTGGAAATGTCTTAATTTCACCATCATTTTTGAGAGACAATATTGCTGGATATATAATTCCTGGTCAGCAATTTTTTTCTCTGAATGTTTTATGTATGTCATCCCCTGCCTTCTTGCATGCATAGTTTCTGCAGATTGATCAGAACTTAGTCTTACTGATTCTCCTTTCTAGGTGGCTTTTTGTTTCTTCTCAAGCTGCTGTCAGGATTCTTTGTCTTTGATTTTGGTAAGCTTGATTATGATATGCCTTGGTGAATTTCTTTTGTGTTCTATCGTGCATGGAGTTCATTGAGCTTCTTGGAGGGATATCTTCCCATCTTTCATGATATTAGGGAAGTTTTCTACCAGCAAATCTTCAACAACTCCCTCCGTGTTTTCCATTGCCTCCTCTTCTAGATCGCCAATCATGCACAAATTTTTCCTCTTGGTATCATCCCATGTAAATGTTAGGCTTTCTTCATTTTTCTCCATTCCTTTTTTCTGACTGTTCCTGTAACTAATTGGTGTCAAGGGATTTTTCCTCAATTTTGCTGATTCTGTCTTCCATTGTTTCAACTCTGACCCTGTGTCCTCTGTTGAGTTGTCTGTTTCTGACATGTTGTTTTTGATCTTTTGGATTTCTAGTTGCTGTTTTATATGGTTTCCAATTGTCCATTTATTTTGTTGTTTTGTTCTTGTATTGTTTTCCTGAATTGTTTTGTCTGTGTTTTCCTTGATTTTGTCTGTATTTTTCTATATTTTATCTATGTTTTTCTTGGTTTTGTTTGTGTTTTCCTTGATCTCTTAAAGAGCCCTGTGTATTAGTCTTTTGAATTCCTTATCAAGTAGTTCCGCTGTCATTTCTTCCTCTGGAAGGTCTTCTGGTTCTTTATTTTGGTCCCTTGCTGGAGCCATTTTGTCCCGCTTCTTTATGTGAGTTGATATTGTCTGTGGTCCCTATGAATTGGAATTGACTAAATGGCAATGGTTTTTTGGTTTGTTGTCTCCAAGGCATCAGGAAGTTATTTTCTTTATTTATTGTATGCTTGTTTGCTGTGTCCTGAATTTTTGTTTTGTTTTGTTTTAATATATCTGAGTAGGCTGGGTATGTTTGCTATTCTAGTCTCTAAACTGGCCACTTTGACTGCACCTCCTGTCTCCATATGGGTAAGGTAGCTACTGGGCGTGTGAGCACAGATATTGCAGGGCTGTTGAGGATATAGCTGGCATTTCTGGTGCGGTGATGTATCTGTCCATCTGGTCACCTGGCTGTGGGCACAGGGGCTGTTTTTCCTGTTTGTTGGGTTGGGTGTTGTATGTGCACTCTGTTGATTGCTGAGTGGTCAGGGAGGGGGTGCCTGGGGTTTTGGGCACCAGATGAGTGGTACAGAAATGCTCACCAATGATCTCAGGTGGGTAGTGCTGCATAGGAGTGTTTGGAGTGAGCACAAGCCTCCAGTTGTGGTGGGGTGGGTCAACGCAGGGGCAAGGCTGGGGAGACGTCGCCTGTCCATGGGTGCCCTGTGAGAGGGTCTGCCCCTGTCTGCTATAGTGGGTTGTGGGGGACGTTGTATAGTCAGTCCTTGAGCCCCTGGGGTGAGTTACTGGAGGAGGTAGGAGGCTCCATCAGTGCTATAGGAGGCACTCCAGGACTGTGGGCCTCCAGTGTGAGTGGCTGGAGGGTTAGGAGTCTCTGCTGACACTGTAGAAGGCACTACAGTACAGTAGGCTCCTGGTGCAAGTGGTTGGAGGGGGTGAGAAGTGCCACAGGCGCTGTAGAAGGTATTGCAGGACTGTGAGCTCCTGACACAAGTTGCTGAAGGGGGCGGGGGCTCTGGCAGTGCTGCAGGAGGCATATAGGACTATGGGCTCAAGATGTGAGTGGGTGAGCCAAGGAGTGGGCGCCTCCAGTCCATAAGCTCCGAGCCTAGAGGGGCGGGGTGGTGATAGCTACTACTGGACTATGATCTTGGGTGGGGATAGGGGTGGACAAGGGGGGTGGGAGGCCCCCAGGCCTGAGGGCCTCTGGCATTGGAGAGCTGCGGTTGTTGTGGTGGGTGGAGTGCATGCACTTAACTTTTGCAGGGCAGCAAGCACCCCTGCCTGGCTCTGGACATGAGTGCAGAATCGTCCCTGCTTGGCTGTACCTGGTGATGGGGTTTTGGCTGGGAATGTTGCTTGCTTTATCTCAATATGGCTGCACAGTGCAGGTTTGGCTAGCAGGGCACTGGCCATCCATAATTTTCTGAGTCCTCTGTTTTTATACTCTCTCTCTTTCCTCTTGGCTCTTGATCTGATTCTTCAGCCTTGTCTTTGATGCTCAGGGTTCAAAAGTTGTCATCTATATCTGATTTACTTGTTTTCTTGGGTCTTTGTTGTAAGAAGGATGTTATGAAATATCTAACTACTCCATCATTTCAGACTGCCCACCTGTTTTCAAGTTTAACATTTGTCTCTTGACCTAAATAAGTTTGATTTCCATTATTGTCAAGAAGTCTACATTAATCTTTCTCAAGTGATTCAATGTTCTGAGAGTAACCAAAAATATACTCATACCTTGTTGTTGCTAGGCGCCATCTAGCCAATTCCAACTCATAGTGACCTTATGTATAACAGAACAAAACACTGCTCGGTCTTGTGCCATCCTCACAATCATTGCTATATTTGAGCCCATCGTTGCAGCCATTGTGTCAATCCATCTCGTTGAGTCTCTCCCTTTTTTTTTGCTGACCCTCTGCTTTGCCAGGAATGATGTCTTTCTCCAGAGACTGGTCCCTCGTGATAACATGTCCAAAGTATGTGAGAAAAAGTCTCGCCATTCTAGCTTCTAAGGAGCATCCTGGCTGTACTTTTTCCAAGACATATTTATTTATTCTTCTGGCAGTCCACGGTATATTCAGTATTCTTTGCCGACATCACAGCTCAAATGCATTAATTCTTCTTCAGTCTTCCTTATTCATTGTCCAGCTTTCACATGTATATGAGACGATTGAAAATACCATGGCTTGGGTCAGGCGCACATTAGTCCTCAAAGTGACATCTTTGCTGTTTAATACTTTAAAGAGGTCTTTTGCCCAATGTAATATGTCATCTGATTTCTTGACTGCTGCTTCCAGGGTGTTGATTATGGATGCAAGTAAAATGAAATCCTTGACAACTTTAATGTTTTCTCCATTTATTATGATGTTGCTTATTGGTCCAGTTGTGAGAATTTTTTTTTTTTCATGTTGAGGAAATCCATACCGAAGGCTGTAGTCTTTGATTTTCATCAGTAAGTGCTTCAAGTCTTCTTCAATTTCAGCAAGGAAAGTTGTGTTATCTGCATATCGCAGGTTGTTAATGAGTCTTCCTCCAATCCTGATGCTGCATTTGTCTTCATATAGTCCAGGTTCTCTGATTATTTGCTCAGCATACAGATTGAATAGGTATAGTGAAAGATACAATCCTGGCACACACCTTTCCTGACTTTAAACCACGTGGTATCCACTTGTTCTGTTCGAATGACTGCTTTTTGGTCTATGTACATGTTCTGCATGAACACGATTATACCTTAACTACAGTTTTTTAAAACTGAATATGCCAAAGGCCTTATGCAAGGTCATGTGGAGCTATGGTACTGTATGAGTCAGTAACTGAATTATTTCACTTACCGGTTTGAAATGTATTTTTGTATGCACTTTTCCTTTTGGAGATGTAACTATATCAATTAATTTGAATCCTTAACAAATGTAAGCAATGTGTCTCAATACAGGCAGACTAAGTAATTTGCTTTTTGCTTTTTTAGACAGTGGATGAATGTTTTGAGGTATATCTTTGTTTCAGTTTCACTGCTTATAGAGAGCGAAGTGTGTTTGTTGTCTACTTGAAAGTGGGAGAATATCTATAATCTGCCATTAAAATTTTTATTAATTTAGTATATGGAAATCTTAAGATAACAAGTAACAAACTAATGCTGACATTAATTGTGTGCTTAATAGATTGACTCTTCTCATTTAGTTCTTAAACCTGTGCTAGGTTTAATATTCTTATCATCAAAAGAGTTTTAGAGATTAGAAAACAAGGCACAGAAGGGATAAGTAATTTATTCAAGATCACACAGAATAAATGGCAGAACTGGATTTAGGACCAAGGGCATTGGACTCAAGTACTGTTATTTGTAAGTAGTACATATTATTATTGCCTCCCTGTTCCCTGCCCAGTGTGATACGATAAAAAGACGGTGGACTTCGAAGTCAGAAAGTCATAGGGTGAAATATCAACCCTGTGGTTTGCTAACTGTCTGAACTTTAACAGGACACTTAAACTCACTGACTCACTGTTTGTTATTTTTAAAAAGTATAAGAATTTTACCTTTGAAGTAGTTAAAGTGTTAATAAGTTGTAAAGCACATTATAATTAGTTGTCTTTAGTTTATTCTCTAGACATATATGAACTTTCTACATACTTAGTATAGAAGAGTGCTTAGTAATAGAAGAGGCACTAAAAAATAAAATCCATCTGTTTTACCACTGAGGAGCTAGGTGCATTATTTCACCATTTCTAGATGGAAGAGGTATTGCTTAACTTAGAAACAAAACTGTTCAAATAATCAAAAACAATGGAAATATATATGAACAGTGGTATAAAATAATGATATTTATGTGTATAAAAAATTGGAAACCTAAATATCAAGGGGCAAATGTTAAATCAGCTTTGGTACATATTCTTACTGGATGTTATGTAACTGTTAAAATGTATATGAAGAGTTTATAAGAATATGTGAAAATGTTTACAAATTTATTAGCAAAAAAGTAGGATACAGAATGCTACATATATAAAATATGTTAAAACCTGGAAGAAAATACTCCAACATATCTGTAGTGATGGGACATCAAATTATGTTTTCTTTGTTTTACTTTCCTGTGTTCTCTAAATTTGCTCTGTTGCCTTTAAAATGTAGCATAAGGTTTATTTGAAAAGTTGTGAACTGCTGTTGAGAACGGTATGATACTGTTTATTCATGTGTGTAAATCCCAGAATAAAACGACACAGAAGCTAATAAATTGCATTTTATTTCATTGTTAAAGCTAAAGAGGTACGTGAGCAAACTTCTTTTCTTAAATGATCAGCATCCATTTTCTTTCTCCTTTTTCTTCCCCAACAATTATTCCTGGGCATAAAGGTCCTGGCACTAGTACAGCATTTCATTTTCTGCAGAGGAGTGCATGCAATATTTATATATTATATATCATTACTTTGAAATCAGTTTATGATAAACAGAGCCAGAACTCTTCCACAGGGCCACTTCTTTTTGTCTAAAGAGGCATCCTTTCACTGGAGTGTAGTAATGGCTGTAGTACTTTAGCAAATAGCTATAAAACATGAAAACGTCCTCCTTTCTTGTATTAATCCATCAGGAAGCTTTCAGGGACTCTTCTTGTCTAAAATATTCATAGGCAGCAAAATGTCCTGAATGCCCTACAGAATTTGTGCAGAGCCAGGCAGATGATTGATAGTGAAGTTCTGTTCTGAGTCACTCACAGTATGTAATTCTATTTGTCTTGCCAAATACTGGAGAGCAGGCAACTCATAAAAGGTAAAGGTAACAGACACTGCGTTTTCTTACATTTAAAAAAGAGCTTAGTGTCTCCACTTCACTGTTCTCCACTGAACATAACAAATTTCTGTTAAATAAAGTAAAAGGCAGGAGAGCTAGCCTTTGTAGGATAGTATAAAATTTTATTAAGCAGATGTCGTTTATCATGTATTACATTTCTCTTTGATGTAAATCTGTCTGTATGGGGATATCTTGTCTAATTAAAGGAAAATCCATCAGGATTCCTAGTACTAGCAAAGTATACAGTAGACACTCAATACATCCGTTAATGAACAAAAGGCAGTTTCCATTTTCCAATATTTTGACATTACTGTTTTTAAGATATCATTAAGTTTCCATTAAATTAATGTTAAAACTGAAATTCTGTTCAGGTTAATCTCATGGAGTCAGATAATTTGATAGAGTAACAAGAGATAACATGGCAAATGCTGGCTGGATTTAGCAGTTTGATCCACTCTTGTTTCCAAAGGGGCAAGATTCTGTCATCTACATTTGTGCACAAGTCCCTGAGTTTTGGCTGAGTCAGGACTTTGGAATCAGGCTTAGAGGATTTGCTTTTGGCTTACGTGTTTCAGTACGCAAGCTATCATTGTTCCATGTCAGATACTGTGCTGCTCTATGTCTCCAGTGAATTGCTGGGCACGGGTGAGAGAATGAATTAAGTACTATACTGTAATTACCTTTTATTTTTCTATAGTGAAAGGATAGGAGAGAATATAGAAATATACATCACTCTGAAGAAATTTTTTAAATCTTTTTTTATTGTGCTTTAGATGAAGGTTTGCAGAGCAAATTAGTTTCTCATTAAACAATACACATGCACTGCTTTGTGACATCGGTTGCCAACTCCACCATGTGTCAACACTCTCCCCTGCTCAACCTTGGGTTCCCTATTACCAGCTTTCCTGTCCCCTCCTGACTTCTCGTCCTTGCCCCTGGGGGGTAGTGCTCATTTAGTCTCATTTTGTTTTATGGGTCTGTCCTAATCTTTGGCTGAAGGGTGAACCTCAGGAGTTACTTCAGTACTGAGTTAAAAGGGTGTCCCGGGGCCATACTCTCGGGGTTTCTCCAGTTTCTGTCAGACTGAAGGCACCGTGGAAGCTTCTCTGCTCTGCCACAGTTCCCCCAATCCCCTTGTAGTGCGCCAAGCTTTGCTTTTAACTGTGGCTTGGCCCGACCCGGCAGCAGGCCCTAAACACTCTTTGAATTTGGCCCAAAATCCCGCACGTGCAAACTGAGATCTCAGCACATGCCAGGACCTGAAGAGCCAGCCGAACTTGACTCCGGACCTGAACTTCGCAGGAAAAAAAGCTGTTTTCTGGCACACAGCTGCACCTAAGGCCGTTTGCAAAGTGAAAGTTCCCTTCCTTTGCAAATGACTCAGCACCTGGATCTCCAAATATGGACATGGGAGAGACCAGGGTGTCCGATTTTGGGCACCAATCTCACCCCCTGGGGATTGTAGGGCATAAAAGCTCCAAGCTCCCCTGGGGCTGGGAGCTGTAGTCTTGTGGCTGCTAGGTCCCAGTTGCTCCTTGTTTGTGCAAACAATAAATTTCCACTTTGTTTCCCTTGCAACTGGTGATGTGATGTCCATCTTATTTCCATCGGCTAATAGGACAGGACAAGAACACTCTTTCTGTTACAAGACCAGTATGTCTGGTCTTTTTTTGTGAGTTAGAATTTTGTTCTACATTTTTTCTCCAGCTCTGTCCAGGATACTCTATTGTGATCCCTGTCAGAGCAGTTGGTGGTGGTAGCCGGGCATCATGTAATTGTGCTGGACTCAGTCTTGTGGAGGCTGTGGAGTTGTGGTTCATTAGTCCTTTGGATTAATCTTTCCCTTGTGTCTTTGGTTTTCTGCATGCTCCTTTGCTCCAGATGGAGTGGGACCAGTGGAGTATCTTAGATGGCTGCTCACGAGCTTTTAAGACCCCAGATGCTACTCACCAAAGTAAGATGTAGAACATTTCCTTTACAAACTATGTTATGCCAATTAAACTAGATGTCCCCTGAGACCATGGTCCCCAGCCCTCAGTTCAGTAATTTGTCCCTTGGGGAGTTTGGATGTGTCTATGAAGCTTCCATGACCTTGCCTTGGTCAAGTTGTGCTGACTTCCCCAGTATCATGTATTGTCTTACCCTTCACCACTTATCTATTGTTCTATTTAGTGTTTTTCCCTCCCTTCCCTTCCCCTCCCTTGTAACCATCAAAGGTTGTTTCTTTCTGCGTGTAAACCTTCTCATGAGTTTTTATAATACTGGTCTCATACAGGGTTTGTCCTTTTGTGATTGCCTTATTTTATTCAGCATAATGCCCTACAGATTCATCCATGTTGTGAGATATTTCACAGTTTCATCTTTGTTCTTTATTGTTGCATAGTATTCCACTGTGTTTATGCATCATAGTTTGTTTATCCATTTATCTGTTGATGGGCTCTTAGGTTTTCCATCTTTTTGCTATTGCTAATAATACTATAATGAACATGGGTGTGCATATGTCTGTTCATGTGATGGCTCTTATTTCTCTAGGATATATTTCTAGGAGTGCTGGATCGTATGACATTTCTATTTCTTTTAAGGAAGTGCCATATCATTTTCCAAAATGGTTGTGCCATTTTGCATTCCCACCAGCAGTGCATGAGAGTTCCAATCTCCCTGCAGTCTCTCCAACATTTATTATTTTCTGCTTTTTGATTCTTGCCAGTAATGTCGAGGTGATATGGTATCTCATTGTAGTTTTGATTTGCATTTCTCTAATGGCTAGTGATCAGTGATCAGGAGCATTTCCTCATGTGTCTGTTAGCCTCCTGAATGTCTTCTTTGGTGAAGTGTCTGTTCATATCCTTTGCCCATTTTTTAATTGGATAATTTGTCTTTTTTGTTGTACAGGTATTAGATTTTCTTATAGATTTTAAAGAACTTTGTCATTTTTGTCTAGCTAAATTTTTTTTTCCCAGTCTGTAGGTTCTCTTTTAATCTTTTGGTGAAGTCTTTTGAAGAGGGTAAGTGTTTAATTTTTGAAGGTTCCAGTTACCTAGCTTATTTTCTGGTGTTCCTGTATTGTTAGCTATGGTTTGTATCCTATTCATGCCATGTTTTAGGGCCTCCAGCATTGATTCTCTTTTTTCTTCTATGATCTTTATTGTTTTTGGTTTTATATTTAGGTCTTTGGCCCATTTTGAATTAGTTTTTGTGTATGGTGTGAGGTATGGGTCCTTTTCATTTTTTTTTTTTTACAGGTGGACATCCAGTTTTGCCAGCACCATTTGTTAAAAAGACTATCTTTTCCCCATTTAAAGGACTTTGGCCTTTGTCAAAGATCAAGTGACCATAGGTGGATGGATTTACATCTGGGTTCTTGATTCTGTTCCATCGGCCAATGTATCTGTCATTGTACCAGTACCAGGCTGTTTTGACTACCGTAACTGTATAGTAGGTTCTGAGGTGAGGTAGTGTGAGTCCTCCCACTTTATTCTTTTTCAATAGTGCTTGACTTTTCTGGGGCCTCTTCCCTTTCCATATTAAGTTCATGACTATTTTTTCCATCTCGTTAAAGAATCCTCTTGAATTTGGATTGGGATTGCATTGTATTTGTAGATTGCTGAAGAAATTCTTGAGGTATGAGAACTTTGAAGTCTTTTGGGCTTTATTGTTATGAATTTGAGCCAAGAGTTGATTGTAAGTGTGCTTGATTTTGAAGACTGTAATAATCAGTAGGGGCCATACTTTGACATTACTCAACTTTCTTTTCTTTGTTTTGTTTAACATTGTTCAACTTTCAGTTCTATGCATCACTTTGCACATAGCAGGAAATCACTAAATATTCAGTAAAGCAAAAACCCAGAAGAGTCTTAGATTGCAGGGAAGAATCAATCAGGTAGAAATGGCCAAGTGTTGGTTTCCAAAGAAGGGTCACTAAATGTTGAAATTTGGAAATCGCTTTTGACTAGTTTGCTTTACATTTTTGAATTTTTTCTACAATGTTTTCTATATTTAGCATAGTCTTTAAGTGTCCTTATTTCCAGCATAAAAAATATGGTTACATCCCAATCTTTGAGGCAGACAGAAACTTTTCTCAGAAATTTGCCTACTAGCAAAGAAAAAAATTGCTGATGCACGTAACCAAAGATGTATACACATGTATAAGATGTCCTGAGAACTCCTTCTTGCCGATTGTAATTTGCTGAGGACTTTTGTACCCTTTCCATTCAGGTGGTGAGAAGTTGTTTTTCAAAAGATACGAAAACTGAGAGGAATGTGTTTTTCTTGCAGCCTATAAGTTTGGTCAAAAAAAAGAAAAGAAAAAAGTGTGCATAGGAACAAGAATAAGGCTACTTAAAAAAAAAAATCTGCCTTTCTTTCCAATTTTAAATTATTTAGAACATTTGATTACTGGGCTAAATTTGTAAACTTGAGAAAGTACGATATCAGTGCAAATTTTTTTTGCCGGACTTGTAAATCAGATTTGATTCTATTTGATGGTATAGGTATTATGGAAATATTTCTTTCTTTTTCTGGATCCCTAAGAAATTCCTCTTAGGGATCCAGAAAATCAAGGGACTGAATAATATTAGGCCCAACTTAAGGAAAGCCTGGACACAAACACATATACCAAAAGGAACTGAAAATATTTCCATAATATTTATCAACTAGAATCAAATCTAACTTAAAAGTCTGGTTAAATTTTTTGGACTGGTATCATACTTTCCAAATTTTATAAAGTTAGCCTGATAATCAAAACTTATAAATAATTTAAAATTGGAGAGAAAGTGGTGCAGTGGTTAAGAGCTCAGCTGCTAACCAGAAGATTGGCAGCTTGAATCCATCGGCCTCTCCTTGGAAATCCTATGGGACAGTTCTACTCTGTCTTATAGGGTTGTTATCAGTTGGAATTAACTCGATGACAAGAGTTTCTTTTTTTAAGGGGAATTGCTACAGCTAGATTTAAAGAGCTGCAGAATAGGTGGTTTGGGAACTCATTTATTTACCCAAAAATGTTTATTCAGCCTCTACTTCGTGTCATACTATTGGATCACCTCTCTTTGGAATGGGCACAAATGTGCATTCCTTCCAGCTGGTTTGGCTAGGTAGCTGTCTTCCAAATTTCTTGACATAGACAAATGAGTACCTCCACAGCGCCATCCATTTGTTGAAACTTCTCAATTGGCATTCCGTCAATTCCTGGAGCCTTGTTTTTCACCAATGCCTTCAGTGCAGCTTGGACTTCATCCTTCAATACCATCAGTTAGTTACTGATAATATGATACCTCCTGAAATGGTTGAATGTCAACCAGTTCTCTTTGGTACAGTGACTTTGTGTATTCCTTCCATCTTCTTTTGATGCTTCCTGTGTCATCATTGAATATTTTGCCCATAGAATCCTCTAATATTGCAACTTCAGGCTTGAATTTTCTCTCCATTTATTTCAGCTTGAGAAATGCCAGGTATGTTATTCTCTTTTGGTTTTCTAACTCCAGGTCTTTGCACATTTCATTATAATACTTTGCTGTCTTCTCAAGGTGCCCTTTGAAATCTTCTGTTCAGCTCTTTTACTTCACCCTTTCTTCCACTAACATTAGCTGGTCTACATTCAAAAGCAAGTTTCAGAGTCTCTTCTGGCATACATTTTGGTCTTTTCTTTCTTTCCTGTCTTTTTAATGGCCTTTTACTTTCTTCATGTATGATATCTTTGATGTCATCCCACAACTCATTTGGTCTTTGGTCATTCGTGATACAACGAAATGTGGTACTTATCAAACAGTATCTTTAACATTGTATGGAAGTAAAATCTTGCTGAAGACAATTAAAAACAGTTACAGCAGCACATTGACAGGAAACTGCCAGAAATTCAAGCCAGATTCAGAAGAGGATGTAGAACAAAGGATATCATTGCCAATGTCAGATGGATCCTGGCTGAAAGCAGAAAGATGTTTACTTGTGTTTTGTTGACTATGTAAAGGCATTTGACTGTGTGGATCATAAAAAATTATGGATGACTTGCAAAGGATGAGAATTACAGAACCCGTGCATAGACCAAAAAGCATTCATTCGAACAGAACAAGGGGATACTGTGTGGTTTAAAATCAGGAAACGTATGCGTCAGGGTTGTATCTTTTCACCATATTTATTCAATCTGTATGTTGAGCAAAAAATCCAAGTAGCTGCACTATGTGAAGAAGGACAGGGCATCGGAATTGGAGGAAGACTCATTAACAACGTTCGATATGCACATGGCACAACTTTGCTTGCTGAAAGTGAAGAAGACTTAAAGCACTTACTGATGAAGATCAAAGTCTACAGTTTTCAGTATGGATTACACCTCAACATAAATTAAACAAAAATCCTCATAATTGGACCAGTAAACAACATCATGATAGATGCTGAAAGTAATGAAGTCATCGAGGATTTAATTTTACTTAAATCCACAATCATTGTCCATGGAAGTAGCAGTCAAGAAATCAAAGGGCACTTTGCACTGGGCAAATCTGCTGTAAAAGATCTCTTTAAAGAGTTAAAAAGCAAAGGTGTCACTTTGAGGACTAAGGTGTGTCTGACCCAAGCCATGGTATTTTCAATTGCCTCATATTCATGTAAAAGCTGGACAGTGAATAAAGAAGACCGAAGTAGAAATGATGCCTTTGAATTATGGTATTGATGAAGAATATCGGACATACTATGAACTGCCAGAAGAACAAACAAATCTGTCTTGGAAGGAGTACAGCCAGAATGCTTCTTAGAACTGAGGATGGTGAGACTTTGCCTCATGTACTTTGGACATATTATCAGGAGGGACCAATCCCTGCATAAGGTCATCATGCTTGGTAAAGTAAAGGGTCAGTGAAAGAAAGGAAGGCCCTCAATGAGATGGATTGACACAGTGGCTGTAACAATGGGCTGAAGCATAACAACTGTTGTGAGGATGGTGCATGACGTGGGGACAGTGTTTCTTTGTATTGTACCTAGAGTCACTGTGAGTTGGGAACGACTTGACTGTACCTAAAAACAACTTTGTGTCATGTACTCTGCTGGGAATGGAGACACAATTGGTTCCCCTTTGGGCTTATTTTTTAGTGGAGAAATCATATAATAGCTGAACATTCTGGTAAATACTTTGGCAGAAATTAGATGGTAAGGGGTTGAGCAGGAGATTTTTGTGTGTATGCTTTCACAATTTTATATAACTAGTCAGGAAAAGGTGACTCTTGGCCAGTGAAATTCACTTCAGCCCTATTGGATGAGATGGAGCCAGCCATGCAGGCAAAGTGCCAGATGAAGAAAATTCTCAGGAAGAGTAAGTACGAAGGCCCTGAGGCAGAACAGAGTTTACTTATTTCAAAACAAAACAAAACAAAACAAACAAACAAAAAAACAAAGACTATAGTGACTAAAGCACAGTAAGCAAGGGGAAGAGTAGTGTGAGGTGAAGTTGAATAGCTAGGTTGTAGCAACCAGATTGTGAAAGACTTTGTGGGCTATGTTAGGGAGTTTAAATTTTATTCAAAGATCAGTGTAATATCATTGAAGGGTTTTGAACATGGGAGGGACATAATTTAAATTTTGTTAAAAAAATCACCATATTATATAGAGAATATATTTCAGGGGTATTAGGGAAATTCAGGATGGAAAGCAGAAGAGAAATTAGAAGGCTACTGCAGTAATCCAGAAAAGGGATGATGGTAAGAAAAGGGATGATTGTAGGTGAGAATAAGGCTAAGGTAGTGGAGATGGACAGTGGTGGACTGATTTAGGATGTTTTCGGAGGTAGAATTGATGGGCCTCAATGGCAGAATTAGGTGAGTGAGGGGAACTGTGATATAAAAGTGCAATAAAACTGTGCAGTATTGAAATATATGCTGACTTGTATAGATTTAATTTGAAAATATGAAAGAAGTTTGCAAAGAATTTGGCTCTAAGTGTCTGACCTTCTACTCCTAAGTAGATGTGAACTTATTTGGTGAGCTTAATTTGATCAGATAGATTAAAGAAAGGCAGTAAAGTTAGTGGTTATGAGAGCAGGTTTAGGAACTGCACCACATGGACTGAATCACACTTATATCACATGCTAGGTATGTGACCTTTCTAAAAGAAGAAACTTTTCTTCTCTATCCCTCAATTTCCTCATTTGCAACATTGAGTAATAATTCTATCTATCCCTAAAATTGTGAAAAGTAAATGAGGTAATACACCTAAAGTACTTGGTACACTGTGGCACATGTTGAACACTAAATTTCAGCTATGGTTTTTGCGTAAAATGAGTAGTTTTAAGCACCAATCTACATGGTTCAGAATCAAGAAAATACTATCTCAAATATCTGGATATTTGAGGTCAATAGAAGTTCAGCTGCTAACCAAAAGGTCGGCAGTTGGAATCCACCAGGCACTCCTTGGAAACCCTATAGGACAGTTCTACTATGTCCTATAGGGTCGCTATGAGTTGGAATTGACTAGAAGGCAATTGGGTGAATTACCTTAATTTTCTCCTGTTTTACTCAAGTTCAAAACTTTTAGGTCACTCACATCTTTTGCAGGTATGTGTATCTGCATTTAAAATATTTTGGTTGCAGGTTGTAAAATTGAAACTATATAGAAATATTTTTTAAAAAACTGTTACATTTGCCATTGAAATTTTTTTCTTAAGCCTTGAATAAAATATTTTACACATGTCCAGCTTTCGTAATAATACACACTGTTTAGCTACAGTAAGAACTGCCTTAGAGTAACACTTGGTTTCTATCTCATCATTTTATGTATGACATTTCTCTGGAGGGTCTGATTCCCTAAGCAGGGCATGAGTTGACAATACCGGCTTAAAGGCGAGGGATCAGTGCTGCTCCGATAATTGATGTTGCCGCGTGGGAGGTTCTGGCAACAGAGTGGGTCATTTCTGTCTGCTTCTGTGGCTGCCATTCTAAGGGTGCTTTGGAGCAGGAGTCGTGTTGATGGGAGGCAGCCTCATTAGTACCACAGTCATCATCAATTAAAACTTGTCCTTGGCAAGGATAGCCGTTCTTTCCTCCAGCTTACTTGTAGCACAAGTGCCTATTTTTAAGGAGTAACTTGATTTGGCTTTCTTTCCCCTTGGTTGACAGAGGAGCAAATAGAAATAATATTTACAAACAACAAGGAAAACCACAACTTATGCTTATTGAGGGCTAATCTGTTTTTATCAACGCTATGTACTCATCTTTTATGACTCTTGAAAAAGAGGAGAAATTGCTTATGTGTGCAAGTAAATAGCATGCCCCTTCCCCATTTCACTCACTTACCCAGCTGGTATTTCCCCTTTCTCTGCATCTGGGAGCCCAGAGATGGCCATGAACATAAAGCTGGGAAAATGTGTTTGGGTTTTAGGCTGAGAAAGGGAGTAGTTAGAGGAAGAATGGGTGTATTCAGAGAGGAGGGATTATGTGGACAGGAGCTTCTACATAGGCACATTGCCCATAAGCAGTCCCAGTATGTGTGTGTATGTAATGGAAACAAGCAATTTTGACTCCAGTGTCCCGGCTTGGACTTCTGCTTTGGAGATGGTTTAAGGCTGAGCAGCACAGCAATATGCTGGAGAACACTATGCTATGAAGAATCCCCACCACTCGTCTGCCAGTTTGGCACTGGGCAAATCTGCAGCAAAAGAGCTCTTTTAAGTGTTAAAAAGCAAAGATATCACTTTGAGGACTAAGATGCGCCTGACCCAAGCATGGAATTTTCAATCGCCTCATATGCATGTGAAAACTGAACAATGAATAAGGAAGACCAAAGAAGCATCAATGCCTTTTAATTATGGTGTTGGCAAAGAATATTGAATATACCATGGACTGCCAGAAGAACAAATGAATCTGTCTTAGAAGTGCAGCCAGAATGCTTATTAGAAATGAGGATGATGAGTCTACATCTCACATACTTTGGACATGTTATCAGGAGAAGCCAGTTCCTGGAGAAAGATGTCATGCTTGGTAAAGGGTCAGGGAAAGAGAGGAAGACCCCCAACGAATTGGATTGATCCAGTGGCTTTAACAATGGGCTCAATCATAGCAACAATTGTGAGGATGACACAGAGCCAGGCAGTGTTTCCTTCTGTGTATAGGGTTGCTATGAGTCGGAACTGACTTGATGGCACCTAACAACAACAGCATGGGGAATCCAGGTGTGATATTCCTTTTCTAAATTGAGGATTTCTGGTCAGGGGTACATTTACTTAGATAAATGATACGCTGAAAAGATTGCAGGAGCAATTAGCTAGTGGCCAGGGTTCAAATGAGAAGAAATGTGATATAGATATAGATATAGATACAGATACAGATATAGATATAGATATATAGATATGACACAGATATATAGATGTAGATAGATACATTGAATCCTTCCCAGTATAGGAAAATACTAATTATCTGGGGAGACTATTTGGAGTGGTAACGAGCCCTAGAGGGTCAGTTAAGCATTCCGCTGCTAACTTGAAGTTGTCAACTTAAACCCACCACAGGAGAAAGATGCGGCACTCCTCTTTTGCAAAGACTACAGCCTTGGAATCCCTATGGGGCAGTTGTACTCTGTTTTATAGGATCAATATGAGTCTGAATCCACTCCAAGGCAACAGGTTTAAGAATGCTATTGCGCTTTTGTTTTGCTGAGTAAGTGTGTCAGCTGGGGAGTTTTGAATGTCAGGGTGGAGAGGAGAAATAGAGCCGGCAAACCTCCATAAGCTACAAGGAGAATTTTTTTTTTTTTCTGTGACTATGATGTATAACTTCTCTTCTGTCTTCCCTTGAACATTTGGTTAAAATCTCCACCTTTGGTTGGATTTGTGTTTTATTTGGGTGTGTTGTGCACTAAGATGGGCTCAAGGAGTGCACAAGGTATACTCCAATGTACACAGTTTACATAACTAAGACAAACAGATTGTGAAGTACCCACCCTTCCACTGAATACAGCAAAGAGAAAAGGCTCAGAAAAGATTTTTCCATACCTGGCATGTGATGGATATTCAAGAAATGTTTGTTGAATAAATTCTTATATTTTAGAATGAATGACAAGGAGACTGGAGAATAGATGTGCTGAGGACCCTTCTTCATGAAAATATCAGTGTTTGGGAATGTAAATGTGCCCCATTTTCACCGTGAGTGAATGAAGCAAAGGGCTCAAAGGGGTGTGTGTGTTTTAAGGATTAAAAATATGCAGGAATTCTGTATACCCAAGAAATTATTGTTACTATTTTTGCAGTTGAAGAATTAAGACCAGCAAGCCAGTACATTGGTAATACTTGAACCTCTAATATTAACTCCTTCCATTTGATTCCTTAAGAGTACTCTTCTCATTCATGTTGGAGGCTTTTGTTTTACTATGAATGTGATGGTGTGTAAAGGGGAGGTTCTTTGGTTAATAAGGGTCAGGGTAACAATCCTCATAGACTGCATCTTGATTGTTAGCAAACTGCTTCCCCTTGGAAACCATGAAATGAGTTGTGGCTCACAGTTGTTTTTGCTGTAAAGGAAGCACAGTTACTTCCAGAGATCTTCATCACAAATGGAAAAAAAAAAAAAAAGGTTAAAACAGAGGCTATTTTTTTTCTCTTTTCCAATTTTTTCATCCATGTTCCTTTTGTCTATAAAATCTAACACAGTTTTAGCAGAAATAGCTTCTAAAAAATTTAAGTTTTATTTTCCCATCACTGTCCCTTAAAGAATGATGGAGAAAGAAGAAAACATATGATAGAAAATGAAGTACAGATAATTGTGTACATATTCTGATCACCAATGCTATGCTTCTAAGGAAGGAATACGTCTGTGTGTGTGCATGCATGTATACACAGTGGTTTAAAAACAGCTTTGATTTGAAACTAGTAGTATGGCAAAGAAAAGATTCACATTTGATGTTGTTAATAGAGTAAAATTCACTGCTTTGAAATTGTAGCAAATAGAATTGAAACTATTCATCTTCTTTGGATGTCTCCTAGTCTGAGTATAGCATATGATAACATTCTATTCTGATAACTTCTCTTTGATGTTTTTCTTCTTCAGAGACAGTTTGTTACAATTTGGCATGACTCATAATAAGAACTTCGAGATGCATTAACACCTTCTTCCCAGGGAGTATTGTTATCCTTTAGCAACTCTTTTGTTGAACGCAGCAAAGAAAACTTGCCGTATTTATCTTTTGAGGTGATTTCATTTACAAAGCAGTCCACTAGTGATTTGTAGCTGAAAAGAATCAGATTGAAGGGACACATTTATAAAAGAATTTCTTGCTCTCCAATAGAACGAATCCCACACCCTGACAGCATGTAACTCCTTCTATGGTCATGATGTGCTATAATTTGTATAGATATAGGTGGGTATTCTGCTTCTCTTATTAAGTTTGTGTCTACACAGTATAGACATGTTCTTTTTTTATTTTTTCTGTGAAAGTAGGAAAGGATAAATACATGAAATTGGAAAAATCCTGATAGTTCTAGAACATTAAGAGCTGTACAAAGAACCTGAAGGGCTATTTAGTTGCCCCACAAAATAACCAGGAAGAAAATAATTTTGACAAATTGACAATGTACTGCAAGGTGATGGTTTAAACAAAAGGGTCCTTAGAGGGGAGCTGATGCCTGAGGCTTGATTCCTAGTCTTTTGGAAGATTTAGTACTAATGAAAGCAAAATAGGGACTAAGGTATGATGAAGTATTTGATTGGGGCTTAATGGACAGATGTGTGAGAAAAAAAACACAAAAAACGGAAAAATTGAAGGAAGATAGTGCAGCTCTGTAGCTTCAATAAACTAGATTTCTCTCAATTTTATTGAGCCTTAGCCAGGCTACAGCTGTTCATTATGAGCTCCCTTGAGGTCTTTAAGTGGTAAATTAATTGATTGAAATGACCGTTTTATCATTATGAATTTTCCTTCTTTATCTCTGGTAATACTCTTTGCCTTAAAGTCTGCTTTATCTGATCGTTCTATAGCAACTCCAACCTTCTTATGCTTGCTATTGGCACAGTATATCTTGTCTCATCCATTTATTTTCAATCTAGTGTCTTTATATTTAAGGTGCAACTCTTGTAGAAAATATATAGTTGAGTCTTTCTTATTTGTCCATGCTGAAAATCTCTGCTTTTTAATCAGAATGTTTAGTGCATTAACATTTAACGTAATTTTTGACTTGACTGGATTTAGGTCTACCTTTTTATTATTTGTTTTCAGCTTTATCTCTTTGTATCTTTTTTTTTTCTTTTTTTTGGTGTTTGCTCTAAGGATTAAAATATATGCTGTTAATTTCTCACAATCTGTTTAAAGTTAATATAGCACCACTTTATGTAAAATACAGAAGCCTCACAAAAGTCTAGGTCCATTTATCAACTACCCCTATACTTTATGCTATAGTTATTATATATATTACATCTACATACATTTTAAAACGACAGGATAATGTATAATTTTGCTTGAAATAGTTGTTAGTATTTTTTAACATAAAGAGGAAAACAATCTTTTACATTAACTCAGATGTTAACCATTTCTGATGCTTTTAACTCCTTCCTGAAAAAGGAGTCTGTTCCATACATGTGTGGTTCAAGGATTAGCAAGAGATCTGATCAAAGTTTATATTAAAATTTGAGGTTCCTCCTTCTCCTGGCTCTCTTTTTTTTCTAAAATAAACTTACTTTCCAATGGCTGTGGTTGCTCCTCTCTCCTCTGGTTCTTCACACCAGAAAGCCTGTGGGCTTCTATCAAATTTTAGCAGCTCTGCAAAGCCAGTCGTGGCTTCCCCTCATGCAGGAAGCTATAAAAATGAGAAATTCACCCTGTGCCCTTTCCTTTGTTCATATTTTTTAAAATAATTTTTATTGTGCTTTAAGTGAAAGTTTACAAATCAAGTCAGTCTCTCACACAAAAACCCACATACACCTTGCTACACACAACCAATTACTCTCTCTCTAATGACACAGCCTGCTCTCTCCCTCCACTCTCTCTTTTTGTGTCCATTTCGCCAGCTTCTAACCCCCTCTACCCTCTCATCTCCCCTCCAGGCAGGAGATCCCAAAATAGTCTTAAGTGTCCACCTGATCCAAGAAGCTCACTCCTCACCAGCATCCCTCTCCAACCCATCGTCCAGTCCAATCCTTGTCTGAAGAGTTGGCTTCGGGAATGGTTCCTGTCCTGGGCCAACAGAAGGTCTGGGGGCCATGACCACAGGGGTCCTTCTAATCTCAGTCAGACCATTAAGTCTGGTCTTTTTACAAGAATTTGGGGTCTGCATCCCACTGCTCTCCTGCTCCCTCAGGGGTTCTCCGTTGTGTTCCCTGTCAGGGCAGTCATTGGTTGTAGCTGGGCACCATCTAGTTCTTCTGGTCTCAGGATGATGTAGTCGCTGGTTCACGCGGCCCTTTCTGTCTCTCTTGCCTTGTGTCCTTGGTGTTCTTCATTCTCCTTTGATCCAGGTGGGTTGAGACCAATTGATGCATCTTAGATGGCTGCTTGCTAGCATTTAAGACCCCAGATGCCACTCTTCAAAGTGGGATGCCGAAGATTTTCTTAATAAATTTTATTATGCCAATTGACTTAGACGTTCCCTGAAACCATGGTCCCCAGACCCCTGCCTCTGCTACGCTGGCCTTTGAAGCATTCAGTTTATTCAGAAAACTTCTTTGCTTTATGGTTTAGTCCAATTATGCTGACCTCCCCAGTATTGTGTGCTGTCTTTCCCTTCATCTAAAGTAGTTCTTATGTACTACCTAATTAGTGGATACCCCTCTTCCACCCTCCCTCCCTCCCCACCTCATAACCACAAAAGAATATTTTCTTCTCAGTTTAAACTATTTCTCAAGTTCTTATAATAGTGGTCTTATGTAATATTTGTCCTTTTGCAACTAATTTCACTCAGCATAATGCCTTCCAGGTTCCTCCATGTTAGGAAATACTTCACAGATTCCTCACTGTTCTTTATCGATACGTGGTATTCCATCGTGTGAATATACCATAATTTATCCATTCATCCATCGATGAGCACCTTGGTTGCTTCCATGTTTTTGCTATTGTAAACAGTGCTGCAATAAACATGGGTGTGCATATATCTGTTCGTGTAAAGGCTCTTATTTCTCTAGGATATGTTCCAAGGAGTGGGATTGCTGGATCATGTGGTAGTTCTATTTCTAACTTTTTAAGGAAGTGCCAAATCGATTTCCAAAGTGGTTGTACCATTTGACATTCCCACCAGCAGTGTATAAGTGTTCCAATCTCTCCACAGCCTCTCCAACATTTATTATTTTGTGTTTTTTGGATTAATGCCAGCCTTGTTGGAGTGAGATGAAATCTCATTGTAGTTTCGATCTGCATTTCTCTAATGGCTAATGATTGTGACCATTTCCTCATATACCTGTTAGCTACCTGAATGTCTTCTTTAGTGAAGTGTCTATTCATAACTTTTGCCCATTTTTTAATCGGGTTATTTGTCTTTTTGCAGTTGAGTTTTTGCAGTATCATGTAGATTTTAGAGATCAGGCACTGATCAGAAATGTCATAGCTAAAAACTTTTTCCCAGTCTGTAGGTAGTCTTTTTACTTTTTTGGTGAAGTCTTTGGATGAGCATAAGTGTTTGATTTTTAGGAGCTCCCAGTTATCTAGTTTTTCTTCTATGTTCTTTATAATGTTTTGTATACTGTTTATGCCATGTATTAGGGCTCCTAACGTTGTCCCTATTTTTTCTTCCCTGATCTTTATAATTTTAGGTTTTATATTTAGGTCTTTGATCCATTTTGAGTTAGTTTTTGTGCATGGAGTGGGGTATGGGTCTTGTTTCATTTTTTTGCAGATGGATATCCAGTTATGCCAGCACCATTTGTTAAAAAGACTGTCTTTTCCCCATTGAACTGTTTTGGGGCCTTTGTCAAATATCAACTGCTCATATGTGGATGGATTTATGTCTGGATTCTCAATTCTGTTCCATTGGTCCATGTATCTGTTGTTGTACCAATACCAGGGTGTTTTGACTGTGGCAGTATAATAGGTTCTAACATCAGGTAAAGTAAGGCCTTCCACTTTGTTCTTTTTCAGTAATGCCTTATTTATCTGGAGCCTCTTTCCCTTCTGTATGAAATTGGTGATTTGTTTCTCCATCTCATTAAAGAATGTCCTTGGGATTTGGATCAGAATTGCATTAAATGTATAGATTGCTTTTGCTAGAATAGACATTTTTATAATGTTAAGTCTTCCTATCCATGAGCAAGGTATGTTCTTCTACTTATGTAAGTCTCTTTTGGTTTCTTGCAGAACTGTACTGTAGTTTTCTTTGTATAAGTCTTTTACATCTCTGGTAAGATTTATTCCTAAGTATTTTATCTTTTTGGGGGGTACTGTAAATGGCATTGATTTGGTGATTTCCTCTTTGATGTTCTTTTTGTTGGTATACAGGAATCCAGATGATTTTTGTATGTTCATCTTGTATCCCGATACTCTGCTGAACTCTTCTATTAATTTCAGTAGTTTTCTGGAGGATTCCTTAGGGTTTTCTGTGTATAAGATCATGTCATCTGCAAATAGAGATACTTTTACTTCTTCCTTGCCAATCTGGATGCCCTTTATTTCTTTATCTAGTCTAATTGCTCTGGCTAGGGCTTCCAGCACAATGTTGAATAAGAGTGGTGATAAAGGGCATCCTTGTCTGGTTCCCGATCTCGATGGGAATGTTTTCAGGCTCTCTCCATTTAGGGTGATGTTGGCTGTTGGCTTTGTATAAATGCCCTTTATTTTGTTGAGAAATTTTCCTTCTATTCCTATTTTGCTGAGAGTTGTTATCATGAATGAGTGTTGAACTTTGTCAAATACCTTTTCTGCATCAATTGATAAAATCATGTGATTCTTGTCTTTTGTTTTATTTATGTGGTGGATTACATTAATTGTTTTTCTAATGCTGAACCATCCCTGCATACCTGGTATGAATCCCACTTGTTCATGGTGAATTATTTTTTTGATATGTTGTTGAATTCTATTGGCTAGAATTTTGTTGAGGATTTTTGCATCTACATTCATGAGGGATATAGGTCTATAATTTTCTTTTCTTGTGGTATCTTTACCTGGTTTTGGTATCAGGGATATGCTGGCTTCATAGAATGAGTTTGGGAGTATTCCATCCTTTTCTATGCTCTGAAATACCTTTAGTAGTAGTCGTATTAACTCTTCTCTGAAAGTTTGGTAGAACTCTGTAGTGAAGCCGTCCCAACCAGGGCTTTTTTTTCTTTTGTTGGGAGTTTTTTGATTACCTTTTCAATTTCTTCTTTTGTTATGGGTCTATTTAATTGTTCTACCTCTGTTTGTGTTAGTTTAAGTAGGTAGCGTGTTTCTAGGAATTCATCCATTTCTTCTAGGTTTTCAAATTTGTTTGAGTATAGTTTTTCATAGTAATCTGATATGATTCTTTTAATTTCAGTTGGGTCTGTTGTAATATCACCCATCTCATTTCTTATTCAGGTTATTTGCTTCCTCTCCTATTTTTCTTTTGTCAGTTTGGCCAGTGGTTTATCAATTTGGTTGATTTTTTAAAAAAAACAGCTTTTGGTCTTGTTAATTCTTTCAATTACTTTTCTGTTTTCTATTGTATTTAGTTCAGCTCTAATTTTTCTTATTTGTTTTCTTCCGGTGCCTGTCGGTTTTTTTTTGTTGCTCTCTTTCTATTTGTTCAAGTTGTGGGATAATTCTTTGATTTTGGGGTTTTTGGATGAGTGCATTTATTGATATAAATTGGCCTCTGAGCACCGCTTTTGCTGTGTCCCAAAGGTTCTGATAGAAAGTGTTTTCATTCTCATTGGATTCTCTGAATTTCTTTATTCCATCCTTAATGTCTTCTATAATCCAGTCTTTTTTGAGCAGGGTATTGTTCAGTTTCCAAGTTTTTGATTTTTTTTACCTGCTTTTCCTGTTATTCATTTCTACTTTTATGGCCTTATGGTCGGAGAAGATGCTTTATAATATTTCAATATTTTGGATTCTGCTAGGGCTTGCTTTATGACCTAATATGTGGTCTCTTCTAGAGAATGGTCCATGTGCACTAGAAAAGAAAGTATGCTTGGCTGCTGTTGGGTGGAGTGTTCTGTATATGTCTATGAGGTCAAGTTGGTTGATTGTGGCATTTAGATCTTTCACGTCTTTATTGAGCTTCTTGCTGGATGTCCTGTCCTTCACCGAAAGTGGTGTGTTGAAGTCTCCTACTATTATTGTGGAGTTGTCTATCTCACTTTTCAGTGTTGACAGAGTTTGTTTTAGGTACCTTGCAGCCCTGTCATTGGGTGCATAAATATTGAATATGGCTATATCTTCTTGGTCTATTGTCCCTTTAATCATTATATAGTGTCCTTCCTTATGCTTTCTGATGGATTTAACTTTAAAGTCTATTTTGTCAGAAATTAATATTGCCACTCCTGCTCTTTTTTCATTGTTGTTTGCTTTATATATATATTTTTTTCCATCCTTTGAGTTTTAGTTTGTTTGTGTCTCTAAGGTGTGTCTCTTGTAGGCAGCATATAGATGGATCTTGTTTTTTAATCCATTCTGCCACTCTCTGTCTCTTTATTGGTGCATTTAGGCCATTTACATTCAGGGTAATTATGGCTAGGTATGAATTTAGTGCTATCATTTTGGTGTCTTTTTTGGTGTGTTGACAGTTTCCTTTTCCCACTTGATTTTATGTGCTGAGTAGATTTTCTTTATATATTGTCCTTTCCTCATATTTGTTGTTGTTGATTTTGTTTCTGCTGAGTCTGTATTTTTCCCTTGTGTTTTATTTTGATGAGTAGGATAGTTTGTCTCCTTTGTGGTTACCTTATTATTTACCCCTATTTTTCTAAATTTAAAACTAGCTTTTATTTCTTTGTATCGCTGTAGCTTCCTCTCCATATGGAAGGTGTATGATTACATTTCTTAGTCTCTCTTTATTATTTTAATGTTTTCTTCTTTTTATGTAATAACATCACTGTTACCCTGTTTTGGGCCTTTTTTTTTTTTTTTTTTTTTAATCTTGCTTTGTGTTTTTGGATTTCCCTGTCTGGGTTGACATCTGGTTGCTCTGCCCAGTGCTCTAGTCTTGGCTTGATACCTGATATTATTGATTTTTCTAACCAAAGAACTCCCTTTATTATTTCTTGTAGTTTTGGTTTGATTTTTATGAATTCCCTCAACTTGTGTTTACCTGGAAATGTCTTAATTTCACCTTCATATTTAAGAGACAGTTTTGATGGATATATGATTCTTGGTAGGCAATTTTTTTCCTTCAATTTTTTGAATATGTCATCCCATTGCCTTCTTGCCAGCATGGTTTCTGCCGAGTAGTCTGAGCTTTTTCTTATTGGCTCTCCTTTGTAGATGACTTTTCTTTTATCCCTCACTGCTCTAATAATTCTCTCTTTATCTTTGTATTTGTCAAGCTTGATTATAATATGTCTTGGTGAATTTCTTTTAAGATCTATCTTATGTGGAGTTCGATGAGCATCTTGGATAGATACCTTCTCATTTTTCACAATATCAGGGAAGTTTTCTGCCAACAAATCCTCAGCAATTTTCTCTGTATTTTCTATTATCCTTCCCTGTTCTGGTACTCCAGTCACTCATAGGTTATTTCTCTTGATACAGTCCCACATGATTCTTAAGGTTTCTTCATCAAATTGTTGAATTGTTTTATATGATTTTTCTTCAAATATATTAGTGCCAAGTGATTTATCTTTGAGTTCAGAAATTCTAGCTTCTACTTGCTCAATTCTGTTCCTCTGACTTTCTATTGAGTTATCCAATTCTGTAATTTTATTGTTAATCTTCTGAGTTTCTGATTGCTGTCTGTCTATGGATTTTTTCCAGCTTATTAAACTTTTCATCATGTTCCTGAATAATCTTTCTAATTTCTTCAGTTGCTTTATCTGTGTGTTCCTTGGCTTGTTCTGCATATTGCCTCATTTCCTTCCTGGTGTCTTGAAGGGTTCTATATATTAAACTTTTGCATTCTGCATCTGGTAATTCCAGGAATGCACTTTCATCTAAAAGATCCCTGGATTCTTTGTTTTCAGAGCCTGTTGAGGTAGGTGGTCATAGCCTGTTTCTTTATGGGACTTGATATTGACTGTTGTCTCTGAGCCATCTATAAGTTATTGTATTAGCTTATGCTTGCTTGCTGTGTCACAGCTGCTTGCTTTGTTTTGTTTTGGTATACCCCTATGGGTTGCTTGAGTGAGCTAGCTTGATTATTTTTACCTTTGGAGCTCTGGTGTCCTGTCCCCAGCTGGCTAGAGCTGTTATCAGATATATCAGTCTAGGAGTCCATTCAGTTTTCTTATATGAATTCAGCTCATTTTTCCAGGTAGCTGATATGAAGTGTGTGGTACAGGCTCTGTCCTACAGTCTTAGAGGGGCAGGGGTGATTGGCGTGTATACCTGTATCTGATTGCAGCAGGGGGTCATGCTTTGAACAAGGCAGGGGGCTGAGAACTGACCCCCAAGTGTCTCTGAGGAAAACACGTCTCTGTTCCCTAGAGCGTGCTGGTGGGTGGGTTCTGCAGAGGGACCGTGGGCACCCAAATTTTTTGTTGTAAGGACTGGGAGGTACCAGTTATCTTTGGACCCCTGTCGCGGGTGGCTGGGCGACCTGAGTGGAGCTACCAGTCCTTAGGTTCTTGATGTGGGTAGGTGAGGACCTTGTTTAATAGGCAAAGGAATGTCAAATGTAAACACCCACCTCTCTACCTCACAGTTCAAATTGTTGGAGGTTGCCAACAAGGGCCTATTCTCCTGAAATAGGCCCACACAGGTCCGTGAAGAAGGGAAAAGTGCTCATGGTTCACGGACGGTTTATGCCTGGACAGGAGCTGCTTTGTCCTGAGCTCCCCCGGTTAATGGAGCTAGCAAATTATCTTTTCCCCCCATTTGCAAATTTTTTCCTTCCCCAAGGCTGGGAGGATGGCTCTAGGTGCTCACCAGGGTCTATCTCAGGCCCAGGGATTCAGCCACTGAAGCCGGCTTGGGGGTGGGGGGGCATGGTAAAATATATGCAAATACTTAGCTTTTGCTGAGAGCATGCTGTTCTCCTCAGGTCCCAGAGGTGTGAGTGGGCTGTGTGGCTGGCTGCTTCTCCCTGAGGAAACTGTGGCCAAACGCTAGTACCAGCCCGCTGCAACTGCCTCTGCTGATGCTCCGGGAATGGTGCCTGAGGGCTCCCCATGATTCTGGTCTGGCAACTACTCTCTACTTCTGAACGTCCTCTTTCTCCCCCTGCCCCTCAGTTCGTTGTCTAAGCTTGCCTTTGATGTTCAGGGCCCCCAGCTTGTCACAAATATATTTGTTTCACTTGTTTTTTCAGGTCTTTGTTGTAAAGAGGGCTCGACAGAAGCATCTGTCTGTTCCGCCATCTTGGCTCTGCCTCCTCCTTTGTTCATATTTTGATGCCGCTCTATAACCTGCCCGTTTTGTTCATTCTCTGTTTGAACCATAGCAACACTAGAGGACAGAGTAGAACTCTCCCACAGGATTTCCAAGGAGCAGCTGGTGAATTTGAACTGCAGACCTTTTGATTAGCAGCCATATCACTTAACCACTGTGCCACCGGGGCTCCTGTTCATTCTCTAGTGTCTTTGAAATTTTTCTTTTTGACTAAATTTTCACAGCTTATAGTTGTTACTGGCAGACGGATCAGTCCAGTAGAAGGTACTGTACACTGAAAGCCAAACTCCTGGAAAATTAAACGAAAAAAT
Source organism: Loxodonta africana (assembly GCF_030014295.1). NCBI lineage: Eukaryota > Metazoa > Chordata > Mammalia > Proboscidea > Elephantidae > Loxodonta > Loxodonta africana. The sequence continues at coordinate 71,221,827 of NC_087349.1, read as the reverse complement.
TTTTTGCTACGCTGTCTTCAGTTGGAGGGGGGCTATCTGTTGTTGGAAGACTTGGACATTATCCTTCTGGTTGTATTGTTTAGACATGAGATTATTACTCAGCATTCAAGTAAAAAAGTCAGTAAGTTGATGTATGAAACAGCAGGGAGATGAGGTAGAAAAATCAATGTCTTATTTCAAAAATTGCCATTTCACTCTAATTCAATATTTTCTTTCTTGTCCAATATCACTGTAACATATAAAATTAATCTTTAAAATATGTGATCTAGACATTGCAGATGAGGCAAATACAAATAAGACACCATCCTTGTATTTAAGGAGCCTGTAATCTTTTGAGGTACACACACAGGTGAACAACTAGTCCATGGAACCACAAGAGGGGAAACAAGCTTGGAAATGAAAAGGATGAATTCACTTTAGTCACTATGGTTTTGTGTTTGAAGGGCACCAGCACAGCATGGAACTGTTCAAGATTTCTAAAACATTCATATATAGGTTGTGGATCATTCACATTGAGCTGACAGATGGCTAGGACATAGGAGCTAGGACAAGAGCAAGGAAGAGGACTCATACGCAATTCTGTGAACTAATTCTATAATGGGTGTATGTGTATCTGTAGTTAAAAAACTTCCATTGTATTTAAGTGTACTCTGAAAAGACCGACTAGCGTTATTATCACAGACATTGTAAAATTAGACACTGGCTGCATTCGATTTGGCATTGTTTCCTTACTTTAAAAGACAGTGTTCGTTTTTCTTTACCTAGGTTTTCTTTATTTATGAAGGGACTACATCCAAATTCTCTTGAATGAAATCATTCAGTAACTTTGGCTGAGTCTCATATGGCCTAAAGGTTATATTACAAAATTACCACACTTTTGGCCCAACTGTTTAGGAAAACCTTTTATGCAAAAGGGTAATATTAGCATAGGAGCCAACAAAGAATGTAGTGTATCCTCTTTTTGTACCCAAGGAATAATTTTTCTGTGTAGATACGTTGGCAAAATGGTGCTCACATCAAAGCCCACTTTAAAAATTAAAGTAAAATGCTTTTCTTTTGAGAGTAAAAAGTGCAGCTTAGTTTTTTTTTCCAGAAAGTTTCTTATCTTGAATATAAACGAGCTTCTTACTACACACGTTATTGTTTTACTGATAATAGGGCCTGCCATACAATATTGTGAAATATAAAGCCTTATATATTCCAAATATTTTAAATGATGTTACTATATTGGATTTCTAAATTTTGGAAACAAATTTACAAATAAGAGGCATTAATAAGTTTTGTGAATTTCTGAATTTCTTTACCTTGTTCAGTAGATGTAGCATGTTGAGGTAGAAAGAGCAGGGACTTGGGCATCAAGGAGAAATGGCTCTGAATTCTGCTTTGCCACTCACTATCAGTGCGACCACCTTTGTTTATTTATCTGTGAAATAAAGATAATCACCCCTGCATGACACCAAATCAAAACCAAACCTGCTGCCATTGAGTCAATTCTGACTCATAGAGACCTTATAGGACACCATAGAACTGCCTCATGCGGTTTCCAAGGAGCGGTTGGTAGATTCGAACTGCTGATCTTTTGGTTAGCTGCTGAACTCTTAACCACTATGCCACTAGGGCTCCTTCTACGTTATAGGGCCATGTATATGAAAGTGTATGAAGTGTAGAGTATTATGATCATAGCGTAGTATTTTATAGTAAATATTGTTGCACCTGTAATTATCAATAGCAATTCTTCTATAATAAACCCTAGTATTTTCAATTTTTTTAAAAAAACTGGGTTTATTTAAAAATGGGTTTTTTAAAAAACTGGGGTTTTTAAATTATTCTTTTCAAGGTTAGAAGAAAAAGATTCTTTAAGAAATAATTTATTTTACTTTAAAATAGCAATTTTACGTTTCGTTTTGCCCTGTTGCAGCCACCTGATGAGTGATGTCTACATAGGTGAATCATGTCTGCATAGGCATATATGATTTCCATAGGTTACAAGTAACTTTTGGGTATTTTGTCACCTTTTATCTACTACTCAGGAAAGTGTATTAAGGTACAAGTGGGGTTTATTCATTTAATGAGACCCTCCTGTGTCAAAGGTACTTTCCTGATGAATAAAAATGAGATGAACCTTACCCACATGGAGCATACAACCTAATAGGTGTTGTAATGGTGTCATTATGTGAATAATCTTTAATCTGATCTAATTTTATAATGAATGATTTTTGGCCTCCTTCACAACTAATTGGAAACCCTGACGGTGTAGTGGTTAAGTGCTACGGGTGCTAACCAAAAGGTCGGCAGTTCAAGTCTACCAGGCGCTCCTTGGAAACTCTATGGGACAGTTCTACTCTATTTTATAGGAACGCTATGAGCCAGAATCAACTTGATGGCAGTGGGTTTTTTTTGGATTCACAACTAATTGAGACTATCTAGTAAACTGCAACTCTGGATTGAAACCTGCTGGCCTAAACCATATGCAAGGCACCTATCCCATAATACACAGGCAAGGGGCATTCATATTATATATCAAATCCATCTACAAAAAGCAGCTTGAAGCTGCAACAGGAGTTAATAACTAATATTTAAGATATCTAATAGATAACCATCTTCCCATATCGTTTGATGAAGATTAGTCAAATACTTCAGGATTAAAAAAAAAACAAAACAAAAACCTGTTGCTGTTGAGTCGATTCCGACTCATAACGACCCTACAGGACAGAGTAGAACTGCCCCAGAGAGTTTCCCAGGAGCACCTGGTGTATTCAAACTGTTAACCTTTTGGTTAGCAGCTATAGCACTTAACCACTAGGCCACCAGAGTTTCCAAAATGCTTCAGGATAGCTCTGCTATTTTCACATTCCGGCCTGAAAAATTCGCTAAGAGAAACACAACTTGAATCTAATGTGCCTCTCTTTGGCCCCTCTGGACCTACCACTTCCCTCCAGGAGCTCTTTGGATTCTACCAGGGCATTGATACACTTTGCTAGAAAGTTGCTATCCAAGGGCTCTTTTCTGGTCAAAAGGTTATCTCTGACCATCTGCTCACGCACATCAGCTTGGCTTGTGTTGCAGTGTGTGAGGCCACACTCATGACTTTGATATAGAAATTAGACCAAGAGGTTTCAGTCATGTATCTTGGCAGCAAGACGAGTGGTATCAGAGCAAGCTCAAGAGAAACAGTTTAAATTACAAGTCAAAAGATAAGTCTTGGGCAGGGGTTGGAGTAACAGTTTGTGGATTTTTTTTTCATCAAGTATTAGTAGGAGACTTTCAATAGCACATGACAAGTTAATCAGTAACAAAGGACACACAATTTAAGAATTCAAATAAATTGTACTCTTTAACTCTCAAAGTTCACCTCTTTTCCATTCTGAAAGATGTAATATATAAGACAACCTTCTACCTGATTCCTCAGAGCCCTTTTGTTGTTTAATTTGGCTCTATAATGAAACAGCTTTGATTGTATGAGCAAAAGGTAAGAACACAGGTGGTTGCACAGATATTTCCAATGCACCATAAGGGATAGGAAAACACCACAAACTGCCACCATCCTAGTTGCCTTAGGATTTAGGAGACATCTGTTGGGTATGTTACTGGAGGAAAAAATCTGCTCTTTTATGATGATGGAAACATTTATTTTCAAATAGTTGCTGGAGCACTAAGGAAGGCAGTATCCCTGAGAGATAGGTAATAGGTCATTTAATCAGCCTTGTTTGTGAGCTGCCTTCTTGCAAAGCATTGCTCTATGCTCTAGAATGGAGTGAGGACGGGCTTACAGTAGCATGAATAGATAGGTCCCTTCAGTTAGTACTGTTTTCCTCATTTTACAGGTGGTTCTAATTTCAGTAAAGTAATGTTTAGTTTGCTCATATCTAAATTATTTGCAACTGTCGTAAGAAATTTCCCTAAGTTGAAAACTTGTAAAATAAGTAAAGGCTGTCTTTAGGTTCTGAGACTTTTCTGCCCCATTTGCTTTTATCAATACTGGATTCCTTCTGTTGACGCCATCCCCAGGTAATTGTTTGATATCCTGTTTCTAAAGGACTTTGATCAAAGCTGATCTATTAAATTAGCTTTGCGATAGCTATGTCTAAATTGTAAGAATCTTGTGGAATGATAGTTCAAAAGGAATGAATGGAAGAAGACTCTAAAAAACAGCAGTAATTCGATAGCACAGTCACTTTATCCCAACAGGGTAGGAACAGGAGAGTCATTTAAATAAACCAATGTGCGCACAAAAATCTAAGTTTTAAAAGGGCATATATGAAAGATGGAGAGAGGAATAATCAAGGGAGAATAGGAAGCTAGCAGATATTTGAAAGATGTGTCTAGAAGGATAAATTTAGCATCAAAAAAGTGATGAGACAATAAGAATGATTTTTAAGCGATTGCTGGAGCTGGAAGAAGACCAAAGAAGGCATATGCCCAACGTTAACAGAAAAGAAGTGAAAGATAAAAAGCAGTAATATGCCATTCATTCCTGTTGGTGATTGTGTTCCATCTCCAGGAAACTGCAAGTCTGTGTTTCTGGAGAGGACCTCCCATCCTCACCAACCAGAGCAGTGGCTTCTTACCTCAAGGCTGGGAGATACCCTGAGGGAACAGGAATTTCATAGAAATGTGGCCAACATTGATTGGGCAATTGGCTGCTGAGTGTAAGCTGGGTAGAATCATATTAGGCCTAACTCTCTTTTGTTAGTGCCGTTTTACCTATATGCCTCAACAATTGTGTGTATGTGGAAAATTTGCTATGATTGTCCAACTCTCAAATTTTATTTTTTGTTGTGGGGTGGAGATATACAATATGCTTGTTGTTGTTGTGTGCTGTTGAATTGATTCTGACTCACAGTGACCCTATATGAAACAGTACAGTATCTACCTAAAACTGACTTTTCCAAAACATTTCAGTCAAAAATAGTGAAAGCAATAATGATAAAAATCATATTTAAATTACTAAAACATTCACACATTCTATAATAAAATGGAAAAGCATTTCTATTTAGAATTGTAATGAAGAAACCTTTCTCTTTCTGATATCAGTGAATTTCTCCAAGTAACTGTCACCCACTTACATACACTTCAAGGATAGTATGTTCAATTGATCTAATAGTTTCTAAAGAACTATGTTTGATTCATGATTCTTTTATTTTTTTGTCTTAGTTGAAGAAACATGAGTTTAACGTCAGACCTGGCTTTATGTCAGACCAGCTTCACCATTTTCTGGATGTGTGTCTGTGACGGTTCATCTTATGTGTCATCTTGGCTAGGATATGATTCTCAGTGGTCTGGCAAATACTATGTAATCATCTTCCATTTTGTGATCTGATGTGAGCGCCCAGTCAGTTGGAAGGGGTGTTTCCTTAGGGTTGTGGCCTATATCCAGTATATAAATGGATGTTTTGGCAAAGCTTGCTTTCTCTCTTTACTGTGCGCTCTTCTCATTGCCTGACCTCTGGTTCTTGGGACATAAACCTGCAGGAGCCTCCAGCTTGTTGCCTGACCTATAGATTTTGGATTCATCAACTCCTACAACCCTGTGAGCCAGCAGAAGACTCCACTCTGTCAACTGATCTGTAGATTTTGGGTTCATCAGCTCCTGCGAACACGTGAACGAACAGAGGTCTTCTGCCTGTCGTCCGACCCACGTATTTGGGACTTGCTAATCCTCACAATGGCATGAGCCATTTCCTCACAATTGCATGAGCCATTTTCTTGAAGTAAATTTCTCTCTATATATCTATATATGCTTCACTGGTTTTGATCCTCTAGAGAACCCAGACTAAGACAGTGTCTTTGGGCACATTATTTATACTTCTTATATTTTATTCATACTCACAATAAAGAGGAACAAATTATTGATACATGCGATAGCTTAGATGAATTTCAAAGACAGCATGCTGATGGGAAGAAGCCAATCTCAAAAGGTTACATACTGTATGAATCCATTTTGATGTTTTTTGAAAAGAGAAAATTATGACAGAGAGCAGATCAGTGATTACCAGGAGTTAGTGATGTGTGTGTTTGTGTGTATGTTTGTGCGTGTGTATAACTAAAGGGGTAACACAAAAGAAATTTTTGAGGTGGTGGGACTGTTTCTATATCTAGTGGTAGTTACATAAATCTACATGAGTGAAATTCATAGAACTGTACATCAAAAGAAAAAAGTCAATTTTACTGTATAATAATTTAGAACATAAAATTAAAACATAAAATGTAACAGAGGGCGAGGGCATTGGTGGTTCAGTGATAGAATTCCCATCTTTCATGCAGGAGACCACTTCTTGGCCAATGGGCCACAAACACAGCCACCACCCGTCTGTCAGTGGAGGCTTATGTGTTGCTATGATGTTGAGCAGAATTCAATGGGGCTTCCAGACTAAGGCAGACTAGGAAGAAAGGCCTGGTGAGCTACTTCAGAAAATCAGCCATTGAGAACCCTGTGAATCACAATGGTCCAATCCCTTGGTGCATGGAATCCCCATGAGTTGGGGGTCCCATCCCTTGGTGCATGGGATCCCCATGAGTTGGGGGTCGACTCCATGGCAGCTAACAACAACACATTATTTACTTAAATAAATACATTAAAAAAGCATAAGGAAGGGGCAAAAAGGGGTATAATAATACCAACCTCATTAAGCAGTTGACAATTAAATGAGATCATGTGATTGGATGTGTGTATGTAACACACATAACACATTCACAGTTGGTGTTCGAATCATGTAGTTTTCTCCCTAATTGTACCTCTGGGTAGGTAATTTAACCTCTTCAGCCTCGGGCTCATCATTCTCTTAAAAAAAAACAAAAAACAAAAAAACAAATCAGATGACATTTCAGACATGCAGCAGACAGTATTTGTATGAAAGTTGGAAAACACATCAAAGCACTGTTTTAGGTTTTTTGAATAGGTTTGATATACAACATGGATTTTCTAAGCCAAGGGAATAATGCCTTCTAAGAAACCTCTTGTGGTCATTATAAGGATTAAAGAGATTCTTGTTGTGGTTAGGTTCTGACTCATAGCAACCCTACGTACAACAGAACAAAACACTGCCTGTTCCTGTGCCATTCTCACAATCCTTGTTATGCTTAAGCCCATTGTTGCAACCACTGTGTCAATCTGTCTCATTGAGGGTCTTCCTGTTTTTCTCAGACCTTCCACTCTACCAAGAATGATATCCTTCTCCAGAGACTGATCCCTCCTGATAACATGTCCCAAGTATGTGAGAGGCAGTCTTGCCATCCTTGCTTCCAAGGAGCACTCTGCTTTCACTTCCTCCAAATTAAAGACATACCATATATAAAGCAGAAACCTTGGTGCCATAGTGGTTAAGAGCTATGGCTGCTAACCAAAGAGTTGGCAGTTTGAATACACCAAGTACTCCTTGGAGCCCGCATGGGACAGTTCTAGTCTGTCCTATAGGGTTGTTATGAGTCGGAATCGACTGGATAGCAATGGGTTTGGTTTTTTTGGCATATAAAGCATGGAAATCCTGGTGGTGCAGTGGTTAAGAGTTCACGAGATTGTGGCAAATATGTGCCATAGCATTGTAAGCTGCAAGGCATTACCTAAATATTACATCACCTTTGTAACTCATTTTCCTTCAAATTGTATATAAAGTATAGTAAATTTACATATATAAAGTGCATATATCCAGTGCATCATCTACTTAGATTCCTGACAGTGGTTTGTTTTTAAATTAATATTTTTCTTAATAATATCAATTTTTATTGGGAAAGAACATCTCAGAAAAATTCTAGACTAAAATAACTATATGTGATCATGAAATAAACAATTGCGTGGTGCTAAAATGACATAAATAATAAACAATTATTTTTTAAACAGAAAAGTATTTTTTTCAGGGGGCATCCCTCTTTAAGAATTTTGCTTAAAAGGTGATGGAAAGCTCTTAATCAGGATTTTCAGTTTGTGAGATTGTGACATATCTCCCTCTGGGCCATTCCTTCTTTTCTTTTTTCACTCTTCAATGAAATGAATTGTCCTAACGGTAAGGGCGGGTAATCCATTTTCTTCTTGAGCTAAGGTGATGTCTGTTTTAAAATCAGGGTTTAAAAATATTTTCTAGACTACCTTGCTTAGTGCGGGGCGGGCGGGGGGAGGGGGAAGGTAAACAAAAGCAAGGATCTTTAAAAAGAAAAGAACTCTTTATGTCTTCACTACAACAGAAAAAACAAACAAAACAGAGAGCTTTCTGTGCAAGTTGGCAAATGCATCAAGGCATTGTTTGTAGATATTATTTTTGATAGGTTTGATATACAGCATCGTTTTCCGAACCAATGGAATATTGTCTTCTTACAAATCCCATCAGGTCGGCAGTGCTGCTGCTATGGGCTGGCTTATCAGCTCCAGCCAGAGTCTGTTGCACTTGCATGCGCCTTCGTAGCCTGAGAGGAAAATAAATTGTACCCAAGCAGTTAATAAGAAAGAATTATTGTGAGTGAGATGCATGACACTATGAGTGTGCATCGTGTTTTACAGACTAAATGCTGATTTGCTAAAAAAAAAAAAAAAAAAGCTTAGTCTACATGAAATGGAAATTCCATTTTAAAATTGTCATTTTACATGTATTTGGTGGTTTTTTAGCTCAAAAAAATGAATATTATCTATTTTTGATACATTTCGGGGATAGCGCTGAAGAGGTGATTCCCATTTCTGTGGCTTGCTAGTGAACATTTTTATTAATTCCAATTATTTAGCGAGACATCTGTTTTTGCTTTTTGAAGCAGACACACAGTACCTATAGGTACATAGAATGTATGTTTTAAAGCAGCAGACATATGGACAGAATCTCTATAGCATGACTGAATTGTTTATGGGGAGCTTATGGGCCTAATTATTCACTTTTTGCAGTTGTTTGGGTTAGCATTTCTAATGCCAAAAGATTTGTGCTTGAAGAGCAGGGTTAGTTGAACTTAATAGGTGTTAACTGCTAATATAAAGTATAATCTTTGCTAAAAAGGAGGATGAAGCCTTTAATCCTCCTATCCTAATTAGTCAGGCCCCAGAAGTCTGTGGAAACTCGTCAATGCTTTACCACAGTCAGAGAGGTAAAATAACTTGTATAAAGCCACAGCACTAGTGTGTGAAGGACCTGGACTTCAGACTGAGAGCTGTCTGATTCCACTCAGAAAATGCATATTTTGAATTAAGTTTGTTTTGTCTATGTTAAGAAATGAAAGAAACCAGGTATCTGGTAAGATAGCATTATTTGTTATAGAAATCATTCCAAATTGTTAGTAGATTAACCCAATATAAATGTATTTGTTGCTCAGATAGGAATCTGGTATGGATCTTTCTTGTCTTTGAGCAGTTTTTTTCCACCAGGTGATCCAGGGACTTGTGTCTCCACCATCCCTTAGAGACTCCAAGTCTTCTAACATTCATCTGGCAGACAGGGAGAGAGAAACAGGAGAAAGAACACCTGGTTTTCCAAATCCCTGGCCTAGGAAAGGAGACACACACCATTTCTTCTGGTTATTTATGGATAAGAACTCATCAACACACCAGGATGAAAGGGAGGTTGGGTGTGGTAGGCAGAATTTTTAATGACGTCCCCAAGATATTTCGTTAGCCCTAATCTGTTGAACCTGTGAATATGATGATATATCACTCCTCTGATGATATCGTGCTTAATGGTATGTTGGAAATCCTGATGGCATTGTGGTTAAGAGCTAGAGCTGCTAACCAAAAGGTTGGCAGTTCAAATCTACCAGTTGCTCCTTGGAAACCATAAGGGACAGTCCTACTCTGTCATATAGGATTGCTATGAGTCGGAATCGACTTGATGGCAATGGGTAATGGCATGTTGTTGTTGCTGATAGGTGCCATTAAGTCAGTTCCAACTCATAGTGATCCTATAGGACAGAGTAGAACTGTCCCGTAGGGTTTCCAGGAGCGGCTGGTGGATTTGAGCTGCCAACCTTTTGGTTAGCAGCTAAGCTCTTAACCACTATGTCACCAGGGCCCAATTCTTAGTGACATAATTGACCATAAAGTAGAGGTTCTCTGGGTGGGCCTGATTTAATCATATAAGCCCTTAGGGACAGAAAAGTTTCTCCAGCTGATGACAGAAGAGGAAGTCAGGTTCTAAGCACAAGAGGGAATTATAGGGCCATTACTGGTTTGAATGTGGAAGAGGTCACATAAGAAGGAATAATGGCAGTCTCAGGACGATGAAAGCATGTCCTCAGTTGACTAATAGAGAAAAGAATCCTCATTCCTACAACAGGGAGCTGTATTCTGCCAACAGGCTGAATGAGTTTGCTAGGTTATTCTTTACCAGAGCCTCATAGTTTGGCCAACCCTTGACAGACCCTAAGCAGAGGACCCAGTTGAGCCATGCCACACTTTTAACCTATGAAACCATGAGATAATAAAGTGTTGTTTTAGGCTGCTAAACGTGTGGTAATTTGTTATGCAGCAATACAAAAACTAATATACTGGGAAATGTAGACCCTACCTGGGCATCTGCCTGTCAGTATGATCTCCATAAAAGAACAAAAAAACGAATGAGTTGCTGTTGAGTCAATTCTGACTCATGGTGATCCCATGTGTTTCAGAATAGAACTGTACTCCATAGGGTTTTGAAGGCTGATTTTTCAGAAGTATATTGCCAAGCAAGGCAACTCAGGTAAACTCGGACACCAACCTTTTGTCTAGTAACCAAGCAAATAACTGTTAGTGCCATCCAGGGACTCCATCGTAATGTAAAAGAGGTGCACAAATATTTGATGAGCACTAGTCATCTCTGGAAACCCTGTGGTGTAGTGGCTAAGTGCTACGTCTGCTAACCAAAAGGTTGACAGTTCGAGTATACCAGGCACTCCTTGGAAGCTCTTTGGGGCAGTTCTCTGTCCTATAGGGTCGCTATGAGTCGGAATTGACTCGATGACAATTGGTTTGGTTTTTGGTTTTGGTTTAGTCATCTCTAGGTATGGTGAATAAAACAGTGACAGCAAGGTGTTTGCAAAACTAAAAAGCATGTGAAACTTTTTAAAAGCTTGGAAAAATCATCCAGCAAATAGGGAATGATATATAACAGGTAAGTTTCTTCCAGGAGCTCTGGTGGTGCAGTGGTTAAGCACTAGAACGCTAACTTAAAGGTAGGTGGTTCCAATCCACCAGCCTTTCCACAGAAGAAAGATGTGGCAGTCTGCTTCTGTAAAGATTACAGCTTTGAAAATCCTATGAGGCAGTTCTCCTCTGTCCTATAGGGTCACAATGAGTAGTAATCAACTCGACGGCAATGGGTTTGGTTTTTTGGTTTAAATTTCTTCCAGTGACAAAAATCAGATTGCTACAAAATCAGGGTCTAGCTCTATTAGCATTCCAAGTCTGTCATGGGGTAGATGGTATTACCGTAACCAAAAGAAGATTTGTCAGCCAGAAGAAAGTATTCCAAGTACCTTCTGGAATATTCTGTGCAGAGAATGGCCTGGGCCAAAGTATCAACCAGTCTCATCCCCTAGTAGGGAGTGGGATTTATCAGGCCACCATCAAATTAAACAATTAACTTTCTTAGCTTTGATTTCACACTTGCAGTTGAATTTTATGATTATTTAGATTTCTAAAGATCTGAAAATAATTTCTTTAAACACTGACATGACTTCCTTGTTATAATACAAATCACTATTTTCTGGGAAGAATAAGAAGTACAAAAATAAAAATAAAACAATATTGAAAGTGAAAAATTAGTATGCTACATAATTTGATCTCTTTACAGTAAGTGAAATCACTTAGCTCCTGGATTAATTGCTCTGCTACAAAAGAACCATTTTTCTGTCAAAAATATTTTAGGCTCTATTCACTACTGGTGAAAGTATAAATTAATATAAACTTTCTGGACAGCCATTTGGAAATATGTTTGAAAAGATTATAAATGCACTTTTAATTAATCAATTCTCCCTTTAAAAATACATGCTGAGATTATTTAAGGTGTGCAACAAAGATGTTTATGAGAGGATTATTTATAACTCTAAAACATTAGAAAAATTTTAATCTTTTTTAAAAAAGCTGGTTAAATAAATTATAATTGATCTGTATGATGAAATATGCAGATATTAAAATCATATACTAAGAGATTATTTATTGATGTTATTGATAGTCAATAAAGCATATGTCTAAGATCACAAATATGGCCAAAAAATAGTATGTGCAGTCTTATTTAAATAAGAAAGGAAATGTGTAGATAAGAGAATAGTAAGTTTTGGGGGACATCCAAGTAATGGGCATAAAAAAGTTTATTAAGAAAATGTTCTGTGTTCCACTTTGGTGAGTGGTGTCTGGGGTCTTAAAAGTCTGCCAGCAGCCATCTAAGATACGTTAATTGGTCCCATCCCACTTGGAGCAAAGGAGAATGAAGAAAACCAAAGACATAAGGAAAATATTAGCCCAAAGTACAAAGGACCACATAAACCAGCCTGAGACCAGAAGAATTCGATGGTGCCCGGCTACGACCAATGACCGCCCTCACAGGGAACACAACAGAGAATCTCAGACAGAGCAGGAGAAAAATGTAGAACAGAGCTCAAATTCACCTAAAAAGACCAGCCTTAAGGGTCTGACAGAGCCTGGAGGAACCTCCAAAACTATAGCCCTGGATGCACTGTTAACCCAGAACTGAAACCATATCCGAAGCCCACTCTTCAGACAAAGATTAGACATTAGACAGGACTATAAAACAAAAATAATACGTGTGAGGAATGTGCTTCTTAGTTCAATCAGATATGACACCAAATGAACAGCTCCTGTCTAAAAGCAGGATGAGAAGCCAGGAAGGGACAGGAACTGGTCAAATGAACACAGGGAACCGGGGTGGAAATGGGAGTGTGCTGTCACATTGTGGAGATTGCAGCTAATGTCACAAAACAATATGTGTATAAATTTTTGTATGACAAATTAGCTTGAGCTGTAAACTTTCACCTAAAGCACAATTAAAAAAAAAAAAAAGAATAGTAAGAAAAAGGACAAAAAGGTTAACATTGTTTATCTCTCGATTGTTGGATTATAAATGATTCTTGTTTACATGTGTGAGTGTGTTTCTTTTTTTTTTAAGTTTTCTACATTGAGCATAGCCTAGTCTGGTTGCATGGTAAAGAGGCAAACATGGATAAAGTAGACCTAACCTGCCTTCACAGAGCTTACACAGAGTGGCGGTGATTAACGTATCACTTAACAATGATATGAAGCCAAATATTCATGAGTTTTCTTTTCAGCCTAGGACCCTTTCTATTGTGGTTGTTAGTTGCTGTCGAGTCAGCTGTGACTCATGATGACCCCATGTAAAGCAGAACAAAACATTGCCTGGTCCTGTGCCACCTTCATGATTCTTGCTGTGCTTGATTCCATCATTGCAGCCACGGTGTATTTCAAGTGACTTCCAACCTATGGGGCTCATCTTCCAGCACTATGTTATTGTTAAGTGCCTTCGAGTTGGCTCTGACTCATAGTGACCCTATGTACAACAGAACGAAACATTGGCCCATTCCGCACCATCCTCACAATTGTTACTGTGTTTGAGCCCATAGTTGATGCCACAGTCTCAATCCATCTCATTGAGGATCTTCCTCTTTTTCGCTGACCCTGTAATTTACCAAGCATAATGTCCTTCTCCAGGGACTGGTCCCTCCTGATAACATGTCCAAAGCACATGAGATGAGGTCTCTCCATCCCGTATTTCTTCCAAGACAGATTCATTTGTTCTTTTGGCAATCCATGATATATTCAGTACTCCTCACCAACACCATAACTCGAAGGCATAGATTCTTCTTTGGTCTTCCTTATTCATTATCCAGCTTTCCCATGTATATTAGGCTATTGAAAGTACCATGGCTTAGTCTTCAAAGTGACTTCTTTGCTTTTTAACACTTTACAGAGGTCTTTTGCAGCAGATTTGCCCAGGGCAATACATTGTTTTATTTATTGACTGCTGCCTTCATGGGTGCTGATTGTGGGTTCAAGTAAAATGAAATTCTTGACAATTTTAGTATTTTCTCCATTTATCATGATGTTTCCAGCACTATACTAGACAATGTTGTGTTGTGATCCATAGGGTTTTCATTGGCTAATTTTTAGAAGTAGATAGCCAGGCCTTTCATCTTAATCTGAAAGGTCCACTAATACCTGTCCACCGTGAGTGATCCTGCTGGTATTTGAAATACCGGTGGCATAGCTTCCAGCAGGATAGCAATATGCAAGCCACAACAAGACAAACTCAAAGACAGGTGAGAGGACCCTTTCTAGATACATATAAATGAAGGAAAACACTCCCACTCATTTCCTATTTCTATGAGCATTCATTATCAGTTGGTTAGTCTGTCACGATAATGGTGAATATCTAAACTCATATATGCTTTAGTATATTTGAGATTGCTTTTTGCAAAATAGGTACTCTGTGGGTTTGTCTTTACTTGTAATAAAATGTCTTTTCTGATGCATCCCAGTCAGTATGTTTATGAACATTATGACTTGCTCTGTTCAATCATAAAAGTTCCCTGGGCTTTTCAGTGCGGCAACTAGATCAGACAGAAATGTTGCCCCACCACAGTGGGCCCTGACCCTCCGACATGAAGGGTACCCTCATGTTGTAGGGAATGGCGGAGTAGATCAAGGCTGAATCCCTTTCCCTGTCTCTTCTCAAGAACAGATTGGTTCTTTTCATGATGTACTGAATGACAGATTTTAAATCAAGCAAGGGGAGTTTTCAACAAAGTCCTTTTATGTTCTATTCAAGATGATAACTAGTAACCAGTTGCCGTTGAGTTGATTCTGACTCATGATGACCTCATGTGTGTTACTGTAGAACTGTACTCCCTAGGTTTTTAATGGCTGAGTTTTTGGAAGATTGCTAGTCATTTCTTCAAAGGTACCTCTGGGGGACTTTTGGGTTAGCAGCTGAATACATTAACTGTTTGCACCACTCAAAACAAAAAACCCAAACCTATTGCTGTCTAGTTGATTCTGACTCATAGCGACCCTATAAGACATGGTAGAACTGCCCCACAGGGTTTCCATGGAGTGCCTGGTGGATTCAAACTGCAAACCTAATGTTAGCAGCCGTAGCACTACACCACCAGGGAGACTGTATTCAAGGCAAAATTTTTAGAGATTGGCTTCAGAGTGTCTGGATTAGGGCCCAGGGAATCTGTACATTTTAGATTCTTTCTAGGTGATCCTGGGGCACCTTGTATTTAGGAAGCACAGTGGTTAAGAGCTCGGCTGGTAACCAAAAGTTAGGCAGTTTGAATTCACCAGACGCTCCTTGGAAACCATATGGGGGCAATTCTACTCTGTCCTATAAGGTTGCTATGAGTAGGAATTAACTCGATGGCAATGAGTTTTTTTCTTTTCTTTTTGGTTCTAAGATTCAAAGCACCCTCCTTTTGGATAACCATGCCTCAGGAGTCCTAAATTCCAAAATTTAAAAAGGGCTGGCTATCAAAATCTGAGAAAGTGCCATCTGAACATTTTTTTCCCTCTTTTTTGTCCAATCCTACAGCAGCATGCTTTTTCTTAATTTGAGTAGACAATTAGGAGTATAGTTTTGTTTTTGTGCAAAGCTGATTTTCTTTTTTTTTTTTTCTGAACCTTCATAAAAGCATTAAAGCTCACCATGTAATGAAATATGTTTTTATTTGGAAACAGAAAATGAAAGAAACAAACAATAATTAAACCTCCTAAATAATGTGAGCTTTGTGGTTAAATCTCCATGCAACTTCTTGAAAATTTAATAAGGGAACGAAGGTTGTTTTCCATTTGTGGAATACAGTGCCACATTTCTCTTCTCTGTGAAATTGTCTCTGGCTAAAGAGTGCCTCACAATTTAAGCTGCTGAGTATCTAGCCTGAGAGAATTTTATGTGTCTATTTTTTAACTCAAGTCACTCATGTACAACCATATTATCTCACATCAAAGTAGGATATAAAACCAGGAGACTAGGTGAGGGGAAAAAACTCAGGGATGAATGTCATGTTATACGATCCAATTACACACAGTCCCTGACTTACATATGCCTGACTTAGGAACGTCCTTGCATTTACAAATGGGTTCCTGGGAGAGGGTCAGCAGAGTTTTCCCTTTCTCTCACACTCTTCACTTTCTGCTCCATTCATAGATTGTGCACTTTCAGGCCTATGGCAAAGAGCCTGTGCCTGTCGGGCTCTCACTGCTGCCACCATCTTCACATTTTATAATTTCCTAATAGTCTCGTTAAAAGTAGTAATAAGTAGGAGCAAAAAGAAAAAAAAACAGGGAAAAAGAGGACAAATTCCATTTTATCTTTGTTTCTTACTGCCCTTGTCCTCTTCCTTAGCCCTCATAGTACCTTTTTTACAAAACACTGAAATAATGCCTTCACCCTTGCCAACTTCTTCCCACACCTGTGCTTCTCCCCAAAGCCTCTCTCTCAGGCCATGGGTGCTTTGTCACTATGGTCCAGGGTTGGATGTGTCCTGCTTCAGACAAAATACACTGGGAAGAGTGAGGAGGTATAGTTCTTACTCTGTCATACACGGGGTTGCCATGAGTCAGAACTGACTCCACAGCACCTAACAACAGCAACAACACCATTGTGCTTAACTCACAGTAGACAATTAATGCTTATTTCTTTTTGTATGTTTTTTTTTCTATGAGAAAAAGTCCTACAAATTCCAAATGACTGACTCGCAAATAAACCTTGAAACGTGTCAGACATGTCTACTTATTAGGTCTGGTGGCATTCACAGAGTCTGTTGAGTGGATGTGACACACATGGAATCAGACCTGAGCAGCCTGTTCTCAGACAATAATTCCACAGGCTGATTAGAGGTTATGACACGCTGTAGTACAAAAGGCTTTTATTGGACCAGCTCTTGTGAGCCAATCAGGATTTTTTTCCTCGTGAAAATTTGAAGTAAGAAACTATTTAGTCAGTGGAGGGTGCTGGGACTGATGGACATGATAAGAAGTTAAGGCCAGCAACCATCATGGGCCATACACAAGGTGAGTTAGCAGAGAGGGTTGGTGCATACACAGTCTTAGAGAGAAGCTCAGGAAGGAGACTGGGGGGTCACTGGGGGGTGGGTTCAATAGTCTTGGGTCAAGACTTTCCAATTCCCAGTGGCTGTTTCTCTGAGATCTGGCAACCTTTTGCTTCCATTCATGGATCAAAAGCTCACGATTTCTTCTTGATCTGTATGCCCCTTCCCCACCTCCAGTCCTGTCCTTTGCGACTAAAAGAGCTTTGTTTGGCTCAAGTAGCACCTACTTTGTGTTCTGTGGAACTCTCACAGTCTGTCACTTACACTTTCTAGTCTCCTGATATAATAACTTTGATGCCTGTGGAAAGAGAGTGAAGTCTGTAAATCCATTATAATCATGTGGTTGACAAAATGCACAATGTTAAAGCTAGGCTTTAATAGAAGGAATATATATAGGGAAATCTGTGAGAGCTGGAACTCAATGAGACTTCCTTGTTTTCTGGGTCTTGCAAGTTTTCTACCTTTGACAGGGTGCAGCTTACCACTTTTGTATTACTATTAGTGGAAAATATTTGCGTTTTCCTTCTTTGACAGGTCTCCACCTTACACAACTTCCAGCTTTCACAGGTTTTACTGTATCTTCCTTAAAAATATTTGCCTTAATTGTCCTTATTCATTTAAGCAGCAAGAGTTCTCCAGAGCTTACATATACTTTGCAACCCTGTTGTTGTTAGGCACCCATGGAGCTAGTTGAGACTCATAACCATCTTATGTATACCAGAATGAAACATTGCCCAGTCCTGCACCATCTTCATGATCATTGCTATTTTTAAGCCCATTGTTGGAGGCACGGTGTCAACAGATCTCATTAAGGGTCTCCTTCTTTTTCTCTGTACTTTACAAAGCATGATGTCTTTCTCCAGCAATTGATTCCTCCTAATGACATATTCAAAGTAAGTGAGATGAAGTCCTGTCATCTTCACTTCTAAGGAGCATTCTGGCTGCACTTCTTCTAAGACAGATTTGTTTGATCTTCTGGCGGCCCATGGTATATTCAATACTCTTCTCCAACACCACAATTTGCATGTGTTAATTCTTTTCTGGTCTTCCTTTTTCATACAAACCCTAGACAAAATAACAAATAGTGTTTATTTACTCTTTGTAGAACTTTTGAATTATTAAACTCTCTTGTAGTAGATCTTTTAGGCAGCTTATGAAGTGATAAAAATTAGGACCACAGTTGGCAAAATGAAAGAAGAACCTCAAATGTGTCTAAGTTGAGTGAACAAAAATATTTCTAAGAGTGTATGGCATTGAGCATTAACTTTTATTTTGTTATCGTTGCACTGCGATAGGTTAACTTTACTTCCTAACTCTGTTTTCTTCTAAGTTTGTTTTGCTCTGAATAAATGGCTGGATCTCTAAGTGTTACATTGATTTTAAAGCAATAATTTTTCTTGAAGATTGGGTGCTGTGGTGGTTTGGAGCTAGGCATGGTTGCGTTAAGTGGACCACTTTCTCGTTGTGCTGGGGGGGGTCAATTTATTTAGTGACTTAAGAGCAATGACCTTGTGTTTTCTCATATGTAAAGGGTACAATTGCCTTCTTAACTCAATAAGTAAAATTGCAAAACTAATACACGCTTGTTATAACCTGTCAGACCTGCCCTACTGATGTAATTAACATTTTTATTTGAATGCTCACTCATCTTTCATTATGCTCTTACAACCATACACCAGTATTACACCTATAACTTATCTAGCACATACTGAGAGCTCAAAAATCTTTGTTGAACACATGAATAAAGAAAATATATATATATACACATAATTTTTTTCCATTTTACAAAAATAAGATCATATTCTTATTCTGAAATATGCTTTTATTGATGTGATTTCTGATTGTTTCATTTTTGCAACTAAAAACAGTGCTGTAAAAAACTTAACTGTATGTACATCATTATGTACTGGTGCTTTCAGTTTTCAGAAGATATTTTGGAAAGTAGAATTGCTGAGTCTAAAGGTAGGTGCTTTAAAATTTTGGATAAATACCAAGAAATTACTTTCTGAAAGATTTGCCGTGATTCATTCACCACCGATGTATAGAATGCTCAGTACTTAAAATGGGAATATTAATACCTACATTATGTTATCGTTGTTAGGTGCTGTCGAGTTGACTTTTGACTCATAGATACCCAATGTGACAAAGTAGAACTGCCCTGTAGGGTTTTCTTGGCTGCAGTTTTTACAGGAGCAGATCACCAGAGCCATTGGTGGGTTCAAAAGGCCAAACTTTTGATTTTAGGATTGTTAAAAGGATGCAATTAATTGCTCACTTTCCCTACCTCCTCTTTCCCTGCCTCTCCTCAGATACTGTGCCTGGCACATAGTTGCATCATAAAGTTTTTTTCCCTTTCATTCTCTCTTCTTTATTGTTACAAAACATGTCTCATGAAAACCAAGCCATGTTTCTAATTGCCTTTCATTAACTTTTATTGACTGTCATTAGGAATGAGAAATGTCTGGGAAATAGGATACGATCTACAGTCAAAATAGTTTCTGGCTATGTAATTCACTCTTAGGGCTAAACTTAAAAATCAGAAGAAAAGCTTTCTGTTGGCCACAGCAAATCCTATATAAGGCTAGGTGACTGTAGCTCTCAGTTTGTCCAGCATACAGACTCTGTTTTGTTATTGTCATGCCCTTTCTGTTGTTTTTAGCTGCCATTGAGTCAACTCTGACTCACAATGACCTTATGTCCAACAGTAATGAAACATTGCCTGGTCCTGCATTATCCTCACAGTCACCAGCATATTCAAATCCATTGGTGTAGCTACTGTGCCAATCCATCTCACTGAGAGTCGCTCATACCCTTTTTAGCTCTCTATTTCACCACACACAAAGAATGTCCTCCTCTAGCGACTATTCCCTCCCGATGATACATCCAAAGTAAGTGAGTTGGACAGTGTTCTGTTGTGAGCCATAGGTTTTCATGGGCTAATTGTGATCCATAATTTTTTTGTTGGGAGTAGATCATTAAGCCTTTCTTCTGAGTCTGCCTCAGTCTAGAAGTGCCACTGAAACCTGTCCACTATGGGTGACCCTGCTGGTATCTGAAATACCAATGGCATATCTTTCAGAATCGTAGCAACATGCAAGCCCCCACAGTATGACAAACTGACAGATGGGTGGTGGCCTTTCTGGTTAGCACCTCTTTTAACTTTCAAAAATGTCCGGGTTTGAATGATAAACTCTGTGGTTACCTTTCCTAAGGCTAAAAACTGTCTGTTTCAGCCAGAAGTAAAAGGGGCAAACTAAAGCTTAAAGAGGAAATTTGTGGGGAAAGAGACACTTAAAGACAGAATCAAAGAGTAACTAAGTCACCCAGAGTAGGCAGCAAGATCTTAAAAGCCTAAAATTTAAGGAAGAAAATGGAAATAATTACCTTTTTTTTCCTGTTGCCTGGATGAGTGGAAAGGAAAGCTTTCAGTTGAGTATGTCTGAGAGATTATCCTAATTAATGTTAGGACGAAGATTTATATAGTGTGCACATTATTGCTTTGCCTTGGGAACCAGAAATGTGGAGCATTTAAGTAGGGTTCTGTTTTTGTTGAACAGGTATTTTTCTCTTACGACTTGGTTCCACTATATGATCACATTTCTTTGCATAATTTGTGTTTGATATATGTGAGTCCTTGTTTTGAGCAGACCATATGGAAAGCTCCATGAGCGCCCTGGGAACCAGGGATATGCGGTGATTAACCATGGGTTCTGCTGTTTGTGCAGCAGACGAGCAGAGCTGAGCAATAAAAAGCATCACACAATTGTTTTGTTGCCCTTATTTTGTCCTTTGTTTGGAGGTGCTTTACTAAGGATAAGAGAGTAAAACAAAATAAGGAGAAGTCCCAGACAAGTAAGGAAGAGAAATGGCAAAGGGTTTTTCAGAATAAAATTGAAGAAGGTAGGCTATTCATTCTATGAATTTTGACAGCCTAAAGAGTAAACTGTTTTGTGAAAATGAAACTAAAAATAAGGTTTCTGGTTCTTCAGGGATTCCAATGAACTTTTAGCATGTGTGAAACAATGCAACTGGCAGTGACTGGTTTTGTAACTAAATTTGGTTTAATAGCATGTTTTTAAAAAACTTATTTTATGTGCATGGTTTATCGAAGACACTACGATGGAAGATTCAAAAGAACGAAGCTACTTGTGCTTACAAAATTTACAGTCTGTGGAAAACAAGTCTCACCTAGTCTTCTGACCAGATTCCAACATTTCAGAATCTGATATAAGTAAAGATGTAGGTGAAATAATAAGTTGAAATTCAATCCCTGCAAAATATTTTACCAATATATCAGTTCCAAAATTAAATATTGGAAGTTTAAATTTTCTTATCAATTTATAACCAGAATATTTGGCAGGCATTCAGTAAACACAAAACAAATATCCTGGGCTTCATAAGGCATGCTTTGTCTTGTTGGCCCAGGGTTGTATGAACTTGGTTAGCTTTCTCTATAACAGTGTTTCCTAAATTAGGCTAAAAATTAAAGTTATCTGGAAAGCTTGTTAGGACAGATTTCTAGGCACCTTACTCATGAATCTGCATTAGTGTCCTGAGATTCTAGGGTAATGAAGAAGAGACAAATATGGGTCCGGCTGAAGAAACTTAAGAACTTGGATGTGCTCCTGCTGTCTACTGGCTTTCCTACATGAGCAACCTTTTTCTGAAATTTATGTAAGTTAAAATTTTCCTTACGTTATAGCAACTTCTCCAATATTTTTCAAATATGCCCTCATTCAGTTGTCATCAAAACCCACATTTCATTATAATCTGAGACACCACCCAGAAAGTGTGGGTTCAGGGAGTGCTACCAAGGTGGGAGATGTTAATGTTCCCTTTTAATGGCCTCCTTGGGCTTCTTCTCATTTCCTTGCGAATGTTGGACAAGCATGCCAACGGCTCTACAATTTAACACTGTGAAAATTCAAGTTGGATGGAGGTGCTCCTGATTTTGGAATTGGTGTTCTTTATGGTGGTAGGGGGTGGGGGATGTGTAATGATGGATGCCCCATTGCCAACCACATGACACCTTCTGGGTTTGCACCGTTAAACATATTCTCCCATCATCCCCCACCATAGCAACTCCCTACTTTTCTACAATTCCCTGGCTACTGATGACAGTAACAATCAGAAATGATACTATACATACATATTATTCTGAAATATGATTTTTTTATGCAATTTCTGATTTTTTAAATTTTGTCACTTGATACTACTTATTTTTTTTTTATTCATATTTATTCACTGTTTTGGGAAGGTACATTTGTGTCTACTGTCTCATTTGATCCTCACAAGTCCTACTTAGGGATGATTTCCCTAATACCCCAGTCTAAACCAGGCCCCTGATCCTACACTCTCAAATCATTCTGTGCTTATCCTACAATTTACTTACCACAGTGTGTAAGACTACAAGACTTTTACCTCTACATGAAAAGGAACTGCTCTATTTCTTTACCCATGCATCATTTACATTCTATACAGTGTTCAGAACATAGTACATGTTCAGTAAATGCTTGTAGAGTGAATAAGTAAAGTCCAACTCTGTGAGTAGGATTTGAAACTGCTACTTGTTTCATAGCCTGAGAGAGCTGAGAAACGCTGAGCAGCAAGATTTTTTTTTTTGTATTCTGCATCTCCAATCATTTTTGTAGTCATGGATTTTTAAAAATAATTATGCATCTAGCTAAATAAGAATGGAACATGAAGTCAGCATAGTTTTACTGGACGTCAGAAGGGCTTTCATTCCTGCATCCTGAGCTAGACTGAAAGAATTTCTTTATTGGAATATTGTATAAATAAAACAATTTATTAAATAAATGATTCGATGAACACTACTGGAGCATTTTAGTGGTTTAATACCTTTCTCTGAAGCATTTGACATGAGATTATAAACTACTGGATACTAGCAAGATAGTTCCAGTTTGGTGAAAATTATTCCTTTATTTTCTTTCTAGGAAAACAAGTAATCAACAAAGGAATACCAATAAGAGGACCAGAGAAACTCATTCTGAAATAGTCTCAGTGATAAAATGGATGAGATGGAGAGATAAGTGTATAGTTAGCAATAGAATATAGATTGGAGAATAAAAGCAACCACAGTGAAGGGAAGGGAGACAAGAAAAGCCAGAAAAAAGACAACTGTGTAGAAGATCAATTTGGAAGAAATGGAAACTATTTTTTTTAAACAGAAATTAAATATTACATTACGGGAGCAGGCAGTTATTTCCCTACTTTCTGCTAGTGGACAAACATACATTTGATTTGCCTTTAGAGAAAATTCTTCATCGTGATGGCTATACAGAGGAACAACAGTTGTTAACTCTCTGAGGGGAAATAAGTCACAATATACTACACGTTGCCTATTTAACCACTATTAAAAGACCTGATTTAAAATAATTGCTTGTACCAGAGGCTAAAATTTAATTTGGTTACATCATAGAATTACCTCAACAACCTCTGAATAAAGGTCACTTACGAAATGGAGAAGGTATAAATTGCTAACTAATACTTTATGTTCAAATTGAGTTACTTAAGATTTTGAAGAAATGTTCAATGAATAGTAGTGGGTATTAAATTCCAAATTACTTTGATTTCTAAAGGTAATAAAACTCAAGGAAGAAATTCCAGTCTGTTTTAGAAAGTGTAGCGAGTGTTAATTAGATCAAATTTTCTATTACCCCAGAAGTGCATTCTTTGATTAAATACAAAGAACTTAAAAATTGGTGCTGGCACGCTTGGCTTTCCCTTTAGGAGTTTTGAGTAAATGAAAGGAGCAGGGAGGTTACACTCTTCTGGTTCTTGTAATCTAAGAGTTTCAAATTTCTTTGCTTGTTGCAGTGAGGGAGACCTAATTTTGATATTAGTGGGGAGGGCATGCTGCTTGGCTGTTGGCTGGGGTAGATCACAAAGGCAGAGTCTTCTGGGCTGGAATTCTAGAGCAACCAAAGTATAGGTACCAATCCCAAATGAAGTTGAATATATGGAAAAGTGTGCTGCGGAAAGAGGAAGAAAATGGAGCATTTTTGATGCCTAATATGTACCAAGCTGTGTTACATGAACTTTTATATATATTACCTATTTAATTTGTACCTTTTACCCATTGTCATCGCGTCCATTCTGACTCACTGTGACCGTATAGAACAGAGTAGAATGCCCCTAGGGTTTCCAAGGAGCAGCTGGTGGGTTGGAACTGCTGACCTTCTGGTTAACAGTCGAGATTTTAACCACTGCTCCACCAAGTCTATTTAATTTGTACAGCAACACTAAAAGTTAAGTATCTTAGTTATCTAGTGCTGCTATAATAGAAATGCCACAAGCGGATGGCTTTAACAAAGAGAAATTTGTTCTCTCATAGCCTAGGAGGCTGGAAGTCCAAATTCAGGGGTACTAGCTCCAGGGGAAGGCTTTCTGTCTTTGTTGGCTATGGGGGAAGGTCCTTGTTATCAATCTTCCCCTTGTCTAGGAGCTTCTCAGTGCAGAGACCCTAGGTTCAAAGGATATACTCACCTTCTTGTTCTTCATTTGTGGTGGCATGAGGTCCCCCTGTCTCTATGCTCGCTTCTGTCTTTTATATCTCAGAATCTCTCTTGTAGATTGAGTCCCGCCTCTTTAATATAACTGCCTCTAATCCTGCCTCTTTAACTTCATAGAGGTAGGATTTACAGTACACAGGAAAATCACATCAGATGACAAAATGTTGGACAATCACACAATACTGGGAATCATGGTCTAGCCAAGTTGACATACATTTTTGGAGGAAGCAATTCCACCCATAACAGTGGGGATGGGGGACTATTGCCTCATCCTCTTGGCTCTCACTTTTCCCTTTCAGCTTCTGAGGGATTCTTTGAAGCATGTTTGAATGCCATCAATCTAGCTAAATGGCCCATCTGATCTGGGTTACATTAGGGTTGGCAGAGAAGAAATAATCATAGATACATGTCAAATCAAATCAAGAAGTATTTACCAAATATCTAGTACTTGCTTGGCATTATAAGTTCAAGAAGTTTATAATCTAGTTAAGGAGACAAGCCATAAACAAATCTAAAATTATGTACAGCAAGATTAATTTCAAAAGTAGTGACAAATGAGTTCATAAGAGAACTAGAAAGCTCAGGGAAAGTTTCATGGAGGAAAAAATAATGGGCATGGCTTTGAAGGATGGGTCTGCTTTGGGTAATGGCAAAGAGCTGAGACAAAACTGGCTTTAGTTCTAATGACCCATTGACTTTTACATCACATTCAGAATAGCAACGGTATGAGCTACTGTTTAGTACATGAGGTAACTATTTTTTTTTCCATTACATTCTTGGAATGTTTCATTCAGTAACTAAAACCAAAAACCAAACCCACTGGCGTCGAGTCAATTCTGACTCATAGCGACCCTATAGAACAGAGTAGAACTGCCCCATAGAGTTTCCAAAGAGCACCTGGCAGATTGAAACTGCTGACCTCTTGGTTAGCAGCCACAGCGCTTAACCACTATGCCACCAGGGTTTCCAATTCAGTAACACTTTGTTTAATTATGCTTGAACCAATTGTAGGAACCAAGTTTTTACTGAATGTCATTATATTGTTGTTGTTGTTGTTAGGTACTGTAGAGTCACTTCCAACTCATAGTGACCCTATGTACAACAGAACAAAACACTGACCTTCCTGTGCCATCCTCACAATCGTTCTTATGTTTGAGCCCATCATTGCAGCCACTGTGTCAACCCATCTCGAGGGTCTTCATCTTTTTCGCTGACCCTCTACTTCACCAAGCATAAGGTCATTCTCCATGTATGGATCCCTCCTGATAACATGTCCAAAGTATTTAAGATGTAATCTCGCCATCTTTGCTTCTAAGGAGCATTCTGGTTGTACTTCTCCCAAGACAGATTTGTTTGTTCTTCTGGCAGACCATGGTATATTCAATATTCTTCGCCAACACCACAATTCAAAGATGTCATTTCTTCAGTTTTCCTTGTTCATCATCCAGCTTTCATATGCATATGAGGTGAATGAAAACACCAGGGGTTGGGTCAGGTACAACTTAGTCTTCCAGGTGACATCTTTGCTTTTTAACACTAAAAAGGTTTTTTGTAGCCGATTTGCCCAATGCAATGTGTCTTTTGATTTATTAACTGCTGCTTCCATGGGTGTTGATTGTGGACCCAAGTAAAATGAAATCCTTGACAACTTCAATCTTTTCTTCATTTACCATGGTGTTGCTTATTGGTACGGTCGTGCAGATTTTTGTGAAGATTTGTGAGCAAAGGTGTGCGTCAGGATTGTAGTCTTTCACCATTCTTATTCAATCTGTATGCTGAGCAAATAATCCGAGAAGCTGGACTATATGAAGAAGAACGTGGCATCAGGCTTGGAGGAAGTCTCGTTAACAACCTGTGTTTTGTAGATGACACACGCTTGCTGAAAGCGAAGAGGACTTGAAGCACTTACTAATGAAGATCGAAGACTACAGCCTTGAGTATGGCTAACACCTCAACATAAAGAAAACAAAAGAATGTCATTATACAGAAGAGGAAAAATGTTCCACAGATTATATTTTAAAATATCCCATAAAATGCATTTTAATGCCCCAATCGGGTTTCCAAGGAGTGGCTGGTAGATTCAAATTGTTGACCTTTTTGTTAGCAGCCGAGCTCTTAACCACTGTGTCACTAGGGATCTGAATGTTGTCTAGTGTAGTGGAAAGATGATTCTGTCAAATATTGCTTAAACAACAACAAATGATGAGCCTGCAATTTATTGCTTACAAAAAAAAAAAAGTCAGCTTTTTTTCTTCAAATATGAAGATAAAATCCTTTCTA
Source organism: Loxodonta africana (assembly GCF_030014295.1). Classification (NCBI taxonomy): domain Eukaryota; kingdom Metazoa; phylum Chordata; class Mammalia; order Proboscidea; family Elephantidae; genus Loxodonta; species Loxodonta africana. The sequence continues at coordinate 71,194,987 of NC_087349.1, read as the reverse complement.
CTTACTAAAGATATTCTTCTTAGGCTGAAAAAAATTTTTTTTTTAATTTTTTTATTTTTTGGTTTATTTTTTTCTTCAAGATTGTTCTTTGTACCCTTATTCGCACAGGCTAAATAGTTTGCATTGTACATTGATAGAAGACATGGTGCAATTCGCACCAGGTGTTGCACCTTCTAAGAATGGTCTTAATCCCACCACTCAGTTTCCTCAAGCTACTCTCTTTGTAGTGCCAAAATGCTACGTTAGTATACCATCCAGGCTAATTGTACCCAGGTGATTTTTCCCCTACCTTTATAATTTCTTTTCCTTCAGAATGTTCCTAAATTATTTCCTCTAGTATTAATAGAAAACAATCTGGTTGAACTAATTCACAGTAAGTCATGAATAAGCAGAATCATGATAAAAGGAGAGAATATTGAAGTTGTCAAGGATTCTATTTTACCTGGATCCACAATCAACATTAACGGTCATGGAAACAACAGTCAGGAAATCAGCTGATGTATTTCATTGGGCAAATCTGTTGCAAAAGACCTCTTTTAAGAGTTAAAAAGCAAAGTTGACACTAAAGTGCACCTGACCCAAGCCATAGTATTTTCAATTGCCTCATATGCATGAGAAAGCTGTGCAATGAATAAAGAAGATCTAAGGACTGTTGCCTTTGAATTATGGAGTTGGCGAAGAATAGTGAATATACCTTGATTGGCAGAAGAATGAACAAATTTGTGTTGGAAGAAGTACTTCCAGAATGCTCCTTAGAAGCTAGGATGGCAAAGCTTCATCTCATGTAGTTTGGACATAGTATCATGAGGGGCCAGTCCCTGGAGAAGGACATCCTGCTTGGTAAGGTGGAAAGTCAGTGAAAAAGAGTAAAACCCTCAATGAGATAGGTTGACACAGTGGCTGAAAAGATGAGCTAAAGCACAGCAATGATGGTGAAGGTGGTGCAGGACCAGGCAGTGTTTCATTTTTTGTACACAGGGTTGCTGTGAGTCAGAACAGACTTGACGGCATCTAACAGTGGCAACAACATGAATTACTTATAGTCCTCTAATCTCACCATAAGTATTTATATTTTAATTTGTTAATACAAACAAACCTCAAATTGAAGGCATCCTAGTCAATTCGGAAAAGAGCTTTACATCCAAGCAGAGTTATCGTTAATATTCCTTTTTAAAAGTCCTCAATAAGATGTCACATCATCCTGCCTATACTTGATCTACCCTGATGGTATTACATCAAAGCTGCAAGTCCACCAACTCCATTGCAACTCTCATTTTTTCTTCTCCTAACTAGCGTTTAAGTGCTATGGCTGCTACCCAAAAGGTCAGCAGTTCAAATCTATCAGGTGCTCCTTGGAAACTCTATGGGGCAGTTCTACACTGTCCTCTACGGTCGCTATGAGTTGGCATCGACTCGACAGCAGCGGGCTTGGTTTTTTTGGGTTTGGAACTAGCATTTGACTTTAGTCTCTCTTCTTCTAGTCCATTCTTCATGTTGCCTTTAGAATGATCTTTAAATACAGAGAGAGAATTCTGTAATTTCCATCTGATAACTCTGTCTTCCATATTAAATAGTTTAGGGCAGGGTCCAGTCTTTTTCACAGCCTCGTTATTCATAGCATCTCTGTCCTTTTTTTCACCCCAGTCAAAGCCAATTGCTACATTCTCTTTGGCCTCCTTTGTAAAGAACACAATTATTATATTTTTAATTTTCTTTTTATAATTATTCTTTTGGTTTTGTCTCATCTATAGGCACTAAACTCTTTTAGGATAAGAACTCTGTCATTACTTTTTGTTTCCCTGTTACCTAATATAACATTTTAGGGCCCTCAAAAATGGTTTATTGAATTTAATTTTTGACGAACTGAACTTTTGTTATGACATATGAAATGACTGGCATGCGAGATGGCAGTTGGGACTTTGAAGATAGATGAAGCTGTGTTTGGGGAATCTTCTCTGGCTTGATTATAAAATGATGGGAAAGGAAGTACTGGAAGTACTTATAACAATTATGGTTGGGTTGAGAGTATTTATGGAAGGCAGCCACAGTACAGTCACTTAGTGAGCACATTATGGAGAAAGAAAATGCTGAGATCTGATTAGGCTGGACAGAGAGTGGAGACTTTGGACAGGTCCAGGAGAGATGGGGGGATGACAAGTTAAAAGAATGAAATCCAAAGCATGGCAGGCTCTGAATTCTGATTTAACACCTGTGTTTTTTTAATTGATGAAACTCTTTTGAGAAATAATATACCAAGTAAATTTAGGAATGACATTCTTTCTTCAACCTATTTTTAGATAGAATTTACAGTTGGTCTTAATTGGTCTAACTCTCTGCTAGTAGAGGCAGCATTCCTTGTTGGAGTAAATCTCTACTGTGTCCTTTGCCCTCAAACTCAACTGCAAGCCTTTGATGTCTAATCCATAGGATTTCTGTCCAATGTATTTAAGTTTATAAAATTCAGGGTCATTCTTAGGCCATTTTGCTAATAAAACTTACCTTTCTCTGAGACAGAAATAAATACTTTATCATGGTCACATTAATAACCAGTGAAATACATGTTACCATCTCAGATTTTATTGCTTACAAATGTGGTTTTCTAGAACTGAAGCACTTCTAAAAATCCGCCATCTTAAAGAAATGATTATTAACTCCTTCTAAATCTTTGTTTGAAAGAGTCCTTGTGGCACAGTGGTTAATGTCACCACCAGTGGCTCCTCAGGAGAAAGATATGGCAGTCTGCTTTTGTAAAGATTTACAGCCTTGGAAATCCTATGGGGTCGCTATGTGTCAGAATCGACTCTACGGCAGTGGGTAAATCTTTGTTTGGGCAGGATTTAGCACTACTGATTTGTGTAAATACTGGAATAATCCTCTTGCCCCTGGGAGGCTCAGGCCTGGAAAGTGAAAGGAAACCTAACCAGAAACATATTTAAGAGAGCCAACACAAAAAAACTTGGGAGCTAATACAGATGGTATAGACAGATGCGTGATTTATTTTCTCCAAAGTATAAAATAAAAAGTTAATTTGACCTACTTACTGAAGGAAACTGCAGACAAGAGATCTTCTGCCTTTTGGTCACTAGCGCTAACATCAGGGATGCCTTTCCCTTCCCTGGTTTTAACTGAGTTAGGGTTAGGAGTAGTATAAGGGTCAGGGTTTAGGGTTAGTGTTAAGAGTTAGGGTTACATCTAGAGTTACATCTAGATTCTCCCTAACTGCCCCTTAGTGACACAGATCAAATGGAAAAGAAGAGAAATAGTTGAGCCCTAGAATTACGTTTTTCCCTATCTTGTGAGAATCTGTAATACACATATTTTTCTTTCCTAATGGGTGATTTAAGACTGGCATATTTTCTGGTTAGAAATAGCACTTAAATTATTAGAAACCCCCTCATTTATTGACTTTTCTTTCTTTTCTCATAATTTGGAAATTCTCAGAAAAAGCAGAAGTTTAAATAAGGTAGAGGAAATGGACAATTGCAGCTGATAATGGTAAAAAAAAAATGGTAGAAGATAGTAAATCTTTTTCTCATTTGGGTATTTCTTTTTTCTCAGATTAAAATAATTATAGAAACCCTTGCAGATACATACATGTAGGCTTTTTAAAAAATTGGTGTGATATACGATTGGTGGAACTGTTGCTGTTGTTAGCTGTTGTCAAGTCGATTCTGACTCCTAGTGACCCTATAGGACAGAGTAGAACTGCCTCATAGGGTTTCCAAGGAGTGGCTGGTGGATTTGAACTGCCAACCTTTTGGTTAGTGGCTGAGCTCTTAACCACTATGCCACCAGGTGGAGCTGAGAATAATAATTTTTTGAAAATCACTATTACGTAGCAATAATCACGAGGTTAGAGTATTTTTTTTTAAATAATTTTTATTGAGCTTTAAGTGAACGTTTACAAATCAAGTCAGTCTGTCACATATAAGCTTATATACACCTTACTCCATACTCCCACTTACTCTCCCCCTAGTGAGTCAGCCCACTCCCTCCTTCCAGTCTCTTCTTTCGTGACAATTTTGCCAGTTTCTAACCCTCTTTACCCTCCTATCTCCCCTCCAGACAGGAGATGCCAACACAGTCTCAAGTGTCCACCTGATACAAGTAGCTCACTCTTCGTCAGCATCTCTCTCCAACCCATTGTCCAGTTCCTTCCATGTCTGATGAGTTGTCTTCAGGAATGGTTCCTATCCTGGGCCAGTAGAAGGTTTGGGGACCATGACCGCCGGGATTCCTCTAGTCTCAGTCAGACCATTAAGTCTGGTCTTTTTATGGGAATTTGGGGTCTGCATCCCACTGATCTCCTGCCCCTCAGGGGTTCTCTGTTATGCTCCCAGCCAGGGCAGTCTTTGGTTGTGGCCTGGCACCATCTAGTTTTTCTGGTCTCAGGATGATGTAAGTCTCTGGTTCATGTGGCTCTTTCTGTCTCTTGGGCTCTTAGTTATCGTGTGACCTTGGTGTTCTTCATTCTCCTTTGATCCAGGTGAGTTGAGACCAATTGATGCATCTTAGATGGCCACTTGTTAGCGTTTAAGACCCCAGACACCACATTTCAAAGTGGGATGCAGAATGTTTTCATAATAGAATTATTTTGCCAATTGACTTAGAAGTCCCCTTAAGCCATAGTCCCCAAACCCCTGCCCTTGCTCCTCTGACCTTTGAAGCATTCAGTTTATCCCGGAAACTTCTTTGCTTTTGGTCCAGTCCAGTTGAGCTCACCTTCCGTGTATTGAGTATTGTCCTTCCCTTCACCTAAAGTAGATCTTATCTATTAACTAATCAGTAAATAACCCTCTCCCACCCTCCCTCTCTCCCCCCCTCGTAACCACAAAAGTATGTGTTCTTCTCAGTTTATACTATTTCTCAAGATCTTATAATAGTGGTCTTATACAATATTTGTCCTTTTGCCTCTGACTAATTTCACTCAGCACAATGCCTTCCAGGTTCCTCCATGTTATGAAATGTTTCACAGATTCGTCACTGTTCTTTATCAATGCGTAGTATTCCATTGTGTAAATATACCATAATTTATTTAACCATTCATCCGTTGATGGATACCTTGGTTGCTTCTAGCTTTTTGCTATTGTAAACAGAGCTGCAATAAACATGGGTGTGCATATATCTGTTCGTGTGAAGGCTCTTATTTCTCTAGGGTATATTCCGAGGAATAGGATTTCTGGGTTGTATGGTAGTTCTATTTCTAACTTTTTAAGAAAACCCCAGATAGATTTCCAAAGAGGTTGTACCATTTTACATTCCCACCAGCAGTGTATAAGAGTTCCAATCTCTCCGCAGCCTCTCCAACATTTATTATTTTGTGTTTTTTGGATTAATGCCAGCCTTGTTGGAGTGAGATGGAATCTCATCGGAGTTTTAATTTGCATTTCTCTAATGGCTAATGATCGAGAGCATTTTCTCATGTATCTGTTAGCTGCCTGAATATCTTCTTTAGTGAAGTGCATGTTCATATCCTTTGCCCACTTCTTGATTGGGTTGTTTGTCTTTTTGTGGTCGAGTTTTAACAGAACCATATAGATTTTAGAGATCAGGCGCTGGTCGGAGATGTCATAGTTGAAAATTCTTTCCCAGTCTGTAGGTAGTCTTTTTACTCTTTTGGTGGAGTCTTTAGATGAGCATAGGTGTTTGATTTTTAGGAGCTCCCAGTTATTTGGTTTCTCTTCGTCATTTTTGGTAATGTTTTGTATTCTGTTTATGCCTTGTATTAGGGCTCCTAACATTGTCCCTATTTTTTCTTCCATGATCTTTATCGTTTTAGTCTTTATGTTTAGGTCTTTGATCCACTTGGAGTTAGTTTTTGTGCATGGTGTGAAGTATGGGTCCTGTTTCATTTTTTTGCAAATGGATATCCAGTTATGCCAGCACCATTTGTTAAAAAAGACTATCTTTTCCCCAATTAACTGACACTGGGCCTTTGTCAAATATCAGCTGCTCATATGTGGATGGATTTATATCTGGGTTCTCAATTCTGTTCCATTGGCCTATGTGCCTGTTGTTGTACCAGTACCAGGCTGTTTTGACTACTGTGGCTGTATAATAGGTTCTAAAATCAGGTAGAGTGAGGCCTCCCACTTTCTTCTTCTTTTTCAGTAATGCTTTACTTATCCAAGGCTTCTTTCCCTTCCATATGATGTTGGTGATTTGTTTCTCCATCACATTAAAAAATGTCATTGGAATTTGGATCGAAAGTGCATTGTATGTATAGATGCCTTTTGGTAGAATAGACATTTTTACTATATAAAGTCTTCCTATCCATGAGCGAGGTATGTTTTTCCACTTAAGTAAGTCCTTTATAGTTTCTTGCAGTAGTACTTTGTAGTTTTCTTTGTATAGGTCTTTTACATTTTTGGTAAGATTTATTCCTAAGTATTTTATCTTCTTGGGGGCTACTGTGAATGGTATTGATTTGGTGATTTCCTCTTTGATGTTCTTTTTGTTGATATAGAGGAATCCAAGTGATTTTTGTATGTTTATCTCGTAACCTGAGACTCTGCCAAACTCTTCTATTAGTTTCCGTAGTTTTCTGGAGGATTCCTTAGGGTTTTCTGTGTATAAGAGCATGTCATCTGCAAATAAAGATACTTTTACTTCCTCCTTGCCAATCCGGATGCACTTTATTTCTTTGTCTAGCCTAATTGCTCTGGCTAGGACCTTTAGCACAATGTTGAATAAGAGCGGTGATAAAGGGCATCCTTGTCTGGTTCCTGTTCTCAAGGGAAATGCTTTCATGCTCTTTCCATTTAGGGTGATGTTGGCTGTTGGCTTTGTATAGATGCCCTTTATATGTTGAGGAATTTTCCTTCAATTCCTATTTTGCTGAGAGTTTTTATCATGAATGGGTGTTGGACTTTGTCAAATGCCTTTTCTGCATCAATTGATAAGATCATGTGGTTTTTGTCTTTTATTTATATGGTGGATTACATTAATGGTTTTTCTAATATTAAACCAGCCTCGCATACCTGGTATAAATCCCACCTAGTCGTGGTGGATTATTTTTTTGATATGTTGTTGAATTCTATTGGCTAGAATTTTGTTGAGGATTTTTGCACCTATGTTCATGAGGGATATAGGTCTGTAATTTTCGTTTTTTGTGATGTCTTTACCCGGTTTTGGTATCAGGGATATGGTGGCTTCATAGAATGAGTTAGGTAGTATTCCATCATTTTCTATGCTTTGAAATACCTTTAGTAGTAGTGGTGTTAACTCTTCTCTGAAAGTTTGGTAGAACTCTGCAGTAAAGCTGTCTGGGCCAGGGCTTTTTTTTGTTGGGAGTTTTTTGATTATAGTTTCAATCTCTTTTTTTGTTATGGGTCTATTTAGTTGTTCTACTACTTCTGATTGTGTTAGTTTAGGTAGGTAGTGTTTTTCTAGGAATTCATCCATTTCTTCTAGGTTTTCAAATTTGTCGGAGTACAATTTTTTGTAATAATCTGATATGATTCTTTTAATTTCAGTTGAGTCTGTTGTGATGTGGCCCATCTCGTTTCGTATTCGGGTTATTTGTTTCCTTTCCTGTATTTCTGCAGTCAGTCTGGCCAATGGTTTATCAATTTTGTTATTTTTTTCAGAGAACCAGCTTTTGGCTTTGTTAACTCTTTCAATTGTTTTTCTGTTCTCTAATTCATTTAGTTCAGCTCTAATTTTTATTATTTGTTTTCTTCTGGTGCCTGATGGATTCTTTTGTTGCTCACTTTCTATTTGTCCAAGTTGTAGGGACAGTTCTCTGACTTTGGCTCTTTCTTCTTTTTGTATGTGTGCATTTATCGATATAAACTGACCTCTGAGCACTGCTTTTACTGTGTCCCAGAGGTTTTGATAGGAAGTGTTTTCATTCTCGTTGCAGTCTATGAATTTCTTTATTCCCTCCTTAATGTCTTCTATAACCCAGTCTTTTTTCAGCAGGGTATTGTTCAGTTTCCAAGTATTTGATTTCTTTTCCCTAATTTTTCTGTTATTGATTTCCACTTTTATGGCCATATGGTCTGAGAAGATGCTTTGTAATATTTCGATGTTTTGGATCCTGCAAAGGTTTGTTTTATGACCTAATATGTGGTCTATTCTAGAGAATGTTCCATGTGTGCTAGAAAAAAAAGTATACTTTGCAGCAGTTGGGTGGAGTGTTCTGTATAAGTCTATGAGGTCAAGTTGGTTGATTGTTGTAAGTAGGTCTTCCGTGTCTCTATTGAGCTTCTTATTGGAAATCCTGTCCTTCTCCGAAAGTGGTGTGTTGAAATCTCCTAGTATAATTGTGGAGGTGTCTATCTCACTTTTCAGTTCTGTTAAAGTTTGTTTTATGTATCTTGCAGCCCTGTCATTGGGTGCATAAATATTTAGTATGGTTATATCTTCCTGGTCAACTGTCCCTTTAATCATTATGTGGTGTCCTTCTTTATCCTTTGTGGTGGATTTAACTTTAAAGTCTATTTTGTCAGAAATTAATATTGCTACTCCTGCTCTTTTTTGCTTATTGTTTGCCTGATATATTTTTTCCATCCTTTGAGTTTTAGTTTGTGTCTCTAAGTCTAAGGTGTGTCTCTTGTAGGCAGCAGCATATAGATGGATCGTGTTTCTTTATCCAGTCTGTGACTCTCTGTCTCTTTATTGGTGCGTTTAGTGCATTTACATTCAGTGTAATTATAGATAAGTATGTGTTTAGTGCTGTCACTTTGATGTCTTTTTATGTGTGTTGTTGACAATTTCATTTTCCACTTACTTTTTTGTGCTGAGACATTTTTCTTTGTAAATTGCATGTTCCTCATTTTCATAGTATTTGACTTTATGTTTGCTGAGTCGTTATGTTTTTCTTGGTTTTTATCTTGAGCTATGGAGTTGTTATACCTCTTTGTGGTTACCTTAGTATTTACCCCTATTTTTCTAAGTAAAAACCTAACTTGTATTGCCCTATATCGCCTTGTATCCCTCTCCGTATGGCAGTTCTATGCCACCTGTGTTTAGTCCCTCTTTTTGATTATTGTGATCTTTTACACATTGACTTCAATGATTCCCTGTTTTGAGCTTTTTTTCTTTTTAAAATTAATCTTAATTTGTTTTTGTGATTTCCCTCTTTGAGTTGATATCAGGATGTTCTGTTCCGTGAGCTTGTGTTGTGCTGGTATCTGATATTATTTGTTTTCTGACCAAACAATTTCCTTTAGTATTTCTTGTAGCTTTGGTTTGGTTTTTGCAAATTCTCTAAACTTGTGTTTATCTGTAAATATCTTAATTTCGCCTTCATATTTTAGAGAGAGTTTTGCTGGATATATGATCCTTGGTTGGCAGTTTTTCTCCTTCAGTGCTCTATATATGTCATCCCATTGCCTTGTTGCCTGCATGGTTTCTGCTGAGTAGTCTGAACTTATTCTTATTGATTCTCCTTTGTAGGAGACCTTTCTTTTATCCCTGGCTGCTTTTAAATTTTTTCTCTTTATCTTTGGTTTTGAAAAGTTTGATGATAATATATCTTGGTGATTTTCTTTTTGGATTAATCTCAAATGGGGTTCGATGAGCATCTTGGATAGATGTCCTTTTGTTTTTCATAATGTCAGGGAAGTTTTCTGCCAACAGATCTTCAGCTATTCTCTCTGTATTTTCTGTTATCCCTCCCTGTTCTGGGACTCCAATCACACGCAAGTTATTCTTCTTGATAGAGTCCCACATGATTCTCAGGGTTTCTTCATTTTTTAAAATTCTTTTTTCTGATTTTTCTTCAACTATATTGGTATCAATTGCTTTATCCTCCAACTCCCCCACTCTGCATTCCAATTGCTGGATTCTGCTCGCCTGACTTCCTATTGCATTGTCTAATTCTTAATTTTATTGTTAATCTTTTGGATTTCTGAATGCTGTCTCTCTATGTATTTTTGCAGCTTATTAATTTTTCCACTATGTTCCTGAATAATCTTTTTGAGTTTTTCAACTGCTTTATCAGTATGTTTCTTGGCTTTGTCTGTAGATTGCCTTATTTCATTTCTGATGTCATCCCTGATGTCTTGAAGCATTCTGTAAATTATTTTTTTATATTCTGCATCTGGGAATTCTAGAATTGTATCTTCATTTGGGAAAGATTTTGATTCTTTAGTTTGGGCAGTTGTAGAAGCAATCATGGTTTGCTTCTTTATGTGGTTTGATATTGAATGCTGTCTCCAAGCCATCTCTAAGATATTGTAGTGATTTATTCTATATTTGCTCACTGAGTCTTAACTTGTTTTGTTTTCTTTCAATATACATAGATGGGCTACTAGATAGTGCTGTCTTGATTGCTGTAGCCCTTGAATCACTTATGTCCTATTACCAGCTGTTTTGGGCTGTTACCAGATATGTAAGCCTAAGAGTCCATTCACTATTCTTGAGTAGAATGTGATTTTGGGTCAACAAGTGTGTGGTGCAGACTGCCACCTATCCACCTAAAGAAGTAGTGGTGATAGTTGTGTGCACCAGATTCTAGTAGCAGCAGGGGTTCACTCTCCAGGGGGGGCAGGATGCTGACAGCCTTCCCCCAAGTGCCAGTGAGGTAGGTGTGTCTCTATTCCTAAAGCACTTTGGTGGGTGGGCTCTGCAGCTGTACCTTAGGCCCCCAATGCAAGTACCTCTACAGATTGGTAGGTGTCACCCTCCTTAGACCCCTAAGGCAGGAGGCTAGGTGGTCTGGGGGGAGCTTCAGCCCTCAGTTCCCTGTTGTGGGTCAGTTAGGTCTCTGTTGAATACGCAGACATAGCAGACCTGGGAAACTTGTCCTTCCAGTAATCCGCTAAAACAATTACAGTCAGATCCCTATCAGAATTGCCTTTGCATTATAATAGCCACCTTGTTCCCTGTAGGGATGAAAGCCCAAGACTGTGGATCACATATGTTTGGCTGGAGCTGGTTCTGTGTTTTTAGTCCAATTAGGGAAGAATTTTTGGTCCCTGGGTTTTTTGTAGCTGCTTCTCTCAGGCCAGGAGAATGGGTTAGGAAAAGACCAAAAAAAAGAAAGAAAGAAAGTAAAACCGCAGTGCAGTTCACTCTCTGGCTCAGGAAATTCCAATGTTAATGAAGCTGCCTGGGAAGGGGAGGGGAGGGTTCAGATAAATAGGAGAGAGTAGCAGCCCGGAACATAGACAAATTTACTTATCTTGCTTGGGATGACTGTTTTATCTGAGGTTCTTGAGGGGCGCATTGACTGTGTGCGCTGGCTGGGTAGAGATTGCCCCCAAGGGTCAGGCCCGCATCCCGTGCTTGCACTGTCTCAGAAGCCGTGGTCAGTTCCTCCGCTCCCAGTCCAAAGCCCAGCGCCAAGGTTTCCTGGCTGGTATGCTGCACTCCAGGCTCCAAAACCAGTCGCTGCATCCTGGTGACTTCTTCTCCTGTCAGCCGCGTCGCTGCGCTGCCTGCGTGCACTGGCTGGGCTTCCCCCTAGGTCACTTCTGTGGGCTAGGGCTGCGTCCCGTGTTTGTGCCATCTCAGGATGCCATGCTCAGCTCCCCTGTGCCCAGTCCAAACCCCGGTGCCAAGGTTTCCTGACTGGGACGCTGGCCCCAGGCTCCGAAAACAGTTGCTGCCTCCCCGTGGTTGTTCGTTCTCAGTCTGTGTCACTCAGGTCAACTCTTTAGATCTGTGTTTGATGGTCAGGGTTCATAGATTGTCATGTATGTGATCGATTCACTTGTTTTTCCAAGTCTTTGTTTCAAGAGGGATCTGAGGTAGCTTCTACCTAGTCAGACATCTTGGCCCCGCCTCCTAGAGTATTTTTTGAAAATTTATGAATGGAGAAAATGGAGAGAATCTTGTTTGTATCTTGTCAACCATTTTTGATAACTTATGAAATCTAGACAGCAAGAAGAGCAGTATTTTTTGTCTTTTTTCATTGTTTAGAAGTTTTGAGGTGATAATGTGTTGAGTCAGAGTCAGGATTTGAGATATCTGCAAGTAACTTTCTCCCTGGGGATTCTGCATGCCTGGTAGTTCCTGTTGACTAGGATAATGGGCTTGTACATTTTCTCAGACAAGAAAGAAACATCACCACATCAGTAATCCCAAAAGCTTATTGAAGTTTCAAGGTGGGAAAGAAAGAATGAAAATAATTCAAGGACTCCGAAACTATATTCTCCATGAGATTTCCTGCTCTTCTCTCAGATTCTCCACCTCCCAAGACACGATATCCTCTAAAATTAACACGCTCTTTTCATTGCTTTAATGACGTTTATATTCCACCTTATATTGTAAAGTATTTACTTTGGTATTTGTCTTTTGCTCTCTGTCTAGGCTTTATATGTTTCTTGAACAGAGGCATTGTGTCTAAGGGGAATTTGAGTCCAGAGGAAATTATAATAATGTAAAGACCTCAAGTAAGATAAATACCATTCTAAATTTGTCATAATGGGGGGGGGGATAGGCTTTCAAATCTAATTTTCACATTTTAACAATATTTTCATAGAATTTCTTAATATAGTAGTTCTATGTTTTATGTTGTTATAGTTTATGGTCATATGTCTCCACTATTTGATATAATAAAGGATGTGTTTAAATATTCACTATTGCTAATAATTTTTTTGTTATTTAAAGATATCATTTACTCATATAGGAAATTCAGAAATATAGAGAGGTATAAAAAAAAGAATATAAAAATCATTCTTACTCTCCATAGGCAACAGCTGTTAATTTTCAGTGAATAGACTCTCTCTGTAATTTTAAATCAAATGGGATTGTACTATTCCTGTTGATCTGCAAATGCTTTTTCACTCAAATTTATGTGTAGATTTTGTTCCTTTATTTCCTTTCCCCTCCTATTCTATTTTCCTCCTATATATCTTACAGAAAGGGCGGCAAAACTTGAATTTGTCTGCTTCTTTGTATGTAAGAAACCCTGGTGGTAGATGGCTAAGAGGTGGGTTGTTAACTGAAGGGTTGGCTATTCAAACCCACTAACCACTCCTTGGGAGAAAGATGTGGCAATCTGCTTCTATAACGATTACAACCTTGGAAACCCTATGGGGCAGTTCTACTCTGTCCTATCAGGTCACTATGAGTTGGAATCCACTCGATGGCAATGGGGGTTTTCTGTATAAATATGGGAAGCCCTTTTTGGAAGTGTTTGCAAGGCTGCCATCATGGCATGTAGATTGACTTTTTCATATTAATGATCATAAATGTGTATTATCTTTTAAATTCATTGTTTGGGTTATTTACAATTTATTAAGTCTACAAAGTCTGTAAATAGGTCTTTGTTGTTTTTAGTTGCTGTCAGTCAATTCTGACTCATGGTGACCTCATGTCTACAGGTTGTTATATTTTTTTTCACTTTTATGAACATTGCTACTCATTGCTGATTTCTCTGGAACTTAGTTTTGCAGTATTTAAATCTTTGTGTAATTCTAGGATAAAATCCTAGAAGTGCAATAGGTAAGTGATACCTATTGACAGATTACAGAAAATTGAAACCATTCACACTCTCTCCAATAGCGCACCAGAGTGCGTTTTCCTTACGTCCTCACCAACACGTCATTGTCAATTTTTATAAAAGAAGGGAAATGACTTTTTAAAAATAATTTATTATATTTAATTCAGAAAAGAAAACAAAAGTGGACTGTGATTCCATAAAATCCATTAAATTGTTAATGACAATTTAAAAAATTTATATGAATATGGTTAGAAACTTAAACACCAAACAAACAAACCAAATCGATTGCAGTCGAGTCAATTCTGACTCATAGGGACCCTATACGACGAGTAGAATTGGCCCATAGGGTTTACGAGGAGGGACTGGTGGATTTGAATTGCCCACCTCTTAGCAGCTGAACACCTAAAGCCTCCCTTTGACCTCAGAACCTATCCCCAAGGGAAACTACTGTGAACAATTTCTTGTTATCTTTCCAGCAAATTAAAATTTATACACATACACATATATTTTTTATTTACAAAAACATGTACAACTATCACTATTGCTCTGCATTTTATTTTTTCACTTAATATATTTGGATCTAATTCTGTATTGACAACTATCTTGTTCTTCAAATGCAGACACTGATTTCAATATATATGTATATTTTCCTCATATATCTCACAATATGTACATACGTATGTATCTATATGTATGTATATATATTTTTCTCTCATTTATATAAGCCTTCTGTCAGGGGACATTTAAATTCTTTCTAATTGTTTCTTATTTATTTATCTTTAGCTATAACAATCATTCTTTTGAATATCTTGGTACACTTTTCTAAGAATCTCCATAGGGTAACTTCCTAACTGCAGAAGAGTTGAGTCAAAAGTACGTACATTTACAAGTTTGAGAGATACTGCCAAATTTTCTTTCAAAGTGTTTTACCACTTTATTCACTTTCCTCCTACCTTTGTTAGAACAGGGTATAAGCTAACATTTCAATTTGCTAATAGGATAGATGAGAAGTAGCATTTCACTGTAGTTTTAATTTGCATTTTAAAATTAGAAGTAAGATTGAACATACTTTTTTATGATCTTCCTCCTACCCCTAGCTGTGAATTACCTTTTTCTTCTTTATCCTACTTGTTTATGCTGTTTTGTTTTTTTGGTTAAATTGCTCTTTCTTTTTCTTATTAGTTTTTATGGATTGTTTCAATTTTTACATAAGTAATAAAAATTTTCCACTAATTTGTCATTTGACTTTATATTTTTCACAATACTCAAATGCTGAATTTCTCTAAATTTATCAGATTTTTAATGTTTCTAGATTTATGTTTCCTATTTACAAATGCCTACTGTATTCCAAGATTACAAGTACATATTTTTTTAATCCATAGAGGGTTTCTTTTTATCTAAATTTTGTTTATTTTGTTGTTTTTGTTGAGGATATATACAGCAAAACATGCACCAATTCAACAAGTATATTTTTTATTTCATCTTTTTACTTTTTATCAGTCTTGGATCCATCTGGAATTTTTTTTTTTTTGGTGAATGGAATAAAGAGGAAATCTAGATATATTATTTCCAAATTGCTAATAATTCCCTTTCCTCCTACTTATTAAAAATCACTTTTCTTTTCATATTATTTTGGATATTTATTCTGTTCAACTGATTTGTCTAAAACTTCCCAAGAGTCAAAAATTAATTATTGTAGCTTCCAGATATATTCTAACATCTGACAGGACTAGCCACCCATCATTAATTTCTTATTCAAGATTTTTTTGGTATTCTCATATTTTCCTAGATAAACTTTAGTACCATTTCTTAATGTTTCAAAAATAATCCTGTTAGTGTGTCTTGGCCTTTAAAATTTTGAGTCTATTTCTATCCAAATATAAAAAATCTTTTATATTTCACTAGATTTTAAATATTTTTACATTTAAAAAAGTTTATTCAATATATTTTATCTTTTTTTAATTTTAGACAATATTTTTTAGCCAATTATTGAATCTACATAGGAAAACAGTTTTTGAGTATTGATTTTATAACCAGACACTTCACTGAATCTTATTATTACTTATTATAGTTTTGTATTTATTTCTTGAGTTTTTCTAGTATACAAAATTTCATCTGCAAGTCACGGTAATTTTACCTTTTCCTTTTCAATATCTATTTCTCTTATGTCTTTCCTTTAAGTTTCATTGGCTGGTACTTCCAGAGAAATATTAAATAATAATGATGGAAGTGAGCATATTCTCTTGTGAATGTTAAAATTTTTCAAGTGCATTTATTTGACATCTCTTGAGGCAGACGTATTTTATTTTCATTTAGCCTGTTAATATGGTGGAATATATTAATAGAATTTCTGATATTGAACCGCCTTTAAGGAAAATGGATTTTAATGAAGCCAATTTAAAGGGCACGTAGCCAGTATCAAATGTTAGAAAATAAAAAGAAAATGTTGTATATTTAAGAACACTATCCAAGGTGAAGCAGAAGTGGCATTCTCAAAACTCTAAATATTAAGCATCTGTAGAGCTCTGCGTGTGAGGATTATTGCCTCTTCTTTGTTGTCTTAAGAGGCATTATAACTAAATACTGGCCAATTAGCTATTTTTCTTTGTTTTTTTTTTCCTTTAAAGCATTTTATACCATTCATTTAAGGAATAATATTGCATACTTTCTTATTTGAGTCAGTTTGCAAACTAAATAACGATTTTTAATTTCTGTGATGTGGATTTGGCATTCTGAAATTTAAATCACACCTTTGTGTAATCAAGATTTGCACATCATAAAACAATCAAACCATCTCTAGCTCTAGCTTGTTTATTGCAGAAAAGGGATTTTACTTTACTCTGTCATTATCTTTCTTTCAAGTGAGATATCAAAAGAATTTTATACAAATCAGAGAAAATTTGGGTCAAATTTCACATAAAAAGAATTAAAATAATGCCAAATAATGTATTATTCAGGGGAAAAAAACCTTTCAAATGTCTGAATACCATAATAACAGACTAACCTATTTTCTAAAATAGGCTCTCAGAGCTGTAAACTCTAAAGCGTGTTCATTTTGATGCAGAGATTTATTAGAATAACAAATCTCAACGCCTTTGAATTTCAGCAAAACATCTTTATTTTACCAGTGATCCTTTTCACTATTTTTTTTTTTTTTTTTGGTAAACAAGGTTAAGTAAAATAGCATTGTATTTCAAGTTATTATTTCAGAAAACACATCAAAGTGGTGTATCTGTTTTATAGTACATGAGGAAAAATGACATTGTCTTTCTTTCATCTAATTTTAGTTTGTCATATTCTGTTTTCACGTTTCCTAATTTATCTAGTCAGAAGATAGCTGCACTACAAGAAGAGTATATTTGAATGTATAAGTGATCTAAGATATAGGTCCCAGAAATGTTCAGTTCATGAATTCTGGGCAGTTTATCTAAGGATTTCCTTGGCTTTCTCGTGTGCTTCTTGTGTGGCTCTAAATTACAGCCTTTTGTTCCAGAAGTTTGTCTCATAACTTCTTCTATATCATGAGCCCTTAGGAGATCTGCATTTTATAGATATTTGGGTCTTCCACAGTGGTTGGCTTGGGATATTGTTCATAAGAAATGCTTAAGAAGAGTTGTTCTGTGACCACATTATGCTTCAGAATTGCTTTTTTTCTAGGAATGCAAGATCATGTTTCAGTGGTAGTGAAGATAAAAGGCAACCAGTCTGATGAAGTAAATAGAAATTAATTTACAAACTTTTGATAACAAGACTTTTGACTTCTCTCCACTTTTAAGTAGATATCTGCCCTCACTGAATTCTGTGACCCAGTCCTTGCCAAAACTTTGCCCTTCTTGGTTTTATTGGACTATGGGACTTAAACAGCCAATGTGAACCTTCCTGGTTTACAGTTGCTTTGGATCCCAGCGGTCCCAAATGACGGCTGGAGTCTGGGGAACCACATACAGATGGAAAAAATATAGACAGCTCAAAGATTTGGTATCAATAATTGTATCCCATAAGGTAAAGCTAAACCACATTTTACAAATAATCATCAGAATCTAGAGGAAAAGAAAAAAATGTTGCTAACTCGCATCAGTCACAAGAAAGCTTTCATTTCTGAATTCTCTTTCAAGACCAAGAAAAAAAAAAAAAGCCTATAAAAGTTCTTGTCATGGAGCCTCTCCAACCTGCTTTCTTTGGAACATTGAATTAATATTTTATATGAAGTTCCAATTTTTGTTTAAATGCAGCTTAGCTTTGCTGCTAACATTTATTTAACTTTGTATTTGGTTCAGGTTACATATATATAGATGGTCCTTTATGGAGAGTCTGAGGGTTGGTTAATATTTTAAATGGTAACAATGGCAATCTATCAACACTGGCTATAATTTAATAAATGGCTACAAGAAGAATATTTCACTTCTGGCTTGACATAGGCTCCTGAAATACCAGAATAGTTGCTTATGTATAGCAAATAGTTTTGATCTACATGGGATGTTCAAAATGGTCACTAACTCTCAATGTGACTGGTAGAGCTGCGTATTTAATAAAATAAAGTTAAATAAAATAAAATAGCTCCTACTGTATTTAGTCCATGTTACATTATATACTAATATACTCTCAAAGCAAATGGCAGAAGAGAAAATGTATTTATTAAGTAGGTCTTATCCATTCATAATACTCTGATCAGGGGATGAGGGGGTTCTAAAAAATCTAACACATGATCTTCGTCTAAAAGGAGCAGAATCCTATTTGAGCAGTCAAGACATAGAAATTCTCTAGTGGTTATCATAGCTCTGGGCTTCAATAACTAATTGAATGAGTGGATGAATGAAACAAAAGGATAAGAACAGAACAGCATAAAATAGAATACTCAGTAGTAATGCAATTAATGTGATAAAACCAAAAATTCTCACTGCTTGTTTTGCTACACTTGTTTATTCCCAATTGTAAAGCTTTAAAAGGAAATATTACACAATGATGATAAGTCAGTTAAAGCATACCATGCTAAGAGTCTGTCTTTTAAAATTCTGTTTTACTCTAAAGACTCAGGGACAAAGGCAAAAAGATAAAGGGCTTTTGGTTGTCATCTGCTAAATAAAACATTTAGCTATTTTGAGTTTGCAAAGACTACTGGAGGAGTAGGAATCTGAACTTATTGGTCAAGAGTCTTGAGTTTGAGTGGGTGGGAGCTGTGGTGGAACAAATAATGCTTGTTTTTAAAAACATTTTTATTTTCACAAACATTATGTGTAAAAATATTGTGGAAGTCAAATTAAGCTTGTTATGAATGACGATCAGTTCTTTCTGTACTGCCTCCATTTCCTGCTCTCCATGGCAACTAGTTTTCACTTTTTAAATATTTTAATGTTTACTGTCATATTGCTAAATAATGAATGGCTTTTTGGCAGGTGAAGACTCGGCTCTCTTTTGCAGCACCACCGCTGACCTGGCCGTGTATGTTTCCAATGTAGTTTTACACTCATTTTGTTCAGATCAAGCCTCAGGATTTACATTAAATGACCAAGTCAACTCTACTTAGAGTGGAACCACACTGTATACTCTAACTTTTTTTTACACAATCTTTGGTTTTCCCAGAGTTAATAAATGTTTTAGTTTTCCTTATGCTTAATATTATTTTAGTGAAACAATGTATTTTTTGTAAGTAGATGCCATTTGTGCAGGGCAGCGTCAATCCGAAGGTATTGGGAAGGCACTGCGAAGAGGGGATAGTGAAAACAGGTTATACAGGAGGGTTCTGGACAGGGTAGTTTTCTGAAACCAAAACCAAACCTGTTGCCATTGAGTCCATTCCGACTCAGAGCGACCCTATAGGAGAGAGTAGAACTGCCCTATAGGGCTTTCGAGGAGCAGCTGGTGGAGTGAAACTGCAACCAGAAGGTCATTGCAAATCTCCAAAAGAGCCCAATGCCTCAGTCTGCTAAGGTGTTTGTTAGGCTATTGTTTGACTTGAAGATGACTTCAGGAAAACAGTTCCTTAAAGGCTCAAGGTCCAAATGATGCTTAATGGCAATTGGACTGGGTAGGTAACCCCAACTCCATGGACCCAGTCTTAAGCTTATTTTTCTTTGTATTTATTACTAATTAAACCTTAAACTCTTTCCCAGATGTGCAGGCCTTTGATCAATATGTTGAAAATCTTGAGAGAGTCTATCAATTTCATTCTATTGGTAACTCCTACTTGGCATCTGTTGGCTGCTTGAATTTGGACCTGATGCTATTTAGCCATGCTGCACGTTGTCATCCTTGCATCTCCTTTTAGGAACAACTGTTTCTTTCGCTGCTCTTGGACTGGATACCCTGCTCTTTGGATGTGTTTTCTCCTTTTTGTGGATTATTATTTTTTTTTTTTTATGGGAGGAAATTTTTAGCAAATCAGAAAACATTTTTATTCTACTCTAACACTTGGCTGATAACTTGGTAGTGGGGGAACAGTCTAGTTTGGAACATTTCCATCAGAATTTTTGAAGTATTTTTCCTTTTGTCTTGCAGCTTTCAATTTTGCTATTAAGAAGTTTCATGCAAGTCTGATTATTTATGGACTATATATGTGTCTTTCTGGCAGCTCAAAGGATTTTCTCTCTTTGTTTTCAGTGTTCTGAAATTTCAAAATGTTGTTTCTTGGACAGTATCCTTTTTATATACTACTCTGGCCTCTTAGCGGCCCTTTTAAATTTAGAAACTGTGTCCTTCGGTTCTGGACATTTCCTTTAATTATTTTGTTGACGATTTTGTCTCCTCCATTTTTTATTTTTTTATATTTCTGAAATTCCTTTTATCATGGACTAACATGGATTGTTCCTTTAATTTTATGTTCTGTTATATTTTCCATCTCTTTTTGTTCTTTCTGAGAGATGCCTCCTATAGAATTTTGTATTTCTGGATTTCTCCTATTATATTTTTAATCTACAAGTTCAATTTCATTGTTCTCTTATTATTTCTTTCTTATAATATCAGGTGTCCTAGTGATTAAGCGTTTGGTTGCTAATCAAAAGGTTGGCAGTTCAAATCCACCAGCCACTTCTTGCAAACCCTATGGGGCAGCTCTACTCTGTCCTGTAGGGTTGCTATGAGCTGGAATTGACTTGATGGCAATGAGTAGTAGTAAAAAAAAGTAGGTAGTATAATATCACGTATTTGCTTCAGGGATGCAAAAGAAATTCAGTATTGTCAATAACATGAATTTTTTGGCAACTTTAGTTCAAACAGTTGTTGATGTTAGGTGCCGTTGAGTGAGTTCTGACTCATAGCAACCCTACGTACAACAGAATGAAACATTGCCTGGTCCTACACAATTGGAGAGTTACTCAATTTGAGCTTTATTTGAAAATAATTTGGTAATTTAGTCAAAGAGCCTAGCTAATCTTTGTCCTGAAGTATTTGTAGTAGCTAGCACTTGGATTCGGTAATATTATGAGTCTTGGGTTCAGTAATATTATGAGTCAGGAGCCAACTCAATGGTGGCCAACAGCAACAACAACAATAAATGTTTAGGTGTGGATATTAATATACAGGCTATTTCAATTAAATTTGGCCTCAATTAAAAATTAAACCTATAAATACATAATCTTAATTTGCTGAAAATAGATTTCTAAAAGCGTATTAGCAATTTCTAATCAGGATACTGATTTAGAAACACCCTCTCTTGTTTTATTAATATTTTCTTGTATAGCAGTACCTCTTATGATGACTTTTGTGAATTCTGTCCAGTTTCATTTTGTGGGATATGACTGGGTGACATATTTTGCCCCTTCTTAGGACTTTGGGAAATAACTAAAATGCATTGCCAGCCTCCTCACCACAAAATTAGATTAATAAATTTATTTAACAGAACCTGTGACTTACACATATCTAGTATTAATGTGAGGACTTATATAGGTGGTGTATAGTCAGAAGCCCACAGAGCCCACTTACCGTAGTGGGCCCCTGGAGTCATGTCATGATTTGTAATCCAGGCCTGAAGTTTTTTTGGGCTGTAGAACTCCGCTAAATACACTCACATTTGTATCCTCTGTTGTTAGGTGCTGTCGATTTGGTTCCAACTCATAGCAGAAGGAAACACTGCCTGGTCCTGTGCCATGCTCACAATGTTTATACTTGAGCCCACTGTTACAGCCACTGTGTCAATGCATCTTGTTGAGGGTCTTCCTCTTTTTTGCTGGCCCTCTATTTTACCAAGCATAATGTCACTTAATGTCACTCTTCAGGGATTGACCCTCCTGATAACATGTCCAAAGTATGCGAGATGAAGTCTCACCATCCTTGCTTCTAATGAGCATTCTGGACATACTTCTTCCAAGACAAATTTGTTCGTTCTTCTGGTAGTCCATGGTCTAGTCAGTATTCTTTACCAACACTATAATTCAAGGATCAATTCTTTTTCCATCTTCCTTATTCATTGTCCAGTTTTTGCGTGCATATGAGGCAATTGAAAACACCATGGATTGGGTTAGGTGCACGTTAGTCCTCAAAGTGACATCTTTGCTTTACAACACATTAAAGTGGCCTTTTGCAGCATATTTGCCCCATGCAACGGGTCATTTGATTTTTTGACTGCTGCTTCCATGGGTGTTGATTGTGGACCCAAGTAAAATGAAATCCTTGACAACTTCAATCTTTTCTCTGTCTATCATGCTGTTGCTTATTTATCCAATTGTGAGGATTTTTGTTTTCTTTGTGTTGAGGTGTAATCCATACTGAAGGCTGCAGTCTTTGATCTTCATCAAAAGTGCTTCAAGTTCTCTTCACTTTCAGCAAGCAAGGTTGTGTCATCCACATATCACAGATTGTTAATGAGTCTTCCACCAAACCTGATGCTCTGTTCTTCTTCATATAGTCTACATTCTTGGATTATTTGCTCAACATACAGATTGAATAAATATGGTGAAAGATACAACCCTAATGCACACCTTTCTTGACCTTAAATGATGCAATATCACCTTGTTCTGTTCAAACAAATTCCTCTTGGCCTATGTGGAGGTTCCTCGTGAGCACAATTATGTGTTCTGAAATTCCCATTCTTCACAATGTTATCCACGATTTGGTATGATCCACACAGTCATATGCCTTTGCATAGTGAATAAAACACAAGTAAACATCTTCCTGGTGTTCTCTGCCTTCAGCCAAGATCCATCTGGCATCAGCAATGATATCCCTTGCTTCATGTCCTCTTCTGAATTCAGTTTGAATTTCCAGAAGTTCCTGTTGATGTACTGCTGCAACTGCTTTTGATCTCCAGCAAAATTTTACTTGTGTGTGATATTAAGGATATTGTTAGATAATTTCCACATCCTGTTGGATCACCTTTCTTTGGAATGGGGAGAAAAAAGGATATCTTCCAGTCAGTTGGCCAGGTAGCTGTGTTCCGTATTTCTTGACATAGACAAGTGAGCACCTGTAATGCTGCATCTGCTTGTTGAAATATCTCAATTGATATTCTGTTGATTCCTGGGACCTTGCTTTTGGCGAATTTCTTCAGAGCAGCTTGTACTTTTTCCTTCAGTACCATTGGCTCCTGATGATATGCTACCTCCTGAAATGGTTGAATATTGACCAATTATTTTCTGTACAGTGACTCTGTGTATTCCTTTCATCTTCTTTTGATGCTTCCTGTGTCATTCGGTATTTTCTCCACAGAATCCATCAGTATTGCAACTAAAGGCTTGAATTTCTTCTTCAGTTCTTTCAGCTTGAGAAACGTTGAGTGTATTCTTCCCGTTTGGCTTTCTAACTCCAGGTCTTTGCACATTTCGTTATAATATTTTACTTTATCTTCTTGAGCTTCCCTTTGCAATTTTTCTGTTCAGCTCTTTTACTTCATGATTTCTTCCTTTCGCGTTAGCTACTCTGCATTCAAGAGCAAGTTTCAGAGTCCCTTTT
Source organism: Loxodonta africana (assembly GCF_030014295.1). Taxonomy (NCBI): domain Eukaryota; kingdom Metazoa; phylum Chordata; class Mammalia; order Proboscidea; family Elephantidae; genus Loxodonta; species Loxodonta africana. Next base: position 71,171,709 of record NC_087349.1, on the reverse strand, counting down.
GATATCCATTTTGGTCTTTCTTTCTTTCCTGCCTTTTTAATGACTTCTTGCTTTCTTCATATGTGATGTCCTTGATGTCATTCCACAACTTGTCTGATCTTTGGACATTAGTGCTCAATGTGTCAAATCTATTCTTGAGAAGATCTTGAATTTCAGGTGGGATATACTCAAGGTTGTACTTTGGCTCTTGTGGACTTGTTCTAATTTCCTTCAACTTCAACTTGAACTTGCATATGAGCAATTGATGGTCTGTACCACAGTTGCCCCTGACCTTGTTCTGACCAATTATATTGAGTTTTTCCATCGTCTTTTTCCACAGATGTAGTCAATTTGATTCTTGTCTATTCCACCTGGCATGGTCCACCTGTATAGTTGCTGTTTATGTTGTTAAAAAAGGTATTTGCAATGAAAAAGTCGTTGGTCTTGCAAAATTCTATTATGAAATCTCCAGTGTCATTTCTATCACCAAGGCCATATTTTCCAACTACCAGTCTTTCTTTGTTTCCAACTTCTGCATTGCCAATGCATATTAATTGCATGTTTGATCTGCATTGCCAATGCATATTAATTGCATGTTTGATCAATTTCAGACTGCAGAAGTTGGTAATAGTCATCTCCAAGAGGTGACTATTTTTCTACTGGCACAAGCCAGTACCCTAGCTATTTACTCCTCTAGCTTTTTAATATTCTGGATTATATTTCAAAAATCCTTCTTCAGGGATACAAAACTTTTATTCTGGTAGATTGTGTATCTTTTACTTTTTGTTCCAGTCTTTTTCTCTGCTGATAGAACACCATAGGATTCTAGGACCTTTCTGACTACTAGTTCCTCAACAATCTCTCCCTACTCCATTATATACACTTGCCTCCCAGTTGTTTTATATAACAGAAAAAGCCCTGGAAAGTGTGTATTTTACAGTATATAATTATCACCCCCCCTTTTTTGATAAGTGGTGTGAATACTACAACTGGCTCCCAAAATAGACTTTATTAGAAAGAAAACGTGTGGTAAAATTCTCCTACTGCTTTGCATATGTCCAGATATCTATAAGCCCATATTTTTAGACCTTTTGCTTGGCACTTGTTACTTGGAGAAAAGTTGTCAGTTAACCATCCTTCGTTGATATTCATAAAAAAAAAGAGCTTGATATTTGTCAGAAACCATCAAGGCTAGTGTCTTAGTTATCTAGTTCTGCTGTAACAGAAATACCACAAGTGGATGGCTTTAACATACAGAAATTTATTTCTCACAGTTTAGGAGTCTGAAATCAGGGTGTCAGCTCTAAGGGAAGACTTTTCTGTCTGTAGGCTCTGGGGAGAAGTCTCTGTCTCTTTAAGCTTCTGCTCCTGGGCAATCTTCATGTGGCTTGGCATCTCTCTTCCTCCATAACAATTGCGTTTAGTCTCTCTTATATCTTAAAAGAGATTGACTCAAGATATACCTTACATTGATCCTGTCTCATTAACATAACAAAGACAATCTGTTCCCAAATGGGATTATAACTACAGGCATATAGGTTAGGATTTGCAACACATATTTTTAGGGGAGATAATTCAATCCATAACATTCTACCCTTTGCTCCTGCCAAAGTCATGTCTTCACCACATGCAAATCACATTCATCCCGTCATATCATCCCAAAAGCCTTAAATCACCTCTAAGTCCAAAATCTCATCTTCTGAATCATCAAATCAAATACAGGTGAGACTTTTCACATTTTCCATCCTGGGGAAAAATTTCTCTTCATCTGTGAACCTGTGAAATCTAGACTACAAGTTATTTGTTTCCAAAGTACAATGATGGGACAGGCACAAGATAGACATTTCCATTACAAATGAGAGAAATTGGAAGGAAAGAAGGGATAATGGGCACCAAGATAATCCAAAACCCAGCAGGACACATTACATTAGCTCTCAAAGCTTGAAAGTAATTCTTGTTTTGGGGACCATCTGGGCAATGGCAATGCCTTCCAGACTCTGGGTGTTGGCCATGGTCTCTGGATTCTGGGTGAAGAAACCTTGGCAGCGGGCTTTAGCTCCTTCTTTCCGGCTCACCGAGACAGCAACTCTGGTCCCTCTGCTTTAGGCAGCCCCATTCTCATAGTCCATTTGAGTGGTGATACCACCCCCTTGGCCTTGGCAGGCCCTGTTCTTCTGCCCACTGGGCATGGCAACTCTGTTCCCTCTGCTTTGGTCAGTGGCCTTATCCTCCTTGTATACCTTAGTGGCAGTCACACACTCCAGAACCAAGTTGGGGAAGATCCAATTCTTTGAAACCTAGGGGACTGTGGCCCCACCTTTTGAGAGCCAGGAGACCACGGCCCCATCCTTTAAAACCAAGAAGGCCCTGCTTCCCATGCTCCTTCCAATAGTTATGCTGATCTCTGAGCTGCTCCAGGGATAGTTCTTTTCTTTTCTTGGAGGACAACAGATATAGTTCCTTTGGCCTATTTGCTGCCAGTAGAATTCTAAGAAGCAGACAATCTATGCTGATTGGTTTTCTGCTGTGGTAGTTTTGTTAGATCCATCAGTCATAGGCTCAATATCTTTAACAAAAGACTGTGTAGTCATGTCCTTGATGAACATTCTAGGACATATGTCCTTAGTTTGTACAAATGAGTTCTGTTTTCATTTTGCACAGTTCATTTTTAAGTCCATCTCTTTCCTCTCACATTTGACTATAAACGTCAAGGAGAAATGACACAAACTCTTTAAGATCTTACTTAGAAATCTCATCAGCTAGATATCCAAATTCATCACTTGCGACTTCTGCCTTCCACCAAACACTTGAGCATAATTCAGACAAGTACTTTGCCACAACATAAAAAATATCACCCTTCCTCCATTACCCATGTTCATCATTTTCTTTTATAGCCTCACCAGAAGCACATTTAACGTCCACATTTCTAGCAACATTCTGTTGCAGGTGCCAAATGTATTCTCTAAGACAGTAGAGACTTTCTCTATGGCTCTACTTCCTTGTGAGCCCTCACAAAAATTGCCTTTGACATTCGTGATTCTACCAACAGTCTCTTCAAAGAAATCTAGGCTTTTACTATTAAAAAAAATAAAAACTATTAGGCACCTTAAAACTCTTCCAGCCTCTACCCATTACTGAATTCCAAAATCGCTTCCACATTTGCTGACCCCTACTCACTCAGTCTCCTTCACAGGTGCCGCAAACTCAAATTGTTGTTGTTAGTTGCTGTTGAATCCATTCCGACACGTAGCAACCTTATGTATAATGGAACATCACAGCGACCCTACTATGTACAACAGAACAAAACTCTGCCTGCTCCTGTGCCATCCTCACAATCATTGCTATGTTTGAGGCCATTTTTGTAGCTACTGTGTCAATCCATCTTGTGGAGGGTCTTCCTATGTAGTGTATACAGGAACTTTATTCCTTATAGCTTTATATGTTAGCAACATATTCAAGATTTTAGGAAACATGAATAGTGACAGATTTGGACCATCACGTAGCTGGTCATGTCTTATTTGGACAAAAGCTGCTCCAGTTGATATATTGGCTTTAGTTTTCAGGATCCTTAGGGAATTTAGGTGAACCTGAGAGCTTTGTATTTGTGTGGAGAAGAGCAGTCCACAAATTTTGGCTGGACTTGTTCACTGCATTCTTAGCAGAGCAGCTCAAACTTCCAGAATCAAACCAACATCCCCATGTCCTGAAGCTCCAAAATCTGACACCAGCCCGAGAACACAAATGAGATTTCTTTATTCCTGCCTACTACCTTTAGTCAGGGAACCCTGGTGGCACAGTGGTTAAGAACTTGGGTGCTAACCAAAAGGTTGGCAGTTTGAATCCACCGGACACTTCTTGGAAACCCTATGGGGCAGTTCTACTTTTTTCTATAGGGTTGCTATGAGTTGGAATCAACTCAGTGGCAGCGAGTTTGGTTTTTCTTTGGTTTGCCTTTAATCAGAATTCATATGCTGTGAGCTTTTATAGCCAGAATTCACTTAGGATACCTAGAATCAAAATGCGTGTTGGAGAGCTGAATATATCAATCTACCTGAGCTCCTGTGGAGGCTTATTCAACCTCTTTGACAAGGAATTCTATTTTGAGCAGTGTTGGAAAAGCCTGGTAGGTATCATTGTTATGAACCTGAGACCTCCCTGGGATGCAGACATTTCTGGTCAAAAGAGCTCAGCCACCTTCCATAGGAGCAGATTACCCGATGCCTAACCCAGCCTTCTTGTCCTCCTCTCACAATCAGCTCTTCCTCTCTCCTTCATTCTCGCTCTCTCTTTGTCTGTCCTTCTTATTTTGTTTTCTATGCCTTCCTATTCTCATAAAATATTATGAACTCAAGATCTTCACTTTTTATATGTTGTTCCTGTCTATAAAAATGATAATACAGCCTACTATTAATCTAATATTGAACTAGGGGAATTGCCCTGTGTTATCTAGTTTAATTCTTACCACAACCTTGCAAAGGAAGTTATTCTTTTTGATAATCCATTATCTGTGTGTGTGTGTGTTTGTGTGCATGAATGCTTAAGACAGAGTGATTTTCACAGACTACCTTTTAATTTGTAATACCACCTTTTAATTGGATGGGAAGCTACTAGAATATACGTTTTGTTTGTAATCATTTAGGCCTTATTTTAATTTGTGTTTCTCAGAATAACGTGAATTTCATCCTTATGCAAACAGTCTTAAGGAGTTTATGTTAAATTAAATGTCCCAGACTGAAATAAAATCACAAAGATGACAGAGCACAGTAATTCATCATTTAGACTGAACATCTTTACGATTTTGACTTCATATTTGTGTATAGCTCTGTGAAGTAATAGGGCATTGCATCTACACTTTTTAGGTAGTACTACTTACATTGTTTTAGTAAAAAGTTTTCACCATGAAAACCAAAAGCAGAGACATAATTTAAAATCCTGCAATTAAGCATATGCTTGTCAGCAGCACAGTCGTGCCATCTTTGATAGTGTGGGTAATGTGTGTTTTCTTCTGAGCTTACCAAGGCTATGGTAATGGAAGGCAAGCTCAAACATCAAAGAAAAGAGTTTTTCCTTTGTAGGAAAACAACATTACATTTTCACACCATTAGGGTGATAGAAGTACAGCATCCCTTTGCATGAAGTAGGTGCTTTTGATTATGTTTTTTTTTTTTAAACTAAACATGGAGTAAGAAACAGAACACTGATCATTACTTGTATATATATATACACATATCCAAACCAAAAAACCAAACCCGGTGCTGTCGAGTCGATTCTGATTCATAGTGACCATATAGGACAGAGTAGAACTGCCCCCGTAGAGTTTCCAAGGAGTGCCTGGTGGATTCGAACTGCCAACTGTTTGGTTAGCAGCTGTAGCACTTAACCACTATGCCACCAGGGTTTCCATATACACATATACATATATACACAAATATATATATATTTGTATCTATCAATACACACTATATATATATATAAACTTGTGTATATATATATATACTTGTGTGTGTATATATACTTGTATATACATACTTGTATATACATACTTGTATGTATATATATACTTGCGTATATATATATATATATATATATACACTTACATGTGTGTATATGCTTGCGTACATATATATACTTGCATATGTATATATATAGAGAGAGAGTGTGTGCCTACTGATTACCTTAGATACGTTTTTAGGAAAGGGGTGGAATGTTAAAAAACCCAGTAGTTGAAATTCATTTTAATTAATTATTAGCAATTACTTGGGCATATCGGCATCTAATCTTCTGTCTTTTAAATGACATTCCCTTGAAAGCCTGAGGCGTTCTTCACGATAGCCTCATAAAAGTCAGCCTCAGCAATTGTTAAAGTGAGAACACCAGGCAATTTAATCTCCAGCTAAAATCAAGACTAGATGTAGAGGAATAACAGGAATGCCTGTTGTTCCACTTGTCTCCATACTGTTAATGAACAATTATACTAAATAAAGGGTACATATACTTCAGAAACTGAGGTTACTGAAAAGTTTTACTTGAATAAGCCTGACATTGCCAAGATGCTATATGATGCATATGTTGTTTTTGTTAATTGCCACTGGGTCAGTTCCAACTGGTGAGCTAAATATACCTTAACAGTACAGGTATTACTTTCAATGTCATTCACATAACTTCACCTTAATCAATGTGCAGCAACCAAGACAACACTGCCAAAGTAATAGCGACCATGTTGATAATGACAAAACTGCCCCAAATCCATAAGGATGAAAACAACAATTCATATACCACAGTGTTTCACACACCGAAAAAAATTGCCAAGTGTAGAATGTAAGCTATCCTGCAAGGAACAAGATAGTGAAAGAAAACATGTTTTAACGACTAAACCATTTTCTGATTGGTTGAAACTCATCCATCTCTTTGCCAAAGCAGCTGAGAAGGCAGCAAGGCCATGACGATACCTTGAACAGTTGTCATTTATTTGATTTTTTGCCTATCAATATTCCTCAGGTTAAACACAAAATCACAAAAATATTAGCAGCTGTCATTTAGTTGATAGTTGCCTACCAACGTTCTTCAGAAAACATGTCAACCACAAAAGTCTTTGGGTATATGATAGTAATAATGGCAAACTTTCAGCATTTCTGATAAAACAAACAAAACAAAACAAAAAAGTTTCAAATTTACTGTGACATTTATTTTTCAAAAATACACCAAATTAGCCTAATCTTTATGTAAGTGGAGAACCATGTTCTTGTGACGACATTTCCAACTATGGATGATATACAATAATTCATTACTTCAAGTGATTTGGTAACTTGTGCTAGCCACGCTGGTGACAATAGAAGCAAACCTTGAAAGACAGAAAATGTTCATATTTGGCTCAACAATAGATTTACTTTTCTTTTATGATTTATGCTACTGTGTTTTCTTTTTGTTTTTACTGGTTTGTACAAATTTCTGCTCATTTTCTTTCCCCCTCTCATCTAGTCTTTAAATTATCATTCCAGTGTTCTTGGTCCCCAAAATACAAATAGACCACTGAAGCAGAATACTGTCCAGAAATATATGCCAGCAAATAAGAGAATTTAGTATGTGAAAAAGTTTCAATTCAATAGAAAAGGCATAATTTGTTTAACAAAGGATTCTGGAACAACTGGCTTTCTATTTGGAAGAAAATAAATGTAGAAGCCTAACTCACATTAAAAAAAAAACTTTTTTTTTATATACACAAATTGATTTCAGATATATTAAAAGTTAGAATTAAACATTAAAAATTCCTAGAAGAGAATTAGATTTTTTAATGTAAACTTAGATATTGGAGAGTTCTTATCAGAGACAGGAAACAGAGTCTATAAAAGAAAAGACAAATTTAATTTCAATAACTAAATTTCTGAAAACAATTCACTAGAAGTGATAGATTTGGAAAAAAATTGAAATGCAAATGACAGAAAAGGGCGAATATTCATGTAAACAGAACGTTCAAAATTTATAAGAAGCACAAAAACAACCTCATTAAAAATGTGCAAAAAAATTTGCCTTTGCAATTGATGAAAGAGCAAATCTAAATGACCAATCTGTATTTGGCAAGAATCTCCAGTTCATGGTTTGTAAATGCAACTTAAAATGGCAATAAGATACCAATTTATACTCAGATTGGTACCATTTTAAAACAGCAATTATACCTACTCTGATGGGGATGTGGGACAGGGATACTCTCATACTTGCTGGTGAAATGTGACTCAGAGTGTTTGAAAAAGCAACCTGGCATTGTCTATTAAATTTAAAAGTACACATACCCTTTAATCAGCAGAACTACACTTGGGAATCAAGCCCATAGAAATAAAAGTGCGGGTACATAAGGATTTATGTACAAGGAGTTCACTGCTGGAATATTTATGATGACAACAAATTAGAAACAAGGTGAATGCTCATGAATAGAGTAACTGTTGCATAGATTACAGTACATCCATGCAATGGAATATTGTGTTTCATTAAAAAAAGGAAATTAGGTGTTTGTCAAGTAACTTTGAAAGATTTCCAAGTGAGAAAAGCAAAAAGACACAAAGAAATGGGTATAATAGTCTCAATTTTAGGAAACAAACGCTGACCAAAAATATCCCAAACCCGTACTTGGGTGGCTATGTCTTTGTATATTATTCTTTTCACAAGAAGCATATGAAAGGCCACACGACAGGGTGTTAACATGAAGAGGTGATGCCATGTAGTGATGAGAAACATGGACTAGAGTCAAATTTCCTACTTTCAAATTCTGACTGTGCACTCTACTAGCTGTATGACTTTGGATAGAGTTACTTTTTTCCTATGCCTCAGTTTCCTCTTATGTAAAATGGGGATGCTAATAGTACCTACTTCATTGAGTTGTTGTATTAAATGAATTAATATGTAAGAAATGCTTGAAACTATGACTGTCATATAGTAAGTGCTATCAGCTTTGGGCTACATTTGTGGGGGTCAGATAAGACGGAGGAGGAGAAAGGGAAAGGAACAAAAAAGAAAAAAAAAATCACCACAGAAAGAACCCAAATTAGTGAGAGTCCTCTTTTGAAAAGATTTGTTTCTCTGAATGCTCAGTGGGTTACCTAACCTCATCTTTTATCAGCCAGCTCTATTTACGTGTCTGAAAGGCTCTTTCCTTTCCAGTACCACTTTGAAATCCTTGTAACCTGGGTTGTCAGAGATTAAGTTTGAGGGACAGGGCTACCTGCATAATGCACTGGAGCTGGCCTCTCAGAACAGAGATGGACTGACTCTTTAACCTGAATTCATTGGAAAATTACTTGATATTTTTGTCCACTGTGGCTGTGCTGACAGTTCTTCCTTTAAACATTGTTAACACTGCCCTTGTTCTTTTTTTTTGGTCATTGGTAGGAGAATAGAGGAGAGGGATAGTGGAATAGAAGTTACTTTGATCTGATGTTTTCATTTTTTTCTTTGTAAAGGCTGTGCTTAAGTCTGGTCATTGCCATTTATTGGTAGATAATTCTCCATAGGTATCTTGCATATCTGCACATTTTGAGAGCAGAGGAACTGACAGTCTTCATTCTGGATAATTTTAAATGATGTTTGTACAACAAACAGCCTTAAAAAATAGTGTCTCAACTTTGTAGCAAATCACAGAATACATCAATTATCTATTTAGGCCTCAAAGACACTTTCTATTGTTAATAGTATATATTCCCAACCCTACTCCCTACTATCATGTGAGGGAAAACTCAAAATGCAAGGGATGAGATCAGCCATTTGTAGAAACGAGCCATTATCCAATCAAAGTGGCAAAGTTGAAGCCCAGAGCCAGGAGGCCTCCACCCAGAATCCAGAGGGCATGGCCAACATCCATAGTATGAAGGGTGGGGGCATTGCCCAAATGGTCTCAAAGAACAGATAATTATTTTTAAGCCTTGAGAGCTAATGCAATATGTTCTGCTGGGTTTTGGGCTTGCTTGGTACCCATTATCCTTTCTTTTCCTCCATTTTTTTCCCATTTGTAATGGAAATGTCTACCTTCTGCCTGTTCCACCATTGTACTTTGGAAACAGATAACTTGTAGTCTAGATTTCACAGGTTCTCAGATGAATAGGAATTTTTCCCCAGGATGAAATATACCTAATGTTCCACTCATATTTGATTTAGATGATTCAGAAGATGAGATTTTTGGACTTGGAGTTGATTTAAGACTTTTGGCTTGAGATGATGGTGTGAAGGTGTTTTGCATATGACAAGGACATGAATTTTGGGAGGCTAAAGTAATTTTAAAGTATTGGAATGTTATGGATTGAATTGTGTCCCCCAAAAGTATGTGTTATAAATTCTAACCTCTATGCCCATAGTTATAATCCCATTTGGGAATGGGTTTTCTTTGTCATGTTAATGAGGCAGTATTAGTGCAGGGTGTGTCTTAAATCAATCTCTTTTGAGATATAAATAAAAACAGGTTGAGCAAGGAAACCATTTGGGGGAAGATAGATGTTTGTTACATGAAGATCACCAAGGAGCCAAGAAACTAAAGAGAAAAGGACATTCCCCCAGAGCTGACAAATAGAAAAAAACCTTCCCCGAGGGTCTGCACCCTAAATTCAGATTCCCAGCATCCTAAACTGTGAGAAAATAAATTTCTGTTTGTTAAAGCCACCCACTTGTGGTATTTCTGTTATAGCAGCACTAGATAACTAAAACAGACACTCTACAATTCTTTCAAGTTATTAGAGGGAGTATGTGCTTAACTGCACATATGAGAAATTTGACTTGATTTACGGTTAAATGATAATATTAGCAAGCATTGATCAGATCCTTTCTATGCTTCGGTTCATTTAATGCTAACACTCCTCTTTGAAGCCAGTGCATTGCATACATGTGAACCTGATGTCAAATAAATGATTTCAGCATTCAGCAACTATTTTCTGGGCCAGGCATGGTTCTAAGTACTGGGACACATCAATGAACAAGATAGGCAAGGTCCTTTCTTTTGTGGAGCTTGTATTCTGGTGGACCTGAAGGATAGATCAAGGCCTCAAATTCAGAATTATCTGAATCCAAAACCCATGAACAGAAGCAATACGCGTCTTTGCCTCCACAGAATAATGAACTATGTTTTAGGGACAAGTTGAATATTTTAATCATATCATTGTTTGCTGCAGTGAAATGAAAAAGCTGGTATTTTCCTCTAAGAGCCAGTCAAAATAAATGGACATGAATGAAATCTGACACCTGCACAAGCCTCTCCTAGGTCTGGGGAAATAGATTCTAAAAGTAGCAAATTTGTATATGGTGAGTTTTCTTTCCAAGTTATCATTTGCTCTGTTATGTCTTTTAGTTCTTTTATAATAAAGTTCACAGGAGGTAGTCTTTCTTTCCTGTGTAATTCTTACTGAGCATAATTCTACTTGTAACAATTTCTTTCGTTATCCCTAGTGACCTTTTAAAGATGGCTGCACTGCAAAAAGCAGTTAGAAACTCCTTATAAGTCAGGATTCACATGTACAAATAATCACTTAGTTGTATCTAGCTTAAATCCCCAAATGCATCTCTCAAGTATATTAGTTCCTCTGTAATCTTTTCAAGAAATATTCCACCTTAACAGAGAAATTTACTTTGATGAGAGAACTGTCTGTTCATCTAAGTGTAAATGATCTTGAACTAAACTTTATACTGAAATGTAGTGTAGTGGCTTATTTCTGCTGAGAATATTCGTGTTCTTGGAGTTAGTTTTAGATAATGGATGCTTTTTGTTTGTTTTGAGTGTAGGTTTTTACAATTCATTATAAAATTGAAGCAACCACTCTCATAATTATATTATTTGCAAATGTTTCTATACTTCTAAATCTTAAGCTAAGATGTCATTTCAAGGAACATTGAACAGCTGTTATATTTGGCTGTTTAATATATAAACAAGTTTTTACATATTATATTCACCTAAAACCTAATATATATGTATTTTATACAGCACTGTATAAGCAAGTTGAAAAGTGGAAATTTCTGTTGCAAGAGTATTTTGGCATTACTTTTCATATGAGTATTAAAAAGAGTATTAAGTACTGAAAAATAAGATGAACTGTATTTCTTCCTTTTTACCGTAAAACAATTTGACTTTCTCCCAAGAAAACTCAATTTTCTAATGATCTCTAAGCCCAAAACTCTCCACAAAGAGAATTTTACTCACTGAGCTCTAAGCTTTTGAGCTCAACTGTCTGGACAAATCTCCAGCAAGACACATGGGATGGTTTTTGTATGTAGGGGTGGTTTAGGCAGTGTGACACGACCTTTCATTTCTCTTTAGTTTTTGATGTTCAAGATCCGTAATGATCCTAAGAAGCACCAAAACATGGCCCATATAAAGTCAATCTTTGACCAAAAAGTACTGTTTTAGCCTTCTCATTGAAATTGTATTGGGGTTTTTCTATTTGTGAATGTACATGTTTTTGGAGAGAATTCATAGCTTCATCACATTATTGAAATGGTTTATACCTTCATAACGTTAGATATGGAAACCTGGGCAGATCACACACTTCAAGGGCTTTCTCAATAATATATAAAACCTACTTAATATGCAGTCTTTAGTAGCAAAGGGATGGAGATGATGGGAAAGGAAAGAAGGGGAGAGGGAACTTGTTGCTAAGCAACCGGTTCCAGTCTTGCCTGATGTTGCACTTGATTTCAGGTGTTGAGTTCTTTTGGGACTACCTCCTGATGCTTTTACCTGAGTCCCAGAAGCTTAGGTCTCTGTAGTGGAGAATGCAGTCCACATAAAGACCTCCCATTTTGTGATCCTGAAAACACTAGGTAATCTTGCAGTCCATGGATTGACCAATAAAATACCATAAAAAGTGGATCCAACCCGCATTTTTGAGAGATCATTGTCTTTGACGGGTAACACCCAGGCATGTAATTTTAACTTCTTTAATCTTAATTTACTTATATAATCACAAGCAAAGTAATATTTACTTTGATGATTTAGAAACTAACCAACCAACCAAACCCACTACCATCGAGTGGATTCTGACTCCTAGTGACCCTATAGGACAGAGTAGAACTGCCCTATAGGGTCTCCAAGGCTGTAAATTCTTACCGAAGCAGACTTCCACATTTTTCTCCTGCAGAGAGTGGTGAATTGCAGAGTGCTTTAACCATTGTGTCACCAGGGATCCTTAATGGCCCTATCACACCCCTAAAAAACAAACAAGCAACAAATATAAGCAAACCTTCACCATCGAATTGACTCTGACTTATAGCGACCCTGTACAACCCATTGCCATCAAGTTGATTCCTACTCATAGCGACCCTATATGACAGAGTAGAACTGCCCCATAGAATTTCCAAGGAGCGCCTGGCAGATTTGAACTGCCGACCTCTTGGTTAACAGCTGTAGCACTTAACCACTCTGCCACCAGGGTTTCCCATAACCACTAAAAAAAAAAAAAAAAAAAATTTTTTTTTTTTTTTTTCCCACTAGCCACCAGAATTTCCAGCATCCCTATAGTGAGAATTAAATAGCACGATGTATGGAAAGGAACTAGCACATTTCCCAGTACCTATAATTGCGATTTTTTTCATGTTTCCTTTTCTTAACACTGTTAATTCTTACATGCAAATATTTAGCATTTAAGGTAAAGTCTATTTTAAAAAAAGGCTGCTGTTTATCTCTTCACACTAAACTAATGTCCATAATTGAGAAGACTGCAATGGCCTAGTAATAAAACGAATCAATTGCCATCTGTATTTGGCGACACAACTTGATCTGACACCACATGTTATCTCTCAAGAATGTCCCCTGCTGCTGCTGCACTGCCTGCTGGTTTTATTGCTTGCCCAAGAGAGAGAATATTTCCTTTGGAAATGTGAATGAATTGGCTGGAAAAACGGCCTGCTTGTAGTGGATTATATAGAACAAGCTTAACTGATAACCAAAGGTTTTGAATTCCTGGAGTTTAGCAAGAGGAAAAAACAAACAGACAAAAAAAAAAAAAAAAACTGAAAAACTTTTAATGTACTCATCTCCTTACATTGGGAAACATTTGTATTATTAAGGAACTTGTCAAATAATAATTACTAGCAACTTCAAAAAGATGCACAATGTTTAATGCTTGTTTTAGCGATTAATGCGTCTGCTCCCTAATATGAGGATTTGTCCATTCACTCACTCATTCAAAGGATATTAATTTAGTGCTTGTTAGGTGCCAGTCACTACTATGTCTTCTTAATTTTTCAGGGTAATATTTGGAAAAAACGAAATCGGAATAGTAGTAATCAGAGATACGTGTGTGTGTGTATATATATATAAACTCAACCCAGATGATTTAATTCAATCTAATTCCACTCAATTCAATTCACTAAATTAAACTGGTACTTCACTAAATGTTGGGGACACAGATGGCAAATGAAATGGAGGCCCTTCCCTCATGGAATACTTAGTAAAAAAAAATCAGAACACAAAGTTGTTTATAAATTCTGCAGTATGTGTGTAAATCGACAAGGGTTGAAAAGTAGCTTGAACAATGAAGCCAATTATTATGTTAAGATGGCAAAAATTAGGGGTATTTTATTTTAATTTTAAAATTTGCCAACAATAGTATAACAAATGATATACTAAAATTTTGAAGAAAAAATACATCATTTACCAGATGGCAGCAGCCTTGAGTTTCACCCCTAGTTTTCCCTCTCACTTGATCTATGATCTTGGGTAAGTCATCTAATTTGATTAAACTCAATTTTCTCATCTATAAATTAGCAACAGTGTCCTTTCCATTATGTTATTTGTTGGTTCTAAGGATCAGATGGTATTGTGATTTGAAAACAGTATAGGCCATTAAGGACCTCATACAAAGATGAGGGATATTGACTTAGTGAAGCATAATGTCTTTAAATGTCACATAATGTGTACACTCTATGCCCAAGTCAGTAATGTCATAGAAGAACAGTTTTCAGAAAAGCCAAGAGTCTTTAGTAGGAAATAAGTGTTCTTTTTTTTTTTTTTTTGTAGCACAATTGAAATAAAAGTGACACCCCAATTAATGATATATTTAACTTTGCTTTTTCTGTTTATATGCTCTTTACGTTTGGTCAGTAATAATATAGCTTTAGGAATGAGACCATGTTACTCAGAAGGAGCTCTCTTGTTCACATCAACCACTCCCCAGCAAGAACAAATCTAAAATTCTAGGCAGAATGGCAGCTGATTTTACTTTTTAAGGAAAGGAGAAAAAAAAAAAAAAAAAAGAAATCTGTTAGAGAAACTCCATACAAAGTAACCCAACAACAACAACAAAAATACTAAAGACATGTACAAAAAGTTTTTTTAAGGACAAGGAAACCAAGAGAATTGAAGAGTTTGCTGGAAGTGTTTGGTCAGTAGATTGAAGTGATAAAAGAAATGGGAGGATTGGCCAAACTAAAAGTATGCCTCAGTTGTAGATAAGGGAGAAGTGACCCAGGGCAAAAACGAACAAGATTTGAATGCTGAGCCCAAATCAGAGTGAGTAACTTGATGATTTTCTCTGTATGCATTTTTCTGCTAATCTTACATATTCCCCCCCCCTTTTTTTTTTCCTCCCTCTGGCATCTCTGATCCTTTATTTGAGATCCCTGCAGTTGACCTTTATGACTTCATTTCCCAATTCTGATGCAACTATCACAAATTCAAAGACTAGTATCTTAACTCTGTCTCACTGGGAAGAAAAATTTTACTTTAGTAATTCAAATAGAATTGGCTGTTATTAATAAAATATAGGCACTGAAAGAGAAATTTCATCCCTACAAGCGAGTCAGGCGGCTCCAGAAAGTGATTTTTTTTTTAACTGGGTAAGCAAAAATACCTTTTTGCTATTAAAGAGGCCACTCTCACAAGCTAAATGCTACTTACTGACCTCGGAGATTAAACTCTGCCTGTTAGTGATTTACAATTTAATTAATAAAATCGATTAAATAGATAAAATCAAGAAATCACTGAAGTTAGGAAAATGCAAACATAATGCAAAGTAAATATATTATCACAGGTATATCAACATGGATAAATCTCAAAAGGCTAATGTTGACTGAGAAAAACAAGTTTAAAATGATACATATGATATGATAATATTTAAGAACACATTTCAAAATACACAAATATTTTAAAGTACCCCATATATGTATGTGCTAAAAAATAAAAAAAATGCATGGAAATAATAACACAAATATTAGGATATTAGTTACTTCGGGAAAGGAAGAAAGGATTGAGGATGAGTGAACCTTTAATAATATCTAACATTTTTTACATAAATATTGCTAGTTATTGAGAATCAGAAATATTCTAAAATTACTAAGCTCAGAGAGGGTAATGAGCACTACCCAATAAACTTTACAGTCTTGGACAATTTGTGCATTTTAATAAGTTCTTAATTATAATTAAAAAATCACTAAGAAAAGGGGTAAAATTAAGTGTAAAACATCTACTATAAAAGGCTGTGGAGTAGTTTATATGCCAAAGTATGATAAAATGGTTTGTGAACATGGCAGCATGATATTTGCTTGCTAGTGATATAATGTAAAGTCTCTTATAATAAAGCTGGATTCTTTCCCCAAAATTTATTGTACATTATGAATTTTGGTGCTCTCTAACCAATTTGGCCATCATTATTTCCTCCACTGCCCCTATTCTGAAGTCATGAGGAAAATATGAGGGACCTGTCCCACAAACTAAGCATTGGCCCATATTTTCACCAAACATAATAAGAATTTATCCCCTCAATAATCAATTTGTCCTATTGTGATAAGACAATATGCTGTGCTTATTATTCTGGACTTCTTAGGAAAAGATGTTTTAAACCAAGCATCAGCTATTTCAGAAACAAATAAGATACAAATGCAAATTTGCTTCTGGATACAACAACAACACAACACTGATTTTTAATTCAGTTCAAGAAAATAAACATTACAGACTATAAGCACTTTGGATTCATTCTGAATGTGATCATTTTTAAACACTCAAATCACTCCCGAAATAGGTCTTCAGAAATGTAACCTTTCTTTAAATACTTCACCATTAAGATTCATTCTTATTTGTTTTCAAATAAATAGATATCTGAAGAAAATATGGCAATGATTGTCATCTGTTAAATCTAGGTTGCAGCTTCATGGGTGTTTTTTTCACTGAAGGTTTGAAATTTTTAAAAATTAAAACTACAATCTGTATCTTGTTGGTTTTGTGATGCAGCTTTTTAAAAAAAATTTTATTATTTTTTATTGAAATTTAGATGCAGGTTAACAGAACAAACCAGTTTCTCATCAAACAGTAAGTACACACATTGTTGTATGACATTGGTTAACAATCCCACGAAATGTCAACACTCTCTCCGTGAACCCTGGGTTCCCTATTACCGGCTTTCCTGTTCCCTCCTCCCTTCCAGTCCCTGCCCCAGGGCTGGTGCGCCCCTTTATTCTTGTTTTGTTCCATGGGCCTGTTCAATCTTTGGCTGAAGGGCGAACCTCAGGAGTGGACTCATTACTGAGCTAAAAGGGTGCCAGGTGGCCATAGTCTCAGGGTCTCTTCAGTCTCTGTCAGGCCGGCAAGTCTGGTCCTTCTTTTTGAGTTAGAATTTTGTTCTGCATTTTCTCCAGCTCTGTCTGGAATCCTCTACTGTGACCCCTGTCAGAGCAGTCAGCGGTGGTAGCCGGGCACCATCTAGTGTTACTGAACTCAGTCTGGTGGAGGCCACGGTAGATGTGGTGCATTAGTCCTTTGGACTAATCTTTCCCTTGTGTCTTTACTTTTCTTAATTCTTCCTTGCTCCTGAAGAGGTGTGACCAGTGGAGTATCCTAGATGGCTGCTCACAGGCTTTTAAGACCCAGACACTACTCACCAAAGTAGAATGCAGAACATGTTTGCTTTATAAACTATGTTATGCCAATTGAGCTAGTTGTTCCCTGAGACCATGGTCCCCACAGTCCTCAGCCCAGCAATTTGGTCACTCAGGGAGTATGGATGAGTCTATGGAGCTACTATGGCCTTGCCTTGTATAGGTTGTGCTGGCTTCCCCAGTATCGTGTACTGTCTTACCCTTCACCAAATTTACCACTTACCTATTGTCTATTAAGTGTTTTTCCATCCTCACCCCTCTCCTTCCTCGTAACCATCAAATATTGTTTCTTTTTGTATGTAAACCTTTTCATGAGTTTTTACAGTAGTGGTCTCATACAATATTTGTCCTTTTGTGATTGACTTACCTTATTTCTCTAGGATATATTCCTAGGAGTGGGATTGCTGGATCATATGGTATTTCTATTTCTAGCTTTCTAAGGAAGCGCTATATCGTTTTCTAAAATGGTTGTATCATTTTGCAGTCCCACAAGCAATGAGTAAGAGTTCTGATCTCCCCACAGCAGTTCCAATATTTGTTATTTTCTGTTTATTGATGCGTTCCAGTAATGCTGGGGTGAGATGGTATCTCATTGTGGTTTTGATTTGCATTTCTCTGACGGCTAGAGATCGTGAGCATTTCCTCATGTCTTCTTTGGTGAAGTGTTTGTTCATTTCCTTTGCCCATTTTTTAATTGGTTTATTTGTTTTTTTGTTGTAGAGGTGTTGGATTTTCTGTAGATTTTAGAGATTAGACCTTTGTCTGGTTTGTAATAGGCAATTTCTTTCCCCCAGTTTGTTGGTTCTCTTTTTACTCTTTGGTGAATTCTTTTGATAAGCATAAGTGTTTAATTTTTAGAAGATCCCAGTTACCCAGCTTATCCTCTGGGGCTTGTGCGTTGTTGGTTGATTTGTATCCTGTTAATGCCGTGTATTAGGGCTTCTAGTGATGATCCTATTTTTCCTTCTATGAACGTCATAGTTTTGGGCTTTATATTTAGGTCTTTGATCCATTTTGAGTTAGTTTTTGTATATGGTGTGAGGTATGGGTCCTGTTTCATTTTTTTGCAGACAGACATCCAGTTTTGCCAGCACAATTTGTTAAAAAGACTGTCTTTTCCCCATTTGATGGACTTTGGGCCCTTGTCAAAGATCAGGTGACTATAGGTGGATGGATTTACATCTGGGTTCTTAGTTCTGTTCCGTTGGTAATGTATCTGTCCTTATACCAGTACCAGGCTGTTTTGACTACTGTAGCTATATAGTAGGATCTGAGGTCAGGTAATGCGAGTTCTCCTACTTTATTCTTCTTTTACAATAGTGTTTTGCTTATCCGGGGCTTCTTCCTATTCCATATAAAGTTAATGACAAGTTTTTCCATCTCTTTAAAGAATGTTGTCAATATTTGGATCAGGATTGCATTTTACTTGTAAATCATTTTGGGTAGAATTGTCATTTTCACAATGTTGAGTCTACCTATCCAGGAGCGTGGCATATTTTTTCCATTTATGAAGATCTCTCTTGGTTTCTTGCAGTTTGTTTTGTAGTTTTCTTTGTGTAGGTCTTTTACATCCCTGGTTAGATTTATTCCCAAGTATTTTATTTATTATTTTTAGGGGCTAATATAAATGGTATTGTTTTCCTGATTTCCTTTTCATCATTCTCTTTATTGTTGTATAGGAATCCAACTGATTTTTGTATGTTTATCTTGTATCCTGACACTCTGCTGAATCTTTCTATTAGTTCCAGTAGTTTTCTCCAGGAGTTTTTTGGATTTTCTAAGTATAGTATCATAAAAAAAAAAATATCATCTGCAAATAGGGACAGTTTAACTTCTTCATTACCAATTTGGATGCCCTTTATTTCTGTTTCTTGCCTTATTGCTCTAGCTAAGACTTCCAACACAATGTTAAATAGGAGTGGTGATAAAGGGCATCTTTGTCTTGTTCCTGTTTGCAAGGGGGATGTTTTCAGCTTCTCTCCATTGAGAACGATGTCAACCACTGGTTTTGCATAGATGCCCTTTACTATGTTGAGAAATTTCCCTTCTATACCTATTTTATTGAGAGTTTTTATTAGAAATGGGTGTTGGACTTTGTCAAATCCCTTTTCTGTGTTGATGGAAATGATCACGTGATTCTTTTCTTTCCTTTTATTTATGTGGTGGATACATTGATTGATTTTCTAATGTTGAACCATACTTGCATACCTGGTATGAATTCCACTTGGTCGTGGTGTATTACTTTTTTGATATGATGCTGAATTCTATTGGCTGGAATTTTGTTGAGAATTTTTGCATCTGTATTCATCAGAGATGTTGGTCTGTAATTTTCTTTTTTTCTGGTGTCTTTGGCTGGTTTTGGTATCGGGGATATGCTGGCTTCATAGAGTGAATTCTCAAGTATGCTTTCCTTTTTTTATGTTCTGAAATAGTTTGTGTAGTACTGGTGTAAGCTCTTCTCTGAATGCTTGGTAGAATTCTCCAGTAAGGCCATCTGGGCCAGGGCTTTTTTTTGCTGAGAGTTTTTTTTTTTTTTTTTTTTTAATCACCTTTTCAATCTCTTCTCTTGTTATGGGTCTGCTCAGATTTTCAACATCATTTTGTGTTAGTTTGGGTAGGTAGTGTGTTTGTAGAAATTTGTCCATTTCCTCTAGATTTTCAAATTTGTTGGAGTATAGTTTTTCATAATACCCTGTTATGATCCTTTTTATTTCATTTAGGTCTGTTGTAGTGTCCCCCATTTCATTCCTTATTTGAGTTATTTGCATTCTCTTCTATTTTTCTTTTGTCAGCTTGCCAGTAGTTTGTTGATTCTTTCAAAGAACCAACTTTGGTTTTGTTGATTCTTTCTATTTTACTATTCTCTATTTCACTTATTTCTGCTTTGATCTTTATTTTTTCCTTTCTTCTGGTGGCCGTGGGCTTCTTTTGCTGTTCTCTTTCTATTTGTTTGACCTGTGTAGCCAATGTTTTGATTTTTTCCCTTCTTTTCTTTTTTGTTGTGTGCATCTAGTAATATAAGTTGATCTCTCAGAACTGCCTTTGCTGTGTCCCAAAGGTTTTGGTATGATGTGTTTTTATTCTCATTTGATTCTAGGAAATTTTTGATTGCATCTTCGATTTCTTCTATTACCCAGTGGTTTTTAAGGAGGGTGTTATTCAGTTTCCATGTAATTGATTTTTCCCTTACTCTTCCTGTTATTAATTTCTACTTTGATGGCATTGTGGTCAGAAAAGATACTTTGTGTTATCTCAATGTTTTGGATTTTATTGAGGGTTTCTCTGTGGCCTAAGATGTGGTCTGTTCTGGAGAACTTTCCATTTGTGTTGGAAAAGAATGTGTACTTTGCAGCTGTTGGGTGGTGTGTTCTGTATAAGCCTATGAGATCAAGTTGGCTGATTGTGCTCTTTAGCTCTTCTGTGTCTTTGTTGAGTTTCTTTCTAGATGCTCTGTCCTTTACTGACAGTGGTGTGTTGAAGTCTTCTACTACTATTGTGGAGCTGTCAATTTCTCTTCAGTGCTGTTTTATGTATAGTGGAGCCCTGTCATTTGGTGCATAGATGTTTATTATGGTTATGTTTTCACAATGGATCAACCTTTAATCATATAGTGCCCTTCTTTGTCTTTTATGGTGGATTTTGTTTTAAAGTCTATCTTATCTTAGTATTGCCACTCCTCTTTTTTGATAGAAATTTGCTTGATATAGTTTTTTCATTCTTTGGTTTTTAATAAATTTATGTCTTTGTTTCTAAGTTGTCTCTCTCTCTTTTTTTTATACATTCTGTCAGTCTGTGTCTCTTTATGGGTGCATTTAGGCCATTTAATGTCAGAGTAATTATTGATAGGTCTGAGTTTATTGCCGTCATTTTGTAGTGCTTTTTTTTTTGTGGTGCTAACATTTTATTCGTTCTTCTCACTTTCCTGTGCTGAGTTCCTTTTTTTGTGTGAATTTCTTTTGTTTTTGTAGATTTGTTTTTATTGAGGTATTATGTTTTTCTTCTTTATTTTGATGAGTAGGTTTGTTAACTTTCTTTGTGGTCACCTTGAAATTTACCCTTATCTTCCTAGGTTTGAACCAGTCTATTATCACTTGGCATCGCCTTGCCTTCCTCTCCTTTAGAAAGTTTTATATCTATACTGTTAATTCCATTTTTTTTTTTTTTTTGTTCCGATAGTGTTGTTAGTTACAGATTAACCTCTCTGGTTCCCTGTGGTAATTGTTTTTGTTTTGTATAGTCCTTGAGAGTTCATTCCCTAGGTTGGTATCTGGCTGGTATAATCTTGCATCCTAGATTCAGGCTATGGTCTGATGTTGTTTCTTCTCAGACTGAAGGGCTCCCTTTAATAATTCTTCTAAGTTTGGTTTGGTTTTTACATATTCCCCTAATTTCCATTTATCTGGAAATGTCCTAACTTCACCATTACATTTGAATGAAAGTTTTGCAGGATATATTATTCTTGGTTGGCAATTATTTTCTTTCAAGGTTTTATATATGTCATTCTATTGCCTTCTTTCCTGCATGGTTTCTGCTGAATAATTAGAGCTTATTTAGTATGTGACTTCTACTTTTTCTCAAGCTGCTTGTAGAATTTTTTCTTTGTGTTTGGTTTCAGTGAGTGTGGTTATGATATGCTTTGGTGTTTTGCTTTTGGGGCCTATCCTACACAGGGTTCGTTGAGCTTCTTGGATGGTCAGCTTTTCATCATTTATGATAAAACAAAACAATCAGGGAAATTTTCTGTCAGCAATTCTTCAATGATCCTTTCTGTGTTTTCTGTTTTCTCTCCCTGTTCTGGAACTCCTATCACTTGCAAATTTTTGCTTTTGATTGTATACCACATAATTCTCAGGGTTTCCTCATTTTTCTTTTTTTTCTTCTTATTTTTCCTCAAACAGTGTTGTATCCAGGTGTTTGTCCTTAATTTCACTGATTCTCTCTTCCATTGTTTCAAACCTGCTCCTCAGTCCTTCTAAGACACTGTCCATTTCTGAAAATTTGTTGTTTATCTTTTGGATTTCTAATTGTTGTTTTTGTATGATTTCAAGTTGTGAGTATATTTTGTCCCTGTATTATTTTCCTGAAGTGTTCCAATTTTTTGTCTGTATTTTCCATGAATTTGTCTGCCTTTTCCATAAATTTGTCTATTTTTTCCTCATTTTGTCTGCTTTTTGCTTCAACTCTTGGATTGCTCTGAGTATTAGAGATTTGAACTCCCTGTTAGGTAGTTCTAGTGCCTTTTCTTCTTCTGGAAAGTCATCTGGTGTTTTATTTTGAAGGCCTACTGGAACCATCCTGTCCTGTTTTTTAAATATGTTTTGATATTGTCTGCTGTCTTTGGGATATGCAGTATTTATTTTCTTTGTTTCTTGATTGTAGATTTGTTTGTTTTGTCCTGCTTCTTTGTTTTATTTGGTTATGTCTGAGCAGGCAGCCAGGATGTTCTTTGTTGTTTGCTCATCTCTAGTCACAATACTTTTCATCTCCTTGTCCAATGGGCAGGGCTAGTCATTCAGCTATGGTGCAGCATGGCAGGTCCAGTTGAAGGGGAGGGGTTGTGATGGGTTTTTTGTGGCACATACTAGAGCCACAAAAAGGGTGGGCCAGAAATCAGTGGTAGGCAGGTTTCAGTAGGCCATGCCTGTGCTGCTCGGGCATGTGATGTTCAGGGCACAGTGCAGGTAGGCAGGAAAGAAGGGGGAGGTTGTGATGTGTGGAGCTAATAGGGGTATTGGGAAGAGAGGGAGGAGAGAGAAACAGGAGCCAAAAACAAACAAGCAAAGAAATAAAGGAAAAGTGTTAACGGAGCTTGCCATTGGAGTGGGTAGATAACAAACCAAGAAATGGAGAAAAGCAAAAAGAAAAAAAAAAAAGAAAAAGGGAAAAATAAAGAAAAAAATAACTAGATAATAATTTGGAAAACAAGAAAAAGCCACCAGGAGTCCCAAAGTCCCATGAGTGGGGCTGCTAAGACCCGGGAAATGGTTCCCAGGCTGTGCAGTATAGCCTGGCTAGAGTGGGTATAGATGTCACAAAGCACCAGGTATTCAGGAGACAGGAAAAGAAGATAAATGTAGAGAGAAAACAACTGAGAAATGAAGGACTGAAAGCGAAAAAGAGAAAGAAAAGAAAAAAAAAAATGCCCCCAGGGATCTCACCTATGCAACTGCAGATTGGGGGAGTGGCTCCTAAGCCTTGCAGTGCTGCCCAGCTGGAAGGGGCTTCCAAGCTGCAAAAAGAAAAAGAAAGCAAACAAAACAAAATGGAACAAAGCAAAAAAAAAAAAAAAAAAAGGCCCCAGGGGTCCCACCAGCATGATGTCGTGGGCCGGAGGAGTGTTTCCCCAGTCAAGTGTGGCTTCACAGCTTTTTAAGAAGCAAAGATGACACACTGAGCCAGGTGTTCCAGAGAAAGGACGGGAAGGCGGTAGGAGGCACAGAAGAAGTCAAAAGAGATGGAAAGAACCAACACCCGCTCAGGGGCCAAACCAGTGTGGGCAGGGCAAATCCAAGCAGCCTAAGGCCAAAGCAGTTCCCTCCTGGCCAAGAGACACTGGCTGGTAGGAAGCAGAGGAGGCCGAAGTGGGGAGGAGGGAAGGGAGAGTTAGGAGAGCATACATTGTTACCAGGTGCTCGGTCCTGCTAGGAACTTTGTGATGCTGCTTTCCCATACTCCCTGTCCGCTGATCTCTGATGTGGGTGGGGCGAATTGAAGCAGCATGGACGCTGTACCTCCTGGCCAGCTGAGCCGCTGCAGCAGCCAGGAAGCTCGTAGTTAGAGCAGCGGGGAGAGAATGGGGGGTGGGAAGTGTGTATCGCTGGTTACCAAGTGCTCTGTCTCCTGCTGAGAGTTATGCGAAGCTGCTTCCCCGTGCTCCCTGTCTGCCAATCCCCCCCCTCGACAAGAGTTCAAGATGGTGGATCCATGCTGTGATAGCTGATGGGGCCCTCCACACGTATAACTCCTGGCTCTCTGTCCTCTGTCAGTTTCTAATTCCATTCGGTGCTTGGGTGAGTTCTTTATATCTTCACTGGACACTTCAGTTTCCAGGAATGACGTTTGTCTCTTTTACTCAGTTTTTCAGGTCTTTGCTGTGGAGGGACAGTGTGGTGCTTCTGTCTATAGCACCATGTTGGCCAGAAGTGTGATGCAGTTTTTAATATGTATCCATTAGTATATAGATTTGTGTGTTTCCAAAAAGACGAAAGAAATATACCCAAGTAGAGATAGTCTGTTCTGTACTTTTGGGCAGGCTATTTGTAAATAATATGTATTGCTACAAAGTGAAGTGAGACAATGTAGCAGGAATGGTAAGAGTATGAGCCTAGGAATCTGACAGATCTAGGATTGAGTTCCAGCTCCAACATTTAAGAGTTTGGGAAAATTGTTTAATCTTTTTGATCTCAGTAAAATGGGAATAAAGTGACCTACCCCATGGGGTTGTTGTGAGAATTAAGATAATATTGGTAAAATACATAATGAAATGACTCAGTAAACAATAACTGTAGCTATCAGTGAGTCTTTCAGTGTCATTGTGGAATTTGCTGCTTGGTTTTATAAAATGTTGGAAGGACGCTCAATTTTTAAAATAAATTATTAGGGGTTTGTTTTTCATATGATGTCAATGTGCGGAATTGATTACTGGTCATGTCTCAATATACCTATTACAAAATGTGGTCCCTGATCCACGTATTTCTGAGATGACCCTTCTTACTTTATAAACACCTTTGCATTGTCAAAACAATTGTTTGTTCCTTCCCAGGTGTTTCAGGGAAGATCTAGTATTCTCCAGAGTGTACGAAAGAATGGCATTAGAAAAGAATTCCTCAATAATTTTTACTATTATAAAGTATTTTCATTACAGAGTATCTCCAAGGATGATTTGAATTTTATGAATGTTAATCTTGATAACAGTAGTTTTCAAGCTCGAGAGAATGTTTAACCTTTTTATTTTAAAATGAGATTCCAAAGAGGTCAATTGATTTGATCAATGAGTTAGAGGTGGAGGTAGGCCTAGAACTTAGGTCTCCTGATTCTTGGTTTCTCCTCCTCCTCCTTCTCCTTTTTCATTAGACTGTTTAAAAACAAGTACTCATAAAAATAAGCTTGTAGACCAAAAAAAAAAAAAAAAAAAATGAACTGTGGGCTACTATAACATCCTTTATGAAAAATATTATTCAAGGAGATATAAAGATGACTATGTGATAGTACTGATTTGTGACTTTTATATTATTTTGTAGTTAGGGTAAAAGAATAGGATGCAATTAATATGGGCTTAAAAAATAGTAATATTATGGGAAAAACTTTATACCTGGGATCATTTTAATTCTCAGTCATAGTTCTTTGTGAAGACTTCCCCTAAATAAAATATTCTTCATGAAATCATCATTTAATATATTTAAAATATAATTCACATATCATATATAAATATTATATATAAATATATAATGTAGCAGTATAATGAAATTATATAACAATTATGTTATGTACAAAACACATTAAACACATTTAAAATGGCTAAATATTGCATTTTCAATTATGTTTTATGTTATTAAAAGAAGGGGTTGAAATAACCAATGAATAAATAAATAAGAAGCAGTAAGAAGGAAAGGATATTGCTTATTTGGGTGAATCAAATGAATCGTTCTCTGAAACTAAAATTAACTCAAAGCAGAGCTCACCTATTAAAATGTAGTGTTCATTTACATTTTAGAAAAAAAACTTTACTAAATGAATACCAAACTGTTTATAGTTTGTATGCCATTTTTATTTATGACTGTGTATAAATTTTTTTTATAAATATAGACTATACCTGTTACTGATTGAATAAAAGATATAATCCAGAATTTCGATTCAACAGAGAGAACAATGTAATTATATAAAAGAACTTGAGGCCGTAGCTTCACCCTAAACAAAATCTAGAGGAGTAGAAAGGCTCATATTGGCATTGCTGAGATGATTATGTTGGAACTCAGCCTGGTACATTTAGATTGTAAGATGGCTTATTTGATTGGTTAGATTACATAGCCACTTATTAAAATAGCGAATACTTTGATTTCGGCTTTGCATTTGCTTGTCTCAGAAGTGATTATCTATTTAACCAGCAACAGAGATGAAACCACATAGGAAAAGAGTATGCAGAATGCCTCTACTTGCTCTATTGCCACTCAGCCCTCCTACCACTCCCCACTTCCTTGCTACAACTCCATCAAAGTTGTGATCTTTGGCATTGCTGTATTCTAACTTGTTCCCTGTCTACAACCTAATAGTTCAGGGTTAGGAACCTGAGGTAAGCTGGCTTCTGGCAGAGGGTAGAGGCATGCTTGTCTAGAGGCCGAAGCTGTAATTTATATTTAAAAAAATCTAAGATGCCATTGTCATCGGGGCCCTGGTGGTGCTGTGGTTAAGAGTTCAGGCTGCTAACCAAAAGGCTGGCAGTTTGAATCCCGCAGTTGCTCCTTGGAAACTGTATGGGGCAGTTCTGTAGGATCACTATGAGTCAGAATCGAGTCAACAGCAATGGGACTGAAGGAAGAAAAAAATAAAATAAAATAACAAAACTATGGTGCATGTTGTTTTACACTTATTGAAATAGCTCTTTTAGTCTTATTTTTATATAGATTTAGAAAACCATATATTTCTCTGTATATACATAAAAAGAAATAAGTGAAATAAATCAGTTAAAGTATCCCCGATGATTCTTTAAATTAAAAAAAGAGTTTTTTAAAAAAGATGAGTTTTTTAATTACTTATTTTGACAGAGTTGTTACCTTTTGTTCTCCACACAACATCATCATCCTGTGTCATCGCAAGCACTGGTGGCAGGACATTCTCGAGAATTCTCTGCTATTGTTGCCAGCATTTTCTTGCAAGCTGCTACGGACTCCCATTCTGCATATTTTAATACCCATGAGCACACAATAATCACTATATCACAATTATCGCCTCACGGTGATGAATGTGAGTAGGCTAGTCACTATGTCACAAGTACACCCTGGTTTCAGAGATGTAAAAGGTGAAAATATTTTTTAGTTACTGAAATGTTGTATAAGGAGCTCAAGGATTGCTGGCCGTCATTTTCCCACTATGTAGAGAAAGCTGGGTTATGGCAAGACAGAGAATGAAGTCAGATGCAGAGGGAGGCAGAGGTGAGAGACACAGAACAAGTCCTAATGGCACTTAAGACCTCACGACCCTGGTCTCAGCAGTTCCCTGGGTCCAACTTCAACTCTACTCTTTTCATGACTTGGCTGTTCTGGGAAATAATAAAGTACTTCTAATAAATTCCCTTCCTGGCTTAAGCTAGTTTGCAGTGGGTGTCATGAGAAGAATTCTCATGAAAACAGTTTATATAGTGTTATATTTGAAAGAAACACTTTACTCATCTATGAAAATGGAAGGGACAAGTAGGTTCACTAGAAGTTTTCCTACTCAGAGTGCTCATAGACAAATGAAGCCATGGGCAGAAAGAAAGGGTTTCATTGTCAGGAAAGGAATCTGTTGGTGGGGATGAGATAGGAGCCTTATTCAGGTTGGCCGGGCCACAAGCTTGTGAAGCCAGCCACTGTACCTTGGTCCCCAAGTTTTCAAAACTTCTTTGCTGGGCTACACTAATCTCTAAGTTAGATAGAATCAGCAAAAGAGTTGGAATTCTACTGCTTCCACACTGTTGACCTGAAATAATGTGTGATGTGACAAATTTAGTATAAACTATTTCCCACAGGATTGACTCAGAGGAGCAGATGGCTTTGAGAAAGAACTGTCATCCAACCAGTATATTCACTGTTAGCAAAATTGGCAAAGGGCTGTTAAACAAAAAGATAAATTCTGTTACGAAAGCATTCTTTGTGGCCTCTTTCTGTCTTTCAGACGTTCAAAGTCAATGCATGTACGTTTGACATTTTAATAAATACCTGTTCTTTGTTTTCAAAGGAGCCCTGGTGGTATGTGGTTAAAGCTCTATGTTGTTAACTGAAAGGTCGGTGGTTCAAACCCACCAGCCACTCCACAGGAGAAAGATGTGGCAGTCTGCTTCTGTAAAGATTTACAGCCTTGGAAATCCTACGAGGCAGTTCTACTCTGTTCTATAGGGTCGCTATGAGACGTCAGGGGGTTTGCGTTTTGATCTTTGTTTTTAGAATATAACTTTTTTTTTTTAATGTAAAGTTTTGCTGAATTTGTTGACTTGAAAGTGACAGAGGTCTTTGTGACTTACTTCAGGAAACAGAAAGAAGCGATGTAAATGTTGGCTAAACAGGAACTGTGCTTGATTCAGGCAATACTGACGGTGTTACACTATCTGTTGTTTCATTGCAAAATAGACCACATAGGTGGGCTGTCTAGTTAGACACATACACCAAGGTAAGACACGTATGACCTATGAGTTTTCGTTTATGAGACTTTGTCCCAACACTTCATCCTCTTCAGACTTTGATTTCTGGTTTTGTCAAATGGGGAACAAAGTCATACTACCTTAAGAAACAATTGCCAGGATTAGCAAACCTGTTGGTAAAGTGTTTTTGCATCTTTGAGATCAAGGAATTGAATAGTGACAAGTATTATTAATAGTTGGCTAGCATGAGTTCATTAATTCCCTTATGTAACTACGTATGAACTGATTAGTTCAGAGAAAAATATGCCAATGGATGTTCCTCTTTGCTCAGAAAAACGACTTTCTTACTGTTAATTAATTTGCAGTGAGCAGGATCATTTATAATTTAGATGAGGTATCTGAAGAGGACATGCTGGTTCATAATGTATCTGTTAACCATTGCCACTGAAATTTTGGAAATCAAATACCAAACTGAAAATAGCAATGGAGAGGAAAATATTTATAATGTATTTCTTTTCTTTTTCTATATTCCTCCGACAGAAATGTTTGCTCATCTCAACAGTCATCAACAGATACACCAAATTAATCTAATGGTAATAAAGTTCAAAACCATGATAAAATATTCCTCGGGGTGTGGAGAGACTAAAGCAAGGAGGAACAGTCCCTGCCTTGTACTATCTCATTTGAATTTTTCTTCTAATGTCTTTCACCTTGAAATTCTTTTGATGAGACATTTTGATGAGGCTTTATAGAGTACAGGAGATGTGCTTGGGCCATGGGTCAAACAGATCTGTGAAACTTAAACAAGTCACTTAGCCTCCTTGCCTCAGTTTCCTAACCTGTAAAATGTGCATTAAAATACCTACCTCACAGAGGTTTTGGCAGGACAAATGTTCACAGCGTTTGTGAATCATTTAGCACAGTGATGACCAAATAGTGTCTTTTGAAACGTATAAGCTCTTATTATAAAGTGAAGACATGTTTCTGATTTATGATAAATTCATAGTAAATCATCTACATCCTCTCTTGTTTTCCTCATCACAGATATTTTTAAGATTGTTGAGGCTGTCTTGAAATGGAATATATGAAACTAGTGACTCTTGTAGAGAAGGAGCCTGTGCTCATTTTATTATATTTTTACCACATTCTATGCCTAACCTTGGTAGACTGAGTTGTTTACCACAGTACTTCACCTCTTTCTGTATCTACAACCTTTGCTGTGAAAATTTAATGCCTGTCCTCCCTCCACCTTCAAGGTGGCCAGAGTGTACTTTCCTATGCCTTGACTTTGGGCTTAGCCATGAGATTTGCTTTGGCTCGTGGGATGTGAGCAGACAGGGGCTTGACATGTGTTTGCTTGACCTCTTCTGCTATGCCATCGCCACAAGAATATGTCTGACTAGAGCACTAGCCCAAGAAGAGGATGAAAAACACACGAAGTGGAGCCTCCCAGCCAACCTGCAAACTCCTAAGTGACGCCCCTGCCGTCGAGTTGATTCAAACTCGTAAGTAATAAATGTTTATTGTTTTATGCCACTGAGATTTTGACATTGGTTGCTACACAGCATTATTTTGCAATAGCTAAATGTTGTCCATAGTTTTGAGCAGCCTGATGACAAGGTTACATTAAAAACTAATGAATATTAAAAAAAATTATCTCTAACTAATCTTTCAGTCTTGAAATCTATGAATTTTCTAAGTAAAGTTCATGTTACACATCTGCTATACCAGGTGGTTATAACGTTGAACATATGGCTTGGTCACTGATTTCCGTTGTTGTATATATTCTAGTGATAAAATAAAAATGTAGAAATATTAAAATATGGGTAATAGAGCTATATATGATAAGATGATCTTAGAAAAAAACTACTTAAATATTTACACTTTTCTAAAATTATGTTAAGCAGACGAAAAGCATGGGGAAAGGAGAAATCCAAACTGATCATGTGAAAGAGCAGAGGAGTAGCTAATTTCCTCATTTTAGGCTTCAAGATAAAAATCACACGTTGATTAAGGGTAGGGTTGCACAGCCAATTGTTGTAATTGCTGTCAATAAGTACTATACCTGTAAATAGTTGAATTGGCAAAAGTTGTGGGATGGATGTATTTACAACAATGACAAAAAAAAAAAAAAATGTAGCTGCTGAGGCTGCTTAAAAAAAAAAAAATTGCCATTCAGCCAATTCCAACTCATAGTGACCCTAGAGGACAAAAGTACCCCATAGCATTTCCAAGGAACACCTGGTGGATCTGAACTACCAACCTTTTGGTTAGCAGCCAAATGCTTAATTCCTATACCATGAGGGTTTCCAAGGCTGCTTATGTACAACCAAAAACATCATAGGATTTTATTTCTTGGTTTGGAGGTTTAGGGTCGTTATTTCACGGGACATCCCAGTTAATTGACCTAATAATGTGTTTAGTTTTTCTGTTCCACCTCCTAGTCCATTGTAGTGCCTGGGGTCTTGAAAGCTTTCAAGCAGCCATCCAAGGCACAACAATTGGGCTCTATTTGCCTGGAGCAACAGAGACGGAGATCCAGGAACAGGAAGAGGATCTGAAATGGATGTCTTATTGCCTCATTGAACAACTGCCTCTTTTCCTGTGAGAGCACAGATGGTGCCCAGCTCTCGTTACTGAACATTTTGATCAAAGATTCTACAGAATAATCCTGATCAAAAAGGGGAATATGTAGAACAGAATTTTAAATTCTCGTAGTCTAGACTTTCTGGAGCCATGGAGGCTGGATGAACCCCTGGGATAATCTTTAAAACTTAAACCAAAAATATCCTCTGAAATCATCTGAAAACAGAATCAACAGTTTAGCTTAACTAATAACAAAGGTCTGCCTGGAGCATTATGCTCTTTTAAGAACTATCTATATGGGAGCAATTTTAAAGATTAGATAGAAACCTTAGGGGCAGTGAGTTTATGTTAATGAGGGAGGAACAACTCAGAAAAAGAGAATGCGAATGGTTGCACAACTCAAAGAATCCAATCAATGTCACTGAATTAATTGTACATGTGAGAAACGATTGAATTCGTGTGTTTTTCTGTGTGTATTCTCAAAAAAATGAATAAAATAGGAAAAGAAGAATTTTAACTTTTAAGCTTATTTATTCTTACTACATTGCTATATAATTATGTATTATTGCTCTCACATGAAGGTCAAGTTATTTTAATATTCCCCAACATTTTCTACACTTAGGGAAACTAGCCTATGAGATTCTTTAAGCAAGGCTTCTTAAATAACAGGGGTATATTAAAAATAATTCTGGTTGCGTTCACTGTTTTTTGTGATTAGTAAGAACAGCTTCAAACATATTCCTAATACTAAACATAGACCCCGATTATTAAATCTCTAAGTCACTTACTTTGTAAGTAAGCTAATCATTCTTTGATAATTTGAAACTTAATTAAAACATGTAACTAAGAATAGCTAGAGTGCAGGCTCATTGAGGGCAGGTGTTTTGGTTTTGTTCACTGATGTGTTACCCCACATGTGCAGAACATTTAACAGGCACGTAGTAGGCACTCAAGAGATGTTTGCTGAATAAATATAATGGTCTTTCACAGCCTCACCTGAAGACAGTTTAGTTACTGAACTCATCCTTTGGAGGGTGTTATACGCGGGTATCTGTACTGCCCTGTGTTTAAATGGACTAGTCCCAGATTTTACTGATTAGATGACTTAAGAGTAGCTGAAAGAAGCCTATTGCTGCCAGGTTTCTGAGGGCTGTACACACAATAATGCACCAGAGGGCCACTGCCATCTTTTTTTTTTTTTTCTTTTGGCTAAAATCTGCCTTTTACATCTTTTTTTTTTTTTTTTTCAGTTTAGTCTCAAGGGACTTTTTTTTTCTCATACAAAAATTTATACACACATTGTTATATGACCCTAGTTGCTCTCCCTATAATGTGACAAGCATACTCCTCCATTCCACCCCAGATTTCCTGTGTCCATTCAACCAGCTCTTGTCTCTTTCTGCATTCTCATCTCGCCTCCAGACAGGAGCTGCTCACATAGTGTCATGTGTCCACTGCGGCTAAGACGCACACTCTTCATGAGTATCATTGTATGTCTTATAGTCCAGACTAATCTTTATCTGAAGAGTTGGCTTCAGGAATGGTTTTAGTTTTGGGCTAACAGAGAGTCTAGGGGCCATGTTTTCAGGGGTCCCTCCAGTCAGTCAGACCGTTGAGTCTGGTCTTTTTACTAGAATTTGAGATCTGCACCCCACTTTTCTCCCTGCTCCATCAGGGATTCTCTGTTGTGTTCCCTGTCAGGGTGGTCATTGGTGGTAGCTGGGCACCATCTAGTTCTCCTGGTCTCAGGCTGATAGAGTCTCTGGTTTATGTGGCACTTTCCATCTCTTGGGCTAATATTTTTTTTGTGTCTTTGGTGGTCTTCACTCTCCTTTGCTCCAGGTGGGTTGGGACCAGTTAACGCATCTTAGATGGCTGCTCGCTAGCTTTTAAGACCCCAGGCACCACTCACCAAAATAGGATGCAGAATATTTTTTATTTTTATTGTGCTTTAAGTGAAAGTTTACAAATCAAGCCAGTCTCTCATACAAAACCTTATATACACTTTGCTATATACTTCTAGTTGCTCACCCCCTAATGAAACAGCACACTCCTTCTCTCCACTCTGTATTTCTGTGTCCATTCAACCAGCTTCTGTCCCCCTCAGCCTTCATATCTCCGCTCCAGACAGGAGCTGCACACATAGTCTCATGTGTCTAATTGATCCAAGAAGCTCACTCCTCACCAGTATCATTTTCTGTCTTTAAATTCCAGTCCAATCCCTGTCTGAAGTGTTGGCTTTGGAATGGCTCTGGTCTTGGGCTAACAGAAGATCTGGGGACCGTGACCTCTGGGGTCCTTCTAGTCTCAGTCAGACCATTAAGTCTGGTCTTTTTATGAAAATTTGAGGTCTGCATCCCACTGCTCTCTGTTGTGTTCCCTGTCATGGCAGTCATTGGTTGTAGCTGGGCACCATCTAGTTCTTCTGGTCTCAGGCTGATGTAGTCTCTGATTTATGTGGCCCATTCTGTCTCTTGGGCTCATACTTACCTTGTGTCTTTGGTGTTCTTCATTCTCCTTTGTTCCAGGTGGGTTAAGACCAATTGATGCATCTTAGATGGCCGCTTGCTAGTGTTTAAGACTGCAGAAGCCACTCTCCAAAGTGGATGCAGAATGTTTTCTTTACAGATTTTATTATGCCAATTGACTTAGATGTCCCCTGATACCATGGCCCCCAACCCCCCACCCCTGCTATGCTGGACTTTGAAGCATTCATTTTATTCAGGAAACTTTTTGCTTTTGGTTTAGTCCAGTTGTGCTGACCTCTGCTGTATTGTGTGATGTCCTTCCCTTCACCTAAATTAGTTCTTGTCTACTATCTAATTAGTGAATTCTCCTTCCCCTCCCTTCTTCCCTCCCCGCTCTTGTAACCATCAAAGAATATTTTCTCCTCCTTTTAAACTATTTCTTGTGTTCTTGTAACAGTGGTCTCATACAATATTTGTCCTTTTGCAACTGACTAATTTCACTCAGCATAATGCCTTTCAGATTCCTCCATGTTATGAAATGTGTCACAGATTCATCGTTGTTCTTTATGGATGCATAGTATGCCATTGTGCGAATATACCATAATTTATTTTTCTGTTCATCTGTTGATAGGCACCTTGGTTGCTTCCATCTTTTTGCTATTGTAAACAGTGCTGCAGTGAACATGGGTGTGCATATATCTGTTCGTGTAAAGGCTCTTATTTCTCTAGGATATATTCCAAAGAGTGGAATTTCTGGATCGTATGGTAGTTCTATTTCTAGCTTTTGAAGAAGCGCCAAATCGATTTGCA
Source organism: Loxodonta africana (assembly GCF_030014295.1). Taxonomy (NCBI): domain Eukaryota; kingdom Metazoa; phylum Chordata; class Mammalia; order Proboscidea; family Elephantidae; genus Loxodonta; species Loxodonta africana. The sequence continues at coordinate 71,137,197 of NC_087349.1, read as the reverse complement.
AAGTGGTTGTATAAGTGTTTCAGTCTTTCCACAACCTCTCCAACATGTATTATTTTGTGTTTTTTGGATTCATGCCAGCCTTGTTGGAGTGAGATGGAATCTCATTGTAGTTTTGGTTTGCATTTCTTTAATGGCTAATGATTGTGAGCATTTCCTCATGTACCTTGCCATCTTTTTTCTGAGCTTACAATCCTCTAAAACTCAACAGGCAGTTCTTTTGTGGTGAATGGACTTAGCATCTATTCAGTATGTTGGTGCCATGTTTTATCACCTAACTTGCTTCTTTCTTTTTCATTGACCTCTCTAAAAGTGTAGATAATTTGCTAGGGATAAGTTTAACTTTTTTTTTTTTTAAATCAGTGACTGACTCTTTCAGAAGAAAAGTGAGTCATTTTTTGGAAGTGTGATGACTGACAACCACTTAAGGTTCCTTTTATTCTAGTCTGGCCTCTCTTCTAACTGTCTCCTTGTGTGTGCATCTTACTTCTGCCTAACTAAATGTAGCCCTGGTGGTGTAGTGGTTAAAGAGATGACTGTTAACTGGAAGGTTGGTGATTCAAAACCATCAGTGGCTCTGCAGGGAGAAAGATGTGGCAGTCTGCTTCCGTAGAGATTTACAGCCTTGGAAACCCTACGAGGTCACTATGAGTCAGAATTGACTTGAAAACAGTGAGTTTGGGTTTGAGGGTGAACTAAATCTTACAGAGACTCCAAAATCTAGTTCAAGTCTCATTTACACTGTAAAATCATTGCTGTATCCTGGCTTTTATTGATAATAATAGTAGTAAATTTTAATTATTTATTGTGTGCCAGGCACAAATATGGAGCCCTAGTGGCCAAGTGGAAACCCTGGTGGCACAGTGGTTAAGTGCTACAGCTGCTAACCAAAGGGTCGGCAGTTCAAATCCGCCAGGCACTCCTTGGAAACTCTATGGGCAGTTCTGCTCTGTCCTATAGGGTTGCTATGAGTTGGAACTGACTCCACGGCACTGGTTTTGGGGGTGGCCAAGTGGTTAAGAGCTCAGCTGCTAACCAAAAGTTCGGCAGTTTGAATCCATCAGCTGCTCCTTGGAAACCCTATGGGGCAGTTCTAGTCCGTCCTATAGGGTCACTGTGAGTCAAAATCGACTCAATAGCAATGGGTTTTTTTTGGTTTTGGGCACAAGCATAGGTTTAATATTGAGCACACTGAAGTTTGAGAACATCATGGACACAGTGATTAGATCAGTGTTACCAAAAATCATATTCAGTAGGCTTTGTTGATTCAGTTCTTGAATATTGGGAACCCTTGCCTAAACTTGGAAAATGCACAGCCTTGTGCATTTGGCAAAAGTAATAAAGAGAGAAAATAGTCAGATAAGCATACTATATATCTTCCAAACATATAAACCCAGTGCCATCGAGTCGACTCCAACTCGTAGCGACCCTATAGGACAGAGTAGAACTGCCCCATAGAGTTTCCAAGGAGTGCCTGGTGGATTCGAATTGCTGACCCTTTGGTTAGCAGCCATAGCACTTAACCACTACACCACCAGGGTTTCCATTCCAAACATATATAACTATATTCATTCATTCATCTGTTTACTTGTTTAAAAAACATTAGGCACCTACAATGTACTAGGCATTAATTGCTGGGGATAATCCAGTGACCTAAATTCCCACCCTTATAGAGCTTACATTTTATTGGTGTTCAGGGTGAATGGATGGTTGTTCAAAGAATAAACAAATACAAGAAAAAATTTGTAGTATTTCAGATGGTGATCATTGCTATAGAGGAAATATGTAGAGGAGAGTACGGTAAGAGATAAGGAATGTTGGTGGGAGTTCAAGTAGGTTGGTTCTATTTTGAATAGAGGAGCCAGAGAAGGCCTCATTCCAAGCAAAGACTGGAAGAAGGTAAAGGAGTGAGGCATGCATATGTGGGGAATGTGGAGCAGGAGTGTTTTAGGTTATGGGAAGGGCAAAAAAAATTTTTTTTGAGGTAACAATGTGATTGATATGTTGGGAAAATAGAGTCCAGTGCAATTGAGTCTGTGATGATGTCAGGGCAGGAAAGCCAAAGAAAGCTTAGTAAGTTCCTTGAGGAGTTTAGGGAGGTATTAAGAGGCCACATCTTGTAGGGCGTTGTAAGGACTTTCACTTTTCTCTTGATGAATTTGAACTGAGAAGTGACATGATCCAATTTACATCTTCAAAGGATTATATGGACTGACGTATTGAGAATAGGTCATGCTGACAGCAAAGGCAAAAGTGAGTTGACCAGTTAGGAGGCTATGAAAATAATCCAGGCAAGAAAAACGGTGATTTAGATAAAGGGGTTGCAATGGAAATGGTGAGAATTGGTGGAACTCTGGATTGCATTTAACAATTTTTTTTAATTGAACTATTTTGAGATAATTATGCATTCACATACAATTATAAGAAATAGTACAGAGAGATCTCATGTGTCCTTTACATGGTTTCTCCCAGTGGTAATACCTTGGATATCTATAGTACCCTATCACAACCAGGGTATTGACATTAATACGATCTGCAGATTTTATTGTCTCATTGCTAATGTCCCCCAATTTCAGTGAGTATGGTTTGGACATTAGTGAAAAATCTTATTCAAAGTGAACTAATACAGCTCTCTAAATTCTTTTGAGGATTCATTAACCACTTACAATTCTTGTAGATATTATCTTGTGCACATTCCTGAGAGTTAAATTTTGCTTTTAAGGAAATATAAATAGCTCCTGCAGTGGATGATACATCAAAGGGGCAAAAAGTCTGTTTTGCTGATAAGGAAGATGGAAAATCAAATTCAGGGCCTCAGAAGATGTTCTTTTAGGAGGAGCTCTCTAAATGACACAGCAACTCTTGTTCTAAGGGTCATTCTCTTGGACTCAGAATTCTTTCTCTTGAGTAATTTGTTTTTATTTAACAAACATTAATATAATATTTATTATTGTTCAAAGGGCTTTACAAATGTAAACCAATGAATCCTCTTAACAACGCTTTGAGACAAGTTCTATTATTTCAATTTTACAGAAAGCAAACTGAGGCACAATTTGTTGGGGCCTTGACAAGGTATGTAGAACAATGACGAATAGGATCCAGTGAGCACTAGAAGTAAAATTCCTTCTTAAATGGGAGGCTGAACAAGATGGTCTCTAACGTTCTACGATATCATTTGTTCTGTGATTAGAAATGTGGCAGAATTATATGACACATTTTCTGGGTAAAGCCAAAAAGATTGACATTGTAAGACATTGCAGCTAGTGTATTAAAATGTACTTGAAATTCTGATTGGAAAAATTACTGTGAGCCAGATTTGAAGCTCTAGTTCTCCTAAAGACCTGTTGTTATTACTGTTAATGATTAGCTTTTGACCAGTGAATTATGTGAAAATTCAACTGTTTTGCCAACTCTCTCATTACTTGGTCCTGCTTGCATGCCTGTCATAATCCATGCTCCAAAACACAGTATAATTATAGGATTCGAGTGCTGCTCTCTGTCCAAACTCTTTAAGGCACCAAGCTTAAAGCTTTGAAAATGCCACCACCTTCTCTGAAGCAAAGAAAATGTTTCCTAATTGGTGCCTGGCTGTTTCTAACAGAGTAATTTGAAAAGGGAGGCCACAGACAAAAAATAATAGTAATAATAATAATAATAATAATAATAATAATAATAAAGGTTATGACTAAGGGATATAATAAAAATCTATCAAGAAAGTAAAATATCTGAAAATATGTGGTACTGAATTTTCTGCCCCAAACAACAAAGACTTTAGTGAATCACTGCTCTGGGAACATAGGGAGGCTGGCCTAACACCAGGCAGAAAACTTAAATTTATTACTTTACTGGATGCTACTGTAAGGAAGGCGGTAGCAGATTTCCGTGGAACAGGATGGGAGCTAAGGAATTCAATAAAGTCAGTCTTACTGATAGAATAAAATTTATGAAAAAATGATATTTTACTGTTTATGGCTTGTGATTGCCAACTACTGGAATGGTGAGGCTTAGTATTATCTGGTTTTGGCTCTAACCCTAGCCATTCTCTTTCCAAACCTTTCACTTTCCTTAATTAACAACTGTGATTGCCTTGTTGCTGAAAGGTGGTGATGTACTGAAGGGATCTGTGGTAAAGACTTCTAAAAAACCTAACTTATTGCCGTTGGATTGATTTTGACTCAGAGCGACCCTAGACTTGTAATTCTCCCCTAATATTTAACTCTCGTCTTCATTTTAGTAAATAAAGTCCCCAGATTTTAACTGATCATTTTTTTTGCCCTGCTGGTGTCTCTTCTAGCCTCCTTCGCTTCTAGATGTGACCATGTGACTATGTCGTATGGGATATTAGAGGAAGTGATGTGTGCTAGCTGCAAGGGAGTTTGAAAAATGTAGTCCTCTGCTTTCTGGCTACTGAGATAAGGAGGTGGGAGTATATGCCATTGAACACTAACAGTCAACAGCAATAATATAGAAGGATTCTGGGTCCTACTCCATGTGGAATACTCTACCAGTCCTGGACTATACATAAGGAATTTAAAATAAGAAAGAAAGAATACCTCATCTTGTTTAATTCACTACTGCTTTTGGGTTTTCTGTCACTTGTAGCTGAATCTAATCTTAACTAATTCAAAAATAAATTTTTTTTTTTTGAAAAAAGAGAAAGGATGCTTTGATTAACATGCGATGATGGCTTAGTGTAAGTGGTCAGGTAACAAAAACTCACTGCAAGTTGGAAATCTGATGATCCTTACTATGTCATGGCAAACATTTGGAAACCTGATCCAAAATGGAGTCTATCAGCCTTTTGAGGATAAGCTTTAGGGAAGATAGCAAGAACAATTCAAAATGTTGCATTTCGCTTGTTGCTTTCAACAAGGACTTAGAAATGAGATATACACGTAGAATAGAGTTGGCCAGTGTGTAAGCAGAGAGAAATGGAATATAGCTAAGCTAACTTCATCCATCTCAGCTTCTAGCTGGTAATGAAAACTGAGAGTTTAGTAATTTAAGGCTTCGTGGGCTTAAAAAGCCACCTGCTTCCATAACCCAAACAGAGATAGCAACTTTAGCAGAAGATAAAGCAACTTCTAAGTCAACTACAGCAGCAAAGCTAATGGCAAAGGTCAGGCAAAAGTGCTGCTTTTTCGCTCAGTTTTTTCAGAGGTCCTCAAGGATAGCAATCTCATGATCTGGCAATGAGAGAGAGTGAAAATGGTCATGGGTAGACCCTAATAATTAAAAACCTGGTTATTTAGGTTTAAAAACTGTATCTGGAGAACATCTTTGATTTTAATTGTTTGTACTTGAAACTGACTGGAAACAAATACTCATTTAAGGAATTATAAATGTTAACCACAATTGTAAATGCTAACCAACAAGACTGGACCATAACATCCTGTAGTTGTTCAATCTCTAAAGTAACTCTCATGCCCACTAAACTGTACATGCAGGAAGCAGGCTAGGAAAACTATGGAGCCACCCCAAAGGGCAGACTCCAGTGCCTACTTTGCACATGAACATGTGGAATAATAGAGCAGGAAGAATGTCCCAAAGGACCAACAGCCATGGAAGACAATGGACAAGAAAGTCCCCCCAGAAAGCAAAATTAGGGTTACCAGATGATCTACCCAAGGAATTTACTGTCAGAGAAGGGAGTCTTCACAATTCCTGACCAGCAGGTTTTGGTAATTACAAAGGACCAGCGATGGAATGTACTTCCAATTTCCTTTTTTTTCTAATGGGGCAAGCCTATTCCTACTTCATAATTATAAGTCAGATACTTTATATTTTATTTGGTAGGTTGCCAGGCCATGACATATCATATCCCAACTTGATGGATCATGTCAACCAGACATCTTAGACTTTGAGCTGGATGCTCTAACTGGATGGGACTTTGGTTCTAGGTTTTGGAGGGCAGAATATATTCCATGTGTGGGAGGAGTGAATGCATGAGTGGCCAAAGAGGCAGAGTGTGGCTGCCCCTTATTATCTGTTCCTTCTTTCATAATGATGGAGCCCCCAGTTTTTGGCTCAGTATAACCCAACATTGAATGCATTTTCCAGTCTACCTTGCCATTAAATGGCTATCTAGCTAAGTTCTGGCCCATGTATTCAAAGAGAAATGTTACATTGAAATTTCCTTAAGAGGTAATGCATACACACCCTTTGCCTCTTCTCCATCCCTTCCTGTATCTTGTTGTCTGACTATAGATAGCCACCACCTTGGATCATGAGAGTTCATTTGCTCCTCGCTGATTATCTTTTTTCTTGTTTAAAAAAAAAATTGGGGGGATTAAAAAAACAAAACAAAACATGTAAAGCTTAATGATTAGCCTGTTGGCAGCATTATGCAAGCTAAATTTTTGCCAAACTTGGAGAGACGGGCACAATTTGGGTTGATACAAGAATCTTAAGTTTTACGTATTCTGGAAATGACCATAAATTTTCACCCAGTCACAACTAATATTTTATACCTGCCTTGTAATACATGACTTTTATTCGCAGAAGAGGAAGCAAAATAAATATGAAGGATTTATTTATAATACAAAATACCTCTTTCAGTTTTTTCAATTAAGAAAGAATTCAGTGTAACTGTCGCAACCCCAGTTTACAGTCTTTGTTTTTCTCTGGTTTCCTTTTTGCCTTAAGCAATGAAAAGGATTAATTCTGTGTAGTAATTTAAATAGAATTATTTGCTAAAAATCCTCTGCCAAGATCAGTAAAAGGGGATTAGTTTTAAGCTGCCCTAATCAGAACATTTTTAAGAGAAAGACAATCAAGGAACAACTATTAACTGTATAGGTACATCTGTTCTGATATGATTTGTAATGTGTATTTTCTCTTACAGTTACTTATAAGCAATTATCTAGTCTTTTCAAACACAGGTTTTGAATGGCACAATATGCCACTGAAGAAATTAACTCCCTCAATTTGTGTGACCGTATTTTCTCTCTTTCACTCTACATCTATTTTGCTATTTTTGAATCAGAAGAGCAGAAAACATTGGTTTTGAAAATAGGTGTATGTTACAGTTTTTTTGTTTGTTTTTTAATTGATTACCTTAGCATACCAATAAGGGATTTGCTACTTCTTCATAGAGCAATGAGAATTGATCTGGATCATTAGGTCATTACCTAAATAATTAGCTCAATGTATTAAAAAAAAAATTTTTTTTTTAATGTTATAAACTGGATTATTTAGGCCTCGCAACTAATTATAATATTTCTCATAATTTTTCTTTGAATTATCTGGATAAATCATTTAACTAATCAAGTATAGATCAAGCATCATCCTTCAGCAGAAATCCTAAAACTAAAGAAAACTCTTGCTGAGGAGATAGGGGGATTGAAGCAAATGGGCTTGATGTTCTTTTGTTATGAATATGCTTAACTGAAGGCAGTAGTGAAATAAAACTTTAAAACGTGCTTCTTTGCATGTGAAATGCCACTTGCATGAAGGAGATGGTTTGTTGTTGTGTGCCATCATTGACTCACAGTGGCCCTGTAGGACAGAGCAGAACTACCCTGTAGGGTTTCCTAGGCTGTAATCTTTACAGGATCAGATCACCAGGTCTTTTCTCTCACAGAGCTGCTGGTGGTTCAAACTGCCAACCTTTCAGTTAATAGCCAAGTGCTTAACCACTGAGCAACCAGAGCTCATTGGACACTTAGTTTATGATAATTATTAAATTTGAAAACACATACTTTGAAGAACTAAGACATTTATTTTTGCTGATGTGAGTGGTCACATCCATATTTCTATATAAAAAATTTTAATATAGTATTCTGCAGTAGAATTAAAGACTAGCACAACCCCAGAAAAATTGCTTCCAGAGCTTTTTTGGTGTTACCTCATTCAAGTATTTCCCCCCTTTCTGTTATATTTTCTTCATTTTCTCAACTTCAGTGCCTCCCATCTTCCAGAGAACATTTCTGAATTTTCTCCCTAGGTCTCAATGTAAAATCCCTTTTTTTTTTTTAAAGTATCTGGTTCCCTAATACATATTAAGATGTATTGGTGGGCAGCAAAATGGACTCACATTATAAGGAGTCATCAAGTTCAACACTGCGTACCTTGCATGCTTTTTACCATGTTTTAAATGATTTTCTGGGTGTGGTCTAAAAGGATATTAGTGAGTTCAGACAACTTTCTCTGGCTAAGGAAGAATAGAATATAAAGTTTTCCAGAGCTTTTTCTGGTATGCCCTTGTTGTTGTTGTCAGGTGCATCAAGTCGGTTCCGAATCCTAGTGACCCTTTGTACAACAGAATGAAACAATGCCTGGTCCCGTGCCGCCCCCACAAGTGTTGCTATGCTGAGCCCATTGTTGCAACTACTGTGTCAATCTATCCTGTTGAGGGTCTTCCTCTTTTTCGCTGACCCTTTACTTTACCAAGCACGATGTCCTTCTCCAGGGACTGATCCCTCCTGATAACATGTCCAAATTATGTGAGACATAGTCTAGCCATCCTTGCTTCTGAGTAGCATTCTGGTTGTATTTCTTCCAAGACAGATTTGTCCATTCTTTTGGTAGTCCATGGTATATTCAATATTCTTTGCCAACGCCACAATTCAAATGTGTCAATTCTTCTTCGATCTTCCTCATTCACTGTCCAGCTTTTACATGCATAGGAGGGTCAGGTGCACCTTAGTCTTCAAGGTGACATCTTTGTATTTAACACTTTAAAGAGCTTTTTTTGCAGAAGATTTGCCCAATGCAATGCGTCTTTTGATTTCTTGTCTGCTGCTTCCATGGGTGTTGGTTGTGGATCCAAGCAAAATGAAATCCTTGGCAACTTCAGTCTTTTCTCCATTTATCATGATGTTACTTATTGCCAGCAGCTAATAAAACCAAGGGGCAAAAGAAGAACATCTCGGGTGGAGGAAATTATTTTTTGGCTTCCTATCTTTTTGCAAATAACTTATATATCTTAATAATCTATCTTATTAACCTCAGAGTGAATATTCTTTCATACCTTTGCAATTTCCATTTCTCTATATTATAAAATTTATAGGTATAAAAATATGAGGCTATAATATGAAAGAAAAGTTGTCTCCATAGTATGGATTTGTGATATTGTTCTTATATCCTAGGTTTTCACTGCTAATTGGACATTTCTCAAGATCATGATTGAAATGACATTCTACCATTTACAGAATCTAGTGTCATGCATTTATATTTGCTTTGTGATTTTCATCAGCAGGAAAAGGGGACTATGCTTTTCTTAAACACTTCTCAATAGGGAAGACTAAGCCATCATTTATTCAAGGTCATTTTGTCATGTCTAGAGGCCAGTTAAACTGGTTCCAGCTCCTTAATTTGCACTAAGCAAAGCTCATGGCTGTGACCTACTCATCCTCTTCTCTAAGAGAGAGATAAGACAACATCTCTCAATGCCCTTGGGTGGGCCATTTACCCTTTCAAAGCCATAAGTTCTTCCTTGATATGCCAAAAAAAACCAAATCCATTGCCTTCGAGTCAATGCTGACTCATATCAACTCCATAGGGTAGAGTAGAGCTGCCACATAGTGCTTCCTAGGAGCAGCTGGTGGATTCAATAAAATATAACCTTCCGGTTAGCAGGCGAACTCTTAACCACTGTGCCACCAGGGCTCCTTAACATATATTGAAAGCATTCTAAATGCCAGAGCCTGTGTTACTAAGTTAACTTTGCTCCAACCCCTACTTAGAGTTGAATCATATTTCTTTTTCAATTTGGAGACTCCCAAATGTTCAAAGGATTTCATAGATCCTGGGGATCTTGTTCTGATTCAGTATATCTTGGATCAAAACGCAAATTCTTAGCATGGGTTGAACCAAAAATAATTGGTTCAAACCCCTGTATGGAATTCAGAGCTTTGGTCTTTTGATTCCAATTTTTCAAGTGCTCCAGCATCTTAATGTGTCTTTATTAATTTTAAAAATCAGCTAGGATTACTTTGTTAATGCCAATCAATAATTTGGTTTTACATCATACTTTTCTAGTTACCAGTTTTTGTTGTCAGTTGGTGTCAAGCCGATTCCGACTCATTGTGACCCCACGTGTGCAGAGTAGAACCGCACTGCATAGGGTTTTCAAAGCTACAACCTTTCGGAGCAGATCGTCAAGCATGATGTCCAAGGCATCTCTGGGTGGACTTGAACGACCAACTTTTCAGTTAGCAGTTCAGCACTTAACCATTTGCGCCACCCAGGGACTTTGGTTCTAGTTACTTATGTTTACTGAAAACCAAAAACAGTTTATAAAAACAAATGCCTTTGATGTTTGTCAAAACAAACTCCCATTGTTGGTACTTAAAATGGAATAAATAATTTGGAGGGGCAATATTCATATCAAAATAAAATACAGTGGCTTGTCATATGGTCTCATAAATACCCCAAGGTTAGCCAGTCAGATTTTGAAAATACAATTGATTTTTGATGCATGTATAAATAAAAATAGCACTATACCTTACTCAAACCTCTGCTCGTATAGATAAAAAGAAATCTCAAAGCCCAAGGTGACTTGGTTCAAACGTTTGATTTATTTATGTCACCTGAGTAATAATAACAAACAAAAAGTGACCTTGGAACTGAGCCTTCATATTTTTTTGAAACAAGTAAATATGCTTACATGTAATATAGGCACTCAAACATATTTCTAATTAATATTGTTTCTTCTCAGCTAAGCTAATAAAGATGTAAGATTTTTTAAAACTGCCTTTTAATTACATCTTCAGTTGTATCTTCTCAGTATAAATGAGAAACCACCAGGTGATTATTGCTGCATTTGGTAAAATGAGACCATTTGGTAGAGTCACTGGTCAGTTGACATTCACTGTGATCTCACTATGCTCTGAATACAAAAAAATTGTCCAGAACATGATCTTTTCCTTCCATTAACCCCAGGGAAGGATGTAAAGGAAAATCTTAAAATATTTCTAAACAAATATTTATTTTCCAGATGTTTTGAAAACTGAAATTTTGGTTTCACAATAAACCAAATAAACAGTAAATGGAGGTGAAGTTAATCAAGAAAAGTGAGGAAGCTCAGCTTTGAACTAGATTTAGGAAAAAAAAAGTACCTTCCATTTATGAACTATATTTTTGTCATCAGCTGGAAGGTCTTACTTGAAAGATCTTCAAGGAATGTGACTTAAGGAAGTCATTTTATAGATATTAGTGTTTTTCTTATCTCCTTTACATTTTATAGAATATAAGAAGCTGTCTTTTGTCTTTCCTATTAGACTGAGCTTCTAAAAAGCAGGGATCATGATTAGAACCTCCACGAGTAGCATAGTACCAAATATTTGTGGACTTGGTTGTGAGCCTCAATAAACTTAATTTTTGGTACAAGATAAACTATCTGTTTATATGGTATGCACACACGAGTGTGTTTGGGGACACCTTAATAATAAGCAGGATACTGCATGGGGTCGTAGGGTCAGAGAATAAAACTCTAGTCATATAAATGGCTATTGGGAAATTAAGGACAATTGACGGATCCCCCAATTTCTGATTCTCTCCACCCCATTTCCAAAGTCCCTACCGAGCACTGATGGTACAGTGAGGACAAGATGAGCTGAGCAATTGTTGGTACCTAAATTATGATTGGAGAAAGACTTGACCCATACCTTCAAAGACTCCTGGCAGTGGAAGAGTGGCCAGTGCAGACTGTGAGGCACAGGTGTTCCCTGCTCCGCGCTGGCAGTAGCCCGTCTCCGACAGGCTGCTGCATTCAGCACAAGCTGAGGCTACCAGGTGGTCTTCAAGGACAGCCTGCACTGCCGCCAACTCACTCCTCTGAGGTCAGGGAGAGGGCGTGGGCATACAACCAGGGATCCACTGAAGGTAGAAGTGAATTATTAGAGGGCAAGAGTTGGCATTTGGGAAAATGATTTTTGACTAGTGATAAAGAAATGATTAATTTTCTCAGGACAGTTGTGCTGTATTTAATTCTACTTTAAGGTCAGTGGGAACTTTGAATGAATATTAAAGAGAAAAGATTCTATTACTAACATTGTAATGTAATGTTTACTTAAAATTTACCATATGACTGATTCTCTGCATCTGGGGGAGGACTATCCAATAGGCAAGGTAAGGATGGGCTTACTTGTGCTTACTTACTAATCTCTGCTTACTCTTCAGATTAGTAAGTAAGCACAAGTAAGCCTGTGTTTACCTTACTTACTGGGTCATCCACCCTTGTCAGGGATTGTAAATTTGAAAAAAGGCTTTGATTCTGTAAGAAGTTGCTGTGGGGCTGGGAGACAGATGCTTAGAAGCAGAATCTTTGATGTGGTGAAAACATACAAAATTGTTCACTATGGATGATCTGGTAAATAAGGTAAGCACGGTGCTTATCTTGCCTATTGAATAATCTGTCCCTGTCTGCACCTGTTGTTGTTAGGTGACATTGAGTCGGTTCTGACTCACAGTGATCTGATGTACAACAGAACAAAATGCTGCCCACTTCTTCGACATCCTCACAATCGTTGATATGTTAGACCTCATTGTTGCAGCCACCGTGTCAATCCAACGTGCAGATGGTCTTCCTTTTTCTTTTATTGTGCTTTAAGTGGAAGATAACAAATCAAGTCAGTATCTCATACAAAAAAACTTATATACACCTTGCTATGTACTCCTAGCTGCTCTCCCCCTAATGAGACAGCACACTCCTCCTCTCCACCCTGTATTCTCCTCTCCACCCTGTATTCCCTGTGTCCAATCAACGAGCTCCTGTCCTCCTCTGCCTTCTCATCTCGCCTCCAGACAGGAGCTGCTCACATAGTCTCAAGCACATAGTCTCAAGTGTCTGCTTGAGCTAAGAAGCTCATTCCTCACCAGTATCATTTTTTATCTTATAGTCCAGTCCAATCCCTGTCTGAAGAGTTGGCTTTGGGAATGGTTCCAGTCTTGGGCTAACAGAAAGTTCGAGGACAATGACCTCCAGAATCCCTCTAGTCTCAGTCAGACCGTTAAGCCTGGTCTTTTTATGAGAATTTGAGGTCTGCATACCACTGTTCTCCTGCTCCGTCAGGTATTCTCTGATGTGTTCCCTGTCAGGGTAGTCATTGGTTTCAGCTGGGCACCATCTAGTTCTTCTGGTCTCAGACTGATGTAGTCTCTGGTTTATGTGGCCCTTTCTGTCTCTTGGGCTCATATTGACCAGTATCTTTGGTGTTCTTCATTCTCCTTTGCTCTGGGTGGGTTGAGACTAATTGATGCATCTTAGATGGCCACTTGCTAGCATTTAAGACCCCAGATTCCACTCACCAAAGTGGGATGCAGAATGTTTTCTTAATACATTTTGTTATGCCAATTGACCTTGATGTCCCTGAAACCATGTTCCCCAGAACCCTGTTCCTGCTACTCTGGCCTTCAAAGCATTCAGTTGTATTCAGGAAACTTTTTAACTTTTGGTTTAGTCCCGTTGTGCTGACCTCTTCTGTATTGTGTGTAGTCTTGTCTTCTTCTTTTTCAATGACTCTCTATCAAGTATAATGTCCTTCTCCAGGGGCTGGTTCCTCCTCCTAATGACATGTCCGAAGTACATTAGATGATGTCTCGCCATCCTTGCTTCTCAGAGCATTCTGACTATACTTCTTCCAAGACAGATTTGTTCGTTCTTCTGGCAGTCCATGGTATATTCAATGTTCTTCACCAATACCATAATTCAAATACATCAATTCTTCTTCAGTCTTCCTTATTCATTACCCAGCTTTTGCATGCATATGAGGCGAGTAAAATACCATGGCCTGGGTCAGAGGCACCTTAGTCTTCAAAGTGACATCTTTGCTTTTTAGTACTTTAAAGAGGTCTTTTGCAGCTGATTTGCCCAATGCAATATATCGTTTGATTTCTTGACTTCTGTTTCATGGGTATTGACTGTGAATCCAAGTAAAATGAAATCCTTGACAATTTCAGTATTTTCTCCATTTATCATGATGTTGCTCATTGGTCCAGCTGTGAGGATTTTTGTTTTCTTTATGTTGAGGTGTCATCCATACTGAAGGCTGTAGTCTTTGATCTTCATCAGTACATGCTTCAAGTCCTCTTCAATTTCAGCAAGCAAAGTTGCATCATCTGCATGATGCAGCTTATTAATGAGTCTTCCTCCAATCCTGATGCCTTGTTCTTCTTCATATAGTCCAGCTTCTCAGATTATTTGCTCAGCATACAGATTGAATAAGTATGGTGAAAGGATACAGCCCTGCTGCACAACTTTCCTGATTTTCTCTGCACCTAGGGATATAAAATTTCTATGGCATCTCATCATTATATTTTCTTTAATTCCTAACAAAAATCATGGACAGCTGCACACAAATTGTGACAGTCCTCAGGCCCATGACCTCCTGCATCTCAGCCTGTGCTAGACTCTGCAACTTCAGGCTCTTGCAGAATTTTGTGAATTATCAGACCTTAGCCAGATATACCAGCATGGCCTGGTAAAGAAATGCATTTATCCTAAGGTCCAGATAAGAAAGGCGAGGCCACATCATTACCTCCATGCCGATTCCCCTTTCTACCTTACAATGCCTCTCAATATGAAAGATCATCCAAATTACCTATTCTGCCTTTTAATAGCATCTTCAGAAACTCTAGGATTTGTCCTCTCTCCTTCACCCCAACACACATGCACACACACGCACTCATGAACCCACACACACACACACACACACACACACACACAATTTGCTAATCCCTTATCCTTAGTTTGCTTTTTGGCACACAAACTCCTTTACAAGCTTTTCAAGCAATAGCCTTTCTTCTATAACTCAACACAATTGATTATGAGATTCATGTTTTAACGTTTCTGAACTAGGGGTACATATTACAATCCATGTTGTTTTATGATTGCAGCATTCTTCCTTTCTTTGTAGTACATAAAATATTGGTGTGTCTTAGCCCCAAGAGCATCACAGATTAGACGGCATATGGTAGTTCTCCTGAGGAGAATTCTCTTATCACTTTTTCCTTGAGTGGAGGGCTTTCACTTTTTCACGTACCTCCCAATGTGCCCTGCCCCCTTGCTAATGAGTTTAGTTTCTTCTTTGAGGACTACAGAACCCTATGTTCTTGCTGGTAGTTTTGTTCTGACTCATAGTGACCGTATGTACAATAGAATGAAACACTGGCTGGTCCTGCACCATCCTCACAATCATTGTTATGCTTGACCCCACTGTTGCAGCCACTGTGTCAATCCATATCATTGACAGTCTTCCTCTTTTTTTGCTGACCCTCTACTTTACCAAGCAAGATGTCCTTCTCCAGGGACTGATCCCTCCTGATAATATGTCTAAAGTATGTGAGACATAGTCTCGTGATCTTCACTTCTAAGGAACACTCTGGCTGTATTCCCTCCAAGACAGATTTGTTTGTTCTTTTGGCAGGCCATAGTATATTCAATATTCTTTGCCAGCACCATAATTCAAAGGCCTCCGTTCTTTGGTCTTCCTTATTCATTGTTCAGATTTCCCATGCGTAGGAGGCCATTTGAAAACACCATGGCTTGGGTCAGGAACACCTTAGTCTTCAAGGTGACATCTTTGCTTTTCAACATTTTAAAGAGGCCTTTTGCAGCAGATTTGCCCAATGCAATATGTCATTTTATTTCTTGTCTGCTGCTTCCATGGGTGTTGATTGTGGATCCAAGTAAAATGAAACCCTTGACAACCTCAATCTTTTCTCCGTTTACCGTCATGTTGCTTTTTGGTCCAGTTGTGAGAAGTTCTGTTTTCTTTATGTTGAGGTATAATCTATACTGAAGGCTGTGGTCTTTGATCTTCATCAGTAAGTGCTTCAAGTGCTCTTCGCTTTTAGCAAGCAAGGTTGTGTCATCTGCATAAGGCAGGTTGTTAATGAGTTTTCCTCCAATCCTGATGCCCCATTTTTCTTCATATAGTCAAGCTTCTCGGATTATTTGCTCAGCATACAGATTGAATAAGTATGGTGAAAGGATGAGTTTAGTTTCTTCTTTGAGATCTGTAGAACCCTGTGTAGAGCTCCACTATTCTGTATAATTGCAATGCATTATAAGAACTTACTTATAAACCTGTCTGATTTTTTAGACTGTGTATTGATTTATATGTATGAATCATTTCCTATTGACCTATTTATTCTTTTTTATATAAAATGAGTTTTTGTAAAATTGAGAGAAAAAATATATATTATGATAATAAATTACTTGATAGGTAATGCTAAGTGGAAAAGTATTCTCCCTAATAAATGTCACCATTAGTTTTCCTTATTCCTAGTCCTGTGTCACCAAAGCTAAGAATTGTGTCTGTCTTAACTGTGGTTATGAGTAAAAATAAAATTAATCTATGTAATTGTACCAATATTTTTCATATGCATCATTATTTGAATTCCAATGAAAGTTTTACAAGAATTTACTTTGGTCGTTCATACTAAGGATTTTGCCTCATAAACCTGATGAATTTACTCCTTTTTTTTTTCATATGATAATTATTATATAGTCTTGGGTTTGCTCAGGAACTCTGATGGCACACTGGTTAAGAGCTACAGCTGCTAACAAAGGCTGGCTGTTCGCATCCACCAGCTGCTCCTTGGAAACCCTGTAGGGAAGTACTCCTCAACCTTATAGGGTAGCTATGAGTTGGAATCGACTGGACAGCAATGGGTGGGTTTTCTAAATTACTGCCAGTATTAAGAGGAAACTTTAAAAGGCAATGCTATAACCCCTTTGGAAGACCTATTAAAAATTATTACAATACACCACTTTTGATTCTCAGGCCATTTTTCATCTTCTCTAATGCCCTACCATGGTGATTGAAGTATGAAACCTGTTTTAAAGGAAATGTTTGTGTATGGAGTATAAAGCAAATTTTAGGTGGAAATCTATACAAACTCTTATACTGTATTTTTACCGAAATAACCCATGTGTTATACATTTTTTTGCCAACTCTGCCCTCCCCCGACAATGTTAAGCATGCTATGCTAATTTTTTTAATATGTAAAATATTTAGCATAGCATGTGTCTTAGTCATCTAGTGCTGCCATATCAGAAAAAACACAGGTGGATGGCTTTAACAAAGAGAAATTTATTTCCTCACAGTAAAGTAGGCTAAAAGTCCAAATTCAAAGTGTCAGCTCCAGTGAAAGCCTTTCTCTCTCTGTCGGCTCTGGAAGAGGGTCTTTGTCGTCAATCTTCCCATGGTCGATCAGCTTCTCAGGCACAAGGACCCTGTGTCCAAAGGACACGCTCTGCTCCTGGTGCTGCTTTCTTGGTAGTATGAGGTCCCCCAATCTCTGCTTGCTTCCCTTTCCTTTTATCTCTTGAGAGATAAAAGGTGCTGCAGGCCACACTGCAGGGAAACTCCCTTTACCTTGGATCAGGGAGGTGACCTCAGTAAGGGTGGTGTTAAAATCCCACCCTAATCCTCTTAGCATAAAATTACAATCACAAAATGGAGGACAGCCAGGCAATACTGGGAATCATGGCCTAACCAAGTTGATATACACATTTTTTGGAGGACATAATTCAATCCATGACAGTGTGCTTACAAAAATACCTTGGAGGAGGGTGAAGTTGGCAAAAATAAATAAGTAATTAAATGAAAGGATAACAAGCTTGTTATTTGCATAAAAATATAGTATATTTATCAATAGAAATCCTGTCACTGGTAATCAGAATACTAACCTTTATATGGAAAAAAATTAGAAAAATATGAATACCCAATGAAAATAAGTTCCTGCAAAGCAATGACAAATGAGTCTGTAGCTGTGTTTGGATTACAGAATTTTTTTTCAGAATTTTGTCTTTGTTCAAAACAAAATGTTCCCTTCTTTGAAAGAAAAAAAAAGGAAAGCACTGCTTGTTTTTCAATTCTTTTTTTTTTTTTGACTTTTGTTATATAAGTACATAAGCATACATGAAGAACATTGGTTAGTATGTAAATATATGAAATGTCTGTATACTAATGTTGAGAATCAAAACATTTCTCATGACTGACCAGCTTTTCAAGTACCATTAAAAACCAGAGTCCATCAATTCTATCAATGGTTAATATTTTATATTTCTAAAGTACAACAGCATTAGTGTCCTCTTGTCTGTATTCTTACGTCTTTCAGTTTTCCTTACCCTCACAATGTCCTGTGCAGCACCTCTGGGGTCCAGGGATGTGTAAAGTGAGATCTTCAGTATTGATGGGGGCATAGTTCTTAATCCCTTGGCAGTCATTCTGTTTTGAGCAAAATGGAAACTTGGTGACATCATATGCTCAGACAAATTTTCATATAAATTGGCAGGTCCTTTTTTGATAGTACCCCAGTTAAAATTTGGGTTGTACAAGTTAGGAAAATTTTGTTAACACCAGAAAGGTAAAAGAGAGTGCTATATTCATGTCCTTGGGGCTACGGCTGTTGCAGTTCAAGATCGTTTTAAAGTGTAGAATCTGGAGGCTTACTATCTCTGAGTGCAGGATATTTTTTTTCTCTGAATTAGCATTATGTTTCAATCTTTTATATTTAAAAAAAATACTTGAGGTTTTACAGTATTTTTACTATACTTATATTTCTAGTTTTTGGTTGTCCTGTTTTTCTCCCTGACATTAAATATATTTTTTTCTTCACTATGATTTTTCAATGATTACATTTCCTTTAAAGAACAAACTATCAAATCTTTAGCTGCTTGACTCACAGGGATGAATAATAGGATACAGAGAGTTTTATTTGGTAGGTTACAAATCTAGTTCAAATTCACCCCAGGCCTGTAATGATCAAAAGCTGTTACTGTCTGATGGTTGTTTTGGTGTCTTGCCAGAAAAACATTGGTGAAGCCGACTGTTACTTTAATGATATATGCAGTGAGAAAACAAGAATATTGCAATGTTGACCTCATTATTAGTGTTTTGAGAGGACAAACATAATGATTTTAAATTGCCCTTCCTTCTTGTGTAGAGATACGAGCTTTTCAGGTTAGGGTTTAAAGCTGGCTTATAGGGAACTACTGCAAGGTCACCTAATGAATTGATTCAGTGGATATATGAATTAACTCTGTAATCTAGTCATTATGGAAACCTATACAATCATGTCTCTTAATCTGATGAAAAAGTAGAAAATTAATTGCAGGAGTCTTGCAAATAATGAAGAAATTTTATGATCCCACCAATACTGAATTGCACTTTACTGGCCACACCTACCTGGTCACCCTAAGAAACTCATATTTTCATTTTTACCAATTGGATCACATTTATATTGCTTCCCTTATATGGAGAGTTTCTATAGAAATTTCTGTTGAATAGGCTTGTTATTTAAAGATTTCCATTAATACATTTTCTTTATGTTGAAATCTGTACTCTGATGAAAAGCACTTTTACCTGATTGGTTTTCTTGATTATCTTTTCCTCAACGCTTTCGAAAAGCCAGGTTAACCCTAATGTTATATTAACCCATTATAAAAATTTGGTACTCATTGATATAATACGTGGAAATATAGTTGTGGAAAACCTGGTGGCATAGTGGTTAAAAATTGCAGCTGCTAACCAAAAGTCGGCAGTTCGAATCCACCAGGTGCTCCTCGGAAACCCTATGGAGCAGTTCTACTCTGTCCTACAGAGGTGGTATGAGTCGGAATCAACTCGATGGCAACAGGTTTGGGTTTTTTTTTTTTTTTTTATTAATCCAACTTTTTTTTTAATTGTACTTTAGATAAAGGTTTACAGAACAAACCAGTTTCTCATTAAAGGTGTTTTTTTTTTCTTTTAATACACTTGTATTCATTTTAAACTTGTGTGCGTCTAAAGAAAAATTTTAAATATATGAAACATACTAAATTTCATATTTTTTTATTCACTGGAAAGTAAAATAGAAAATGGGATGTATTATCTGCATTGGTTGGCACTTTTTTATTGTTGTAAAAATACTTGTAAGACAAGTTTGGTACTTTATTTTAAAGGAGATTTTCATGGTCTGTTACTTTATCCATCTAAGGATTAAAATCTCAGTGCTATTCCAGATAACGTGAAAAAATCTGATGTCAAAAAACTGCTTGTATCTTGGCACTGACTTAATACAAATAAGGGTGAGGTGTTTTAACCGTATTAGCATATATTGGAAGAAGATTTGCAGAGGTAGATTTAAATTTAGCACCACTGACCCTCTAGGGAGAAGAAATGGATCCTGATCTCTAACCATATGGATCTAACTTGTAGGCCCTGGAAATGCAAACTAAGAAAAATAAATAAATAAATAAATAAGGACAACAAAAATCCCAGCCTTAAAACACGCTTTGAATCTTTGCTTTCAGCAGTGCTTAACTTTGCTGCTGTTTCACCTGAACCGGTTGCCCTCGAGTGGGTTCCGACTCATCACGACCCTATAGGACAGAGTAGAACTGCCCCATAGGGTTTCCAAGGAGCAGCTGGTGGATTCAAACTGCCAGCCTTTTGGTTAGCAGCTGAGCTCTTAACCACTGTGCTACCAGGGTTCCATTTCACCTGAAGAAACAAGGAAAAGAAGGGAAAAAAAATAGTTAATACGAAAACTTAATAAACCGCTTTCACATTCCTGGTCTTTTGCAATCTGAGATTTACATCCTTCATGCATTTTCTTTATGCATTAAAAAGGAAAAATAAAACTTGATATGTGAAGCAAAGAAATAATGACAAAAAATGGGAATTTTTTATTTGTTCTTTGGTGTGAATTGGCATAGGCATTATGATGAAGTTAAAACACAGAGGTTAATTGAAAAACGAGATAAACAAAGCCCCTTGAAGGTCTCTGAATAATTTCTCCTGGCAGCATTGACAGTCCACAAACATCAGGCACTAAAACATACTCCGAACTGCTGGAGATTAAAAAACAAACAAACAAAAAAAAAAGCTGAAGTTAATTGTCTTTCTGTTCCTTCCACCTCATTTCAGCCCAATTATAACTGGGAAAAGTCATTCTGTCTAATTTGCATTAATGCACCTCTATGGAAAAATAACTTATCAGTGAATTTGTTTTTTTTTTGAAAATATGGACGTACTTAAAATTGCTTGTGAAATTCCTGGATGACAATTTCTAAATTCTCCTAAGATGCCTTTGAATTACCAATGGTACTAAAAATAGTTGAGATATATTGATACCCCATTGCCAAGGAGTCGATGCTGACTCATAGTGGCCTTAGTAGTAGAATTCTCTCGTAGTAGAACTGCCCCATATGAGTTTCCAAGGAGTGGCTATTGGATTTGAACTGCTGATCTTTTGGTTAGCAGCAGAACTCTTAACCACTGTGCCACCGGGGCTCCTTAACATATATAGCATCCTAAATGCCAGAGCCTGTGCTAAGCGCCCCATGTGGATTATTTTATTTAATTATTTCATTTAATCCTCAGAACAACCCCGTGTTATAGACCTTCTTACCATCCCCATTTCACAGATGAGGAAGCAGAGGTTTAGAGAATTTAAGTAGCAAGCTTAATGTCATGTTAGTGAACGTTAGAGCCAAGATTCAAACCCATGCAACCTGACTTCAAATTTTTAATCACTACTCTAATTTGATATCATTAATATACTTATATTTGATACTATCATTAATGTACTTATTTTGATTTAAATTTAATTGATAAAATAATTGTCAATTAAACTGCCTTTTCTTCATCTTAATACGAAAGGAGAAAACACTGGGGCAATATCATATCATTAGTTCATTTACTCATGTTTCTTTCAGGGCAACTTTACTATGAAGCTTATATTCTCATTTCTAGTACTTAATGGAAATGTATTTAGATTTCTTCTGTTCAACAGTAGAAAAGCTAAAAGTCTGAATAATGTCAGTCATTTTGTCTCTAGTGCAAAACCAAGCCAAGAGGTGTTAGTATTTTCAAGAGAATTTTTTTTGTTCTTATATTCATGCAGCAGATCTGATCACAGTTAGGTCTCCAGCTATGCTTGATGTCATGTTTTCTCTCAAATGGTATGGAAATATTATCTTTATTGCTGTTAATTGACAGACTTGGAGCAGAAGCTGAATCTATTCAAAACCAGTTATATTAATAGGTGCGCTTCTCCATAGAGGCCTTTATTTTCAAAGCACTGGGCTCATAGCCCCCTTTTGTGCCTCTTTCTGGTGCTAAAGCGTTCATAATGACGAGGAGCATCTGGCTGGAAACTATTGTTTCTCATTAAGAGGACATGTCTCTGAAGCTTTTGGGGATTCTGTGTGCTGAACAATGCAGACTCTGAGCATTTTGCCCTTTTCATAATCTGTAAATGTCTGTTGTTGCTGCTGCTTCTAGCCTAAGGTACATGCTTGCTGTTGCTCAGCTTCTGAGCTTTTAAATATGAGTGGGAATGCAATCAGTGGCTGCGTGTCCTTCTTTGGTTTGGACAACATTTTGGTTTCTCTGCCTTTTCTGTTGTCTGCTATAAATAAATAAGCTATAATAATAAAAGTGGCAAATATCCTCAAAAACAATCACATTGGGTAATTTTCAATATTTTGTGTATTTAAATTCCTTCTTAGAATGGTAAATTCTTGACTCATGCCAGGTTTGTCCAAGAGATAGAAAACTGGACAGGGAGTATCGATTCCTGCTTGAGTCATAAACCTTCCTGGGCATTAATTTCCTCATCACTGAAAAGAGAAGAATTATTTCCCTGTTGCTTCCATGGGGCTCTCACGAGCTTCTGTTCAGGCACTGGGGAGAATTTGGCTTACTAAATCAGTTTTTCAGATCATTAGAAAAAATTTCTATTTGGTCTGCACAGTGTGTATTACCTTTGGTCATATGTAACTATGCCATGTTGTCCTCTCTGGACTTCAACCTTCTCTGCTAGTTTCCTAGATTATAGGAATAGAGAGATCTGCCTCCATGAAGTTTCCTCACAAACAGAATCATGTGAAAACTAAACAGACAGAGAAAGAGAGGGGGAGGGAGAGAGAGAGAGAAAGAAAAGGAAGGTAAGATAGAGCACATTTGTTTCTTGTAGGACCAGTTGGATATAGTTCTAAAACCCAAAGAAACCAAACCTGGTAGCACTGAGGAAATTCCAAATCATAGTGACCCTCTAGGACAGGACAGAACTGTCCCATAGGGTTTCCAAGGAGCATCTGGTAGATTTGAACTGCCAACCTTTTGGTTAACAGCCAAACCGTTAATTACTGTGCCACCATGGCTCCAGGGATTTAGTTCTAGGCACTTGGATTTATTGTTTTGCTGTAGGCATTAGGATTAGTGCTAATTTCCATTGTTTTGGCTCCTTGAGAAGGAAAACCTTCAAATCAGGACAGTTAACATGACTTCTTCATTAAAAAGAGAAAAACAAATTACTTTGAATTAAAAACAACGCATTGTTTGCCATTGCAAACAGTGGGAGGGAATGGAAATGTACCTTTATTCATGATAAATGCAAATTAAATCTCAACCTGTGATGGCTGCAGTTGATTTTCAGAGGAAGGGGTTTTCAGTAAGAAGAACAATGCTGGATGTGAAAGTGCAGATAGCAAATGTGGAAAACAAAACACTTTTCTGCATGAAACACATATCAATTTCTAGGATATAGCTATCTAAGTTTTTATTTTGTTGTTGCTGTCGTTTTCTAACCATGTCTTGGGGCTGCCATGGCACTTTCCTGGTATTGCACAGTAATTGTGGATTTCTTAGGATGGAATGAGGAAAATGGTTTTCCTTCTGAGAGAATGTTCATGCAAGAAAGAGCTTTAAAGGCTTCCTTAGGAGATCATACAGACTATGGGAAGCAAATGGGCATAAGACGTATGAGACAGAATGGTGGAACACCTGGAGATTGACTCAGCTGGAACGGAGGTTGTGGGCCTCTGAACAAGGGTGGATGGAAGTGGCTGAGGAGGCAGGTGTTTAGGAAGGGTTAGAAAAGCATTCATATTATTACATATGCGAAAGTTTTCTGAATTGCTCTAAACACTAAGTGACTGAACTCACTCTTCTCTTAAAGCTCAGTTTGGTAACTCCAATTGCAGTTTTGTTTCTCATTCTTCTCTGTTTTTAGCATGTAAGTTATATTGAGCTAACTCATTTGAAATAGAGAAATGCTAGTTTTCTGAACTAGCCAACCAGCCTCATTTCAAAGTCTGTTGTTCATTTCCTGTCACGATTGTTTTTTTAAAACACAATATACCTATTAAAATAGTTACTAACTCAGGTAGCCTGTAGGCACAATTCCAGTTGTTTTTTTTTTTTTTAATCTATTTAGGGTACTGTGTAAGTAAATTTCTGAATATACGTGTATCTATTTGTTCATCTTTCCATTTATGGGAATGTAAATCTCCCTAGAAAGGGAGCTTCCTAGAATTTGAGATAAGTCAAGGACATTACATATGTTGAAACTCCATGTTTACTAAAAAATGAAGTAATGTAAAAATGGAGTTTAAAAAATTTTGATGAATTTCACATGTTTATTTTCATCAAAATCAAAACAAACCAAACCCGTTGCTGTCGAGTCAATTCTGACTCATAGCAACCTTATCGAACAGAGAAGAACTGCCCCACAGGGTTTCCAAGGAGCGACTGGTGGATTGGAACTGATGACCTTTTGATTAGCAGCCTAATGCTTAACCACTGTGCCACCAGGGCTCCATTTTCATCAAATTAACCCAAAAATGCAGTATAGTATAACTGCGCCATTTCAATGATGACTGTAAGATTTATAAAAAGGTAAATGTATTGGTACACTATATCTTGTTGTTGTTGTTAGGTGCTGTTGAGTCAACTCCGACTTATAGGGGCACAGTCCTGTGGCATCTCAGGACAATAGGTTTGTTTGAGCCCATTGCTACAGCCACTATGTCAATCCATCTCACTGGGGGTCTTCATATATTTTTACACACACGTCATATAATTGGGGAATTGGATATAAGTTTAAAGTTTTATGGTAAGTGTCTCTGTGGCTGTTCCTATTACTTCAGTAAGACACAATGTCAAAGTCAAAATGTCAGATCCTTTATGTAAGGTCGGGAAACTCTAATGGTGTAGTGGTTAACTGCTACGGGTCGGCAGTTTGAATCTACCAGGTGTTTCTTGGGAACTCCAAGGGGCAGTTCTGTTCTGTCCTATAGGGTCGCTATGAGTGGGAGTCAACTCGATGGCAATGAGTTTAGTTTTGGGGTTGGTTTTACGTAAGGTACAGGGCCCAGTGGAACTTTTTGTTCTCTATGAGGTTCACCAAACCCATTGTGGTCCAGTTGACTCTGACTCACAGCAACCTTATAGAACAGAGTAGAACTGCCTCATAGTTTCCAAGGAGCAGCTGGTAGATTTGAAGTGCAGACTTTCTAGCTAGCAGCCAAGCTCTTAACCACTACACCACCAGGACTCCACAGATTGTCCTTACCTGGGACATTTCAGAGGGCTTCATTTTGAATTTTAATTTTATTTAAGGAATTCATTTTGAATTTTTATTTAAGGAAGAATTTTTGTTTAAACAAGTTTTTGTTTTGTTTAAGGTAAGAGGTGAAAGGTATCAGTAGTGGTAGCAGAAAGACCTAGGCCTGGACTTTAGGCAACCTCAATAACCAGGGTTCAACAATGATGCAGCCCCTACTGGGTATGGCTGTAGGTGGCAAAGAGGGAAAATTAAAGACTCCAAAGGCACATTTACTTACAAAGCTGTATAGGACATTGCATCAAAATATCTGAATTCAAATCTATGTCTTTGAGCCAACTAAATCCTTCCAAGTCTCAATATCCTTATCTATAAAGAGGGAATAATAACTTCTGTCCTTTGTAACTCTTGAGAAAGTTTTTCTGAGCAAAAAAAAAAATAAAAGGAGTTAACGTATCTAAAAATGCATTGTTAATGCAATGCCATTGTAGTAGTTTCCTAGGCTTGCCCCAACAAAGTACAAAAACTGGGTATCTTATAAGAACAGAAATTTATTGTCTCACAATTCTGGAAACGAGGAGTTTGAAATCAGGTGTTGATTCCTTCAGAGGCTTGAGGGAGAATCTCTTGTATACCTCTCTCCCAGTGTCTGTCCACTGATCCTTGGCATTCCTTGACTTGCAGCTCCAATCTCGGCTTTTGTTATTACATGGCCATATTCCCTCTGTGTCTCTTCTCCTGTTTTATTTGGACATCATTCATTTTGGATTAGAACTTAACCTACTCCAGTATGACCTCTTGTTAACCGATGACATCTTCAAAGTACCTATTTCCAAACAAGGTCACATTCACAGATGGTGGGGGTTAGGACTTCAACTTTTTGACGGACACAGATCAATCCATAACAGTCACGCATACCTGTTCTTAAGGCAAAGAAGGTCAGTATAGCCACAGTCTGTGATCTTTTGCTATGAAAGTTGACAGTAAATAATTGAACAGAAAAAATTTAAAAAATTGAAACCTAGTGGTCTTCTCTTTTTTCTTTGCTTTGGTGAGAGCTTTGTACAATACAGCAAGAACTGGTCTGAAAGAACATAGAAGGACACTTAAAGTTAAATAGGAATATAATGCCTTTAAAAATGAAACATGAAAACTAGCTTTCCATTGTCAGCTGAATCCTGAATTTATTGCCCTGTGCTTCTTCTATTAGCATTGATAATTAAAGCAGTATAAGGAATGTATTACATTTTATGTTAATAGTGTCATGCTGACTGCTGCGGGACCCTGGGCCTGATCTCTATCCCCTCTGCAGGTAAATCTTTGATCTCACCTTTAAAAAGCACATTAAACATTCTGGAAGAGAATCTTTAAACTTGAGGGGTTCTCCAGTGATCTCTTCAGTATCAGAAGCTCAGATTAGAGGATGACATGTTATAATCTTTTGACTATTGCCTGACCTATGTTAGCAATGGAATAGCAGAAAAAGCCTTAGGATATTATATTTCTTATTTTTTGCTTTGGGCTGAACTTGGGGATCTACTAAGGCCATAAAGAAAGTATCAGCATGCCAGAGCTATCCATTTTTGCATAATACACTTGCTTTTTAAAAAATCTGAAATACTACATTTATTAAAAATAGCAGTAATAAACTATTTTTGTAACATTTTTCAAATTAGTGTATGACCAAAACAGCAGCATATTTGCTATAGGAAATTAAAATATATAAACTTCAGTTTCTCACTATTAAATTCACTTCTATTATTTCTTTCTATGATACTTTGTAAACTCTTTTAATTAATTTTTAAACTAAATTCTTGATTTTATTAAGAGTCCTCTAGTTTTTCCACTGACGTCCTTCTTCTGTTCTAAGACCCCATTCAGGATACTACATTACTTAATCATTATGTCTTCTTAGTCTCCTTTGGTCTGTGACAGTTTTTCAGTCTTTGCTTGTTTTTCATGACCTTGACAGTTTTGAGGAGTATTGGTCATGTTTTTAGTAGCCTAGTCCTCAATTTCGGTTAGTTTGAATTTTCCTCATGCCTAGACTGGGATTATGGGTTTTGAGGGAAGAATACCACAGGGGGAAGTGCCCTTCTCATAGCACCATATCAGGGGTACATGATATATACCTGACTTATCACTGGAGATGTTGGCCTTTATCACCTGACTAAGGTAGTATTTGCAGATTTCTCCATACTCTATTCTTGGAAACGAGTCGTTAAGTCCAGTCCACACTCAAGGGAGAAACGAATTAACCACAATCTGTTGGAGGGGGGAGTATACATTCATTATTGGTAATACATCTGTAAGGATGTTTATCTCATAGCCACCATTTACTTATTTATTCAACAATTTATTTATACCAGCATGGCCTCATGCGTATTTCTTTTATACTTTGTGTTGTAATCCATTATTTATTTTATTGTGTAATTTTTGCTAGCTTTGGCCCTGGTGAGCTCTTTCAGGGTGACTCTTTTTGCTTTTATCTTTTAGTTGTAACTGTATCTTTTTCTGGAAACCCTGGTGACTTAGTGGTTAAGTGCTATAGCTGCTAACCAAAAGGTCAGCAGTTCGAATCCACCAGGTGCTTCTTGGAAACTCTATGGTGCAGTTCTACTCTGTTCTATAGGATCGGTATGAGTCAGAATCGACTTATGGCAATGGGTTTTGGTTTTTTGGTAACTTTTTCTAAATTTTTGGAATTATTTTCCTGACCTGTGACATTGAGAATACGTGGATACTGCATTTTTTTTTTATATATATAATTCTATTACAAAGTTAAATATGTGGGAATCATTTTAGATAAAGATATCCTGCCTTGAAAGTAAAAACAGGATTGAAATTGTGACTGGTTGTCCTTATTTTTGATGTTACAAAGATTATTCTTCACCTATGCCTTGCCTAAGGAGCCTAATGGTGCAGTGGTTAAGCGATTGGCTGCTAACCAAAAGGTCCGATGTTCAAACCCACCAGCTGCTCTGCAGAAAAAAGATGTGGTGGCAGTCTGCTTCTGTAAATATTACATCCTTGGAAACCTTATGGGGCAGTACTACTCTGTCCTGTAGGGTGGCTGTGAGTCAGAATTGTTTGGATGGCAAAATGTTTATGCTTGTCTTTCTTTAAGTAGGTTTAATATGATGTAAGGTGGTGGTCACAAGTGAGAAACACAAAAACATATATTATCTGAAGAGTATATTCATGAAGTTCTTCTCGGGAATAAAATCTTAAAACAGCAATGGGAGATTTATCCAATGAGAAACATTTGAAATCATTGCACTGTCCACACCAGGGTCTGATCCTAGCATTCTGAAACTCTTGATTCACTATTTCTAAGTTTAGAGTTTATGGGGAAGTAGCCAGCTTCAGATGTATTGTACAAGATAAACACATGAACTTGGAAGTAAAGAACACTTGGATTCACACCTAGGCTCTGCAATTTACTGGCTGTAGCAGTTTGTAAAAGTTTCTTTCTCTCTCTGAGCTTTAGTTTCCTCATCTGAAATATGCGATGAATAATAGTACCAGATTCACAATTTTGTTGTGAGCATTAAATATAAATCTTATCTATTACTGTGTAAAATATTATCCTCTCCCGCCAAATAGAAACCCACATATTTATATTAGCTAACGGTTTCTATGGGTCAGGAATCTGGGCATGGCTTAGCTGGGTCCTCTGCTTTGTTTCTCTCACAAGACTGAAATCAAGTATTGACCATGGCTGATACTCAATAAGGAACGAATGCACTTCCAAGCTCACTTAATGTGGTTTTTGGCAGGATTCAGTTCCTGGAGGGTTGTTGGACTGAGCGCCTTGATACCTTGCTCACTGTTAGCTGGAAGCAGCCCTCAGTTCTTTGCCATGTGGATCTCTTCATTATGGCTACTTGCTTCATTAAAGCCAGCAAGCAGAGAAAGTTCGCTAGCAAGATGGAGCCACAATCTTTTGACACCTAATAATGTACATTTCCTCAAAATTGTCATATTGGTTATAACCAAGTCACTCAAGGTAAGAGGATTACTCCAGGCTGTGACTATCAGGAGGCATGAATCATTTGGGGCCATCTTAGAGGATGCCTGCATCAGTTGGATAACACATGTAATGTACTTGGTAAAGTTCTGGGCACTTAGTAATCACTCGATAAATGCGAGCAGTTACTACTACCACATCGTCATTATTATCACTTTATGTGCTCATTTTGCTTTTACTTCATTTCACACTTCCAGCTTTTTTTTTTAAAAGTAATTATGCTATGAAACCCAAACTGAAATATTTTTTAGTTCAAAATAATTTTTCCATATATGGTCTGTGACACCTAGGTAGACACTGGCTGATGATTTTGAAATAGTCTTTTTTTTTTTCCTACAGGACAAAGCTTATTTGCATTGCAGTCAGACAAGAATCATTTGCATTGTCAATAGTTATCCTGAGATGTTTGAAAATACCCTAATCAATGACAAATAGTAAACCAAACAGCAGTTGTTAGGTGCCGTCAAGTTGGTTCTGACTCATATCGATCCTACGTACAACAAAATGAAACACTTCCCGGTCCTGTGCAGGGCTTCAAAACTGTTCATTCTCCTTCAAGCCCCTGCTGAGAATTTGCATCTTTATTCTAGATATACTGAAGCAGAATCTACATTTCGGCAAGATGTAATTTTTCAGCAGAGTATTGAACTGAAAAGAGCCATTCCAAGCCCTGGTCCTGCACCATTTTTACAATCGTTGTTGTTTGAGTGAGCCCTTTGTTGCAGCAACTATGTCAATTGAAATATTCTCGCAAAGAAAATTTTACTGCATACAAGTAATTATGGAAAAAAAATTCCGATCCTAGACTGATATAATTAAGAACATTTTGAACACCTGAATAATGCATGGCTTGATAATCTTGAAATGCACTGGATATTAAGAGCTATATTTTTACTTCTAACCTTGTTATTGATTTGCAGGGTGTCAAATACTGAATCTTTGTCTGCTTTAGTTTTATTATTATTGTAAAGGTTTAATGATGTTAATCTAATTTTGCAGTTTGTGAGATAAAATAATTTCGGAATCATTGAGTGCACATGGATTTCTGTGGACAGGCATTAAATGAGTCTGATTTTTCTCTATATAGTAATACGTGTAGAGGGAAAAAAGTTGGCCCCTTTTTCAACCATATTACACAGTCGGGTTTTGCAATTTACTGGCCATTGCTAGTTTGGGAAAGTTACTTTATCTCTCTGAGCTTTAGTTTCCTCATCTGAAATATGTGATGAGTAATAGTACCAGATTCACAATTTTGTTGTGAGCATTAAACACATATCTTACTTATCTCTTACTGTGTAACAAATTATCCTTCTCCCAGCCCCTAAATAAAAACCCATGCATTTATATTATCTGACATTTTCTATGGGTCAGGAATCTTGGCATGGCTTAGCTGGGTCCTCAGCTTTGTTTCTCCCGTAAGACTGAAATCAAGGTATTGACCATGGCTGAGATCGCAACCAAAGACTCAATCAGGAAAGAAGGCACTTCCAAGCTCACTTAATGTGGTTTTTGGCAGGATTCAGTTCCTTCAGTCCTCTCTCACTTTTCCTTTTGCTGTTCTTTGACTTAGTTTTTTTAGGTTAATTCAACTATCACTCCTTTTCTGCCAAATTTATTTTAAGTGACAATCATTGTTCCATGTATTAGTTTCCTATTTCTGCATCACAAATTACCACAGATTTACTGGCTTAAAATAGATGTATTTATCAGCTTCAGTTCTGTAGGTTGAAAGTCCGGGCGAGGTTAATTGGGTGCTCTGCTCAGGGTCTCACAGGCTAAAGCCAGGGTACTGGCTGGGCTTTGTTTCTGCATTTTTGGAGGCTCTGAGGGGGAAAATCCACTTCCATTATCGTTCAGGTGTTGGCAGAATTACGTTTCTTACAGATGTAGGACTGAAGTTCTGGATTCCTTGCTTACTGTCAATTGGGAGGTATTCTCAACTCCTAAAAGCTACCTGTATTTCTTGCGACATGGACTGATGCATCTTCAAAGACAGCAGTGGAAAATCTTCCTTGTACCAAATCTCTCTCACAGTTCAAATCTCTTTAACCAGTAAGAGGCCAGTCCCTTTTAAGGGATTACCTGATTAGGTCAGGTCTACCGAGAATAATCTCCCTTTCTTAAAAGCCAACTGTGCTATATAAAATAACCTAATCATGAAAGGGTCTGTCCCATCTTATTCACAGTTCATACCTATACTCAAAGAGTTTACATACCAGAGAATGGGAATCTTGGGACCATTAGAATTCTGCCCACCGTATCCCTGACACATAATCCTCACTGTTGGTGAATCCGATTGAGGGTATTTTGTTTATTTGAATGTCCCACATCGCAGAAACTTGGAAATACTATAGTAAGGCCTTGTGTACTCACTACAGTGATAGTCAAAGCCTTGCTTCTGTCCCATTGAACGTATCTGAGAATTGGCACAAGTTTTTCTATATCCTGTAATTAGAATAAAGTTTGCTTTTCTCCTTTGGTATTTCAACTTTTTTTTTTGTATTTCAAATTTTTTTGTGGATAGTTTTCTAGAGGGACTTTGGAATTATTTTACTGATTTTTAATTTTTATAAAAAACTTTAACAAACCAGATAGAAATGTCAGGCAGTGTTCAGTACTTTAACTGTTGAGCCTCACTTGTAAACTCTCTCAGAAGATCAGTAAATCTTATTTCATTAATCCGTGACACTATAATTCTGGGTATATTATTTAGTACTTTGAAGTATATATTGATAGTTCTCAAGACATACCAACTAATAAAAACAATAAGAAAAGAGGAATATGATCACTTATTCATTTTACAAACAAATCTTTTTCTGAGGGACAAATGCCACCTAATATTGGTGCTATTACTGGAAAATAACAAATTGAGAGCTAAGCTATATTGTGAGTAAACACAGGATTGAAATCAAAAGAACAATTTAAACAAGAATCTAAAGGTTAAAGGAAAGGAGTAATTCTGTGACATGGACATGGAAGCCATGATACTTTTGTGGAGTATGGAGTGTCCTCCTTCTTCTGAAACCCCATTCCTTTGTTTTAAGGAACAGACAAATGGGTTAGTATTTATTGTATAGTTCTATCTCTTTTTTTTATCCCATTCATTCGATTGGTAGAGCCTTAAAGGAAACATGAAAGACCCCTCTGCTCCTTTTTCCCTTCTCTGTTGTGCAAACTCTTTGAGTATAGGTAAGAACTGTGAATAAGATGGGATAGACCCTATGCAAATTGAACCCTACTTCTTTTTTGAGTCTGCTCTCTATATTTTTCAGTGCAAGAGAGCACTTGGAAAACTGAAGAAGCAGCTTGTCTACCATATCTAGAAGTGCCTTAGCCTCAGCCCTGTGGGTGGGAACACAAAGTTCTTTCTGGTTTTCTTTTTGCCAAATATTCCTGGCCCCTGTGATGTCTCCACTTAAACTTGTGAAGTAGGGATGATTCTGCTTCTCCCTTCGTTCTTCTCTCTGTAACTCCTTGATTTACTAGATTAAATTCCTGAAGTTCAGCCTATTTACCATTTCTGCACTGGTTCCCTTCTCTTATTTTCCTTCACTGCTCAACCTCGCTGCTCTCCAGGGTTACTTCCTGACAAGAATAGATGAATGAATGGTACTGGGACATACAATGTGAATTGCAAAGGAATAGCAAGAGTACAGTTTAAGGCTTCACAAGACAAATATAAACACGGTAGTTGAAAGAGAAATTAGGATGATGTAATAAAGAAATGTTTAAGAGGAATGCAACACAAAGAGAGCATGAATAAGGAAGAAAGAGATTTACAGCAAAAGTTACTGAAGTCGGATCTACTAAAGATTTACATCTATGACCTGTTTTAAACCAGTGTCTGAGCATAATTGAATATGGGCTATGTAGTAATTTATTGGTAGTCTCACCACTTTTTCTTAAATTGTCTGAAGACGGTTTAGCGGAAAGATACAGTGCCTTCTGATGAATATGAGATGGGTCAGTGCTTTTAGGGGTACTGTAGAGGTTGACTATTGATTAACATGTTTATGAGACCATTTTTAAAGGAGGCATGAAAATATATAGCAACATAGCTAATAATACATTGTAATATACTGGACATGATAAGAATGCTGCTTAGTTCTAAGCCACTATTAGGAAGACATGTACTGTGTCTTGACTCTTCACCCATCTTTATGAAGCTATTTAAAGTAGTGATGAAAAGTCCTTTATCTTTTAATTTTAGAGACAGGCATACCCAAGAGGCGCTAGAATGTGATACCACTTCTGTGACATTGGGCAAGACATTCTTCTAATCCTTGGTTTCCTCACTAATAAAATGCAGATAAATATTAAAAAAACAAAAACCCCACCTAAGTTGAGAAAAATAAATGAACTAACACATGTAAAGCATTTGGCATAGTGCCTGGCACATTGCAATAGCTCAATAAACCCATTGTTGTCAAGTTGATTCTGACTAATAGAGACCCTATGGGACAGAGTAGGACTGCCCCATAGGGTTTCCAAGGAGCAGCTGTTGGATTCCAGCTGCCGACCTTTGGTTAGCAGCCAAGCTCTTAAACACTAAGCCACCAGGGCTCCAATAGCTCACTGGTAATATACTATCATCAACATCATCGTTGTCATTGTTTTGACCAATGGCACATTTGAGTGACTGCTAATTTGTGTATATCGTTCCCAATAAAGGGACGCTTCTGCAGTCAGTATCATTATTTGTGTCATTGTTCAAGACAACACTAGCATGCTATGAGAACTATGTGAAGTCCTGTTTCCATGCTCATTCATAATAAAAATCACAAAAGTAAGAGCTTGGGGTCAACAGAAGTTGATAAAGATGGAGCATATCTGAATTCTCGTTCTGGTTTCTGTCCACTGCTCTGTGACTTGGCAAAGGCATTGTATCTTCCCAAGCTGAAAAATTTTATCTATAAAATTTAACAATTGGAGAAAATAATGGGTGAAGTCCATCCCACTCTAAAAATCTTATTTAGCTATAGTTATTTATATTCAGCATCAACTACTACAGTAAACAGCTCTCAGAGTTAAGAATAGTCAACACATATGTAAAAAACCAAAAAACCCAAAAACCAAACCCATTGCCGTCGAGTCGATTCCAACTCATAGCGACCCTATGGGACAGAGTAGAACTGCCCCATAGGGTTTCCAAGGAGCACCTGTTGGATTCAAACTGCTGACCTTTTGATTAGCAGCCGTAGATCTTAACCACTGTGCAACCAGGGTTTCCAGATTAAAAAAAAAAAGATAAAAATCACTACTGTTTATTTTTTTAACTATGTTTTCAACTCATTATCTGAAGTTTTTGAAAAGCAATTAGGGTGGAGAAAAAAGTCTAAACAATTTTTCAGGGAAATTGTTTTTTATGATTATAAAGTTTATATACTTTTATTATAGAAAGCTCAGAAAGTTATCAAGAAAAAGTAAAAATTGCCAGCTATCCATTCTCCCTCTTCAATCCTCCTGTCTCAGGATAACCATTCTCAAGATTAAACTATGAATTTCCTAGAAATTAAAAAATGCATATATAAACATAAATATAGGAATTAGGACCATATAATATTTTCCTTTTCACTTAACAATTACATTTTACATATTTAATGGAATCATACAGCCTGCATAGTATTTTCTTGTAAAAATGTATCATTATTTATTTCATAAATCCCTGTCAGTAAGCATTTAACATTATTTTTAATACCTGATTAGTAAGGCAATAGTCTTTGGATATTCCTTGTTTATTTATGCAAGCATGTCTCTCTGATAAATGTCTAGAAAGATTGCATTTCTGGAAAAGAATATGCACATTTTAATTTTTTTATGTATTACCAGATTACCCCCAGAAAGATTGTATGTGTGTTTGTGTCTATTTTTGTATACTCAGCATTGAATGTTATCATTCTTTTAAATCTGGGCCAGAATAGTTGGTAAATTAGAAAACAGCCTATCTTTTTGGTCTTTTAGTATTTATTGATTTATTTTTATAACTAATGAAGTTGGATATATATTAGTTTATTAACCATAATATAGTCTTTGCCTCTTTGTTAAAAGTTTATAAGAGCTCATTCTTTCATAAGTATATTAGCTGTTGATTTGTTTACATATTGTAAATATGTTTTTCCTAATTTTCTTCTAGTATAGTTTTTTTTTATAGTTTAAGGTGAAGTTTAGGAATTTTATGTATCAAATATGGTGGTTTTTTTCTTTTCTGATTTGTGACTTTGATGTCCTGTTTAGGAAGTCCTTCTCCAGTCAAAGATCATAAAATTATCCATCAAAATTTCATTATGTACTTTACTACGTTCAAATCTTTAATCTTTTGGAGGTTCCTATAAAAGGCTTGCAGCTATTTTTAATCAGTTTTATGTAGACTACTTGGGTTCTATGGTTAAAAGGCTTGCAGCTATTTTTAATCAGTTTTATGTAGACTACTTGGGTTCTATGGTTGCTTATACATGTTGGAAAGAACTTGTTTTAATTAAAAACCAATAATAAGATACAGTGGCTAATATTTCAAGTGCACACCTGACAGCCCACTCCAGTTCCTGCTCCCTCCTGGCTGGCTGCCTCAGTCACCCAGACACATCACAAGGGGGAGCCTTCGTGCTTTGGGAAATGCATCTCATGCTTCCCAGGCCACTCCTTGCATTCATTTGTAGCTTTTTGTCCAACCTGGATTTGTTTCTTTCTTGATTAGGAAAAAAGCAGCGCATTGAGATGGTGGTGGGCTCCCTCCCACCAAAAAAAAAAAAGCTG
Organism: Loxodonta africana; assembly: GCF_030014295.1. Lineage (NCBI taxonomy): Eukaryota > Metazoa > Chordata > Mammalia > Proboscidea > Elephantidae > Loxodonta > Loxodonta africana. Next base: position 71,101,133 of record NC_087349.1, on the reverse strand, counting down.
TAAAAATTGAGCTACAAGATTGAAATCCTAACTTCTACTAAATCTGGATTAAAAGTATTTTTCTCTGTGCATAGGAAAGAAATTTAAAATTTCCTTTATTATTCTTCGATTTTCCAAACAATGATTGGAATATACATCCTTAACAATTAAATTCAGAACTATATGTCTGTCTTCTTTAAAGTCGAGAACTTGAATTAAAAGTAGAACTAGGTGCACAGATATTTTGGGGATTTTTTTCCCCTTGCAGTTGTGGTGCAAGCCAGTATGTGTTAAAGATAACATAATGGATACTTGTGGGATTTCCAGCACCACTATTTGTTTTTCAATAGGTTATATCATTCAACTAAATAAATATTTTTAATTTACCCATGCACACACATGCGCACACACACACTTCCTACCCTTTGCAGAACTTGGTTATGTACAATTTTAGGTTCTAATATAAATAGAGGAAAAGGATCCTTTTTGTGGCTAATCATTATTAAATTTCTTTCCTCAGTATAGTGCAGGATTCTATGGGACTGTATCTTGAGTGGAAGCCACATAGACTGTGCCTGATGTTTGCACTCACCCTTAGAACACGCCAGGGGAAATGGGTGCTGTCAAACAGTCTCTTTCCCTGACTGTGAAGCATATGCATTTATGAAATGTTTGGATGAGAGTGTAAATGTGAAGCCCTCTTAAAAGAGGGTAAAGAGGCTCCCAACTACCCTTAGAGTACATATCCAAAGCTAAACATATGGGCTTGTCATCACAATGTCCCACATTCCCTTACTTGTGGTTCTAACCTTCTACTTTATTTATTACCAGAAGGCCTTATCTCTCCAGCCTGCTGCTCTAGACTGCTAGGCCAGGATGTACAGAAAGCAGAAAGTAATGAAACAGGGCTGATCATAAAATAGAAGGGAAATGGCCATAGCCTCAGTCTGTATTACAGCTGCTTAGGTTCTGTACCCTGAGCCAAACCAGCTACAGAAACATAATGCCGCACAGTGCTAATCATCCTCTTACATTTGGTTTCACCAGAAGACTTCAGACTTTGTGAATGTCAAGTCTTTTCACAAACCTCCAGGAAAAGTGTCAGCTGGAGGAAGAAGGGGAAGAAGACAGCTAGAGGACTTCAAATGCTAAGATGGCATTTAAAGGGCAAACAGCAGATCAAGTGAAGGAGTGTCATGCAGATGAAATACTTGGTGAGTTAAAGGTGGAGGACAGTGAGGAGGAAAAGCAATGAGTACAGCTCCGGGATGTGGTCCTCGATGATCTTTTTCTTTCCTGTGCAGTCCTTAGCGAAGGTATCAAAGAGCCTCCTGATGGGTGACTGACAGGTGGTTGACTGCAGCATGTTGGATGACAGATTGAGTTAGTACCTTCCAAAAGCTTGTCCAATTCTGACCAAACCCTGTGGGGATGTAGCAAGTGCCAGGGCTTCTCAGAGAGGTCTGTGTCCATTCCTTTTCCCCCAGGCAGAGCAGAAGGGGAAATGAGAAAGGTAAGAATTTGACTCAAAAGCCCAGATGCCTTGTATGACCATCTCCAGAAAAATCGCACCTTTAGAATGAAGTTTTAAGAGTTCTTTAGCAATAAGGAAGGAGTCCTGGTGGTGCAGAGGTTAAAACACTCAGCTGCTAACCAAAAGGTTGGCAGTTCTAACCCACCAGCTGCTCCTTGGAAGAAAGATGTGGCAGTCAGCTTCTGTAAAGATTTACAGCAGTGGAAACCCTATGGGGCAGTTATACTCAGTTCTGTAGTGTTGCTATGAGTCAGAATCGACTCGACGGCAATGGGTTATGACAATAATAAGATATTTTTGATTCTCAGATTGAAAACGATTTTTAAAATTATAATATGTGGTGTTTATAAAGGACAGATGACTGAGAATTCAATACTCAATTGATGTGTCAGTTTATAAGATCATTTTGGGTGACAACTTGCCAATATCTGTTATAGTCGAAAGGTCTTAAACCTTTCGACCTAGCATTCCACATCTAGGAATTTATCGTTGTGAAACACTAATATAAGTGAATACAAGGATGTTGCAGGATTATTTTAATAATGACAAAAAGAAATAAACCTGCCTATCAATATTTTTTTATCAATATAAAAAAATTTTTTTTAATCAATATGGAAATGGTTAAATTTAATAGATAGGAATCCTAAGTAACCATTAAGAATGATGTAAAACCATACATATTTTAATTCCGGGCCCTGACACTTAATAGCTGTGTGAACTTGAGCAAATAACTTTGTATCTCTGTGCCTTGGTTTATCCATCTCTAGAGTGGTTTAAGACAGTATCTATCTCATAGAGTTTCATGAGAAGTAAATGAATATAATATATTGCAAAATTTTTAGAATACTGCCTGACATACAGTTAGCACTCAATACATGTTACATCTTTACAGTTACTATTTTAATGTATTTACATGGGAAAATGTGCAAGATAAATTAACTAAAAAAAGAAAGTTGCAAATGAGTATATATAATACAATCTGACAAAGATGGTATTCATTATATTTGTGATTCTTGTCTCTGGGGTAGGGTTATAATGGAATTTTACATTTTACCTTATATATTTCTAAAATGTTTTAGTTTTATTATTATCGGTTTTTATTAGAAGCTTTGTGGAATGCAGTGAATAATCACCCACTCCTCATATTTCTTGCCTCCTACAGGGAAATACCATAATGTTGCATATAGTCACAGGAGCTGGTAGTTTGGATTAGAAGAGTAATGAATATAGAATAATGTCTCTCAAATGCCCTGTGGTGAAGGACCAGCTTTTTTTTTCTTAATTTCTCATCTGTCTTCATTAACTAGTGCTGATATAAGAGAAATACCACAAGTGGATGGCTTTAACAAAGAGAAATTTATTTTCTCACAGTTTAGGAAGCTAGAAATCTGAATTCAGAATGCCAGCTCTACGGGAAAGTTTCTCTCCCTGTCAGTTCTGGAGGAAAGTCGTTGTCTCTTCAGCTTCTGCTTCCTGGTTCCTTGGAGATCTCCATGTGGCTTGGTATGTGTCTTCCCCTGTCTCTGCTTCTTTTGTTAGCTTGTTTAATCTCTTTCATATTTCAAAAGAGATTGACTTAAGACATAGACTACACTGATCCTGTCTTTTTAACATAGCAAAGACAACCAAACCCATTACTGTTGAATCGATTCTGACTCATAGTGACCCTACAGGACAGAGTAGAACTGCCCCATAGAGTTTCCAAGGAGCGACTGACTGGTAGATTCAAACTGCCAACCTTTTGGTTAGCAGCCGAGCTCTTAACCACTGGCTCCAGAGCAAAGACAACCCATTCCCAAACGGAATTATAATGACAGGCACAGAGGTTAGGATTTACAATGAGTATTTTGGGGGGACACAATTCAATCGATAACATAATCCATCATAGACCAATACTTTTTGAAAACAAAATAAAAAGATTACTAGAATAATGAAATAAAAAACCCAAATAGATACAACATACAAACCTAACTTTTTATTAACAGATTCACCAGACTTGTAATTACCCTGTCAAATTGCTATAAAAATTTCTAAATACTTAGTCTCAATTTTTGTACTTACTTTGTCTTAGACTGGAAATAGTTCGTGGACTAATCCCAGTCTACAGACCACATTTGGAGTAGCGTTTATATAGGCATTCAGGGTACATGAGGAAAGAAAGGTCAGGATATCCCCTCTTTTCATCTTGAGAATTTATACTTAGCCTTCAAGAAGTCTCTGATTCCCCCAGTCTGGGTGAGCTCCCCCTCCACTGGCTCCCGTAGTGATACCCGTGACGCAATCTGATACTGCTTATCCCTGTTGCCTCCCAACCAATGCGGAGCTACTTGGCTGCACCTACCACAGGGCCAGACACATAGAAGGCATTCAACTGAGAAATAAATAGAAAACACATTTGACTAAAAAAGAAAAAAAAGGATCAGTTATCTTTGCCACTACAGTTTCAAGAACAGGAATAACCTTTAAGTGTGAAGTCAAATCCTATTATTACTTTGTGTACTATACTGTGGATTTAGCTTTTCATTTGGTTGATTCTTCTTGAAATCTAACAACTACAAAATCTAACAAACTACAAAAAGAAATATATATATGTATGTATATATATTATGCATACATATATGTTCATATATACATATCATTAATATGTTGTCTTTATCTAGGGGTACATATGTATAACTTATAGGCAAATTTGGTCCTGGCCTCCCATTCGAATTTTGGGCTGAGATTCATCTTTTTTTATTTAAGATTGTTTTCTCATATCATTTTAATTTCAGCTAGAAATTAATTTCCTGAAATGCTTGGTGCTGGAGTAGTAATCTTTTCTAAAGAACAATACAAATAGCTACAAATGAAGTGAAAAAGTTTCGTGAAATTAGAGACATTAAGGCTATATTTTTTGTGATGTAATTTTCTGATATGAACTTTGTGGAGTAACAAGTTCATGTACTTTAATTTCTTTTGTGGTTGATGCTAAGTGCCTTAAATGAAACAATACATTCAATGATGTGTATCAATGATTAAATAGTTTACATGAACAGGTTGACCATCTGAGGGTCTACCATGAAGAGAACTAGATTGATATTCTCTCTGATACATTTCTGGGGAAAAATGGTCAGATACTCCAGAAAACAACTTCATATTAACTTTAACTAAGATACTTATTTCCATTTCTTATGTTGTTTTAGTATTTGTTCATTCTTTGCAGTGACTGTTCAAACCTTTGCCTTCTTTCTCAAATACCTGGTCATTTCTCTTACTTTAGCAAATATCCTCAGCAAAGACTTTTTGAGATCAAAGCTAGCTCTCATCTTCTCTCTTTTTGTTCTCAAGACGTTTCTCTATGCATACCTTCAATCTGTATAGTTTAGACTTTTAAATTCTACCTTGACCTTTTAGGCATCACTAACTTCTTTCTTGTCTTCCCTTGGGAATATATTGATTATCCCTTCCTGCCTGAAATTTTCTTCTTTTTTTTTTTTTTAATTTTTGTGATATTACACTATCCCCGATTCTTTCCCTTACAGTCTCTGTGTTTCCTAAATTTGTTCTCTGACTTTTTCTTCTACTGTCCCATTAGGTAGTTCTTCCTACTAAGGCAGTAGCAGTGAAGATGAAAAGATGGGGATCATTGGACCTGAATATGTTTTGAATGCAGATTTGATAGAATTTGATCAGTAGGTGAATTAAAGAGGACTCACAGATGAATTCCAAGTCTTTAGCTTGATGATTGAATAAATAATGCTGTCATTTGCTGAGAAATAGCCGAGAAAGCACAGAGTTGGCAGAAGTAGGTAACGAACAATTCTATTTAGGTAATATTAAGTTGGAGCCCTGGTGGCACAGTGGTTAAGCATTTGGCTGCTAACCAAAAGGTTGGCAGTTCAAATCTACCAGCTGCTCCTCGAAAACCTTATGGGGGAGTTCTACACTGTCCTATAGGGTTGCTATGAGTCAGAATTGACTTGACAGCAATGGTTTATAGATATTAAGTTTGAGATGCCCGGTAGACAATTAATCGGATATATGAAGTGAGCAGTTGGGTACAACAATCTCAAGTCCAAGGAGGAGATCAGGGTGAGGGATATGCATTTAGGAGACATAATCTTACTATGATATTCATGATGTGTAGTTAGATGAGATAATCTCTGATGTTTCTCAAACGCTAGCGTTCATTGGAATCATCTGGTGGGATTGTTTGGTAAAACACAGCTTGCCGTGCCCAACTCAGAGTTTCTTATTTAATAGGGATGGGATGTGGCCCAAGAATTTGCATTTATATTTATATGTGTATTTATAGTTACACTAATATTTATTTTCACATTCATGTATTTGCCTATATATATATTTTTTAAACTTAAGGGCTTCTTTAATCAAGAATGATGTTGATACCTAATAGTTTCTGTCATCCACATGAAATTAAAGCAAACTCAAAAAAAAAAAGTATTACCTTAGCAAATGGTTAAATAGTATCACCTTGGCAGTGTCAAACATCATGGATACTGAAATTCGCAGTTTCAGAATAATGATGAATTTAATGAAAATAGAAAATCAGAGAAGGTAGGGATCCCGTAGATAATTTAGGAATCCTGTGTTTTGGAAATGTCCCTTGTACTATTGATCATTGTGAACTACACTGGTTGTGGCTATTTTGAGGAATCCTTTTTTTTTTTTGCACCTACCTTCCTTTCTCTTTTAAAGTTATTGAAAATAATATACGCTGTTAAAGTCTTAGTTTTTTAAAACTGTATCATGGTTATGTGAGAGGCTAATATTAGGGAAAACTGGGTGAGGGAAGCATAGTATATGGGAACTTTCTATACTATCTTTGAGATTTTATTCCAAAATGTCATCATTTTTTTTTTTTAAATGGTATTGATCTATCTTATGCTTGAATGGACCTTTTACTTAGGCATGATTTTTGTAACATCCCATATAAAATAGTTACAAAATATTGGTTCACTGAGTTATGCAGATGTTCCAAATGTTGACACAGCCTGTTATACAATATCAAAAATTCACATTCTTTAACATCGCACTAATTTCATCATATGAATTTTTAAGACTTGAAGCCTCACTGTGGTGGTTACAAATTTTCCAAAATTTTACTTGAAAGATCAAATTTTTCATTGGCTAAAAATACTGCCACTTGTTTTCCTTGTAGCAGCAGATTACCACTGTTCTTCTTTTTTTTTTTTTTAGTTTTTATTGTGCTTTAAGAGAAAGTTTACAAATCAAGTCAGTCTGTCATAAAAAATTTATATACACCTTGCTGTATACTCCTAACTACTCTCCCCCTAATGGGACAGCACGTTCCTTCCCTCCGCTCTCTATTTTCGTGTCCATTTCGCCAGCTTCTGACCCCCTCTGCCCTCTTATCTCCCCTCCAGACATGAGATATCAACATAATCTCGTGTGTCTACTTGATCCAAGAAGCTCACTCTTCACCAGTATCATTTTCTATCCCATAGTCCAGTCTAATCCCTGTCTGAAGAGTTGGCTTTGGGACTGGTTCCTGTCTTAGGCTAACAGAAGGTCTGGGGACCATGACCTCTGGGGTCCTTCTAGTCTCAGTCAGACCATTAAGTCTGATCTTTTTACAAGAATTTGGGGTCTGCATCCCACTGCTTTCCTGCTCCCTCAGGGGTTCTCTGTTGTGTTCACTGTCAGGGCAGTCATCAGCTGTAGCCAGGCACCATCTAGTTCTTCTGGTCTCAGGCTGATGTAGTCTCTGGTTTATGTGGCCCTTTCTGTCTCTTGGGCTCATAATTACCTTGTGTCTTCGGTGTTCTTCAATCTTCTTTGCTCCAGGTGAGTTGAGACCTGTTGATACATCTTAGGTGGCTGCTTGCTAGTGCTTAAGACCCCAGAAACTACTCTCAAAAGTGGGATGCAGAATGTTTTCTTAATAGATTTTATTATGCCAATTGACTTAGATGTCCCCTGGAGCCATGGTCCCCAAACCTCTGCTCCTGCTACACTGGCCTTTGAAGCATTCAGTTTATTCAGGAAACTTCTTTGCTTTTTGTTTAGTCCAGTTGTGCTGACCTCACCTGTATTGTGTTGTCTTTCCCTTCACCTAAAATAATTCTTATCTACTATCTAATTAGTGAAAACCTCTCTCCTCCCTCACTCCCTCCTTCCCTCCCCCTTCGTAACCATCAAAGAATATTTTCTTCTCTGCTTAAACTATTTCTCCAGGTATTATAAGAGTGGTCTTATACAATATTTGTCCTTTTGTAACTGACTAATTTCACTCAGCTTAATGCCTACCAGATTCCTCCATGTTATGAAATGTTTCACAGAGTCATGATTTTTCTTTATCGATGCATAGTATTCCATTGTGTGAATATACCATAATTTATTTATCCCTTCATTTGTTGATGGGCACCTTGGTTGCTTCCATCTTTTTGCTCTTGTAAACAGTGCTGCAGTGAACATGAGTGTGCATATATCTGTTTGTGTAAAGGCTCTTAATTCTCTAGGATATATTGCAAGAAGTGGGATTGCTGGATCCTATGGTAATTCTATTTCTAGTTCTGAAGGAAGCGCCAAATCGATTTCCAAAGTAATTGTACCATTTTACATTCCCACCAGCAATGTGTAAATAAATGTTCCAGTCTCTCCACAACCTCTCCAACATTTATTATTGTGTTTTTTGATTAATGCCAGCCTTGTTGGAGTGAGATGGAATCTCATTGTAGTTTTGATTTGCATTTCTATAATGACTAATGATCGTGAGCATTTCCTCATGTATCTGTTAGCTACCTGAATGTCTTCTTTAGTGAAGTGCCTGTTCATATCCTTTGCCCATTTTTTAATTGGGTTATTTGTCTTTATGTAGATTTTAGAGATCAGAAGCTGATCAGAAATGTCATAGCTAAAAATTTTTTCCCAGTCTGTAGGTAATCTTTTTACACTTTTGAAGTCTTTGGATGAGTATAAGTGTTTGATTTTTAAGAGCTCCCAGTTACCTAGTTTTTCTGCTGCACTGTTACTAATGTTTTGTATACTGTTTATGCTATGTGTTAGGGCTCCTAGTGTTGTTCCTATTTTTTTCCATGATCTTTGTCATTTTGGATTTCATATTCAAGTCTTTGATCCATTTTGAGTTTGTTTTTCTGCAGGGTGTGAGGTATGGGTCTTGTTTCATTTTTTTGCAAATGAATATCCAGTTATGCCAGCACCATCTGTTAAACAGACTATCTTTTCCCCATTTAACTGACTTTGGGCATTCATCAAATATCAGCTGCTCATGTGTGGATGGATTTATGTCTGGATTCTCAATTCTGTTCCATTGGTCTATGTATCTGTTGTTGTACCAGTACCAGGCTGTTTTGACGACTGTGGAAGTATAATAGGTTGTAAAATCAGGTAATGAGGCCTCCCACTTTGTTCTTCTTTTTCAGTAATGCTTTACTTATCCAGAGCCTCTTTCCCTTCCATATGAAGTTGGTGATTTGTTTCTCCATCTCATTAAAAAAATGTCATTAGAGTTTGAATCGGAATTGCGTTGCATCTATAGATCACTTTTGGTAGGATAGGCATTTTTACAATGTTAAGTCTTCTTATCCGTGAGCAAGGTACGTTTTTCCACTTATGTAGGTCTCTTTTGGATTCTTGAAGAAGCATTTTGTAGTTTACTTTGTATAAGTCTTTTACATCTCTGGTAAGATTTGTTCCCAAGTATTTATCTTCTTGGAGGCTACCGTAAGTGTTATTGATTTGGTGATTTCCTCCTCAGTGTTCCTTTTGTTGGTGTAGAGGAATCCAATTGATTTTTGTATGTTTACCTTGTATCCTGATACTTTGCTGAACTCTTCTGTTAGTTTCAGTAGTTTTCTTGAGGATTTTTTAGGGTTTTGTGTGTGTAAGATCATATTATCTGCAATAGAGATACTTTTACATCTTCCTTACCAATGTGGGTGCCCTTTATTTCTTTATCTAGCCTAATTGCTGTGGCTAGGACCTCCAGCACAATGTTGAATAAGAGTGGTGATAAAGGGCATCCTTGTCTGGTTCCTGAACTCAAGGGGAATGCTTTCAGACTCTCTCCATTTAGGATGATGTTGGCTGTTGGCTTTGTATAAATGCCCTTTATTTTGTTGAGGAATTTTTCTTCTATTCCTATTTTGCTGAGAGTTTCTTTTATCATGATTGGGTGTTGAACTTTGTCAAATGCCTTTTCTGCATCAATTGATAAAATCTTGTGATTGTTGTCTTTTGTTTTATTTATGTGATGGATTACATTAATTGTTTTTCTAGTGCTGAACCATCCCTGCATACCTGGTATGAATCCCACTTGGCCATGGTGAATTATTTTTTTGATATGCTGTTGAATTCTACTGAGTAGAATTTTGTTGGGGATTTTTGCATTTAAGTTCATGAGGGATATAGGTCTGTAATTTTCTTTTTTTTGTAGATTCTTTACCTGGTTTTGGTATAAGGGATATACTGGCTCCATAGAATGAGCTTGGGAGTGTTTTGTCGTTTTCTATGCTCTGAAATACCTTTAGTAGTAGTGGTGTTAACTCTTCTCTGAAAGCTTGGTAGAACTGTGCAGTATAGCTGTCGGGCCAGGGCTTTTTTTTGTTGGGAGTTTTTTGATTACCTTTTCAATCTCTTCTTTTGATATGGGTCTATTTAGTTGTTCTACCTCTGTTTGTGTTAGTTTAGGTAGGTAGTATGTTTCTAGGAATTTATCCATTTCTTCTAGGTTTTCAAATTTGTTAGAGTACAATTTTTCTTAGTAATCTGATATGATTCTTTTAATTTCATTTGGGTCTGTTATAATATTGTCCATCTCATTTCTTATTGGGTTATTTCCTTCCTCACCTTTTTTTCTTTTGTCAGCTTGGCCAATGGTTTATCAATTTTGTTAATTTTTTTGAAGAACCAGCTTTTCGTCTTATTAACTCTTTCAATTTTCTGTTTTCTATTTCATTTAATTCTGCTCTGATTTTTATTATTTGCTTTCTTCTGGTACCTGAGGGTTTCTTTTGTTGCTCTGTTTCTATTTGTTCATGTTGTAGGGGTAATTCTTTGATTTTGGTCCTTTCTTCTTTTTATATGTGTGGATCTATTGATAAAAATTGACCTCTGAATACTGCTTTGCTGTGTCCGAAAGGTTTCGATAGGAAGTGTTTTCATTGTTATTGGATTCCATGAATTTCATTATTCCATCCTTAATGTCTTCTGTGACCCAGTCATTTTTGAGCAGGGTATTGTTCAATTTCAAAATGTTTGATTTCTTTTCCCTGCTTTTTCTGTTATTGATTTCTACTTTTATGGCCTTATGGTCAGAGAGGAAACCCTGGTGCTGTAGTGGTTAAGTGCTACGGCTGCTAACCAAAAAGGTGGCAGTTCGAATCTGCCAGGCACCCCTTGGAAACTCTGTGGGGCAGTTCTACTCTGTCCTATAGAGTTGCTATGAATCAGAATCGACTCGACGGCAGTGGGTTTCGGTTTTTTTGGTTATGGTCATAGAAGATGTTTTGTAATATTTAGATGTTTTGGATTCTACTAAGGCTTGCTTTATGACCTAATATGTGGTATATTTTAGAGAATGCTGCATGTGCACTAGAAAAGAAAGTATACTTGGCTGCCCTTGGGTAGGGTGTTCTGTATGTGTCTATGAGGTCAAGTTGATTGATTATGGCATTTAGGTCTTCCATGTCTTTATTGAGCTTTTTCTGGATGTCCTGTCCTTCACCGAAAGTGGCGTGTTGAAGTCTCCTACTGTAATTGTAGAACTGCCTATCTCACTTTTCAATGCTGTTAGAGTTTGTTTTTTATATCTTGCAGCCCTGTCATTGGGTGCATAAATATTTAGTATGGTTATATCCTCATGTATATTGTCCCTTTAATCATTATATAGTGTCCTTCCTTGTCCTTTGCAGTGGATTTAACTTTAAAGTCTATTTTGTCAGAAATTAATATTGCCACTCCTGTTCTTTTTTGATTGTTGTTTGCTCAATATTTTTTTTTCCACCCATTGGGTTTTAGTTTTTCTCTAAGTCTAATGTGTGTCCCTTGTAGGCAGCATATAGATGGATCGTGTTTTTTAATCCATTCTGCCACTCTCCGTCTCTTTATTGGTGCATTTAATCTATTTATATTCAGCGTAATTATAGATAGGTAGGAGTTTAGTGCTGTCGTTTTGATGTCTTTATTTGTGTGTTGTTGACAGTTTCTTTTTCCCGCTTAATTTCTTGTGCTCAGTACCAAAAACCAAACCCAGTGCCATTGAGTTGATTCCGGCTCATAGCGACCCTACAGGACAGAGTAGAACTGCCCCATAGAATTTCCAAGGAATGCCTGGCGGATTCGAACTACCAACCCTTTGGTTTGTGCTCAGTAGTTTACCTTTATATATTGTCTTTTCCTCTTACTTGTTGTTGTTCATTTTGTTTCTGCTGAGTATTTTTTTCTCATATTTTATTTTGATGAGTAGGATAGTTAGTCTCCTTTGTGGCTAGGTTAATATTTACCCCTATTTTTCTAAGTTTAAACCTAACTTTTATTTCTTTGCATCACTTTGTCTTCCTCTCCATATGAAAGATCTATGACTACATTTCTTAGTCCCTTTTTATTGTTTTAATGTTGTCTTCTTTTACATGACATCACTGTTTTCCTGTTTTGAGCATTTTTTTTATCTTGATTTATTTTTGTGATTTCCCTGTCTGGGTCGACATCTGATTGCTCTGTCCATTGTTCTAGGCTTGGGTTGATACCTGATATTATTGATCTTCTAACCAAAGAACTCCCTCTAGTATTTCTTGTAGGTTTGGTTTGGTCTTTATGAATTACCTAAACTTCTGTTTGTCTGGAAATGTCCTAATTTCACTTTCATATTTGAGAGATGGTTTTGCTGGGTATATGATTCTTGGATGGCAATTTTTCCCCTTCAGTTCTGTATATAAATCATTCCATTGCCTTCTTACCTTCTTGGTTTCTGCTGAGTAGTCCGAGCTTATTTTCATTGACTCTCCTTTGTAGGTGACTTTTTGATTATTCCTAGCTGCTCTTAAAATTCTTTATCTTTGGTTTTGGCAACTTTGATTATAGCATAGCTTGGTGACTTTCTTTTAGAATCTACCTTATTTGGAGTTCGGTGAGCATTTTGGATAGGTATCTTCTCATTTTTCATGATATCAGGGAAGTTTTCTACCAACAAATCTTCAACAATTCTTTCTGTATTTTCTGTTGTCCCTCCCTGTACTGGTACTCCAATCACTCGTAGATTATTTTTCTTGATAGAGTCTCACATGATTCTTAAGGTTTCTTCATTTTTAAAAATTCTTTTATCTAGTTTTTCTTCAAATATATTGGTGCCAAGTGCTTTATCTTCAAGCTCACCAATTCTGTCTCCTATTTGCTCAGTTCTGCTCCTCTGACTTTCTATTGAGTTTCTAATTCTGTAATTTTATTGTTAATCCTCTGAATTTCTGATTGCTGTCTGTCTGTGGATTCTTGCAGCTTATTAACTTTTTCATTATGTTCTTGAATAACCTTTTTAATTCCTTCAACTACTTTATCTGTGTGTTCCTTGGCTTGTTCTGAGTATTGCCTGATCTCCTTCCTAATTTAGTTCCTGATGCCTTGAAGAGTTCTGTATATTAATCTTTTGAATTCTGTATCCGGTAATTCCAGGAAGGCACCTTCATCTAGAAGATCCATTGATACTTTGTTTTGAGAGCTTGTTGAGGCTATCATGGTCTGCTTCTTTATGTGACTTGATATTGACTGTTGTCTCTGAGTCATCTATAAGTTATTGTATTAGTTTATTTTATGTTTGCTTACTGTATCCTAGCTTCTTGCTTTGTTTTGTTTTGATATGCCCAAATGGGTTGCTTGAGTGAGCTAACTTGATTATATTGTCCTTTGAAGCTCTGACGTCCTGTTACCAGATGGCTAGAACTGTTTTCAGGTATATCAGTCTAGGAGTCCATTCACTTTTCTTGTATGTATTCAACTTAGGTGTCCAGGTAGCTGATCATCAATTGTGTGGAACAGGCTCTGTTCTATAGTCTTAGAGCATCAGGGGTGATTGGTGTATGTACTGGTGTCTGGTTATAGCAGGGGGTCACGCTCTGAACAAGGCAGGGGGCTAAGAGCCTCCCTCAAATATCTGTGAGGAAAGCACATCCCTGTTCCCTAGAGCATACAGGTGGGTGAGTTCTGTAGATGGACCATGGGCATGCAGTGTTTTTGTTTGTAAGGACTGGTATGTACCAGTTATCCTTGGACTCCTGTCATGGGTAGCTATGTGACCTGAATGGAGCCACCAGTCCTTAGGCCCCTGATGCGGGTAGGTGAGGACCCTGTTTAATGGGCAAAGTGGTGTCAAATATCAAACACCCACCTCTTCAGCGCAGAGCTAAAATGGTTGCAGTTTGCCAACAAGGACCTATTCTCCTGAAATACACCCACACAGGTCCATGCAGGGGGAAAAGTTATTCAAAGTCCAGGGACCATTTATGCCTGGACAGGAGCTGCTTCTGTCCTGAGCTCCCCCGGTTAGTGGAACTGACAAATTGTCATTTCCCTGAATTGTGAATTTTTTCCTACTCCAAGGCTGGGAGGATGGTTCTGGGTGCCGAACACTGCCTATCTCAGCCCAGGGAAATCAATAGCCACCAAAGCAGGCTTGGGGGCTGGTGGCGCAGTAAAATATACACAAGTAATTAGGTTTCGCCCAGAGCACTGTTCTTCTTTGGTTCTGGACGTGTGAGTAGGCTGTGTAGTTGGCTGCTCCTCCCTGAGGAAACTGCAGCCGAATGCTACCAGCAGCCTGCCGCAGCCACTCCTGGGAATAGTTCCTGAGGGATCCTGGCAATTCAGTTCTGGTAACTCTTCTCTGCTTCTGAACCCTCTCTCCCTCCCTGTGCCACTCAGTCCATTTTCTAACTTTGATGTTCAGGGCTCTAGCTTATCATAAATACAATTGTTTCACTTGTTTTTTCAGGTCTTTGTTGTAAGAGGGATCACAAGAAGCATCTGGTTATTCCACTACCTTGAACCTGCCTCCTGCCTATATGTGTTTTAACCTGTTTGGGCAGGAATAGAATTTCCCAGATTTAGTTAATATTAAATTATTCATGATCTTTGCCTCAGAATTAGCACATCAGAATTCCTAACAGAGGGATTCCAGGTGATTCTTATCAATAGAGAACTACTGATGTGGAGTGTGGACTTTCTGAGGGGAGGATGCGGTTTATTCATTTCTAATAGACAGATGACATATATAGTACCAGCCTTGTGAGCAGCCATATCTGTGGATGGCAGCATGGTATGGATGCGATTTAAGAGACACTAACTAGTCGTCAAATGTTTTCCACAGAGTCATGGATATATATTTGAAGTAAGCATTGCTTAAGCCATTCCTTCCTATTGAAATCATTCACCAGGTCTCCAGAAGGCCCGTAATTAAATGCAAACACACTGTATCATAGGAGTCCCTGTGTGACACAAATGATAAGCACTGAACCACTGACCAAAATGTTAGTGGTTTAAACCATCCAGAGGCACCCCAGAAGATAGGCCTGATGACCTGCCTTCAAAACATCACAGCCTTGAAAACCCTGTGAAGCAGTTAGTTCTAGCATGCCCACACAGGACTACCATGAATTGGAATTGACTTGTCCAAAAATAACAACATCAACGCAGTTTCAGTAGAACTTCAGTTCAGATTACTTCGTAAGATCAACCCTAAAGAAATGAGTCAGGGTGAGTAAATTTCTGAAAGTGTTGTGAGATCACTGGCCTCAGAGGACAAAAAATGAGATGTTGAAATATGGTGTCCTAGATACCATTGATGGCACTGGGTTTTAGATGCCAGTGTAACTGCCTTGTTATTGTTATTAGGTGGCATCGAGTTAATTCCGACTCATAGTGACCCCATGTACAACAGAAAGAAGCACTGCCCAGTCCTGCGCCAGCCTCTCAGTCCCTGTTATGCTTGAGCCCATCGTTGTAGCCACTGTGTGTCAACACATTTCACTGAGGGTCTTCCTCTTTTTCTATGACCCTTCACCTTACCAAGCATGATGTCCTTCCTCAGGGACTGGTCCCTCCTGATAACATTGCCAAAGTATGTTAGATAAAATCTTGCCATCTTTGCTTCTGATGAGCATTCTGGCTGTACTTCTTCCAAGACAGATTTGTTCATTCTTTTGGCAGCCCAGGGTGTATTCAATATTCTTAGTCAACACCATAATTCAAAGGCATCAATTCTTTGGTCTTCCTTATTCATTGTCCAGCTTTTGCATGTATATGAGGCAAATGAAAATACCATGGCTTGGGACAGGTGCACCTTAATCCTCAAAGTAATATCTTTGCTTTTCAACATTTAAAGAGGGTCTTTTGTGGCAGATTTGCCCAACACAATACATTGTTTGATTTTTTTTATTGCTTCTTCCATGGGCATTGATTGCAGATCCAAGTAAAATGAAATCCTTGACAACCTCAATATTTTCTCCATTTATCATGATGTTGCTTATTGGTGCAGTTGTGAAGATTTTTGTTTTCTTTATGTTGAGGTGTAATCCATATTGAAGGTTGTGGTCTTTGATTTTCATCAGTAAGTGCTTCAAGTCCTCTTCACTTTCAGCAAGCAAGGTTGTGTCATCTGCATAACTCAGGTTGTTAATGAGTCTTCCTCCAATCCTGATGCCACATTCTTCCCCATATAATCCAGCTTCTCAGATTATTTTTTCATCATATAGATTGAAAAGTATGGTTGTCTTAGTTATCTAGTACTGCTGTAACAGAAATACCACAAGTGGACGGCTTTAACAAACAGAAGTTTATTCCCTCACAGTTTTGGAGGTTAGAAGTCTGAGTTCAGGGTGCCAACTCTAGGGGAATGCTTTCTTTCTGTGTTGGCTGGGTGGAAGATCCTTGTCATCATTCTTTCCTGGGTCTAGGAGCTTCTCAGCACAGAGACCCCAGATCCAAAGGACGCATGTGCTCCTTGCTCTTTTTGCTCTTCTTTCTTTCCTGTCTTTTTACTGACCTTTTACTTTCTTCATGTACAATTTCCTTGATGTCGTTCCACAGCTCATCCAGTCTTTAGTGTTCAATGCATCAAATCTATTCTTAAAATGGTCTTTAAATTCAGGTGGATATACTCAAGGTCATACTTTGGCTCTCGTGGATTTGTTCTAATTTCTTCAGCTTCAACTCAAACTTCCATAAGATCAACTGAGGATCTATTCTACAATTGGGTCCTGGCCTTATTCTGACTGATGATATTGAGCTTTTCCATCTTCTCTTTCCATAGATGTAGTCAGTTTGATTTTTGTGTATTCCATCAGGCCAGGCCCATGTGTATAGCCACCATTCATGTTGTTAAAAAAAAGGCAATTGCAATGAAGATGTTGATCTTGCAAAATTCTATCATTCCATCTCTGGCATCATTTCTATCACCAAGGACATATTTTCTAACTACTGATCCTTCTTTGTTTCCAACTTTTGCATTCCAATCAACAGTGATTATCAATGCATCTTGATTGCATGTTTGATCAATTTCAGAATGAAGAAGTTGGTAAAAATCTTCAATTTCCTCATCTTTGGCATTAGCGGTTGGTGGGTAAATTTGAATAATAGTCATACTAACTGGTCTTCCTTGTAGGCATATGGATATTATCCTATCACTGACAGCGTTGTACTTCAGGATAAATCTTGAAATGTTATTTTTGATGATCAATGTGATGCCATTCCTTTCCAATTTGTCATTCCTGGCATAGTAGGCCATGAGATTGATTCAAAATAGCCAATATCAGTCCATTTCAGTTCACTAATGCCTAGGATATTCATCTTTATGCAGTTCATTTCATTTTTGATGATTTCCAATTCTCCTAGATTCATACTTCGCACACTCAAATTTCCAATTATTAATGGATGTTTGCAGCAGTTTCTTCTCATTTTGAGCAATGAGTAATTATCTTAAGGTTACCAAAATTTGGATGGAGGTACATTAGGGCAAATATAGGAGTGATAGAGAATACTGACCTATTGACAATTTTGCTAAGCGTCGGCTCAAACTCTAATATTTGAACTTGGCTATAATGCATAGTCCATGAGTGTGGTGTTAGCTTCTGTTTTCCTTTAGTGAATATTAGCTTTCTTATGATAAGGGACTTTTTGTTAAAGATGAAAATGTAGCAGAATAAACTTAATCTGTTTATTTCACAATCCAGTTATTTTGACAATAGGCTAGTTGTTAACAGAGAGATTCATTAAAGATATTTCAGAACGATTTTTTTTCCCAAGTAGTTTACAAGTACATTTTTAGCGATCTTGGCAATGAATAAATAAAAATATTTGTTTTTGGCAATAATTCTTGTAGAATTTCATTTACCAAGATCCATACATGTGGTCAGAGAGTTAAATTTAACTACAAATAAGCAGATGGAACTAAAGTGTAAATTACAATTCAGTTACTGTAAACATTTGTGATTTTTTTTTTCCTTTTGGCAAATTTCTTGCCACTTGTAGGTTAAAGCAGGGTGGAGATTCAAACAGGGGAAGCATAAGAAAACAGATACTCAGTGAAATATTCTGGGATTAAGCAAGATTAAGTGGGATAATATACAAGAACAACACTTTGTTAACTATAAAGCATTACCTAAATACTTGTTGTAAGTGGGTAACTATAAAGGAGAAATTCATTGTTTGACCATTTATCATTTGCATGACCCTGAGGTAGTTGGGAGCATTAGTCTTCAGCTGGTAAGAGTGATGTATTTTTGATATAGAGGTTGTAAATAGAAACTGACATGATTGTTACTGATTTTATTGCTGTGTAAATACTAGCAGAACCTTTGCCACACTGGTAATCCAGCTGGTCCATCAAACAAATTTAAGGTATTTTATAGAACATCGAAAGAATGCAGACCTGGGCACTGTAGAAGAGTTAGTTATAATGGAAATAGACACTGTATTTCTGTCTTTTAATAGTTTATAATTTAAAAAGAGAAAGCCCTTTAAACAAGTATCAGAAATATATATACTATCACGTAGCCAACTCTGGCTATTCAAAACAATACATTTAGTTCTTTAAAAATAACTGTTCAAAGTCTGCTTATGGCTATTCGTAACTCCTTCTCATCCTAATTTTGTCCGACTGTCCCTGTGTTCAGTCACAATCCCTCTTTTATGTCAGATTTCCTTATCAATCTCCTTTCTTGACCCTGCAGATTATTATGTCTGCCCTGAGTATGTTGTCATTCAATTTTAATGTTTTTGACTCCTTCTGAGTACCTGCAGTTGGATGCTGCAGTGATTTCAGAAGAAATTAGCTCATTAGAATTTGAGGTCAATAAAAGACCTTGTTGGAGACTGGTAAGGTAGAGGGTGTGTGTGTGTGTATCTTTTACTTGCTATTGTCACAATCCAGTTTATTTAAAGCTTTAGCTTAAAGACGATCATGATTCCTTTAAAAAATTACAGGCTTGGCTATCTCTTATTTACTATTTTTATGTAATCACATACACAAAATTAAATGGAAGGTTGTTGATTACAGGGTTAAACTTTAAAAAGCTATTACTACCTAATTTTGATTAGTTCGCTCCTCTTGTGTGTGTGCAGTTTTTAATACACTCGTAATTGCATTGATTTGCTGAGCTGCCTTCCCCTTTGCTTTTTGTTAAAGAGAATGACAAAATAGGTTTCAATCTTGTTAATATTACAGAGTTTTCCTTCTCTCTAGGCTCCTTACTCCAAAATAATCCCATATATATATGAAACTTTGGTGGCGTAGTGGTTAAGAGCTATGGCTGCTAACCAAAATGTTGGCAGTTCAAATCTACCTGGCACTCCTTGAAAACTCTATGGGGCAGTTCTACTCTGTCCTATAGGGTCGCTATGAGCTGGAATCGACTCGACAGAAGTGGGTTTGGTTTATATATATATATAACTGACTCATTTATCATCCCTGCATAATTATTATGCCAAATAAAAAAATGACTTTTTTTTTTTTAAGTTGAAAGGGGAAAAATTCCCTAATAATGTCATGTCTGTGAAAAACTGGGGTGTTATTGGAACATTTTTAAGGAGATGAGACAAGTCTATGTTCTTCAACATTGAGAGCTAAGGGATTGCCAGTTGAAGTGTGTTTGATTGATCTGCCTAAGACAAAAACCACATTTTCTGACAAAGTGTTAATAAAACTCTCTTCGGAAATTGTAGGTTCCTTTCAAGATCTTACCATTTGTTTTTGAAGTAATAAAATTTACCGAGTACTATTATAAGGCTCTAATTGAATTTCACAGAAGTAGCCCTGATGTGACCTAGAATGGGGGGAAAAACTCAGGCCCCCAAATCTCCCACCATGAAGCAACTCTGCAGAATCACTGATTAAGAACATCAAGTGGAAAAGAGAGGCCCAGCTTTCAAATAATTAGCCCTAGTTAATGAGGACTTTTAAGATATGGCAAGTTGATGCTGATAACTTTGGTGAGACATAGGGAGATGATGAAAAAGATTGGCAGCTATAAAAGAGAAGTGTTTATTAAAACACCTTTTAAATAGCCATAGGATATAATAAAAAGCCACCTTTAAAGAAACTTATTAAAACAACGCTTAGCTGGAATTGATTATTTCACCACCTGCAGTTTTCAACAGAACTTTCTTGACTTTTATGAGAGCTTTTGCATACTGCATGGAAATACTAAAATGTGTTATTTAGATTCTGTGTTCTCCATTTTGGTGGACCATGTTAAAACAAGTTTAAGGCACTTATACTAACAAGATGTTGCCGTAATTAAGCAAACACTGATATAATTAAAACCTTCCCTCCTAAAGATGGCCAGTGGCTGAAGACTGGACACACAAACACCCTATCTCACACATAAATACTTTTTTGCCTTTGGATTTGCTAGTTTATGGAAAGCTTCTGTTGATGTTCACGATAATCTAGTAGGGTATGGATGGCAGTTGATGATGTCCTTAATGCTCGTATGAAGAATATGAGGCTAAGAGGTGAAGGAACTTGCAGAATGCCACACTATATGTAAACGGGAGAGTGGGGACACACAGTATTTTAACTGTAGGTCAGTAGTAATCGTAAGGGTCCTGAGGTGATATGAAGGTCAAATGAATTAATGTGCATAAGCCCTCATGCCAGGTCCTGACACAGGATAAATGCTCAATACGTGTTAGTTGTTTATATTGCCACTAGTGTTATTATTTGACAGTATTTGACACTGACTCTTTGCATATGAAAAACAATATTCAAGTATTTGCATATTTAATTAGTAAGCTGCAATATAAATAATGCCCTGTACAGGTAATGTGATGGTTAGTTTTATGTGCCAACTTGGCTAGGCTATAGTACCTGGTTACTTACTGAAAATCTAATTTAGGTGCTGTTGTAAAGGTATTTTGGAGATGTGGTTAACATCTACAATCAGGTGACTTTAGGTAAAGAAGATTACTCTTGATGATATGGGTGGCCCTCATCTGATCAATTGATAGGCCTGAAGAGCAAAAAGTGATATTTACAGAAGAAGAAATTCTGCCTGAAAACTGAAGCATCAATTCCTGCCTGAGTTTCTAGTCACTGACCTGCCCTACAGATTTCAGACCTGCCGGCCCTCACAATCATGTGAGAAAATGTCTTAAAATAAATATCTTTACACACACACACACAAAGGATTCTCCAGAGATAGAATTATATATATATATATATATATATATATATATATATATATATATATATATATATATATATATAAACCTATTGCTGTCGAGTCCATTCCGACTCATAGCGACCCTATAGACAGGGTAGAACTGCCCCGTGTGTGTATGTGTGTGTGTATATATATATATATATATATATATATATATATAGTTGTTGTTGTTGTTAGGTGTCATCAAGTGGGTTCTGACTCACAGAGACCCTATGTATGAAAGAATGAAACACTCCAGTCCTGCACCATTCCCACAATTGATGTTGCTTTTGAGCCCATTGCTTCAGCCATTGTGTTAATCCATCTCATTGAGTCAGAATACACTCAACGGCAACTACCAAGAAGAACAACATATATATATTTTGTTGGTCCTGTTTGTCTGGAGAACCCTGACTGATGCAGATAATATAACCAGTAACAGTTATTTTGGTATCCTCAGGAAAGAAATAGAAAAAATAATTAACCCTCTGCCCCCCTGAATGTTCTGTGACACTTTAGCGCTCTGTCAGTCAGTCCAAAGAATAGACACTTGAGGATGTTCTGTATATCTGTATTTCTGTGTTAGTGCCACCTAAAACACACTCTTTCAGGCTTTGATCTCTTGGGCCTGTCCTGGGTCAAGGGTTAATGTGGATTTGAGGGTCTTGGGGAAGTACCCAATTTATGGTGCAAGCTGTTCCCTTTCATGTGGTGTCTGGGACTGCCCATTTTCTGTGTGCTATTTTTTGTATACATGATTGAGTTTTGAGGGAAGAGGCTGACATTTCTTTTGAGTTTCTGAACTTGCAGATAGAGTGTGAACTGAACAGAGCCATTCTGACAGTAAATGGTATGGATTATAGTGCTAAACTGGTGGCTGGTCTTGGAAATTGACCCGTGCTGAGCTGTGGAAATTGACCTCAGCTGTGCTGAGCTGACCCATTCACCTGAGGTGAACCATCTTAGCAACTGATGGACAGAGGTACAGGAGAGGCAGCCCTCGCCAGTTACCTAGCACAGGTTATTACTATAAATAAAAAATCCAATTACTAAAATTCATTTATATATGTTTTAGGTTAGACTAAGATATTATGATCAAAAAAGAAATCCTTTAATTTCCTATTTTACATATATATATAAATAATTTATTTTTTGTTGCTGTTGAGAATATATACTGCAGAACATATGCCAATTCAACATTTTCTACATGTACAGTTCTGTGACATCAATTACATTCTTTGAGTTGTGCAACCATTCTCACCCTCGTTTTCCAAGTTGTTCCTCCCTGATCAACATAAATTCACTGCTCCCTAAGTTTCCTATCTAATCTTTGGAGTTTCTGTTGTCAATTGGATCCTGTACAGACGATCTTAAAAGAGCACAATGCTCAGTGCAGACGTTTTTTACTAGTTAAACTAAACTATTATTTGGTTTTAAGATTTCAGGAGATATTTTTGGTTTAAGGTTTAAAGATTATTGCAGGGCAATAGTTTCAGGGGCTCATCTACCTCTATGGCTCCAGAAAGTTTTGGTTTCCTTAAAAAAGTGAAATTCTGTTCTGCATTTTTCCCCTTTTGATCAGAATTCTTCTATAGAATCTTTGATCAAAATATTTGGTGATGGTAGCCAGGCACTATCCAGTTCTTCTGGTTTCATGGCAAAAGAGGCAATTGTTCATGGAGACAATTAGCCACACATTCCATTTTCTCCTCCTATTCCTGAATCTCCTTCTTCCTCTGTTGCTTCAGGCAAATAGAGACCAACTGTACCTCAAATGGCCACTTGCAAGCTTTTAAGACCCCAGGCATTATGCAACAAACTAGGTCCTATTTTATATTATGTTAAAATAATGGGCAAAGAATCTACTATTTTTGATGGTAAAACTTAATAAGACAACAACAATGACAAACAACTAGTGGAAAGATTTGTTATTTTTTTCTAGTATGTGACTTTAATTGGAACATCAGGATTCTGAAGACAGGGTCTGCAAAATGGAGATACAAGCTGCCACCAGGGTCGTGGGAATCTTTAAAGGAAAGACCAAGAGAAAGGAGGGAAGAGCAGGAAGAGCCTCCTCATGATTACCCCTTTGGAATGTGTAGGAAATATGAAACATACCTCAGCCCTCCTCCATAGACACAAAAGGGAGGACACAAAAGGGTGGACACAAAAGGGTAAGGACAGGCTGCTCTTCCTTTGATATTATAATATTGTACCTCTCACACTATGTTTTTTTTTTTTTTAATTGTGCTTTAGGTGAAAGTTTACAGCTCAGGTTAGTTTCTCACACAAAAATTTATACACACATTATTATGTGACACTAGTTGAAATCTCTGTAATGTGACAACACATGCCCCCTTTCCACCCTGGGTTTCCCGTGTCCATCCAACCAGCTTCTGTCCCTTTCTGCCTTCTCATCCTGCCACAGGACAGGGGCTGTACATTTAGTTTTGTGTATTTGTTTGAACTAAGAAGCACGCTCTTCATGAGTATTATTTTATGTGTTATAGTCCAGTCTAATCTTTGCCTGAAGAGTTGGCTTCGGGAATGGTTTTAGTTCTGGGATAACAGAGTTCAGGGGCCATGTCTTTGAGGGTTCCTGTAGTCTCAGTCAGATCATTAAGTCTGGTCTTTTTATATGAAGTTGAGTTCCACAACACACTTTTCTCCTGCTCTATCAGGGGCTCTCTGTTGTGTTCCCTGTCAGGGTTATCATTGGTGGTAGCTGGGCCCCATCTAGTTCTTTTGGTCTCAGGCTGATGGAGTCTCTTGTTTATGTGGCCCTATTGTCTCTTGGGCTGTCATTTTCCTTGTGTTTTTGGTGTTCTTCATTCTCCTTTGCTCCAGGTGGGTTGGGACCAATTGATGCATCTTAGATGGCCATTCATAAGCTTTCAAAACCCCAGACACCACTCACCAAAGTGGGCTGCAGAACATTTTCTTAATAAACTTTGTTATGCCACTTGACCTAGATGTCTCCCAGAAACCATGGTCCCCAGACCCCTGCCCCTTCTATCCTGTCCCTCGAAGTGTTTGGTTGTGTTCAGGAAACTTCTTAGCTTTTGGTTTAGTCCTGTGGTGCTGACTTCCCCTGTATTATATGTTGTACTTCCCTTCACCTAAGGTAATTGTTGTCCATTATCTAGTTAGTGAATTCCCCTCACCCTCCCTCCCCACCCTCATAAGATCGAAGAATGTTTTCTTCTGGGTTTCAACCTTTTCTTGAGTTCTTATAATAGAGGTCTTATGTAGTATTTGTCCTTTTGAGACTGACTAATTTCACTCAGCATAATGCCTTCCAGATTCATCCATGTTGTGGGATGTTTCAAGGATTCATCATTGTTCTTTATCATTGCGTAGTATTCAGTTGTGTATATATACCATAATTTATTTATCCGTTTGTCTAGGTTGTTTCCCTCTTATTGCTGTTGTGAATGGTGCTGCAATGAACATGGGTGTGCATGTATCTTATCTATTTGTGTGACAGCTCTTATTTCTCTAGGATATATTTCAAGGAGTGGGATTGCTGAATCCTATGGTACTTTGATGGCACTGGGTTTTTGGGTTATGGTACTTCTATTTCTAGCTTTTTGAGGAAGTGCCAAATTGATTCCCAAAGTAGTTGTACCATTTTACATTCCCACCAGCAGTGTATAAGTTTTCTAGTCTCTCCACACCCTCTCCAACATTTATTATTTTGTGTTTTGGGGATTAGTGCTAACCTTGTTGGGATGAGATGGTATCTCATTGTAGTTTTGATTTGCATTTCTCTAATGGCTAATGATTGTGAGCATTTCCTCACTTATCTGTCAGCTGCCTGAATGTTTTTTTTGGTAAAGTGCCTATTCATATCCTTTGCCTATTGGATTATTTGTCTTTTTGTTGTTGAGGTTTTGCAGTATTTTGTAGACTTTAGAGATTAGACCCTGATTGGATATGTCATAGCTAAATTTTTTTTCCCAGTGTCTAATTTGTCTTTTTACTCTTTTGATGAAGTCTTTTGATGAGCATAGGTGTTTGATTTTAGGAGCTCCCAGTTAGTTATCTAGTTCCTCTTCTGGTGTTTATGCATTGTTATGTTTTATATTCTGTTTATGCCATCTATTTTTTTTTTTATTAGGGCTCCTAGTGCGGTCCCTATTTTTTTTTTCCATGATCTTTATCGTTTTATGGAGTGTGGTCCCTATTTTTTCTTCCATGATCTTTATCGTTCTATGGAGGTGGATATCCAGTTACGCCAGCACCATTTGTTAAAAGACTGCCTTTTCCCCCTTTGACAGACTTTGGGCCTATGTCAAATATCAGCTGCTCATAGGTGGATGAATTTACATCTGAATTCTCAATTCTATTCTATTGGTCTGTGTATCTGTTGTTGTACTAGTGCCAGGCTGTTTTGATTACCGTGGAGGTATAGTGGGTTCTAAAATCAGGTAGTGTGAAGCCTCCTACTTTGTTCTTCTTCTCCAGTAATTCTTTACTTATCTGGGGCCTCTTCCCTTTCCATATGAAGTTGGCGATTTGTTTCTCCATCTCATTAAAAAATGTTGTTGGAATTTGGATCTGGATTTGCATTGACTCTATAGATCACTTTGGATAAAACTCACATTTTCACAATGTTGAGTCTTCCTATCCATGAACAAGGTATGTTTATCCATGACCAAGGTATGTTTTTCCACTTATGTGGGTCTCTTTTGGTTTCTTGCAGTAGTGTCTGATGGTTTTCTTTGTACAGGTCTTTTACATCTCTGGTTAGATTTTATCTTCTCGGGGGCTATTGTAAATGTATTCATTTGGTGATTTCCTCTTTGAAGTTCTCTTTGTTGCTGTAGAGAATCCAACTGATTTTTCTGTGTTTTTTTTTTTTTTTTTTAATATATAACCTGTATCCTGATACTTCACTGAAACCATCTATTAGTTCCAGTAGTTTTCTTGTGGATTCTTTGGGGTCTTCTGTGTATAAGATCATATCATCTGCAAATGGGGACACTTTGACTTCTTCCTTACCAGCTTGGATGCCTTTTCTTTGTCTTGCCTTATTGCTCTGGTAGGACCTCCAGCACAATGTTGAATAAGAGTGGCGATAAAGGGCATCCTTGTCTGGTTCTGGTTCTCAAGGAGAATGCTTTCAGACTTTCTCCATTTAGGATGATGTTGGCTGTTGGCTTTTGGCTTTATATAAATGCCCTTTAATTATGTTGAGGAATTTCCCTTCTTTTCCTACTTTGCTGAGAGTTTTTATCATGAACCAGTGTTGAACTTCGTCAAATGCCTTTTCTGTATGAATTGATAAGATCATGTGGTCCTTATTTTTTGTTTTATTTATGTGATGGATTCCATTCATTGTTTTTCTAATGTTGAACCATCCCTGCATACCTGGTATGAATCCC
Source organism: Loxodonta africana (assembly GCF_030014295.1). Lineage (NCBI taxonomy): Eukaryota > Metazoa > Chordata > Mammalia > Proboscidea > Elephantidae > Loxodonta > Loxodonta africana. Next base: position 71,074,563 of record NC_087349.1, on the reverse strand, counting down.
ACTTTGTCATGGTGAATTATTTTTTTGATATGTTGTTGAATTCTATTGTATAGAACTTTGTTGAGGTTTTTTGTGTGTATGTTCATGAGGTATACTGGCCTGTAATTTTCTTTTTCAGTGGTGTCCTACCTGGTTTTGGTATCAGGGTTATGCTGGCTCCATAGAATGAGTTTGGGAGTATTCCATCCATGCTCTGAAATACTTTTAGTAGTAGTGGTGTTAACTCTTCTCTGAAAGTTTGGTAGAATTCTCCAGTGAAGCCATCAAGGCCAAGGTTTTCTTGTTGGGAGTTTTTTTTTTTTTTTTACCTCTACAATCTCTTCTTTTGTTATAGATTTCTTTAGTTGTTCTACTTCTGTTTCTGTTTAGGTAGGTAGTGTGTTTCTAGTTATTTGTCCATTTAGTCTAGGTTTTCAAATTTGCTCGATATTTTTTTCCATCCTTTGAATTTTAGTTTGTAATTCTAAGGTGTGTCTCTTGTAGGCAACATGTAGATGGATCATGTGTTTTTATCCATTCTGCCACTCTCAGTCTCTTTATTGGTGCATTCAGTTCATTTACATTTAGCATAATTATTAATAGGTATGAGTTTAGTACTGTCATTTTGATGTATTTTTTGTGTGTGGGTGTTGTTGACAGTTTCTTTGTTCCACTAATTTTCTGTGCTGACTCATTTTTCTTTATTTCCTTTTCATCTTTTTCATTGTTTATTTTATATTTGCTGAGTCTATGTGTTCTTTCTTGTTTTTCATTTTGATATGTAGGATTGTTAGTTTCCTTTATGGTTATCTTAAAATTTATTTTTCAAAGTTAAAACCAATCTTTTATTTCTTGATATTGCCTTGACTTCTCTATATGGAAGTTTTATGACTACTATTATTTAGTTCCCTTTTTTGTTTTCATGTTGTCCTCTTTCACATATCGATGTCTCTGTTTGCCTATTTTCAGTGTTTTAGCTTTGACTTATTTTTGTGATTTCCCTATCTGGGTTCATATCTGGTTGTTCTGTCCTGTGTTCTAGTCTTGGGGTGTTATTTGATATTATTGATTCTCCAATGGAGGACTGCCTTTAATATTTCTTGTAATTTTGGTTTGGTTTTTGCAAATTCCCTTAACTTCTGTTTTTCTGGAAATGCCCTAATTTTGCCATCATATTTGAAAGACAGTTTCACTGGATATATAATTCTTGGTTGGCCATTTTTTTTTTTTCCTTCAAGGCTTTATATATGTTATACTATTGCCTTCTTGCCTGCATGGCTGCTGCTGAGTAGTCAGAGTTTAGTCTCATTGTCTCTCATTTGTAGGTGACATTTCGTTTAGCCTTAGCCGTTTTAAAATTATCTTGGATAGATATATTCTCATCTTTCATGATATCAGGGATGTTTTCTGCCAACAAATCTTCAAAAATTCTCTCTGTATTTTCTGTTATCTCTCCCTGTCTTCTTGATGGAGTCCCACATAATTCTTAGGTTTTTTTTTTTTTTTTTAATTCTTTTATTTGATTTTTTCTCAAATAAATTAATGCCAAGTTCTTTATCTTCAGTCTCACTAATTCTGACCTTTATTCCTCAATTCAGCTCCTATGACTTTCTATTGAGTTGTGTACTTCTGAAATTTTATTGTTAATCTTTTGGATTTCTATTTGCTGTCTGTCTTGCATTCTTGCAGCCTGTTAAATTTGTCATTTTGCTTTTGTATAACCTTCTTAAGTTCCTCTCTTGCTTTGTCTGTTAGTTCTTTGGCTTGGTCTGCATTTTGCCTGATCTTCTTCATGATATCTTGAAGAGCTCTGTATATTGATCTTTCAGATTCTACCTCCAGTAATTCCAAGGTTTTTTCCTCCTTTGGGAGATTTCCTGGTTCTTTGCTTTGGTAGCTTGCTGAAGCCATCATGGTCTGCCTCTTTATGTGATTTGATATTGACTATTGTCTTCGAGCCATCAATAAGTTATTACATTTTATTTTATGTTTGCTTACTATGTCCTAGCTTCTTGTTTTGTTTTGTTTTGATATGCCCAGATAGGCTGGTTGTGTGAGCTACTTTGATTATTGGTGTCTTTGCAGCTCTTACCTCCTGTCAGCAGGTTTTTGGAGCTGCTGCTAGGTATGTGAGCCCAGGAGTCTGTTTACTTTTTTTGTGTGGATTCAGCTTAGGTGTCTAGGTTGTTGGTCACTGAGTGTGTGGTCCAGGATCTCACCTACAGTCCTAGACAGGCAGGGCTACGTATGGGTGATTGAAATAGGCTGCAGTAGGGGGTTATGTGCTGAGCAAGGTTTGGGGCTGACAGCTGCCCCTGAGTACCTGGGTGGAAGGCATACCCCTGTTCCCTAGAGCACATAGGTGGGTGGACTTAGCAGTTGGACTTTGGGCACCCAGTGCTGTTGGCTATAAGGACTAGGAGGCACCACTTATTCTTGGACCCCTGTTGTGGGTGGCTAGGTAGAGTGGGTGGAGTCACCAATCCTCAGGGCCTTGATGTGGGTAGGTGAGCACCCTGCTTAATGGGCAGGGCAGTGTCAAATGTTACAAATCTGCCACTCCTACTTAGCTGTTGTAGTTGATTAATAGGCTTCAGGTATGTACTCTGCAGTACTATGCTAATAAGGGCTTATGCTGTTGAAATAAGCTCATACAAGTCTCTGCAGGGGTGAAAGGTATTCAAAGTCTGTGGATCTCTTATGTCTGTGCGTAGGCAAAGGGGCAGTGCCTATCCTGAGGTCCCGGCTTAGGTGAGCTGGCAGATTATTTTTTCCTGTTTGTTGTTTGTTAATTTGTTCCCTTTCCAAAGCTAGGAGAATGGCTTGGAGAGCCCAACAGGTCCCACTTTCGGCCCAGAGGGGACAGTAATCTCTGAAGCTGGACCAGGACCAGAACAGAGTGGAGAGGGAGAGGGTGAATGGGACAGAGGTACTTCTCAGAGGTTGAAGGTTTTTTTTTTTTTTTTTTTTTTAATTAATTTATATTGTGCTTTAAGTGAAAGTGTACACATCAAGTCAGTCTCTCATACAAAAATGTATATACACCCTGCTATACACTTCTAATTCCTCTCCCCCTAATGAGACAGCACTCTCCTTCCCTCTGCTCTCTGTCCTTGTGTCCACTCTGGCAGCTTCTGGCCCCCTCTGCCCTCTCATCTCCCCTCCAGACAGGAGATGCCAACACAGGCTCATGTGCCTACTTGATCCAAGAAGCCCGTTCTTCACCAGTATCATTTCCATCCCATATTCCAGTCCAATCCCTGTCTGAAGAGTTGGCTCTGGGAATGGTTCCCATCTTGGGCTAACAGAAGGCCTAGGGGCCATGACCTCCTGGGTCCTTCTAGTACCAGTCTGACCATTAAGTTTGGTCTTTTTACAAAAATTTGGGGTCTGCATCCCACTGCTCTCCTGCTCCTTCAGGGGTTCTATGTTGCATTCCCTGTCAGGGCAGTCATTGGTTGTGGCCAGGCACTGTCTAGTTCTTCTGATCTCGGGCTCTGGTAGTCTCTGGTTTATGTGGTCCTTTCTGTCTCTTAGGCTCATAGTTACCTTGTGTCTTTGGTGTTGTTCATTCTACCTTGTTCCAAGTGGATTGAGACCAATTGATGCATCTTAGATAGCTGCTTTGTAAAGTTTAAGACCCCAGACACCACTCTTCAAAATGGGATGCAGAATGTTTTCTTAATAGATTTTTTTTTATGCCAGTTGACTTAGATGTCCCCTGGAGCCATGGTCTGGGAAGGATTTTTTTGATCCTGCACAGTAGGTTAGATGCTTGCACTTAACTTTCACAGATCCAGCACCACTTCCCCCGGTTGTGGAGGCTTGTGCAGACTCTCTACCACTTAGTTTCTCCCTGTGTGGAAAATGGGTCCTGGCTGCTACTGCTTGCCTCAGCCCAAGAGTACCAGGTGATCCAGTCCGTAGGGTGCCAGCCAAGTCAGATCTGGTGAGTTCTCACAGCTTCTGAACTGTTTCTTCCTCCTCCTGCCACTCAGTTCAACTCCTCAACTTTGTCTTTGATATTCAGGGTTCCTACACTGTCATGTATAATTGATTCACATATTTTTTTCAGGTTTTTGTTGTAAGAGGGACCACAGGAAGCACCTGACTACTCCACCATCTTGAGCCCACCTCCTACTTATACTATCTTGACCTGGCGTCCCTCGGTGATGCAAACAGTTAATATACTTGGCTGCTACCTGAGAGGTTGGAGTCTACCTGAGTTGCCTCAGAAGAAAGGTCTGGCAATCTACTTCCAAAAAGTCATAGCCAATGATAATACTATGGAGCAGTTTTGCTCTGACACATGGTGTCACCATGAGACAGAGTTGACTTAATGGCAACTGGTGCTGGTTTTATCTTTATCTCAAAATGAAATTCAAGCTTTCTGTAGGGATCACAGACAAGCCAAAAAAGATTGTTTATTTGGGAGCTTCAGGCTTATCACCTCAAGACTGGCAGAAGAAAGAAAAATGCTTGGCATTATGTTTTGCAAAAAAGAAGCATTATCTGATTAGGAAGGACAATTGTTTAAAGTCACTTTGTTATTCTAAGCCTCAGCATGTATTTGTTGTTTTAAAAATCTTGGAAATATCTTTAGTTGAAAGTAATAAATGAAAATGTCTAGTCAACAATAAAATATAATGAGTAAGCTAAGTAGCTTTCTCTGATGGGTGATCTTCTTCGAACAAAATTAGTGTTTCTATGTCCCTGTTAGAGGAAAAAAAGTCATTTTTAGCTTTTCTCATACTTTAAAGCATATTAAAGCGGATTCAGGTTTCAGAGGCAATTCATGGAGCTGGTGTAAATAGTCAGGATTTCCATATCTAATAGGTGCTGAAGTGGTTCAGTCCTAACTCCGGGAAAGTCACCCTGGCTCAGAAGTATTTTTATAAAGACTTGATCCCCATCAAACACCTTTAATGAAAATCTTTCCCAAATCATCACATATCATCCAGCATTTACTTAGTGTCCATTTGCAAATGAATCTGTTCTGGAAAGTTTTCAAAGCAGGCTGGGTAACTGTGGTCCATACTGCCTGCTGGAAATTTATAGTAGGATAGAGCCTAGGGAAAAAAGAAAAACAATTCCCAAATGATTTTTTTTATGCAAACACAAATGATACCTTAATTGCATCTCAAATGCTGTGTCCTTTTAATTTTAAATGTCATATGTAGACTCAGGTACTCAGATAAATAGGCAATCTTGAATCCTCGGATAAATGCTCAAGTTCTCCTTCTGGCCTGGCTGTCATTTAAGGATGACAAGAGAGGCAGGAAAAACAAAGGAGCCATGACTGCACATTCCAGTGCTTTGCAGGGTGTAGTTTCTACTCACTATGGCGGGCATACTCATGATAAGCATTTCCAAGTAAAGATTTTAGCCATAGCAATGATGAATTGTTGAGAGAAGGCTCTGAATCTCCTGCTTTGTCCTGGGAGATGTGTAGACCTTTGTCGGCTAGAGAGTCAATTCTACGAGTAATCGCTCCCAACTTGACCAACTGAGGTAGAATGTAGTCTTGGTAATGAATGGAAACATCACTGCAGAGATGGCAGTATCCAAGTTTTATAGGATAATAAATTAATAATTTTGGTGCCCTCTTTAGGAAGAATCTGGAATATGTTACTTTTGCAAAATTTACAAAATTATATGACCATGTGAAATGTTATAGGACCCCTCCTAGGCTTTGGACAGGGCAGGAGCAAGGAAGTGCCTTGAAATTTAAACTTCATCATCTTCATGGTAAAGCTGCTTCTGCTTCTGGCATATTTGGGAAGAGGAAGGTATAGGAACAACTTTTCTTCTAGTTTATAGTTTAGGGCCCCAGGTTAAGGTACTGACTCATTCATTTACGTGTGGTCTGTTATGTTATAATATGTCTGCAATATTGCCCAAAGCATTGATGAAGTATCAAGATTGGCTGCAAATGTGCTCACTCACCATTTGAATTGTTTAGGTCTGATGGATTAGTACCCTTGTATCCTCTGAATATGACAAAACATTAGTAGAGGAGTAAAAGCCAAAATGTCTGTTTATCTAAGCATTAAAAGGATTTGGTAAAAGAGAGAAAAATGCTTCTGAGTGCTTGGATGCAAGAACATTGGAAACAATCATTACTGGATGTTTCAAAGCTTTCAAAGAATCCCCAGGGCTAAAAGGAACTGAATATCTGTCTAAATCATCAGACTTTATTAACAAAATTATTTCCAGTAAAATGCCATCTAATGTGCTTGAGTTTGCAAGCAGGATTGAAATTCTGGATTACATCCTGTGAAATACAGATGAGTTTTACTGAATTTTAAGTGCTGAGATATATCACTATTTCGTCATCAAAGATTATAAGTCTTGAAAGACAAGTTAGCTTTTGTTACAATAGTGGAATGGAAATAAAATGATTTGGGGTGGGAGGATCTATGACACACCTGTTGCTTTATGAGTTTCCTGCAGACTATCCATGAATGGCTGGGGTAAAAGGAAATTACGTATTTTTCAAATTGTAATTTTTCTTGCTATTTTTATGATATTGGAACAGGTATTGCCCAGTTTAGAGCTCACAGATACATCTTACTTGTATAAAGACTTTCTTACCAAAAATAGTCTTATAGCAATATAATAATAATTATGGTAGCAAAGGTTTATCGAGTAAGCATAATAGGCCTACGAAGTGGGTAAAACCATTGGTGCCCTGCCTATATCCCCTTTACTAGGTTGATGCTCCCATCCCCAGCTGCTGTGGGTGTTGGCTGTTGAGGGCTCAGAGCTGCACCATTTTCTGGAGATTGGCCCTTAGTTGTCACATGCCAACTTGCCTGCAGATGCCTGGGACTCCCGTAACCAACGTTTGACTGATGTGGAGTGTGACAGCCCAGCCACCTTGCTTCTGACAAGCACAACCTCTTAGATTCAATTTATGCTCCTGAGCCAGCCTGAAGCAGACTTCTCCTGAAGCTCCATCGTGGTCCAGCTTCTTTCCCTACCCTGTCTGCTTCTCTCACACTCCTGAAAGCACTCCCTCAATAGATCACCTGCTCAAGAATCCCTATTTCAAGCTATGCTTCTATGGAACCCAACCTGTGACAAACTCATAGAAAAGTCAGACTATGTTGAGTGCTTTGTATTTTCATTCAAGCTTTTGATGGATGGCAGTGACAAAATGTATGACAAAGGATAGAGTTAATACATACCAGGCCTGACTTAGCAATCAGCTAAGTAAACTTTCAAGTTAAGAGTGGAATAATTTTGATGCAGTAGCTGGCATCAAACCAGCACAATGCCCTTCTCCTAAGAAATGGATTTTGTTAGTCATTTTGACACCAAGCCATGCATTCTAGCATGGTTTGACATTTGCCCCCTGGTCAGGGTCAGGTGTTCTGTTCTACAAGAGAGCCAATTTTAAGCATTGATGGAGCCAAAAAATGGGCCATTTGAATGATAACAGAAGCCCTAGAAAAGGCAGGTGATGCAGGATGGTTGGGCTTCTCTCGGCAATTCTGCAGCAGGGCCAAAGCCAGATGCCAAGCTGTTTATCCGTCTGCTGTTGACTCCACTCTGAATTAGCTAAACAGGGCACAACACCTGTTGATTTAGAAACAGTTACAGCTTTGAAATGAGTAAATGACCTTTTATGAAGGCCAGCTATAAACACATAATACCAAGAACAATGATATTAATATTTCATTCCTGGTGTTCAAATGATTTTTCTCAATATCTGAGAAATAGCATGCGTATGCTTGGTGGTTGTGATTTATGCTCTAAAAGGCCATTTGGAGACAAGCTTTGGAAGAACTTGCCTTGAGGTAGCAGATGTTTTGAAAAGATAGTCAAATGAACTTTTTTTTCTTTTTTTCTAAATTACATTAGAAAATGAAACGACTCAGCAAAGTGGGCTAGGCTGCCTGGAATGTTGAGTGCCAACAAGGAGAGGCAGGAGATGAGGCTGGATGAAAATTGGGGCAAGGTAATGAATCACTTAGTAAGGAGTCTGGCCCTTACTCTCAACTGAGAGAGGAACCATTCAGTAGTTTAAATGCATTTGCATTTTAGTGTAGAAAATTTTAGATAAACATTGTCTCATTAAAAAACAACCAAAAACCAAACCCATTGCCGTCAAGTCCAATCTAACTCATAGTGACCCTATTGGACAGAGTAGAACTGCTCCACGGAGTTTCCAAGAAGCCCTTGGTGGATTTGAACTGCCAGCCTTTTGTTAGCAGCCTAGCTCTTAACCACTGCACCACCAGGGCTCCATTATCTCATCAGAACCTCAAAATAACTGTAGCATAAGAAGATCTGGCGTTATTCACTCCATTTTCACATGAAGAAAATGCAAGTGAGAGACGTTCAGTCACTTAACTAAAGTCACACAAGTATTGAGTCGTAGTACAGTGAAGATTGGGCCTCCAATTCTGATTTCAAATCCTCATTCTTTTCTTTATGCCATGCTGCTATTATAGGTAGTCACAACAAAAGTAAAAAAGGAAAAGTCCAATCCAAGATGGCAGACTAAGTACATGTGTTCACCTCCAGGCCCAACCAAAACCAATGAAATAAAAGTATGTTCTTATTAGATACTGTTGAGTTAGTTCTGACTTATAGTGATTCCATGTATAACAGAAGGAAACATAGCCTGATCCTTGCCATCTTCACATTCGTTGTTATGTTTGAGCCCATCGTTGCAGCCATTATGCCAGTCCATCTCATTTAGGGTCTACCTCTCAAGCATGACGTTTTTCTCCAGTAGGTCAAGGGAGAGATAAGAGTTGGGGGTATTGATGTTACAAGCTACCTCACATTCATGAGCAGAGGCATCCGCGTTGTTGCTACTGCATGGGAGAGAATGCCAAGTATACCTCTTTGTACTGGAAAGTCGTTATGCTGAGATGCACATAGAACACAGGCATTCCCCTGAATCTTAGGGAGAAGCCTACATCATTTTGTAGAAGCAAATAAAAAGAGAATGTTCTACTTTATTTCTAGATTGCTTTTCCAGGACCACCTCTCTAAGTGAAGTGTAAAGGTGTCCACAATGGACTGCAAACTTTTATTTTCAAACCAGTGGATTTATAGCCTTTCTAAGGCTAATACTTCATAAAATATTTTGTAAGGGTGGTGTAGTAGGGGTAGATGGCTTAGCCCCTGGTTTGGCGCAGGGGTCAGATTCAAGCCAGGTGACTGAAATAATGGCCTATTGGACTAGATAACCCAGTGGTGTGCACACCCCCAAGTGTACGCTAAGTGGGTGGGTGGGCAGCCATTGCACAGTGTTCTGACTCCAGAGTTTTCCTATACACTAAGTAAGATATACAGAATATGCAGATAATTGTCCTCTCCATATTCTACAAGTACAAGGTTGTGCAGCACTAGCGGGCCTAATGAATCATGTGTGCCTTGTATTTTTAGTATTTTGGGGGGAAGAGAACAACATCAGAGATCTACCACATCTTAATGACTGCCTGGTGACCTGGCATCATAGGAATTCACTTTGCTTATTTTAGAGAGAAATATTTGATGCATATATATTGAAGATCATCCTTTGATCTGTTACCCTGACATAATGTACAGTCTATCATAATATGTCACTCAATTTTCAATTGGTGTTCTATTGCTAGAAATCAACCCTCACTTACAATGTGAAATGTCAAAGTGAGTATACAGACTGTACATAATTTTATTCCATTAAAAATACAAATCATAGAGATAACATTAAAGGAAATATTAAAAAATTATCTTCAAATAGGAGCCCTGGTGGCTCAGTGGATAAGTGGTTAAGTCAGCAGTTTGAATCTACCAGCTGCTCCATGGAAACCCTATGGGGCAGTTCTACTCTGTCCTATAGGGTCTCTATGGGTCAAAATCAACTCGACAGCAGCGAGTTTGGTTTGGTTTATCTCCAAATAGTGGAGTTACAGGTAGTTTATATTTACTTTTTTATATTTCCCTGAATATTCTAAAATTCTTACAGTGAGCATACATTTATAACCAGAAAAATAAATATTATTCCAAAAACTATAAAATACTATCAATTAAACTTAATCCCCCTATCTTTTGGTAGCAGGGAGGGTCAGTGATTATTTTCTCCAGTTTATTCTTGGACAAAATATTATCTAGCTGGGCTAAATTTAAAGAGATTAAGAGTCCTCTATTTTTTTTTTTTTTAATGAGATTTTCCAAGCATTGTACTGCAGCATGTCTTCTGATTCATAGTCTACTATGCTTTCCTTCTGAATGATGCTCTTGATTTGTCTGGCATTCAAATACAGCATGCCTCCATATCAGTACCATATCATGGAATGCTTTCTTCTTTTATCTGGTTTTAGAATTTGTTGCCTAAAAGCGCTTTCATGTGGAAGATAGATATCATACTGCCATCTTTGTCTCATGGGAACAATGACCTTCCTTTTAGAATAGGTTGAAAACAAGATATTAGCCCCTCAAATCATGAGAGTAATGAAAAAATTAGAAAACTGCACATATTTTAGGGAGCTCTGGTGGCATAGTGGTTAAGAACTCGGCTGCTAACCAAAAGGTCAGCAATTTGAATCCACCAGCTGCTGCTTGGAAATCCTATGGGGCAGTTCTGCTCTGTCCTACAGGGTGCCTATGAGTTGGAATAGACCTGAAGGTAATGAGTTTTTTTTTTAGCATTTTTTCTCCAGTTAAGCATTGTCAATTACATTACATTATATATATCCACTTGTCAGAACTTTATGCAGGTATTAAGAATGAAGGCTATGAAAACTATGGAATAACGTGTAAAGATGCTTATAATGTACTAAGAAGAAAAGGATACTATAAAACTGAATTTGTGCTTAAATATAAAATAATCTTGAGAGTTATTTAGAAGATACCAGGAAAAATGCTTATGGAGACTGAGTTAGTGTTATGGAATTATTTAGTGATTTTTTAATCTAATTTTTAATAGTTTTAAAAACGGTTTTATTACTTTTATATATAATATAGATAGAGTCCTGGTGGTGCTGTGGTTAAGAACTTGGCTGGTAACCAAAAGATTGGCAGTTCTGCTAGCCAAAAGGTGAGCAGTTCAAATCCACCAGCCTCTCCTTGGAAACCCTGTGTGGCATTTCTACCCTGTCCTACAGGGTTGCTATGAGTTATATTACATATATATATATATACACACACACACACACACACACAGATATATATAAAAGCCTACACAATTCAGAAAAGTAAAATGTGTGATTTTTTTTTTTTTTTTGAAATGCTCATGACTTTGAATCAAATTGAACACATCAAGAATATTTTGCCACCTGGCCACAAAGCCCTGCTCGGCTTCTTTTCCTGTCCGGCCTCCCACCCTGCGCGGCCCTGTCTCCTCTCGCCCTGTGGTATCTGCTTGCTGCCGCCGCCACCTCCTCTCTACCCAACCCGCCAGCCCGCCTGCTGCAGTGTTGTGGGGTTTATGTGGGCGCTGAAGAACCGAGACCTGCATGAGGTGAAAGACTGTGGCCAAGGGAGAAGATGTCAGCCGATCCCTAGAAGGTGGGAGGACACCTTTTCATTATGCAGCAGATTGTGGGCAGCTTGAAATCCTGGAGTTTCTGGTACTGAAGGGACGGATACTAACGCTGCAGATAAGCATCCTATCACCCCTCTCCTATTTGCTGGCTATGAGGACCACGTTTCCTTTATGAAGCTGCTTCTGTCAAAGGGTGCTGTTAAGACTGCCAAAGGCCCAGAGCGACCAACTGCACTTGAAACCACTGACAACCAGGCCATGAAAGCACTGATCCGGTGATGGGCAGTGGACCCTGATCCTGAAGGATAACTCTCCTGTGGCCTCACGTTGCTGCCTGTCTGTCTGTCACTCTCTATCTGCCAGCTTCTTCAGCTAAATACTTGAGGAATGCTGAGGGGAGAGAGAAATTTATAACCAATCAGACTACCAGGAAAGGAAAGGTTTTGGAGGAGGGAAAAAAATACGATTAGGCTTTTGCCAGGATTCCTGATCATCAAGTCTGCTTCTCTTCCATCTTTGGTAAAATCCACAGCGTATACCCAAGGGCGAGCAAAGACAAAAGAAACCATTCACACTTGACCCTGTCAGCTCCCTAGCTAATTTGTGAACTAGATTGTGTGGGAAATCTGATTTTACAAAAGCCAGCCACACATATTTGTATCAGTGGGGTAAGATTTACTAGTTGGACAAATTGAACCCCATCCATTCAAAAATAATGCTTGTTACCAGGTTTTCCGGAGTGATTGATGAACTTCTCTGAACATATGCCAACTGACCTACACAATGTGTTCTTGTTACTTTTTAAAAATGATGTGTTACGTAAAGTGTGACACCTCAAATTATGTTCTGTGATCTTAGAATACAGTGCCCCCAAATTGTGTTCTTGTGACCTGCTGAAAACATTTGTTCACTTTTCCAGATGTTTATTTCATAAGCAGTACAACTAATTAAAACATACACTTCTAGATTCTTTTGACTTGCCATCCATATATAAGCTTACGAAAAATATTAGGGTTTTTCCTTGGCCAAGTCATGCAATAATTGGATGTACCTCCAATTTTTAAAAAGGGGTAAAGGTGGGATAAGGGCTTGTATTCATTCTATAGCAGGGTTAAATGGTTACTGAAAATGGTCAGCCTAGATAATAACAAATCTTATTGATCAGTTGCTGATTGGCTGCTAGGTGTGTGGGTTTGTGTGTATTTTTCACCAGGAACTCTTTTTTTACCCTGTGGCTTTTTCACTCACAACTAGCCTAACCTTATAATTTTCCTCATTTCAAGAAATCAGTCACAAAATGGCAGTTTAAATGCTCTCATGTATTTGGCTAATTCTGTTGTCTTAGTGGAGTCGATTAGAGTTGGTTTAAAGGGCAGTACTCAGGACTTCCTTACATCATGAACCACCCCATGGAGAGCGGAGGGGACTCTCTCTGTCTAGAATACCAGCACAGTGCAACAAAGGGTTTGGGTATCTTTGTATTCACCTCTTGTAATAATGCAATCTAAATGGCTTGACTTTTACCCTATACACAGCTTCTACCTTTATTTTTGAAGCGTTCTGTTATAGCTGGCTACAGTCATTGCTAAACCTGGTTTGCTTCCTACTGCCCTTGTAGTATGTACACCATGGCTCTCTGTACAGTTTATCCTGATGTTTCTTGTAATACACTAGAGGCTATTTCGCCTTCCTTCTTTCTCAGCCATTTTGTAAACCCATAATTATGAAACCTTGCTTGGGAAAATAACGTAGAGACATAGAATAGAATAGATTGACCAAGATGGTTTATGGTTTTCTTTTTTTTTAAAGTAGGTTATTTATAACGTATTTCTGAACTACTTGGCAGAGAAATTCACAACACTTACTGTTTGTATTTTGAGTAAAGGAATCTAAAACCATGTCTGCTTCTTGGTACTACATGCATTAGCAAAAGGTCAAGTAAGCTTTGTTCTCTACTGAAGTAATATCTAACATCTCAGAAAAATCTTGCATGTTCAGTAGTTTTGTATTAAATCAGTCATTTCGTCTGCAGTAATTCTATCAAGTACAAGCAGGTGGTTGACCTGTTGGTGTTTGTGGACTCAACTATCCATCCCTTGCAGCTTCACATTGGTCTCTGTGGGCTTGTAGGGCAAATACAGCAACTGAATATTCCCAGGTAGTTCTTGTATGCATGGCACACTTTTCTGAACCCAGGTGGGCACAGAGGAGAGGGAGGTAGGTGCAATGTGTGGAAGCTGCAAACAAGTATGCCCTTGATTCGTGTTTTCCCAAATAATGCATTTTAAAGCTACATATACTTATTTGATTTTTGTTTTCTTAATTACAACTAAAACTTCAACTCGGCCTCTGTTGCCTTCCATGCAATATTGTATACTTGGTTGTGTAGAGAAGAAGCTGGTGAGAGGGCCCTCGTATATAAGCAATTGCAGGGTTTTCCGTGCTGAATTTAAAAACTTTAAATTGACCTGATTCTGCTTTGTAAATGGAGAAACAATCATATCTTTCAAAGCAGTAATGGAAGGAGACTGAGCTTTGTGCATTTTGATATATTTGAGTTCATTTTTTCCACAATTAATATTTTTGACATAGTTGGGTTTCTCGTAATATCACAGTTCATGTACATCTGAATGCTAAATAATTCTCCATTTAAGTTTTGCATTGCAAGAACAAATGGAATAAACTTGAATTGTGCAAAAAAAAAGGAATAGTTTGTATAGATGAAACAAAGATAACAATGGAAAGGGATTATGACCTACTTTACCTTTACTGGTGTGCCACCCAAATACAAGATTCGTGCTAGGTATCGGCAAGTCTGCAATAGTGATGCCCATAGCAAATTCTCAACATCATTTGGGACAATGTAACATTCAGGACGGCAGGAAAGCTGGCATACTGAATACCTTGGTAAACTACATAATTCCATCTAATGTTCTACAGGAAAATATATTGCATGAATTTCATTCTAGGGCAGTAGTTGACTACCTACCCAATACTCATTTCCCTGTCCTATAAGAACTCTGATTTAATGCAGCCCATTATTCTAAGGGGAAGCTAACCCCATGTCAATGATTAGTGTAGAAATGGCATTTGATACAATTTGGGCTAAAGAGTTGTGCGGAAGTTTTGTTGAGGGTTTCTAGAAAAATTGGTCTTGCTCTTCAAGGAAATAATTTCTTCTTTTCTCCATTTTGTTCTGCACACATGTGAGACCCAGAACTCCTTCTGCAGCCTTAATATGATGTTGACCTACAAAAGGGCATAGAGCAAAGGAGTCTCTTAATTAAGTCCTATTAAAGCCTTCTAATAGGGTCTTCTATAGGGTTACTATGAGTTGAAATCGACTCAACAGTAACGGGTTTTCATTTTTTTTATTTTTATTTTTTGGGTTTTAAAGCCTTCTAAATAGGTGAAACCAGTAAAGCCACTCTAAGTCAGAAGTGCTTTTACTTACTTTACTTAGTCTGAAGCTATCCTAACAGATAGATAGATAATAAAACCTTTGGCATTTTAAATTGTCTAAATTGTAAATTAAAATCTAAAGAATTGAGTTAACATGAATAAATATAAGGATTTTTTTCAACATGAAATATATGATTATTGTATTATCATATTAAAGCTAAGAATATATTGAGTCAAGCAATTACATAAACTGAACTTGTACTTCTAAATAAGTAGCCTATTAATAGTAATTAATATTATTTAGAAACTATGCTAATTTTCAGTGTTTTCGTATTTATATCTCATTATTTACCAAGAATAGTCCTGAGTTACTTTTGTTAAAACATATTTAACTCTTTAAGCAAGATTTCACAGATGACTAGCAAATGATTCTCTATGAATCTTAAAAGATTTTTGGTATATGAAATAGTTCTCAATCCCTATTTAACTAAAACAAGGATTAAAAACACCCTCAACATCCAGCATAAGGGATTATCTAAAATTATTTTGATATAAAACTCTACAAAACTGGACGCATTAAGAGTGCATATATATTGTAGATCTGGGACAAGCAGCCAAATCATAGGAAATAGGTTTTAGTTTATTATTTAACAACAATTGGTCAGTGGTAGTTAACACATTGCTATGTTTCTACTTCATGGATCAGGAGTTAATAAACAGAAATATTAAGCCAAGGTTGTGGCTGGAGTCAGATGCAGGTGGCTGATCTCTGAATTTGGGTGGTTATGACGTGCCGCCTGTCTCAGGTGATGGTGGAGGGATGCTGACCATACTGGCATTAAAAACAAAGAATATGCAGGGTCAAGCAGGGCATTTAGTGTGAATAATGAGCCCATAATCACTGAAAAATCTCTCTGAGGGGTACCTCCATTATTCATATGTTTCCTACACAATTTTCCCTTCTTCTAGTACCAAATCTCCTGTTTCTTGTGACGACCCCGTTCCATATGTACGTTGGTTGGTTCTGACCCTGTCCCTAGGCCACAAGGGTGGACAAGTGACCTAGATCAATCAGAATATTGCCCATTCATAGCACACCACAGTGATATGTACAGAAATGAACCCAAGACCCTGACTGGGCCAGAGTCCTCTCAGCACTATTTCCAGCCACCCCATGTGGAAGCAGGTTGTTGGTCTTACCTGTAACCAAAATAGAATTTTAGAAAATCTAAAGTTTTTTTTTCTTCTATGATTCATAATTTGCCCTCCATTTACAATAAAATATAGGGCGTTTCTCCACAACTTGAAAAATCAGCAGAATTGTTTATGTTGTTAGCCTCTAAAAGAATATTTTCTGCCTCATCCATAGAGTGAAAGAAATAATAGGTTTCTACTCGATAGAGCTAAAAATAAAACAGCGTAGGCATTTATCCCTAATGATTATATTTCATGATGTGAGAACTGAACTGAAAGAATTCAGAGGCAACACCCACTCCTTGTGAGACATATTTTCCTCTCACTAGCTATTTTACAGATGTCTCTGGGTAGGCGGTAAAACTGAACTTTCTGTGATTCACAATGGTCATTTTTTTCTCTCTTAACAAAGTAGTATTAGAACATCAGTAAGTTCTACATAAGGAATCTGAATGCCAACAGTCAATACGTTTAACACTGTGAACCGTGTAGGTGTATTCTACTTGCAAGTGGACCCGAAATAGAAATATTAACACCCTGTGCTGTTGTAGACAAGGTAAGGCAATGCCTGTTTGTGTCTTACAGAAGTCACAAAGTCCCCAATGCCTGGTCAGTGAGAGAGACTTCTGGTAACACTATGTAAGGTGTTCTTTTCCTACAAAAAAACAAAAAACCAACAAAAAACCCAGAACGGGAAATAAAATGTACACAAAGAGAAAGAAGCTATTTCTAGCCCAAAACATAGTCCTTAGTGCGATGCTTTGTCTGGGGAATTGAACTTTGGTTCACTTGGTTTTGCAGGAATTAACAAGAGTGTGCTGGAGTTGATATTGGTTACTTGCACCTTTTGGACAAGCAGGTACCACATACCCAGGGTCCTTAGCATAGTTGGGGGTGGGTTGAAGGGTAGGAAGGTATCGAAAGTTCCATGACAGCACAGTTTCTCCAATAAGGTGGTATCATCGCCAGCAGGGAGCCTTGTGGGGATTTGAGGACCTGGGGAGCTTAGATATTTTACTCTGTTTCCTCTTACTTCATAGAATAGTTTCTTGTATTCTTCACTTCCAGTAAAGTAACTTGTTACCTGCATTTGCACACTGTTCTTTCCATCAATCCCTTCAGTATTATCTTTGTGACAATAATCTAGAAGGTGGTCAATACTGTAACAAGACATTTGGTGGCAAGAAGCACTTTACAAATGTGTGAGCTTTTCTTAGTCTCAAGAATTGTATAGATCCATGCTAGAGACATTAGGAGCAGTTATAGAAATGGCATAGAGATATATTTAAATACCATGTTCTATTGCTGAGCGAGGGACAGACTATGGAGAATTTAGTAAAGAAGTCTGCTGCCAGGAATTTACTATACTGACACTGAGCGTGGGACATGAACCAACTGAGGCTACTGGGGAATGATCAATGATAAAAAAGGATCTAGGTTGTAAAACCAGGTGATAATGTCCCCAAATCTGGGTGAAATTATCACCAGGGTCTGGGTGATAATTTCTTTATTGGATTTCACTGATTCCAAGATGCACACAGTTTTTCATACTTTTACATTTCTGAAAATTGGATGTATCTTACAAATGATGACGTGTCATCTTTAATTGGTAGTTATTTTATTATTTTTTAAAATTTATTGTGCTTTAGGTAAAAGTTTACAGAGAAAATTAGTTTCTCATTCAAAAGTTTATACACAAATTGTTCTGTGACCTTGGTTGCGATCGCCTCATGGTGTCAGCACTTTTCCCTTTATACCCCAGGTTCCCTGTGTCCATTCGTCTAGTTTTCTTGTCCCTTTCTGCCTTCTCACCTTTGCTTTTGGATAGGTGTTGCCCATTTGGTCTCGTTTGATTGAACTAAGAAGCACATTCCTTAAGTGTATTATTGTTTTGTTTTATAGGTCTGTCTAATCTTTAGTTGAAAGGTCTTCTGGAATGGCTTCTGTTCTGAATTAGCAGGGTGTCTGGGGGCCATAGTATTGGAGATTCCTCTAGTCTCTCTCAGACCAGTAAGTCTGACTATTTGTGTGTGTGAATTTGAATTTTGTTCTACATTTTTCTCCCACTCTGTCTGGGACCCTCTATTGTGATCCCAGTCAGAGAGGTCTGTGGTAGTAGCTGGGCACCATCTAGTTCTTCTGGGCTCAGGCTTGTGGAGGCTGTGGTTCATGTGACCCATCATTCCTTCGGACTAGCATTTTCTTGGGTTTTTATAATAGTGGCTTCATACAATATTTGTCCTTTTATGTTTGGCTTATTTCACTTAGCATAATGCCCTCCAGATTCATCCAAGTTGTAAAGAATTTCACAGATTCATCACTGTTCTTTATCATTGCATACTATTCCATTGTGTGTATGTACCATTGTTTGTTTATCCATTAATCTGTTGTTGGGAAATTAGGTTGTTTCCATCTTTTTGCTATTGTGAATAATGCTATAATGAACATGGGTGTGCCTATGTCTGTTCATATGATAACTCTTACTTCTCTCGGGTATATTTCTAGGAGTGGGTTGCCGAATCTCATGGTATTCCTATTTCTAGGATTTTAAGGATGCACCATATCATTTTCCATAGCGGTTGTACCATTTTACATTCCCACCAGCAGTACATAAGAGTTCCAATCTCCCTGCAACCTCTCCAAAGTTTGTTATTATTATTACTATTTTTTATGATTAGTACCAGTAATGTCGGGTGAGATAGTTTCTCATTGTAGTTTTGATTTGCATTTCTCTAATGGCTAATAATCAGGAGCGTTTACCTCACGTGTCTGTTAGCTGTCTGAATGCCTTCTTTGGTGAAATGTCTGTTCATATTCTTTGTCCATTTTTCAGTTGGATTGCTTGTCCTTTTGTTGTAGAGGTACTGGATTTTTCTATAGATTTTAGAGATTAGAAGTTTGTCAGATATGTCATAGCTAAAAATTTTTTTTCCATTCTGCAGGTTCTCTTTTTTTGGTGAAATACTTTGATGAGCATAAGTGTTTAATTTTTAGGAGGTCCCGGTTATCTAGTTTATATTCTGGTGTTTGTGCATTATTAGTTAGTATGTTCTATTTATGCTATGAATTAGGGCACTCTCTTTCTTTCATTCTTAATAGCACATTGAAAAGAATATGTGTTATAATCAGTGGCATCTTAGATACATGGTAAGTACTTAAAGAGACAGGCTTGAAATAACACTAAGTCCACATTAATTTAAGATATAACAGTAAGGTTATATCTTAAGTGAAATATTTTATAAAATGCATATTGCGTATTATAGATTGCAGATTGAGTCATTCTCAAATAACTGTTACTGTTCTTGTAATGCCGCAAATATAGACATTCATTTTTGATTTTGCTATTCTTCTAATAGGGCTGCACCCTCTAAAACGACACGCTTAATGTCTGCTTCACTCACCGTTGAGCCCTAGCACTGACTTTACCTGAGGTTATTTGTGACTAAAGGATCCTATTTAAATCACCCTTGATACCACATCAGAGAGAGTGAGCCTATCTATAGTTAGCTTTCCTCAGATAAAATATATCGTTTTTGTCACAGTTTCCACAATTATTGTCAAAGCAAATTATGTAAAAATGTTTGGCTGAGACAAAGATTTAGCTTTAGTTTCATAAATTGTCCCTTAATATAACTAATGAAAGTAAAATTCATTTTTTAAGTTAAGGAGGGAAGGAAAGGTTATAAAAGAATGGGATGATTATTATATATGATGGAAAACAATTTTATTAAAATAGAGATGTTTGAAAATGTCAGTAAATTAAATGACAGAATCACCTAATGACTGAAAGATGTTGATTTATAAATATTGATGGTGTCTCACTGCTAAATACGTGTCATATATAATACACAGGATTATGTATTATACATATAATACACATTTTAATGGTGAAAAACTTCATTTTGGAAATACATAATTTTTATTGTGATATAAAAGTAATTCTTTTTATTCCTGCTTGTAGTAATTTTCTAAAATATATATCAGGGGATATAATGTTAATTAAAATATATACAGGTCATGCATATTGTATCTTCACGTATTGTTGGTACAGTATTAGTTATTAAGTGATTATGGGCACATAAGGGGCTGACATTTACAATTTTTCAGTTTTTATCACCTCATTGTTAGATCTTGAGCTCTGTAGCATGTTCATTTTAATGAAAAAGAAAGATAATATAATAAAATATGGGAAATTACTATTTGCCTTAGAAACTATAAATATTAATTTAAGAATATAAAGTTAGGCTTTTCATGAACCCTGCTCTAATAAATGAAAAGGTTTGGGTATTATGAAAAAGTTTTAAGAAAGATACCTCTTAGATCAATGATTGCTGGGTATTCTTATGTCATTGGAACTCTTTTCTCTCTCGTTCTCAAACTATTTCCACTCACTCTCATTTTCTGTCTTTTTTTTATCTCACTTCATCATCTCAACACTGTCCAGCATTCCTTGGTCTCTTGTATTGAATCCATTCTCCTTCAGGGTAGAAGAGATCTAGATCATGGGCTCTTTGAAGTCAGAGACTGTGTCTGTCTTGATAACTACTCACTTTACCTCCTGGTACCTATCACATCACTGGCCCGTGGTAAATCAAAAAAACCCGCTGCCATTGAGTGGATTCCAACTCATGGTGACCCCACATGTAAGCACCCAAAATTACTTTACAACTGAAAGAATTCTGAGTCTGCAATAGATTAAGAAACAGATACTCTTTTCAGAAATTTTAAGGCAAGTCCAAAGAGTGTTTGTTATATTAAGTAATACTCACTTGTTTGTTGCTTTTATTACCATTGCTATACAATTTTTCCGTTAGATTTGAATTGATTCCTTATGCAGTACAATGGGTTGCTCTTTATATTTGGCCTTTCTGGCCCTGGGATTGTGGTTCTGCTAAGATGGTTTGCTAGATCACAGTCTTGCAAAGGGATTGGACAGTTTACTATGCAAAAAAAATGCATAAAACTCTTGTGGAGATTGGTTGATTTCTTTGCAAATTAGGTGACTGTGGACTCCCAAGAGCATTGGCCATTTTGTGGTCTTGGTGGGAGGAGTAGTCTTATAAAAGGGCCAATCCCACAAAGGTTGAGGGGGACCTCACTACTGTAAAGAGAAGAATCTGGAGTGAAATGCAACCTTTGGACCCAGGGTTTCAGTGCTGAGAACTTCCTGGACCCAGAAGAGAGGGCTGTAACACTGGAGATGGTGAGAGATGGGCACACAGCATGAGTGGCAGCAGTATAAGCAGTGGAAACCAGGAGACCAGTGCAAAGTGGCTGTGTTGGGCTTCCTTGCCCACAAATCAAGGAGGCTGCAGTGGGCTTACTCACCCACGGAGTAAGAGAGCTGAGTGCCTTAGAGCAGGAGGCTTGCTTGCAGAGTGGGAAGCCTCTGGGCACTCTTGGCGAAACTAAAGTGCTGTAAAACTTGCCTGAATGGGCATGACTAAAATAAGACCCAAAGGTGAGCAGGGTCAAAGGCAAGGCTGAGCAGCAGGCACTGCTGAGAGAAGGCTTGCCTTCTTGTGGACATGGTCAAGAAGAAGCTGAGAGCTGTCTTGGTTGGAAGCTGTCCTGATTGAAGAATTGTATCCTGTTTACTGAGTTGTATTTCATTACTTCCAAGTTGGTCCTATTTCCAAGATGTAGCCTGTTGCTTCCCTAACAAACCGCATAACCGTGAGTGTGGTCTGTGAGTTCTGTGTGTCCATTGCAATGAATTATCAAACCCAGCAGAGAAGTAGAGAGTGCCATGGGGAGGACCACTGGAGAGTACAGGTACGTCTGACCTCCAACTCATAGGAATCAGCTTTGGGCTGATGGTGATTCTCCTTATTCCCCTTGAAATTATATGGCTTCTGATGCTGCTAGATTACAGTTTATATCAGGGGTTATGTTGTTTTGAGTTTTTATCTTTCAAGATGAAATCAATTAGCCTTTGCCACTCTCTTTCTACGAAGGTGTGAGTTCGTAATAGCTTGAGAGCCATGAATGGTGCTAGGAATTAGAGAGGGCTCCCAGGCACAAGTGTGGAATTTGGCAGTCATGCAAGATGAATATTCAAAGTGTCACTGAACAACTGATGGTCATGTTGAAATTTCAGGCCTGGATTAGAGATGATTGTTTTACTCAGGGCAAATAGGAGTCACTTTCTTAAACAAGCTTATTTCCTGAGAAATGTTCCACAAATTCTGATATGGAAATAAGAATAATCCTAATAAAAGCTAAGGCTTTATTCATCACATTTCTATCTTTTCATGTCTTGAATACTATAGAAAGTTGTTACTGTTTCACATATTGATTTTGTAAATGGGAATCTCTTACTCTAACATGTACTTTGTAATATGCTAAAGGGTTTTTTTAGCAAAATAAAATAAAGTGTACATTTTAAATTCCTCAATTATATTTTTGTTTCATGGGCATTATTTTTCTCATTAGGAAAAAAAGAAAACTTTCACTGTTCTTTTATGTTAATAAACCAAAACAAACAAACAAACAAACAAAACTTCCTGGTGTTCTTTTAAGTTAATAAACCAAAAACCTGTTGCTGCTGAGTTGATTCTGACTCATAGCAACCCCAAAGGATAGAGTAGAACTGCCCTAGAGAATTTCCAAGGAGCAGCTGGTGCTTTTCAAACGGCTGACCTTTTGGTTAGCAGCCTAGCTCTAAACCACCGCTCCACCAGGGCTCCTTTGTGTTAATATGTGTTTCAAATCGTACTGCAAAAAAGGGTAACTAAACTTTTTGCACAAATACAATTGATTTAAAAAATATACCTTACTTTCCTTGTTTCTAACAGCTCCATATACATATATCAGCTCCATGAGATTTGAAGAGAGAAGAAAATCAGAGGGAAAATTCCTTCAACAGCTACTTTTTACCTTCTGGTTTCTCAGGTCTTACAGACTATTTTCAGTACTACTAGCAGCCTACCGATTATGCCTGCAGACTTTGGGATTTTTCCTAGCCCCTCCATATTGTAGCTGGGCAACCTGTCTGTGCTTCACACTCCTCATCCATACTGAGGGAATAATAATAACAGTAATAATGTCTACTTCATAGAATTGTTCTGAAGCTGAAGGGTGTTAATACATATAAAACCTCCCCACCAAGGCCTCAAGTGCCTGGAACATAATAAATACCAGTAAGCCCTAGCTAATTATCACTATTATCATCGTCTTTATTATTACCCAAAATATTGTCCACTGACATTTCTATAGTCTTTAGTTGCTTTAAAAAAAATAAAACTGGATCCTTAAAGCCAAATCATCCTTTGTTATTTTTTCTTTAAAAAACTAATATGCTTATGTGACTCATTTATGTTGGCAGATCAATTTAGGCCAAATTAGATGTATTTGATTTAATATTCATGAATGAAAGTGATTTAAATTTCGAAGTGCTCTTTGGAACCAGAAAAAGCTCCCAAACAATTAACCTAGATTCATATAATTTGCAGTTTTCTGCTTTTTCTAATGTTTGTCTTTTTGCTGAACCCATAAAAAAGTGTTCTTATCTTTTTATGTTTCATTGTTCTTTTTCTCCCAGGTGAAGACCAATTCAAGCCCAAGCACTTTGTGCTGTGATGCCGCCTTTCAGGTGTCAAAAAGAAAGAAAGAAAATGAACATTGAGTACAACTTTACCTATATTATTCTTTAACAATCCCTTTAGTCAGACACTATATTCATTTTACAGAGGAAGTATCTGAGGTGCTAAGGCCACACAAATAATAAATGATAGAGCTGGGTCAGAATAGAGGTTATTTGACTCCAAGGAAGTGTTCATTTCTTCAAATCGCAGCACACAGTTCCCAGGTATGGACAAAGATTTATCCGGAGGAACTCCAGGGGTCTTTCCTTTGGTCAGAAATAAATTGTAAAAGCTCACTTGCTTGGCTGTTGTCTGTAGAGTTATTAGTCATCCACCATCCTAAGTGAATTTGCATTTGGCAAATATGTGAAGATTTGTGCATTTGAGTGTGGGTAAGAGGGAAAAACTTATTTTCTGACATATTTTGATGATATTAAACACCTAGATCACACCACCAGTTGTTCCTACTCTTGATGGCTACTTGACAGGCTTGCATCTGTATTTCTGTGGCCTGAAAATGGTCCAGTAATGTGTTGTTGTCTGGAGTTTCCTTCAGATGGAGGCAGCCTGACCTACACAAGAAAATGAAGTAGAAGATTAAGTAATTATCAGCAGAATTTGATTAATGTGGAAAATCAACATGAAAAATTTTAGCGTCTCAAGCTATTTTTCTTTAATTGTGCATGTTTAAACCTTAATTAAGCAAATATTTTCTTAGCCCTTTTGTGTGATTTTGACACCCTGATTGAAGAGGACAGAGTGAAAGCAATTCTAAGGGGGATTTTCAAAGCTCCTGGAACAAAATGATATGAGTGTGGCTGATACAAGCATAGAGGTTTTCAGCTTGAGAGGGTAAGAGTCAAGGGGCACAGGCACTGGCCTCAGGGCCACACCATCACGCCCCATACCTCAGAGCCCCACTCTCAAACACTGAATCCATGTCTCTTCCTCCTGACAATGCCCAGAAGGGCTCACAAGTGTTCCACACATCTGTCTGTGCAGCTGACAGCACCATCTTTCAGGCATGTGGAACTCCTCACTACATCCATTAACAGCTTTGCCTCTAGGACTGCTCAACTTCTGAAGTGGCTTCCTGAAGTCATCACTCTAAACCTTTGTCCTTCTAAACCAGGTGCCTTCCTCCATGGGCCTTCCCCTCACGCTGGCCCTGCTGCCACTGCCTTAAAACCCAACCCAAACCTATTGCCGTTGAGCTGATTTTGACTCATATCGACCCTAGAGGACAGAGTAGAACTGCCCCATATGGTTTCCAAGGAGCAGCTGATGGATTTGAACTGCTGACCTTTTGGTTAGCAGCCAAACTTTTAACAACTGCACCACCAAAGCTCCGCTACTGCCTTGAGAGCCTCCATTCCCTGCTGCTTTCTCAAGCTTTAGGAGTGTTTCTTAGCCCAGGGTAGGGGCAGGAGGCCTCTCAGAGATCATTGTTCTGGGGGGAATTTAAGGTTCCATAGACTTAGATTCTTGCCCTGAATTTAGTCACCAGGTTTGTCAGTGGTGAGGCTTGTGGAGGAGACAGGCAAAGGAGGGAAGCTGGGTGTAACGAATGGGAGGAGGGTGTGTGTATATGTGTGTATAACCAAGAAACAGCTGCTGCCTTTCATCATTTTTTTTTTTTCTAATTCAGAGGTAGGATGGTAACCAGTAGCCTCAAATCTCTTCTTAGTCTTAAGCATGGGGTCTTTTTGCCCATGTGTCTCTAAAAATAATTTTTTAAAAAATGTACCATTCACACATTTTCAGATATATATTGTTTTTTTTCACAATAAATTGAAAAATATTTGAAAGAGTTAGAAAGGATGTAAATTCCAGTATATTTTAAATATTGACATTTAGAAAATTTTCACCTCTCTTATAAATGTATTGTAAATAATACAAAAAAACCCATAGTGATTTGATGCCTAACATCATCCACTAGAAAATATATATGTATTTATGTACACACACACACACACACACACACTTTCATGAAACAGTTGGAAATTTTACACTCATTTTTCTGCTTGAACGTATACTTCCAGTCCACTTTCCTCAAATAGTTTTACCTTAATGTAATATACTTCTATACTTAAAAGACTTTTATTGATCACTGTATCATATTTCTCTTCAACAAAATAACTTATAAATTATTTTCCTTCAAGTAACCAAAGGCTTTCAGTATTAAATTTTTTTCCCGTCTTAAGATATCATCATAAATATTAACACATGTTTAAGCAAAATAATATAAATACACTACAGTTTTTATATATAACTATTAAATGCAAAATGTAAAACTATATGGATGGGTTTAGGGTTGATTATGATGACTCGATGAAGACAGTAAAATTATTTCTTTGCTGCTGGGAAAGATTTATACCTTGAGTGGCAATGAAGCATAAGACAACTGTGACTTTCTGGAGAGTGAGAAGAAAGGGGGAAATGAGAACCTGCACCTTGACGGTTCCACAGGTGGGTCAAGTTTAGGACAATATATAGGTGTAGAAGTTGAGGATCTGGAAGAATTTTTTAAAATTTATACTTTTGCAAAGCCTGGGTACCCAGTTTGAAGACCTGTGCCCTAGGCTGTAGTTCTTTTGTTAGTTTTACTCCTTTCTCTAAGTTGCAAGCAAAGAAGCTCCACTTAATTCTCATCTTGCCATTAGTAATATGCATAGACTTCTTCTCCTGACCACATAAAGGCTGAAATAGTTTCTGTCTCCCTCTGCAAATGTTCACTGTCTATTCCTCGTACATTTTCTTAATTCCCTTCTTTCCTCCCTGAGAGTCTTTGCCATGAAAGTTATAACTATGCATTCATTAAGGTTATTATTACTATTGTTATTATTAGGTGCTGTCAAGTTGGTTCCAACTCATAGCAACCCTATGTACAACAAAACAAAACACTGTCCAGACCTATGCCATCCTCACAGTTGTGGCTATGGTTGAGCCCATTGTTGCAGCTTCTGTGTCAATCCATCTTGTTGAGAGTCTTACTCTTTTTTGCCGACCCTCTACTTAACTAAGCATGATGTCCTTCTCCAGGGACTAATTCCTTCTGATAACATGTCCGAAGTATCTGAGATGAAGTCTTGCCACACTCACTTCTAACGAGCATTTTGGCTGTTTGTACTTCTTCCAAGATAGATTTGTTTGTTCTTCTGGCAGTCCATGGTATATTCAATATTCTTTGCCAACACCATTATTCAGAGGCATCAATTCTTTTTCAGTCTTCCTTGTTCATTGCCAAGCTTTCACATGCATTTAAGAGGTGACTGAAAATACCATGGCTTGGGTATATAATCAGAACAAATAATATGAGAAGCTGGACTATATAAAGAAGAACATGGCATCAGGGTTGGAGGAAGGGTCATTAACAACCCAAAATTTGCAGATGACATAACCTTGCTTGCTGAAAGTGAGGAGGACTTGAAGCACTTACAGATGAAGATCAAAGACTACAACCTTCAGTGTGGATTACACCTCAACCTCAACGTTAAGAAAGCAAAAATCCTCAAAACTGGACCAATAAACCACATCATAACAAATGGAAAAAAGATTGAAGTTGTCAAGGATTTCATTTCACTTGGATCCACAATCAATGCCCATGGAAGCAGCAGTTATGAAATCAAACGACATATTGCATTAGACAAATCTGCTACAAAAGACCTCTTTAAAGTATTAAAAAGCAAAGATGTCACTTGGAGGACTAAGGTATACCTGACCCAAGCCATGTTATTTTCAATTGCCTTATATGTGTGTGAAAGATAATATCGTTAAGGTTACAAATATTAAATTCCTGCTGTTTATAAGCCATTGTGAAATATTGAAAAAAAATATGGTAGATTTGATCTGGTCCTCAGAAAGCTTACAACATACTGGGAGAAATAAGACATATGCACAAGTCACTAGGCAGAGATAGGAAGCTAAGGCGTTATGGATGGAAGAGACGACATGTGCAGAGTGTCAAAGCACAAGGTATTATCCGAGAATGGGCAGTTGTTAAATTTTCCTGTAGGACAGGGTAAATTTAAGAACAGCATTCCCCAAAGGGTACTTGCAGAACAAATGTTAGCAAGTATTTTAGAAAAAGAGAGTATGTTCAGTTCTGTAGTTAAGTAAGTAATGAAAATGCTAACATGCTAGAGTAAAAGAACGAAAACGCATTTCTTTACTATAACTTGTTGCCCTTGAGTCAATTCCGAGTCACAGAGACCCTATAGGACAGAGTAGAGCTGCCCCATAGGGTTTCCAAGGGGCGGCTGGTTGATTCCAAATGCAGACCGTAATGGTTAGCAGCTGAGCCCTTAACCACTGTGTCATCAGGGCTTCTCCTTTACTACAGAACCTATTATTTCCTTATAAAAGCTAAATACTTTAGGGATAGCAAAGTTTCCCAACTCATTTCATTTTTTTTTTTTTTTTTTTTTTTGAGGGTTGTTTTACCAGACAAATGTTTCAAGAACAGGCTTTGGGAAGAACTATTTTAGGAGGTAGTAAGAGTTGAGGAGGGAAGATAATTCCAGGATTAGGTTGTCAAAGCTATAACATCTGGAATTTGTTTGGTAGGCACTGAAAATCATTGATGACTTAGGCAAGATGGCACATAAGCAAAGCTTGGCTATATCTAGGATTGTTGACCCTGTGACTCCTGTGAGCGATGGACTGCAGAGGGAAGAGGGGAAAAGACTCTGAGGCAGGAAACTCTAGTAAAGGGCAATAGGAAGCATGCATCTACACTTGGGTCATTTTAAGTGCAGTTGAAGTGGGAATAGTTTTCAGAAATCAGAACCTTCTCAATTTACTTTTTCTTTTGTGGTATTAAGTGAAAAGTTTTTTTTTTTTTCTCTTGAGCTTATATATTTATATTCAAATAATAATTTCTCATTTAAAAGATATAAAACAGCTAGATGAAAACAAATATCCATTTAAATTTCTTGATGTTTCCAATATTAATGTTTTTCCACAAAGTAGAAGGACCTTCTGTAGGTATTTATCTGAAATTTATAGTTTTCATGTAGATACAGCGTATGGGATAGTGTCAAAGTTTTAATATTAACAAAAATCTTTTACAGCATATTATAAAGTATTCATGTTCACAATACGACAATATTATACATTTTCAAGAATTCAGTTTTACACACTAAAACAAAGAGGAAAAAATAGGCAATTTAAATAGAATATTTAATTTTTTGAAGGTTTATTCCATCACTAATTAACGTATTTAGTTGCCTTGGATTATGTTAAGCTTCCCCCAAGTGTCTGTCAGTTTGTCATAGGGTGGGGGCTTGCATGTTGCTGTGATGCTGGAAGCTATGCGACCGGTGTTCAGATACCAGGAGGGTCACCCATGGAGGACAGGTTTCAGCTGAGCTTCTAGACTAAGACAGACCAGGAAGAAGGACCCAGCAGTCTACTTCTGAAAAGCATTAGTCAGTGAAAACCTTATGAATACCAGCAGAACATTGTCTGATACAGTGCTGGAAGATGAGCTCCTCAGGTTGGAAGGCACTCAAAAGATGACTGGGGAAGAGCTGCCTCCTCAAAGTAGAGTCAACCTTAATGACACGGATGGAGTAAAGCTTTCGGGACCTTCATTTGCTGATGTGGCACGACTCAAAATGAGAAGAAATAGCTGTAATTATCCATTAATAATCAGAACCTGGAATGTATGAAGTATGAATCTAGGAATATTGGACATTGTCAAAAATGAAATGGGACATATAAACATCGATATCCTAGGCATTAGTGAGCTGAAATAGACTGGTATTGGCCATTTTGAATCAGACAATCATATAGTCTACTATGCTGGGAGTGACAACTTGAAGAGGAATGGTGTTGCATGCATCGTCAAAAAGAACGTTTCAAGATCTATCCTGAAGTACAACGCTGTCAGTGATAGGATAATATCCATATACCTACAAGGAACACCAGTTAATACGACAATTATTCAAATTTATGCACCAACCACTAGGGCCAAAGATGAAGAGATAGAAGATTTTTATCAGCTGCTACAGTCTGAAATTGATCGAACATGCAATCAAGATGCATTGATAATTACTGACAATTGGAATGCAAAAGTTGGAAACAATGAAGAAGGACCAATAGTTGGAAAATATGGCCTTGGTGATAAAAACAATGCTGGAGATTGAAGGATAGAATTTTGCGAGACCAACGACTTCTTTATTGCAAATACCTTCTTTCACCAACATAAACGGCGATTATACACATGGACCTCACCAGATGGAACACACAGAAATCAAATTGACTACCTCTGTGGAAAAAGACAATGGAAAAGCTCAATATCATCATTCAGAACAAGGCCTGGGGCCGACTGTGGAACAGACCATCAATTGCTCATATATAAGTTCAAGTTGAAACAAGAAAATCAGAGCAAGTCCACGAGAGCCAAAATATGACCTTGAGTATATCACACCTGTATTTAGAGACCATCTGAAGAATAGATTTGATGCACTGAACACTAGTGACCAAAGACCGAATGAGTTGTGGAATGACATCAAGGCCATCATACATGAAGAAAGCAAGAGGTCACTGAAAAGACAAGAAAGAAAGACCAAGATGGATGTCAGAGGAGACTCTGAAACTTGCTCTCAAACGTTGAGCAGCTAAAGCAAAAGGAAGACTTGATGAAGTAAAAGAACTGAACAGAAGATTTCAAAGGGCGTGTTGAGAAGACAAAGTATTATAATGACATGTGCAAAAAGCTGGAGATGGAAAACCAAAAGGGAAAAACACACTTGGTGTTTCTCAAGCTGAAAGAACTGAAGAAAAAATTCAAACCCCGAGTTGCAACAGTGAAGGATTCTAAGGGGAAAATGTTAAATGACACAGGAAGCATCAAAAGAAGATGGAAAGAATACCCACAGTCATTATACCAAAAAGATTTAGTTGATGTTCAGCCATTTCAAGAGGTGGCATATGATCAGGAACCGATGGTACTGAAGGAAGAAGTCCAAGCTGCTCTGAAGGCATTGGTGAAAAACAAGGCTCCAGGAATTGATGGAATATCAATTGAGATGTTTCAACAAACATGCAGTGGCGAAGCTGCTCACTTGTCTATGCCAAGAAATACGGAAGACAGCCTACTGGCCAACTGACTGGAAGAGATCCATATTTATGCCCATTCCCAAAAAAGGTGATCCAACCAAAAGTAGAAATTATAGAACAATATCATTAATATCACACACAAGCAAAATTTTGCTGAAGATCATTCAAAAATGGCTGCAGCAGTATATCAACAGGGAACTACCAGAAATTCAGGCCAGTTTTAGAAGAGGATGTGGAACCAAGGATATCATTGCTGATGTCAGATGGATCCTGGCTGAAAGCAGAGAATACCAGAAGGATGTTTACCTGTGTTTTATTGACTATGCAAAGGCATTCAACTGTGTGGGTCATAACAAATTACGGATAACATTGTGAGGAATGGGAATTCTAGAACAGTTAATTGTGCTCATGAGGAACCTTTACATAGATCAAGAGGCAGTTGTTCAGACAGAACAAAGGGATACTGATTGGTTTAAAGTGAGGAAAAGTGTGCGTCAACTTTGTATTCTTTCACCATACCTATTTAATCTGTATGCTGAGCAAATAATACAAGAAGCTGGACTGTATGAAGAAGAATGGGGCATCAGGATTGGAGGAAGACTCATTATCAATCTGCGTTATGCAGATGACCCAGCCTTGCTTGCTGAAAGTGAAAAGGACTTGAAGCACTTACTAATGAAGACCAAAGACCACAGCCTTCGGTATGGATCGCACCTCAACATTAAGAGAACAAAAATCCTCACAACTGGACCAATAAACAACATCATGATAAATGGAGAAAAGATTGAAGTTGTCAAGGATTTCATTTTCCTTGGATCCACAATCAACAGCCATGGAAGCAGCAATCAGGAAATCAAAAGACTCATTGCATTGGGTAAATCTTCTGCAAAGGACCTCTTTAAAGTGTTGAAGAGTGAAGATATCACCTTGAAGACTAAGGTGCGCCTGACAGAAGCCATGGTATTTTCAATGGCATCATATGCATGTGAAAGCTGGACAATGAATAAGGAAGACCGAAGAAGAATTGAAGCCTTTGAATTGTGGTGTTGGCGAAGAATACTAAATATACCGTGGTCTGTCAAAAGAATGAACAAATATGTCTTAGAGGAGGTACAACCAGAATGCTCCTTAGAAGCAAGGATGGCGAGACTGAGTCTTACATACTTTGGACATGTTATCAGGAGGGATCAGTCCCTGGAGAAGAACATAATGCTTGGCAGAATACAGGGTCAGCAGAAAAGAGGAAGACCCTCAGCAAGGTGGATTGACACAGTGACTGCAACAATGAACTCAAGCATAACAACAATTGTAAGGATGGCTCAGGACCCGGCAATATTTCGTTCTGTTGTGCTGGAGTTGCTATGAGTCGGAACCGACTCAATGGCACCTAACAACAACAGCATGTTAAGGTTGAATAAGATATATCCTCTTTGTATTATAGGAAATTTACTCCAGAATTTTAAGGAAAAGTTTTTCAACACATTGTGTAATGATTTAGTACAAATTATGGCTTTGTACATATTGCTACAAGTCAGAACGATTACTTCAATTAGATCATCAAATAGAAAATTGAAACTCTTCCTTGGTTCTCATTGTAAGGGACGAGCAAGAAAAAATTGGAACCATCTTCAGATTAAAAAGTAAAATACTTAAGAAAGGATAGAAACTTGATGGAACATAGTAATTTGACAGCTAATGATCTGACCAGTCTTCTCGAGACTTAATGTGATGTTTTGATAGAAAACTCTGTAGCCTGCTTATTAGTTATAGAGTATGTTTACTGAGGGCTTCTGACAATGAACATTTTTTTTCCCGTGACAAGTTGCCATTAGGTAAGAAATGGTGGCATGCTTAAATAAATTATCTTAAAATTTATTTATTTGAATAATATTATTTAATTGGATGATATTCAGATCAATAATATCCATAACAATAAGTAATAATGGTCCCCATTTATGAGTATTTCCTATGTGACAGTGGTTTCACACACAATAGCTTAATCTTCAGATAATTTTGCCTGGTAGGAATTATCACCGGTGGTGTAGCAGTTAAGAGCTATGGCTGCTAACCAAAAGGTCAGCAGTTCAAATCCACCAGGTGCTCCTTGGAAACCCTATGGGGCAGTTCTACTCTGTTCTATAGGGTAGCTGAGTCGGAATCGAGTCTACAGCAATGGATTTGATTTTTTTTTATAGACATAGACATAGCAACCCTATGTGGCAGTTCTGCACTGTCCTACAGGGTTGCTATGAGTCAGAATGGACTTGACAGCTGTAAGTTTGGTTTAATTTTATATACATGGCAAAACAGGGTCATGTAAGTTCAGTAACTTGCTAACAATCCCACAGTATGTAGCTAATATTCTGTGCCATTTTACGTGAACTACAAGTCATCATTGGTCTTGATCTTGGGGAATGTGCAAGCTCTATTGTAAGGTTAATTCATTGTGCTTCTGGTAAAGATTAAATTTTTCACAACAGATAATGAAAAATTTCCTTACATTATGCTCTGTTATTGTGTTTCTCAGTATTTTGTGTTACATAAATTTCTTTCTTTCTTTTTTTTACTGTGCTTTAGATGAAGGTTTATAGAGCAAATTAGTTTCTCATTACACAGTTAATACACACACTGTTTTGTGACATAGGTTGCCAACCCCATGACGTGTCAACACCCTCCCTTTCTTGACCTTGGTTCTCCATTACCAGCCTTCCTGTCCCCTCCTTCCTTCTCATCCTTGCCTCTGGGCTGGTGTGGCCCATTTAGTCTCATTTTGTTTTATGGGCCTATCTCATTTTTGGCTGAAGGGTGAACCTCAGGAGTGACATCCGTACCGAGTTAAAAGGGTGTCCAGGGGCCATACTCTTGGGGTTTCTTCAGTCTCTATCAGACCAGAGAGTCTGGTCTTTGTGAGTTAGAATTTTGTTCTACATATTTCTCCAGCTCTGTCTGGGACCCTCTATTGTGATCCCTGTCGAATAGTTGGTGGTGGTAGTTGGGCACCATCTAGCTATGCTGGACTCAGTCTGGTGGGTGTTGTGGTAGTTGTGATTCACTAGTCCTTTGGGCTAATCTTTACCTTGTGTCTTTAGTTTTCTTTATTCTCCCTTGCTCCAGATGGAGTGGGAGCAGTGAAGTGTCTTAGATGGCTGCTCAAAAGCTTTTAAGACCCAGGCGCTACTCACCAATGTAGGATGTAGAACATTTTCTTTATAAACTATGTTTTGCCAATTGAGCTAGGTGTCCCCCTAGACCGTGGTCCCCAGCCTGTAGCCCAGTAATTTGGTCCTTCAGGGAGTTTGGATGTTTCTATGAAGCATCCATGACCTTGCCTTGGTCAAGTTCTGACTTCCCCAGTATTGTGTACTGTCTTTCGCTTCACCAAAGTTACCACTCATCTATTGCCTATTTAGTGATTTCCCCTCCCTACCTCTCCCCCACCTCATAACTGTTAAAGCTTGTTTCTTTTTGTGTGTAAATCTTTTCATGAGTTTTTATAATAGTGGCCTCATACCAAATTTGTCCTTTTGTGATTGACTAATTTCACTGAGCATAATGCCCTCCAGATTGAGTCATCCATGTTGTGAGGTGTTTCAAAGATTCATCATTGCGTAGTATTCCATTGTGTGCATGTACCATAGTTTGTTTATCCATTCATCTGTTGATGGGCACTTAGGTTGTTTTCATCTTTTTGCTATTGTGAATAATGCTGCTATGAACGTGGGTATTCGTATGTCTATTCGTGTGTTGGCTCTTATTTCTCTAGGTATATTCCTGGGAGTGGGATTGCTGGATTGTATGATATTTCTATTTCTAGCTTCCTAAGGAAGCACCATATCATTTTCCAAAATGGTTGTACCATTTTACATTCCCACTAGCGGTGCATAAGAGTTCCAGTCTCCCTGCAGCCTCTCCAACATTTGCTGTTTTCTGTTTTTTTTTTTTGATGCCTGTAATGTTGGAGTGAGATGGTATCTTATTGTGGTTTTGATTTGCAGTGTTTCGTAAAAATATAATTGATGCAATTGTATGTGAACTCAATGGAAATCTGAATTTCTTGGGCTAGAAAAAAGGGATGACCTTGATTTGACTGATCACATAAAATTTAAATGTTTTACATATGGAGTATATCTATTTATCTGTCTATCTGCCATCTATCTACATACCTACGTACCTACCTACGTACCTACGTACCTACCTATCATCTATCTATCTATCATCTATCTATCTATCTATCTATCTATCTATCTATCTATCTATCTATCTATCTATCTATCTATCTATCCATCTATCTATCATCTATCTATCATCGTCTATCTATCATCCATCCATCCATCCATCCATCCATCCATCCATCCATCCATCCATCCATCCATCCATCCATCCATCCATCCCTTTCCCTTCCCTGTATCTGTCTGTCTACCTATCTACCTACCTACCTACCTATCTGTCTACCTACGTACCTGCCTGCCTGCCTACTTACATGCCTATCTATGTAAAAATAATTCTAGTTTTACACTTCAAGGCTTTTTTTTTTTTTTCCACAGCATAGGTTTTTTTTTTTTTTCCTTCCCCCTGAGTGCCATCAACGCACTTTGGTGCAGAAGAGCCTGATATAGGTTAAGAAAAAAAAAAAGTTTCAACTAATTGTGCTTCGAACTGTGTGTAGGCAGATTGACAAGAATGGTGTTCCTGAGAATCCTTTTAAAATCTGAAATGCACAAAGCTTAGACACACGCCAAATGTCTGAACATAGATAATATACACTCACCTACTCAATTTCTTGAAATTAATTACAACCTGCCCTGGAAAAAAAATAACTTTGCTTTATTGGGTGCTTGAATTGGGGGAGAGATGTTAATTTTTGTAACGATCTTCCTCCTTGCTGATGCCTACATATGTTTGGCTTGGGAATAGCCTTGTACCTAGAGTTATAGTAAGTAGCATCTTGTTATTAGAACTGATTTTCCCCAAATTATGTGTTTTCTGAAAGAGCTATGCTATACTATAGGTGTAATTACCACCTAGGAAAACCCAGAGTAAATGAGAGTCCAAAAGGTGGGTACACTTGGTCTCTCTGGGAAAGCTTGGTATTGCTGTAATATACACCCTTCCAGTTGTCGGCGGGTTGGCTTTAGGGTCAACTTAGAGGTCATTTGAAAGAACCTAAAGACTATGTGGAATCAAAGCAATTACTTCTGCTCATTTATCTGTCTTAGGAGTCTGAGAAATGAGACCCAGGATGACTTACTCAAGGAAAAAATTCACCCAGTAGAAAAGAAGCTTGCTCTGGAAAGTGTTGAATACCTACTGTGTTTCAGGCATTGTTACGCACTTTTTATGTTAAATTTCCCCAACACATGTATGAAATAATATTATTATCTTCATCTGTATATATAGCTCAGACTTCTCCCCTGAGCTCTGTATCCATATAACCACTGTCTAATGAGCATTTCTACTTAGATATCTCACAGGTGCTCTGGATTCAGAATATCCAAAACTGACCCTGCCCACCTTAGCCTTCTCACCCACAATACAATCTATGCCCGAGCCTTGCCAAATTTAAATTCTGGATGTTTCTGGAATTTCTTAACTTTGCTCTATGTCTGCTGACACAATTCTGTTACAAATTGCAAATACCATTTGTATTCATTTCCTAGGGCTGCCGCAACTGGGTACCACAAACTGGGTGGCTGAAAACAACAGAAATTTATTGTCTCCCAGCACTGACAGCTGGAACTCTGAAATCAAGGTGTCAGCCGGGCCGTGCTCTCTCTGAAGGCTCTAAGGAAGGATCCTTCCTTGCCTCTTTGTAGCCTCTGGTGGTGCCCAGCAATTCTTGATGTTTCTTGGTTTGTGGCAGCATAACTTCATTCTGTCTTCCCTCTCTGTGTGTATGTGTGTCACTCTGTCCAAGTTTTCTTCTTATAAGGACTCTCTATCCAGTATGACCTCGTCTTAACTAATTACATCTGCAAAGACCTATTTCCAAATATGGTCAAATTCTGACATTCCACGTGCACATGAATTCTGAGGGACATTGTTCAATCTCCTACACCATTATTCCCAGCTTGACTGCTACAATGGTTTCCTATCTGATCTTTCTCCATTTCCACTTAATGTTTTCTGTTTTGAATCCATTTCTCCATTATAGCCAGAGTGATCTTTTCTAAAAAAAGTCAAAGCTCTCAAGGCACTTCCTGTTTAAATCATGCCAGTAGCTTCTTGTTGCCTTTAGGATATAAACTAAAGTACTTAATAAACTAGTTAGTAGTCCCCTCACACTCACTAGACTCATCTCCTATCACTGCCTTCTTCCCAGTACTTCTGTCCGAGCCCTTTTCCAGTTCTTTGAAGAAGCAGAGGTTCTTCCAGCTTCCCCTGGGAAAGTTCCTTGACCCTCTAAATTAAGTCAAGACTCCTTGTTAAATGCTTTTCCTTCAGAGTTGCCACAATGGCAGTTAAACATATATTTGTGTAATTAGTTCTCTAATATTTGTTTTCCCAGCTACAAAGTAAGCCACAGGAGAACAGATGTTTTGCACGTGCTGTATCTTTAGAGCTTTAAGCAGTACTTTGCTCAAGTAGTTGGTGGGTGAATATTTGTTGAATGAATCAGTGAATGAATGAGTAGATTTTTTCCAGATGAAGAAATTAAAGCTTAGACAGTAAGTGACGGAGTGCGATTAGGAGCCTAGGCTTAACTCATCCATGCTCTTTCCACTAAAAAAATTCCCATGAAAGTTTTACAATTCATACTTATGTTCTTTTTATCAATGGTATTTTTTAAAATGTAGTTTTAAATGGCATTATACATTTTATATCAGTGTCATCAGACCAAAATATCAGAGAAAAGCACCATAACAGGGTTTTTTTTTCCTATAGTAGACAGTTTTCTACAATATTAAGTGATTTTTTGTTTGTCACTTGGTTGACAATACAAATTTTGTGTGTGTGTGTGACTTTAGTGTGCTCGTTTTTAATGTAATAGAGCTGTCCTTGGACTTTGTCACCGACTTATACGTCTATCTAGCATTATTTCTTTTAAAAGTAAGTTTTGTCAAACAAGTAATAAATGGCAAAAATTTGTGAGCATAAATATATGAAGCAGCTTCACAGGGCCCATGATGACCTGGATAGGCCATTGCCTTTTTTAAAGAGGAGAGCACCTGTTTACCTCCTACTGGTGGTTGCTAGGCAGGAATGTAGGCCCACCATTGCCAGGTTTTTACATTTTATTTCCAAGAGACGACCTCAACTGGATCTTTATGAGAAAGTTCCTGGTTTTTAAATGTTGGATATTTATTTAAGTAAAACAATAAGAACAACCAAAACAGTTGCCACTGAGTTGAGTCCGACTCATGCTGACCCCAGGGTGTGTCAGAGTAGAACTGTGCTCCATAGGATTTTCAAGGCTGATTTTTTAGAAGTAGGTCACAAGTGTTTTCTTCTGAGGCACCTCTGGGTGGGCTCAACCTCCAACCTTTTGGTTAGCAGCCATGTGAGTTAACCGTTTGCATGACTCAGGGACCTAAAAACTGTATAGGCCACATAAAATGCATCTGTAGGTCTGGTCCTGTGTAAGAGCTAAACATTTCTAGTCTTCAATAAAGACCATGTTTGGCAGACTTTTTTGCTTAGGTCCTATAATGAGTTGAGTTGTGTCCCCCAAGAAGGTATGTCCAAGACCTAATTTCCAGTACCTGTGAATGTGATCTTAGTTGGAAATACAGTCTTTGCAGATGTAATTAAGGATCTCAAGAAGAGATCATCCTAAATTTAGGGTAGGCCCTAAATTCAATGACGGGTATCCTGGTAAGAAAAAGGAGAGGGAGGTTTGAGACCTAGAATGATACTGGGAAGAAGGCAAATATTGAAATTATGCTTCCACAATCCAAGGAATGCCAGAAGCCACCAGAAGCTGAAAGAAAAAAAGAAGGATTTTCCCCCAGAGTCTTTGGAGGTAGCATGGCCTTGGGCCTTGTTTTGGACCTCTGGCCTCTAGACTCTAAGAGAATATATTCCTTTGTTTTAAGCCACCAACTTGGTGGTAAATTGTTATGGCAGCCCTTAGGAAATGAACACTGATCTTATTTAAGTTATTCTTATAAAAATCATACACATGCCTTTGCCTAGAACGCTTCCTTGGATAAACACCTGTGAAATATGTTTACATGGTAGGGAATGAAATTTCATCCCTACTTACGTACTTTTGATTTGTCCTGGTGTTGCCTGCCTTGGAACTGTAACTCAGATGCCTTTGTAACGGTTTTGTCTTGACTCTTTCAACAGGGAATCGTTCACTGACCTAAACCAAAAACCAAAATCAAACCATGCAGTAGAGTCGATTCCAACTCATAGCGACCCTATAGGACAGAGCAGAACTGGCCCATAGGGCTTTCAAAGATGGCCTGGTAGATTTGAACTGCCAACCTTCTGGTTAGCAGCCATAGCACTTAACCACTATGCCACCAGGATTTCCCTCACTGACCTATGATTCCAAAAAACCCACAATATGAGTAAAGGAGATGATGAACCCACCACTTTACTGAGAAAGACAAGTAAATATTTATTGGTGCTTTAAGGCTTTTCCTGAATTGAAACAAGTTTATTTTACTCTGGTATTCTCAGTAGTAGTTGTAATAACAGCTAGAAGTACAGAGAAGAAAAGTGCAGTTCAGTCTTCCTTTTTATATTTCACAAGTAAATGGCTGACTCTTTTTGGTCTTTTAAGGAAGTGTACTTCCTAATAGTAAAACAAAATTAATTTTTTAAACCCTTTCTGATTGTCTTCAGAAAAAAATAGAATCTCAGGTATTTTTGGAATCCTGTCGTAGATTTTATTTGGAAGCTTATTGTATCTCGAATGTGCATACCATATTAAATATCATTAAATTGTACATATAAATTAATTGAACACTTGGGAAATTGAATTTCACAATGGATCACTGACTTTAAAATACAGAATTCTACCTTGGGCTAAATTAAAACATTCACTTGTTTTGACGTCTCGTTAGTAAAACTTTTTTTTACTGTATGCCAGCATGGCTAAATTCTAGAAAAGTAACCACTGCAAAGCCTTGCTTAGAAAAGTGAAAAGTACAGAAGTTACTTTGTGAAAATAATATTTTGGGAATTAATACTTTTAGATAATGGGTGTGTAGAATTTGTTAAAAATTAGTTAACTCTAAGAGGCTTCATGGTTTTCATAGTTTGTGTTCTTGCTGCTTTAAAAGCCACTGCAGAGCACATTTTTAACCATTTCTGTGACTAACCTGCAGACGTTAAAAACGAAGAAAAGAAAAACACAGAGGAGTAAAGTGTTAC
This sequence comes from Loxodonta africana, assembly GCF_030014295.1. Lineage (NCBI taxonomy): Eukaryota > Metazoa > Chordata > Mammalia > Proboscidea > Elephantidae > Loxodonta > Loxodonta africana. The sequence continues at coordinate 71,034,528 of NC_087349.1, read as the reverse complement.
CTGTAAATTGATTTTTCTCTTAATCCAGCCTGATGATAACTGATGATGGGCCTTTTAGGGAGGACAGAAGGGGAGAATAGGGAAGCATAAGGAAGAGGATAAGACCATGAACAGTTTCAGGTGTGGTTCTATTTCTACTGTAACGATCCTACCTTCTACAACCTCTTTAGGCCCAAATTCTATATCCTGAACATCATCATAAAAGACTTTCTCCCTGAACAGCTATGTTGCAGCCTAAGTTGTTCTACTTCAACTGAATAACTCTTCTTCCTATCTGTAAAGATACATGGTGTCACCTTCAAAGTGTGGAAGGGGAATTGGCTTCATTATAATTTTATGAAAGTACTAGAACAAAAAATAATTAAAGATTTTGCTCTTAAGTTGCTTTCCTAAATTACTAGGATCAGAAAAAACTTGTGTTTTGTTTCCTTTCTCTTTAGAGAAATTTCAAGTGTTTAGCGTCCCTAAAATATTACAAATCTTTGAGTCTGAAAAATGACAAAACTCAAAGATTTTCTTAATTATTGAGAGTTAATCCAACTATACATATACATATACACACACATATATATAATCGATAATGATAAATACTTATGTGATTTATACAATTATTTAAAAATACTTGGATCAACTCTCAAAGATCTAATTAAGGAAAAATACATATTTAATAATTTTTTTTTTTAAGGCTAGGATTGGAGTGGTGATAGGATCGGAAGCTAGAACTTAGAGCCTCAGTACATTTGAACTTCCTACGTAAGAGATGGTGGGACTAACCACCACAAAATTGATTAGAAGTACATGCCTAGAAGACACTGGTTCGGGATATGCCTAGAAGAGCTGTTTCTAAGAACAAAATCTAACCACTGTCATAATTAAAAAGCTATGATTTTTCTCCAAAATACCTCAGGACAAAATCTAAATTTTCCAACAACATTGAAGGCCCTTTACAATTTGATGTAGAAGAATGTCAGGATTCCCATAAAGATGGGAAAGGATTTGTGTCCTCTCCTTGAAAACATGGTACCTGCAGAGTCCAATCCTCTGGGTCACTGGACTTCAAAGTTTTTAAATTGTGCAACTCTATTAGTAAAAAAAATTCTGAGTACGGCTCCTGCTAGTCATTTATTTATGTATAAATCATATGCCTGGACTATTTTATACATGTAAAGTGTATATTAAAAAGGAAAGTAAAAATAAGCAAGAAATTCAAACCATGCTTTGAAAACTACTTTTTGCTTTATTTTCTTGCACGGAACGAGTTCATTAGAGTGGATGTAAGTCCATCATTCAAATGGTCTTATGACGTTGCCTGTTTTAGGCTGATGTTTGGGAGATGTGATCCTTATTGTTTTGGTGTTGTAACATGACTGATGGAGAGCTTGCATGGGGAGTAAGATGTCAGCTCAACTATTGCTATTCAATTGAGGTTGTAGTATACCCAAACTGAGGTTGATTTGTGTAAGTCCATATGTCCATTTCCTGATGATTGACTGTTCTAGGCTATATAATGGAAATCAAAAAATTAATGTAACAAGGCATATATGTGTAAGCTACAATATGCCACAATATGGTGAAAAGGATAAAGAAACAGAAGATAGCGCTACCAGCCTGTCCATATGGTAGAACTTCAATGATTTCCTCAGGATACCTTACCCATTACATGGCAGTAACTACCTTCTTGTATATGGATCAAGGGAAGATACCAGGGCCAATCAGTATATTAATGGTGGTTGTTGTTGTTAGGTGCCATTGAGTCGATTTTCAACTCATAGCAGCCCAATATGACAGAGTAGAACTGCCCCACGGGGTTTTGTAGGTGGTAATATTTGCAGGTACAGATCACCAGGTCTTTTCTACAATGGAGACACTGGGTAGATCCAAACCGCCAACCTTTCAGTTAGCAGTGAGTGATTAACCATTGTACCACTAGGGCTTTTTTATATTAATTATCAGTAAACTTTAATTAGGAGCTCTGGTGGCACTCCTTGGAAACTCTATGGGGCAGTTCTACTCTGTCCTATAGGGTTGCTATGAGTTGGAATCGACTCAATGGCATTGGGTTTTGATGGGTTTTAGGCGGTACAGTGGCTAAGCATTCTGCTGCTAACTGAAAGGTTGGCTGTTCAAACCCTCCTAGTGGCTCTATGGGAGAAAAGACCTGGTGATCTTCTCCTATAAAGATTATAGGCTAAAAAACCCTATGGGGCAGTTCAGCTCTGTCGCATAGGGTCACTATGAGTCAGGACCGATTCAACAGCACCTAACAACAATAAACTTTATTTTGAGGAACATAAATATGCATTGAGATACCAACCTTGACTTTCCTGTACCCCAAAGAATTAATCATCTTGGACACATCCTGAAGAACGTGTACCCAGATTTGAAGGCCGTTCCTCTGTGTTAAACAGAGGATCAGACAATTTGGAACTATGTCCCTCAATGTCATGATTGGTTATACTTGAAGTTCTAGAAGTAATGGAACAGGTATTGTGTCCCCAAAGAATGCACAGGGATAGGAATAGGTTTTTAAAAAAGTGTATGATTCTCTATAAAATGCTTAAATTTGTGTTTACGTTTGTGAGTTTCAAACCCCACTTTAAAAAGAAGGATAATTTCTTCTCTTATTCAACTTGGTTACTACTACTCACAATCTGTAGTGACTTCTGCTATGTCTCTGTAAAGTGAAGCAAAGATGAAAAGAAGAAAAACCTGGCAACATGTTCCTATAAAGATTACAGCCTAGAAAACCCTATGGAGCACTTCTAATTTGTCATATGGGGTTGTTAAGAGTCGAAAACCTACCTGGCGGTACCTAACAACAACAACAATACAGTTTTTAAAATGTATTTACAAAATTATAGCTGCCTTGGTTGTTATAAACTGTCAATACTTATGATCCCAGAATATTTATAAAAGTGCTCCAGAATTCAGAAATTTAATGAATATCACTGGCTCTGTGAGAGCAGATTTTTTTCTGCACCCAAGTGTCATGTGAGGCACCAGTCTGTAGCAGACAATCTATAAATTTTTGTTGAATAAAGGAAGGACTATGCGGTATTGATGAAAAACCATTTTGTTTATAAATTCCTGAAAATCCAGGGCAGTCAAGGAAGAGTTGTAAGATTAATTTTAGCGTAGGAAATGCAGGTAAATTATAAGAGATTCTCTTAAAAAAAAAAAAAAAAGAATAATTGAGATAATGCAGGCTAAAGGAAACTTTTTTTTTAAACCACGGAAATGTATTTGTTTGCTAAAATACATAGCAAATATGTTTGCTAAAACCAAACAAATGAAAACAAAAAATTCTGTTCAGCATATGAGACATGATAAGATCAATGTGTCCTTTTAGAAAGACTGAACAAATAGAAATCACATGCACTTTATTTTATACACTAGAAGCGTTTCTGGAAATTTTCGGGTACACCAAACTGTTCCATGAACTGTTCTTTCAAGTCATCAGCATATTTTACAAACTTTTAAAATTACAGTTGCTCTTGCTGAAGTTGGTGAGAAGTGTGTTTGTGGCGTTGAAGGAATGGGATGCAGGTGGAAGTAAAAGGAACAGGTGGTAGCTAGTGGGTGTGGTTTCAAGTCCTTTGTCCTTGAGCCACCAGCCAGCGAGAAAACTCCAGAGCTCCTTAAAGCACTGAGATAATAAAGCATAGAGCGAGCTGTTTTTGTAAATTAAACAATTTAACTGATTTTGCTAGGTTAGCTATTCATTCATTCATCCATCCATCCTTGCATCTGCTTATCTTTCCAGCACTCATGCATTTATTCAGTAATATATTTTACCAGAATTTATTGCGACTTTTACGTTACGTGTTACGTTACGTTACTTGTTACTTTACGTTATGTTACGTGTCCTAGGGAATCGGAGTGTTGTGTAGGAGCCCTGACCTCGAAGTGCCGACAGTGTTGTGAGTGATTGTTGCAAGGTTGAATCTGTTACAGAATCTTGTTCTATTTCTGTTGGTATAGTGAATTGACTCTCTTTAAAATCAAGCTGATCAATATTTTAGAAATTGACTAGAATAGAAAATATCTTTAAAAAGTTAATTACAAAATGGTTTATTGGTGGGTAAGAGGATACAGTCAAGCCCTTGTTTAGTTGCTTTGTAATTTTGATTTCACGGACAGCAGTTATTTAATGCACTGGCATCTATAGTGCTGTCTTTTTTTTCCCAGTGACCTTCAAACTTTGCCTCGGTGTATTTATTCAAATTCCTCATTAAAATATATGTAGGAGAAACTCAGATCAGACTCCAGTGGTTTGAGGGTTTTCTGTGTTCTCGCCTTTTAAATCTTTACTAACATTAATGTGTCGGAAGGAATGCTGCTTGGTGCGACATTTCAATATTTCAGCCAGAGTTTCTTCAATTTTTCAGTTCTCATAAAATATAGTTTAAATCTTTATGTATTATGTATGATTCTTTATGACATCTAATTCCTCTCCCCTGCTCCACCCCAGGGTGTAACTATAAATAGCCATAACATTTATCCCTGGCTGTTGAACAAGCATGAGGAAAATTCAGATCCCAAGGAGAGTCATTGCTTCACATTTCATGATTTGGTGTGCAATCTCTGTTTTCAAATTACTCTTTTATTATTATAAATATGCTCCTTTCTGCCTAATTGTGACATCCTCAAGAACAATTATTGCCAATTGAGTTCATGGAGCTTTAAAATAAGTAACTCCTACAGCTTGAAATGAGTGAAACAATAATTATATTGTAGATGGATGTTAAAAAAAAAAACAAAACTTTTTCTTTAAAGTTCAGCTCAGCCACTATAGATAGTCATGTGGGGCTATTATGAATTTATTATTAAAGCAGGTCAGTAAAAACCCAGCTTACAGCTTAAAATTTAGAGAAATAGGAAGTAGTTATCTTTGCATTCTAAAAATCCTATTAACACTAAATTAAAAACGTTCGGGATTCGGGAAGAACCTCTTAAATCTTGCAATCTAAACCCTAGAGTTACTTCCATGCTTAAAGATGGCTATTGTTTTGAGAAAAATTTGAAATGGGTTGAAAACATGAACTTATGAAATCGTTGCTTCTTGCACTGGAGAAAATAGTGACTGAAATACAAACAGGGGTATTCTGAGGATTAAATGAGAAAACATACAAAAGTTTGCTGACTTCAGTAAATGTTGATTGAATGGATGATTGTGTGATAAAAAATAAGGTGAACTTTTAACTGTGCTGTATGAGATTAATTAATAGTGGGATCAAGAAAGGGTCTAAATCAGTGATAATTGTGATGACAGGCAAGACTGGGCTCCAACACTTCATTAAACTTCTATTTTTACGAGGATTTCTTCATTTCCACTGGAATGAACAAGTCAGTATGCATGACTTATTCTGCAATGAACTTTGATGAATTTTTTTAAGTACATTAAAAATGAGTTGCATTCTTCTTTTAATCTAAGAAACCCCCTATACCTACACAGCTAAACCCTCTGATGCACGTGTAAGAAGGCAGGATAATGGGCATGAAGGACAATCATCTATATGTATATATAAAATATATATTTTTGCTTGCCAGTAATAACTCTGAACTGCCTACAGCATTCATCGTGCCTCTTAAAAGTCAGGTATTGTATTGAATTCAAAAATTCTCTTATGCTGAGCAGGGAAAGGAAAAAAAAAAAATCAAACACTTTCTGAATTGGGCCCAAATATCCAAGGTTAATTTTCTGAGAAAGCTGCAGCGGCTAGATAAGGCCATCCCCTGCAAATTAGTTTTGCCTGCCTGGATTACAGCTAAATTTATGCAGCTTGCCTTATCCTTTCTGAAGCGCCTCTGAAGTGTCGTAATTAACTGGCACACATAAAGTGAGCACATTTTCTGCTTGGTGGCGGCCATTCCTCATTTCATCTCAGTTCTAACCCAAATGGAAAGGTAGTTTCTTATTTTTACTGTTAAAATCACACATGAATGCACTTCTGTGTGTGTCTGTGTGTGTGTGCACGCACACACATATGCACCCTTCAATACTTTACTAGAAGTCTTTGAAAACAATCATAAAACAGCTTCAGAACAGAGTTTGGAAATTTAAAGGGGCAAAGAATACTGTTGAGAGAGCAGAGAGAAATTTTTGCATAAAATTGAAAAAAAAAAGAAAGAAAAAGCACGCTTTATGAAGTGGTTAGATTTGTTTTTTAAGTAGAAAAATTGACTTTTAAACAAAATTTCTTTGTGTAATTCTTGGTCATCTAAGTGGAAATTTGAAAATCACCAAGATCCAGTGAAAACAAGTATGACCAATATCTCTTTAGTTTGTATTTTCTGTTGTTATTTCTTTATGTATTACTCTTCTTCACCCTCCCCACATATTAAGATCAATACTTCTATGAAAACTTAAATTAAAAAAAAAAATCCAAATACAACTATCATTAGACTCTATCTTTCTCAGGGATGTGGCTCTATTGTGCCGTTCGTTTACATATGTTACTTTGGCTGAACTGCTTCTTTTCTCTGAACCCAAGGCTGAATCAGTCAGTGCTTCTTGAATATCATTATAAGTCTTTGCTGGAATTGTCCCTGGCATTATGTTTGACTTTGGTCAGCTCCTGGAAAGCACACTAGATTTCCCAGTGCTCCTTGCTTAACATTCCTCCTTAAGGAGATTTTTAAAAAACACAAAACATTGGATTTGCAGCCTGCAGAAGGTGATGGAGAATTCCACAGTCTGGGCTCATGGAGTTCCATGTTGCATATGACACCAGATCAACCGTAATCCTTGAGGAGCTGGGAGAGATTTTCTGTACTTCACCCTGTACTCTGTCTCCAGATTTTCTTTGGCTTCAGTTCCTCATAGAGATATTATGAGGATTACACAAGTTAACACATTCGAAGTGTTTATGACTGTGCCTGGCACTACATAGCAAGTGCTCAATAAATGTCTGCTGTTATTCTGTTTTCAGTAGGGTGCTGCTCTGATGTCAGCTTCTAGCTGAGTGCTTTTTTACTCACATTCAAGTAGCAGTGGTGTTTTCCTAAGTGTGTTCTTATATCAGGATTTTATTTCCTTCTTCTTGAAACTTCTTCCCCTTCTGAAAAAAAAGCAGAGAAAATCATTTCCTGCCCTTTTTAGTGATGTTTCCTTTCAATTTTCTTCTCTTCCAATTGCAAATTCAGACCATTATATTTCACCTTCCTTTCCAGGTGTCTGCCGTGAACCTTCTAGGACTTTTCCTTTATGCTCTATTTTTCATTCGTATAACCCATGCCTTCATTGTTTGTTCCTTTTTTATAAAAAAAGGAATGTTTAATTGTCTCTCTCAAGTTACTAACCATCCATGAGAAACAGAGTGCCCCAAATTCTTGTGTGTATGGGAAGCACTTAGTGGTGCTACAAGGAGGATGGTACCTAATTAGGGAAGCCAATTACTACAGTTTAAAAATATTTTCTTTCCTTTATTGTTTCTTCCCATGGGAGAGTTCTCACAATGAGATTGCCCTTTCATGGACTAGATTATTCACTTTTTCAATTTTATTACATATTTAGAAGACAGCCAACACTTTGCAAAAGTCATCCTGTGATGTACAGATTGACAGCCTGGTCCACTTACCTTCAAAATACTTTCCAGTTGATGGTGGCTGGAGCCTTGAGATTTCCCCAGGAGAGGGAAATACATTCTTTTTGCATGTAATGGGGTGAGGGCGGGGTTTTGTTATTTGGCAACATGTTAGAACTGAGGGAGAGTATTAGGTAAACTGTCTTGCAATGGGAAATACTGGACTTATTTAGGATATCTGAAATTTAGTCCTAGTTTAAGTCCAAGTCACTAACTTGCTAAGTGTTTGGAAAATAAATGTAAGAGAATTATATCTAAGATTGAGACTAAGTAGGATGTACACTTTGAGAGCACCAAAAGTGCCAATCTCTCCAAGGTCTCGGGCAGATTTCAAGTTACTGGGCGTAGACCTGGTTATTGCAGGAAGAGTGCTTCAGTGACACTTCAGAGTCATTTACAGGTAGAGTCTAGAGGCAGCCATGATTCTGAGATGAAGGTGTTATTGAACTTTTGGTGACTTGATTAAGTCAGCTCCTCCTCGAGATCTTTATGTGATTCTGACCATGAAGGTGTGGGTTAATTTTAATTAGGAGCCCACAAGCCTTATTTCAACCCCTGCTACTAGGAATATCTGCCAGAGTGAAGTGCGGTATCCTATTGGCAGGAAAGGGGATGGGTTGAAGTGACACAGGAAGTAAGATGGGTGGATGAGACCAGGGTCTAGCACAGTCCGTGGTGGAGTCTAGAAGGGAACAAGAGCTAGGACTGTGATTGTAACTGGGTGATTTGTCCTTTGGAGTCCAAGCATGGGGCTCTCACTACTGCTGCTATACAGGTACCTGCCATGATGGCAGAGTAGACCAAGGGAAGAACACAGTTTCATTGTCATACCATGAGGCGAGAAGAAACAATGACATTAGCAGAATTTTAGCACAATTTTCTCTCTCCTCCGATCCTTGGAGGGAATTGACTTGGATTTAACTGTAATGCCAGAGTGAAGTGCGGTATCCTATTGGCAGGAAAGGGGATGGGTTGAAGTGACACAGGAAGTAAGATGGGTGGATGAGACCAGGGTCTAGCACAGTCCGTGGTGGAGTCTAGAAGGGAACAAGAGCTAGGACTGTGATTGTAACTGGGTGATTTGTCCTTTGGAGTCCAAGCATGGGGCTCTCACTACTGCTGCTATACAGGTACCTGCCATGATGGCAGAGTAGACCAAGGGAAGAACACAGTTTCATTGTCATACCATGAGGCGAGAAGAAACAATGACATTAGCAGAATTTTAGCACAATTTTCTCTCTCCTCCGATCCTTGGAGGGAATTGACTTGGATTTAACTGTAAAATTTCACTTAAGTGGTTATTTAATTTATTTAATTGATAATGAAGCTTATATTTATATATTTTAAATAATTGATTCTGGATCCTAACATAATACATGGTCATTGTTTAAAATTTGAAAAATAAAGAGTTTTTAAAAATATGTAATTCTACATTGTGTAAATACATTTGGTACACTTTGCTGTATTTACCCTCACCACTTCAAATATGTTGTGTGTTGTTGAACACCTAAGCTATTTTATGACTGAAATTGTTCCTTGGGCCTGTTGTTGTTGTTGTTAGGTGCCATCTAGTCAGTTCTGATTCATAGTAACCCTATGCACAACAGAACAAAACACTGCCTGGTCCCGAGCCGTCCTTACAATCGTTGTTATGCTTGAGCTCATTGTTGTAGCCATTGTGTAGTCCACCTCACTGAGGGTCTTTCTCTTTTCTGCTGACCCTGTATTCTGCCAAGCATGATGTCCTTCTCCAGGGACTGATCCCTCCTGACAACATGTCCAAAGTATGTAAGACTCAGTCTCGCCATCCTTGCTTCTAAGAAGCATTCTGGTTGTACTTCTTCTAAGACAGATTTGTTCATTCTTTTGGCAGTCCGTGGTATATTCAGTATTCTTCGCCAACACCACAATTCAAAGGCGTCAGTTCTTCTTCCGTCTTCCTTATTCATTGTCCAGCTTTCACATGCATATGATGCCATTGAAAATACCACGGCTTCGGTCAGGCACACCTTAGTCTTCAAGGTGACACCTTCACTCTTCAACACTTTGAAGAGATCCTGTGCAGCAGATTTACCCAATGCAATGCATCTTTTGATTTCTTGACTGCTGCTTCCATGGGTGTTGATTGTGGATCCAAGGAAAAAGAAGTCCTTGACAACTTCAATCTTTTCTCCATTTATCATGATGTTGCTCATTGGTCCAGTTGTGAGGATTTTTGTTTTATTTATGTTGAGGTGCAATCCATACTGAAGGCTGTGATCTTTGATCTTCATTAGTAAGTGCTTCAAGTCCTCTTCACTTTCAGCAAGCGAGGTTGGCTCATCTGCATAACGCAGGTTGTTAATGAGCCTCCCTCCAATCCTGATGCCCCGTTCTTCTTCTTATAGTCCAGCTTCTTGGATTATTTGCTCAGCATACAGATTAAATAGGTATGGTGAAAGAATACAACCCTGACGCAAACCTTTCCTGACTTTAAACCAATCAGTATCCCCTTGTTCTGTCTGAACAACTGCCTCTTGATCTATGTAAAGGTTCCTCATGAGCACAATCAAGTGTTCTGGAATTCCCATTCCTCACAATGTTATCCATAATTTGTTATAACCTATGCAGTCGAATGCCTTTGCATAGTCAATAAAACACAGGTAAACATCCTTCTCTGCTTTCAGCCAGGATCCATCTGACATCAGCAATGATATCCCTGGTTCCATGTCCTGGTTCTACTTGGGCCTACCAAAGGTATTTTACAATCCATGTGTAACTGTATTACACAGAGCTCATACCAGATTTTACCTAATGTATTCTCACATCAAATAGCACCTAAGGGTTAAAGAAAGGGGGCTTTTAAATGCAATGACTCTGAATTGGCAGTCTTAATTTTATTGAATATATAGTGTAGTAGAATGACTAACCAGGTTGATCTATAGCAAGATTTAAGCATAATACCTCAAATCAGTGACTATCAACAAATATTTAAGAAATACGTAATCTCCTTGCCCATGCCCCCTCCTAAAATGTTATTAGCTCCTGAAAGTAGGACTGAAGGGAGGAATAATGAGCCAAAAGAAAACCCAGTGATGTATCTAGAGTGTCATATACCCCCTTGACTGAGTCTAGGCTTTGAACTGAGCAGAGAAAGGATGTATTTAAATCAAAAAGCTCTCGTTTTACTCTAAATGCCCCTCCATAGTGTTTGCTTCAAAGCACATGTTATTACTTTTTTTACATTTGAGAATACAGATTAGACTTAATTTCTTGGAGTTAAGCTATAAGCTTTCATGCGAGGTAAATTCCGACTGTCAATATTAACATACATTTTAAAAATAAGTTGTTTGTTCGTCTTTCTTGCTTTAAGAAATATGATTGGTCATACTTTGATGGACTTGAGTAGTGGTGTCAAATTTTCTTGTTTTTTGGCTGTGACAGAACTAAAACCCTGTGTTCCCTGGAAAGTCAGTAAAAATTCCCAATTGAGGTCAGAGTCTGTACAGACCAGGAACACTTTTAAAAACTACAAAAGTTTTATGTAGTTTACCTGAGCTGTGTTAGTCTTAATAAAATTAGGACTGCTTAAAACAGAAAGCAAAAACCTATTTTCTAAAAACCTGAAGAGAAAAATAAGCAATTATTCATAGAAATAGCACAGGATTAATTGGCCTTTAACAACTACAAAGGAAAAAAAAAAAAAAAACTTTGGAAAATGTTGAGAATTAGTTTCTGTGTTCTCCAGAATTAAAGACAAGTGAGTTCAGTCTAGAAGCTTAGAAAAAGAATAGTGATGAACACACACACACAAAAACCGAAAAACATAGGCTTTCCAAAGCCTGCTCTTTCTTACTTTGTTCTTCAAAGACTATGTCAGGTATATAAGTCTCTTTTTCTGACTCTTTTCCCTCTGACTAGAAATATTAGGGTCTGTTTTAATTGCTTCCTATTTACCCCACTGGTGAGAGAGGGATGTTTATTACCTAGGGTCATGGGGATGACCGGACATGACACCCAACACTGGACAGATGAGCTTGACAACAGTTGATTAGCCACATATACTAATAGCCCTGGGTAAAGGACACCACAGGTCACACAGGACCACATGGTGTTGCCCTTCGGAACAGAATGAATAGCCAGGGGCTGTGGAAGGCAAGGTTTCTACTATGAAGAGGATGGGGTGCCTCCTGGTTCCCGTGGGACGATATGATTAGCTTGTTTGAATAATTCTGTGAGTTGGCAGGAAACTGAAACCTTCTACTGAGGTATAAGCAATAACTGCACTTGGTCTATCTGATAAGGAGGGCTCTTTGGCTAGGGGAGCTTATCTGCGGAAGCAGAATGGGGACATGAACTTGCAGTTAGGCCATTTGTGGCCTTCTCAGGTTTATCAGATGTTAAGGCAGCACAAACATTGAGCCTTAATTTTACGCCTTACACCACAGAGTCGGGATGTTCAGGCCTTTTTTTTAAATCAGCACGAACAGATATTCTTTCTCTCTAGTAGGAAATAAAATAAAAAATTATAATTTCCATCCTCCCCTAAGATGGGGGAATGACTCTTCTTTCTCTTAAAGGTAATCATAGCTGGAGGTCTCTGAACAGGAAGACCTCGGCCAGCCTGATAACCGCCTGCTGCTCTAATCAGTCTACCATAGCAGGAGTTCTTTTTGGTGTCATCCTCAGCAGCTATTCCCAGTTCCCAGCAGCTGCGCCTTTAGTGGTGACCCTGGTTGGAAACTATTCCTACCATCAGTGGTTCCCAGTGACCTGGATTTAGCTTCCAGTGGCTGCTTTCATTTGGCTGGGGGTGGTGTTGGGCAGCAGCTTTGATGGAAGCATCCTGGTCATTCATTTTTGGGGCAGTTTAGGGCATGTGGAATGATTGATCACATATGCACCTTTATATCCCTGCAGGACCCTCTTGCTAAAGACTCTAAGCCCCCATCTCAGGCTGTGTTCTGCTTCAGGCTTTAGAAACATGGCTGTTCTGATGAAGGGTAAGGTAAAGGCATCTAGGTAGTATTTGTATGGCTCAGAATCACCTAAAGCTTGTGTTTGTGCCAGTTTCCTGAAGCTGTTCTTGTTTTGTTTCTGTGACTTTATCACATATCTTCCTGTTCCCCTGAATCTGCACAGATGATACCTCACTGTAGTACCTGGTTCCCTGACCAATTCCTCATCCTCATGGCTCTGTGTTAGTACCCAGCAAAATGTTTCTGGTCCTTCCTTGCTCTTATCTTTCCTTTCAGGGTGAAGAGTTCTCCCTCTGATACTCCAGACCCAGAGAGAGTTCAGTTAAGTGTTTGGGTTCAAGCTTCCATTTAGGCCCTAGGTCCTGGTTCTGAAGAGTTCCTTCCAAAGGCAGCACATAGCAGGAGTTCTGCTAAGACTTCTAGTTGAAGAGTTTCCAGGTTGTGTTTTATGGAACCCCAGTTGTCGGATGGTGCCCCTCTGAGGTAGGGACAGATAGAAGAAAGAGGCAGATCACCCCAGGTTAATAAGCAGTCTCAGATTTATTATGGGGAAAACTTGTAGACAAGGCAGGGGTCCTGGGTGGCAGCAGGACATGTAGATCTCTGCCATCTCCAAGGATCTCTGTGCTGTTGCCCCAAGCTCCAGAGATTATACAGAGAAGCTAATATGCATTAGTCATGCAACTCCACTTCCTCAAGTCCACAGTGTCCAGATGTTATCGTTTTGATCCAGGTTCTTTCAAAGATGTTATGTTCCTTGGCTTCCTACTCGCGTTGCCAGCATAGTCATGTCTGGGAATGGGTTGTCAAGACTGTGGTCAGTTTCAGGCCTGGAGGCAGCTTTGTAGGCCCTGGATGGGTCATGTCTTCATTTGTCCTCCCAACACCAGTTCTGTCTGTCAAAACCCACCAGGTTTACTTTACATTTGCATAACCATCAGGCTTCCCTCCAGTGGTTTTCCCATGAAGACAGAGCCTGTGATCCTAAGGTAAATCTGGTCTTTACTATTCCTCAGACTGAAAATATTTGGAAGCCTTATTTCAAAGTTAACTCTTGAGGTACACTATATTTTTCCTCCTCCCCCTTCCCCTCTCTCTGCCCGCATTCAGAAATCTCAGCAATAAAGTAACTTCCATTGAACCCTGAATCTGACACAGGCGTTCTTAGAGGATGATAAAGAGGATAATAACCATTCCTGCTAGTGATGACTGTCTCTTGTTACGAGCATATCACCTTATTTGGTTTTTCCAACCATCCTTAGTAAAAGGGAAAACTAAGGGCCACAGAGTTCGTAAACTGATGTACAAGAATTTGGAAAAATGCTTCCATTTTTCTTTATATATTTCTCTTCAGAGAGTTCTGGGTCAAAATGCAAATTAGATTGCCGGAAAAAAGTTCCCCAAGGTAATATGCAAATATACTCTAATTATAGTTTTGCCTTACTTATGAATATACCCTTTCTTGGAACAGAGTTGGTTTCTGTTACTAGATATTTCCATGTCTTAAATATTTATCATTGCTTTCATAAGTGAACATGCTACAACTGATTATTGACCCTTTTACATTTTTTTTCCTAACCTTAACATTGTGAAGTCTCCATCATCTGATCACTGTATTTGGTTGAAAAGAAATTTTAGTTACATGCTAGTTATTTGTGAGGAAAACATTCGCACAGGCTCTATTAAAACTGTTAGCAAATGAATAAAAGGGAGATGAATAGCTAAAAGATTATGCATGGAGGAATTTGAAAATTCACAATAATCAGGACAGTGGAGCAGCAGCATGCAAGGAGGATGGATTTACCTAGGATAATTAGGTTAGTTTGTGAGGGTCAAGCAAAGTAAAAATCCATGCCAGAAAGTAACACACTGGTGAAAACATAAATTGTATCAATGATCAGTGGCAAGGGCATGGGTTTTTGAATAAGATAGGAATCTTACACTTCATTGTTTATGTGACTTTGGGAAATTCACTTACTGATTTCTCACCTTCCTATTTTACCAAATGGGACAAATCATAATATTTAAGTTACAGGTTTTGTGAGGCGAAGCATATGAAAGTGCTTTTTGAACTATAAAGCATCATATACCTATTAGTTTTATTTATTCATGCATTCATTTTATTATTTGCAAAGCAGTGCTTTAGACATGATGGGAACTACAATAGAGTATTGAACACAAGGGACAGAAGTTCTGGATATAAAAGAGCTTGCATTTTAGTTTGAAGCAAGAATGTTAAAGCTAATTTTTGCTCTGTATTAAAACTCACTGGAATTTATCTCAAAGCTTATTTTCATCTAAACTCGAGAAAAAGTTGAAAAGGTTACAGACATTTGTGTTTATTTAGTCAAATTTTGTGTTATAAAAAGCTTCCACAATGTTTACCCGTAAGATTATTTTGCACATGTAATAAGGGGATTTTTGGTATTTATAAATTAAGATAGTGAAGTCATTGAAAACATCTAAGTAGAGCTGTCTATTTCTTTGCTTCTTGATAGAAATTGTGTATTTAAGAAATGGCTGATTTAAAAATATGTTTTCTTAAAAACAAAAAAACATACTGAGTGTGATAATCCAGGTCCCAGAAATGCTTAGATTGACTAAGATTTGACTAAAAATCTTTCTTTTTCAAGAAATTTTCTTGGATTTAACTGAGAAATACTCATGATGTTACAGAACCACTAGGTAATAAATGCACTGAGGACTTACTATATGGCACCTTTATATCCCTGCAGGACCCTCTTGCTAAAGACACTAAGCCCCCATCTCAGGCTGTGTTCTGCTTCAGGCTTTGGAAACATGGCTGTTCTGATGAAGGGTAAGGTAAAGGCATCTAGGTAGTATTTGTATGGCTCAGAATCGCCTAAAGCTTGTTATTCTATTCTATACAAGTCGTCTGTATTGGCTGTACTGCTATGTATTTGACACACTAGTAGTATTACTTGATATGTAGGTTTAGCCAGTATGGTGCGTAGTTCATGTGAGTAGAACCACTCACTGTATTGATTATGTAGAAATTTTGATAGCTCATTGTGTTACAGTGATTAGAGCTGTCAGTGACGGAAAGCTCAACTGCAAGGGGCTAAACAAAAAGGACATGTATAATCTCATGCAATAAGAAGCTTAGGGGTAATAGGATGCTCCCAGACTTGGCTCTGTCAACCTAGGCATGTTTGCTAGGTTTTATACTTGCCTCCTCAAGGTACCAAAAAGACTCTTGGGGTTTGAAATAACACATGCAGGCATGAAAACATCCAGCTAAAGAAGAATGACTTCCCTCTAATGTATCTTTCTTATTTTTGCAGAGGCCCATAGCAGACATTCCCTCTGGGGCTATGGGTAAGTGTCAGTCAAGTGATCTTGGAAACTGGGTCTGAATAATCAGGCAACACCATGAGGGATCTCCAGGACCCCATTAGAAATCAATTTATACTATCAAAGTTGTACGGTCCTAAGAGTTAGGGAGCTTATGAACAGAAGGTCAAATTATGTCAAGTTTAATCATCTTTAGGGTTAGATAGGAAACGCATTTTCATATCTTAAAAGCTAAAACTTCAGAATACAATCATGTGATTAACGTATGTATAAAGGAAGACAGAGATTTTTGAAACCTATAGGCACGGAGACCAAACATTTTCTTAGTGATAAAGCCCTTATTTCAGACTATAAACACAAATCAGATACTCCATCAGGGTTTGTGAAGAAAACCCTGTCACCCAGCTGAAGCCTCTGGCTGTTAAGCAATCACAGCTGATGGAGAAGTTACTCCTCAAAATTGCTCGCTGTGACACAGTTATTCTCTTAATGGGTAAGCACTTTTCAACCTTGAAAAGTGGAGAATTCAGTGTTGAAAAGTTAACATAATCAAACCATGGTGTTAACATACATATTTGATGTTTTATATACTTGTAATTTTTAAGGAATTGGGTCCAGGAGAGTTACAAGTCAGCTTTGTCATTTCATTTAAAATGTAAAATTGAATCACCAGTTTTGACCTCTGATTTTTAAGTTGAAATCTTACTAGGCTTATATACAATGTTTGAAACACTTATAAGAACATATGAGTCATCATACTAATAAGTTTAATTTGTAAAATTTGAAGGAGTTATTTTAGAATTCCAAAAATTTATTTTAAGTAAAATAATTTAAGTAGTTTAAAAATTGCGTACATTGCTTTTATAAATACAGTTTAAAATGTTTGAAGTTGTTTAAGTTAAAGGGTGTTAAATATTAATCAAAAGGCCTTCAAAACATTATTAAAACTTGCTTGATTAATAGAATTATAATAAAATCTATAAGCTGAAAACTTACAGAGAATTGATTTCTTAAATATGTAACTTTAATGAAATGAATTTTAATTTTTTAAAACCAAAGTAAATGTATTAGTAGTTTTTTTGCAAGTAGAAAAATTGACCTCAAGCTTACCAAAAAAATTAATATTTAACAGTGGGGATTCATTTACATGTTCATCCGTAAACCAGTCAATGGCAGTAATCAATGTTTACAACAGTTAACTTAGACTGATCATTTCACTGTGGAGTTCTGGGGAGAGGCCTCACCTCACCTAATCTCAGGGTGTGCTAACTCATGGTAACAAAATCAGTTGTCCATCATAAACAGACTTCATTCCATATATTCTGAAAGATAAAATTCTCACTTAACAAAGAGATTTGAATTTTTATTCCCTGGATGAACATCGTGACCTCTTTGTACGTCTTTAATGTTTTACTCATCTGAACAAATGCAACCCTTGATAATTTCCGTGTGCTTTAATGGATAAATACTGTAACAGCTTTCAAACATACCTTATCTGTATCCTTTCAAATAGCTGTTTTGAAGTTTGCTGACTTAGATCCTAAGGGTTTCTTCTTCCTTCCCTGCTGAGTATCCTAAAGTTTCATCTTCCCCTACCTGAATGTGGCAAGGATCCTCCTTCCCATTTGGGTACAAGGCAAATCTTAAAGGTGATTTTGGGAATGTTCAAACATAAGAGTAACCCTGTACTTGAGATGCCTTAAGGAACTGGAATAGCAGAGTCCTCAGCCCTGGCTGGGGAAATTTCTCCCCATTCCTTTCTGCATTTCTTATAACCAGCAAAGGCTTGTTTCTAAATTCTGAGTCTGCTACTTTTTTTCCAGTGTACCTGGACAAATTCAGTTTTCTGCGGGCGAGGTAGAAAGGAGGGTACAGGGAAGATGGTGGTTAGTTAGGCAGCCACATTGACTGCCACAGTCTTTCAAATATATAAGTTTGATCTTTTGACATTGCTTATTTGACTTGAAGTGAATAAGGTCTCCATGATATACTTTGATCAATATCAAAGGATGAGACCACTAAATTCCTGTTCCTTTAAAGGTGTGCTATATCATGTTTTATAATAAATACTTAGGTTCTAAGAACAAATCTCTCAGATATTTATTTTTTTCTAATGGGATAATTACACCAGATAGTGCATTCTAGGGAAAGAAATTTTCAAGTATTTGTTGATAGAGTCACTTGGACATGATAATTGGAAAATACCCTTAAAAAAAGCACAAAATGATAAGAGCTTCACAGCCTTAATTAATGGTGTAATTTATACTAAAATAATTTATTTCTCTTGGATTATCCAACCATCAATCTAATACATTTTTCTTGAGTGCCTACATATACAAAACACAAAAAAATAATAGTTACAGTCTTATGATTTAGGTGAGACAAAATATGTGAACTTAAAAAGATAATTCAGAACACAAGATTGAGTGTGATAATTGTCACATAAGCATACTTGGTACATAGCGTATAGGAATTCAGAAGGAGGAAAAACACTTGAAGCTGAAGTGATAATGGATGGCTTATAATCTAAACCTCTCTGCTAAATCCTTGAGTATATTTCTGTCTGCTGGATTTGGATAGATACCAGTCACTTAATCATTGGCCCGATAATTCTGTGTAACAGGCACCTCAGAACTGAGTGACTTAAAACAACAAACATTTAATCAGCACCCATAGAAACAGTGCTTGGTACCAAGAAAGCAGTGTTTTTATTTTTTGAAGAATGAATGAATAAGTGAATAAATGAATGAGTAAAGAATGTATTGGATTTGAATGGATCTTGAAGGACACTGGGGTTGGGAATTGTTGAAAGTTTATTAAGTTCAAGTTAGAGAGATTTGTGTAAATACAGTTGCTGAGTTAGAAGCATGCAAGACGTATTATGGGATATAGTAAACAGTCCACTTTGGCTGGAATATAAAATTGATAGAGATAATAGAAAAGCAAGTTGAGGCCAGGTCAAGCTGCTTGAACTCTATCCTGTAGGCAATGGAGAACTGAAGTATTGAGAGTGAGAATTCCTGATAAAACATTGTTGTAGGAAAGTTGTTGCGGTGGTAGTATGAGATGTAGATTCAAGATATAAAGATAAACCAAGAAAAAAATGACGAGGTCTGAATTAAGATGGTAGCTATGGAAATGAGAAAGGCACATCCAAGTGCAAGGTAAAGGAAAAAAAAAAAAAGAGTCTTAAGGAGATGTATCAGGGTTTCAGTAGGAGTTTCATTCAGGCTTTAATCTTCGATAGTAAGAAGGATGGTATTACAAAGAAACAAGGAAGAGCATTCATGTGGGCTGAGGATGTCACAAGTTCAGGTTTAAGTATTTTGGTCATGAGAATAGTAGCTGTGGTAGGCAGCTTCTATGATGGTCTCCAGTAATCCCTACCTCCTAGCATTCACAGTCTTGTGTAATCTCCTCCCTTGAGTACAGATTAGACTTAGTGAATTTTTTTCTAATGATTTGGATATAGCCAAAACAAACTGCCATTGAGTTGATTCCAACTCATAGTGACCCAATATAGCAGAGAGATGGTATGTCACCTCTGAGATTAGTTTATAAAAACTCTTAGGCTTCCATCTGGTGTGCTCTTTTTGCTCTCTCTTGGATCTCTCACACTGGGGGAAGCTAGCTGCTATGGAGACACATACACCAAGGGGCCAAGATATGCCAATAACTGCTTGAGTGAGTTTGGGAGTAGACTATTCACCCATCCTTCCTATTGACCATTCAGATTAGGTCACAGCCTTAGCCAACATAGCTTTAGCTTGAATATGACCTCATGAGAGATCTTGAGCTAGAGGTACTGAGCTAAGCCTCACCCAGATTTGTGGCACACAGAAACTGTAAGATAATACAAGCTTATTGTTTTAAGCTGTTAAATTTTGGGGCGACTTTTTATAGAACAATTATAACTAATACAATAGTCTATTCAAATAATACTGTTAATTTGATTGAGATTGAGTTTAGGTCACAGGTTTGGAAATCATAGGCCCTGACAGGATACTTGAAGCTTCAATAACTTGGCTCTTTACTTTTCTCACTGATGTGTATATCAGGCAAAGGAGTAAGCCCCAGGGATACTGTATGTAAAGGGCAGTACCCTGGTGGTGTAGTGGTTAAGTGCTACGGCTGTTAACCAAAAGGTTGGCAGTTCAAATCGAACAGGAGCTCCTTGGAAACTCTATGGGGCAGTTCTACTCTGTCCTGTAGGGTTGCTATGAGTCGGAATTGACTCAGTGGTGGTGGGTTTTTTTAGGAGAAAAAGATGGTGAAAGACAGAGGAGGTAAAAAATATGAGGAAAACCAGATCGGTGCAACATCATCATGGAATTGAAAGAAAGAAGTACGTTTAAAGAAGAGATGGTAGGCAATGACGCCACGGGATAAAATAGGTCGAGGATATATGAAAGAAAAAAGTTTTAATTTTTCCTTAGATTTTCCAAATGTTGCATTTTGGGGAGATTACTGCGGCAGCTGGACAAAATGAGAGATTCTCCAATCAGTTACTTCACCAAGTTCCATTAACAGCACAGAAGTCCAAATATTTGCAAATTAACATATGTATAAACGTTACCTTCATCATAAACTGGTATAATTCATGTAATTTAGGTTGCTAGCTCCATTAAATTATATTACTGATATGAAATAAAAATGTAGGAATTATAGATTTACTCAAGCCCTGAAGTGAAACTGTTGACCAAGTGCTATAAAACCAAAAATCACACCTGTTGCTGTTGAACTGATTCCAACTCATTGTGACTCTATAGGACAGAGTAGAACGGCCCCATAGGGTTTCCAAGGGGTGGTTGGTGGTTTTGAACTGCTGACCATTTGGTTATCAGCTGTAACTCTTCAGTACGACCAAGTGCTATAAGAGGTGATTAATACAAGTACTGTGAAAATAGATCATCTAGGACCATGAGTGAGGAATTGATTATTTTATGGGGAATTTCCTATTTCTCTCTCACTGCTCACAAACAGTATCCTATCAGACCTAAAATTCTCTCCAGTTGGTCTCTGATAAGAAGTAAGTTGCATTACCTGAGGGCTCAGTGGAAATCCGTGAACTTTCATCAACATTCACTATTCCACAGCTCCAGACAATAAGTCTGTTTTATTTAAACAATGCCTTTTGAATGTCAGTTTATTAATAATCACAATTCTTCTAATTCTACATAATAGTTTAAAGACCCCACGGGGTTCCATAAAACCACAGGGCTAGTCTTAGGCTTAAATGCATGAATTCAGTTATTTTCTCCTTTTATCGTTTATGTATTTTATTTAAATAATCTCTTTGGTTGATCAATTTCCTTCTTTCAGATGTCTGTGAACTCTGTGCAAAACTTAATTAACATTGAACTGAAAGAATCACACATTTTATTTCATGCTGATATGCTCAAATAATAAACACCATTGGGTGCTTTTGTGTGTAGAATTTCTTTTTTGATTGTTCAGTAATTTATAGCTATCTTTTAAAACCAGTGTTTTTTTACTGAGAGATTTATAAAATATAAACTCAAATCAAATAAACCAAGCTAAACGAAAACCTTAGTTGGCCATGCTAAACTTTAAAAGGATAATTCCCCCTTATAGAAGTAATGAATAAAATTCTGTATACCTATAATATAAATCTAATGCAACAGAAGTTGATAACTCTTAATCTCTTAAATATTTAAGAAAAGTTGTTTATCCTGGTTCATGGCTGGGTATACAATAGATGTTATAGTTCAGAATCTTCTGTTAGTTTTTATTCTGAGGCTGCTTAGGAATTTAGTATGAGGAAATCATCATTGGAAGATATATTCAAACTCACAGCTGCCAATTGGCTATATAAGTAAAAAAAAAAAAAAAAAGCCCAAATTATGCCAAATCATTTGAGATAAAAAATTTTCATTTTAATAAATACTATTTCTTTCAAGAACTGGCTGAATTCAGCCCAAAATGATGATTTTTTTAAAACAAATGAACCAATGGCTATTTTTTCCTTATCAACCTTCTCACCTAATTGGGGACAAAGAAATACCCCACATACCAACACTGCTTTATATCAGTTGCTAAACGTCATGATTCTTAATCCATTTACTTCCTCATTCTACAATCTCTGACAGTATGATCAGTAGAGACCCTTCCCTTCCTCACATAAGTCAGAATCTTCTGTAGACACTGCGAAAACAGATTAATAACCAAGTCTTAAAATAAATATGTGAATAATATAAAATTTTTAGTGATCATGAGGTAGATCTTAAAAGATAGGGTCTTTAGGTCAATAAATATTCTAAGTATAGAAGTTTAAAGGAGAAAAAATTATGTATAGTTATCCCATGTAAAACAGAATGAAACACTGCTCAGTCCTGCAGCATCCTCACAATCGTTGCTATGGTTAAGTCCGTTATTGTAGCCACTGTGTCAGTTCATCTCGTTGAGGGTCTTCCTTTTTTTCGCTGACCCTCTACTTTACCAAGCACGATGTCCTTCTCCTGGGACTAGTCCCTTCTGATAACATGTCCAAAGTATGTCAGACAAAGTCTCACCATCTTCGCTTCTAAGGAGCATTCTGGTCGTACTTCTTCCAAGTCAGATTTGTTTGTTCTGGCAGACCACGGTATATTCAGTAGTCTTCGCCAACCTCATATTTCAAATGCATCAATTCTCCTGTCTTCCTTCTTCATTGTCCAGCTTTTACATGCATATGAGGCAATTGGAAATACCATGGCTTGGGTCAGGCACACCTTAGGCCTCAAAGTGACATCTTTGCTCTTTGACACTTTAAAGAGATCTTTTGCAACAGATTTGCCCAATGCAATATGTTTTTTGATTTCTTGACTGCTGCTTTCATGGGCATTGATTGCGGATCCAAGTAAAATGAAATCCTTGACAACTTCAATGTTTTCTCCATTTATCATGATGTTGCTTATTGGTCGGGTTGTGAGAACTTTTATTTTCTTTATGTTGAGGTATAATTCATATGTATATGGATTTATATATATATATATAATACACATTAAGGAATTGTGTGTGTGTGTGTATATATATATATATATATAGCATGTGTATATATTTATGGAAACCCTGATGGCATATTGGTTAAGTGCTATAGCTGTTAACCAAAAGGTTGTCAGTTCGAATCCACCAGGCACTACTTGGAACTCCTACAGGGCAGTTCTCCTCTGCCCTGTAGGGTCGCTATGAGTTGGAATCGACTCCACGGCAACCGTTTTTTTGTGTGTGTATGTTTATACATATATGTATTTATAGATGCATATCTATGTATATATGTATAAGTATGTATATATATAAGTACATATTATTTACATACATAATATGTTTGTGGATATATATAATATATATATTAATAAATTGACTCATGATTGGGGTGCTGGCAAATCTGAAATTGGTAGGATAGGCTGGCAGGCTGAAAACTGAGGTAGGATTTCTACATTTGTCCTGAGGCAGATTTCATTCTCACCTGTGAAATAATCAGTTTTTGCTCTTGAGGCCTTCAATTCATTTGATGAGGTCTACCCACGTATTTGAGAGTAATCGCCTTTATTTAAAGAAACTGATTGTAGATGTTAACTACATCTACAACATTCTTGCAAAAATAAAAAATAAAAAAAACATTCTTGCAAAGCAATACCTAAATTAGTGCTTGATTAAACAACTGGACGTTATGGCCTAGCCAGCTGACACATAGCATTAACCACCACACCCTCTTTTGTGAGTTTCTGCGTGGTCCTAGGGATAATTTGTATGCTGTGCAGCTGAGACAACACAAGAGCAGGCAATGTGACAGCTCAGGTCTGATTCGAAAAGGAAAACTTCAAAGATAATTTATGTATTATTTCACGCCTACTTTATAATATTTTCCTAAAACTCTTCCCAGTTTAATTCCTTTACCATAGAAGCCCATAGCACATTGCGGTCAAAAATTATTGAAGGAGAGACAGAAAAGAGGGAGGTTTTGATGTTTCTCTTCGGGTGTTCCATTTGAAGTGCT
Source organism: Loxodonta africana (assembly GCF_030014295.1). Classification (NCBI taxonomy): domain Eukaryota; kingdom Metazoa; phylum Chordata; class Mammalia; order Proboscidea; family Elephantidae; genus Loxodonta; species Loxodonta africana. The sequence continues at coordinate 71,010,670 of NC_087349.1, read as the reverse complement.
TCTCCTCCTTGTGTTCCATTTGAAGTGCTTCTCCTCCTTGTGATTTGAGAAGATTCTAACTTGTGGGTGCCCAGCAGGAATCTTTAACCCTTCTCTCCCTATCTAGCTCAGACCAGTTTTACATCAAAAGACTGAGTTAAATAAACTCTACATAGCAGATAGAAGAAAAGAAGGTCACTAATTTGCTATATCCTTAACCACAAAATAAGCTACAAATACAAAACCCTTCCAGCTGAAAGCGAGTATCTCCAGAAGCCCTACTTTGAGAATGAAAATAAATAAATAAATACATACATAAATAGGAAAAAAAAAAAAGGGCAGGATGTGAGGGATTCTCCAATAGAAAGGCTTTTTAAGCAGGAGGACAAAGGAAGCCTAGGGAGCGTTAGGCCTCGGAGAATGTGCTATTCATCATGAAGGGTTTTGGCTGGGAGAACAAAGAAAAAAGACCTGAGCAGGTTTAAAAATCACCTCTGCCTTAAGCTGGCTTCCTAGAACAGTCCATCCTAATTTTGTGTGAATTTTAGTCCTCTCCAACAGTGAAGACTTGTTTTATGTGTTATCAGTCACCTAGTTAGGAATCACAAGCCTTTTCAACAATCTTGTAAGTGGTAACAATCTTTAGGGCAGGAGTAACTATACAGCTGAAGTGACAGATTCACCTTTTCAGGCTTGTGAAGAGTTTTATACTTCTGGGCTTTACTTCTCTGGAGAATAATAGAGAAATGTGATGTTACTGTGCATAACCGTGTGGCATATATATTTAAGTATTGACACACATGACATATATATGACCAAATTGTGGATAAATATAACTAAGTAAAATCTCTCTCACTCTTATACTTGATAATTTTATAATTTATGTATAATTTATTATTATATACTAACATAGGAAAAATAAAATATGAAAGTTGTTTTTGTTAGGTGCTGTCGAGTTGGTTCTGACTCAGTGACCCATGTGCAGCAGAATGAAATGCTGCCGGTCCCGCACTGTCCTCACACTAATTGCTATGCTTGAGCCCATTGTTACAGCAGCTGTGGCTATCCGTCTTGTTGAGGGTCTTCCTCTTTTTCACTGACCCCCTACTTTACCAAGGATGATGTCCGTCTCCAGGGACTGATCCCTCCTGATAACACGTCCAAAGTACGTGTGTGAGACAAAGTCTTGCCACCCTTACTTCTCAGGAGCATTCTGGCTATACTTCTTCCAAGACAAATTTGTCTGTTCTTCTGGCAAATCATGATACATTCAATATTCTTCACTAAGGCCCTAATCCAAATGCACAAATTCTTCTTTGGCCTTCCTTATTCATATATATGAGTATATATATATATATATATATATATACACACACACACACACACATATATCTGTATAGATAAATAAGGTAAAAATTTATAGGAAAAATAACTCAATTACAAGGAATCAAAAATTAAAGAAAAGAGGTATGGTTTTAGGCATAACTCTTAAAGTGGCAGCTGAAGGAGAAAAAAGATTCTGGTGAGGCATAGCTTAGCTCCTAACCCTGCTACCACTTAACAGTATGACGGAAAGAAGCATATCTGATAAAGCTGAAATATTTTACTAATGGAACAATTTGGAAAGAAGTGGCATTTAAAGGTGAGTGGGCAGTCTGTTAAGAAGGCAGAAAAAAATATTTGAAAGTAGACAATTCAATCTACCCTTGAAAAATCAGTGTTCATTAGAAAAGCCAAAAAAATCATGGTGTTAGGAGAACAAGTTAAGGCCCATGAGGGTGAAATAAGCCCCTCACTAGGAGAGTGGGTCTGGGTATGAAACATTTATGGCATCTCGAAGGAATAAAACAAGTCTAGAAGCTCAGCAAATGCTGAATGCCCTTCCAAATGAGCGTTATCCCATTTCATTGTTCTCGGTCTTCAACAAAGTAGGTGGAAAGTTTTATCCAGTACCCCTACTGAATTGTGAGGGAGTGAAAAGATGAGATACAGGAGGGACCGAATGTCCTGGATAAAGAAGAAAGGGTATAAGAGGAGCCCTTGAGTGGTGCAAATAAGTTAATGCACTCGACTACTAATAGAAAGGTTGACAGTTTGAGTCTACCCAGAGAAACCTTGGAAGAAAGGCCTGGCAATCTACTTCTGAAAATTCATTCATTGAAAACGCTGTAAAGCACAGTTCTATTCTGATACACATGGGATCGCCACTAGTCAGAATCAACTCATGGCAACTGGTTTATTGTTATTTGTTATAGGAATTAGGGCTGGTTAATCAATTTCTGTAAGGTTGTTGTCTTCCTATCTGACCCAGGAGCTTGAAATCTATGAGGCAGGCAGTAAAGTAATGTAATGTAATGTGGGGGAGATCAAGAGCAAGTTGAAACCCAGCAAGCATGAGCAGCAGTCCAAGAGGAAGGACTGAAATGTCAGTTCTGGTTGTGTCTGACCTTGTTAGTGTGGGAGGCCTGTAGCAGCTGAGATCCTTTGGCAAGGTGCTAAATGTACGCACTTGGCCCATGAGTTGGAGAAACTGAAAGAGGATTCAGGGGAAGGCAGAGCACTTGCAGGCCCAGCTGGTGACTCACATCAACAAGGTGAGTCAGCCAATCAGCAAGAATACGGATGAGCTTCAAAATGGCTGCTGCTTCATTTCTACCATCCAGATTTTCCACCAGCATTGCCCTTGGTGGCTAACCCTAATGGGAAACATACAGGACAGGGAATTCTGGGAAATGTAGTTCAACTTAACTAAGTTGACACAATACAAAACTACCACATGATTTGAACTGCTGCTTATGACAGAGAAATTTCACATAAACAGTTAATCTTTTTTATCACCTACCTAAGGCATTAAATTCTTTGGGAGATCCTGCTTTCTGTTTTTGAAATAGATGAGGTACCTGGAGCTACATTTTCATTTGTAATCATTTTGAGTTACAGGATCTTGAGCTGCCCTGGAAGGTTTCTGTATCATGTAAAAATTACCAAGTGAATGAGGTCATTATTGCACTGCTCTCCCATATCAGTTAGCATTATGTTTACAAAATGTAGACCCCATGCTTGACTTTCTAATGTCTGAGAGAATACTACTACTGTGAAAATATTAATTCATAATCTTTGAAATGTGTGGAAATTCTAAGTAATGTCATTCAAAAGCAGTTGCAGCAGTACATCAACAGGGAATTGTGAGAAATTCAAGCTGGATCCAGAAGAGGACATGGAACGAGGGATATCATTGCTGATGTGAGATGGACCCTGGCTGAAAGCAGAGAATACCAAAAAGATGTTTACCTATATTTTATTGACTGTGCAAAAGCATTTGACTGTGTGGATCATAACAAATTATGGATAACATTGTGAAGAATGGGAATTCCAGAACACTTTATTGTGCTGATGAGGAGCCTATACTTAGACCAAGAGGCATTCGTTCAAACAGAACAAGGGGATACTGCGTGGTTTAAAGTCAGGAAAGGTGTGTGTCAGGGTTGTATCCTTTCACCATACTTACTCAATTTGTATGCTGAGCAAATAATCCGAGAAGCTTGACTATATGAAGAAGAATGGGGCATCAGGATTGCAGGAAGACTCATTAACAACCTACGTTATGCAGATGACACAACCTTGCTTGCTGAAAGTGAAGAGGACTTGAAGCACTTACTGATGAAGATCAAAGACCACAGCCTTCAGTATGGATTACATCTCAACATAAAGAAAACAAAAATCCTCACAACTGGACCAATAAGCAACATCATGATAAATGGAGAAAAGATTGAAGTTGTCAAGGATTTCATTTTACTTGGATCCACAATCAACACTCATGGAAGCAACAGTCAAGAAATTAATGGATGCATTGCACTGGCCAAATCTGCTGCAAGAGATCTCTTTAAAGTGTTAAAAAACAAAGTTGTCACTTTGAGGACTAAGGTGCACCTGATCCAAGCCATGGTGTTTTCAGTTACCTCATATACATGTGAAAGCTGGACAATAAATAAGAAAGACTGAAGAAGAACTGATGACTTTGAATTATGGAGTTGAGAAGGAATATTGACCATACCATGGACTGCCAGAAGAACAAACAAATTTCTCTTGGAAGAAGCACAGCCAGAATGCTCATTAGAATCAAGGTTGGCGAGACTTTGTCTCACATACTTTGGACGTGTTATTGGAAGGGACCAGTCTCTGGAGAAGAACATCATGCTTGCTAAAGTAGGGGGTCAGCAAAAGTGAGGAAGGCCCTCAGCAAGATGGACTGACACAGTGCCTGAAACAATGGGCTCAGGCATAACAATTGTGATGATGGAGCAGTGTTTTGTTCTGTTGTACACATGGTTGCCATGAGTCAGAATCAACTTGATGCTACCTAATAACAGTGTCATAAAAATGAAAGGAAAAGAATGATGGATGACAGGTTTTTTTTGCTTTTGTTTTTGATAGTATTAGGTTTGAGGGAAAAGGAGACATGAGTATCCCTTTCTTGTTTGCTCACATTTCTTTTCATTCAAGTAGTGTTTAAAAGTCACTCTTGAGGATGTAAACTGTCCCTTCTCATAAATAATTCTAACTATAAGAAAAAAAATTGCTAACATTTACTGTGTAGTTTCTATTCAATCATTTTTATTCTATTAGATAGTAGGACAGTGTCATCTCATATCCTCCCAGCTGATTCCACAACCTTCCTTTCAGGTTTCTTCTGTTTATGCCAGTCTTAAACCAACTGAACCTCATCTGTTCTGAATAATTTCAACCTTTACTTATGAAAGGCTTTGGTAAGGCTTGTTTGCTTTTCTGTGTGAGAAAATGACTCTTGATGGTCTGGAAAGTCTAGAAGTGTTTGGTTTTTGAAGAGCCTATTCCAGATAGCAGGCCTCTATCACAATGGTACAATCAGCCCAGCATCTTAAAACACGTTAATAAAAAAGAGAGAAATTAATATAAAAAGAACACAATAATCCATTAAATTTTAAGTAAATGGGAGCATTTCTGATACTAGAATATCTTATTTATGTGGTGGAGAACTGTCAAGTATTCACCTGAAAATAGATTGTTAGCACTGAATTCATGCCCGTATTTCCTGCTCAGTACTTTGGAAGCCATGTTAACCCATTCCAGGCACGAGATTTCTGTTTTATTAGTGTAATCATCCCAGACCTGTTTGAGAAAGGATTTTTGGTGGTCCACAAAAATACAGTCAGTATAAAGGAATACAACAAGTAATTGAGGGAATGAGTAACGTAAAGGAGATAGGAATATAACAAAGGGAAGGATAAGATTAGCACACAGAAATGTACATCTGGAATCCCATACTATTGCTGAATTTCCTACTAAAAAAAGTCAACATGATCAGTTACATGCTTCATATGGTCCATAAAGAAAAATTTCCAGTTTATATCTGTGCCCCAGGGATTTGAAAGAGTTACTGCGGAATGTTCAATTTATAGACATATTGGGAGTAGTATGTGTGACAGCTTGTTTGAGCATTCAGGGGTTGTTTAGCTTCTTACCTCAGGATTATATCCACAAAGAGACTGGCACATATACACTCTGCTTCTCCTAGATTTAAGTCTCCATTCCTTGCTTATCTACTCCAGGATACCTACTGAGGTAGGGGGGCTGTGCCTAAATCAGTGTTTTGCATATGATGACCTCCCTGAGAATTTACAGAATAATAGACTGATGGGGTGGAGTGGAACACTGAGCTAAAAGTGGGATTATGGTTATATTTTTTACTTAAAAATTCCCATTTTAGATTTTTAAAATAGAATATACTTTGTATTGATCCAGGTTAACAGGTTATTGCTGGTGGAGAGGAAATAAGGGGTACAATTCAATGAAAAGTTGCATAACTTCTCTCTCACCATGCCAGTGATAGTTTGTTCATGTCAAGAGATTGTGTTCAAGGCACAACTTCCCCTCCAGGTGGCAGTATAGCCCAGTCATAAATAAAATTCCTCCTGGGGAAGAAATGTTCCATCTTTTGAGGGTTAGCATAGCCAAGGGCAATGTCCTTTCCTTAAGGACACTTTCTAGAAGTTGTATATGGCACTTTCTAGAAGTTTTACATGACATTTCTTGTCCCGACCCTAGTAACATGACAACATGTAACTGTAGGGAAGGCTGAGAAAAGTCTTTATTCCAGGTACCATATGCCCAGTTGAAAATCTGAAGTTTTTTTTTTTTTTACTAAGGAAAAGGAGACAATGAATATTTGGGAACTACTAGTTGCTTCTGTCCAAAGGGATAAAGTTAAGAGTTTGGTTTTGGTTTTGTTAAGTTTGAGATGCCAATTAGATCTAAGTAGAGAGGGTAGGAGGTAATTGGATTGCCAATTAGGGAAAATGTAGGGTTGGAGATACACATTTGGGAATCATCCCATTTAGGTGCTATTTAAAAAGATGAAATCAAATGAGATTTATTAGAAAAATAGCTTATAGATAGCGGGAAGAGAACTAGGACTGAGATGTGGGACATTCTAATAGTTAAAGGTTAGGAAGAGGAGAAGGATCCAAACCACAAGATAAAAGAGGACTAGTCAGATGGTGTAAAATGAGAACTGTGGGAAGTGGTGCCTTGAAAGCTAAACACACTGTTTCAGGAAGGAGAGAATGGCCAACTGTGTCACCTGCTGCCAAACAGTTGAAGATAGTGAGGACAGAGAATTGACCATTGGATTTAGCTAAATAGAGGTCACTGGTGGTCAACACAAGAATGGTTTCAATGAAAGAAAAAAAAAAGTCAACAGCCTGATTACAGTGAAGAAGAGATAAGGAGATACAAGGTATAGAAATTTCTTTTGAGATTTTTGTTCTTTTCTTTAAGTGAGAGCAAAGAAATGGGAGTATTAAGGGAAAGTATTGTTAAAATCAGGAGTCTGTAGGTGGCACAAATGGCTAAGTGCTCAAATACTAGCCGAAAGGTTGGTGGTTCAAACCCATCCAGAGGCCTGACAATCTGCTTCTGAAAGGTCACAGCCTTGAAAACCTTATGAAACAGTTCTACTTTGCACATGTGGGGTCACCATGAGTTGGAATGGACTGAACAGCAACTAAAAACATTATTAAGATGGGAGATAATACACCATGCTTATATTCTGACTGCCATGGTACAGAAGAATGGGACAACTTGATAATGTAGGAAAGGGATTGATAATAGTGGGATCTGTCTCCTTGGAGAAGTAACTGGGAATTTGATCCAGTACACTAGTGGAAGGGTCAGCCTTGGTTAACAGAAGGGAAGGAGAAGAGAAAATTCATCAACTACAATGGAATTAAAATAGGTAGACTGTAGATTAAATATGGTGGTGGGAATATGGAGATATTTTCTTTAGATTGCCTCTATTTTTCCAGTGAAATTAGAAACAAGATCATCTGGGAAGGAATTGGGGAAGAGAGTGTTGGAGATTTGGGGATAGTTGAAAAAACGTGAAATAGTTGCCTTGAAGAGTAGAAAACTGTTTTACCACTAACACAGAGAAGATTGCTGGCAGAGCTGGAATAAAAAAAAAAGATTTATGCTACTAATCCTGCTAAGATTTTCTTCAGCCGTGTTCAGTTTGTTGCCTGTAGGTGTGAAGTTAAAGTTGGGCTTAGTCATCCTGAGACCAGAAGAACTAGACGGTGCCTGGCTACCACCAATGACTGCCCTGACAGGGAACACAATAGAGAGTCCTTGGTGGAGCAGGAAAAAAGTGGGATGATGAACTGAAATCCTAGTAAAAAGACCAGACTTAATGATCTGACTGAGACTGGAGGAACCCCAGAAGACATGGCCTCTGGGCTCTCTGTTAACCCAGAACTAAAGCCATTATTGAAGCCAACTCTTCAGACAGGGACTGGACTGTAAGACATAAAATGATACCCGTGAAGGGTGTGCTTCTTAGTTCAAGTAGATACACGAGACTAAATGGGCAGCTCCTGTCTAGAGGCGAGGTGAGAAGGCAGAAAGGGACAGGAGCTGGTTGAATGGACATGGGATATCCAGGGTGGAGAGGAGTGTACTGTCACATTATAGGGGTAGCAACTAGGGTCGCATAACAATGTATGTATAAATTTTTGTATGAGAAAATAACTTGAGCTGTAAACTTTCACCTAAAGAACAATTAAAAAAAAAAAAAATCAAGCTTAGCCAGAATTAGGATTTTTCCAGACAAGTAAGAAAAGGGATAAAGTGATTAAGAAATTTTATAAAGAAAAGGCTATATTGATCAGGGCTTTGAACTTTTCCTTTTGGTTCGAAACCTTGCTGAGAGTTTGCATTTCTAACAAATTTCCAGGAAGTTATACATAAGAATCACCTTGGGATCTTGTTAAAATGTAGATTCTGATTCAATATATCTGGGGTGGACATTGAAATTCTCAGTAGGGGCTCGAACTGGAACAAACTGATTAGAAGCCCTGATATTGATGTACTGTGAAATCTAAACTGGGTAAGAAGGGAAAGGAGAGGAATTGAGGGGGCTTATGAGCAGTAAATGTGGTGTGGTAGGCATAATAATGACCCCTCAAAGATATGCACACTCTAATCCTCAGCACCTGTGAATATGTTGTTATATTATGTGACAAAAGGGACTTTGCAAATGTGATTAAGGTTATGAACCTTGAGTTGGGGAGATTATATTGAATTATCCAGGTGAAGAGGACTCAAAACACTTACTGATGAAGATCAAAGACTGCAGCCTTCAACATAAACAAAACAAAAATTTTCACAGCTGGACCAATAAGTAACATCATGATAAATGGAGAAAATAATTGAAGTTGTGAAGGATTTCATTTTACTTGGATCCACAATCAATGTCCGTGAAAGCAACAATCAAACGACATATTACAGTGGGCAAATCTGCTGCAAAAGACCTCTTTAAAGTGTTAAAAACCAAAGATGTCACTTTAAAGACTATAGTATGCCTAACCCAACAAGCCCCGGCGTGCAAAAGCTGGCAATGAATAAGGAAGACTGAGAAATATTGATGCCTTTGAATTATGGCATTGGTGAAGAATAATGAATATACCATGGACTGCTAAAAGAACAAATAAACCTGTCTTAGAAGAAGTACAACCAGAATGCTCCTTAGATGTGAGGATGACAAGACTTTGTCTCACATACTTTGGGCATGTTATCTGGAGGGACCAGTCCCTGGAGAAAGACATCACACTTCGTAAAGTAGAGGGTCAGCAAAAAAGAGCAAGACCCTCAATGGGATGGATTGACACAGTGCTGCAACAGTGGGCTCAAGCATAACAATGGTCATAAGGATGGTGCAGGACTGGGCAGTGTTCCGTTCTGTTGTACATAAGGTAGCTATGAGTTGGAACCAACTCAAAGGCACCTAACAACAACAAGGACAATCCAGGTGGACACAATCTAATTTCATGAGCTCTTAAAAGTGAAGAAAGTCTCCAGCTGGAAGCAGAAGACAGAGGAGCAGAGGGGAGGTCAGAGAGATTCGAAGTAGAAGAAGGACTTGATCTGCCATTGAAGATGGAAAAAGTTGGCTGCAAGCCAAGGAATGTGGGTAGACTCTACAAGCTAGAACAACATCCTGCTGACAACCAGCAAGGAAAAGGGGAACTCAGTCTTATACTGTATGGAACTGAGTTCTGCGACAACCCGAATGAACTTGGAAGCAGATTCATCCCCAGAGCCTCCTGGAAGGAACACAGTCCTGCTGACACCTTGATATTGACCTTGTGAGATTTTATAGTGAAGCAGCTGAGCTATACTGTGCTTGGATTTCTGCCTTAGAGTATCGTGAAATAATACATGGGTGTTGTTTTAAGCCATTAAGTTTGTAGTAATTTGTTACAGCAGGAATAGAAAGCTAATACAAGGGGGGATTATTAAATGACTAGAGGTACCAATGGAGATGAAGATAGATGTGAAGGTGCTAAAGTAAGTAAACGGAATCATAGGAGATTTGGTCAGAAAGCTGAACGCTAGAAATCAAGATTTTACTAGTGATACACTTATTGATGATAAATGTTGGTTGAGTTGGGATAGCATATTGGATTGTTGGGAGTGTGAAAGTTGGGTGGGCCATCCTATGTGGATCATAACAAGCAGAGTAAAACGGTAATCCGGGTGCTAAAGTTTTCAATAAGTGAAAGTGTCAAGGGTCAGTATGAGAATGCAACAAGGAAAACTAGTATTGCTGTGTTTTATGCCATGACATTCAAGGAAGTTGGAGCTTTGGAGGAAGACTAAAATGACAACTGTCTGGAAGGAGAAGAGGCATAAGGAGGATATTTCCAGGTCCCATAGTATGGGAGTGTCGGGGAAAAAAAAAGAACCATGAATTTGGGGCTGAAGGGCAAACAGATTTTTCTTAGATAACCAGACTGCAGTTATAATAGGATGAACATGAGTTTAGAGCAGAAGTTGAGAATATAAGGCAGCCCACTAGCAGAGTTTGAAAGGTAGGGAGGGAAGAAGATTGGATCAACTTAGGCTGTGTACAGATCAGTTTGCAAGTCAAGGATGAGCTGGAAGGCTTGGACTTCTTGTTACGACTCAGACAAACAAGGAAGTAAGGCTTGATGAGAGGCACGCTTTGATGGTCCTTTTGAAAAATTTGGGCAGTCATTCTATTTTTTCCTTAGAATTGGTCTTTTAGGCAATATAATACTGAGTAGGACAGCAGTGGTAGCCCAGAGGTTAAGTGCTCAGCTGCTAAACAAATAGTTGACCATTCAAACCCACCAGCCTCTGCAGTGAAAAAGACCCGGTGATCTGCTCCTGTAAAGATTACAGGCTAGGAAACCCTACGGGGCAGTTCTCTGTCATATGGGGTCACTATGAGTTGGAATTGAGTCGACAGTGTAGAACAATGGAGCACAGCAGTAGAATCCCTAGGTGGTGCAAGCGTTTGTGTTTGACTGCTAAACTAAATGTTGTGGGTTCAAGCCCAACCAGCTATACCATGGAAGAAAGGCATGGCTATCTGCTTCTGTGAAGATTATAAATAAGAGAATCCTATGGAGCAGTTCTACTCCATAACACGTGAGGTCTCCATAAGTCAGAATCAGAACTTGACATCAACGGGTTTGCTTTTTGGGTTTAGGATAACAGTACAGCCTGGAAAGGCTTTTCTTTCCCAAGCATGTGTGACTTTGGAGGATCTCTCTATAGATGGCAGGAGGCAATTAGGTTCCTTTAGAGATCTTGTCAAGTTAACACTTCAGGAAGATTCTACCAACTCATCTGAGATAGGCATGGGAAATTAGACTTAATTTGCCTTCTGTAATTCTGTACACAATGAAAAATAACATTTTAAAATTTATGTATTGATTTTCAGAAGCTGCTACGCCTTTCAAAGATGAAGGATATGTACTGCTAGCTGGAGTTTTCTTTACATTAGTAGTTCCATACTTTACCGATTTTCTGAAGAAGCAAGTTAAAATAGATTAAGCACTCATGTTTTTTGCCCTAAAGAGAAAATTTTTATTTTTTAAGAAAAGCTATTTCCTAAATATGATTCCTCCTTAATAGTAAAGCAGCTCAGTGGGGAAGGACATACTGCAATAATGTTGTTGTCTTTAGGTGCCATCCAGTTGGTTCCAACTTAAAGTGACTGTACTTAAAACAGAACACAACAACAAAACTATGGCCCAGTCCTGAGCCATCCTCACAATTGTTGCTGTGTTTGAGCCCGTTGTTGCAATCATTGCGTCAACCCATCTTATGCAGGGTCTTCCTCTTTTTCACTGACCATCTTACCTTACCAAGCATGATGTCCTTCCCCAGGGAGTGGTCCCTCCTCATAACATGTCCAAAGTACATGAGATGAAGTCTCGCCATCCTCATTTCCAAGAAGCACTCTGGCTGTACTTCTTCCAAGAGGCTTAATATTAAGAGAGATTAATTCTCTCAGTAGAGGAAGCTCAGAAGTTTGTAAGAACTCTTTATTTAATTTGTACCTTCTAGAGACTCTTTGTTTCTCCTCTTGAAATGTTATTCCTTTTGCTTCAATGGTGATGAATAACAAAAGGGTAGTCAGGGGAAGAAAGAGATAAAATACACATTTATCAGCAAATCCTTGATCTGAAATCACTTATATCACTTACCATATAGATTATTTTTAAAAAAAAAAAAATGACTAGCAATATAGCAGATATGTAATTTAAATACTATATAACCTTATAGTGATGACACCAGGATAACACAGTTTTAAAGGTATGTGATTTGGACAGGAACGAAGTAACAGAAAATTAGGTAGTACTCTTTTTATTCTATAGATCCATAGGAGTGTTAATAAAGAGTATTTGAAAAACATATTTTGCGAGCAAAAATAAACTGAATTGTTTGAAATAAGACGGGACTGCAAAATTTGGCCCATTAGCTGGCCATGGTACATCCAAGTGGCCACGCGGTGGGAGTGTCTTAGATGTTGGTCTCTTGCTCTCCGTGTGTCTAGATGCCCACTGATAAGGCAGAGAAGTTGAGTGTTTCAGGGTTATGTTAGAGAAACTGTGGTTTGACTTTCTTACATCAGGTGAGGAAGTGTTCTCCACTTCTCTGTTGTACTAGGATGAGGTAATAGTCATTTACTGCTCTGGAAATAACCTTGTGCCATCGCTTTACTTCTCAAACGATGTACCTGGCTTAATACTATTACTCACATTTCATTTGGAACCATAAGTTCAGGCCCATTAATAATAAATTCTTATTAACCTTTTCTAAAGGACAAGGGTGAAACTCTCCTGACAGCTGGATGGATTTCCATACTTGAATATCTTTCCGTTGATCAGCCTCTTTAGAAAGCCTTTCAAGTAAAGACCAAGTGTTCAGATTCTACTTCCTTTTGTTTCAACCTTTAAATGCTTACATTCTTTCAGTTTTATTAGGATTAAGTACATTATTTAACACAGATATAAAATGTTTTGACCTTCATAAAACCATAGACAGATATTTCCTTAAAAAAAAATATCCAAAGGGTATGTGTTATAGATACTTTAGCATGTTGAATTTTAGGAAAAAAGACATTTCCCTTCCAAAATTATGAAATATATTTTGAGAGAGTGGGATATATAGAGAGAACATCTTTTATTTAATTAGGATTTGTCATGCCTTAAGCTCACTCCTTTTTAAAGGATGAACTAAGTTTCTGCTCCATATAACTTATTCCTTATCTTTTTACTCCCTTAGAAGTTGAGTAGCCTGACCATGATAGGCTGGAGTTAAATCAACAAGCATCTACCTTGCCTACATTGTGCTTATTGCACTGTCTTTGGATAACTAGTTATCTGACCGTGAACAATTTCTAAGCCCCTTGAAGAAGAGAGTCAAATGTATAGTAAGTAGACTTTGGATGAACTGGAACATCCTGTTTCAACTGGTGATGTGGTAAATTGTTTTTCTGCTTCAATTCCGCCAAGATTTTTCTGGCCCTGATAATGTGACTGTAAGGATGCCAGATTTTCTGTGCCACCCTTATCATATTTTCTCAGGAAAAGTGCACACTGGCACTTAGTTCTTATTAATAGCCTGATTACAAGCCTACAGTCAGGGCAATCTTTACATCTATTTGTTTGGTGCCCATTATGCTTTCAAGCAGCTAAGTAAAGAAGAGCAATAAATGGCAAGTTAGTGAAAAAATAAACAAATTCAACCTACTTATGCTTCTGTTATGGTTCGGTAAGTAATAAGGGCCTTTAGAATTATTCTTTTCTAAAGTAAAACTTGGATATCATCTGTTCATATTTTTAAAAATCTGAGAAAAGTCCTAAAGATGCCAAAGCAACATGATTGGGGTTCTATGGAATTATTGACTTTTACAGACTAATCCTTACATTTACGAACTAATTTACTAGATGAAAATCATGCAATAGCTTTAGCTCCTTTAGGAAGATCATTGGCTATAGATAATATTTATGGCCTTGAAACATTTTTATAATTTTTTTTTTCTAAAAGTAAAAAAAAAAAAAAACAGAAACGTGTTTTAATGTTTCATAGAATTCTAGGCTACAGAGTTCTCATTGTATAGCGTTGCAATAAACTGGTCTACATGTTAGAGGTGACTCAGCCTGTGGCTCTAGGAACAAGATCAAACTGGCTGAGATGAAAGTCTAACTTGCCATAGGAAGTGCCTGTGTCCCTGCTGTCCCCAAGCAAAACAGCTAAAACAGCCCCATGTGAACTGGTGCTAATCAGATTTGGATGTGTTCATTATGCCTTGGCCTAGGCTGTTTTGAAGAATTTACATAATTTCATAGAATCCCAGTATTTTTCAAGGACGTTTACTTGTGAATCTTAAAGAATTTTACCACATACTCTAAGAATGTCAGCCATACCTCACACTACCATATAAAATAAACTCTTTAACTTCTATTATCACTTTCGGGGATCACTATTTAGTTCACTACAATAATTAGTGTAAAATTCCTCCTCCCCATCACGAAAACAAGCAAACAAACAAAAAACAAACCTGTTGCCACTGAGTTGATTCTAACTCATAGCGACCCTGTAGGACACAGTAGAAATGCCCCCATAGGTGCCCCCATAGGGTTTCCAAGGCTGTAATCTTTACAGAAGCAGACTGCCACATCTTTCTTTTGTGGAGCAACTGGTGGGTTCAAATAGCTGACGTTTCAGTTAGCGGCTGAGCGCTTAACCACTGTGCCACCAGGGCCCTTCTCCCCAACACTGCCACACTTTGTATCCTCCCCAGTGATGCCAGTCATTCCTCAAAACTGTCTTCTACATTCTCAAGTCCCAATCCCAGAAGCTTCCCTAGAACTAAAGACATGTGGCTGTGTATTAATAACATTTTTTTTTCTTAGAGAATTAAATTTTGTCTTCTTATCCTGCTTTTTTTACTTTCTCTTCAACCCCTTGACCAGATTTTATATAGTGAAGGTCAACCCAGGAGCTCACCCCAAATGGTAGGAGTTTCGCCTCTTAGGAGAAGTCAGAGTAGGGCTGATGGGTATTTTGAATTGTCATATGTTAATAATTTTTTACTGTGTCACATAATGATACTGATTTTTGAGCCCCTTACAATTAAATAAATGACTTTAGTCAGGGGGGCTCAAATCCTCCTTGATTAAAGGAAGTCTATGAGGATTTTTTTTTTTTTTATGAGAATTAGTTAGCGGCTCCTCTTTACCAGCATCTCTGCCCTGAAAAAATGCAGGCAGTCAGGCATGACTCAACACAAGTGAGGTTTGGAGTCAACATTGGGGAATCCCTTTCTCTATGGATCAACAACCTGAAAGTGCTGGTAGTAAGTCCTGAGTTTTTCACACTGGTCACAACAAGCAGAAAGCCACAGCAGTTGGAGGCTTGTTTCCACAAAGATAGGCAACAGCGTTAGGAAATGTGACAGTCAGAAGCACAACTTATAAGACACGGAAATGGAACCAAACCGAAAGAAAGTTACCTTTCAATATGGTGACTTCACTCTAAAGAGTGTGGACCTTAGGTTCCAATGGTGGTAGTACTGAGAATCCAAGAGCTCATGTTCTTGCCCCTTCCCACAGACTGCCGAGTTATTGAAATAATTGTGTAAATTTATACTGACTAAAACTTTGGCTTAGCATCTTTTGGGAGAATTCTAAGACAGCAAGGTGTGAAATGAGGAAAAAAAAGGAGATCCAGTCACCCCTGTCCCTGGTCTAATTCCAGGCTTGGAGAGACCTGTGCTCAAGACTGACTAAGAAGAAAGACAAATAACAACATTATGCTTAGTAAGTATTTGAGAGTGTTAATAAAAGTGAACATAGCACTCAAGATGCAGATAAAGAGTATTACAATAAAACTTTATTACAAAAAAAAAGCAGAAACAAGTCTTAGAAAGTATTTACTTGGTATATGTAATAACAGAGCAAACATATAAAAAAATAGACTCCCTAAAATACTGTGAAGGCAGTAGCAGTTTTGGAATTCTGGTACTTCAGTAACCTGTGAAATTTATAATTTTTTTCCAATTTAATTTTTAAAATAAAGTCATGCATGGACATAGTTTAGCATCAAATGGACCTGCGCATTCTTGTCATGAAGTGCAGAGGTTCAGTCTTCGTTCCCCTATTTCACACTCCCTAGAAATTTTTTTTTTTTTTTTTAATTTCTAAGGAGCCCTGGTGACACAGTGGTTAAGCACTTGGCTGCTAACTGAAAGGTTGGAGGTTCAAACCCAGCAGCTGTTCCAAGGGAGAAAGATGTGGCAGTCTGCTTCAGTAAAGATTTGCAGCCTTGGAAATTCTATGGGGTAGTTCTCTTCTGTCCTATAGGGTTGCTATGACTTGGAATTGACTCAGTAGCAATGGGTTTGGTTTTGGTTTTATTGTTGTTAGGTGCCATGTAGTTTGTCCCAGCTCATAGCAACCCTGCGTAAAACAGAATGAAACACTGTGGTCTTGCGCCATCCTCACAATCCTTGCTGTGTTTGAGCTCATTGTTGCAAACACTGTATCCTATCAGTCTATCTCATTGAGGGTCTTCCTCTTTTTTACTGATCCTCTACCAAGCATATTTCTAGGTTTATTTTTCTGACATTTGTATCTGCATCTTTAAATAGTATTCTACAATTGCTGCTTCTACTTTTTTTCAATTTCAGGAATTATTTATTGACTTTTCACTAGAGAAGATGAGGATTTAGCTCTCTTTCTGCACTATTCCATTGTCCCACTAACAAGCATTCCTGGTACGCATCCTTCTAGCCTTTCATTTGGTTTTATCATACCTTTGGTTGGATCTGTTGATTTGTATTATTTACTTCTTAACATCTACAATTATAATTATTATAATTTTCAATTTGAATTCTTAAAAGAAGATAAGTTAAAATAATCAACATTCTCTAAACAAAAATCCTCTGCAACAAAAACCAGGAAGTAGTTTAAAATAAAAAGAGCCAATTTTCTTCTCTGACATAGGTGAGAATAACTGAGAATAACTGCAACTGCATTATTAACTTTGATAATTAGAAAAATATAGATTCAGGTAAGATCTTTAAAAAATGCAAAGTGAACACTATTAGCATTCCAAAATTACAGGCAATTTCCAAATGACCAAAGGAAAAGAAACTGAATACATTCTATCTACAGAAAAGGAGAAAACGAAGAAAAATCAAGGTTAAACGTTAAGAAAAGAAAGCAAAGAACAAGACGACAGTTTAGTACTAAACTTACACCATAGATAATGAATGCAAATGGACTGAAATCCCATGATAAAATTTTTTAAAAAGCCCAAATTTGATCAATGAAATCAAACCAAACCACCGATGCTTTGATCATGCCTAAAACAATAACATAGAATGTTTAAAATCTAGACGACAAGAAAAATATATCAAGGAAAAAAAAAAAGATGGTTTTGCTATTACCACCTGGTATGTTAGAATTACTACCCCAAAACAAACTTGAGGAAAGCAGAAGGAAAGAAATAATAAAAATAAAATCAGAAATTAACATAGAACATAAGATCAAAAATAGTAAAAATGATCAATCTTAGGGATAGTTCTTTGAAAGAAAAAAATTCTCTACTTCCATCTCTTTTAAAAACAAATGCACTGATTAAGTAAACAAAAAATAAATAAAAATTTTGATTAGTAATAGTACACATGGATTATCAATAAGGAATAGTATACATTGTAATGAATGAGATAGATCATTAAGTATTTGTTACAAAATGACGATAAAAAAAACAAAAAATGGATTTAAAAAAACCATATAGCATCAATGGATGATTGGAAACAATGAAAAAAGATCCATTTAAATAGCAACCCAGAAGATAAATTGTTGAAAATTCAACTTAATAAGAAATGTACAGGCTGGACAAATATAAAGAAAACTAAAACACATTACACAGGCATGTAAAATAAGACTTTTAATAAACTAAAAGACAGAGGTTCTGTATTTGTACTAGAAAAGTGCTGCTAAAACTTAATTGACTTAAAATAGAGAACAAAATTTCATAGTCATTTGTGGAGAAAAATTTTTTTTGATTGGTAACAAAAATTATTAAAATAGTTTATCTTAAGTATTGGGAATTATGTTTCTACAACATTTTCTTCTTGTCCCCGTAGCTGTGTCTACATACTGGCTAAGGCATGAGGTTTATTGCCCAGAAAAGGGAGGGTAGTGTCGAGGATTATAAAATGAGGAAGAAGTAAGATGTATCCTCAAGCAGTACTGCTTAAATTTAATGTGCATTCAAATCACCCAGGGATCTCGTTTAACTACAGGCTCTTGGTGGGTCTGAGTGAGTCTTGAGGCTCTGCATTTCTAAAACATGCCACAATGATGCCTCAGCTACTGGTTTACAGACCACGCTTTGAGCAGCAAGGCCGCAGAGCAGCAGTTCTCTAAGTGAGCTCCCCAGATGGCACGGCCAGAGTTAACCTGGGAACTGGTTAGAACTGCAACTACTCTGCTCCCCACTCTTCCCGCCCCTCCATTTGAAACTCTGGAATGGGTTCCCTCATCAGTGCACTAACAAGCCCTCCAGGTGGTTCAGATGCCCTTGGAGTTTGAGAACCACTGATCTGGAGCAACTCTTACCTGACAGGAAATGAACATAGTTATTCTGTGGAGGAGTCCGTGTGTGTATGTGTGTGTGGGTGTGGGTGTGGGTGTGTGTGTGTGGGTGTATGTATGTAAGACCAAAGGATGGAGTTTAGACCTAAGTATCTTAGTTCTAAGGAAAGGTGTGGATCCCTTTTATCATTGTGTGAGGGATAGTAGACCCATAGGAATACCAGATAGGGTTGATAGACTTGCAGTAAAGAGGTCTTGCTCCAGCTTCTTAGGGGAATTTATACACCCCCTCCAGACAAACTCTCTGTTTCAATATAGTGCAAGGTGGTAGACGGACGTATAGGGATTGATGGGACTGAGTTAGCACAACCCAACTCCTTATTGGCTATGTCCTCTAGGGGATCTAACCAGTAAGCCTGTTTACCCTTTCTCTCAGCAAACATGATAATAGTTAAAACTTTTCACCACTACTACCAGTTATCCTTGAGTCAACTCCAACAAATGGTGGCCCCCAAGTGTCTCAGAGTAGAACTATATGCTTCATGGGGTTTTCAATGGATGGTGTTTTGAAAGTAGATCACCGGGCCATTCTTCTGAGGTACCTCTAGGTGGACTCTAACTGCCAGCCTTTTGGAGCAACTGAGCACTTAACCATTTGCATTACTCAGGGACTCCATAGGGAATCTAGAAGTAATTAATACCACCTATGGAAGTCTTTTTTTTTTTTTTTTTTATGGAAGTCATAGAGACAGCCAGGAAAGCTGACTATAGAATTTGTGGAGCAAGATGTTGCCTTAGAGACAAAGAGACCCTGCAAAAGAGGTTGAAAGGTGGCCCTTCCAAATTAGGAAGAGAATGGGAAGGATGCCTTATTCAGAGGCTCTGCAGGGATTGTTAGTGCTGAGAGGAATGAGCATATCGCCTGAGATGGGTGAGCTCCCCAGGAACCATTACAGTGCCTTGCCAGTGCCTGGAGACCAGACCAAAGTTATTCCAGTCAGTAAGAACATAGGCACGAGCTCAGAGATGGGGGGCATGTAGACAGTAAGAAGCAGACTGCACTTGGACCCTAGTTCCAACTCCAATTCCTTAAGGATATAGAAGTTTCTTCAGGTAAAATGACCTTCTCAGGAAAGGAAAAGAGCTGGAGAGAGAACCAAAGAGATGAGAAATAAGTTCATACAGAATTGAACTTAGAATTGGGTGACAATTTTCAAAGAGGAGGTTGTTTTAAATCACTTTCTTCTGCTGTCAGTAGGATTTGGGGAGTACAGAACGATAAAGAGAGCTACATTTATTTGTATATATCCAACTTTAGCATGTAAATTTCAACCCTAGTATTTTTATACAAAAAAACTTATAATAACTATCAATTTTTTAAGTGAACAAAAAATAATTTTTTGTGTAATTATCCTAATAAAATTGACATCCTCCATTTTGTGTTTTTTCTTTTGAGTCTCAATAAATTGATTTGAAAATTCATCAGGAATAATTAACGTGTAAGAATATATAAAGTCTGTTCTCTGGGGAATAGGATTGTGGGTGAATTTTATCTTTGTCTTTATACTACATGGATCCTAGTGCCAGGGTGTCTAGGTTTGAATTCCCCATATACAACTTTCTACATCAGTTGCCACATAATAAAAAATGGTGATAACAACAGTGCTGGCCATGAAGAGTTGTTTTAAGTATTATATGAGTTAATGGACTTACTGCAGTCCCTAATACATAGTAAGTGCTCTAACTCTTTTTTTCTGCTTTTTCCAAAAATCTTCACAATAATTTTTTTTCAGGAAAAAAAATACATGTTATAAAAGTGAAATAAATGGAGGTTACCAGCAGAAATTTTGACCTAGCATGTGGATTTTAGGTATTTACTGCTTTCGGTATCTCAGTTAAAGATAGTAATGAGTTTCTGTATTTTAATTTTTTTTTTTTTTAAACGAAATGGAAAGTTGTTGGGTTTTGGGTTTCCTTAGTAAACTATGTCTGAAAATTTCGTGCAGGCACCATCTGAGATACTGTTGGCACCATTAGTTTCATTTTTGATGGTCATGTGAAGGAAATTAATTTTAAGAGACAGTAGTTTCAACAGATCTAGTATGAATGAAATGCCTGTCAGGAAACAATCTGAGCATTTTGGTGACTTTGAGGTGATTTGGTGGTTTACCTTTCACTATACTTCAATCACAATTAAAAGTTAAATTAAAAGAACCTGTCTTTGATCATAATTCCAATAATTGTGTAGAGGTAATAAAGTGTAGTTGGCAGCTTGAGATAGTATGGAATTTGCATTTGCCATTCAGAACAGATAATCTTATGGGGCCTCTTTCTCTTTTCAGGGACAGGAAATAGATTTTTGATGGCTATCTTGTATCGATCGGACTGCCACAGAACTGATGGGACAAGATTTGAAGGGTACTGTTTTAAGCAATCTTGAAGTGCTGTTTTTATACAGTCTAATCATATGAGGGTTAGAAAATAAAACAATTATGAAAGGAGGGGTTTCACTGATTTCTTTAAAGACAACTCTTGTCTATGTAAAACCAAAGTTATCAATTATGTGAGGGTACATGGAAGGATTTTTTGAAGGTGCGGTGAAGGAGAGATAGTATGTGAAGACTGGAAGACCAACCCCTCCTCCTTGAATTGGTTTGCCTCTAATCTGTGCAATCTGTGGAACATGATGGCTTTATGCTCGTTCTTATCTCCTTATTGATATTTTACTCATAATGGACCTAACAGAATTTTTAATCCAAGAAAAATAGCCCATAGGAAAATAGCAGTTACTCGGCCTTTTTTTTAGCCTTAGGGGGAAAAAAATTCTCTAAATTATTCAGATATAAAAATATTTATTTTAACATTGAAAGAAGGAGAAAAGTTAATACAAAGAACTCTAATTGAAGTAATATTTCTAGATTACTTCCTATACAGATATAAAAATAAACAAACTCCAGAGTTCAATTGTTTCTTGGCTTAGTATTTAATGTAATCCTACCGTCTCTTTCCTAAAATAAGTGACCTGATTAGATTTCAGATACAATTAAGTGGCAGTGCTTCACAAATACAACTTTACTGTAAGAAGGGCTCATTGAAAATAGCACTTCATTTTATGACTAAATGGAATAATTTCAATATCTATAATTATCTTTTTCTCATTCCTTAAGAACCATGGGCTGAAGATCTATTAATATATTTTATCTATAGCATTTTTTTTTATAGCATAAATATTTTCATATTCTGTCAAGACTATGTACATATATACTGTTTTAAAAATGATTTCTTATTAGTAGAAAAAAACAAGCAAATCGATTTGCAGTAGAAGCCTGCTTGTATGGAATACATAATGTTTTACAGTTTCTAAAAATATGATCTTGTGTACTATTATTTTCAGAGATGTTACTTGATTAATTAGTTTTATTTGTTCTGAATATTAATACCTCCTAGAACTGCAATATAATTCAAATTGATCAATTTAACTCATTTTTTAAATTCAAGATATTTTGCTTTCTTGTTGAAGATCTATTAAACAGAATGCATATTGCAGCATTCTTTACTTCCCCTCAGCATAGCCAGTTCATGAAAGGGCTTCCTCTGTCTTTCCAGAAAGGTAATTGAATATTAAGTTGAGGAACTAAACAATTAATTTGCAGTGTATACCATCCATAAACTTGCAATTCTCAAAGTCTTATAGGAGTATTACAGCAATAATGAAGAAAGGTCATTTTTGTGTCTGTAAGATAACGTTATACACACATGCACACACACAATTCACATGCAGCCATTTTTCATTTATAGACTGTTAAAATGCTATTTCTTAGATTTAAAAGACAAGACAGATATTATTTAGAAAATTGAAATATTTGGAACTTTCATTTGTTCTTGGAATAACCAGCAAAACAACTAGTTTTTCTTTAAAGGAAAAAAGAAAAAAATCACCCGGACACAATGCCAATGACAGAGTACAGACAGAGAATCACAGAAGCAATTATTCTGAGGAGAAAGGTTTAACAGCATAAAGAATTCTAAATGTAGGCCTGTATTGCTCTCGTATTTTCCATATGTGGGGAAACAAATGGCAGAACTTTCTATTCTTGTCCTGTTCACCAGTGCCACCTGTTTGTGGTACATTCCCCTATCCCCCCCGCCCCCCGCCCACCAAAGCACTGTGTTGGAATCTCTGCTACCATTGTCATACAAATATTTATGGAAAAAAAAAGAGGGACCTTTTGTCTTACGTGATTCAAATATGTGCTTACCAATCTCCAGGCCTCCATTTTACTTAGCTCTTGATTACACTGACTTACATTTTACTAATTGTATGGCATTTGACTTAACGAGCCCCATATTTTAACATACTGGAGGTTTAATGGGTCTTTGGTTAGCCACAAACTGGTATAAATTGTTAAAATTAAGTTGCTGTCCTCCTGACCTGGAGCAGAGGTCAAGTATGCTGAGGAAACAGCATAGAGAACAGTGTTCCTCTCAGTTCTCAGGACACTTTGTTATAGCCCTTTGTTGACTAACTGTTCCCACCATGCTTTAGTTCAATAATCAGATTAAATAATATTTAAGATCCCTTTGAACTCATGCCCTGGTGGCATAGTGGTTAACAGTTATAGTGAACTACAGTTGCTAACCAGCAATTCGAATCTACCAGCTGCCCCTTAGAGACAATATGGGGCAGTTCTACTCTGTCCTACATGGTTGCTACGTGTCAAAATTGCCTTGAGAGCAACAGTTCTTTTTTGGGGGGGGAGGGGGGAGGGCAGTTTTTAACGCACGAGATTTTTTTAGTCTATGATTTTGTTCTAGTGTATATATTAAACATAAGGGTCTTGATGGCACTTGGCATATCTGTTTGAAATTTTAAAATAATATCTAAAAAGTATCAATTACGCAGGATTGCTTCAATTCCCTAGTGCTTTTTTGGTCTGTAGATACCTTTGATTAACAGGCATTCTTTCTGTGGAGTAGAATCATGTTATTAGGCAAAAGGGAAATATTGCATTTGAGGATTCAGTCATGGATAACCTTTCCATGGGAAAAATAATTATATTAAAAAAATCATTCCATAAATCTGCATGCACTAAGCATTTGGAAATGGCTGAAATCACCCTGTTTTATTTAGGCAAAATAAATATACCAGTATCCACAGGCAAATATATTTCAGTGATTATAAACAATTTTGAATGTTCTATATTCATAGCTAATGGGAGACCATATATCTGGGTTTATACCTCTTGACCCAGCATCCTGTCCAGTTTAGCATTCCTCCAGGATTTTTCATTTGTACTGTAGTAATATTATTAATAGCTGCTTTGAAAGAAACCATGCTGGTTTTAGTAGAGGGCTTCTCAATAGCTATACTATTGACATTTTGGACAGCATAATTCTTTGTTGTGTGTGGGGGGGCTGTCTTTTGCATTATAAGATGTTTGGCAGCTTCCCAGGACTCTACTCACTAGATGCTAGAAGACTCCAGATAGTGCTAAATGTCCCTGTGGGGCAAACTTATCTCGACTGAGAACCACTGGTTTAGGAGTTACGCTGTGTGCGTCCCGCTTCTGTAATGGTCTCACCTAGTAGTCTGTGAGATTCATGTGCAGTGAGCAGAGGTCTCCCTTTAACATGAGGTTAATTCTGAAAGATTACCAGCAGTTATCTGTCATTCTTTTACCAACCCTTTCCAGAGACAAGTTAAAGTAACATTTCCCATACTAAGACAGTATCCAGGATGTTGACAGATAAACCCAAGTGTGCACAGATAGTGTTGGGATTTGAGCATGTATTATAAAGGTATTTTATGCCACTGTCCTTCATGGCCACTGAATATGCCAGTTCCTTACTCCAAGACCTGCAAGATACATGTAGTTGCCAGGTCACTAGTCAGCAGAGTCAGTGGGAGACATGAAACTATAGATCAGGAGTGAATGAGAGGTGTGCAGGAAAGAGGTCAGCAGTCCTGCCCTAGAGCAAATGGAGAGTACTCTGAATGTCAGTGTCTTGAAGAACCATATTGGGCCCTAAAGCAAAACGAAACAGCAGCTACAATGATGGGCTCAAGCACAGCAATGTTTGTGAGTATGGTGAAGGATCCAGCAGTGTTTCATTCTGTTGTACTTAGGGTCGCTATGAGTCAGAACCTTCTCGTCGAAACCTAATAGCAACATATGTACACTTTTCAAAATATCCTCCCATATTTTGAAGTGAATGGAGAAAATTTAATGTAAACACTGTATATATTTTTAAATGACTGCATATAAAGCCCACTTTGCCCAATTTATTTTCTTTCCATTGTCAACCCTCATTTACCCGCCCACCAGGGGATGTCACAGCCGCAAGAGTTCTCAGAGAACATGGGCTGATGGGAAATGTTTGTTTCTGTTGCACAACAATGCAGGGTCATAAAACAGGGACCAACAACCCATCTTTATTGACACGTTTGTATTTTGTTCATCATGGAATTTTGTATTAATTTTGATTTAAAAATATTTTACATTAAGATATTATTATTTTTATTACTGAGTTTTATATTGACCTCTTAAATTTTGTGATGAAGAGTGGCTCACTCATCTCCCCCTAATTTTGGTCCTGCTGAATGCTTTGGCAATGAAGACTTTATCATTTTATGGTGTGAATCTAAAACTATTTATTTTATTGTTTTACAGTGCATTTTTTGTTTTGCAAAAAAAAATGGTTCACAATTTTGGCGGCAATGAGCTTAACAAATAAATGTACAGATTTAAGGATAAATTAAATGCTGAATTTCTGCTAATACTGAACATGTAACTTTTACAAAATGTTTGTAGGTGTTCACCTGGCACTGGGGTTGTGCTAATATCACAGGCCAAATGGAAACAAGAAGACAAAAATCTGCTGGGGCAGCAAGCAACATCTACTTCCAAAATTAGTGGTATTTTAGAAGATTGTGCCAAAGGTGACCATTTAACCAAAGCAGCTGCAGAAAGTGTGTTTACACATCACTCTTTGAAGCATGACTTTTATTTAGGTCAAATGAGTCTTCTAAATTAGTTTTGCCCAGTTTCAAATCCAGGTTTTCTTGTGCATATTTGAAAACCAACATGAAAGCTGTTAATGTTTTGGTTCTGTTACCAAAAGAACTTCAGGTATAGTGAAATGATGCCAATTTTATTTTGATATTATCAGATGCTTCCATAAAAAATTCATTAACTAGCTAACTCTAATAATGATTATTCTTTTTTTCGTATTCAGCTCGTAGAGCCAAAGTAAAGGTTTTGGAAGTTCATTCAGTTAAGAGCAAAATATCCAGTATTGTTGTGAATGCTTTAAAAATTTAATTAAAATGTTCTACATTAAAGATTAAATAATTTGTTTTGTTTTGTTTTTTGCAGTACAAATACCAAAGTTGGTGAGACATAGTTTGATGGTAAATGCAATGTTTCTTGCTAAATTTAGAAGCTTATGGTGCAGAAATATAACCTTAATTGGTTGCATCCAAATAAGTGACATACAGTAAAAATCATGCCCTTTAGTAGTGTATAGTTCAGTGAGTTTGGAGAAAGGCATAGGCATGTAACCACCATCACAAGACCAATAATTTTTAATTGACAATTTAATAGTTGAAAACAAGTACTTATTTTAAATAACCCTTTTTATTTGCCACCAGGGTTCCGCAATACTTGTTCAGTAAATATAGAAAATCCCAAAGGAAAATAACAAATCATTCAATATCTAAACCCCCAAGACATCTGTTGTTACTAATTTGGTGTGTGTACTTCCAAAAGTTTTTCTATGTATGTTTTATAATTATAGAACGGCACTGTAATATACTTGCTGTTAAGTGGCTTTTTTTTTTTTTTTACAACAGATTCCGATTACTTTCCCAACCCGTAAATAATATTACTCTTTGACATTTAAAATATTGTTACATAATATTTTCCAATATGCCTGTAACATACTTAACCTAGCACCTTCCATGTTGTTGAATTTTGTTGCTTCCAATTTGTTCCTAGCAAAATTTAGTTCTACACACATGTTGGTGTTTATTTTCTCGGATGTGCTTAAGGAAGTAGAATTGCTTCACTAGAGTGTATGCACATATTTAATCATTTTTTGTTTATTCCTCTCTTGAAAATTTGTTCTAACTTAATATTTATTATAATTCTGAAAGAAAAAAAGTAAGCAGAGGCTTTAATGAAGTGGGAAAAAAATTTCCCTAATCCAGGTAGAACAAATATCACAGATTAAAGGAAAAAAAAATTCTGTTTTAGGCTGAAATCAGGGGGAAAAAAAAAAAAGAAGTGATAGGGCTATAGTGAAAAAATAAAAGCTTTCTGGCAGTGGTTCTCATCTTGTGTGTGTGTGTATGTGTGTGTGTTATTTTGGGGCCCTCCCCCCTAGTCACAACAGAGAGGGAGTACTACTGTCATGTCGTGAATAGTTGCCAGGGATGCTGCCAAACATTTTATAATGCACAGGACATCTCTTACTCCAACAAGAATTGTCCAACCTACACTGTCAATAGTGCTGGGGTTGAAAAACCTTGCTTGACCAGAAACCGAATGAAAGATGAGGAAAGACTGACATAAAATAAATGTTACCAAGCCTTTCATAGAAAAAGATGACCTGGGAACTCTTAGATTTTGAAACTGTAAGAACTGACATAGGCAGTTAGAAGCTCTGAATAGACGTACAAGCAAAAGATGAGAGGTTTAATCTCTGGTGAGGACAGTGATTTATTTAAATACAGATAGTTTGCAAATAGATTAGAAAGGAATGGGCAATAGGCATTCACAAGCTATTTCCCCTGACTTGTCAGTGCTAGTCTGTAAGTGTAGATAACTGGGTTTTATATTTATTGGATAATTTTATTAAAAAGCTTTTAAAACAAGAGAACCATTCACATGTGGAAGCATGGCGGTATAGTATTTTAGTTATTCCCATCTAAATGTCTGATCTGTGTGACCAGATCAACCGCCAGTAGCTATCGATATTTCAGACAGAGTGACTTGGGTCTCTCAGCCAGCGACCAGGGAATGGGGCTTGAAAATCTAACTTACTTCAGTGAAAATTGCATCACACGAAGAATGAGACCATGAGGACTGTTCCCTGGTGGTAAGTCAATTGTCTGGTCTCTGCAGAGGCTGGGACTTCCTCATACTTTATAAAATAGGGAAATAATTTCAATTCTCACATCAAGATATCATCTACTATTATATGAAGTAGGTAAACAAAAACAAATACGTGTTCAGATGAGTAAATCTTACAAATAAGAGATTGCTGATATCATTTTCAAAGTAAGTTAAGCTTTCAAAGTTTCCTTGAAGGGGAAGAAAGCATGATTTCCATCTTAAAGGTGGGAAATGGGAAGCAATAAAAGTCTAAAACAAGTAGAGAACTTCTGACTAACTACACAATTTGTTATTACATTGCCCTTGTCAATAGATAGGTCAGATGTCATTGTGACTTCTGTTCTATGGATAGAGATATAGAAGAATAATGTTAGAAATGTTTAGAAAAAAATACAATGTTCTTTTGTCTCATTGGACTTTGGCAGACATCGGCTATAGAACTGATTGCGTATGTTCAAAATAAATTGGCTGAGCTTCCTTATAAGTTTAACACTTTGATAATATTTGGGTAGGAATTATTTAGTAATGCAGCAACTATAACCCCCAGTTGATGTAAAACTGTGTCTCAGGCCATCTTGCTAATTTATATTCTGATACCTTGATTGATGTACAGTAGCTGATGTAGATGAACGCTCCCCCAAGATAGGAAATAGGGAGACGAAACTACTTCTCATACTGATAACGTGAAAGAATTAGACTTGGTCAAGAGAAGTAAATGGACAACGTATCAACCAAGTACAAACCAAAGTACAGGTAGTTCCAGATTTTTGACAGATTCGAGTTATGACAAAGTACACTTACGACTGTGCATTGTTTTATTTTTTTGCACGTTGTCATTAGTAGTATGTACTACATACATAGTCTTTCAGCACTTAATTTACCGATGTTATTTTCAGGCGCTCACTCAAAGATGTTCAATTTTAAGATTTGCTATACGGAACACTGCCATATAGATTTACTTTTCTAAACGAAATTAAGGGCTTCAGTTGCTTGAAAACATAGACCCAAATGCTGATTGCTTTGTTAAAGTCAATAGTTTGGGAAGCATGAGATGTTACTACAAAATATATGAATTAAAAAAGACAGAGACCGTACAGACAACTGTCACTAATTTTCTGGCTAGAGATGCTGTCCCCATTCCCAGGGATAATCCAGATGATTCAGAACCTTCTACAAGTGGAGTTATTACTAAAAAAAAAAAAAAAAAAAAATTTTTTTTTTTTTTTTTTTTTTATTACTGCAACTGACAAAATGTCAATGTCATCCAACTCTAGTTCATTGTTGGAGTAAATTTTTTTTTTAATTATTTTATCTTTTTATTGTACTTTAGATGAAGGTTTACAGAACAAACTAGCTTCTCATTAAACAGTACATACATTGTTTTATGACATTGGTTAACAACCCCACATGTCAACACACTCCCTTCTCGACCTTGAGTTCCCTATTACCAGCTTTCCTGTCCCCTCCTACCTTCTAGTCCTTGCCTGTTGGCTAGTGTGCCCCTTTAGCCTCGTTTTGTTTTATGGACCTATCTAATCTTTGGCTAAATGGTGAACCTTAGGAGTGACTTTGTTACTGAGCTAAAAGGGTGTCCCGGGGCTATACTCTAAGGGTTTCTCCAGTCTCTGTCAGGCCAGTAAGTCTGGTCTTTTTTTGTGAGTTAGAATTTTGTTCTACATTTTTCTCCAGCTCTGTCTGGGACTCTCTATTGTGATCCCTGTCAGAGCAGTCAGTGGTGGTAGCCAGGTACCATCGAGTTTTACAGGACTCAATCTGGTGGAGGCCGTGATAGTTGTGGTCCATAAGTCCTTTGGACTAATCTTTCCCTTGTGTCTTTAGCTTTCTTCATTTCGGAGTAAATTTTTATGATTTGTGTATTTTTTATGTATGTATGTATGTATTAAAATATATCTGTAAGTTTATAGGTAATGTTTCTAACCCCCAAAGCCAAATGAAGATCAGATTTATAAAGACACTAATAATAAAACGCAATAATAATGAAAACTAAAAAAAAATGAGGTATTCATCTTAAGTCAGAACTGACTTATGACGGAGTGATTGGAGCGGGACCCCATTGTAAACTGGAGACTACCTGTATTCTAACTGCCTAGAATAGACATTCTTCAAAATTCAAATGGACAATATTAAATAATTCTATTCTTGGGAGATCTTGTGGCATAGTGATTAAGAGCTCAGCTGCTAACCAAAAGGTCGGCAGTTCAAATCCACCATCTGCTCCTTGGAAACCCTATGGGGCAGTTCTACTCTGTCCTATAGGGTCGCTATATGTCAAAACTGATTTGCTGGCACCTAACAAAGTGCTACGGCTGCTAACCAAAGGGTAGGCAGTTCGAGTCCGCCAGGCGCTCCTTGGAAACTATGGGGCAGTTCTACTCTGTCCTATAGGGTCGCTATGAGTCAGAATCGACTCGATGGCAGTGGTAACAACAACATTACCGTTTTGAATCAATTCGTTAAATTACCTCAGGATAGATTCTATAGGCAGGCAGCGTGGGAGACAGTGCTGCTTAAAACATTCAGAGCAACAAGAATAATTCTGAATATTGTTTTGTTTTCCAGAAGACAACTATTTACACTTTAATTTTACAGGTAAAATAATCTCTGCCAGGCTCTGCAGTGTTAAAATGGGATCTCAATCAAGGTCCAGCTCAGGAACTTCCACTTCTTTTACTCAAAGAGAATATTCTGTCTCTGTAGTATTAATGATTCTATGAATGTAGTAATAATGATTCTATATTTTGATATGTGCCAGAATATTAACCAGAATTTAGTATAACTTGTTGTGTTAAGTTTTCAGATGGAAGAAGTCCTTTTCAGATAAATAAAAGCAATAAATAACTTATTTAAACAATATCTAAAGCTCGCGGCCCTTAAGGCTTTTTGAGAAATTTCAATAACATTTTATCAAATTTTAATGAAAGAGCAATGGAACAAATTTATTGTGAAATAGATAACATCTTTTTTAAGCCATTTCTTTAAATTTTATTCTCTTTTCAAAAGTTTAGGGAGTTCAATAATGGCACAAAATAGTAAATAATACAGACTTAAACAATGTGATCTTAAAAAGCATAGTCATATAATTGTAACATTTATATTACAAAAATGCATAATGCAAAAGCCATGATTATATTTCCTTTTTTATTCAGTTAGCCAGGGGCTTTTCAGTAGCTCCTTACAAAAATGTAGTGCAAAGATCTCCCTTCATATTTCAAAAACACTTCAAAGTAATAAAGTTTTTCTCTTTTATCTCAATTATCTCTGAAAAATTAATACCTAGAATGATGTAATATAGAAGCCCACAGTCTACATTTAATTGTATGTCTCCAGAATGAGGTTTTTTGCTAGAAAAGTAAACATCAGTATCAATATTTTGAACCAGAGAATACTAAAGTTTCCTTTGTATAAAGATGCTGCCGTATTTGGTGGTCTGTTCAGCAGTCCCTAATGGTAGACAGTAATTTAATATTGAAAACATATGGAGAGGTTAGCACTGGCCCACATTATCTTTGAAGTGTGGTTTCTGTCCACTTTAATACATAAAGGAGGCAATACTTTTCGCCTGCTTCCTCGTAATGAAAATGTAGTTAAAAGATAAATTCGGCTTCTCTTTATTGTTTGACCGTTGTTTCATTCTGCCTGTGCAAAACTGCTTAGACTAAAATAGACTAAAAAAAAATAGACTAGATGGACAAAAATTCTGAGGTTGAGCAGTTCTGTTTTTCAATTTATATAGAAACCCACTTTTGTAAAGGTGACCAACAGCATAGAACTATGCCTAATAAAGTCGAATGATTATGCTAATATTTACAAGCAATCAAAATGACCTTAGATTAAAAGTTGATACTTTGGAAGTAAAAAAAAAAAAAAAAAAATTGAGACAGAAAATAAGAGAATAAATGCTTTTACATGTTTTAACTGAGTACTTAATGAAAGGGAAGATAATTTGTGAGAAAATAGGAAGTTTCTTCCATGTGATCCAATAACAGCTTTTAAAACTTCCTCAGTTTCATTTTAGAGTGTGCAGGACACCATATACGATGATTTTTCAGAATGTAACTTTTTATTTTTTTACTTGTTTTGTTAATGGAGAGGAAAAAAGCAGCAATCTCCCAGCAAAGCTGACCTTCTAAAATAAATTAAATTCTTAGCAAGCTGTGTTTTAGTGCAACGCAGCATGGCTCAGTAGAGCAAATCAGATGAAAAGTTAGACGATCAGAAGTTCGATTCCAGACCCTGTGACAAAGTTGCTGTGTAATCTTGGGGGTTGGGAATAACATTCTGAAAGTCTGATTGCCCTTCTCTAAATTGTTGTGAAGGAATATATAAAATCACAAAGAAGATGACCTGTTAAAAGAATTTTAGTCTTTGAAATTGTTGAGATGAAGATACTCAAAATAAGTACACTTTAATTTGCAAAGTTTTGCAATCCATGTGGACAATTTTTGGAAAGTTATGAATATTTGCTACCAGATATCTAACTTTGATAGAGTGCAAATAAAAGATGATGGAGCAGGTATTTGTTAATATTATTTCAAAGTTCAGGTTTGAAATATTGTTGTCATGAGCTTTAATCCTAGCGTGGCTTTTGTGCTTTTAATAACGTGGCTTAATCTCTAGTTTCACACCAAGATGATGACTATGGCAGTTTCCATCTCACAGGGGTGATGTAAGTCTTAATTAGTGTTTGTAAAACTATCTAAGAGCCATGGATGAGAAGAGTTATGAAAAGAGGAGGTCATGTTGTTAGTATAAGAAGTGACTTGCCTATTGCCTTGCATTATACTAATGTGACAACAATATGTATTATCCCAAGATTAATTATAGGTATAACAGAGCTGCTATTCAACATGATTAGCACATTTAAAAATTTTCATATTAATGAAATCACAGGTAATACATTTTTCCCATAGGTTGTATCTCTGTGAAGAGAAACCAAACTATTACATAGTCTTTATCTACTGTGACTTTCTCCTGTATGAAAGTACTGTAGTCATTAATGGAGCAAAGTAAAAGAATGATTCCTCTTTCAATATCTGTGCCAATCATGTTTCCAAGTAGACACGCTTGACTTGTGAGTACAAAGTATAGACTTCATCTGTGCTGAAGCTAGTGTACTCTATTGGCTGTAAGACTGTGGTGTGTTTATGTATATTCCAAATAATAACACTTCTCTGGGAGCTACAAAAAGGATCAAATTAGCCTTGAAATTTGTGTTGCCAAAAATAGGCTGGTCTTGGTATCAAAAGACCTGGTTTGGTTTTCTCATAAGCCTCAGTTTTGTCTGCAATAAAATCTTTCATATGCTTTCAGGGACCTTTCAAGGTTTAAATCCAATGATGCATGTAAATTGTAACTCATGATACAAAAATAAACTGTTCATTGTATTTTGAAGAAATTGGCAATAGGATTTTAAAATACAACGAGAATGTGACTACTTTTCATCAACTCTCCTGTTATTATCCTGGCCAGCATCATCATACTCTTTCTCCTGGAATCTTGAAATTGCCTCCTAAGTGGTTTCCTGGCATTTACCCTTACCCGCAACAAGTCCCTGGGTGGTGCAAATGGTTTGTGCTCATCTACTAGCTGAAAGGTGGAGGTTGAAACCAACTAAAGGCACTGTGAAAAAAAGGCCTGGTGATCTGTCTTTGTAAAGCACACAGTCAAGAAAACCCTGTTGGAGCAGTTCTACTTTGTAACACATGGGGTCTCCATGATTTGAAATCAACTTAACTGCAAGGTTTAGCCTTGTCCACTTATACTATTTTCTCAGTGCTACAACCAGAGTAATATTTTTAATTATGTTACACCATTTGGAATTGTCCCACAGTTCTTGGATGTTGTTTCTTTTTTCCCCATTTATTTTTTTAAATATTTTATTTTTGTTTAGGTGAAAGTTTATAGAGCAATTAATTTCTCAGCAACAGTTTATACACAGCTTGTTTTGTGACATTGGTTACAAACTCCTGAATGTGTCAGCGCTTTCCTCCCTTACTCCCTGAGTTCCTTGTGTCCATTTGCCCAGCTTTCCTGCCCCTATTGTACTTCTGAACCTTGCTTTTGGGCAAGTGCTGCCCTTTAGGTCTCATATAGTTAGTTGATTGTTCTGAGGTGTACATTCCTTACAGGTGTTATTGTTCCTTTTATAGGCCTGTCTATTATATGGCTATAATGTGATCTCCGGGAGTGATTTCAGTTCCAAGTTTGAAGGGTGTCTAAGGGCCATAGTCTCAAGGGCTACACCAGTCTCTATTACACAAGTAAGTCTGGTCTCATTTATGAGTTTGAACTTTGTTCTACATTTCTCTCCAACTCTGTCCATGACTTACTATTGTGATCCTGGTCTGAGTGGTTAGTAATGGTAGCTGGGCACCATCTAATTCTTCTGGTCTCAGACTGATGGAGACCATGGTTCATGTATGTGATCCATTAGTCCTTTTGACTAATTGCTTGAGTTTTTTTTTTTTTTTTCAACTCTCCTTTGCTCTGTCCTTTACTTTGTCTGTGTGAAAACCTTTTTGACTTTTCATGATAATTGTCTCATAGAATATTTGTACTTTTGTGATTGATTTATTTCACTCAGCATAATGTCCTCCTGGTTCATTAGGAAAGTTTGATTATAATATGTTTTGGCGACTTTTGAGAACTATCCTGTATGGGATTGGTTGAACTTCTTGGATGAAAATCTCATCTTTCATGATATTGGGTAAGTTTTCTTCCAATAGATCTTCAGAAATTCTCTCTGTGAGTTTTTTTTTTTTTTTTTTTGTCTCCTCCTATTCTGGGATTCCAATTACATGTAAATTATTCTTCTTCATAGTGTCCCACATAACTCACAGTTTTCTTCTTTTTTTTTTTCATTCTTTTTCTGATTATTCTTTGAACAAATTGGTATCAAAGCATTCTTTCTTCTGTTGTTTCAATTCTACTTCTATGTTCTTCAATTGAGTTATCTATTTCTGATATTTTATTGGTAATATTCTGTATTTCTAGTTGCCGTTTTTGTATTATTTCTATTTGTCTATTTAATTTGTCATTTTGTTCTTGTATAGTTTTCCTGAATTCCTCCAGGGTTTTGTCTGTGTCTTCCTTGGTTTTGTCTGTGTTTTCCTTGATCTCTTTGAGGACCCTATATATAAGCTTTTTTAATTCCTTATCAGGCAGTTTCATTACCATCTCTTCCCCAAGAAGGTTTTCTGCCCCTTTATTTTGGTCACTTGGTTGAGCTTTCTTGTCTTGTTTCTTAACATGATTTGATATTGTGTACTGTCTCTGAGACATTTAGGTGTTATTTTATTTATGATTTTTGTTTTGTTTTGTTATATCAGAGCAGGTGCTGTCTGTGGTGAGGGAGGGATGGGGAAGGTGGCTGAGGGTTG
This sequence comes from Loxodonta africana, assembly GCF_030014295.1. Taxonomy (NCBI): domain Eukaryota; kingdom Metazoa; phylum Chordata; class Mammalia; order Proboscidea; family Elephantidae; genus Loxodonta; species Loxodonta africana. The sequence goes on along the minus strand of NC_087349.1, from coordinate 70,975,717 downwards.
TGTAGGCACTCTCTCAGGCTGGGGAATGGTGGAGCAGGCAGCCAGGGGCCCATCAGGCATTCTCTCCAGTGAGGGAGGTCTGGGTGGACAGCCAGGAGGCACACAGGTACTCTTTCTTGTGGGAAAGGCAGTTGGGCAGTGGGGAAGGGGAGGAGAGACAAATTAAAAAAAAGGAAAAGGAAAGAAAAAAAGTGGAGGGCTTGTCTATTGCTCCATGTTTACCATCAACCCTACCAGTCAGGTAACTTGGCTGGAGAGTCGTCCTGTCTCTGGGTCCTAATATCCCCCCTGCTCTGTGTACACTGGGATCTCTGAAGCTCTCATTCTCCTTCCTGTACTTTTCCTCCTTAGCTCCAGTTCGTGCCCTGCTCACCTTTTTTCAGTCTGGGTGTCATGGATTGAATTCTGTCCACCGAAAATATGTGTCAACTTGGTTAGGCCATGATTCCCAGTATTGCGTGGTTGTCCTCCATTTTGTGACTGTAATTTTATGTTAAAGAGAATTACACAAAAAACACCCAGTGCCGTGGAGTCAGTTCTGACTCATAGCGACCCTAGAGAACAGAGTAGAACTGCCCCATAGAGTTTCCAAGATTAGGGTGGGGTTATAACACCTTTTTCCAGGTCACATCCATGATCCAATGTAAAGGGAGTTTCCCTGGGGTGTGGCCTGCACCACCTTTTATCTCTCAAGAGATAAAAGGAAAGGGAAGCTGGCAGAGAGTGGGAACATCGTACCACCAAGAAAGAAGCACCAGGAGCAGAGTGAGTCCATTGGATCTGGGGTTCCTGCGCAGAGAAGCTCCTAGTCCAGGGGAAGATTGATGACAAGGACCTTCCTCCAGAGCTGACAGAAAGAGAAAGCCTTCCTCTGGGGCTGATACCCTGCATTTGGACTTCTAGCCTACTAGACTGTGAAAGAATAAATTTCTCTTTGTTAAAGCCATCCACTTGTGGTATTTCTGTTATAGCAGCACTACATAACTAAGATACTGGGTATGTCTTCGCAGTTTCTCTTTCTCCGATTGGAAGCTCTGTGATTTTGTCTTTCTGTGCTCCTCACCCAGGGTTACTGCTGACTTGTCTCAAAATGGCCCTGCTGTGCCAGACCAAGTGGCTAGATACCTCTGCTCTGTATTTCTCCCTGTTCACTGTTGTCCAGTTTATTTTTCCAACTGGTGTTTGGCCTAATTTCATTTGATGCTCAGGGTTTCAGGGTTGTCATTTGTATCTGCTACACTCTTTCTTTGGTCTTTGCTGTAGAGGGACAGCATGGTGTATCTGATTAGGCCATCATATTGAATCTAATCTTCCCATTCTTTCTTTCTCTTTGCATTGCAGTTTGGAAAGTTTCTATTTACCTGTTTTTGAGCTCAATGATTTGTTGCTCAGCCATGTCCAGCCTAATGATGAACTCATAAAGGCATTCTTCATTTCAGTGTATAGCCCCAGTGACTTCTGCTCCATATGTACCAGACTCCCTAGATGTCAGGGTGGCAGTTTGCCCTGGAACCTCAGTACTCTGAAGGGTCCAAAAAAAAGCCATTGATTTTCATTTTGTTAAGCTTTTTTCTTGCTGTAAATATGGGCGTTATTCCTTCCAAGCTCTTTAGATGTCTGAAACCAGAAGTACAGAGTGATTCTTTTTTAAAAACGAATAAAATTGTTACTTCTCTGCTAAAAGGCTAACATGACTCTCAGTTCATACAGAGAAAAATTCTTCCACAATAGTTTACAAGGTCCTCTTCATTAAGTGCCATCTTCACGATTTTTGATATGTTTGAGCCCATTGTTGTGGCTGTTGTGTCAACTTATCACATTAAGGTTTTCCCTCAATTTTGCTGACCCTTCCTAGCTATTGGTCTTTCCTGGTAATATGTCCAAAGTAAGTGAGTTAAAATCTTGCCACCCTTGCTTCTTAGGCACATTTTGGTTATATTTCTTATAAGATTAATTTGTTCATTTTTTTGGCAGTTCACAGTATATTCAATAACCTTTGCTGACACCACAATTCGAATGCATCCATTCTTATTCTGCCTTCCTTTTTCATTGTCTTCCTTTTGCATGCATAAAAGACTTGTCAGGTGCACCTTAATCACCAAAGTGACATCTTTGCTTTATAGAACTTTAAAGAGGCCTTTTCCTGTAGATTTTCCCAATGCAGTATATCATTTGATTTCTTGATTGGTCCTTCCATGGACATTGATTGTTGATCCAAGTAGAATAAAATCATAGGCAACTTCAATTTTTTATGCTTTATTATGATGTAGTTTATTGGTCCAGAGATCTAGGTACTATAGATATTTTAACTTAAAACACTGAGTATTTCTCTGATTAAAAAAAAAAAAAAAAATTTTTTTTTTTTTTTTTTAGCAGCTTGGAAATCTTCCCTGATAGCAGTGCTTTCTTTAAATTTATATTTTGATCAAAGCACTATTTGCATAATTTTAAAAACTTACATTTATGGAGAAAAGGCATTTGATAAAATCTAACACCCTTTCCTGGTAAAAACTCTCAGCAAAACGGGAATAGAAGGAAAGTTCCTCAACATTATTTGGGGCATATTATATGCAAAACCAACAACCAGCATTATTCTCAATGGGGAAAAACTGAGAGCCTTTTCCTTGAGAACAGGAACAAGACAAGGGTGCCCACTATCACCACTCATATTCAATATTGTACTGGAAGTCCTAGCCAGAACAATAAGGCAAGAAAGGGAAATGTAAGGTATCCAAATTGGAAATGAGGAAGTAAAACTATCTCTATTCGTAGATGACATAATCCTATATATAGAAAACCCCAGTGATTTCACAAGAAAGGTACTGGATGTAATAGAAGGACTCACCAAAGCATCAGGGTACAAGATCAGCACACAAAAGTCAATTGGCTTGCTTTACATTAACAAGGAGAACTGTGAAAAGGAAATAAAGAAAACAATATCATTTACAATAGCCCCCAAAAGGGTAACATACCCAGGAGTAAACTGAATAAACCTCATCAAGGATGTAAAGGACCTATAAAATTAAAACTGTAAAACACTACTGCAAGTAACTAGAAGAGACCAACATAAATGGGAAAACATTGCGTGTTCATGGATTAGAAGACTTAACATTGTGAAACTGTCAATACTACTCAGAATGATCTATAGATATAATGCAATCCTGATCCAAATTCTAAAAACATTCTTTATTGAGATGCAAAAACAAATCACCAACTTTATATAGAAAGGAAAGAGGCCCTGAATAGCCAAAGCAATATTGAAGAACAAAGTAGGAGGCATCACACTTCCAGATCTCAAAACATACTATACAACCGCAATAACCAAAACAGCCTTGTACTGGTTCAATGACAGACACATAGACCAATAGAATAGAATTGAGAACTCAGAAGTAAATCCATTCATCTATGAACAGCTTATTTTTGACAAGAGGTCAACTATTCAACTGTGAAGAAACAGTCTCTTTAACAAACGGTGCTGGCAGAACTGGATATTCATTTGCAGAAAAATGGAACAGGATCCATATTCACACCATACACAAAAACTACCTCAAAATGGATGAAATACCTAAATGTTAAAACTAAAATTCCTGGAAGATAATATAGGGACAAAACTATGAGATCTAGTTTTTTTCAGAAATAGATTACGAAATACAACTACAAATGCAGGAGGAACAAAAGACAAGTTAGATAGCTGGGACCTCCTAAACACTAAATACTTATGCTCATCAAAAGACTTTATCAAAAGAGTAAAAAGAGAACCTATGGACTGAGAAAAAACCTTGAGAATGACAAATTTGGTGAGGGTCAAATCTCTAAAATATATAGAAAACTTCAACAACTCAACAACAAAAAGACAAATAATTAAAAAATGGGCAAAGGACAGGAACAGACATTTCACCAAAGAGGACATTCAGATGGCCAACAAACACATGAAAAGATGTTCACGATCATTAGCCACTAGAGAGATGCAAATCAAAACTACAATGCGATACCATCTCACTCCTGCAAAACTGGAATTCTTATACTGGTGGTGAGATTGTAAATGGTACAACCATTGTGGAAAATGGTACTGTGCTTCCTCAAATAACTAGCAATAAAAATACCTATGATCCAGCAATCCTCTAGATATATACCATAGAGACTAATAGCAGTGATGTGAATAGACATATACAAATCTAGGTTCATTGCAGCATTATTCACAGTGACAAAAAGACGGAAACAACCTAAGTGCCCATTAACCAATGAATGGATAAAATGTGTTATATACATACAGTGGAATACTATGTAGCTATGAAGAATTATGATGAGTTTGCAAAACATAAGGTGCATGGATTTGGAGGACATTATGCTCAGTGAAATAAGTCAATCAAAAGAGGACAAATATTGTATGATCTCACTTTTATAAAAAGAATATATATATATATATATATAAATCAACATTCTTTGGTAGTTACCAGGGATGGGAGGGAAAAGGAGGGAGAGCCACTCTCTAGACAGTAGACACTAGCTATTTTTGGTGATAGAATGGGGCGAAGTGTGCATGACTTGAACAAGGTTAAAGATGAAGCTAAGATGTACACAGGAATAAGGGATGTTATTGTAAATGCTATAACATATATAATTCTTAAACAATAATAGTAACAACCAAAGAAATACATGAATGGTTATGCAGGTAGATATGTATGCATATATGTGTGTAGGAATTTATATGTGTGTATATATGTGTTGCTATGAGTCAGAATCAACTCGACGGCACTGGGTTTCGTTTTTGGTTTATGTATGTGTATGTATAGCTGTATCTGTAGGCATATGCATATACATGTTTGTGTGCTACATATATATTTATATATATAATAAAGCACATAAGGGCACAGTCATGGATACTTCCCAGACATCACCAAACACCTCACAGGATTGGTTTATGGCTTTGAAGGCTAGGGGCCATAGTCTTAAGGGACAACTCAGTCAACTGGCACAACATAGTCCATAAAGTTTAAATTCTGCATCCTAGTATGGGAAGTAACATCTGGGATCTTAAAAGCTTGAGAGTGACCATTTAAGATAGAAATATTGGTCTCTACTTCTCTGGAGCAAAAGAGAAGAAAACTAAAGACTCAAAGAATAAACTAGTCTACAGGACTAATTGCCTACATGAACCACAGCTTTATCTATCCTGAGACCAGAAGAACTAGACGGTGCCCAATTACCGCTACTGACTGTTCAGACCAGGGATGAAATACGTGGTCCTGGATGGAATGAGAGAAATTGTAGAACAAAACTCAAATTCTTAAAAAAAAAAAAAAGGCCACACTTACTGGACCAGTACAGATTAGATGAACTTCCAAAACTATTGCCAGGAGATGCCCTTTAAACTTTGAACTAAGATCACTCCCAGTGATCACCTTTCAGCTAAATAACAGATTGGCTCATAAAATAAACAATTATCACCCGTGAGTACTGTGCTTTTTTTTAAAGAAAATCACCTGCATGGGACCAAACAGTAACATCTACCCTAAAGCAAAGATGAGAAAGTCAGGGAGGGGCAGGGAAACTAGATAGTGGAAACAGAACAACCAGAAGGGAAATAAATGAGAATGTTGACACAGTGTGGAAAATGTAATCAGTGTCACTGAACAATATATATAGAAATTGCTAAATTGGAACCTGATTTGCTGGGTAAACTTTCACCAAAACACCACAAAATATTAAAAGAGAAAAAAAAAAAAAAAAAAACCTTGTTTGCTGAAGATCAAAATCCTATTGTGGGCGCAGTAACAAAAGGAAAGTGGGGCCGATGACAGTAAATTATTGAGGCTCTGCTATATGTATTTCTTGTATTCTGTTGGGGTCGTGGGGTGGGGGAATATATAGGCAGACTGATATTATTTTTGGGAGCCCTGGTAGTGCAGCTGTTAACTGCTCAGATCGCTAACCAAAAGGTCAGCAGTTCAAATCTACCAGCTGCTCCTTGGAAACCCTGTGGGGCAGTTCTACTCTGTCCTATGGGGTCGTTATGAGTCGGAATGGACTCGATGGCAATGGGTTTTTAGTGTTATACATTTTTGATATTCATTTATTGAAGTTTTTAAGATTAACTTGGCATTTCACATAGTGATGGGTTGCGCTAAGACTAATAATTTATAAACTTATTTTTCTTTCCACTACTCTCTGCTGTCTTCATATCACAGAGTATCTACAAGTGTTTACTATGAGTTCTCACTGGTTTGGTTTATTGTGCATGTAATTGCAACACACTTCTTTCAAGACATCAGTTTGGAGATTTCTACAGCAAACTAATGCAGTAAAGATGAAACCATTTAAGAAATCAGTTAATGTAAAGTATCACCAAAAAACTGAAAGCACAGACAATTTTAATATTAAACATATCAGTTTATTTGTTAGAGTGCTTTGCAATTATACAAGGAAGCTATTTTTCTCCTAATAACTATGTTAATATCATTACTTTCCAAATGAAGATGAAATTGGTTCAGCACCCAGTGCTTTGTGTTCCCCTAATTCTCTTCATAAATTTGATTCAGTAAGTTCCTTTGCTGGTTATTGTCTTTTTCAAGTGTTTTCAGGAGTTCTCTTTAGCCTTACCTCCTCTATCCTGCCTCAGGAAAATACAAGTTATTTTAGGGGAAAATGCTTCATTCCTCATTACAGTGACAGGGAGATTAAAAGATAAATGTATGATGGGGCACATATCTTGACAGACCTTTTCTCCATTCAAATTCTGTTTTGTGCGTTTTGGAATATTAACTCTAAAGAGGTTTTTGACATTTCTTAAACTCGTTGTTCTATGGAAGTGAAATTATTAAAATTTTAGAGGCTAGTCTCAGGATGACCATAACCTACTTGATATTTTTGCAATTAAAAATAATAATTAGATTAATCTTAGAAAGAAAATTATTTACATGTGAAAACAGATATTTTTAATTTTTGGACAATTTGAAATTATGCTAATTTTATCAATAGTTTTAAACAATGACATTAGTATATTTTCATTGACCTTTACTTGTTTACTAGTGTGACTTAACTAGATTTAACACAGTTAATGATGATAATGGATGTATTTTTACTTAGCTTTCCTTAAAGCTCTTGGTATTTTCCCTCAATATTTAATCCTTTGCCATCAGTGTAAATAAGGAGACATTTGAAGAGCTAATTTTTTTAAGTTCCCCTTAAAGCAATAAAAATCAGTATGATTATCACCTCTATTTAATAATCCTCTTTGCTTTTCCACCCTATGTCAATGCTAGAACCAAAATTTAATGTCTAATTAATATTAACTGTTTTACATAGGCCCTCCCAGTAGAGGACCCAGTGTGATTTCACCAGCTAAGCCAATATCGAATAAAATATGAACTTCCATTAGCTATCATTTCTTGGAGGATTGTGGTGTAACTCAATTTTCTTTAAATTTTTACAAAAGATTTTAACTGGGAAGATGTTAGAGACCAATTAACCCTCCACTCAATGCAACAATTCCTTTTGTAGCATTCCTGTTAGTTTTCATCTCACCTTAGCTTAACTCTTTACAGTGTTTATGGTCTCTTACATGAGATGGATTTTTTTATCTCAAGAGTAGCTCTAAACATTAGGAAAGTCTAAAGGAGCCCGAGTAGCACAAGGATTAAGCACTGGGCTGCTAATCTAAAGGTCAGCAGTTTGAACCTACCCAGTGGCTCCTCTGGAGAAAGATCTGGTGATCTGCTTCTGTAAACATTACAGCCAAGATAACCCTATGGGTCAATTCTACTCTCTGTCACATGGGGTCGCTATGAGTCGGAATCGACTTAATTGCACCTAACAACAACAACAACAACAAAGGTTAAATCTGCCTCCCTCTTTCTTCTGTCAATAAACTTTTATGCTATCCCATGAAGCCACATCAAATGTTTAACACATTTTTTTACACATAATTATTCACGACAGTGTGAGGGGAGACAAATACATGTGGGGCCACTTGAAAGAAAATTGTGAAAACAGAGTTAAATTTTAGAAAATGAAGCAGAGATAGGGAACCGTATGTGATTTTCTCACAATGCAGTATCAGAGAACAAAGAATATTTAATAATAAGCTAGATTAAATATAATTCCAGAGAATATATTTCTGATCTATTTAGGTCAACGGAGGTAGAGAAGAGGGTGAAGCATCTGAGGTAATGTACGCTAATGAAGAAAACAAAGAGCATTATGTTGGGAGTATTAATTATGGGCATTGATCATTAGATCAGTTTTCCATAAATTCATGAAGTTCTTCCAGAGGCAGAGCCAAATGAAGTGGAATAAACTAGACCGATGTGTTATTTAGTAGTTTAGGATTTCTCTTACTAATCCTTTATTGCTTGATCAAATTTGTATTGCACCATGAAACAAATTTGAAATTATAAATTAGATTAATGTTTCAGCAACAGAGTGTTATGAGTCTGTGTCCCTTTACATGTTTGAGGGAATCAATAAATGTTCCTTCTACCTGATGCCATCTTTTATTCAGGCCGGAGGCAGTTTCTTAACAAGGTATTAAAAAGTCTCATTGGGAATTGCCTCTCAACCTCAGTTGTAGAAACTGCTAGTTGTTGATATGATATTTATTACCCCCTTTTTTGGTTTTCTACTTTACTGGAGTCCTGGTTGCACAGTGGTTAAGAGCTCAGGCTGCTAACCAAAAGGCTGGTAGTTTGAACCCACCAGCCGCTCCTTGGAAACCTTATGATCAGTTCTACTCTGTCCTATAGGATCACAATAAGTTGGAATCGACTCGATGGCAATGGGTTGGCTTTTTTTTTTTCTTTCTACTTTACTAATAAGGAGCCCTAGTGGTGCAGTGGTTAAGTGCTCACCTGCTAACTGAAAGGTATGCAGTTTGAACCAACTGGCTGCTCGAAGGGAGAAAAGACAATCTGCTCCTGTAAAGATTACAGCCTAGTTCTATTCTGTCCTACAGGGTGGCCATGAGCTGGAATCAACTCAATGGTACATAACAGTAAAAACACTTTCCTAATTGAAGTCTGCCCATTGGAAAGATTGACTACATTTTTCAAACTTCCCTGGAGTTATGGGTGGCAAGAGATATGCGAGTGCAAGATGTGGTGCTGGGGTTCCTAGAAGAGGTTCCCTAAAGCATTTTGATTCATCTGGGAGAGATGCCTGTTTTCTCTCCCTTCCTCTTTCTTTTTTCCTGCCTCAAACTAGATGGCTGATACTTCAGCAACCATCTCAGACCATGAGGCAGTGTTGATAGTGAGTGAAAGTCAGTACTAAAGATTAAAAGGCAGAAAGATTAAAGTTGGATCTCTGACGGCTATGGAATTGCCATACCCCTCTACACCAGTAACCCGGTGCCGTCGAGTTGATCCCGACTCAGCCCCTCTAGACTCTGTATTCTGAACTTTTCCTACTTAAAGCAGAAATAAATATCTACCTAGTTTAACCATTATTATTTATGGGGAGTCTGTTATATGCAGGCAAAATCAGTCCTACTTGTTAACCCCCTAAACTTACAATGCTGATGTGAGGAAATGGTACAAGGTAGTTAAATCTCACTTCTATTTCTGAATATAAAAATAAACTCAGCTAACAATCATTGAGTTCAGTACATTAATCATATCCCATGACTTCGAGTCTCTATCAAACGTCTCTAAGGCAATGTGATATAATAAGAGAAATCCTTATAATACAAGATTTGCTGGTTCCTACAACCAGGCATACTACACTATCTAGAGATGTTCAATATCGCTGGGTTCAAGTGGATTGATGAAAGGCTGTGAGGCATCATGTGTAAGCTCACAGTCTTGGGAGAGTAGAAGCCCATTGCTGTCGAGTTGATTTCAACTCACAGAAATCCTATAGAACAGAGTAGAAGTGCCCCATAGGGTTTTCAAGACTGTAATATTTACAGAAGCCATCTGTCACATCTTTCTCCCAAGGAGTGGCAACCTCTCAGTTATCAGCCGAGCTCTTAACTGCTGTGCCACCAGGAGGGTTGAATTCCACCTTTGTCACTTATTAAATAACTCTGGACAAATTTCATAACCCCTCTAAGCTTCATTTTCTTCATGTAAAGAATTATTGGGCATAATAATAATTTCTACCTTGTAGTTTTGTTGTGAAAATTACGTGAGCTAATTTATGTAAATGTTCTTTTTGACAATGAATGCAACACCATTCCTCTTCAAGTTGTCATTCCCAGCATAGTAGACAATATAATTGTCTGATTTAAAATGCCAATACAAGTCCATTTCAGCTCGGATATAGATGTTTATGCCTTCTATTTCATTTCTGATGATTTCCAATTTTTCTAGATTCACACGTCATACATTCCACATTCCAGTTATTAATGGATGTTTACAGCTGTTTCTTCTCATTTTGAGTCATGCCACATCAGCAAATGAAGGTCCCAAAAGCTTGATTCCATCCACACCATTAAGGGCAACTCTACTTTGAGCAGGCAGCTCTCCTTAGTTGTATTTTTTGAGTGCCTTCCAACATGAGGGGCTCGGTTTCCAACCTGAGGGGCTCATCTTCTGACACTGCATCAGACAATGTTCTGTCACTATTCATAAGGTTTTCACTGGCTAATTCATTTTAGAAGTAGACTGCCAGGTTCTTCTTCCTAGGGTGTCTTAGTCGGGAAGCTCAGCTAAAACCTGTTTGCCATGGGTGACCCTGCTGGTATTTGAATACTGGTGGCATAGCTTTCAGCATCACAGCAACATGAAAGCCCCTACAGTATAACAAACTGTAAGTAAGTAAGATGCTGTCAGTAGTAGGATGATACCCATACACTTACAAGGAAGACCAGTTAATACAACTATTACTCAAATTTACACACCAACCACTAAGTCTAAAGCTGAAGAAATTGAAGATTTTACCAACTTGTACAGTCTGAAATTGATCAAACTCACAATCCGTTTGCACTGATAAATTCTACAGATTGGAATGCGAAAGTTGAAAACAAAGAAGGATTGGTAATTGGAAAATATGGCCTTGGTGACAGAAACATTGCCAGAAATTGCATGATAGAATTTTGCAAGACCAACGACTTCACTGCAAATACCTTTTCTTCACCAACATAAAATAACGACTGCACCCGTGGACCTAGCCGGATGGAATACACAGGAATCAAATCGACTACATCTGTGGAAAGAGACAATGGAAAAGCTCAATATCATCAGTCAGAGCAAGGCCAGGGGCCAACTGCAGAACAGACCATCAATTGCTCGTATGAAATTTCAAGTTGAGGCTGAAGAAAATTAGAACAAGTTCACCAGAGCCAAAGTATGTCTTTGAGTATACCCCACCTGAATTTGGAGACCATCTCAAGAATAGATTTGATGCATTGAACACTAAAGACCAAAAACCAGACAAATCGTGGAATGACTTCAAGGACATCATTCATGAAGAAAGCAAGAGGTCATTAAAAAGATAGGAAAGAAAGGAAAGACAAAAATGGATGTCAGAAGAGATTCCGATACTTGCTCTTGAACATCTAGTAACTAAAGCAAAGGAAGAAATGATGAAGTTAAAGAGCTGAACATAAAACTTCAAAGGGCGGCTCAAGAAGACAAAGTATTATAATGACATGTGCAAAGATCTGGAGTTAGAAAACCAAAAGGGAAGAACATGCTCTGCATTTTTCAATTGAATTGTTTCAACAAATGGATGCAGTGCTGGAAGTGCTCACTGGTCTATGCCAAAAAATTGGAAGATAGCTACTGGCTAACCAACTGGAAAAGATCTGTATTTATGCCTATTCCAAAGAAAAGTGATCCAATTAAATGCAGAAATTATTGAATAGTATCATTAATATCACACACAGGTAAAATTTTGCTGATGATCATTCAAAAGCGGTTGCAGAAGTACATCCACAGGGAGTAAGCATTGAAAAGCAAAGATGTCACCTTGAAGGCTCAGGTGCGCCTGACCCAAGCCATGGTGTTTTTAATTGCTTTATATGCATGTGGAAGCTAGGTAATGAATAAGAATGACTGAAAAAGAGTTCACACCTTTGAATTACGATGTTGGTGAAGAACATTGCATATAACATGGACTGCCAGAAGAATGAATAAATCCGTCTTTGAAGAAGTACAGCTAGAATATTCCTTAGAAGCAAGGATGGTGAGACTATGTCTCACATACCTTGGAAGTGTTATCAGAAGGGATCAGTCTCTGGAGGAGGTTGTCATGCTTGGTAAAACAGAGGATCAGTGAAAAAGAGGAAGACCCTCAAGGAGATGGATTGGCACAGTGGCTGCAATAATGGGCTTAAGCATAACAATGATTGTGAGAATGGAGCAGGATTCTGTTGTACATAGGGTTGCTATGAGTCGGAACCACCTTGAGGTACCTAACAACAACAACAGTGTATGTAAAGAGTTTAGCCCAGTGCCTTGCACTCCTTAGAAGCTAGATATTATTATTATTGTTTTTATTATCAGTTAAAAGTAGATTTCTTTTTATTTCTGATTTAATTGAATTGTTTCGCATCTTGCTTCTAACATTATTGTTTCTGGGTTCCATGATGTTTAGCATTGCTCTTTTCCTAAACTACTTCCTTTAATAGTGACTAATAGTCTTTTTTTTTTTTTTTTTTTAATAGTGACTAATAGTGGGGAAATGTAGACAGAAAACTGATAAGCTGTATTTAATAGTTGTAGGAATCTTCTTTCCAACTACCAAATTCAGGGAGGAAAATTTACAGGAATAATACTTAAAAAATATTACAGGTTTGTATTTTCCTTGGCTGTTAGAAATTAATTATGCATTATAAGATTTGATAAGTGAAACTTACTTTTACTCTACAAATATGAAATCATATGATACTACAAATTATAAAATTTGAAACAACCAAAAATTTCTCTGTACATCTTGTTGATCTGGTCTCCTTACGACCAGATTCAAAGTCCTATATGGTTCAGTACCCATTCAGTTATTTATTGTATAGTCTAGTTTAGACAATTTCTTGAGATACCCATACCCAAATGTGGATCCATTTGTGACTATTCTATTTCCTTTCCCGTCTTTGAACTGACCTGTTGGATAGGACTTTGCGCCTCTGCTCCTAATGATAAACATTAAATCTGTAGGGCCAAGGCCAGATCTTTAATTCAGTGTTTCTCTTATTACATCATATTATCTAAGAGAAGTTTAACAGACACTTGAAATCATGGAATATGTTTAATGAGCTGAACTTGTTGGCTGGGGTTACTTTTATTTTAAAAGTTTGGTTTCAAATCAGAGTAGAAGTTGGAAAAGAAGAACATGGACTCCTATAGGAGTGAAGTAGCAATAGTGGTTGAAATTTCCTTTATCTGTCACTGACTGAGATTTGTAGCTGGACAATGTGCAAGGTGAGGTTTATTTTAATATTCATTGGAAATCTCCTAACTTCTTGTCAGCCCAATAAGGTTTGAAAATGTTTAGTTAAATGCTTGGTTATTGATAACTTATTTTCATTTATTTGGAAGACGTACCCCCCCCACCCCCGCTGTCCAGTTGATTCTGAGTCATAGCGATCCTGTAGAACAAAGATAGAACTGCTCCATAGGGTTTTCAAAGATGTAGTTTCATTAAAATATCCCTTACCGAAGCTTGTTTATGATAAATGCTAACTACCATTCTCTTCCTATGAGCACTTCAGATTCAGAAATTGTGAAAGGAACATTCTTACAATCTTGTTAGTTCTAAAACAGAAAATTTGTGGTAGTTGTTTGATCAAAGCAACACATTGAAGTGCATTCAGAAGTTAGATCTGGATATGTGATAAACAAATCTGTTTCTAACATCAGCAGGGACTTCCTCTTCTGTCTGAAGTTGCTAGGATACTATCTTAAAGAAATAAGTCATTTGATTAACTGCAAATAGACATTGCTTTTTTTAAAAAAAAGTTCATACATTTATAATAGCCTAGGTCAGCCATAAATCTATACTAGCTAAATGTTAAGCATATGATCTTGATGCCCCTTTTGAGTATCAGAAGAAAAATCATTATTTTTCTTCATAAAATACATGACACGGAATGACTTTTAGTTGTGTTTCACCACAAAAATAAAATATCATTGATAAGGGGATACTTTCTCTTGCTTTTTCCTGGATTTCAGTTCACATTGTGAGGATCAAATGAAATGTCACATGAAAAAATGTTTTGAAACTATAAAATGAATATATGAATTCTGTAATTTTTTTAAAAAAATGATGTCATTCCTGACAAGTGAAAAATCTTACAGTTCTTGCTTATTACCTATGCCTGTTAATTGTGTTATTAGCATCTGATTCCATATTTTATTCTACAATACAGAGCCCAGTACCATCTAGGCAGCGACCATTTTTATATAATATTATGGGTAGAAAGTCATATCCTATATACAACAAAAATATTCCTTTGGCTACACACTTTGCCTCTAGGAGAAATGTTAGCCTTTGTCTTAAGATGAACATTGCAAATTAATTCCATTATATAATAATCTTTCTTTAGTATACTTATACCTTGTGAAATTCAAATACCACCTGTGGACATACAGGGCAAAAGCCAATAAGGTTATTTAAAATAGTATCTACAGTAGAACCATTTATGTAAATAAAAACTTCCTATTATTAGTTATTCCAAGTGAAACAAGAATTTCTAATGTCTTCTATTACATTGTTTTTTCAAAACAACATTAAATACATTGCCATCAAGTTGATTCCAGCTCATACTGACCCTATTGGACAGAGTGGAACTGCCCCGTAGGGTTTCCGAGGCTGTGATCTTTAGTGAAGCAGACTGCACCTCTTCTGTGGAGTGGCTGGTGGGTTTGAACAGTTGACCTTTCAGTGAGCAGCTTAACCACTGCACCACCTTGAAATATTTTCAATGCAGAGTGATGTATTCTACGCACAGGGTATTTTCTGCAGATGTGGTAATGACAAAGGTGAAATTTGTAGCTTTTGGAAAATGAAACTCCAAACTTTGTCACTATAGAAAACCAGCTTACATGAGCTGCAGAAGCATATGGGGGAATACGAAATTTAAAGCTGACAGAGAGAGAGAGAGAAAGAGAGAGAGAGAGAGAGAGAGAGGGAATACTAACTCCAGAAATGAGTTTGTAACTAATCAGTATCAGAAAACGTGACCGGAGGCTTTCTGAATAGTGTGCTCATGACTGTTTGAGCTAGACAGGACTGTAGCTATGTAGCTGCACGGTATACAGCTCATTGATATTCTGTCTGTGACTTGGGGTGAGAAGTAAGGAGGAGGGCCATATCTGTGCATAGTAGTTTGTTTCAAAACATCCAAAATGGAAGGAAATTTCTCTATCGAGATGGACGTCTAGGGAAAACCCTATGACTAAGTATTTAATTATTAAAAGGATGTTGGAACTTAGAATTCCTAAAATATTGATGTGTTTCAGAATTTGTCTTTGACAGTTGTTATTTTTAAAGCTACATAAAAAAATAAAACGCTGGATCATAACCCTAACACTGTGGTTTGGTTTGGTAAACAGAATGTTGCCAACTACCTGTGTGATCCAAGCAAATTTTCTGAACTTTGGTTATCTAATCTGTGAAAGGAGCCCTGGTGGCCCAGTGACTAAGAGTTTGGCTGCTGTTCAAAAGTTTGCAGTTCGAATCCACCAGCTGCTCCTTGGAAACCCTATAGACTGGTTCCACCCTGTCCTATAGGGTCACTGTGAGTTGAAATTGACTGGATGGCAAAGGGGGTTTACTCTGTGAAATGAGGAATTACTACTCACCTTATGGGATTGTTGGAGACTTAAGTGAGAAAACATGAGAAAAAAAAAAAAATGCCTGGAATGATGCTTGGAAAGTGTTAGATTCTCCTCAGCACAGATAGTCCTTGATTTATGACGTATTTGAGTTACAACAATCGTATTTACAACCATTCTTTTTTTTTTTTTTGTACATCTTGTCGTTAGTAATATGTACTGCACACAGTGTTGCAGCTTGTAGTTTGCTGATGTTATCATTCTCAGATATTCACTAAAAGATGTTCAGTTTTATGATTTACTTTTCTAAACTAAATCAGAGTCTTCAATTGCTTGAAAACACGGGCCCAAACGCTGTTGCCTTGCTAGTCGATAGACACATTCTGGAAGCAGTGAGATGTTACCACGAAATATACGAAGAAAAAAAGAAAAGGACCTCATAGACAACTCTCACTAATTTTCTGACTAGAAATGCCATCCTCATCCCTGAGGATTATCCAGATGATACAGAACCTTCCACAAGTGGAGTTATTACAACAACTAACAAAACACCAAAGTCATTCAAGTCTTTTACACTGTCAGAGGAAATTTTTATGATTTGTGCATTTTTTTATGTATGTATTAAAATATGTCTGTAAGTTTATACGTAATGTTTCCAACTCCCAAAGACAAAGATTGGGTTTATAAAGATACTGATAATAAAAGGCAATAAGAATGGAAAAAAAAAAAAAAAAATGAGGCATTCGACTTAACGTCAGAACTGACTTGAAACATAGTTGTCGGAATGGAATTCCATCCTAAGTTGGAGACTACCTGTAACTCACTTGTTTTTATACAGCCATGTGTTTCCATTGTGGGCTTCCTGAAGACACTTTTCTGAAAGTTGTCTTCTAATCTCCAACCATTCATTCTCCACAGAAATATAAATCAGTTAGATTTTTGCACCGTCTGCAACCCTTCAGTGGTTTCCCAGGGCTTTGAGAATGGACTCCCAATGCAGCAGTGGCCCTTCACAGCTCCGCAAAACCTGGCTCCTGCCCAGCTCTTTAATCTCACCTCTGCCTCCTCTCCTCCATGTACTGTCACACTGGCTTCCATTTTGCTTCTTGAGTACACAGTTATTTTTGTTTTTAGGACTTCGTATTTGTGCTTTCCTCAACTTAGAAGCCTGGCTCTCCATGTTCTTCATATGGCTACTACTTTTTTCTTTGTGTTTCTAAAATCTGACTTTCTTGGAGAACTCTTCCCTAACAACTCTTTAAAGTAGTCTTCCCTTCCTTAATCACTATCACATAGTCTTGGTTATTTCTTTCATAGTACTGATGACAATCTGAATTATCTCGTTAATGTGTTTACTGTGTTTTATCTGTCTCTCTTCACTAGAGTATAAGCTCCATGAGGACAATGAACTTGCCTGTTCACTGTTGTTTTTCTGAGTCCTAGTATACTTGAGTCGGAATCTACTCAGCAGCGACGGTTTTTTTTTTGTTGTTGTTTGTTTGTTTGTTTGGTTAGAAGACCAGAGGAGTTGCTGAATGGTATAAATGGTTAAGCACTGGATTACTAACCCAAAGGTTGGCAGTTCAAACCCACCCAGAGATGCCTCGGAAGACAATCCCGGTGATCTGCTTCCAAAAGGTCACAGCTTTGAAAACCCTATGGAGCAGTTCTACTCTGCCCATGTGGGGTCACCATGAGTGGGAATTGACTCAATGGCAACTAACAACAACAGGACACCAGGTAGCACATGACAGAAAGTGCAATAAATATTTGTTGAACAAATTGATACTCATCCTACCAATGACAAACAGAAGGGGTAGATAACATCAGGTATGTTTGAGAGAGAGAGTGGTTCTGGAGTAGGATCTCGTAGCAAACTACAAATACCATTAAATCTTTGCTTTGAGAACAGGTGGTTCAAACCTTTCTTATATTTGTAGTTTTTTAAAGTGAGTTATCACATACACACACGTTTCATAAGTGATCTGAGTAATAATTTATGTCTCTTCAGCAATTTTTTTTTTTTTTCAGCAATTTAAGAGCCAGCCAATCCAAATGCAGCTATAGATTCAAATATCTGAATTATTGGGCATCTGGAGATAGCTGATAATCTGGCTGTCTCTTTGGATACCTTGGGTGGGCAAATATATTTGAAAAAGATTCATCCCAGGTCTTTAGGGCACAAAGTATCTCACTGAAAATAGTATACAAATCTTTTTGCATACGGTTTAAATCTCTGATGATGTATACTAAAGCTGGTAGCACTGACACAACTGTATCCAAAAAACTTGAAATACTCTTGTGTTTTCCTAAACGTTAGGTTCCTGGCTTTCATAGTTTACATTTTTTTGAGACCATAAAATATAGTTATTAAAAAGTTCTGTACTATAGGGTCACTATGAGTTGGAATCAACTTGATGGCAACAGGTTGGTTTTTTTTTTTTGGATACTTACCAAATCCATAGCTTTGATTTCAGGCAGCATTATGTATCATCCCTAATAATTATTCAGACAGCACCTTCTAGGATAATTTAAGAAATCAGGTGGGAAGTCTCAGAGCTGTAAATACTTTATATTCTGGTTGTGGGGTATTGTATGTGAAGACAAATCTACATGTGCCTGAAGGCAAAATTGAGTCTTTTCGTTTGTTATCTGGGACCTCTGAGTTTGTTGGTATGCATAGAGTATTGTTTTAATAGTTATATTTAGTAATTTGTTTAATGAAAGGTAAATTCCTAAGTGGCAATAATTGTTATATTCCCTTTTTAATATTAACGGACTTAATATTTTGCCAACTCTAATGCTAGTCCTTTCAGTCCCAGGAGTGACCTTTCTGAAGCAGTCTGACATGTTTAATGAATAATAATGATGATAAGGACAATTTCTTGATTTTTATTTTCTGCCTTTCTTCTGAGGAGGCCAGAAAGCTCCTTAGGTCTTTTCCTCCATTAGTTTTCTTAAAATCTCTGTAATGTGGTGAAAAATCCTATAGGAGAGGAAGCAATAGCACTGCAAGCAATAGTGACATTTCTACAAACTGTATCTAAGGTATCATGGTCTAAAAAGGGTCCTAGGTGCTGCAAGTAGTTAACGCTTGACTACTAACCAAAATGTTGGCGCTTTGAACTCTCCCAGAGACACCTCAAAAACATGTCATAGACTATTGAAAGAATTAGGTTGTATTTTCATATCTGTTACTGAGCTCTTTGTGTGCTCTTGGCTAAAATTTTGTACCCCACATTATACCTCTCCTGTCCTCAATTTTTAAATTTTTTTAACACATACCAATTCTACATGTATCGTTTAGTGACATTAATTACATTCTTCAAGTTGTGCAATCGTTCTCATCCCCCTTTGCTGAGTTTTCCTCCCCCAATAAACTCACTGCCTTGTAAGGTTCCTATCTGATCTTTAGAATTACTGTTATCAAATTCATCCCATATAGACGGTTCTTAAAAGAGCATAACGCTCAAGGGATTTTTTTTTTTTTTTTTTAAGCAAAACAATTGCTTGGTTTTAAGAAGACTTCAGGGGATATTTTTGGTTGAAGGTTTAGAGATCTCAGGGCAGTAGTTTATTTCAGGGCAATGGTTTCAGGGATTCATCCAACCTTCATGGCTCCAAAAATCTGGAGTTCATGAGAATTTAAAATTCTGTTCTCCATTTTCCCTTTTTTGATCAAGATTCTTCTTTGATCAAAATGTTCAGTAATGGTAGCTGGGCACCATTTAGTTCTCCTGGTGTCATGGCAAAAGAGGCAGTTGTTCATGGAGGCAATTAGCCATGCATTCCATATTCTCCTTCTATTCCTGACTCTCCTTCTTCCTGTGTTGCTGCAGACGAATAGAGAACAATTGTCATGCTTGTATGGACACTTCCAAACTTTTAGAACTCCAGCACTATGCAATAAACATATTACTAGGCCAGTTAACTAGGATGCCCTGTGAAACCATGACCCTACACCTCCAAAACAAGGAACCAAATCCCATGAAGTGTTTGGTTGTACATAAGCAGCCTCAGCAGCTACTTTTTTTTTTTTTTTTGTCATTGTTGTAAATAGATGTATCACACATCTTTTGACAATTCAACTTTTTACAGGGGTACAACTTATTGACAGCAATTACACTAATCAGCTGTGCATTCCTATCTTAATCAATGGGATATTTCCATCACCATTAGCCTCCCCTTTCCTCCTCCCTCCCAGCCCTGGTAACCACTAATAGACTTTGTTCTCTATACATTTGCCTTTTCTTGCCTTTTTATATAAATGAGGTTATATAATATTTGTCCTTTTGTGATTGACTTATTTCACTCAACGGCAACAGATTTTGTTTTTTTTTAATCTCTTTCAGCTGTGTTTTATATTTTTCATTGTATAGTTCTTCACATCCCTGGTTAGACTTATTCCTAGGTGTTTTATTCTCTTAATTGCTATTGTAAATGGAATTGTTTCCCTAATTTCCCTTTCAGATTTCTCATTGCTGGTGTATGGAAACCCAACTGATTTTTGTTTGTTGACCTCACATCCTGCAACTTTGCTAAATTCTTCTGTTAGCTCTAGTTTTCTTGTGAACTCTGGGATTTTCTATATACAGGATCATATCATTTGCGAATAGAGATAATTTTCCTCCTTGTTTTCTAATCTGGATAGCTTTTTTATTTTTCTTGTCTTATTGTTCTGGGTAGGACATCTAATACAATACTGTATAGAAGTGGCAAGAGTGGGTACCTTTGTCTTGTTCCCAATTTCAAGGGGGAAAACTCTCAGTCTTTCTCCATTAAACATAATGTTGGCTTTTCATATATGCCCCAAATCATATTGAGGAATTCTCCTTCTAGTTCAATCTTCCTTAGGGTTTTCGTCAAGAAAGAGTGTTAGATTTTATCAAATACTTTTTCTGCATTCATAGAGATGATCATGTGGCTCTTTTCCTTTGTTTTATTGATGTGGTGTATTACATTGATTGATTTTCTAATGTTGAAATGTACCTGCATTTCTGGAAAAAATTCCATGTGGTCATGATGTGTGACTCTTTTAATATGCTGTTGAGTTCTATTCATTAGTATTTTGTTGAGGATTTTTACATCTGTATTCATAAGAGATATTGGCCTATAGTTTTCTTTTCTTGTGGTACCTTCTTCTCATTTTGTTATCAGGGTTATATTTGCTTCATGGAATGAATTAGGGAGTATTCCTTCCTTCTCTGTCTTTTGGAAGAGTTTAAACAGTATCGATGTCACTTCTCTAAAAGCTTGGTAGAATTCCCAGTGAAACCATCTGGTCCAGGACTTCTATTGTTGTTGGGATATTTTTGATCATTGATTCAATCTCTTCACTTGTAAAGGGTCTGTTGAGACTTTTTGTTTCTTCTTCAGTCAGTTTGGGTAGGCTGTATGCTTCTAAGAATTTGTTCATTTTATCCAGGTTTTCCCATTTGCTGCCAAACTGTATTCTTTTACATTTCTGGAGGTCGTATGTCCAAAATGAGTCCTACAGAACTAAAATCAAGGTGTCAGCAGGGCTGGTTCCTTTTGGAAGCTCTAGGGAAGAATCCCTTCCTTGTCTTTTTCAACTTTTAAAGACTACCCATATTCCTTGGCTCATGGCCTTATCACTCCATTCTCTGCTTTCATCATCACATTATTGCCTTCTCTTTCAATGACCCTCTTGCCTCCCTTTTGTAAGGACCCTTTTGATTGCATTTAAGGTCTTCTTGATAATCCAGCATAATTTTCATGTCTCAAGACCCTTTAATTAATCACACCTGCAAAGTTCTTTCTGCCATATAAGGTAACATATTCACAGTTTCTGGGGATTAGGACGTGGAGTTCTTTGAGGAAAAATTATTCAACACCGTCTCTTGGCTCTCTTTCTTCCAAACTGGCTTCTGTCTTAGACTTCATGAATGGCAGGATGGCTAACAGTAGCCCTGTTTCTATATATTCCCTACTTTAAGCCCATGGTAGAAAAGCATGCTCTTCTCTCTACAATGTCAGCAATAGTCCCAGATTACATACCCAATGCTGAACCTATCCAGCGTCCAGAGAAAATGGGACCCTCTGATTGTCTATTCCTGACTTACATGCTTTCCCTGAAAATCAGCTCCTTACATAGAGAAAAATGAAAAATGCAAGTGGCACTTTCCCTCCTTCCCCAAGGAAAATAAAAAATACTGTCAGCAGAGAATACAGATTGGTGTATGATTAAAAAAAAAAATGCTACAAACAGAAATATTTGAGATTGAATTTTGATACTTCTAACCTAGAGATCCCCAATTTGATGTTGATGTATACAGTCCTTCTATAGGTGGGTCTTTTTTTATATTCAGCAACAATATAGGAGAGTGGCTTTGGGAACTGAGGCAAAACAACACAAAACAAACAAACAACCCCCCCCCCCCAGAATTTACTAAAGACACTTTGACCAAGCGTATAAGGTTTCTTTGTGGGACTATTAATGCCTTCTCTCTTGCTCCTTGTATGTGACCATAGGTGGCCTCTCCTGGTTTATGCCTGCCTTTGTTAAGGATTTATTTAGGGTGGGCACTGTTTACAGTTTAAAATAGACTTCCGTGAAAATGAGTGTGAGCTTACACACTGATCTTTTAAAAAGTCAATTTGTCCCATTACAGAAGGAAGAATATAGAAAAAAAAGGAACTTCACAACTGTCATCAGACAGTTAAAGGATTACATCATTAAAAAACCTGATGAGCATTAGATGGAAACAGCTATTTTTGCTTGATATAAAGAAGAGTTTTCTAATAATTATCAGATACTGGAGTTTATTACAGTGGAGTGAACTTTCTCTCAGTGAAAGGTTTTAAGAGTAAATAGAGAGGACCTTTCAGGATTTTGTAGAGGAAGATAGTCTCATTTTATAGAGATCGGGCAATATAACTTTAGGCTCTCACCTAAAACTATGTGATCCTCAATACCAACTTTGAAAGTGAGCTACATATTTTAAGTAAAACACAGCCTAATAATTGATACCTTTGTACATCCAAATTGTACCCGTAGATATTTATGTTCTGTAAAAACACATAGCTTCAATTTCTAGAAGTTTAAACTTTAACAAAACAAAATGCACAGTTACCATTTCATAATCAACAAAGTCATCATACATAAGCTTAAAAGACAATTATAAACTGGTAACAATAATGTGTGACGTTATATATGTCAGCACTTTATAAAAATCACAAATAATAAGAGTGAAGTTTTAGTGAGAAAATGAAAGTACCAGTTAATTATTATAGGATGTGTTGACTTGAATTGAATTGACACTGTCTGACTTTACCAGGGGCTGGGTGACAAAAAAATCATGGGATCTGTTTTCTACTTCCTCAAAGGACTGAACTTTATTCTGGGAAAATCTTTCTTAAAGAAAAAATTATTATTTCCTTTGGTTTCCTATAATAAGTTTACAAATTTCTAACATGGCCTTATTTTTTCAGAGTGAGGTTTTTATATTGGCTCTTCAGCTGAAAAAGTACCTGTTGAATGTTTAGGGCTACAGACTAAGGACTAGGAAGAAAGGCCTTTCAGCCAATGAAAACCTTATGGATCACGACAGTCTGATCCCCAATCAGTCGTGAGAAGGGTGCAGGGCCTAGCAGAGTCGTTGTGAGTCTAAGGCCAACTCAATGGCAGCTAATAACAGCAACACCACCACAAATACCAGTATGGTGATTTCTGCTAGTGCACTAAATACTGCAGAGAAAAAAGTAACCATGAATAAGGAACTGAATATTAAGATTGATCGTATATATTAACCCTAGACAAGGAAAAAGACAAATTAAAAAAAAAAATTTATTTCTGTTATAAAACTAGCATAGAAGCTTGATAAGAATTTCAGCCATGTTTGGGTGGAGAGTATATGATGAATGCCTTAATGACAATGCTTGTTACTGTGTTTGATTGTGTTTATTTTTTTACTTATTTATTTTGTTTTTGTTGTTGTTGAGAAAATACACAGCAAAACATATACCAATGCAACAGTTTCTGCATGTACCATTTAGTAACATTCATTACATTCTTTGACTTGTGTAACCTTTCTCATCCTCCTTTTCTGAGTTGTTCCTCCTCCATTAACATAAATTCACTACCCTCTAAGGTTCCTATCTAATTTGATCGTGTTTGTTGAGTTAGTAAGTCTTTGAGAGCACTCTATCAGTATTGAAAATTCATTAGAAATACATCTTATAATTTCTGGATTGTAATTTTTTTTTTTACAATAATTTGACATTGCAATGGGATTTATATAGAATTATACAGAGATTTAAGATCCATTCTAACACCTGTAGAATAAATATGTGATTTAAAATTATTTTAGAGTATTGCTCCTTTTAACTTCATTTAATTAATTTGATAAATATTGAACTGAATTAACATATAATTGAGTTTCAGTACATTTATATGTGCTGGGTAAAGCCCATAGAAAGTTAATAGGTAGGATGTATTTCTTATTTCATGGTTCTTATTTCTGTTTTTTGATAGTCAAAACTTCTACTGTAAAAGTAGTTGAAATAATAGTAGCATTTTAGTAGAAAAGAATCTGATTTATAGCTATTAACTCTCAGGAATTTTCAAAGCCAAATAATGTTTTGAGATGTATTGATTTCTATGACAATGTGCTCTTTATGACAAGATGTTTCTGGTTTGTCTGAGTTTTCCAACCCTTGGTATTCAAGACTGTTGGCCAGTTTAGAGGTGGGGGGGATATTAAGATTATATTCTTTAGGAAAGATTATTTCTCTCAATTCAATAGAGAGCAGCTAGGAAAGTCTTCTGTATCTTCCTAAGTCTCCTATGCATACCATATTCCCAGCTCATTATTATGCATTTTCCCCGCTAGCATAGGTAATACATCACTTATCCGTCTGTTATCTTCCCAGTTTCTGAGAAATACATTCTATTTTAATTTGTTGGTTTGTCTGCAGAAGTTTCATATTGATGAACTATCGTTAAAAATGGTTCTTGTTATGTCTGAGCAAGGAAATCAGGGCAAATTTACTATGAATACCTCTAGTTTATGTTTGAGAACTCTATAACCAAATTGCATTAATTTAAAGAGAAATTTTTCAAGCTTGGTGACGTTAATTTGCGTCTTGGTTTTAGACATTCAGATTGATTTTCCTTTGTTCCTACTTTGTCTTCTGAATGCACCGTTGCCTATTGTATTCTGTCTTCTTGATTTTTTTTCTCATTTACATTTTCCTGTAAGTGACTTGATTTCTTTCTAGTGTTCTTTTAATTGCCAGATGGAAGGGGACGCGGGTGTGGCATTGCATTGTAGGTGCAATGAGGGCCTACTATTGAGCACATTCGGCTTCTGAACTCCCTGGGATACGGGATCCTTTTGTAAAACTGGATTATGCTTCTTAAATCAAGTGGTATATTTTCTATTAATTTTTAAGTTACTCAAATTTCTGTAAATCATATGATATTAATGGCTTCCATGCCTTGTTTCTTTCTTGTGAAAGCCATCCTTTAAGTGGGAAAAATTAAACTTAGAAACATTATTCTCAAAAAATAATTTATAATTTTGACATTGCCAGATTTATATTTTGCCCTGGAGTTGCTATCTTTATGGTAAATGAGGGTGCTCTCTGCTCAGTGTCTTATTTACATACATGATATTCCCCTGCAATAGATTTGTGTCCATTTTTTTATTAGTTATTATTTGAAGAAAATTTCATTTAGCAACATTTAATTTTAAAAACAGCGGACCAATTGAACACGGCGGAAATCAAAGGTAACATCTTGCTGAGTGAGTCTGAATAATGAACGACAGCTGTGAGCACCGGAAGCTGCTGCAGTGGCTTCCTGTGAACGCCTTTAGGTCAACACCTTAGCTTTCAAGTTCGCAGAGCACCTTCACTTGCCTTCTCTTATCCTTTCAGCAAAACAGGAAGCTAAATTTTGTACAAGGTGTATAGCCTTGGGCAAGTCTCCTAACCTCTCTGAGATCATTTTAGGATGAAATTTTCTGTTTAAATAATATTTGACAATGCAGTTACCTAACGGAGCTGTTTTAAGCCTTAAATTTGTCTATTCAAGAACTATTTACTAAGCAATGACACTATAAGAGTCACTGCACAGGGCACGAAAAGAAAGTATTGTGTTGTCTGGGTGAATTCCACTCCAATATTTGTCAAAAAAGTGTATATACTCTTGGTTGGATGCTGGTAAGGACAACACAGGGATACACTAGAATGGAAGTTATAGGAAGACAAAGACCTTATCCTGTTCACATGTGAATTCTCAGTAGCAAACAATAAATCATAATTTATTTAAAATTGTGTGTAAAATTCTGTGCAATGCAATGGAGATCAGCGTAGGAGAGCAGACACACACCCACCAGTGCCGCCGAGTCGATTCTGACGCAGAAGAGCAGAGGACTAGCTATATTTTGTGGGAAACTTTGACTCCATTCTATACTTAATAGAACCTTGCCTAGTTCTATACTCAATTATATGCAGCGCTTCATACCTCTGCTGCCCAGATTTACTGCATTTATAACTTATATATATTTTTTCTCTTATCAGATTACACATAACGTGAAGACTCCGCATATCTTACCTACTCATCTAGAGGTAAGAGAATAAGTATTCTCTTGATCATTAGTATTTGAACACCTTCAAGTGCTTTATATAATTTATACCATTTTCTAGATATTTTAAAATACTTTGAAAGCATCATTTACACACCATTGATAAGTTCACCATTAAACCCATTGCCATCAAGTTGGTTACAACTCATAGCGACCATTAATAACTATCTTTGTTACAGTTATATCCATAGTGGCACCTAAAATATAGCAGCCACTGACCACGTTTTTGTTGAGCAAATGAGTACAATTAATGTCAATCACATCTCTTGCAGTAAGGTATCTACTGGGTAGAACTGAGTTGGCCTAGTTTCAGATATCATACACGCATAAAAGTAGTGAAACTCCACTTTAATAACAATTCAAAATTTAAACTTTTTACCAGTGTCTTGGAATGGCCCCAGGCTGAGTCTGAGTGCTGATGAAAATTTACAGTTTTCAGTAGGATTTTTAATGCAACCTACATGGGGTTGATTGAATGAAGACTTTATGATATCCAGACTTTTAAAACTGAAATACATGAATATGGACACAGTGATCGGAATAGGAAACAGGGTAGACCTTTCCTTCTCTCTTCTCTGCTGCTCAGTTCTAGGGACAAGATGCCTCCTTCTCAATAATCCTTCTGATGTAGAAAGAGCCAGTGAAATTAAAAGGAGTTCTACTCAGTGCGACCTTAGAGGCCTGGCTTGTTTCAGGGCTCCATAGGTATTTATTAATGGGGAGGGCAGGAAAGAAGGACTGGGGGATAAGTACTATAGACTGAAGAGCAGGGACAGGTCTGGCTTTGTAGGAGCCCTCATCTTTAATTGTATCAGTTCTTGCTGCTGAAGCAGGGGTTTTTCATACTCTGGTGCCTGTTTCTTGAAGTCAAAGGTGGGAAACAGTTTTAGAAGTTTTAGATTAATTGTTCCTTATTCCCATGCATTGGAGGGAAAGTATGAAAAAGAGTTGCTTCATCAAGTTTTCTTTTGAAATATCTTTGTTTTGCTTCAGTGTTATCTAAGAAAACAGTATTTAACTTTTCTTCAATAGAAACTTCTTTAACTTTCATCATATCAACAAAAGACCTTAGAACCCATTTTCTTGACTGTTTCAAGCAAGTATATAAGTAGTTAACTTTACACTACAACTAACCAAGCCATGCTTAGAGCTGGGATTTATTGATTCAAAGTAATAAAAAAGACAACTGCAAGTGATATTAATAGAGACCGCATAGATAGGAGACCACTGCCGTAAACCAGTCCAGTAATGGTGGTGACTTGGACTAGGGTAATGGCAATGAAAATAAAGTTGCTAGATTTGGATTTATTTTGGAGGTAAAGCTGACATTTTGCTGGTGGATTTTATGAGAGTAGATTAGGGAATGAAAGATAAATCCTATAGTTTTTGGCTTGAGTAATTGGGTGGATAGTGCTGTCATTTGCTGAGACGGGGAAAGACTAGTTGGGGAATCATGTTGGGGGAATCAAGAGATCCCTTTGAACATGTTAAATGTGAGATGCCTATGAGTCATCCAAGTAGAGACGATGTCAGGTAGAACATTGACTCTATGAACATGGAGCTAGAAAGAGTTTAGGGCTGGAGATACCAATTTGTAAGTCATTAGTATATAGATAGTACTTTCTTTTCCAACAAAATCTTTTATTACTTATAAGATATAATAAGGGTGATAAAGATAAATAAGTAACAGTATAAACTTACATATTACAAAACAATAAGATTGTCGGTATCATATTTTGTATCATATAATAAAAAATAACACTATTAATGTGATGTCTTGGTTGATCATAAGGTTTTTCCAAATCACTTTTCTGGGAATTAATATACAGTTTTAGCAACTTTATTTTTAATCAAAAACTCTTGGTGAATGGAAGAGAACAAATAGTTTTTGATAATTTTTGGCTTAGAGAAGGATGTAACCAATACTGGAGTTGTTAAGAGAATTTCTTTAAAGTTTTTCATACACTTTTTTTTTTAGAGTGGTTTTAGATTTAAAGAAAAGTGGTGCAGAGAATACAGAGAATTCTCTTATATTACCCAAAACCTTATACTTAAGCTTTGTAACTGGATGAGATCATTTAGAAAAAGAATATTTATAGAGAAGAGAAGAGAACTGGAGATTGAATTCTAAAAGAGAAATACGAATAGAGAAAGAGGGAATGATTAGCTGTGTGAAAATCAGATGATTGGGTAAAAAGGAAAGATAGAAATATCCATTGAATTTGCAATATGGAATCCATGAAAGAACTGATCAAGAGTGTCTTTGTAACTGTAGGGTAGAAAGTCAGACTGGAGTGGATGGAAGTATAAATAGGAGGTTACAAAATAGTAACAGGAAACAGAAATATATTTTTTGGGGGGTGTTTTGATGTGACAAGGAGAGCTGGTGGCTCAGTGGTTAAGTGCTTGGCTGCTTAATCAAAAGGTCGATGGTTTGAACACATCAGTTGCTCCTCAAATATGTGGCAGTCTGCTTCCATAAAGATTTACAGCCTTGGAAACCCTATGAGGAATTCTACTTTGTCCTATAGGGTTGCTGTGAATCGGAATCAACAGCAATGGGTTTGATGTAACGAGGAAGGAAGATACGAGGCAATAGCTGGAATGATTTATCGTGTCAGAAGAGGTTTCAGAAAAGTTGGAGACACAAAAACTAAATCCAATAACAAGTGCAGAATCGATGATACAGAAAAGAGAAGAGGATTAGTGTGGAAGCCGAAGTCCTTGAGAAGATGAGATGGATGTGTTCCAGAGCACAGGACTCTTCCAATTTGTTCATTCAGTAAACATTTTTGAGCATCAACAATAATCCAATTACAGGGATAGACACTGAGGAAACAAAGATAAATTTTGTTATTGAGAAGTGGTCACAATATAGTGGAAAATGCATACAGTTAAAGGAAAAGTACGCAAAGAAACAAATTGTAGACGTTACATGGAGCCCTAGGAAAAAAACTTACGATAACTCTCTTAGCAATAACAGAGCCATCTTGGTCCTCTTGTGCATCTGTGAAATAATGGCTGTTGACAACTCTACTTTTTACTGGTGTTTTGTTGAGGAGTAACTAACTGATGATTGGCTTGCCTTAGCACATTGGAAACATTATATATTAAATTATCCATTTTAAAATGTGCTAATGAAAGCCACAAAACTGGGCTATCATCCACAGAAGGTTTAGAGGAAAGATGATAAACTGTATCTTAGGTTGGATCATCTTTGCAATTCTCGTTTGTTGTGTCAAAACAACTTTTAACTTGAAAACTGCAAGATTTCTCCTGTAGAAAGCCTTTGAAATGTCAGTTCATTTTCTTTCTTGTGTTTCTTTCTTACAAATGTCTGTTTATTGCAAATTGTTTTATTAATTTCCCAATTGTTTAACCACAGGGAATACCTATTTATTATGATTATCCCAAAGCAGAGAGTGTAGGCACAGGGGCACCTATGCTCATTTTTCAGTGGTTAGTGTCATTAGCATTAACCTTTTTAGACTGTCTGTGATATTTCGAAAATCTGGAAAGGAGTTTCTTGAGGCAGAATTGCAGTCTTGCCCTTTGTCCTTATCACCCTTGACTTTTGCTTATATTAATGGCTGGAATGTGGTCTGATCGTCTTTCAGATGGGCACGTCTTGGGCTGAGACTGGAGTTGCTCCTCTCTCTGTATTCTCTGAGTTTAAAGATCAGGAGGACATTGGTCTGATGCAATGATGAGATGGATTAATTCTTAATTGTTCTTATTTTGTCTCAAAGAAAAGACTAGTCATTAACACATTTTGAAACTTACCATCATTCCCTAATTAAAAAAAAAAATGCTACTCTGTTGTCATTTCTTTAAAACCCTCCAATGGACACTTTTTGGCCACATCAGATGTGTATATTTTTATTCCATGCTAGAGACTTGAGGGCACTGGGTTGTTGGTTTTAGAGAGTCTTAGTAAACTGCAATATAGTGATTAGATGCTGATTAACACATTAGGATACTCTGCCAAGAACAGGCTCCAGAACAGTGATGGTCAAGGCCCTCACTACTTCTCTGGAGATGTGTTCAGAGCAGAGTCTCCCTCCAATGATTCCTTTTGTCTTTGCCGTGGCAGAATGTGACCCTGGGTAATAGGGAAAGTCAATATATGGTTTCCAGGGAGTGTGTTATGTTATAGTGGCCTTGACTCTGACACGGGCACACTTATTACCTGAGAGATGAGGAAGAGATGGTTATACTCCTGCTCCCCTAGAAGCACTGGTAATCAGTACAGAGTGAGTGATTTTAATTGGAGGAGACTAATTGGGATGAAAGGAGCATATGGAATAGAAAAGTCATTATGGACTATTCTCCTGCCTTGAAGTATTGAATGATTGGTTCTCTTTCCACCAAATTAAAAAAAGTCATGTGCTTTATTTTTGATACCATAGTTGAGAGAGCCTAAAAGAACAAACTGTGGTTTGTAGTTGCTTTATATTATTCTTTACCTATGTAATAATTATTGGATCATCATCATTGCCTTTCATAGGGAAATCTCCAATACTACAGAGAGCTAAGGTCTTATTAGATGTGGGCAGCCTCAACCTTCCCAGCTATAACAGAGATAATACTGAAATTTTAAGAGAATGTTGTAGATTTATTTCTTTCAGTTATTGCTTTCCAGATCTTTTATCCTGTCTCTCCTTGTAATATCTGTCTCTATTTTCCAAATCTTTGTCATTTAAAGTTAATCTAATTTTGATATTTGAATTTTAAGTGCCTTTAATTCTTTTCTAATGACTTTATTATTATTCTTTATTAATATTTGTACATTTGAATTATCTATACTTTATTACTTCCAGATCTTTAATAAAGATGTAAAAAAAAAAGCACCCAATTTAACCTCTGTAGACATCTTTAAGGTGTTCAACTGTTTCTTTGATTATAACCCCATATTTCTGTTGTCAATGAAATTTTCAGTGAATATAAAAGTGCTCATTTCCAAACCAATTTGAATTAATTTTTCAAAGTCTGTGGCTTGATATCATAACCCTAAAATTTCACAGCATTTCCAAGAGTCTTAAACATCACTGTGTTAGTGAGTATATAAATAACCTTTAATTTTTCATATCTGTTCTTCCAGTTAAACTGTTTTCTTAACTCTGAGAATCAAATGTTCATAAAGCAAATGTCAAGCTGAAATTAATGTGTTTAGAAATAAGCAGCATGATGGTGAGGTGCAGTCATCAATAGCTAAATGCCATCGGGGAAAGACTTCATGCCCCCCCTCCAAAAAAAAAAACACAGCCATTGACTTAATTCTGACTCATAGCAACCCGATAGGACAGAGTCAAACTGCCCTATAGGATTTCCAAGACTATAAATCTTTATGGAAGCAAATTGCCGCATCTTTCTCCCATGGAGCAGCTGGTGGGCTCTAACCACTGACCTTTCAGTTAGCAGCTGAGTGCTTTAACCACTGTGCCACCAGGGCCCTTTCTTCCTGCCCCATGAGTGTTTAAAGATCACTGGAAATGCTGGGTTCCAATCTTGTTAACTTTCTTACCTTTACCAGTTCTATGGATGTGATGCTGTCTCTTTGGGTCCAGAGCAATGCTTTAGTTCTCTAAATTACAGACACGTTTAAGTACAAGACATCCAGTCTAAAACAGGTGCTATTTTTATGCCTGATAAACTACAAGCTTATCCTTGTTGGCTCATTGTTCGATGTAGGGAGCCAGTGAACTCAAGGAGTCCTGTCACTTCTACTGCAGAGTCCTAATAAACCCATCTCTTTTGTATGAAATGCAAAGAATAATTTAGGAATGATATAATAATAATAATATATTATTGCAGAGCTTAATGACTTTTCTTTGTTTTTTTGATTCCATGGGCAGAAATTTGCTCTATTTGCTGTTAGTATAGATCTTTCCTCTGCATACAGATTGAATAAGTATAGTGAAAGGATACAACCCTGATACACACTTTTCCTGATTTTAAACCACAAATTACCTCCTTGCTCTGTTCAAACAGTTGCCCCTTGGTCTACGTACAGGTTCCACATGAGCACCATTAAGTGTTCTGGAATTCCCATTCTTTGCAATGTTATCCATAACCCAATTTGTTATGATCCACACAGTCGAATGGCTTTGCATAGTCAATAAAACACGGGTAAACATCTTTCTGGTATTCTCTGCTTTCAGCCAATATCCATCTGACATCAGCAATGATATCATTCATTTCGTGTCTTCTTCTGAATCGGCTTGAGTTTCCGGAAGTTCCCTCTCAATGTACTGCTGAAACTGTTTCCAGTATGTATGTTGAATAAGTAACCTGAGAAACTGGACTGTATGAAGAACAGGGCATCAGGATTGGAGGGAGACTCATTAACAACCTGCAATATGCAGGTGACACAGCCCTGCTTGAAAATGAAGAGAACTTGAAGCACTTACTGATGAAGATCAAAGACCCCAGCCTTCAGTATGGATTACACCTCAACATAAAGAAAAAGTCTCACAGCTGGACCAATAAGCAACATCATGATACATGGAGAAAATATTGAAGTTGTCGAGGATTTAATTTTACTTACATCCCCAATCAATGCCTATGGAAGCAGTAGTCAGGAAATCAAACAATGTATTGCATTGGGCAAATCTGCTGCAAAAGACCTCTTTAAAGTGTTAAAAACAAAGATGTCACTTTGAGGACTAAGGTGCACCTGTCTCAAGCCATGATATTTTCAATCGCCTATATGCCTGCAAAAACTAGATAATGAATAAGGAAGGTGGAAGAAAAATTGATGCCTTTGAATTATGATGTTGGTGAAGAATATTAAATATACCATGGATTGCCAGAAGAATGAATCAATCTGTTTTGGAAAAAGTACAGCCAGAATGCTCCTTAGAAGTGAGGATGGTGAGACTTCGTCTGACGTGCTTTGGGCGTCTTATAAAGAGGGATCAGTCCCTAGAGAAAGACATCATACTTGGTAAAGTAGAGGGTCTGTGAAAAAGAGGAAGACCCTGGACAAGATAATTGACACAGGGGCTGCATCAGTGGGCTCAAACATAGCAACGATTGTCAGGATGGCACTGGATCAGGCTGTGTTTCATTCTGTTGTACATAGGGTTGCTGTGAATTGGAACCAACTTACTGCACCTGACAACAGCAACAGTAGATCTTAGGTTATGGATGCTTATGTAGGAACTACATCTAAACCAAGACAGTATCAGTAGGAATGTTTTTTTGCTGCTTCAGACAATAATTTTTAAAGTGATTAAATGGAGGATGCATTATGGTTCCCCTTTTTTTCTCTTTAATTTGTTCCTCAATAGTTTTACCCCACGTTCAGATGATTTTGAAAGATTTCCATCCTCAAGAGTGAAGAGCCAACCAGGCATCCTCTCCTAATAACGATAGCGTGATTTCAGTACATAATCTAGGAATGATCTTAATAGAGAACTGGCTCTGATCTCTAATCCAGGAAGAAAGAAGATTTGTAGATCTATTACTCTAAAACCAAAGTCATCACCAATGCTAGGTGTTCTTCTTTTTTAACTGGTTTATAAGAAGTAATCTTATTCAGCAAGTTATCACATTTAGCTATCTAGAAGTATATTTCACAATATAACCCTATGTTGGAGTTTCTGAGAGGAAGGTGTTTTACTCTGGGTATAGATGCTTTACTGAAAAACAAAATAAAACAAAACAAAAAATTGTTGAGTTGAGACATATACCAACTTATAACTACTTAAATACTTTCCAGGTTAAAATTACACTGGCCCAGCTTTAGAAGCAGAGTTCCAGAGATTACATCACTCACTTCTCTGGCCAAGGACCACCCACAGTTACTTTTTTTAGACAATGTTGGATATGGGATTTGTTTGGCTTAAGTTTTTCTGTTTAGGCAACCGTCTTTGTTAGGTTCCTTAACTTTCTTAAGATGATATAAGTTATAATCCCACTTTGACTAATTATTAAAGCTAAAATATATACCAAAAAATAAAAATTTAGGGTAGATGCACTGTAGTATTTGTCAGAATAAAATCTTGAACCAACTGTTGTTCAATACCTTTCAAAAAGTCAACTGAGAGAAACACTTTAGAGAGAGGAATGCTTGGATGTTATGAAGTCCACTAAATCAGTGATTATCAAAAGAGAAATGCATACTCCCTTTATTAGTAAGAATAAGATTAGCTATGCCTGAGTGACAAAGAGCCTTAATTCTCAGTGGCTTACAATGACAAATATCTCATTCATGCAAGAAATACATGCCTTCATGGGTCATCCATGACTCTGTTCCACATTTTCTTCAGGATAGGTCCTGTGCTGACAGAATAGCCTCTATTTTGAGCATTTAAAACTTTGTCATGTAGGTAAAAGAGATATGCAGAACCACAAACTGGCTCTTAAACTCATGTCTGCAAGTGCCAGTTATCACTTCTCTCCATATTTCATTGGTTAAAGCAAGTCATCTGGGCATTTCTGAACTTAACTCTGTGAGAATGTACGATCCTTCCCCGGAGAGGGACAACAGCAGGCGACAAAATCTCAATATTTGACAAAAGCAATACAATCTCCCACACTCCTTTTTGGGGATATCCCTTGAGGGGAAGAAGAAGCTTTTTTTTTTAATACTCAAGCCATCCATTGGAATCTGATATGCCCCACAAGAGGAGCATGATCCCTTGCCAACATGTGGAGAATCATGGTGTTACTGAGCTACTGTTCTTGGTGGGGTATGTCATTGCCATCTGTTGGTTTTGAGCAGGAGAAATAATGAATGTTATTATTCTATATACGTTAGTTTTTATCACTTGGTAAATCAGACTAAGTCAAACCATGCATTCAAATTTCAAATTTTCTCTTGAACATGAGATATGTTACACGTACTCACATCCTAACAGTCACAGCAAATCACACATCTCAAGACCAATCAACTGCTGTTGAGTTGATATGTAGACCCTCTTAATCATAGTAGACATTGATTTCCATTGTCTGTCTCGTTATATATTGTTTCTTCAATTTGAGAAGAAATTATTTTCCACCATTTCTAAATTGTCCTTGTCAGGGACAATCTCCCCAACCCACGCCCCTGAATTTTTCATATGCAAAAAGAAATGAATTTTAGGGCCAGAAAGATCTGATAGTACATTCTGGCTCCACCACTTTTTAGCTTATGACTCTTGATAAGTTAACTGGCCTCTTTGAGCTTAGATTTGTCATCTGGGGATTGGGTGAACTACTTATTGAATTGTTGTGAAGATAAAATGAGATTCTTTGTAGGATACCTAGTGTATGATTGTAGTACCAGTTTCTCTTGCACAGCTGAAAGAATAAATGCGATCAGCTATTTTCGTGGGGAACACATTGGGGCACCAAGTTAGACCAGTATCACTAACTGTGATAAAAATCTTCCAAAAATTTGGAAGCATCACAGTTCCTTCTTTCTACTCCTAGAAATCAATTTAAAGAAATTTAAATCTCTTTTTAAATTCTTTCTGATATCCTGGAGGGGAAAGTAATCCAGTAGAAAACTATGAGTCTTTCTACAACTTTGAGGCAACGCAGCAGAGGCAAGTGGATGGAGAATCTTTTAGGTTGTGACCCCATGAAAAGAGATGGGAGTAGATAATCTCAAAGGTAGTTTTCAACTCCACGATTCCATGGAATATACATATATATATATAAAGCAGAGTATTCATTACTTTTTTAATGAATATAATGCCAGATTAAGGCAAAGCGGAAATCACTGTTGCTGATTCATCCCTTGACGTAATGAGGGCTGTTTCAATGAATTCTTTGAATGCTAATTTAAACAGGGAGAGTATCAGTCACCCAGAATTGTCTCTCCGTCCTCTAATACTATTATTTATGCTTTAATTAAATGATGATTTAGTAATATTTTCACTATTTTGTGATTTTTAGCTGTATTTCTGAGGAAAGCATAGATCCTACTCTAATTTTGAGTTCCATCCCTCTATTTCAAAATGTCAAGCTCAATGGAGCTTTAAAGGAACTCCAATTTCATTTTCCCCACCACATTATAGAAACATAGCATATCTACCTCTTAGGCATGAAACAAGGATGTTTTCTACATGAGAAGAGATATCCTTGTGTCTATTACAGAATCGAATGTAATATCGTAGCAGTTGGTGTTTTTGTAAATACTGAAGTGTTTGCCCTAAAAAACTGCTTGCGTTCTTTTAGCTTAGTGACCTAGAGAGCAGATATGGTAGAAAGGCAAAGAATATAGGAAAGCAGACGTAATCCCACTGACAGTTTTTTGCTTGGCTGAACCTTTTGGTGTAACAAGGATTTCTTGTCTGCTTGAAAAGCTATAAACATGAAAGCTCATCATTTTTCATATATCTCCAGTGGGTAACCTTGAAAAATCCCATGGCTCCTTAGTGATTTACAGGAATAGCACAATTTATTTAGATAAGCTCAGAGAAAGGGACAGAGACAGAGAGAGAAAATGAGAAATCGGGGGCAGTGTGGGTCTATGTTTTTGAAAAGGTAAGGCCACTTGTTTCTTCAGATTTTGGTAGAGATTCATCTACTAGTTACTGAGATTGTCCCATGAGCCACCTCTTGAGATGGTAGAACAACCAGACAAAAGTGACCAGGAAAGGAAAGGGAAAAATATATGTCCTCCCACTACTACAAAGTGGAAGAATGGAACAGCTCATATAACCCAATTTGTAAGGGGAAGGGCCAGGTATCAGGGCCTCCTTTCCAAATCAAAGCTTAGAGCAGCAGCTGCTGAAAACCCTTATTCTGACCCTCAGCTTTTAACTAGAGCCTACTTTTTACTTTGCAAAAGGTCCAGTGAAAAGATTTGAAGAGGCTAAAAAGGAACTGGGCTTGATGTGATACCTTTACATATAAAAAAATCTCTGAAGGAAAAAAAAGTTTATAAAATTCTTAAAGTTTAGAAATTTTGATGTGTAGAATTCTACCTTAAACTTTTGATGTAAACCCTCTCTTGCCCTTTTTTCATTATAAATTCTTTCTCTTTCTCATACTTTCATTCTCTTCTTGCTGAAGAAGAGCTCTGGGTTCCTGACGGGCCCTCAAGGCCTCTTGGAATTTTAATTTCTCCCTGAAAAAGTCCAAAATGCAATCATTTTCTTCAAAAAGTTTTGTAGAGCGGGGCAGAGGGTAACTGGCACTTGTATTTCCCTGCTTTGCTTGGAAGAAATCCTCCAGATTTTATATGTTCTAGGAATGGAACGTGTCTGTGAGAATTATTCTTCCAGAAAGCGGAGCTCTATTTTCTCTCCCATGGAAAATATGTTATAGATGAAGTGCTGAGGTGGTGTGGCATAGAGGAAAACGGTACCCAGTAGCAGAATTGGGAAACATTACACCTTATAGGGTTCTGCGTGCATTGCACACCTGAGATGGTCTCGCCACAACATTTCTTGGGAGAGGAACAGCCTGTTGCAGACGACAGGCTTCAATCACCTCCGTATGAAAACAGGTGACCCAGACAAACAATAGACACATGGAAGACTATCCATGCTCCTCCCCTGCCACCCTGATTCTCAACTCCCCTTTTCCAGGAGACCTTCTTTTCCTCATGCTTTACATTATAACAGCTTCATCTCACATTTCTTTTGTGTGGTTGTGCTGTCTTGACAATGTGTGTCCATTCATACATTGCTGGTCATTTTTCTAGTCAGTTTGTTCCCTGTGTATGTGCTGTGGATAACCAATTATTTTGTGCCTTTTGCATTTTATGCAAAACCATGCATTTTATCGATTCTATCTCCCTCATAATGCCTAGGATAGTTCTCAGCACTGCAAAGTTGATGATTGAATGATAAGCAGAAACACTCAAACACAGGATTTGGTCACATGACCTCATGGTAAGTTCATTTGTTGTCCGGATTGTCTGAATGTGACAGATTCCATTTCAAGAGGAAGTACTAGCTTCTCTTTCAGGGTTAGAACCAAGGTAAGGAAGCAAGAGAGTAAGGAGAATATGGGGAGAGGGGAAAGGGAGGAAAGCATGTGTTTCCAACCAGTCTTTTTCCATGTTTGTGCCATCTTATACCATGCCATTGGCACACACATCTCTAAAACCCTTCCTTCTTTATCTTTTCAC
The DNA here is from genome assembly GCF_030014295.1 of Loxodonta africana. Lineage (NCBI taxonomy): Eukaryota > Metazoa > Chordata > Mammalia > Proboscidea > Elephantidae > Loxodonta > Loxodonta africana. The sequence goes on along the minus strand of NC_087349.1, from coordinate 70,937,327 downwards.
TCCAGTATTCTAAGGTACATAAAGGATTGGATTCTTTATTTTAATCCCAGTTCCATCACTTACTGTCTGGAGTTGTAAATGTTACAAGCTTTCTGTGTCTTGGTTTCCTCATTTAAAAATTTGGGATGAAGATAGCACCTACATAGAGTGGTATCTGCTGCAAGGGACCTCTTTAAAGTGTTGAAAAGCAAAGGCATCACCTTGAAGGCTAAGGTGTGCCTAACCCAAGTCATGGTATTTTCAATCGCATCATATGCATGTGAAAGCTGGACAATGAATAAGGAAGAACAAAGAAGAATTGATGCCTTTGAATTGTGGTGTTGGTGAGGAATATTGTATATGCCGTGGACTGCCAAAAGAATGAACAGATCTGTCTTGGAAGAAGGACAACCAGAATGCTCCTTAGAAGCAAGGATGGCTAGACTATGTCTCACATACTTTGGACATGTGGTCAGAAGGAATCAGTCCCTGGAGAAGGACATCATGCTTGGTAAGGTGGAAAGTCAGTGGAAAAGAGGAAGACCCTCAACGAGGTGGATTGACACAGTGACTGCAACAATGGGCTCAAGAAAAACAATGATTGTAAGGATGGCACAGGAACCGGCAGTGTTTCATTATGTTGTGTATAGGGTTGCTATGAGTTGGCACCTAACAACAACATAGTGGCATCTTGAGTAGTGATGAGATGATGTATGGAAAATTCCTAGAACATTGCTTGACATGTAGTAGGTGCTCAATTGGCATCAATATCATTATCATGATTTTGTTAAAAAGCAGGAAATAAACATTCACTTAAAGCTCAATAAAAATTATTAAAAAAAAAGAAAAAAAATAGAATACCCACCTTTTTAATTAGTTCTTTCATCCATTTACATTTATTGTGATTATTGATGTATTTTTACTTTTATGATCTTATTTTTTCCTTTTTGTTTCACTTTTTCTATACTCCTTTTTATTTATTGCATGATTTAAGATTATAGGTTTTTTTCTACATTTATTTTTCTTTCTTTAGTGTTTAAAAGTTATGTACTCTACTTATTTTTTTTTTAATGGTTACCATTTTGAAATTTTGCCATGCATACTTAAGGAAATCTAAAGTTGATCAAAATCTTAACCACCCTTCCCTAATAATACAAGTGTATTCATTCTCTTATCAGTTATTCCTATTATGTTCTTTTACTATTCATTAAGTTTTTTATTTCAAAAATTAGACTTTTCATTCTAAAAGTTCTATTTTTTTTTCTGTAACTTGGCCATTTTTTGGTTCCCCTACTCATTGCTCATTTTCATTATTCTGTCTTTTATTTCTTTAAAACTTTTTCTACAGAATTATGCTACAATCTGTACAGATAAATGCAATATTTGAGAACCTTGGGTTTTTTAAATTTATGGCTTGTTATTTCTGTCGATCATCTCTCATCCTGGTTTGTTATCATGCATATTTGATAGAACTCAATTTTTTGTGACCTCATTTGTGTTTGATATTATTCTACAAGAATCCTGAAGGCCTAAATAGGGAAATTTTCCTCAAGCGAAAGTTGCTAAAGGCACTAACAACTTTTGGACTACTTTAACTTCCCTTAAGAGTCCAGATTTTAAGGCAAAAGTCTCTGGTTCAACAACCACATTTGGTTGCTAGGACAAGATCAAGTCTCCAAATAACAAGCCTGAATGTGTAATTGCCTTAGGGAATCTTTCCCTTTTTCTTACTATTCACCACTCTATATCCAGATTCAGAACTCAAGCATTTTTGTTTGCTTATTTTTGCTATTAGAGCTTTAGAAAATGATTGGAGGTTTCCATTACCTTCTATAAGCCTGGTATTACATTAAAAAGTATTTCCTCTCACCCGTTCCAGAATCTAGTTGGCCTGTAGCCGGGACACCCTTAGAGTATATGGTCCAAAATAAGAAGTATTTCCCATTTTTTCAGAACAAGAATTCTATGACACACATTATTAAACTTTCCCTTGAAATATGGCTTGCAGCTTAATCCCTTTACACTCACTAATTTCAAAGAAGTTGTGTCTTCTGCCTTCTGCAATTTTCAGTAGAGCTTGAAAATTGAGAGAGTCAATCTCTTGAGACCAGAGACCATTTGTTTGAGAGACTTTGGCTTCTCTAGGGAAAAAATATTGGCCAGTCTTTCAGAGAATGTCTGGAAAAGCCAACCAAGAGCTTGCTAAACTAGTTGGATAATTCTCCTACTTACAAGCCTCTAATTTTAAAAACAGTTTAATCAAGGACAGCAGAACCTGAGGAAAGCTACTTCCAGGTATGCAGATGGTGTACCACCAAAGACAATCTAGGGAATTAATTATGAGAATGATAAGCATCCCCAGACAGAATCGAAGAGTGTGTTCTGACGGACACATGGCTATGAAAAACTAATGCGCAGGAAGTAGGGTTCATCTTTGGTACAAGCTAAAGCCTTTTGGAGATGGAGGCTAAAAAATTTCTAGTTAAGAACAAATAGAGATTAAACTTGTTAACTTTTCCCCTTTTAACTCTAACAAAGACCTGTAGCTATTTTATTTGAAGCATGAATTTGAGAGATACTTTCACTGTGCAATGATTATTATACAACCTGGGTTTGAAGAAAAAACAATGTGTAGAAAATAATGCAATTAGCCCAGATACAAGCAAATGGCCAATCTCCAGGTGTGTTGAAAATTAAAAGATCATTTTACAGCAAGTCACATTCCATTAAAACAAAAGCATTAACAATAAAAATGTGTATAATGAGAAATATTAGAATGCTCCAGCTGATATAAGACTTATTTCAAGAAATAATTCATACTGTTAGGTTCTAATACAGAAAAGTCTTGGCCGTCCCTTGGAATTTTTATTCCTCCATTTGCCAAATATTTATTGAGTGCTTATGTGTCTTTTTTTTTTTTTAATGTGTCAGGCACTGTTACAGGAGTTGGGGATGTAGCTTTAAGCAGATCGAAGTTTGCTTTCATAGACTTTTCATTGTAATGTCAGAAGACAGATAATAGACGAATAAATATATACTATATCAGGTAGTAATAAGTAATAAGTGCTACAGAGAAAAATAAAGCAGGATAATGAGAATGAGAACTATTTAGGAGTATGTGTGAATGTATGTGTGTGTATAGATATAGGTACGTCCATTTTTTAGATAATCTTGACTGGTAAAGCCTCCCTGATAAGGTGACATTGAAGCAGAGACCTGAAGTAAGAAAGAGAACCTCACAGATATCTGAAATTGAAATATTCAAGGTTGAGGCAGTAAGAACTATGTAATCAAACCAAAACCAAACCCGTTGCCATCCAGTTGCTTCTGACTCATAGTGACTCTATAGGACAGAGTAGAACTGCCCCAGAGGGTTTATAAGAAGAGCTAGTGGATTTGAACTGCTGACCTTTTGGTTAACAGCCAAGCTCTTGACCACTGTGTCGCCAGGGCTCCAAGAAGAGTATAGCATATCCAAATTAAAACCCACTGCTGTGGAGTTGATTCCAACTCATAGCAGCCCCATAGGACAGAGTAGAACTGCCCATAGGGTTTCTAAGGCTGTAAATCTTTAGGAAAACAGACTCCACATCTTTCTCCTGTGGAATAGTCGGTGGGTTTGAACCACTGATCTTTTTTTGGTTAGCAGCCCAGCGCTTTAACCACTATGCCACCAGAGCTCTTAGAAACCAAAGAACCAAGCCTGTTGCTGTCAAGTCGATTCTGACTCATAGTGACCTCATAGGACAGAGTACAACTCCGCCATAGAGCTTCCAAGGAGCAGCTGGTGGTTTTGAACTGGCTATGAGTCAGAATTGACAGCAACAGGCTTGATTTGGTTAATACCTTCAAGAACAGTTCTAGTACAGGGGGGTAACTGTGCAAGTTCTGTTTTCCATCAGAGAGGTAATTATTGTTGTTAGTTGTGGTTGAATTGATTCTGACTCAGGGTGACCCTATGTGTTACAGAATAGAGTTGCTCCATAGGGTTTTCTTGGTTGTAATCCCAATGGAAACGGATCACCAGGCTTGTCTTCTGCCATACCACTGAGAGGGTTTTTGAATCACCAAGCTTTAGTTTAGCAGTCGAGCACAAACTGTTTGTGCTGCCAACTAGGAACCTCCAGAGAGGTAGTAGTGGACTGTTTATTCCATGTTTTTTTTTTTTTTTTTACTCATGTAATTTTCATAGAAATTCTAAGATATAACAGTGTTATAGCAATGACTCTAGAGATTAAAAGTATAGGTTATATAGATTATGATCTTTACTTGAGTATTGATCACTTTGTACCTAGCATATAGCACTATGCTAAGAGTTTTAAGATTTAGTTCCTGTGCTCAAAGAATTCACAATATAATTCTGGAGACAACTATTTTGGTCTCAGTGTTGAACAAGTACCACTTTTTTTTTTTTTTTTTTTTCTTTATTGAACAACCATCCTTTTCTATTCAAAGATGATCCTGTTTGGAATGTGTGGTTTTTTTTTTTTTTGGCTGACCAATGTCACCACCTTTTCAGCAACTGGTCTTGACAGGTAAGCAGTTTTATGCTTTGAGGATTTCCTTCTGTCTGTCTCTTTTATACTTCTCTTGGTATCTGTTGTAGAGAAACAAGTTTCGCCAAAGCCTTCTGCAACACAGAAATTTTTATTGTGACATCAGAAAGCAAAATAGGAAATTCGCTGCAAACACTCTGGATATAAACAGACCACAATCCAAAGAAATACAATCTGTAAGTGTTTTTTATACTATTTTGACAGGTGCTGACTCATTCTGAGTGAATTACGTACAGACTATGATTGGTTAAAGTAAAGACAAAGAACTAAGATCATGATTGGGTGATCTTTTCTTGTTTTTCTTTCCTAACAATGTAGTCTCTTGGCTCAGGGATCCTAAGACTGTCATATGATGGTTGTTTTTTATTTGTTATGTGGGGTATGTATGATATTGGGTAGATATTTACCTCACTTTCTGGAGTAAATTTTTATTTAGTTTTGGTATGAACGTCCACTGTCCATTGAACTGGTTAGAGCTCTCCATCCCACTCTTTCGATGTAGTTTTTTTTCTATTGTTTTAAGCTTTTCAGATTGTGACAAACAAGTTGGTCTTTTGTAGTTATGGCTTGCTGTGGTTAGGTTAACCCTTTATCATGGCAGAAAAAACTTTTTGATGCTCTTCTGATTCTCTGTGGAGACTTGAAGATCTACTTCAATTTTGTCTAAATATTTTCTCCTATCACCCGGGGATTTGTATAGGAAATTCCCCTGTGGGTTCTATCATCTCAAACCTCCCTACCTCCTCCCCTACCCAACAATTATTAGAAGCTAGGTAGCAGGGACTTCTCTTCAGCAACTTGCTTCTCTTCTTTGAGATCCTCCTTCATCTTCAGACCTGATAAGCCTCTGAGAGTGTGTTAGCCTGAGTTATCATCCAGTCTTTTTTTCCAATCCTGTATTTATGTACTAAACTTTACACTCTAATTCCTTCAGTATTTGCATTTGACATCCCAAATCAAAGTTTTGGAACACAAGCCCCTTTCTTTCTCCAAAAGCGTAGCTGTTAAGATGAAAATTTTTTGGCTTTCTAAGCCATTATTTCTTCCAATCTCAAAGCCTACTTAGAGACTCGAAAGCCAAGAAATTACTTTTTGTTCTTTGTTTTTGGCTGCATAGTCCCTTTCCTGAGGTGATAAGCTCGGAATGCTTTGACCTCAAGGTTGAGTTTTAATTGGGAAAAAAGAACTTATCTGTTAGCGTATTTAAACCTTATCTTGTAATATAATAAATCAACTGAATAACTGAGTTATATATGTGGTACAATTAATGAGAACTGTTTTCATAAATGGCACATATAACACCTCCATTCAGCATACATATCTCTGCACTTCTAAAGTATAAAGTTGGAACTTAAAAAAAAATCATTCACACAGGCAGAAAATACTTATGGGATTTCGTCCATGTGTATGTTACTGCAAAAGAAAAATAAAGATGACTAAAAAAAAAAAACTGCTATTCCAATGTGAAAAACAAAGCATGTATACTAATGCCTGTGAGGCTCCTGAGCACTGAGATCATTCTAGCCTAGGAGACACAATCAGATTTGGCAATTAAGATGGCTTCTCTTTGATGTCCTCTCATTGCCATTTACCTCTCTTGGAATTTATCTTATTTGACCTTTAATTTTTGTTTCTATTTTACCCCTTTGTTTTCAAATATTATTTAGTTGAGAGTGGCATATAAATCTACATTTCCAGCCTGATCTCTCCCCTGAGTTACAGACCTGAACATTCCTCCATAGAGACTTTTGCTTGGCTTTCTCACATGTGCCTCAAATACAAATGAATAAAATTGAACTACTTTTTTTTTTTTCCCTGTGTAATTTTTAATAATTTATTTTATTTGTTGTTGCTGTTAAACATATATACAGTAAAACATGTTGTTAAAAATATACACAGTAAAACATGCATCAATTCAGCAGTTTCTACATGTACAATTCAGTGACATCGATTACGCTCCCCGAGTTGTCAAACTATTCTCACTCTCCTTTTCTGAGTTGTTCTTGCCCCATTAACGTAAAATCACTGCCCCCCAAGTTTCCAGTTACTGTTGTCAATTTGATCCCATGTAGATAGATTTCAGAAGAATATAATGCTCAAGGCAGACATTCTTTGCTAGTCAAGCCAAATTACTGTTTGGTTTTAAGACTTCAGGGAATATTTTCGGTTTAAGGTTTAAAGATTATCTCAGGGAAACAGTTTCCTGTATTCTATTACTTGCAGTAAATGACAGTACTGTCCACAAAGTCAACCCAACAGGACACCTTGTGTGTTATCTTTTTTATCACCATTTCCCTCACCTCCCACACATATAATCAAGTTCCATCAATTTTACAGCCTTAATAGCCCTCATATTTTTATCTCATTCTACTCACAGCTGCTACCTTAGATCAAGTCTTTATTATCTTCTTTGGGTTAAGTAAGAGGATTCTTGCAAATATCTCTTAACTTCTTTCCCTCTAAATGTCACGTTCACATTACTTATGCAGTTTTCCTGGTTAAGATGCAGTCTTTTCTAAAATACATCAGTGTTTTCCTTGCCACATTCAGGATAAAATTAAAACATCTTTGGCTAATAAAGAAGGCCCTTCATTAAATATCACACTAATATGCTTAATCAACATTAATATGCTTAAAATTACTCATGGAGCTTGTTAATGGTGCAAATAGTAGAGACTCAGTTTCAGAGATCCTGGTTTGGTGGGTCTGGACTTATGCACCAGAATTAGCCTCCTTAACAAGCTTCTTAACAGGTTATACTGATGTTGGAGTCTCCAGAGCCTCCTTTGAAAAGCATTGCCTTAGCATATTAGTTTCCTAGGGTGGCTGTAACAAAGCACCACAAATTGGATGACTTATAAGAACAGACTTATTTTCTCACAGTTCTGGAGTCTAGTAGTCTGAAATCATGGTGTTGGCTATGTTGATTCCCTCTGAGGCTTTGAGAGAAAATCTGTCCCATGTCTCTCTCCTAGTTTTTGGTGACAGCCAGCAATCCTTGTGTTCCTTGGTTTGTAGCTCCATTATCTTCCTCTGACATCACATGATCATCTTCCCTCTGTGTTTTTCTGTTTATATCTCTTCTCCTCTTTCATACGGGCACCACTCAAGGGATTAGGGCCCACCTTACTCCATTGTGACCTTATGGTGACTGATAACATCTTCAAAGATCTGATTTCCAAACAAGGTCACATTCACAGTACAGAGTGTTAGGATGTCAACATATCTTCTTGAGGGGACACAATTCAATCTATAACAGACAGTAAACTTCATGGGATCAGAGTCTATCTTCTTTCCTGCTGTTCTCTCAGAGCCTAGCACAGAGTCTAATCCCCAGTAGGCTCTCAATTTTCATTTACTGAATGAATGAATGAATCTAGACCTGTGTCCCTTTCCAACCTCGTTTATGACTTGCCATCAGCTGCGAGAAGTACAACCAGAATGCTCCTTAGAAACAAGGATGGCGACATTATGTCTCACATACTATGAACATGTCATCAGGAGGGACCAGTCCCTGGAGAAGGACATCATGCTTGGTAAAGTAAAGGATCAGTGAAAAAAGAGGAAAATCCTCAACAAGGTGGATTGACACAGTGGCTGCAACAATGGGCTCAAATATAACAATGATTGTGAGGATGGCACAAGACCGGGCCGTGTTTCATTCTGTTGTACATATAGGGTCCCTATGAGTCAGAAGCGACTCAATGGCACCTAAAAACAACAGTCAGCTGAAACGCCTCAGCAAAATAAAATATGCCAGTCTGTTTCCCTTCTCACACTTCTGCACATGACACATACTGATTAAACTACCACATACTGAAGATTTTAGCAAACCAGGAGCTGTATATAATTTTTCTAATGCATTTTTAGTACAACATAAAATTCAGGTTGCATGATAAAAGTTAAAGATTGATTTTATGATAAACTGTTAGAAAAGCAAAGTGAGCCATCAATGAGAGAAGAAACACCCATATATTAAAAGATATTTATGTATGTGTTTCTGTGACCCATTATTTGCTTTGATATTTAAGCAAAATTTTCTTGTTTAGCTTTTAAAAATAGAGACATATGTACTTTAATATGAAGGCATATTTTTTGGATAAAAATATATGGCTGTAAATCTGTGTGATGAGCTTTAGCAGAGACCCAAATCTAGAAATATAATAAAAGCATATGTCTCATAGCTCAGATACAAAAGCATATCTCTTTAACTCCTGGCTCCTTGGCATGTCATTGCAAGTCTCTCCATGATCTGGTCCCTGCTTTCCTGCATAGCAGGTAACTTGTTTGCCAACTGTTGTGGACTGAATTGTGTCCCCAAAGAATATGTGTCAACTTGGCTAGGCCACGATTCTCAGTGTTGTATGGTTGTCTTCCATTTTGTGATCTGATGTAATTTTCCTATATATTGTAAATCCTAACCTCTAGGATGTTAATGAGGCAGGATAAGAAGTAGTTATGTTAATGAGGCAGGACAAAATCCACAGGATTAGGTTGTATCTTGAGTCAATCTCTTTTGAGATATAAAAGAGAGAAGCGAGCAGAGAGGAGACGGACCTCGTAACACCAAGAAAGCAGAACCAGGAGCAGAGCACATCTTTTGAACTTGGGGTCCCTACATGAGAAACTACTATACCCAAGGGAAGATTGATGACAAGGATCTTCTCCTAGAGCCAACAGAGAGAGAAAGCCTTCCCCTGGAGCTGGTGTCCTGAATTCAGACTTCTAGCCTCCTAAACTGTGAGACAATAAATTTCTGTTTGTTAAAGCCATCTACTTGTGGTGTTTCTGTTATAGCAGCACTAGATAACTAAGACACCAGCCAAAACCCAAACCAAATCCCTTGCTATCAAGTCAATTCCGACTCATAGTGATCTTAGAGGACAGGGTAGAACTGCCCCCATAATGTTTCCAAGGCTGTAAATCTTTCGAGAAGCAGGCTGTCACATCTTCCTCCCACAGAACAACTGGTAAGTTCAAACCTACAACCTTTCAGGTAGCAGCAAAGCACTTAGCCACTGTACCACTGGGGCTCACTCACTCGTTTGCCAGGATACCAAAATACATTTAGTTTTCATGTCACTTTAGGCTCCTTTTAGCTGTGGTAGTTTTTCAGACTTATCTTGTTTTTGATGACCTTCACAGTTTTGAGGAGTACTGTGGCCAGATATTTTGGGCATTGCTCCATTTATTGGAATTTGCTATTTCTTTTATGATTAGACTGAAGTTATAGACTGTTGGGAGGTAGACCACAGTGGTAAAGTGCCATTTTCATCACACCATGTCAAGGGTATATACTATCAACATGAGTTATAACTGTTGATGTTGACCTTGATCATTTGACTGAGGTAATGTTTGTCAAGTTTGTTCACTGTAAAGTTATTCTTCTTTTCCCCTTTTCTATACTGTACTCTTTGGAAGGAAGTTATTATGTACAACCCGCACCTAAGTGTGGGAGTTAGGTTGCTCCTTCTTGAAGGCAGAGTATCTACATTGATTATTTGGAATTCTTCGGTAAGAATATTTATCTCATTTTCTTCATTTTTCTATTCAATCATTTATTTATGTCAGTAGGGACTCATGGGTATTTATTTTATACCTTGGATTGTAATAAAATACCACTTCATTTATTTTGTTGCTCAAATTGTCCATCTTTGGTCATTAAAAAAAAAAAATAGGAGCTTTTTTATTTGGCTGCCCTACTCCTTTGACATATTTCATCTGTGTGTGTGTGTGTGTGTGTGTGTGTGTGTGTGTGTGTGTTGTACTTCCTTTTTTCTGGCACTACAAGATGCACTAGGATCATCTTGAATATTTGTTGCCCCAGTCCTAGAACCAGCCATTTCGCCAAGGATTCCTATTTCCTTTTATTGGTATTAGAAACCAAGATCTGAGTACTAGGTTTGCTCATTGCTACCGGGATGTTGTTTCTTTTAGACACTGTAAACTAACAGGGCAAAAATATGTGTTTATGTTGTTGTTGCTGTTATGTGCCGTCAAGTCAGTTCCAACTCATAGCAATCTTACAGGACACAGTAGAACATCCCCATAGGGTTTCCAAGGAGAGACTGGTGCATTTGAACTGCCGACCTTTTGGTTAGCAGCCCAACTCTTAACCATTGGGCCACCAGGGCTCCATATGTGTTTACAGTAATCCATATATATAATCCATAAATATTTCTATATGTAACTATAGTAATATTTTTATGTAACTTTATTAATATATTAATATTTATAAAATTAATATTTGTATTTATATGTAACTTTATTAATATATTAATATTATCTATATTAAGCTGAACATGGGTTCATATTGATGTCTCATTACCGTATCAATCATTCTAGCCTCCTACACTTGCTTGTCTATATGCTCATACTCTAACAGAAACCTACTCCCCGCATTTGCCATCCATTTACTTAATTTTTCCATTCCAGTATACATATGCAGTAATATTAGAATTATTAACCCATAACCCCATTGGAAAGAATTTTATCAATGAGAATACAGTGCTTATGTACAGTTCCTTTTGTCTTTAGTTTTACAGTCTCCCCTCATTTCCAAAGTTGCTAAGTCAGCATCTTTTGCCCCCACCCCCTTCATACAGGTTGTTTCATATCTTTGTAAGACAGTTTAAATCCTCCTGTCACAGCCTGCATTCCTTCCTGAGATTCCCTGACTTCGTAAAAGAGTAAAAAAATTAAAAAAATTGTATCCCTTAAGGTTTGTTCTTTGTCCTGTAAAGTTCTACAGGTTTTGACAAATGCACAATGTCTTGTCTAGACCATTACATATTATACAGGATAATTTTACCTCCTGGAAAATCCACTGTACTTCCTTTACCTATTCCTTTGGGAATCAGTCATTACGTTCACAGTCACTTTATTTTCTTCCTTTTTTGCTCTCAGCTTCCATCTACTTTTTTAAACCATGTATCTTTAAATCCTTTCTGGAAATTCTCCCTTTTCTGTATTCTATGCCCTAAATTGATATATAGGAAGCCCATTCTCCTGGTGATTGGCAGGACATGGAGGTCTTATAATAGTGCTTCACTGAGGTTTCAAATTGACTTAATAATGAAAACATACTTGTATAATATCTTTTATTTAGTACCTGTCATGGATTGAATTATGTCCCCCCCAGAAATATGTGTATTAACTTGGTTAGGTCATGATTCCCAGTGTTCTGTGGCTGTCCTCCATTTTGTGATTGTAATTTTATGTTCAAGAGGATTAGGGTGGGATTGTAACACCCTTACCAGGTCACATTCCTGATCCAATATGAAGGGAGTTTCCCTGCAGTGTGGCCTGCAGCATCTTTTCACTCTCAAGAGATGAAAGGGAAGTAAGCAGAGAGTTGGGAACATTTTACTACCAAGAAAGCAGCGCCGGGAGCAGAGCGTGTCCTTTGGACCTGAGGTTCCTGTGCTGAGATGCTCCCGGACCAAGAGAAGACTGATGACAAGGACCTTCCTCCAGAGCTAACAGAGAGAGAAAGCCTTCCACTGGAGCTGGCACGTGAATTCGGACTTCTAGCCTACTGGACTGTGACAGAATAAACTTCTCTTTGTTAAAGCCATCCACTTGTGGTATTTCTGTTATAGCAGCACTAGATGGCTAAGGCAGTACCTTACAGTACTTAACCGATTAAATCTGCACAGCTGACTGAATATTTTTTATAGATGGTTACAGATGGGTAAGACAGAAAACTTTTTCCAAGGTCACAGAAAACTGCCCAAATCTTAGCCATAGAAACAGTATTTCATTTCCTTACGCCATCTACTCAGACAAGGTTGCCTTTTACTACACAGAATGAGGAAAATATAAAATAATATTTCCTCACCTCCCTCCTCCCTGGGAAACGGGTATATTTGGGACACAAGAATCTTGGATAGATTCCAGCTAAATCTGAGAATCTCTTGAATGGCACAGCTTTAACCCAATCTGGCTTCTGGTATTTAGGAAAGCAGACATATAATCTCTGTCTCTGTAGGGGACCTAAGCACTCACATGCTTTTCTCAGTGCCTTTCTCACCAATGTCGTCTGCCTATTTTGCCCAAAGCCATAGTAACTATTTTAGGTAGCTTCATACTGTGACCAGGCTTGTGCCATGTAAAAGAAATGAAGACATTCTAGGCTGAATTAACTGAAGATTTTTAAGGCAAGACAATTCGGAAGAGAATATCTAAGCAATTTGGGCAGAATTTAAAACTTCCTTTACAATATTGACTTTAGCACCCACTTGAGAGTATATTTTTTCTCAGCTTACAGTCTTATTTTCTTTCTTAATCAGTCTAATACTTAGTTATTTACGCAGTGCTAATTATCTGATTGAAGTGTAGTTCTGCAGATTTGAACTTTTCCTTTCAAAGACAAAGCATTAGTTTGAAGAGATTATGACGAGTACTTGCTCTGACACATTTTAAAGGTACTTTCTAATACACAGAAGTTATGAGATATATTCTGCATAATGGAAAATAAAACAAATTTTTTAAATAAAAATGAATAAGTCTTAAAACCCAGTGCCCTCGAATCGATTCCAACTCATAGCGACCCTATAGGATGTAGTAGTACTGCCCCATTGAGTTTCCAAGGAGCGCCTGGCAGATTCGAACTGCCGACCCTTTAACTTATAAAATTGCTTTAGTAGAATTAGATTTCTCATAGAAATTTAAAAATCAGAAAACTCTTATATTCAGAAAAAATATAAACATTCCTTGAAAGCATTATCCTTACACAGATGCATATAGAACTGTTAACCTTACATACACAAAACACTCCTTAAAAAAAAAAAAAGCAAAATAAACAAACTATTATGTGTAAAACTGCTTTCATCTGCTTCTCTAACCATCTAACCCCCAAATATTTTCCTGATTTCCTGACTTTGTCATTGGTACCAAGATTCTTCCAAAAACCAAGCTCAAGACATCAGTATCAACTTTGAGTTATACTCTATTTCTTCTGTCTTAGCAGATGCCACATTCAGCAGATTTTCCTTCATAGTGTCTTGAATCTCATTTTATCCTTACTGCAACCTCTCTAGAGGTGCTACGAAAGAACTTTTTCTCCCTGTCCCAGTATAGCCTACATAACACTGACAGATCAACCTATGTAAAGCATTATTCAGTCATAATCTCTGCATACTCTGTTGATGGTTTCCCTCATTCCTACTGAATTAAGTATATATTCTAACCATACTGGTCAAGGTTTTTCCCTAGCTCCAGGAAAACAGAACTCTTTGGTGTTTCCTGATTTTGCCCCTCCCCACACTCTACAAAACTTTCTTATCTTTATCTATTCCAATGTTAAGTAGACTGTACTTGGGCGCTGGTGGCACAGTGGTTAAGCATTTGACTGTTAACCAAAAGATCAGCAGTTTGAATCCACCAGCCACTCCTTGGAAACCCTGTGGGGCAGTTCTACTCTGTCCTATAGGGCTGCTATGAGTTGGAATTGACTTGACGGCAATGGGTTTTTTGTTTTTTTGTTTTTTTAGTCTAACGATATACTCTAAAATAGGACAGGGAGTCATACCATGAATAAATACATTCAAAACGCATAACCTGTGTCCTTCTTGGAGAGTTACAATGCATATTTACACATTCACAATGCATAGACACACCAAAAAACCCTGCAATGTCCTGAAATAAAGAAATTTGGTGAGCTTCGTCCAGCCTTGCCAAGCTCATTAGATCAGAGAGTACTTTTCAGTGCCAACAATTCCTTAATATGGCATGTACTTTTATACTTTCATAAGCACCAAGCAAAATTCTAAATCTTCAAAGCTTATCTCAAATGTCCTTCCAAAAATCTCTTCTTGAATCCTCCCTATCCAGCATAAACTCTCTTTGCTTAAACTTTTGTACCATGTTTTGGTACCTTCCTCATATGCATACCTTAAGGTGCACCTGAACCACGCCATGGTCTTTTCAGTAGCCCCATATGCATGTGAAAGCTGGGCAATGAAAAAGGAAGACAGAAAAATAATTGATGCGTTAGAATTTCGGTGTTGGCAAAGAATATCGAATATATCGTGGACTGCCAGATGAATGAACAAATCAGCCCTCAGAAGAAATACAAAGAGGATACTCCTTAGAAGTGAGGGTGGCAAGATTTTGGCTCGCTTCTTTTGGACATTTCATCAGGAATGACCAATCACTAAAAAGGACCTTCACAGGAATCCCAGTTCTGGGATACCATCAAAATTCTTTCATGGTGATTTTCTCACCTACTTCACTTGATTCTAACAAAGTTATCTTTACTTAATCAACAGGTGTTACTGCTGGTCTGAGGGACTTCAGCAGTTGACAGTAAGTGAAAACAATGATGCATAAAGAATTAAGAACTTACCCAAGTTGCCTAGTTAGAAAATGGCAGAGCTAGGACTAATAGCCAAACATCTGGAATCTTCATCCAGACTTTCCTGTCTCTTTATTGTGTATTATGCCTCTTCTCTGAGTATTATAAACCTCAGTTATATGCAGTATGAAATTAATTTGTCCATAGCTTTGCCTTCATATGTGTATGTTTCTTATTTATTTAATCATCCAGACAAAGAAAGAAATTTCCTATGTCCACACTATATACCAGGAACTGGCGATGTATCAGTGACAAAACAAAGTTTCTGTTTTCAAAGATGTCACATTCTAGTTGGGGTAGAGTAGAGAGAGAGAATGAACAAATAAAAAGTGAAGGAGGGATTGGAATTTTGTACGGAATTGCTAGAGAAGGCCCATCTGAGAGCGTGACAAGAGATAATATCGCAAGCAAGCAAGCGAGAGAACTATTTGGATATCTGAGAGAAAACCCTTTTATGTGCTCCTTGAACAAAGCCTAAATTTAAAGGATCATCAGATTCAAATTTAAAGAACACTACAGTGATGGAGCAATCATTTCGTTGAATAAAATCTTTCTGGATTGAATCAGTGCTCTAAATGGCTTAAGGCTATGCCAGTAGTATTTGCTACTTTATATTCCGATGTTATTTTGATTATAAACAACCCCCTGCTTCCTTGCTTACTCTTGTGTATCTAAGCCATCTTTAATTCCTGATCAGTGGTGGGCAACCTTCTCTTCTGATTAATTTTCTTTGATGATTCTTATATGAAATCTTTCGCAACATGAAGTACTTAAAATATACTTTCCTTCTTAAAAGCTTGAGGAATCATAGAATTTATTCCCAAAGCCAGCAGGGTCAATTGGAGGGGAAAAAAAAACAAGCAGGATAGTCCATATATTATGAAATACACATTCTCTTCACTTATCGACTACTTGTTATCTGACATTTCACATTTACGACAATAGTAAAAAAAAAATCTACTATCTGACATTTTGCGCATTAAAGACCTATGTCTGGCAGTAATGAGTGCTGAGGTGTTAGGCGAGAGTAAAGCTGGCTGTAATGGTTAAGGTTATGAGTCAATTTTGCTGAGCTGTGATTCTCAGTGGTTTAGCAGTTAAGTAATGATGTAATTTGGTAGTTATTTAATGATGTCGTCATCCTCTGTTTTGTGATCTGATGTGATCATCTTCCATTTTCACATAATGCCAATTTTGCATAATGACCCTTTGCAACCTAACCGTGTCGATAGGTGAGGAGAGGGTGTAACTTGTTTTAGATTATTGACTGCAGGGAAATATTAGTCATTATGGAAAGACTAAGAAGTTCTTGTAGTAAACTCTTTAAACTCTGTGTAATTCAAACCATCAAATATTTTCTTTAAGAGTAACTTCCCTCAATGTTTCTGAAGGATTTTAATGAAAAGCTCTTTGTCTGAAAATTTTCTTTATAGAGTATTCACGTATAATAAATACTGATGCCAAAATAGTAACCTTCACTGTTTAGTACCATTAGAAATGCTCCTTCTTAGAAATCTGGCATTTGATCTATTTAGCTCAACCTGACTTTGTTATTTATCTTAAAGCCTTCACACATTAACCTCACAGAATCTGTGTGTGACAATATTCACAGAGTATTGCCAACCTCAGAAGCTTACCTAAGTATCAGTTCCAGAGTTTTAATTGAGACTTTATTGTGTAGGCACATTAATTGATTAATTGCCCATGTTGCTGAACTTAATCTCCATACCCCAGACCCTGAGGTCAGGCTGATATTCCTTGGCCTGGGGGCCCCACTGTGGGTTGCTGCATTAACATAAACTACCAAGTATGGCCCGGAGTGTTATTCATGTGATGAATAGCAAGACACTCAGTCAGGAGGGAAATTTCAAGGGTTTAGAGGTTATCTTCTAAAAGTCAAAGATAAAGACCAGACTTCTTTTAGGGTGGGGCCAAATTCCTTACAAGTAGTCAAACTCCCTATTTCCCAGGGGTTTTCATGTGTTGTTTCGTCTCTCTGGCATACGTCTCTCTACTTTTCCTCTTATCATCTTTAGTCAGTTAAGTTATCACCATTTTTAAGATATCAGGTCATATGCTTTCTTTTTAGGGAAGCCTTCCCTAAACTCATGTATTAGATCATTTATTGTGTTATGCTCTCACAACAATCTACTTTGTCTTTCAGAGACTTAATACATTTTTATTCATAGATCTCTCACACTTTGTGGGCGGTGTGTGTGTGTGTCTAATGTCTTACTTTTCTGATAGATTATAAACTCTGAGGGAAGAGATCTTGTTAGTCTGTTTAATGCTGAAATAATAAGAATTTTGCTTTGACAATGTTTTTTATTTCTCTTATTATCATAATAAACTTTAATTATTAGTAGATTTTACATGGGTCTAAACAACATAAAAGGAGTCCTGGTAGTATACAGTGGTTGAAGTACTTGCTGCTAACCAAAAGGCAGGTGGTTTGAAATCACCAGTTGCTCCACGGGAGAAAGATGTGACTGACTGCTTCCGTAAAATTTACAGTCTAAGAAACCCTATGGGGCAGTTCTACTCTGTCCTATAGGGTCACTAAGAGTCAGAATTGACTCAATGGCAATGTTTTTTTTTTTTTTTTAATCAATGTAATGTTTTAAACCTAGTAAAATTCACATCTTTGGATTAGAAAATAATAAAGCAAGCTATAGTGAGAAAGTTAGACAATGTCAGAAAATGAGGTTTGAAAACCCGCAAGGTTTTTGAGAGAATATTGTCCAACTTGCTTGCTTTGAACACATCATCAGGAGAGATTAATTACTAGAGGAGGATGTTATGTTTGGTGAAGTAGAGGGCCAAGAAAGGTCGGGGAGACTGTTGGTGAAATGGACTGGCACAATAACTGCAATGATAAGCTTAAACGTGATGGCGATTGTGAGGATGATGCAAGACTGGACAGTGTTCCCTTGTGTTGTACATAAGGTCTCCATGAGTAGGAGTCAACTTGACAGTAGCTTACAACAACGATATCATATGAGAAATAGCCTTTAGCTGGTACTTCATCTATTCAAGGATAATAAGGCCGAGGGGTAATTTTTAAATTGTCTTTATACTAATTTTGATGAAAAGAACTTAAACATTTGATTGTGTAGTCCTCATATAAATTTTACTCAGTTTAGAAATGGTCTTATGACAGCAATTAATTTATTCCCTGTTCACCAGACCTATTGATCTTTTCTTGCTGTGTCTATGCCAGGCTAATTCCAGGTATGATTCTAGGGAAGTGTTCTTACTCAGGAAATCTAAACTTTTCTCTCCAGAGAGTTGTTCTTATGTCTGGACTGAAGTACCAAGAAAATCTGGATAGCCTATTGTCTCTACGTTATGCCAGGGTTTCCAGTATGAGGAAAAAACTCTAAGAAAAGAGTTAAGTGACATATGACCAAATTCAATGTGAGGAACTTGTTTGGATCCTGATTCAAACTAATCCTAAAAATCACATATAAGACAATCAAAAAATTTGAATGAAAACTGAATATTTAATGACATTGTATTAGTTATCTATGCCATGTAAAAAATTACTCCAAAACATAGGGCTTAAAACAATAAATAATTATTATCTTACAGTTTCTGTAAATCAGGAATTTGAGCATGACTTATCTGGCATCTTTTACCTCAAAGTCCCTCACAGGCTGAAAACACAGAGGCTTTACTCAGAAAAGGTCTTACAAGCTCATTTATGTGGATATTTGTAGGTCTTAACATTTGTGTGGCTGCTGGCCAGAGTCACAATTCCTTGCCACATTGGTCTCTCCATAGGGTTATTCACAATATGGCAGCTTGTTTCTCCCAGAGTGAAGGCTCCAAAAAAGGGAGAATGAGAGAGAGAGAAGAAAGGAAAGGGAGAGAGATAGAGATAGAGACAGAGGGACACAGAGAGAGAAAGAGACAGAGAGATTGATTCACAAGACAAAGCCACGGTTTCTTTGTAACCTAATCTAAGAGTGATATTTAATGACTTTTTGTCAGAATCTATTCACTAGAAATGAGATTAGTTACTAGGTTTAGCCCACACTCAAAGGGAGAGGATAGCAATCAGAGTTTGGGTCCCAGGAAGTAGATATTATTGGGGCCTGTCTTAGAAAGCTTCCTACCACAGATATTGAATAATTATTTTCAATTTTTTCTTTAGGTATGAAAATGATAATGTGATTATGTTAAAAAAAAAAGACATGATTTTTTTATTGATACATACTGAGTTATTTATGGATGAAATGATGTTAAGTCTAGAATTTGCTTCAAAAAAATCCAAAAGGGGTTGGGAAATTCAACCGGGGGTAGAGATGAAAAAAGTGGGGCCAGGATATGTTGATCATTGGAGCTAGATGAATAGGACATGGGGATTCATTGTATTATGCCCTCTACTTTTGGGCTTATTTGAAATTTTCCTTAAGAATTTTTTTTTAAAACCAAAGCAATTTTCGTTTCTATTTACAATATTCCTGTGTTTATAATACAACAGGTCTTATCTGGGTCAAAGAAAAACAGCAGTTTATTTAATGTGGCCCCTAAACCTCAACAGTATTCAAATAAACACAACTTGCTTTTATAATTGATCTCCATATGAAATTGCTTTATATCTCTTCAATGAATGCTAAGTCCAGAAATTTCTGATATTCCAACTGATTTACGTTGGAGTCTAATCTTTGTTAATAAAATTTCTACAGCTAACTGTCATAGCAACTTGAAATGACTACCCTGTATTATAAGCCCCCTGAGGCTTGAATACTCAGGGTGATGTCATCTAAGAAGAAAATTCACCAAATGGTGGTATAATTATTCCCCAGACCCACTCCAATTTAATTATAAAACTCTGGTCTATTAAATTTAAATGCTTGTACTAAAATGTGTCTCTTTCCTTTAGTCTAAAGAAGTTTGGAGATAACATTTAAAGAATTGTCCTTTTAAAAGCATTTATATAGTTGGGGTGGAAATAGACCCATATATTTTTATTCTTCGATTCACTTTATTCAGTAGATAGTGACGATATGGTGCTCGTTAATAGTCCTTTTTTTTCTACAAGAGTATATAAAGTGACTTATAACACAGAGCAACTAATACCTGAAACATTAGGTTAATAAATGAAAATAAGCACAAAACATACAAGTATGAATCTTACTAACTGCTGTCAAGATATATTAAAGTTTAGGTCAAGTAAATTTGCCAAATGGGGATAGATATAGCAAATGACACAGGGTTTTGAAGGAAGATAAAAAAGGACTGTGATTTCTACTATCAAGGGAAGGTTTCTTTGAGGCAGGAATTGAGAGAGTGAGATTCAGAAATACAAAGAAAGCAAAGAGAAGGAACTAAGTGTCCTTTCCTCTTTTCCTCATAGTCATTCCATTCTGGGGCTTGTGTATAGAAGGGTTTTTTTTTTTAAGGTGTTGAACGTGCCTTTTTAACAGAAAATAAGAAACTTAAGCATACAAGACTGTATTTTTTTTTTACTTAAGACCTCCATAAATTAGATAAACCTCTCTGAGTAACTCTCTTGCATGAAATTTTTATTGTAACTAGATGGAAGCACTCACTTCATACTTGTTCCATCCCTTTGAACAAATCTTGTTTTTCAAGGAATATCTGTCATATTTTGTACACGTTTTTGGAAATTGCCTGCCTTTACAATATTTCTCAAGTTCTCTATGAAGATTTCCCTCATTTCTCTATTAATGGTCACATTTCTTCTGTTACTTTCCATTGAATTCCGTATTTATGTCAAACATTTATTTGGCAATGTATTCAATATTGTTGGGTGTGTCCTTTTTCTATGAGTATTTTTATTACCTCCTTGGATCACACATAAGCTCCTTGAAAAAAAATTTTTTTTTTTTTAAAGCCTAGACTAAATCTCTTATTTTTGTGTCCCTGAGAAACCTTGCGAATAATTGATTCTCAGTACAGAAGTGTTGAAATAAAATGATTTGCAAAGTCACGAACTTTGAGATTTACTGACTGAGTTTTATTCTACCGCTCAGTGTGTGCATGTGTAGCCTGCTCAGTGATGTGTACTGAACTGTTTTGTACCAGCTCTGTTCAGCTTCTTGGGGAAGATGTGTAGCTGTTAGCTCATTTCATTTAGGGCTCTTTCCTGAGAAATCTCACAGGCTTTCAGGAGCAACATACAACTGAAATATTTTTAGCCCTTTCTTCTCTCAGTATATAGTAGGTACTTATTGTGTCTCAATCTAATGGCTGTGATGCTTTTTCTGGAGATGCTGTCTGAATTAACAACCTGAGATGTTTGAGTAAAAATGGTGCAATCTAGTGGGGCAGAGGTGATACCGGAGGCGTGTTATCAAATTGACCTTTGGGTGTTCTTTTAGAATATTGCATAACAGATTCAATTAAGGTAATTTAGTAATAAGTTGGGAGCCCTGGTGGCACAGTGGTTAAGAGCTTGGCTGCTAAGATCAGCAGTTCAAATCCACCAGATACTCCTTGGAAACCCAATGGGGCAGTTTTCCTCTGTCCTATAAAAATAAATAAGGTCGCTATAATTCAGAGTCAACTTGATGGCAACAAGTTTGGTTTTTGGTTAGTAATAAGTTGAGTCCATATGAATTGTTAATTCTTTTTTAAAAGATCAGTATTTGGAGAATATACGTTGATACAAAGTCCCTGAATGGAACAAGCAGTTTGTGATTGGCTGCTAACCTAAAAGGTTGACAGTTTGAACCCACCTAGCAGTGCCGTGGAAGATAGATCTGGCAATCTGCTTCTGTAAAGATTACAGCCAAAAAAATTCTATGGAGCAGCTCTACTTTGTAATACATGGGTTGCCATGAATCAGAGTCATCTCTATGACAATGGGTTTGATTTGGTTTTTATGTTGATATAGCATTTCTATATCAACTCTAAAATACGTTTGATGTAAATTATGGTCACTTTTCCTATAGGAAGACATTAAAGCATGCTCAGTGGACTTTTGGGTCAATAAGGAACTTATCAAGCAGCTATTGACACTCCTCCTTTGAATAGAAAATAAAATCAAAACAAAATAAACATAAAAGACAAACAAAAATAAAACCAACAATAATTTAGAAATTATAATTTCATTCATACAAAATGAAAACAATACAGATTATTAAGATTAAATATAAAAAAAATTTTTTAAATTACCATATCCTAGGAGGAATTTCCACTAACAAAGCTCAAGTGGACCACTGAGAATTCCATTACATAGGAAGAGGGTGACTTTCTAAATACTCCTGAGATATACCATTACTTCTAAGATACTGGATTTTTACCAACTAGAAGTAAAACCATCTCCTTACTTCAACCAAGTAGGTTTCTGTGGAATGTAGAGCTGTTTAATCACTGTCAGTTTGTTCATTTGTACCTTTCCTTGTAATGCAATATGGCCACAGGGAAGAGGCCTGACATAGCTCAATTCTGTACAAAAAATCTGCTGTAGAAAGAGCTGAAAACAGGAAGTATCAAGGCATACATTTTGGAAGTTGTAGTTTTTTATGCACTTAAGCTGGCAAAAAATATATTACTACTCTTGCAGCAATATCAGATACCATGTATTGAACACTTACTATGTGCCAGCACTCTGGGAAATATTTTACATATACAATTCGATTTAATTCTCATAATAATGCTGCAAGAAATATTTTATCTTTCTTACAAATGATGGGAATGAGCAACAAAGATTAAGTTATGTGCTCATGATTGTGTAGCTTACAATCCATATGAGCAGTAGAACCCACTTCTGCCTGATTTCAATGTCTATTTCCAATTACTTTTAGGGTAGTTCAAATACTTAAGGAATAAATTCATCTTTGTACCATCAGATAATCATGTACTAGGACCAGGAGGCAAGTGACTATTAAAAATACTGAAAATTTATCCAGGGACTCTGCAAATTAACTGTCTTCAAATGGTTTGGACATGGCTGGTAACCGAAAGGTTGGCAGTTCGAAACCACCCAGGGGCTCTGTGAATGAAAAGATCTGACAATCTGCTTCTGTAAAGATTACAACCAAGAAAACCCTATGGAGCAATTCTACTCTGTAACACATGTGGTCATCATGAGTCAGAATCTACTGGACAGCACAAGACAACAGTAGAGTATTCTAATAAGAATTAGGTCTGTGACGAGGGACACCTAGAAAAATCTACTCTTTTGTTTATGGGCAAAAACCAAAGTCTGAATACGGAGTTGTTTTTTCAATAATGGGTAAGTAGGAAATGAAGATAAATAAATGAATATAAATGCTACGAAAATATTTTTAAACATTAAAGGAAAACACTGAGCTTAAGCTCTTTGGAAAAACAAGAAGAAGCTTTATTCTTTCCACTTCGTCTATGGTTGGGAGAGGCTAAGTGAATGGCCAAGAAGCTCCCCTAAGTTTGGTAGAATGTCAGGTAGACACATCTAAGCCTGAGGGCTAAAACAACCCTAATGAGAAGATCCAAACTGAGGATGAGCCTCTCACATGAGTAATCATCCAACGATGCCTTGAGGCTTCCAATGTGTGAAGGCTTGTCAGGTGGTCACCCATCTTCTTGAAGACTTCCATGTCCTTATATATCCTGGAAGTAACTTTTCAGGAATTCACAAAGAAGAGTTATGTTGGTACAGCAAGGCTTGATTCAGATTCTTCTCCAAGGCCATGGAGGCCTCTATGGCATCCAGGTTATCCCACTCATCCTGGGATAACATATGAACCTCTTGGGGAAGGGTACAGTTGTCATGAATATTTTGCAGCTTCGGGAAACACTCTGACTTCTCGTTTGCTTTTGTTGTGTGCCGACCAGTGGATTGAACTCACTGGGGGGCTATGGGAGACTTTTTTTTTTTTTTTTATCAGATCGCAAGTATCAGTGCCCACCAGCCATGAGGTTGAAATGGAAGTTTAGGGAGAGGAAGATAGAGGGGGCCCTCAGGCATCCAGACAACTGAGGATTTTACTCCCAGGTGAATCTAACAGCTTAGTCAACTTTCTCATCTGGATTTTGAATCGGAGTCCTCCACGAGGCAAGGATACGCGGGCCTGAATAAAACTCCTAACAGTTTCAAACAGGTTGTGGGCTAACCAGGGTTCTTATATACTTATGGATGCAAGTTGTATCGTAAATCAGGGCTCAAAAAAAAAAAAAAGTCAAACATTTACATGTAATGATAGCTATTATCTAATTATTGATAACTTTCTAAAGTTGGAAGAAACCTCAAAGTTTGTTCAAAATTTAAATGTTACACTTATTCAGTGGAATATTGAGATTTTGTTGAAAATGTTCATGTTTTCAAAGACTATTTAATAGCCTGCAAAATGCTCTTAGTAACTAAAAAACGAATTTCTAAACAAATTCAATTGTATATTAAGATTTACATGTACTTATAAATATACATGCAGAGGAAGATAATAGGATGAATAAATTAAAATTTTATTTGTGGAATTTGTTATGGGTGATTTTCCGCACTATCTTGTACATAAATTATTTCAGAATTTCTTGAGGAGTATGCATAACTTGTGAAATCAGAAACAAAACAATGTGAAATAAACCAAGAAACATACTTTATTTAAGAAAAATAAAAACCTTGCTGGACAACATCATGTATTTTTAACAGTTCTTGCAAACAGCCTTCTTCTCCTACAATGTAGAATATTATGTAGAAAGAAAAATAGTATGAAACCATAAAAACCAGGCTCCTGATTGAAAATCTCCAGGTTTCGTTGCCTGACCTTTGCATTTACATAATACTTTGCATTCCACATTATGGCTATAGATTCTCTTAACTGCCCTGTGAGGTTGACAGGTTAAGTATTATTGTCTCCAGTTCCTACAAATGAGATGATTGAGGCTCAGAGAGGTTAAGTGACTCGCCCAAGGTAACACAGTTAGAAAGTAATAAAACAAAGATAAAATCTACATCTTCTCTTCTGGTCACATGATTTTTTATTCCATTGTTCCAAACTATTGTGGGGGAAAATTAGAAAAGAGAAGACAGTGATCATGTCCTCCTGAAAGCTATTCGAGTGAGTTTCTATTACAGCCAGATAGCTTTGAAGCCATTGATTGCCCCTGTGAGATGATGAGATTGAGCCACAAAGAACTTGGCCATTGTTACCATATGATTTTCTATTAAGAAGAAAATCAAAAGTATTCCAGTGTCATGGTCGTAACCTGAAGGGTACAGACAAGCTACCAGCTGCATACAAATCAGGGAAGATGAATCATTTATCTGTGTGAACAGACTGCAGTCTTTCAGGAGAAAGGGTTTTTCATACTTGTGGTCTAGCTATTTTATTTTTCATGCTTTGATTGTTGTCATTTATGAATTAGATTTAATTTGTTTTTGACTCTTGGGACAATGTATTCCAGAATCTTCAGTGAGAAATCACTACACATGTAAAAGTGTATTGTGAGAACTGGACAACTTTGAGAAGTTCTTTAGGAAGACTGCTGTGGAATGTATAAAAACTCTAGACTTAAAGATCTGGGATCAGTATGATCAAGCTGATGGACCAACTCTCTAATCTTTAGCAAGTCACGACTCCTCAGCTTCATTATTCATAAAACGGGGCTACTAATCTCTACCTTACAGAGTAGTGAGGATTAAAATGGCATAGTACATATCAACGGGTCTAGCTCTGTAACAAGTTACAGATTTGCCAAATGCATTTTTGTTTGTTTTGTTTCAACTTAATGATATACAAACAGTTTACTAGGATAACATTAGCTAGATAAAATTTTAAGAGTTCCTCTAAGCACCTTACAGTGACAAAGGGTAACTTCAATGTCAGTGGTGCCATGTAGTATGCCACGTGATGCACTCTTAAAAACTGGCCACTAAGGAGGACATGAAGAAGCCACATGAAGGATGCTGTATGCATGCCTGCTAATGGTAACTGATTGGATACTACAGTTAATTTCAATCCAAAGGGTAAGAAGTAATCTTTATCAAGTATACTATACAGAAAATGCAAAGGACATATCCACCTCATTCTACCTTTATATCTTAATCATAAAGCAAGTTGTACCTGTCAGAAAACAAAATGGCTTGATTGTTGATTTTATTGACAATAATAGCTTTATCTAGTACAAATAACAAGAAATAATATGTGAACTGTATACTTGAAATCAAGTAAGGTCTGGATTGATTTTACTAAGCGCTTTTTTCTTGTTTACCTCTTGGCACAGCTTTTTAAAACCTGAGTTATTTTTAGTATGATTTTCTTATAAAATAGGTTTTATTCTCCAAGATTTTACCTCACAGTCAATTGGATATAAATTCTGGCCCCAAATACATGGACCACAGTTTCACCTCTTTAAATTCCTCACCAAATTCGGTCACTATTTTCCCAGCTGTGGATTTTTATCTTGTTAGTGATGTCTCCCAGGAACTCTGCCTTTTATTTTTAAGTGATGCACTTGACATAATTTAGCTTTAGTAGCTCCCTGGGTGTCGTGAATGAAATGATTTGATGGCCATGATGTCATGCTCGGCAATCATTTGTAAATTTCTACCTAGGCCATTTAGAAACTCTTCACCAAAAGTTGAAATGATAAGTGATTGTTGGTTTCTCATATGCATCAATTGCTCATATGGAAGTTCATGTTGAAGTTGAAGAAAATTAAAACAAGTCCATGAGAGTCAAAGTACAACCTTGAGTGCACCCCACTTGAATTTAGAGTCCATCTCAAGAATAGATTTGGAGCATTGAACACTAATGACCGAAGACCAGACAAGTTGTGGGATGACATCAAGGACATCCTACATGAAGAAAGCAAAGGTCATTAAAAAGGCAGGAAAGAAAGAAAAGACCAAAATAGATGTCCAAAGAGACTATGAAACATGCCCTCGAATGTAAAGTAACTAAAGTGAATGGAAGAAATGATGAAGAAAGAGAGACGAACAGAAGATTTCAAAGGGTGGGTTGAGAAGAAAAAGTAAAGTATTATAAAATGTGCAAAGACCTGGAGTTAGAAGACCAAAGGGAAGAACATGATCAGCATTCCTCAAACTGAAGAAACTGAAAAAAAAAAAAAAATCAAGCCTTAAGTTGTAATATTAAAAGGTACTATGGGCAAAATATTGAATGATGCAGAAATTTTGATAATTACTTCCATCTTCTTTTGATACATCTTCTTTTCATACCAGAGTTGCTGTATGAAAAAAATTGATCGACATTCAATCATTTCAGAAGGTAGCATGTGATCAAGCACCAATGGTACTGAAGGAAGAAGTCCAAGCTGTTCTCAAGGCGTTGGAAAATAACAAACCAAAAATACCAAGCCCATTGTCTTTGAGACGATTCCGACTCATAGTGATCCTGTAGGTCAGAGTAGAATTGCACCATAGGGTTTCTAAGAAGCGACTGGTGGATTCAAACTGCTGACCTTTTAGTTACCAGCAGAATGCTTAACCACTACATCACCAGGGCTACAGGAATTGATGGAATACCAATTGAGATGTTTCAACAAATGGATGCAGTGCTGGAAGCACTCACTTGACTATGCCAAGAAATATGGAAGGCAGCTTCCTAGCCAACTGACTGGAAGAGATCTATATTTGTGCCTATTCCAGGGAAAGAAAGGTGATCTAATGGAATGCAGAAATTATCAAACAATATCATTAATATTGCACACAAGTAAAATTTTGCTGAAGATATTTCGAAAATGGTTGCAGCAATACATTGACAGGGATTTGCCAGAAATTCATGCTGGATTCAGAAGAGGACTTGGAAGAAGGGATATCATTGCCACTATCAGATGGATCTTGGCTGAAAGCAGAGAATATTGGAAATATGTTTACCTGTGTTTTATTGACTATGCAAAGGCATTTGACAGTGTGAACCATAAGAAATTATGGATAACATTGCAAAGAATAGGAATTCCAGAACACTTAATTGTGCTCATGTATAGCCTGTACATAGACCAAGAGACAGTTTCATAAAACAAAGGGATACTGCTTGGTTTAATATCAGGAAAGGTGTGTGTTATATCCTTTCACCATACTTATTCAATCTGTACGTGGAACAAATAATCTGAAAAGCTGGACTACAAGAAGAAGAACATGGCATTAGGATTGGAGGTAGACGCATTAACAATTTATGATAGGTGAATGACACGACCTTGCTTGCTGAAAGCAAAGAGGACTTGAAGCAAAAAGATCTTGAAGATCAAAGACTACAGCCTTCAGTATGGATTACACCTCAACATAAAGAAAACAAAATCCTCACAACTGCACCAGTAAGTTACATCATGATAAAAAAAGAAAATATTGAAGTTGTCAAGGATTTCATTTTACTTGGATCCACAGTCAATGCCTATGAAAGCAGCAGTCAAGAAATCAAATGACATGTTGCATTGGGCAAATCTGCTGTTAATGACCTCTTTAAAGTGTTAAAAAAAAAACATAGATGTTATTTGAGCACTAAGGTGCACCTGACCCAGGCCATGATATTTTCAGTCGCCTTACATGCATGTGATAGGTGGACAATGAATAAGGAAGACCTAAGAAGAATTGATGCCTTTGAATTATGGTGCTAGCAAAGAATATTGAATATACCATGGACTGCCAGAAGAAGGAACAAATTTGTCTTGGAAGACATACAGCCAGAATGCAATGAGCACTATGTTGGAGCCTGGTTGCACAGTGGCTAAGAGCTTCAGCTGCTAACCAAAAGGTTGGCAGTTAGAATCCACCAGCCGCTCCTTGGAAACCCTATGGGGTAGTTCAACTCTGTTCTATAAGGTCGCTATGAGTCAGAATGGACTCGACAGCAATGGAACATTATGTCTAGTGGCTACTTGGATTGTGTGTCTCTTTTTATGAGCATATGGCCTGACTCTGTGCTCTAGGTTCACATACTCACTACTCATTCATTCAAAAGATATCTATTGAGTCATTCTATATATTAGGCACAGTTCTGGGCACTAAGGACATATAAAACAGAAATCTGTGGCTTCACAGAGCATATATTCTAGTGAGGGTGACAGAAAATAAACAAGCAAAATACGTAGCATATTAGGAAGTGTCCATGTTAATGTTTTCAAATCCAGTGAATATGGCCACAGATGCATGACACTTGCCTCAAGAAATAATTTAATTGATGGGGAAATATTTTAAAATCCAAGTTTAAAAAAAAAAAGTTAAAATTCTACCATGTCATCTTGGGGAATATCTAGGTCAATTGGCATAACACAGTTTATAAATAAAACGTTCTACATAGTACTTTGGTGAGTAGCATCTGGGGTCTTAAAAGTTTGTGAATGGCCACCTAAGATACCCTGTCTGGAGCAAGTGAAAATGAAGAAAACCAAAGACACAAGGGAAATGTTAGTCCAAAGCACTAATAGACCACAACCACCATTGCTTCCACCAGACTGAGTCTAGCACTGCTAGACTGTGGCTGGCTACCACCACTGACTGCTCTGACAGGAATGACAATAGAGCATCCCAGACAGAGCTGGAGAAATATGTATAACAAAATTCTAACTCACAAAAAAAGACCAGACTTGCTGGCCTGACAGAGACTGGAGAAAACCCTAGAGTATGGCCTGCAGACACCCTTTTAACTCAGTAATGAAGTCACTCCTGAGGTTCACCCTTTAGCCAAAGATTAAAAAAAAAAAAAAAAAAAAAGATCAGATAGGCCCATAAAACAAAATGAGACTAAAGGGGCACACCAGCCCAGGGGCAAGTACTAGAAGGCAGGAAGAGACAGGAAAGCTGGTAATCGGGAACCCAAGGTTGAGAATGCAGAGTGTTGACATGTTGTGGGGTTGGTAACCAATGTCACAAAATGATTTGTGTTCTAATTGCTTAATGAGAAGCTAGTTTGTTCTGTAAACCTTTATCTAAAGTATAATAATAATGAAAAAAACTTAGATAATTATATTATACTTTGACTCACTAATTTCACTTTTAGAAATACATCATAAGGATATAAACATTCATGTAATGCCAAAGTGCTTCTTCAGTATTAATACATTGGTATTAAATGTCCTAGAAATGCCCCCAACTCCTTCCCCAAGACCACCTGTGCAATGTCTACTTTTCCTTAGAGATACAGTTGCACAGCTCACATTTTAGCTCCTTCAAAGACATTTTCCTGACCCCTCACATCTCAGCCTGTCTTGGGTCCTCCTCTTAGAACATCCCTTAGTAAGAAGTGAGGGCAGGTATGGTCTTATTTATCTTTGGAACCCTAATAACTGGCACAATCCTTGGAAGAAAGTATATCTTGAATGAAAATCCTCAGATTAGGACAGCTGTATGTCAGATTAGTTTACATATAAATTATTCTTCCACTGAAAATTCATCATTGCTATATTATTTATTTGTTTTTAAAAACAAATACCTGAAATGATTCTTGAAAAAAAAATTCTACCATTGTCAATATGTAGAACCTATTAGGAAACAAATGGCATGATTTAGGACTTGTCAACATGCAATATACTGAGTATTTGTGTGGATAACTCTGGTTTTGGTCACTACCTTATTTTCCTATGGCTTCTAAAGGACCCTGAATTTCTACAGAGTTGTTCCAAAAATATTTGACCAGTGGAAGCCTCATTAGAAGAAGCATGTGACATGATCTTCAAAGCTGACCATTTCCAGAGCAACTTGAATTTGGATGCCTGTTTAAAATTACAAAATCAACATAACTGCTGATGAGTTTATTGTCATTGAATGAACTTCTTCAAATGTTAGTTTCGTGATAGCAGCTAATCCAGTAGATTTTGATCCTGGGCAGTGTTGGGATTGGGTTTATAATCACCAATATAAATATCATCAATATTTCAAAGACTCTGGAAGGTCAGGATTAAGTGAGGCTAAGGAAGCCTAAACTGAACCATGAAAATACCTTCTTTATAACAAGGTCCCCATAACAGGACCTTGCCTGGACTTTCTTGGAATGTCTGG
Source organism: Loxodonta africana (assembly GCF_030014295.1). Taxonomy (NCBI): domain Eukaryota; kingdom Metazoa; phylum Chordata; class Mammalia; order Proboscidea; family Elephantidae; genus Loxodonta; species Loxodonta africana. The sequence continues at coordinate 70,906,528 of NC_087349.1, read as the reverse complement.
GAAAACATTTGAATAAATTATACCATTAAACAACAACAACAACAAAAAAACCCACTGCCTTTGAGTCGATTCAGACTCATAACGACCCTCTAGGACAGAGTAGAACTGCCCGATAAGAGTTTCCAAGGAGCGCTTGGCAGATTTGAACTGCTGGCCTCTTGGTTAGCAGCCGCAGCACTTAACCACTGCGCCACCAGGGTTTCCATTGTACCATTAGGTCTCAATAAAAAGCCTCATTTGCTTAAATTTGGACATTATCCAGATGAGTAGAAGAGGATGTGGATTTATTAAGCTCTCTGCTTTAGCATTGTCTCCCACTGAATGTCACAATCAGGTCAACAATTCAGGAACAAACACTGGCAGGAAAACTGTGTCCCATAAGTCATTTGGGTTGTTTGTGTGTATGGGGCGGGGGGCGGTGAGTACTTAAAAAAAATCTAGGTTTTGGTAAGGAGGAGGAAGGGTTAACAGATTATAGGTAAACAACAGAACCAGCTGCATGCTGCATATGAGAATTAAAGACATAACAAATTTTGTTTGCATAGACTACTAATAGTTGCTTTGAAATACAATAAATTGTCCTGTAGGGTCAGCATAACAATCTAGTTGGCACAATTTGAACATGGTTTTATTCATGATGTGTTTGCTAGAGTTGTGAATAGGGCTTTGCTATTGTTGGGTAAACACCAGTAGTTGAGTTTTTTCTTCAAAGCATTAGATACTCTAACAAAGGCACCCATGCAAGGATGTGTGCAGCAAAATAATATAGCAGCTGCACTATTTAGGAAACATGAGAGGAAAAATAATAACCTAACTCAGAAGCAGCCTGAAGCTTTTTCTTATTATACTACTTTATTTGTCCTTTATCATTTAGAATTTTTTTTTTTTTTAATTTGGAGCTTGGAAAAGTCCTTGAGGAACACATGAATCCATGTATTATTCTGACACCAAGGACTTAAAAGCATCTCATATACTTTAGTTATATCTGCCAATATCATTTTCCTTCTATTGCTGTTCATTCTGCAGCAATGAAATATTTGGTTCAGTCACGGTAGATGTTTCTAATTTAAAAGACATGGTGCACAAAGCCAAGTTTTGATGATTTGCTGCTTGGACTTGAGTATTTTCTTCTGTTCTTCCTCCCTCTCCCAGTGTTTCTGGGCGCTAAATTGGGATTCTGACTGGGTCTGTGTTACGAAGAACAGTCTTTAACTACCTGTCCTTATTATGTCTTTCCTATCTGAGGTTGTAATGAGTAGTTTAAGGTTATAATGGTGTCACTCCTGAGTATTATAGTATTGGGGCTAAAACGAAGGTTTGGGAAATGTTAAATTCCTGGGCCACAAAGAACCAGCATTAATGAAGAAATCTCTACTTGCAAAATACACTAAATTTGACCTGCATAGACTGTAGTCTTTTTTCTCAAAATGTTGCTCTGAATGCTGATCCTTTCACATTTTTTAAGACTTGGAATGAGCTGTCTCCTCACTGCCAGGGAAGGCCAGGTGAGTCGCCACATGCAGAACAGAGTGTGATACTACAGCTGACTGCCACACCTGCTGTGATTTCCTCTGGACATGGTGCCTTCCTGGTTCCACAAACTGGCCTCCTGTGTCACAAAAATTATGTCTTCCCCCTCGGACCAACTACATATTTGTCACCTCTATAGCCGTTACAAGCTGTATTTATGTAGGGTACACGGTTTTACTTCTTGCTTTGTAATGTGTCTTACACATACAGAGCTGTAAAACAAGGTTCCAGTGTAGTCCTTGGTAATTTTTATTTTCCATCTGTTGAAGCCATTTGAGGCAGCTGATAGTCTCTTTCCAGCTCAGACACACAGCCCAGAAAAATAATAGTTTATAACATTCCCATGGTACTATTTATAGTCATTTTTTTTCCCTTGGTACTTAATTTTTTCCTTCCCTGGGTGACAGTTTTTCTCTCTAGCATAGAACTGCAGATTTCATACCATGCGCTGTGCTCTGCTGCTGTAACATGTGTGTACAATAAATTTCCTTGTAAACTGTGGACTTCAAGGCTAGGACTCTGTCAAGCTTGTGTTTTCAGAGCTCTTGAAAAATTTTCCACTTAGCAACCCCTTTGAATTACTCAGAAAGCTTTCATGGGGCACGTCAGTCAAAAGGATGACTCCAAGCAAAGAAAGAACAATTGAGAGGCTGATTTTTGGAATTAATACAAACTTCAAAGGTGAGTTAATGGCTTTAACAATTTGCATTGAAAGAGTATAAGAAGGACAAATATTTTGCCTCCATTTGTGTAGTTTATATAAAGGGATATAATTGCATATCATATATTCAGATAGTGTCTATCCTCTAAATTTCAAAGTTATCGTTTCCATTGTTAATTACTCCATTTGGAGCTGAAGGTTATCGGAATAGACTATGAGACTAGTGATGACAGGATGACATCCAGGTGGGTGAGTATGTGTGTATATGTATATACCCAAATCCTGCATTACATAATTATGCTTCCTTGTCTGACAAAAAGATTGAGATGAGGGCAGTGTTCTCAAAAAGACTATGTCTTTGTCTGTGTTTCATAATTGCCTGGATTACCTTCTACAAATGATTTTGGCCCCCCATAAATAAACTTATGTATTCTCTTCCCAACTAAGAACTGTAAGTACCAGAAGATCAATAAGAAGTGTGATAAGGGAAAGAGAACTGAGGAAAGATGATCTCCTCCCAATGCTGTTGAATCGATTCCAACTCATAGCAACTCTAGAGGACAGAGTAGAATTGCCCCATAGGGTTTGCTAGGCTGCAATCTTTACGGAAGCAGACTGCCACATCTTTCTGCTATGGAACGGCTGGTGGGTTTGAACTCCTGACCGTTCGATTAGCAGCCAAGAGGGCCTCTAATGCCCGAAGTCATTGAATAAGAGAGCAGAGTTAGATTTAGTGAAACAAGAAGTGACTAGCAAGTCTAACTCCAGACTCTATTGATGATATTTATGTTGGTGATTATAATCTAACTCCAGACTCTACTGTCTTCTTCTTAAGAGAGTGGGATCCCTTGTAGCTTCTAATTATGGGCTCTGTCCTGCCCTAGTTCCTGTTCAAATCCTGCCTGAGGCAGGCAATTCTTCATCTCGGGAGAAAAAGAAGCTAAAACTAACTTATTACTGGGCTTGTCCGAGCTGACCCAGCTGTTCATTGGTGACGTCCAGGCTCAAATGCATACCATGCTTAGCTCTGTGGCATGCGTTGTTCTGGTGCCTCACAGTGAGGACACACATTAACAAATGCTCACCCTTAGTATACCTCCAGAATAGAGAGCGAGAGTAACAGTGCCAGTGAATAGAGCATTTGCTGTATTTACACACTCAGCTAAGCTGATCAGGGTGACTGTGGCTCCACAAAGGGCACTGAGACGTGGCATTACACTTGAGATTCATGCTATGTCTAAGACTTAGGACATGGTCCAATGTTGTCCCTGGGACTTCTAAACTGTATCATGTTTTTTCTCTTGTCCTCATTCCGATAAAGAGCTTCCTACAGTGCAAGTTTCCAGTTCATATCCTCCTGGTTACTTACTGTGGTTAGATCTCTGCCTTTATCCCAGTCGTGAGTTATATTCTGGAAACATACTCATGATAATTATATAGCTAATATTTGTTTAAAAAAACCTTTTGGGTGACAGGGATCATTCTAGATAATTTATATATATTACTTCATTTAATTGTCCCAATAGATTTGTTAGTTTCCCACAAGAAACTTTTCCAAGGGTCTCAGAGCTAGTAAATGGAAGAATATGGGATTAAATTCAGGACTATGTCTATGAATTTTTTATTTTAACCATAATCTCTAGTGTCCCTAGTATGTTTTGATATTAACCAGTTCTCTTCTGTGGGACTGAAGTCTTGCTGTTAAGCCTCTTTTATCCTTGAACAAGATGTTCTAAGACAGAATTTTAGACGAGATAGTGCATGCTCCAATTCCCTAATTCTGACTCCCAAAGTTTTCATCTTAATATTCTGTTTCCATTTCAACTAGTTCAGGCATTCATTGGGGTTATTGCAGGTTCAATTCCAGACCACTGCAATAAAGCGAGTCACATGAATTTTGGTTTCCTAGTGCATTTATGTTTACACTATACTGTAGCCTATTAAGTGTGCAATAGCATTAGGTCTGAAAAAATATATATATATTGCTTAATTAAAAATACTTTATTGCTAACCATCATATGAGTCTTCAGCCAGTCATAATCTTTTTGCTGGTGGATGGTCTTGCCTCGATGCTGATGGCTGCTGACTAATCAGGGCGGTGGTTGCTGAAGGTTGGGGTGGCTGTAACAATTTCTTAAAATAAGACAACAATGTATTTTGCCACATCAATTATCTCTTCCTTTTGAGAAAGATTTCTCTGCAGCACGCAATGATGTTTGATAGCATTTTATCCACAGTACAACTTCTTTGTTGTCGTTTCAACAATGTTCATAGAATCTTCACCAGGATTAGATTCCATCTCAAAAAACTACTTTCTATGCTCATTCAAAAGAAGCAACTCCTCATCTGTTAAAGTTTTATGATGAGATTGCAGCAATTCAGTCACATCTTCAGGCCCCACTTGTAACTCTAGTTCTCTCTGTTTCCACTACATCTGCAGTTACTTCCTCCACTGAAATCTTGAATCCCTCAAAGTCATCCATGAGGGTTGGAATCTAACTTCATCCAAATTCCTGTTAATGTTGAATTTTGACTTCCTTCCATAAACCACAAATGTCCTTAATGCGTCTAGAATGGTGAATCCTTTCCAGAAATTTTTCAACTTACTTTGCCCAGATCCATCAGAGGAATCACTATCTATGGCAGTTATAGCCTTACAAAATGTATTTCTTAAATAATAAAATTTGAAAGTCAAAATTACTCCTTGATCCATGGGCTGCACAATGGATGTTGTGTCATTAGGCATGAAAACAGTATTAACCTTCTTTTATATCTCCATCAGAGCTCTTAGGTAACCGGGTACATTGTCAATGAGCAGTAATATTTTGAAAGAGATCTTTTTTCTGTTTGTTTCTTTTCTGAGCAGTAGGTCTCAATAGTGGGCCTCAAATATTCAGTAAACCAAGTTGTAAAGAGATGTGCTGTCATCCAGGCTTGGTTGTTCCATTTACAAAGCACAGGCAGAGTAATTTTAGCATAATTCTGAAGGGCCCTAGGACTTTTGGGATAGTAAATGAGCACTGGCTTCAACTTAAAGTCATTAGGTGCATTAGCCCCTAACAAGAGAGCCAGCCTGTCCTTTGAAGCTTTGAAGCCAGGCATTGATTTCTCCTGTCTAGCCGTGAAAGTCCTAGATGGCATTTTCTTCCAGTATAAGGCTGTTTCATCAGCAGTGAAAACCTGTTGTTTAGTGTAGCCACCGTTATCAACGCTCTTGGCTAGATCTTCTGAGTAACTTGCTGCAGCTTCTCCAAGAGCACTTGATGCTTCACCTTGCATTTTTATGTCATGGGGATGGCTTCTTTCCTTAAACCTCATGAACCAACCTCTGCTAGCTTCAAACCTTTCTTCTGCTGCTTCCTCACTTCTCTCAGGCTTCACAGAATTGAAAAGATTTAGGGCCTGGCTCTGGATTAGGCTTTGACTTAGGGAAATGTTGTGGCTGGTTTGATCTTCTATCCAGACCAATCAAAATTTCTCCACATTAGCAATAATACTATTTCACCCTCTTATCACTCGTGTGTTCACTGGAGAAGCACTTTTAATTTCCTTCAAAGTCTTTTCCTTTGCATTGGCAACTTGGCTAATTGTTTGGTCCAAGAGGCCTAGCCTTCGACCTGTCTTGACTTTAGACATGCCTTCCTCACTAAGCTGAATAATTTCTAGCTTTCGATTTAAAGTGAGAGACGTGCGACTCTTCCTTTCATGTGAACACTTAGAGGCCATCGTAGGGTTATTAAATAGCCTAATTTCAATATTGTCCTGTCTCAGGGAACAGGGAGGCATGAGAAGAGGGAGAGAGATATGGGAACAACTGATCGGTGGACCAGTCAGAACACACACAACATTTATCAATTGAGTTCACTGTCTTATATGGGTGCAGCTCGTGTCACCCCAAAACTATTAGAGTAGTAACATCAAAGATCATTTATCACTGATCGCCATAACAGACATATAATAATGAAAAACCTTGAAATATTGCAAGAATTACCAAAACGTGACACAGAGACATGAAGTGAGCACATGCTGTTGAAAAAATGGTGCCGATAGACTTGCTGGGTACAGGGTTGCCACAAACCTTCAATTTGTAAAAAATGCAATGTCTGCAAAGCGCAATAAAGGGCAGTGCAATAAAATGAGGTACACTCGTGTAGATATTTTCTTTACCTGTAATATTCTCCATTTTTTAAATTGGAAAAACATTTAAACTTAAGAATGAATGTCTGACTACGCCCTTATACACATCTTTCTTATTTAGGGGATACATGTTCCTTTGGTGGGGGTGCTCAATGCCACTTCCCTTGCTGACTTGTCACACTGAGAGTAGATTGCCATGATACTCTTAAAATATCTCACCTTCCCTTACATCCCTCTTTTGGAGGAGAGAGCAGAATTTCCCAAGGGATATTACACAGACTACTAGTACATTGAGAGATGCCCTGAAAAACAAAAAAAGTGAGGTCACATATGTAGTACTTCTGGTGTACTATTTCTCCACCTTTTTTAGAGCTTCCTAAATCCACCAGCCACTCCTTGGAAACCCTTTGAGATAGTTCTTCTCTGTCCTATAATCTGCTATAAGTGAGAATTGACTGTAAAGCAACAGAAATTTTTTGGTAATGCACTTTAACGCTGGGTGGCGCAAACGGTTAAGCCCTGGACTACTAACCGAAAGTTCGACAGTTTGAACCCACCCAGAGGTGCCTTGGAAGACAGTCCTGGTGCTCTGCTTCTGAAAGGTCACAGCCTTGGTCTCTGTACACATGGGGTCACAGAAGTCGGAATCAAGTCTATGGCAACTAACAACAACAGTGCATTTTAATGTATTAAAGGCTCTGAGAAGTTCTGATGTAAAGAACATTCTTTACTGTTTGATATACTTATTTATCCATCTTTTTTAACATAATAAATATTAGCATCCTGTGGAATTGCGGTTGCATATAGCATATTTTGATAAATGCTATTCTGGAGGTTTGATATTGTTTGGAGTGATCTGGGTAGCTTAACTAGACTCTAGATTCTTCTAACCGGCTAGGACAAGTGTAGGAATAAGGGTAGTGGGCAGACATATTGAGAAACATCAAACAACTCACTGAGGAAAATATGCCAAATATGAAACTGCTCATTATCATTTCAACAATTTAGAAACACTGTGTGTACCTTACTTCAGCCAAACAGAATGATATCTGGAAAATGAATCTTCACTGCAGGTTAAATTACTTCAGGAAAACCACGGTATGATGCCTTTTCCAGAACCAATCACTAGACATACGTGGAAACCTGCACGGTTGCAAGTAGAGTGCACCTACCAGTCAATAGTCTCCGTCTACTGAAGGGAGAAACAGTCCTGTCTGACCTTGGTCTTCCAAATTGATTGTTATGGTGATTTTCAGTCCATTGGGGTGTCACTTAGTTCAATGAAGCAACACTGCTCTAAGTCATATCCAAATAATTAGAAGGATAATAGACAGAAATGAATTTTCATTTACAGAGAGAAATTTGATGAGATATTGGGAAAATAAAGTCCATAACTACTAAGCAATTTGTTTGTGCTCCTCCTCTTATTAATCTACAGTTTTCCTTTGAATTTTGTGATGATTTAAAAAATGGTATTGATCATTTTTCCTAGGATTAGCCTGTTTATTCAACAGTCAACATTTAGTACATTTTTATTGAACATATGCTACTTACTTTGCAAAGAGATACAAATGTAATAAAGACACAATCCCTGCCCTGTTCTCACAGAACACACAGTCTACTAGGAAGACAAACCCATGTTCCAATAATTCCTATGATAGCGTGATACGCGTACGCAAGGTTTGGCATAGTACAAAGGAAGGATAAATAACTCTGCCTGGCACTTGTGAATTTTAAAAACTGAGCTTTAAAGGATAAGTAGGAATAAAGCAGGTAAACAAAGGAGAAAGAGACATTTTATATAGGGAGAACCACATGTACTAAAGCCTTGGTGTATGCAACAGCATGGTGTTATGTTAAGGGATCAGCAAATACTGTCGTATTGTTAAAGCCTCAGAAATGCTGGGAGTAGTGGAGGCAGGTAAAGCTGAAGGCTGATATGAGGCCTTTGCCTGTTAAGCAAAGCAGTTTTCACATTATTGTGTAGGTGCTGGGGGAGCTTCTGATGGGTTTCAAACCTTAAAGATTTGTCTTTTAGAAAGAACACTCTGACAGCAGAATGGGCTAGATTGGAGAGTGAGACAGCTATCCTGGACTCTAGAATACTCTTTAACAATTTGTCATTTCTGATCTTGGGAGTACTCATTTAGCCTCACCAGAAATTATAATTTAAACCATTACTTTCTGGTTTATCTACGCCTTCCGAGTATAAATTTGTATTGTTTTTATTTTCACTGACTATAGCATTTCAAAGTGATGATTTTTCTGCTACTTCAATCAAACTCCCAAGTCTGTAATATCACATCGCCTTTTTTCTTTCTGTTATGGTACATTTACTTGTCCTTCTAATAAATTGATTTGTTAGCATAATTGAGATGGCTATTTGACACATAAGTGATAAATAAGAGGTGACAAAATATCTTACATAGGATTTAAGGTCCTTATCCCAAATATCCTCAGTTTCACTTTCAGAATCTTGTTAAACTTGGATGCTAGACCATGCATGAAGGATAATACGCCTAGCTGTTTGTAAAATGAGTGCTGTTTCCGTGGTAATCACCTTAGATTGGCTCAGAACAGCCTACCCACTTCTGTGGCTGCATGGAGAGAACACTGTTGCTTAGTATGACAATGTCAATGGAATATGCTATTCTATTAATTGCCAGCTATGGGATACAGAATTTCCTACATAATGTGGTGATCAGCCATTTCTGTTATGATTTTATGGAAAAGGCCAACCAGCTAATGCTTTAATTATTGAGGGGATATTTTCAGAGTTACAACACGGAACTCACTTAGGGGGATGTCTTTGTGTATTTCAAGGACAGGTGGACTACCTTGGAGGGCATTGAGATGTTTGCCTGTGATTTTTAGAGATAACCATTTTTTTTCAAGATTTACATTTTTTATCATAAAAATCTTTATTGAGGAAATGTAGAAAACATAGAAAAGTATAACAAAGACTATCCATAATCCCAACATTCAGAGAAAAATTCTTTTTTTTTTTACAGCAAAGAAAAATTCTTTTTCAAAAGCATGGCTGGATCGTATAGATCTTTCTGTTATTTGGTTCTTGCTTGGCTTTAAAAACTGGGTAAAATATGAAGATGTGGAAGTGTGAGGGGGGTCAGAGAAAAATTCTTATGAAATGTTAATTTTTTTCTCTCCATGTCCATACTGCCTCATTTTAATGTCAATATTCATCCCTTTACCTATGATCACATATGATGTAAGAAGAACAATACAACTGACTTTTATTGAGTCTGCAGTGTATCTAAAGTGTTATTCTAAAATCTCTCCTGGCACTGTCTCATAGATTCCTCATAAAACCCTATTTGTTAAGTATTATTATTACTTACATTTTATACATGGGAGACTCAGGAATTGAAAAGTTAAGTGGCTTTGCCACAGTCACAAACTTGGAAGCGGCAGAGTCACATTCAAACCCAAGCTTCAAAGTCCAAGTCATTCAGAAGCATGTTATACTTCCACGTATACACATTTATTTGTACTTTTTTTTTTTTTTAATGTGGCAGTAGACCATTTAGAATGTACGTTTAATTCAGGTTGTACTTCTACTTTATACAGTTTGGTTTTTTTGTTTGTTTGTTTAATTCCACATTCCTAATGGTGAACAGTTGCATGCCCCTAGAAAATCTGCATAATGACTTAGTGGCATGCAAATCTGCTTGACTTGCACAGGAGGAGCAAAATTATATTACCTAACCGAGTATTTTTAATTGTGAAATTTGTTTGAAATAAATTTTCATTATCATACAACATTTTCATTATTATATAAACCTGAGGGAAGTTTTACAGTTTTTTAAAGGGCATTTAATTAAAAATCTTAGGTTGTGACTGCAGTTACATAATAGGTAGAACATAAACTATAAGCTCTAGATATTAGTATGAGCATCAATTTTTATTTTTTGGTGTGGCTTTTTAGTTTTGCCTTTGATTTGATGTTATTGTGGAATAATCTGAATTTTGAAAAATGTAAACTCCCACATACCCACATTATGCTTATCAGACAGAAAATTTCTACCCCAGATGGTTCCTTTGTGCCACTTCAAGGTAATCCCTTGCGGAACCCATAGAGACAATCACTGTCCTGATGTCTATTCTTGTGGATTAGTTTTGTCTGCTCTAACATGGAATCGTACATAGCTACTGTTTTGCGTATGGGACAGCATGATGTTATGTTAAGGAATTAGCAAGTACCAGAGCCGGAGTTGGCAACTATGGGCCATAGTCCAAATCTAGCCACTTGCTGGTTTTTGTAATTAGTGTTTTATCGGAACACAGCCACACTCAATTGTCTGTGTATTGTCTATGAGTGCTTTTGCACTTCAATGACACAGTTATTTGTGACAGAGATTGTATAGCCTGCAAAGTCTAAAATAGTTACTACCTATTTTGGTAGAATAAATCTTTTACAGAAAAGGTGGCAAATCCCTGAAATATATATGGTATTGTTTATGACTCAGGAGTACTGAGAAGAGAAGGGGTATGTAAACCTGAAGCTTGACTATGAAAGTCCTTGTTTGTTGTGTAAAAGGGTTTTCAATGTATCCTGTAGGTGACAGGGAGCTTCTGATGGATTTTAAGCTTAAAGATTTGGCTAATTTCTCTCCGCATGATGTTTTTGAGATCAATTCATGTTGTTTCTTGTACCAGTAGTTTATTATTTTTCATGCTGAGTACTGTTCCAATGTATGAATATATCATGCATCTGTTGATAGACATTTGGATTTTTTTCTATCTTTTTACTCTTATGAATTAATCTACCAGGAACATTCTTCTACAAGTTGTTTTGTGAATATATATTTTCATTTATTTTTGGGAAATATTCAGGAGTGAAATTGCTGGATCATAGGGTAAGTATATGTTTAACTTTATAGAAACTTTCTAAATCATATTCTGAAGTCCTACCATTTTATATCCTTATCAATGCAGGAAAGTTCCACATTTTTGCTAAAATCTGATGTATTGTTAGTATCTATAATTTTACCCATTCTGGTGGGTGTGTGGTATAGTAGATCATTACAGTTTTATTTGACATTTTCTTGATGCCTGGAAACCCTGGTGGCATAGTGGTTAAGAGCTATGGCTACTAACCAAGGGGTCTGCAGTTCGAATCCACCAGGAGCTCCGTGGAAACTCTATGTGGCAGTTCTACTCTGTCCTATAGGTCGCTATGAGTCAGACTTGATGGCAGTGGGTTTTTTTTTTTTTTTTTTTTTGATATCTGAAGATGTTGAACACTTCTTAATGTGTTCATTGGCCATTTGTACATATTCTTTTATGAAGTGCCTGTTTGTGTCTTTTGTTCCTTTTTCGTTGTTTTTCTTTCTCATTACTGGGTTACAGGAGTTCTTTACAAATTTTGGATACAAATCCTTTGTAAGATATATGTATCACAGATATTTCCTCCCAGGCCGTAGCTTACCAATTCAGTTTTTAAATGGTGTCTGTTGATGAGGAACTTTTCAATTTTGCACAGTCTAATTTATCAATGTTTTCTTTTACTGTTATTGCTTTTGTTGTTTTGCTTACCCCCAGGTCATGAAGATATTCTCCTAAGAGTTTTCTACCTTAGTGGTTAAGAGCTTGGCTATTAACCAAAAGGTCAAAAGTTCAAATCCACCAGCTGTTCCTTGGATACCCTATGGGGCAGCTCTGCTCTGTCTGATAGGGTTGCTATGAGTCGGAATAGACTCAATGGCAACGAGTTTTTTGGTTTTTTAAATAATTTGAGCTTTTACGTTTAAGTCTATAGTTCACCTTGAACTAGTTTTTGTGCATGATGTGAGGTATAGGTCAGGCTCCATTTGTCCATTTTTCTCCAATTTATAAGTTTGGTCCATTTGTTGAATAAATTTCCCTTCCCTCATTAAGATACTTTGGTTCATTTGTCAAAAAGGCCTTAAAAGTTTATGTTTATTTTTGCTCTACTGATCTCCTTATCTATTGTTATACCAATATCTATTCCCTGTCTTTTTTTTTTTTAATTTTCATATTGTTGTCATTGAGAGTATACACAAGCAAGTGTACATACCCAAGTAGCTGTCTGCCAAATTTCTTGGCATAGACGAGTGAGCACCTCCAGCACTGTATCCGTTTGTTCAAACATCTCAACATGCACCCATTTAAAAATTTCTGTATGTTCAATTCAGTGACATTGATTACATTCTTCTAGTTGTGAAACCATTTCCACTCTCCTTTTCTAAGCTGTTCATCCCCCATTAACATAAACTCACAGCCCCCTTAGTTTCCTATCTAATCTTTTGAGTTGCAGTTGTTTGTTTGATCTCGTATAGCTAGATCTTGATGGAAGACATTTTTTAATTAAAAAAAATTTTTTTTTTTAATTTTTTAATAGCTAAGCTAAACTATGGTTAATGTCTGTAAGCTATTATAAGCCTTGAAATCAAGTATTGTAACTCTTAGAACTTTGTTCTTTTTAAAGATATTTTGTCTATTGTATGTTTCTGTCATTGCTATATAAATTTTAAAATTACTTGATCAATTTTTTTAAAAAAGTCTGCTGGAATTTCATTGATAAGTATTGATCCATATGTCAGCTTGGGGAGAATTGACATCTTAATAATATTGAGTTTTCCAATTTATAAACATGGTATACCTCTTCATTTAATTAAAGTCTTTTAAAGTTTCAATGATGACTTATCACTATCAGGGCAGTGATTTTGCAAATTTTCAATAAATTAATCCTTAATCATTTTACATTATTTTTTGATTCTATTGATTTTCTATTCTTATTTTCAATTGTTTTTGTTAATATTGAGGAATACAATTGATTTTTGTTTATTGACCTTGCATCATGCAGCCTTGTTAAATTTACGTATTATTTCAAAAAAAATTTTTTTTGAAATATTTTTAGTACTTTTTATGAACATTATCATGTCATTTGAGAGTAAAGACAGTTTTACACCTCCTTTTCAATGTGTATAATTTGTTTGGCTTTCTTATTATACTAGCTTGCAGTTCTCATACAAAGTTAGATAAAAGTGATTAGAGTGGATGTCCTTGACTTGGTTCCAATTTTAGTGAGGAAACATTCAGTTATCTGTAGGTTTTTTTTTTTTTTTTTAATAGATGTTCTTTATTACTTTGAGAAAGTGTTCTTTTATCCCTAGTTTGCCAAAACTATCATAAACGGGAATTGAATTATGTTGAACTAAAGAAGTGAGGAAAAAATTAACCCTTGAGTTGAAATTTTGAAGAATTCTATAGGCAAAAAAATTCAAAAGAAGATGGAAGGAATACAGAGTCACAGTACCAAAAAGACTTGGTCAGTGCTCAACCATTTCAGTACTGTAGAACCTACAGTACTGAAGGGAGAAGTCAAAGGTACACTAAAGTCATTGTCAAAAAACAAGGCTCTAGGAATTGACAGAATACCAACTGAGATGCTTGGACAAATCGATACAGCACTGGAGGTGCTAACTTGTCCATGCCAAGAAATTTGGAAGACAGCTACTCAGTCAATCGACTGGAAGAAATCCATATTTGTGTCCATTCCAAAGAAAGGTGATCCAACCAAATGCAGAAGTTATCAAACGGTATCATTAATATCTCACACAAGTAAATACAACAGAGCGAAACACTGCCCGGTCCTGTCCCATCCTCACAATCGTTCTTATGCTTGAGGCCATTGTTGCAGTCACAGTGGCTGCAATTCTTTTGACATACAATACCTATTTGTGTCAAATCAATTCTGACTCATAGTGACCCTGTAGGACAGAGCAGAATTGCCCCATATGGTTTCCAAAGAGCAGCTGGTAGGTTCAAACTGCCAAACTTTTGTTTGTGAGGGTTATTGATCCAGGAATATTTCTTTCCTCCTAACATCCTTTTCTGATGTTAGCATATGGGTCAGTTGCTTAGTAAAATGATTTTGAAAGTGTTCTTTTCTTATTTATTTTGTGAAATAGCTCACGTAGTATTGGTATATCCCTTAAGTTTTTGTTAGAATGTACCAATGCAGTCATCTGGGTCTGGAATTTCCTTTGTGGCAATTTTATGTTTTTCTGTAAAATAAGAGTATTAACTGATATAGGGCTACATAGGCTGTTCATATTTTCTGTTTATTTTGTGTAAGTTTTGGTAAGTTGCATCTTTCTAGACATTTGTTCGTTTCATTTATATTGGCAAACTTATTAGCATAAATGTGTTTATAATATCCCCTTATAATTCACTTAGTATCTGTAGGGTCTGCGGGTTTGCCCCATCTTCCATGCTTAACATGGGTAATTTGATCTGTGTCTTCTCTATTTTTTCTTGATTAGTCTTAAAAAAAAAAAAAAGAAAAAAAAACCTGTTGCTGATGAGTAAATTCCGACTCATAGCGACTGTATATGACAGAGTAGAACTGCCCCATAGGGTTTCCAAAGAGCAGCTGGTGAATTCGAACTGCCAGCGTTTTGGGTGTTTATTCAGTTGAGTCTCTGTACTGTTCTTTATTTTATCAATTTCTATTCTTATCTTTATTATTTCTTTTCTTCTACTTATTTTTGGTTTAATTTCTTTTTTTACATTCTCAGGGTGAAACTTTTTAGATAACTTTTAAGCTTTCTTGCTAATATAATTTTAAACTTTCTTGCTAATATAATCATTTAAACATATAAATTTCCCTGTAAGCGTTGCTCTAGTTACATATCACACATTTTAATATGTTATATTATCATTCTTATTTATTTTAAAGTATTTTATAGCTCTGCTTGCGATGACTTCTTTGACTCACAGATTATTTATAAGTATAATGTTTAATTTAAAAATATTTATAGATTTCCCAAACACCACTTTGTTATTCATTTCTAATTTACTCCTGAGTAGGGTGGAGGATATATTGTTTATGATTTTACTCCATTGAAACTTATTGAGGCTTTTTTATGGTCAGGTATCTAGTTTATCTTGGCAACAATTTCATATACACTTGAAATATTCTTCCATTGTTTTTCTTTGTGATAGGTTCATTACTGCCCCTTATAATCCTTTTGCCAACCATTAAGGGTTAAAATTTTTCACCAGAACACAAAATAAGTAATAGAAAGAGAGCAAGAGAAATAAACAATTCAGGTTTCAGGTCACCCAAAACTCAGCATAGAATGTGCATTTCCTAAAAGCAGTTAATATGGTGCCCTTATACTCTTTTCCTTGGAGCATATGGTAGTAATGAGTACGGGGAAAATGTATATTAACAGTGTTCGGTAATTTTTGTTTTGTGTGCGTGAGATTGTTTAATTTTTTAAGGAAAAGATCCAAGAGACAAATAGTGACTCAGCCACATTAACCACAGTGTTTATCTAATTTTAAAAAGATCAAATAGGTTTTGGTGTGTTTTATCATCTTTATCCTTATTCAGTATTCCTTCTGTGCTACATGAAGAATACTCTGTCCTGAGATTTCCAACTCTGAAGCTCAAGCTACCTTTGGGAAAATAGTATAATTGAAGGAAAAATAAAACAGACCTTTTTTTTTTTTTTTTTTTACGTACAAAGCCTATAGGCGTTTGAACTATTACCTTGGCATACCCCTTGAAATACCTGTTTAAGTTGTGGAATTTAGCACCAGGCTTTGTGGTAAATAGCAAAAGTTGATTTCCCTCTGGCTGAAAATAAGAGATAGATTGTCAATGTGAGTATTTTGGCCTTCAGTCCCTCTGGCTAGTTGGTCGAGTTGGTTACAGCATGGTGCTAATGAGGGCAAGTTCAGGGGTTAGAATACCTGTGTGGCTTAATTAGCTTCATACTGAGGAAAACCTCTGTTCCAGAGCCTGAGATAGCTCTCTTACTCTGGCCAGCTGTCTCACCAAAGCATGCAAGTTATAAGGGGTGAGCGAACTCAACATTATCAGCAACAATGCATCACAATTTATGAATAATCTGCCAATAGTGATATTATTGTTTAATCTTGAAGTTGCTTTTTCTTAGAAGAGGTATCTCTGTAAAAAGTTTTAATAAAGTTAAATAGACAACAATATGTGGAGTACTTCAGAAATACTTCACTTGAATTCTCTGATTAGTTCCAATGCCTTTGGAAAGTTCCAATAAAAATACCTTGAGAAGTCATCAGGCCATGGGAAGAGAAATACTAGGATGTCTTCTACTCAGTTTTGGAATTATCTGACCATATAAATACCATCTATCCTTAACCTGATAGTGCTAAGATCTTTTTTTTTATTTTTATAAGTATTGAAGGTTGTCAAATACTATGAGAGTTCTAACACTTTATTTATAACCAATCTGTCAGTTTCATTAATATTTATCAATTAAATACAAAGAACAAAGTTCTTAGTGGAACTTAAGGAGATGTGGTCCCTGCAGTCAAAGTGGTTACAGTCCAGGTGGGGAGAGAGGCCAAGCCATAAAGAAAAAATAATTACAGATTGTGATAAAAAATTAGTGACCTAAACAAGTGAATACTGAGGTAGAGAATAACAGGGTAGGGTGCGTTCAGAGAACCTATTTTAGGTAGGGGTAAAAGGGAAAGCCTTTCTGAGGAGCAGATGTCAGCTGAGATAGGAACAAGGAGAAGGAAGCTGCGGTGTAGAGAACAGAGAAGAGGTTGCTCCTGGCAGAGGAAAGAGCATGTGCAGCTGTCAGGAAGGGGAAATGTTTGGTACATCTGAGCAGATGTGCCTAACAGGAATAAGGAAGAAATCAGTAAGACTGGAGCGATCTGTAATTATAGATCAGGCAGGGTCACGTTAGACTTGGGTAATTACTTGATTTTTTTTTTTTTTTTCCCCTGAAATGAAATAGAAAATCTTTGAGGGGTTTTAGTTAGATGCATGCCCGGATTCAGTGAACATTTTAAAGAATCATTTCTGCTGCTGTGTGGAAAGCACCTGCAGAGAGGCAAGAGCAAAAGCAGGCTGCGTATTTTAAGGGTCCCTAAAAAATGATGAGGGCACAGATTAGGGTTAAGTGTCTACTTTGGAGAAGTGATAATATTTGCTGACGGACGGTGGGAAAGGAAGGGATCTAGAATGACTCCTAGCCCTGAGTACCTGGGTGTATTGTGGTTGCATTTAGGAGTTTGGGAAATGCTAAGGACAGGGCAGGTTTGAAGAACAGGGCAGGAAAATGGGTTCACGTTTGAGCCAAAGTTTTTCAAATTGGAATCTTCATTACAATTGGAAAGTTGCGTGTGTTTTGATGATTTTATGTATCAAAAGTTATTAAACAAAATTGTTCATTTTAAGGATACTTATGCAGTAATGTTTTAACTTTATAATGCTTTTAATGACTTTTGAGTAACCTTAAATTGTCTTATATTGAAAATTATTGTTTTTTTAAAGAAGTATCACAATTATGCAACTAACAAAATGTCTTTCTTAAATGTAGACTTTTTTTTGCAGCGAAGTTATATGAATTTGTTTTAAGGTAAATAACTTTTCATAG
Source organism: Loxodonta africana (assembly GCF_030014295.1). Taxonomy (NCBI): domain Eukaryota; kingdom Metazoa; phylum Chordata; class Mammalia; order Proboscidea; family Elephantidae; genus Loxodonta; species Loxodonta africana. The sequence goes on along the minus strand of NC_087349.1, from coordinate 70,888,774 downwards.
TGACTAACATGGGGGCAGATGAGTGGAAAACTGGAAGATGCTGCAGCAAAATCCAAGAGTGAATTATTCAAATAAGGAAGTGTGCTTTATTGAGTGGTTGAATTTCTTAGATCACCCTTCTGGGCTAAATTTCAAATAAGAAATTAAAAAAAATAGTTATCACCTTCATGCACAGAGTATTCTAAGAATTCATTGTAGATAACGCTTTTAAAAGACGAATTCCTTATTCTCTCATATCACTTACCACACCATATTTGCCACAATTTGCTTCAATGTGAAGAAAAGACTGATAGTAAAATATCAATAATTAAGACACAAATCATTTCAACTGGCGATGAATTGAACATTGTATACTTATTTGTTTTAATAGTTTTTTTCTCTACATTTTTAAAAGCCAACAGTTTTAACAGCAGTTCTTTTTCTATAGCTTTAATTTCTGGCACCAACGGTTAATTTGCTTATGCCAAAAGACTTTAATACTTACGGCAAAATTTCTGTCATTCAGGTTTCCAGAGATTTTCTAAGTTCATGCAAACATTTTAAACCCTAATTTTCACTGAAAATATAGATCAAAAGACACACTCATTGCAAATAATTTATTGGCCAGCATTTATTTTAAGGCAGAAGGCAAACTAAATGTTTTGGATGACCCATTTTAAGGTTCCAAATTGTACAAGTCAGCTTCTGTTAAAGTTACCTTGGAACAAACAATTAAAATGCTAGGTAATCATCAACATTACTAATATAATTTTGTATGCTTACTTTGCTCACATTTTAATTCAGTGCTAAATAGCTAACCAGCGTTTCTTTAACATTTTTTCAAGCTTTATATTTGGAAGTTCACCTTTCTTTCTCATATCTCTGATGAAATTTTGCTGTGCTTATTGAGAGAATAGGTTGTTAGAGAGGAAGAGCACCAAATGGAAGGTTAAGCGACTTACATTCTAGTTCTGATGCGCAGTTACAGAAGATTGGCCTTGGGTAAATCACTGAAATTCTTTCAGGCGCTCAGTTTCCTCATCTGAAAATAGAGAATGATGTCTAAGGATACAGTAAGTCCCCAAATTATTTCCCGTTCAGATACTATATGCTGTACATTGTTACATTGGGCCAAATGTATTTAATTAGTAAGATTACTAGATGCCTTTGCGTATGATGCGAGAGAATTTGATGGTGACTGAAAAGTGAGCCGTTACATGCAAATAGATATGGAATGAAGTGATTTTTTCCTATTTTGGGTCAAAGATTAACGGCTAATTGTTCAATATAACTGTATCTTTATAAAGGATCAGAACAAATATCTGTATTTTAAAAGGAAAAGACAGCTGTGATAATTTCGAATTGGATTTTTTATTTATTGATTTATATTAGGAATGCATTATAATAAGCTTTTAAGCAATATTCTAAGTTTATATTGTATTTCCTTTATTTTTATTTAAGTGAGGAACTCATAAAATAATTCATGTCTTATTCTCTACGTTTTGCTCCTGTTATTACTATCAGGTGACATTTTAACATTAAAGGTAAGGTAGCCCTCCAATGCACAGCCAGTTTTCCTCACTTTAATCTCAGATGAATCAGCTAAATAAGAAAATATGCTAATTTAGCTTCAAAGGTATAGGGTTGGTAAAAAGGGGAATAAAGAACAAAATTATGGGCTGGTGTCTTTTTATGTTTATGGTGACTTGAAAGATTAGATTAAAATAAAATAAAACTTACTAATTTTTAAATAATTTTTAAAAAGTTGATTAACTTGGAAGCACTGCCCTGAATTGACTCTAGAAGAAGTGTTTATTCACCCTGCAAGTAATTATTTACTAGACGCAGCCTGAGATATGACTTGGCTAGGCTCTTAAAAAAAATGTATAAGACTATTGTCATCCTTTCTTAATACAGCAGATTTATCTTGGCACTCTCATAAGAACTTGAGGCTCCTAGCGTTTGCTGAGAAACAAGGGGGCAGTGATGGTCTGCATAAATGGCCTTGGCAGCACTGATCAGCTCTTGTCATAGCTCCAAGGAAAGAATATGCAATCACTCTGAGTGCTGCTTCCCTGACTAGTTTTGCCCCCTGGCAAGAGACTACAAGGCTCCTGTCAGTTACAGTGATAGCTCCAATAGCAGATGCTGAGAAAAGTAGGGTGGAATGTGATGGCTTCTCACTAGCAGCTCCAAACACATTTAATAATGGCCACAAGCCTTGTCTGATTTGATATGAAAAAAAGCTTGAGAGGGCGGCTAAGATATCAGATATGTTTCAGCCTCTGTCTTCAGGTCGAGTGCTGCCTACTGTTTAAGGTGCTCTGGGTCTGTAAAGAAAGAAATAAAAAAAAGACTTTCTATTCTCCTTATCTCTCTCAACTTAACTCTTCTAGTGGCCCAAGTGTGTGACATTGAGGCTCACCCATTTGCCTATGAAACAGAAGCACAAGGCATCTCAGTGTTCACAATATATTCATTCCAGAAACCTCACGATGTTAACATAACAATAATTCTGAGGCTTACCACAGTGCTGTAATCTCCTATCTGGTTTGCAGGCAGTAATTGACTTTGAGAGTGTCTGCTTTCTGATTTAATCTAATATCTAGAAAAAATATCTAGGGCCAATCCAAATTCATTCCTGTTCATTGAAGGTGGGTTGGAAAATAGGTTTTAGAGAATATGTGAAAAGTTATAAGATATTTACTGCTTTTAAAGGTCTTGTTCTATGAAGGAGATTCTTTTCATCACTGAAATAGAATGATTTGGAGGCAGGATGCAGGCAAGTATCCTCAGACTGGCCTAAAGCCTGGATCTGCTAAGGGATCCTCCTAAGAAAAGGAGCTGATTCACGAAGATTTGCAGTAAAAATAAAGGGGTGTGGGTGTTTGTGTGAAAACCCTGGTGGCGTAGAGGTCAAGTCCTACGGCTGCTAACCAAAGGGTCGGCAGTTCAAATCTGCCAGGTGCTCCTTGGAAACTCTATGGGGCAGTTCTACTCTGTCCTATAGGGTCGCTATGAGTCGGAATTGACTCGGTGGCACTGGGTTTGTTTGTTTGTTTGTTTTGGTTTTGGTGTGTTTGTGTGTGTGCATCTTAGACTAGGTTCTCTAGAGGGGCAAAACCAGTGAAGTGTATATATCTATATATGGGTATATAAATATACATAGAGAGAGATTTATTTCAAGAAAATGGCTCACGCAGTTGTGGAGGCTGGCAAGTCCCAAATCCTTGGGTCAGAGATCAGGCTAGAGGCTTCTCTTGACTCATGGGATTGCAGGGGCTGATGAACCCAAAATCAGCAGATCGGGTGGCAGGCAGTGGGCTCACATCCCAAGAACTGGAGGTCAGATGATGATAAATTGGATGCAGGATTTAGAGAGGGCCAGCTTTGTCAAAACATCCATATATGTTGGATGCAGTCCACACTCCAAGGAAACTCCCCTTTCAACTCATTGGCTGCTCACAATAGATCACAATATGGAGGATGATTACATAATATCTGCCAAACCACTGAGAATCATGGCTTACTAAGTTAACACATAACTATCACAGTATGTGTTGGGTATTTTGAACCAGTTATTTGGATCAGGTGAGCAGACAGGCTTGTAGCCAGTGTCGCCAGAACAGTTGAGTGAAGATGGTAGAGGAACAGGACATGTAACATTCTCCCCATGAAATGTGGTCAAGAGGAGCTCCTCATGAGTGGTGGAATCTTCTCTCTGTGCAGATGCCATCAGAAACAGAAGCACTTCTTCAAGAGGAAATTTGGAGTCTTGGGAAGGGCCTTATTAGTCTGAGAGCATACTGTGCTTTCCCCTACTTTGATTATTCACCTCCAAACTAATATGTTTCCTTCTTCTTTGCCAAGTGGATACTGGTTTTGTGGAATCCAAAGTTTATGCAATTTGAGGAGCCCTTTTTTGGAAAATAATATAAAATTGTGAATACATAATTATTTAGTTAGATTAATTACAGTCAACTACAAATTTTGAAAGTGGAAAAATACCATAAACATCACACATCTCAGAAAAATAACACCTTTATGATACTTTTTTCCTACATTTTTGCCCACATACTCTCTGATCATCTCTTTATGTGGCAATGATTCTGTAGTATTTTTTTTCTAGAGACAATAGAAACTTAAGTTGATCTTGCCTTGATTCATTTACTATTGATAGTTTAGAAAAAAACTATTTTAACTTTTTAACTTGTTATTAGTGGTATCATTGTACACTTTTAGGATTTTCATCAAATTTGGGAAAACCTCTATCAAGATTCTTTCACATATGCATTATAAGATCTAGCAGATAGTCTTCTGGCTCTGTCATTTCAGGCTTTCCTTTTCCTCCACTAGCTTCTGTGTCTGTACACCTCAAAGCTTGTTTCTCCCCCTCTTTGTACATAATCCAGCTCCAGATACCAGAGCATCATTTCATGATGTGACCCCCTCAGTGAGTGAATGTAGAGAACAGAGGGACAATTCCTGAACACAGCACTTCAAGGAACGGCTGGTAGATTTGACCTGCTGACCTGTTAACAGAGAAGCTCTTAACCACTATGCCACCAGGGCTCCTCTATGACAGAATGGACAGAACTAATTCAACTATACTTGGAAGAGACTGCAAACCACATCAATATATATTCCACTAAATCTAAAAAATTATATCCTCAAACAAATTACCTCTTAACCATATTCCTATGGCCACTCCAACAACCAGCTTATAAGAGGGGAACTGTGACAGGGAAATTCGGGTCAGTTTTTTTTTTTTTACCACCCTTAGACTTGGGCATCTGGGGCCTCTACTCAGGAGCCTGTGTTTTCGAGGGCCTCACTTTGGTCCTTCTGCTGCTGTGACCCTCCCCATAGGGCAAGGAGTTTGGAGAACCATGAGGTGTGGCCCCACAGAGCCTGTGTCTAATTCTACTTTCACCCCCCTTCCACCTTGCCATGATCCAGATACCTGGGGCCCTAGAACTTCCTGCCCACATAGCCACAAGCCTGCTCCAAGGGCCTGACTGGGAATCACCCCCAGGCTCATTTTCTCATTCTGCATTCTAGTTGTAAATGTCCCTGGGCCTGAGAGGGTGCTGTTTGTAGGAGAAGGAATGGAGAAATATAGCTGGAACGTAGATGTGTGAGCTGGGATGACAGGCATGCCGACCCCTACTTTGTAGCTTCAAGCCTGGACTAGAAAAGGGATGGGTTGCGGAACGGGGAACTCCATTTGGGTTTTTGCTCAGGTCCCACAAATGCTGGGAATGAGCCTTGTTGGACTGAAAAGGAATAGTAGTCTGCATCACTTGTGGTTCAAATAGCTTGTTTTTGCATTTTACATAATAACGCGACCATGTGATGCATTGCTAGCACCTCGCAGGACCTTGGAAGGGGCCTGTGCAAGTGTGGGTCCTAAAGATTAAGTTTCATTAGATTCTCAGTAAATCTCCCTCTGTTCTTTGCTGTTAACAAACTGTACATCAAAACATTGTGTCTGTTGGCATCTCTCCATCAATCACATCACCTTCTTATTGAAAAACCACTCGGAGCCTTATATATGAATCGTAAGGGAAATCACTGATTGTTGTGATTAGTGAAAACACTAATTATCGCAATAGTTACAGTTAGGAAAACACTAACTGTCGTAATACTTCACTTATCCCAAGTTCTCATATCAGGTAAAATTAACTAGGTCAGAAAAATGTTGAGAAACAAAAAATTTCTGGGTATCCAAAATAAAACGTACTTGTTTTTTTATTTAAGTTTATACATTTTATTTACTGTAAAGTCCTTTAGTCTTGAACTCAGTAACTACATATGCCTTCTTTAGCAAGACTTTAAACCATTATGCATTTACACATTTAGAAAGGAGTTGGAATGCTGGTGGTAGCTACTCAGAAAGTAGAAACAAATGATGGTTAAAGTCTCCCTGGGGTGGACATTATCCATTTGCTGAGTACCTACTATGCGCTAGGATACAGTTGTGAACAAAATTGACAAAAGTCCTTGCCATCATGATGCTTATATTCTAATGGAAAAGAAAAATAATAAAATAAAATAAGTAGATAAAACATATAAGCTGTTAGAAGGAGATAAGAGCCTTGGGGAAAATATAAATTATGGGAAAAAAAATGGGGCTATGAACTGTTTATGGGGAGTGGTGCATTTAAAAATTATTTGTTTTGTGGTTGTTTTGAGAACATACACAGCAAAACCTACACCAGTTTAACAGCGTCTATATTTTTTTATATGTACAGATCAGTGATATTGATTACTTTCTTCTTGAGTTGTGCAACCATTCTCGCCCTCAACTCCCCCACTAACATAAACTCGCTGCCCCCTAAGGTTCCCATCTAATCTTTTGAGTTGCTGCTGTCAGTTTGATCCCAAGTAGGTAGTTCTTAAAAGAGCATAATGCTCAATGCAGACATTTTTACTACTAAGCTAAACTATTGTTTGGTTTTAAGAAGACTCCCAAACCCAGTGCCATCGAGTCGATTCCGACTCATAGCGACCCTATAGGACAGAGTAGAACTGCCTCATAGAGTTTCCAAGGAGTACCTGGAGGATTTGAACTGCCGACCCTTTGGTTAGCTTCAGGGGACAGGAAATGGTACATTTTTAAGTAGGGTACTTTGGGAAGGAGACATTTGCACTATGATGTTGAATCAGTCTGAGAAGGTTATAGGGGAAGGGAGCAGAAGTGGGCAGGGAGACCTTGATTCAGCACTAATATCTGTAAAAAGAGAGATGGAAGGAAGGATTGGGCAGGAAGAGCCTCAGACTGCAGCGCATTGCAGCTCTGAGAAAGTTTCCAACACACAGATGGAGGGATCCCCAAGCAAAAGCTGCCTGTGCTGGACAGGAAGACCCACTCAGGCACTCCTGCTATGCTCAGTTGCTGAAGTGTGAACACAGTGTGAATGTGGTAGAGAGTCATAAGGTGCAGAAGCTGGAGGTGTCAGTCACCTAGGCTTCCTGCAATAGGTGTTGTTATAGGGACATCTGAGTAGTCCAACTCCTTGACCAACACAGATCTGAAGGAGGTGAGGAAATAAGCCAGTTTCTAGGTGGTAGAAACAGCAAGGACAAAGGCCCTCAAGGAAGGGACATATTTGCCCTTTGAAGAGGACGATGAGAATTCTGCTGAGACTGGAGCAGGATGAGAGAGGGCAGAGAGTTAATGGGTGCAATCGATTATGTGGGGTTTTGTAGGCCATTGTAAAGCTTTCATTATGAGTGAAATGGAGAGCGATTAGAAGGTTCTGAGCAGGGAAGTGACACAATCTGGGTTTTAACAAGACATTTTGGTACTGTTTTAAGAGTAGATTTAAAGGAGAGGGTTACAGGACAACAACAACAGCCTCAGCAATAACAACACTTTTAAATCGCAGACACCAAAAAAAAAAAGGAAAACGACAAGTCACAGGTTTAGAGATGTTCTTTGAAATACCTATAATTTACAAAGGGTTAGAAACCTCAAAATACAAAAAGCAGTTCGAGAAATCTTATAAACAAGAAAACTCAATGTAAAAATTTGGCAGCTTACTGGGATGAAACTCAAATGGTCAATAAATATGCCAAAATGTTCAACCTCTGTGGTAATCAGGATAATACAAAATTAAGCCCTGTGGTAGGCAGAATAATGGCCACACTAAGATGTCCTGAGAAACTGTGACTAAGGTCAGATGGCACAGGGGAATTAAAGTTGCAGATGGGTTTTGGGTTGCTCATCAGCTCACCTTGAGATCGATTTTTCTGGGTTATTTGAGTGGGCCCAATGTAATAACAAGGATTTTTGTAAACGAAACAAGGAAGCAAAAGAGTCAGAGTCAGAGAGAAATTTGAAGAAGCTACACTACTGGCTTTGAAGATGGAAGGAGTCATGAGCCAGGGTATCCAGACAGCCTGTAGAAGCTAGAAAGCTAGAAAAGGCATGGAAACTGATTCTCCCTTAAAGCTTTCAGAAGGAAAACAGCCCTGCTGACACATTGATTTTACCACCCATTTTGGACTTCTGACTTCCATAACCATAAGGTAATAAATGTGTGTTGTCATAAGTCATTAAATTTGTGGCAGTTTGTTACAGCAATAAGAGAAAATGCATAGAAGGTCCAGTGGAATATCATGACATACCCACCAGACTGGCAAACATTTGAAAGTGTGACAATACTAAATGTTAAGAATGTGGAAAAAATGGGAAGTCTGGTACATCATGACACTTATATTCTAATGGTGGTAGGTGATAAATTGGTATATCTTCTTTGCAAATCAATTTGGTAATGTCTATTAAAGAACAAGATGCTAATACCTTTAGGAATCACAATTTTATTTTTATGTCTATCATAGAGACATTGATGGTACATATTGACAAAGAAACACACATAAGAATTGCTTAAGAGAATTGCTGTAGTATGAAAATTTATTAGAGTCAACATAAATTCCCATCAATTGGAGAAGGGATAAATTGTGTACTCATCTAAGGGAATAGTATACAGTAGGTGAATGAACTAGATCTACTTATATTAACATGGGTACATTGCAAAAATGTAATTTTGAGAAAAAAAGCAAGTTTCAGAAGGTGTATAGGATGTGTACATATGTACATATCATATATATAAAAGAAAGTTTCAGAAGATGTGTATAAATATACATGTATGTATCATATATATAAGCAAGTTTCAGAAGGTATATGTAAATATATATGGTATGTACATATATATATTTATATACACCTTCTGAAACTTGCTTTTTTTCTCAAAATTACATTTTGCAATTTACCCGTGTTAATATATAAGTAGATGTAGTTCATTCACCTAAAAGGATGAACTACATCACCTAATGCAGTTCACTGTCCTCTTCGCTTTCAGCAAACAAGGTTGTGTCATCCGCATAATGCAGGTTGTTAGCCTTCCCCCAATCCTGGTGCCCCGTTCTTCTTCGTATAGTCCAGCTCCTCAGATGATTTGCTCAGCATACAGATTGAATAGGTATGGTGAAAGGATACAACCCTGAAACACACCTTTCCTGACTTTAACCATGCAGTATCCTCTTGTTCTGTTCGAACAACTGCCTCTTGATCCATGTACAGATTCCTCATGAGCACAATTAAGTGTTCCAGAATTCTGGAACATTCTCCGCAATGTTATTCATAATTTGCTATGATCCACGCAGTTGAATGACTTACCATAGTCAATACATATCATATATATAAAAGCAAGTTTCAGAAGATGAATATAAATATACATGTATGTATCATCTATATAAGCAAGTTACAGAAGGTGTATGTAAACATATATGGTCAAAAAAAAAAAAAAAAACCAAACCCAGTGCCGTTGAGTCGATACCAACTCATAGTGACTCTATAGGACAGAGAGAACTGCCCCATAGAGTTTCCAAGGAGCGCCTGGCAAATTTGAACTGCCGACCCTTTGGTTAGCAGCCGTAGCACTTAACCACTACGCCACCAGGGTTTCCAATATATATGGTATGTACATATATATGTATAACATATATAGGTAAACATTTTTCTGATATTCTCTGCTTTTAGCCAGTGTCCATCTGACATCAGCAATGATATCCCTGGTTCCACGTCCTCTTCTAAATCCAGCATGAATTTCTAGCAGTTCCCTGTCGATATAGTGCTGCAGCTGCTTTTGAATGATCTTCAGCAAAAATTTGCTTGCATGGGATATTAATAATATTGTTCAATAATTCTGCGTTCAGTTGAATCACCTTTCCTGGGAATAGGCATAAAGATGGATCTCTTCCAGTCAGTTGGCCAGGTAGCTGTCTTCCAAATCCCTTGGCATAGATGAGTGATCACTTCCAGCACAGCATCCATTTGTTGAAACATCTCAGTTGGTATTCCATCAGTCCCCAGAGCCTTGTTTTACACCAATGCCTTCAGTGCAGCTTGGACTTCTTCCTTCAGTACCATCAGTTCCCAATCAGTTCCCAACTGGTTACCCCCTGTAATGGTTGAACTTTGACCAATTCTTTTTGGTATAGTGACTCTGTGTATTCTTTACATCTTCTTTTGATGCTTCCTGCATCACTTAATATTTTCCCTGTAGAATCCTTCAGTATTGCAACTAGAGGCTTGGATTTTTTCTTCAGTTCACACACATGTATACATACATGTATATATGCACATATGTATTATAAGAGTTTATATAAAAATTTAAAATATAAAACAATTTTTAATTGTTTTTAATATGTATGTGGTATATATATGTATATATACATGTATATATGAATGTAGTACAACTATAAAAAACCTATTGAAATCTAAATGCCAAAATCCAGATTTTGATGATATTTGGTAGCATTTGGTAGTGAGACTGTTTAATTGTAATGAGTATATGGGTGTTTCTTATCTTATTCTCTATACTTTTTGATATATGTGAAATATTCCATAGTTGAAAAAAAAACAAAGTTGAAGTGCATGTCTAATTATTTAAGTTATTTACTTCTGGTAAATGCCTTCTACCCCAACAATATCAGGAAATTAATACCATACCACCAAATGACATGCAATTATATATATTAGTTTAGGGAAAAACAACAGGCTGCACATGAGATGCCAGCTTCGCTATGATTAACAAAAATAATAATTTCCATAGTTCAGTTGATCTCTTTTTCATAAACATTTTCCATCACAATATGAGAGTTAGAAAAAAAGAAAATTTGGCCAAATTAATAATGATTTTGTTTAAATCAAGTTTCAAATGAGGCAGACTATAAATACTAATTTATATTTTATTATTGATGTAGTATAATTTTTATTCCACCTTGTTATACTTGGATTTTTAAAAATCCCATGAAATCTGCCCCAGACCTGCTCACCAGGATGGAAAGGAATTCATTTCTGTCTTATTTTGAAAACTTTTCCTTCCAAGAGTCACCCCAGATCACTTGGGATGGATTCTGTTTTGTTCGTACCTTCACTGCTGGGTGCTCATTGTGCAAGTCCAAATGGCTTAGCTTTATGTCTCCCAAGTAAATCTTGGGCATGAAAAGTGGTCCAAGCTAAGAGCTGAGGAACTAGTGTTCAGCTTCCTAGGTTTACCATGCACTATTTCCTTCTGTTGTTGTTAATTGCTATGGAGTTGGCTTGACTTAGGGCGACTCCATGTACAACAGAACTAAACTTTGCACCATTATCGCCATCATTGGTAAGCTTGATTCTGATGTGGTGGCCACTGTGTATTTTGTGTGCCTTCCAACCTTGGGAGCTCATCTTACAGCACTATATCGTACAATGTTTTGTTGTGATCCATAGTATTCATCGGCTAATTTTGGGAAGTAGATCAGCAGGCCATTCATCCTAGTCAGTCTTATTCTGGGAGCTCCACTGAAACCTGTCCAGGTGACCCTGCTGTAATTTGACATACTGATGGTATAACTTCCAACAGCATAGCAATGTGCAAGTGACCACAGTACAAAAAACTGACAGATGGGTTATGAATTTTCTTTGGAGGTTCTACAAATTCCCAGGGACCTATCAAGGGAGCAAGGTACTGGTCTCCACCTTTTGAAGGTCCCACCAAAATATTCCTGTTTTGGCACTCGTGTTTTTCTCTAGGGCTTTTCTTTTACCTCCATTCACATCCCCAATAGTCTCCTTGCCCTCCTTGGCCTTAGTCAGCATCGGCATCATCTCCCTCAGGGAATCTTTCAAAGCAGATGTTGGACTTTCATTCTTGCCAGTATGGGCTGCTGTATGGGGTTCTATTGAGGTCCAACTCCCCTTTACACAGAAAAATAATACGTAATTTATTTGGCAGGATTTCTGGTCCATCTCTGAGATAAATCTGTACTTTTGGGACATTTAACCTCTCTGAGTTTGCCTACATTCAGACAGAATTTGCTTAAGCAATTTTAACATTATAAGTGATTCTAAACTTGTGAAACGTAACAGCAGAGAGCTTTACTAGTCTCACTGAAGGCACACTCTAAAAGAACTGAGGTATGAAAAGACAACGGACTTCCTCTGGATCTGTCTCAAAGACAAGATCTGAGCCTGCTAATCCTACAGGGGGTCACTTTCCTGCCCAAAAGCTCCTCTGGAGAATGCACGCCCCTGTGAATTACAAGGATGATCTAAATAACGTTGTAGTAATCACAGGACAGCTCACGTTGTTAATCTTCCTCTAGTTCCGCTGGGATCTCTAACGTGCTTATGTCTTTGTGTTTGGAATAGAATTGAATGGACCAATGTGCCTGCCTAAAATTGTAGCTTTGCGAAGTCTGCTGGGTCCATGGGCTGAATTCACAGGCTGCATCTTGAATTGCTAAAACAATCAAAGAGCATTCATTTCCTTAAGCAGTATATATCCTTGGCAGATCTACTTCCTAATGGCTCTATCACTCTGCTTCTAGCAAAATGCACTAGAACATCAAAAGCAAATTAATAAATACCTTATAATTAGACAAGTGGCTATTTCATATAATAATGATATTCAAGTTATCTGAAGAAATCATACACATAGGAAGGTAGCAGATGTTTTCCACTCCCACTATTGACAGATCGGGATACAGAAGCCTTAAACTGCACCGTGAGGAATTTAGGTCAGTGTGAGGAAATCAGCGTGCATTTAAAAACTCTTTGTGTGTGTTTAAAACACGTTATAATGTTTTAAGAAAAAAAACTCTTCCTTTAGAAATGCCGTTAGAGAGCTTCTGTGGATAGCTGCAGCTGTCCGGGTGCTTTGGGTGGAGATGATGCAGCTGGGAGGAGTATAATTGAAGGGAAGGGGAGTTCAGAGAAGGGCGGATAGATGGTTAAGGAGGGTATTTCAAAACCAGGTTTCATATTCTAAGACAGTGGTCTCCAAAGTGGGGGTACCTTGCACAAGAGGTTCCACTGGGGTCCCAGAAGAAAAGACTAGAACATCTGCTTATATTTGTTTTTTAATTTATGCTTTATATTAGTATTATATTTACATTTTTTATTTCTTATACATAGCATATTTGTTTAATAGCACATGAATAGAACTTACAAATAAGCAACTATATATTTAGAGTGCTGACAAATTTTTATTTCTTTATGGTTTTACTGATAAGGGTGCAGCTAAAGAATAATTCAGAGACTCCTGTTAAGTTGACTAAACCTGATATGACATGGGTTCAGAGGTCAGAGCCACCCCTAGGATGACAATCAGTCTCTAAGGCCAAGGCTGTCTCTGGCCCACAGGGCTTAGGCAAGAGTTTGAAAAAGGCACTCCTCAGGTGGACATAGCCTTGAGGGGTCCCTGGCTTGGCCTTCAGAACATGGACTGGGTGTTATATTCTCTCCCATTCTCTCCTTTGCCAGTGCTCTTGTGCAGTGCACAATCCACACAGCCTCTCTTGGCAAGCCTGTCTAAGGGCAGACCAAGGATACCAGGGAGGAGAATGTGAGAGACTAAGGTAGTCTCTCTGCTTCCCTTCACCAGATGAATCTCAGAGCATAATCTCAGCTTCAGAGAGATAACTGGCTTTGACACAAATTTAAGCATCAAAAGGCCAGAGAAATGATACCAATTAAATGCTAAAATGCTTAGTGGCTTGTTCAGGGACAAGTATAGCCTAGAGTAGAATTTGAGCCTTTCATTGTTAAAGGGTTTCCTATAGAAAAATAAAGAAAATTGAATTTTAGTAAAGCAATTATTCAAAATTGGATAAATAAAATTGGATCAATGAGCCAATGAATCTAAAGTTTCTTTTTATATGTATCTTAGCTTTAAATAGTTTCATGTCTATGCAGAATAAAGTACAGTTATTATAGCTGATATTTTAATAATACAGTTGAGGAGGAACAGGTTAGATGTCAACATGCCTAATAAAGTCTACAAACAAGTCATTGTCTCTGAGCCTCAGTTTCCTCATTTTTAAAGGAAGAAATTAGACTATTATTTATAAAATTTTTTTAAAGTAAAATAGTAGATTGTATACAGATAAGGTTTTTAGAATTTTAATGTCTGTTAAAATGAGGTAATTAAAGAGAAGGGGTGAACCTTCCTTCACCCCTTTCTTCTTTCATTTTGTTGCCTAGAATGCAGTTGTGATGGCTGGAGCTCTGGCAGCAATATTCAGTCATGAAGAATTTGCCAAGGATGGTAAATTAGTGAGCTGGAAGGAGCTCATGTCCCTGAAAACTTTATGCAAAATTTACACTATTGCTGGATTGTCTCCTTGAAGATTTTCTTTATTTAAAAGAGAAATAAATTTCTATCTTGTTTAAGCCACAGTTATTCTGCGATTTTTCTCTTATTTTCAGCCTAACCTAGTCTTAACTGATACATGAAATTCCTCTCTTGTTCATAGTACTAAACCCAAAAACCCATTGCCGTTAAGTCGATTCCAACTCATAGCAACCCTATAGGACAGAATAGAATTGCCCCATAGGGTTTCCAAGGCTGTAAATCTTTATGGAAGCAAACTGCCACATCTTTCTCTCATGGAGCGGCTTGTGGGTTGGAACTGCTGACTTTTCAGTCAGCAGCCGAGCACTGTAACCACTGTGTAACCACAGCTCCTAATAGTAAGTATGGTTGACTGTATTCACTGCTGTGAATTTCAATATAATGGAGCAAACAACCAAGGGGTCTTTTGATGATTTCTACTGTTAAATCATCTTTGAAAACCATTAGCAGAATTGTATAAAAGTTAGAGCTTTCAATAGCTTTGGGTCATACAGGCCCAGAATCAATGCCGATTTTGTCACCTATTAGGTGTACATACTCATAAAAAGAGAGGACTCTCTGATGTACCCTTTCCTTCTGTGTCTTACACAACCAGCTCATAAGATTGTTGTGTTCATTAAATGAGATGATATGTGTAAAATGCTTGCTACTCAGAAGGTACCCTATAAATATTAAGTAAAAAAAAAGAAAAAAAATTTTCTTTTTTTTTTACTTAATATTTATAGTTTAAGTACCCCCCTGAAATTCAATTTCTGGTAACCTGTAAATTTCTTAAGAGCTGCTGTTCCTAGGTACCATCAAGTCGCTTTCAACTCATGGCAACAACATGTGACAGAGTAGAACCTCCTCTGAAGGGTTTCTTAGGCTATAATCTTTACAGGAACATATCATCAGATCTTTCTCCCATGGAGCTTCTGGGGGTGGGTTCGAAGCACCAACCTTTAGGTTAGCATCCTAGTGCTTAACTATTGTGCCATCAGGGCTCCTTTTCTACTTATTTATCTTTGTATCATTACTGCTTAGCACCATGTCTTGCATATGTTTTTTTTTTTTGCACATTGTAGACACCAAATAAATGGTTCTTTAATAAAACAGGTGAAGATTCTAAAGTGCCTCATGAGCCAAAAATTTCAGCCTCTTCTTCTCATTTCCTTTCACTCTTCAAATTGTGTGAAATGCTATCTTGATGTTCAGAAAGATTGATGGGCCACTTAAGTTCCCAATTTAAAAGCAGAGTTAGCTTGGAACTGGACAGAACCTGGCTCTTTATTCCTTAGTTTGTAAAACATACTGAATTACTCAACACATAAGATGCTGGTAGAGATTAAAATGATCATTAGCATTGTTTTGAATACAACAAGCATCATTGATCTTAATGGCACGTACAATTTGGATTAAAAACATAATGAGCAAAATTATTTCTATATAACAGTTTTCAGTAACTTTAGTTCAAAACATACTGCAATGGATATATATATTTAAAAGTTAGGTAATTTTATTTGTTGTTGTTGTTAGGTGCCATCGATTCAGTTCCAGCTCATAGTGACCCTATGCACAACAGGATGAAACACTGTCCGGTCCTGAGCCATCCTTACAATCATCGTTATGCTTGAGCTGATTGTTGCAGCCACTGTGTCAATCCACCTTGTTGAGGGTCTTCCTCTTTTCCGCTGACCCTGTACTCTGCAAAGCATGATGTCCTTCTCCAGGGACTGATCCCTCCTGACAACATGTCCAAACTATGTGAGATGTAGTCTCACCATCCTTACTTCTAAGGAGCATTCTGGTTGTACTTCTTCTAAGACAGATTTGTTCATTCTTTTGGCAGTCCGTGGTATATTCAGTATTCTTCGCCAACACCACAATTCAAAGGCGTCTATTCTTCTTCGGTCCTCCTTATACATTGTCCAGCTTTCACATGCATATGATGCGATTGAAAATACCATGGCTTGGGTCAGGCACACCTTAGGCTTCAAGGTGATATCTTTGCTTTTCAACACTTTAAAAAGGTCCTTTGCAGTAGATTTACCCAATGTAATGCTTTGTTTGATTTCTTGACTGCTGCTTCCATGGCTGTTGATTGTGGATCCAAGTAAAATGAAACCCTTGACAACTTCAATCTTTTCTCCATTTATCATGATGTTGTTTATTGGTCCAGTTGTGAGGATTTTTGTTTTATTTATGTTGAGGTGCAATCCATACTGAAGGCTGTGGCCTCTGATCTTCATTAGTAAGTGTTTCAAGTCTTCTTCATTTTCAGCAAGCAAGAATGTGTCATCTGCATAACACAGGTTGTTAATAAGTCTTCCTCCAACCCTGATGCCCTGTTCTTCTTCATATAGTCCAGCTTCTCGGATTATTTGCTCAGCATACAGATTGAATAGATATGGTGAAAGGATACACTCCTGGCGCACACCTTTCCTGACTTTAAACCAATCAGTATCCCCTTGTTCTGTCTGAACAACTGCCTCTTGATCTATGTAAAGTTTCCTCATGAGCACAATTAAGTGTTCTGGAATTCCCATTCTTCGCAATGTTATCCATAATTTGTTATCATCCACAAGGTTGAATGCCTTTGCGTAGTCAATAAAACACAGATAAACATCCTTCTGGTGTTCTCTGCTTTCAGCCAGGATCCATCTGACATCAGCAATGATATCCCTGGTTCCATGTCCTCTTCTGAAACCAGCCTGAATTTCTGGCAGTTCCCTGTCGATATACTGCTGTAGCCGTTTTTGAATGATCTTCAGCAAAATTTCGCTTGCGTGTGATATTAATGACACTGTTCTATAATTTTCACATTCATTTGGATCACCGTTCTTGGGAATAGGCATAAATATGGATTTCTTCCAGTCAGTTGGCCAGGAAGCTGTCTTCCATATTTCTTGGCAGAGACAAGTGAGCACCTCCAGCCCTGCATCTGTTTGTTGAAACGTCTCAATTGATATTCCATCAATTCCTGGAGCCTTGTTTTTTGCCAATGCCTGCAGAACAGCTAGGACTTCTTCCTTCAGTACCATCGGTTCCTGATCATATGCTACCCCTTGAAATGGCTAAACACAGACTAATTCTTTTTGGTATAATGACTCTGTGTATTCCTTCCATCTTCTTTTGATGCTTCCTGCATGGTTTAATATTTTCCCCATAGAATCCTTCATTATTGCAACTTGAGGCTTGAATTTTTTCTTCAGTTCTTTCAGCTTGAGAAACACCGAGCGTGTTCTTCCCTTTTGGTTTTCCATCTCCAGCTCTTTGCACATGTCATTATAATACTTTACTTTGTCTTCTCGAGACGCCCTTTGAAATCTTCTGTTCAGTTCTTTTACTTCATCAATTCTTCCTTTTGCTTTAGCTGCTCGACATTAGAGAGCAAGTTTCACATTCTTCTCTAACATCCATCTTGGTCTTTTCTTTCTTTCTTGTCTTTTCAATGACCTCTTGCTTTCTTCATCCATGATGTCCTTCGTGTCATTTCACAACTCCTCAGGTCTTCGGGCATTAGTGTTTAATGCGTCAAATCTATTCTTCAGATGGTCCCTGAATTCAGGTGGGATATACTGAAGGTCATATTTTGGCTCTCATGGACTTGCTCTGATTTTCTTCAGTTTCAGCTTGAACTTGCATATGAGCAATTGATGGCCTGTTCCACAGTCAGCCCCTGGCCTTGTTCTGACTGATGATATTAAGCTTTTCCATCATCTCTTTCCACAGATGTAGTCAATTTGATTTCTGTGTGCTCCATCTGGCGGGGTCCATGTGTATAGTCACCATTTATGTTGGTGAAAGAAGGTATTTGGAATGAAGTCGTTGGTCTTTCAAAACTCTTATTACTCGATCTCTGGCATTGTTTCTATCACCAAGGCCATAGTTTCCAACTATTGATCCTTCTTTTTTTCCAACTTTCACATTCCAATCACCAGTAATTATAAATGTGTCTTGATTGCATGTTCGATCAATTTCAGACTGCAGTAGCTGATAAAAATCTTCCATTTCTTCATCTTTGGCCCTAGTGGTTGGTGTGTAAATTTGAATAATAGTCTTATTAAGTGGTCTTCCTTGTAGACGTATGGATATTATCCTATCACTGACAGCGTTGTACTCCAGGATAGATCTTGAAATGTTCTTTTTGATGATGGATGCAACACCTTTCCTCTTCAAGTTTTCATTCCCAGCATAGTAGACTATATGATTGTCTGATTCCAAATGGCCAATACCAGTCCATTTCAGTGCACTAATGTCTAGGATATCGATGTTTATGTGTTCCATTTCATTTTTGTTGATTTCCAACTTTTCTAGATTCATACTTCGTACATTCCAAGTTCCGATTATTAAGGGATGTTTGCAGCTGTTTCTTCTCATTTTGAGTCATGCTACAACAGCAAATGAAGGTCCTGAAAGCTTTACTCCATCCACATCATTAAGGTCGACTCTACTTTGAGGAGGCAGCTCTTCCCCAGTCGTCTTTTGAGTGCCTTCCAACCTGGGGGGCTCATCTTCCAGCACTGTGTCAGACAATGTTCCGCTGCTATTCATAAGGTTTTCACTGGCTAATGCTTTTCAGAAGTAGACTGCCAGGTCCTTCTTCCTAGTCTGTCTTAGTCTGGAAGCTCAGCTGTAATCTGTCCCCCATGGGTGACCCTGCTGGTATCTGAATACCGATGGCATAGCTCACAGGATCACAGCAACACACAAGCCCCCACAGTACGACAAACTGACAGACACGTGGGAGAGGTAATTTTATTACTCCCAAATATATACTACTATTTTTATGTGTTCATATTTTCACCTGTTTCAGAAGGAGAGTCCTGGAGCTGAGAAGAACTGACCTTGTCATGTAGCCGTCTGTGTCAGTGTAGGCATTTGCACAAACTAACCTGAACCCAAGAGATTGGTAATTATACACAAACTCTCTTTGGTGAAGGAGAATTTTTCTTGTTTAATGACTTGCATGATGTATCATAATTCTTTCATGTACTAGTAGCTTTATTAACTGTGCTCTTTCCCTTCTTTTCTCTGGAGTGTATAGCTAAAAAATCTGGTACCACTGAAAGTGTTCTATGCCCTTTCTTCATATGCTGTGTTTCAGAGGATGTATTTCAGATGTTAGAGAGGAGAGACATTGAAAGAACTAGAGAGTGGCAAACGAGGTTACAGGGAGGTGGAAAACTTTCTTCTTTACCTCCATAAACTGTCTCTGAGAAATACCAGACCTCTTCACCAGAAGGTAGATGCCATTTGAGTTATAACTGTTTTAATCCATCCTTAGTCTAAAGGAAAAATAAACTTACTGCAATGGTAACATAGCTTTTGAGACTTCGTGAGAATCCATTACCACCAAAGCTATAAATCTCTGTGTATTTTCTTGTTCATTTTCAGGATCTACTAATACAGGTGGCAAAAAAGGAAACAAATTCACTGTGCTATATAGTATATTTTGAAATGATTAGAATATATGGGGAGTATTAAGAAATAATAAACAGAACATGGATAAAATTAGGGGAAGAACAAATGTTCTCAAGGCTTAGGGATTTAGGAATTAATAAAGGAGGCTGCGTAATTAAGCATACAAGTGTCAATTTTAAGTTAAGCACCTGGAGTGAATAAGATCTGATGAAATGCTACTGAAAGAGCCCCACAAGCTTTTCATACATTCCATGCTGACAATATACATCAACTGAATTTGAATGAAATCCAGACATTATTTCTATTTTAAGGGAAATTAATTGAGCTTTCAATAGCTGTATGATATTGCAGACAGGTATTGTCAGGATTTTATCAATGAAGAGTACCCTCAGGGAGGACTTGAGGAGCAGGCTGTCACAGGAGGGAGAATGAGAGTCCTGGTGGCACACCCCAGGTGAACCGTTCATGTGAATATGTCTGTCTGAGGATGTGCACTCACGTCAATACCTGTGCTGCTCTGACACAGCCTGCCTCTGTCTATGCTGTCTGGATCCCATAGAATCAAAGGGCCCCGAGTTACAGTAAGAGTTTGGTGGATAATTTGTTTACATTGACAGCTTTATTTATTCTATCTACACTTATGCCATCAAGGTCTTGGAAGAAATTTCTTCCCAAATGTACTCTGACATGTACTTGTGTCCTTGATATTAGGGAATGATGCTGCTTCTTAAAATGATTGGGACTGTAAGTGCAAATATGTACTCTACCTAAATTACCTCATGGGTGAAACATTTATTCTTGGAAACATTTTTACCCTTCTTGATCTACTGTAGACTCAAATCCTAAATGTTGAAATACTAGTTGAAAGCTCTATAATAATCAGTAGATACACATGTAAAGCTGTTTTTTTAAAACTCACCTATGACCCCATTTTTTTTTTTCACCATGGGGGCATGAAATTGTTTTAATTTCCATATCTTTCTCTTCTACTATTTATTTATTTTTTGAAAAATTCAACATAGGAACTTTGGTGCATCCTTTCCTCCCCTGGGTTTCTGTGTTCAAGAAACCGTACAGTAAGGAAAGCAGCATGCCAAAGTTAAAGTCAACCAAAGATAAAGATGTCTTTAATTTTTACAGTTGTTTAACATTTACATTAGGTTTTTTTTCTTCTGTCAAATTCTTTTCATTAGATTGAAAGGAGCTTATTCTTGAAGGATCGTAAAATCAGCAAAAATCTGATCAGTTTTGAGTTTTGTACTTTTTAAAATGCTGAAGGAATATATTTTCATCTCAGGGCATTTTCTAATTGTGTGTAGTCATGAATATATTCCTTAGCATTGAGGCCGTTTAGCATATCAGGAATGGTTTGACTCTCTGAGACAATTATCAGAAATGTTTCTAGTAGGATTCAGTTAATCAAATGGTTTCTGTTTTAAAACCACAAACGGAATATTTTTTAAGTGTACTGTTACGAGCCCAGTCTGCCGTCTTTTCACATCAGCACCTCTCTACCTCCCAGAACAGTGTTAACCTCTGAAACTCTCATCCAACTCCTCTCTGCCGCCCTCTCCCATAGCGAGACAGGCCACAGTGCTCAGTGCTTTCACAGTTCTCCTAATTGCTAGTTCTTCTTTTATGGGTAAAGGAAACATGGTTTCGTCAAAACCATTAGCAATTTAAATGGAGCTGCATTTGGATAAGCACATTTTTCAGCAATAGAAATGACTTTTGGGTATTAAATGCCTTAAGATGCTAGAAACTACCAGAGCACCTACCTGCACGTGTTATTAGCTGCTCTTGAGTTGATCCTGACTCATAGCACCCCATGTGTGCAGAACAGAACTGCACCATAGGGTTTTCAAGGCTGTGACTTTTTGGAAGCAGATTGCCAGGCCTGTCTTCCAAGGAGCCTCTGGATGGATTTGAACCACCAACCTTTTGGCTAGTAGTTGAGCACTTAATCGTATGCACCACCCACTTGAAACTAAAACAAACCCATTGCCATTGAGTCAATTCTCACTCATAGTAACTCTAATGGACAGACTAGAACTGCCCTATAGAGTTTTGAAGGCTTCAAATCTTTATGGAAGCCAACTGTGACGTCTTTCTACCATGAAGCAGCTAGTGGGTTTGAACTGCTAACCTTTGGGTTTGCACAGAACTTAACCTCTGTGCCACCAGGACTCCTTGCTCCACCCAGGACTCCATCTTATCTAAAAAAAAAAAAAAAAGCACATAGTATTTGCTTAAAAATATTTATTGGATAAATGAGTAATTGTAGAGCTTTAAAGGAAGCAGCATTGCTATAATTTTTTGACATCACTTCTCAGTTGAGGCCCTTAAGCTTCAGCAGATTTATCTTAAATGTTTTGGTTCAGAGATGGAAACAAATCTGAAGGATGTTTGCCATTTAACATTTTTCTTTTGTACTCTCCTTATAAATTGTCCTATTCTGGCATCTTGTCAGTTTTGTAAATAATCCAACAAATCTTTTATTCTATTATGTGCATATGAAGGGTATCTCTTCATATGGGAAAGTATAGATCCACCCTCTTGTTTAGAGATGAATTTAGCTTTGGTGTTTCTAATTAGCTTACAGCCTTGTATCTCTTTACACAGTTGTTAGTTTGCCAACAATTTCCTTCAATAAAACAGCATTATCACAGTTGAGCAGATTAATAAGATCAGCTCCGTAGAAACCATTATTGAATATCAAAGGCCCATTGTAAAAATATCCTAACCCACCACACCACATTTTAGCTGTCTGCTTTTTTATTCCAGCTAATCACAAGTACAATTTGACTATTTCAAAATCCTGATAGGTTTTGGAACAACTTTTTGCAAACTAAACCTTGTGACAACTGTGCTATAATATCCATCCTAATCATGTTAAGAAAGTATGATTGTTTCAAGTAATAAAAATTATATTCATAAATATCGATAAATACAAACAGCTGTAGTCAAATCTCTAATATACATAAAGGATCTCTAGCTGCTGAAGCCATAATCTTATGTACTATAATCTATGACCAACAGGTGGCAGCAGTTTCCAGAAGGTTATCACAGGAGACAGTGTAAAATCACAGGACAGTTATAACAGTTATCCTTTATTCTTCACTAGGGTTGTGTAAAACACAGTGTATTTAAACTGATTGATAGATGCCTCTATTTGCTGCTATAAAAACAAAATTACTTTATTCAATTGTGTTTAGAATTATATGTACAGCGTAAACTTATTATAATGTGTTGAAATATGTACAGTACACAAGTAACTGATTTCCTTTTTGTTGAAGGAGGCTGGGAAGTAATGACACATTGAGTACATTGACTCTTCTTACTCTTCATCCCTGGGGATGTTTTAAAGAAATGACTTTAATGATTTATTACAGATTTCCATTTGGCTACAACACAGGACTAGATTTTAGCTGTTATTTAGAAATAGAGCACACGACAACTACTGGAGTTTGTCAAATTCAGAACAAGATATAATGTCAATGCCACGTTTGATAATCCTGTAGCGTGCTCTCTTTTATTAAGGAGAGTGTCTTTTTGTTGTGTACTCTCTTGTACCCTTGAAAATTTATGACTATGTATTAGCTGATTTTGTTCTAATGTACCTTTCATCATAAGGAAACATTAACACAATTAAAACAAACACATCAATATATTTAAAAGAAAAGCTATAAAGCAAATCAGGGCCATTTGAAGATGGGCTCTAATTAGCCACCTGACGGCATCACTGCAGCCATTGCCATCCAGTGTTACACAACCAATCAGTGGTAGGAATAGCTCTCCGATACCTGCTCCAGTCCATGATTCATTAGACTTTCATACCTCTTACACCAAAATTTATGGATCTACACCAGCACTTCTCAACTGGGGTTAGTGTAACCCTCCAGGGGGATATTTGACAATGTCTAGAGACATTTTTGGTTTTCAAAACTGGGAATATGGGTTGCTACTTGTATCTATGAGTAGAGGGCAGGGATACTGCTTTGTTGTTAGGTGCATCAAGTTAGTTCTGACTCATAGTGATCTTATGTACAACAGAACGAAACACTGCCTGATCCTGCACCATCCTCACAATCATTTCTATGTTTGAGCCCATTGTTGCAGCCACTGTGTCAATTCCTCTTATTGAGGGTCTTCCAGTTTTTCACTGACCCTCTACCAGCCGTGATTTCCTTCTCCAGGGACTGGCCCCTCCTGATACCATGTCCAAAGTATGTGAGACGATGTCTTGCCATCCTTGCTTCTAGGGAGCATTCTGGCTGTATTTCTTCTAAGACAGATTTGTTCGTTCTTCTGGCAGTCCATAATATATTCAGTATTCTTTGCCAACACCATAGTTCAAAGGCATCAATTCTTTGGTCTCCCTTATTCACTGTCCAGCTTTCGCATGCGTATGTGGCGATAGAAAATACCGTGGCTTGGATCAGGCACACTTTAGTCCTCTAATGACATCTTTGCTTTTTAACATTTTAAAGAGATCTTTTGCAGCAAAGTTGCCCAATGCAATGTCTTTTGATTTCTTGATTGCTGCTAGACATCCTATAATGCACAGCAAAGCTCCCCACAACAAAGAATTAAACTTAACCCCATTGCCATCAAGTTGATTCTGACTCATAGAAATCCTACTGGACAGAGTAGAACTGCCCCATACAATATCCAAAGCTGTAAATCTTTACAGAAGCCGACTGCCACATCTTTGTCCCATGGACTGGCTGGTGGGTTCAAACTGCCAACCTTCCATTTAGCAGCTGAGCACTTAAGCACTGCTCCACCAGGGCTCCATAACAAAGAATTAAAAAAAACCCATTGCCGTAAAGTGGAATCCAACTTATAGCGACCCTACAGGACATCGTAGAACTGTCCCATAAGGTTTCAAAAGGCTGTAAATCTTTAGAGAAGCAGACTGCCACATCTTCTCCCATCGGGTGGGTTATGGATTCGAACTGCCAACCTTTTGGTTATAGCCAAGTTCTTAACCACTGCATCACCAGGGCTCCTCACCTGGCCCAAAATATCAATAGTACCAGGATTGAAAAACCCTGGTTCATGCTAGAGAGTCAGCTAGAAAAACCTATTAGATCTGTATCATAAGCGTACATACACAGGCCAACAAATTGGAAACCAGGCACACAAGCTAAAAGATGAACTACAATTACAGCAGGATTTTTAATGTATCTTTTGTCATATCAGGATACCATCATGTAAAAAGCTTTCTATTCCTGAAAATTATGAATGTGAAGTGCTTTAGTTCCAGATCACTAAGTGCCAAGTGTATGTTCTTAAGCTTTTACAAGAAATCCCTTCAGGGAGCCTCGGGAAAATTGAAAGACTCAGCGTATCAAAACTATATTTGCTAAACATTTTGTGCTGAATAGCACCACTGAAATATTACCATAGATGTAGTTGCCTTTGAATTCTTGACATATATTCTAAAGACTCAGTGCAGAGCAACCCTTCCTCCCCTCTCCACCTTGCCCCAAAACTTAAG
This sequence comes from Loxodonta africana, assembly GCF_030014295.1. NCBI lineage: Eukaryota > Metazoa > Chordata > Mammalia > Proboscidea > Elephantidae > Loxodonta > Loxodonta africana. Next base: position 70,863,703 of record NC_087349.1, on the reverse strand, counting down.
CATACACAAAAACTGTTCTATTTTACAAATTAAGAGAATTTAGGGAAATTTCATGGAGCTACTTTTGCTCTGTTGGTCTGGCTGGCCCTTACACAATTTGTGTGTTTGTGTGTGGGTGTGCGTGTGTGTCTACTCCATATGGAGACATTCCAAATACTGTAACCCGTACACGTTCTAGGAAGATTTAGTAAAAAATATGTTGTGAGGTTTATGTCTGTTAAAGACCTACCTTGACATTTAAAACAGAATATTACCTATGTTTAATACAAAAAACTTCTTTAGATCCAATAAATAGAAAATAACACAGCACAGTTTTTATGATTACTGTGGGACAGCTAAAATAATGTTCTTCTTATAAAAATATACTATATCTTGTAAAATCTGACTTTGCCTACTAGTTTATATAGTTGCATCAAAGTGTTAATATTTTCATTTCAAACCTTTACTTTCATTCTTAAGGAGTTTAAATGTGGCATTCGAAAATGAGTAGCTTTCTGATTCATTTGAATTCCTTTTTACGAAAAGGGAAAACACACACACACACACACACACACACACGCAACAAGAATTAGGGAGGTCATGGCAACAGAGTAAACAAGTTTAGTCTGATGATCCAAAGTTCATTGTATCTCAGAGAATTGCTCTGTCACCAACCTTCTCAGATTTCCAGCAGCTACACAAGCAGAAACGCAACTTCTCCATGATGTAAAGGCTTGACTTCCTCTGTTTTATAAGGAAAAGAAATGTGCCTCTGACTTGGCAGATCATGGTTTGTGCTTTGGTTATACTGATAAGCATTTTTCAATTTTCTGTTCAGTGCTCATTTGCTTCATGAGGGCTACGTAATGCAGTATAAAGAACAAAAATGGGATTGGAAATACAACTTTGTCCAAATGACATTTTCATTTATAAAAGAAAGAAAAGTTAGACAATATCTATGATACTTTTATATTTAAATGTGTTGCACCAAAAAAGAAAGCGTGGAATATAAATTGTTAGAAGCAACTATCTACCTGTCTTTGAGGAATGCTTTGAGTAATAGTATATAAAATAATTCAAAAAAGAAGATGTTGGTCCTTAGAGGGTGTGGTTTTTTCTCCACGTTCTCTCTATAGTTGAAAACAGCTCACTAACCCTGCTTCAAGTCTTTATAATGAAAGTTGCATAAAGAAAATATGTTGGATATTTATATGAGGCCGTGATTATCCCATTGGGTTGAATCAAAGGCAAGATAATTTGTCTAAAAATTTTTGTCATTATTACTAATGAAGCAGCATGACTTAATTAGTCACATTAGGTTTTATATTCATTTATTTAATGACTGTTTATTGAGCATTTGCTATGTATGTGGTGCTCTTCTGGGAGTTTGGGGTGAAGCAGGCAGTGCAATGAGCAAAGTTCCTGCCTTCATTTCTGCGAGATCATTAGAATGACTGAACCTACAGTGGGCTCTACTGTCTTCAGTTACATGGGCCCTGGTTACAGGGACTGAAAGGAGCTCTGGCGGTGCAGTGGTTAAGTGTTTGGCTGCTAACTGAAAGGTCAGTGGTTTGAACCCACCAGCCGCTCTGCTGGAGAAAGATGTGGCAGTGTGCTTCTGTAAAGATTACAGCCTCGGAAACCCAATGGGGGCACTTCTACCCTGTCCTTTAGGTTTGCTGTGAGTCGTAATCAACTCGATGGCAGTGGGGTTTTTTTTTTTAATGCCTGAAAAAATGCTAATTAGACATTAAAGTAAAATATGCTATTTTAAGAACCTTATAATATTCTAGTATTAGTAATAGCAGTATATTATAAATATTTGCTTACTGACCATGAGATATTTAAATCCTTATAATATTCTAGTATTAGTAATAGCAGTATATTATAAGTATTTGCTTACTGACCAAGAGATGTTTTAACATCTATTTAATAGTTAATGTTCCTATTTTAGCATTAATATAATCTGCTCATGAATGAATATGTTGATGGCTTTTAGGAAAGTCACCATAATTATTATTATGGTTTTCAAAGTAATTCTTCTTCTGAATAAATTGTGAACACCATTCTCCTTAGTGATGAGACATAAGCATTTAGAAACACTTAGTAGAACTCTGACATTCAGAATTCTAAAAGAATAGGGAAAATACTGGATAATTCAAAGTACTATTTTATATACGTGGCTTCCCAAGTGCTTTTCAAGTCTGTTTGGTTCAGCATTGATTTGTAAGTAACCTTTTGCAAATGAAAGTTTAGATATTTGAGGTAAGTTCCGTGTTTTTCTATTTCAAGCATTAAACAACTATTGACTTCAGAATTTAGAGTGTACTCAAATAAACTGAACATGATCTAGGTGGGGGAAAATATTCAAGGTATGAAAAGAATTCTTTTCAAACTTATTATCTTAGCTTTAACTAAAAGCTGCAGTGTAGATAGTAAAATAGTAATCTCTTATTTAAGCACAATAGAAAAGAGTATCCCAGGTCATCCGATGGAGAGATTTGGATAAAGTAATGGCAGTGCAGTGGTTAAGAGTTCAACTACTAACCAAAAAAGGTCAGCTGTTCAAGCCCACCAGCTGCTCCTTGAAAACCCTGTGGGGCAGTTCTACTCTGCCTTATAGGTCGCTATGAGTCGGAATCGACTCGACAGCAACAGGTTTGATTTTTGGTTCTTTGGTAACCTGAATATTCTGTAGAAACCAGTACCAAGGTGGGGAGAGAAGGAAGTGTAACTGCCGTCTGCTGGAAAAAGAACACATCAGTCTTGTAATGTATATTTTAAAAAGAAAAAAACAAACAAAAACCATTAGTAGGTTAAGTATCTTTTCAGTGTAGCATGTATCCTTTTTTCACATATATCCTTCAGGTTCAATATTGCTGCAATATACTATAACATCACATTTGTTAAGATTGCGTCGAAAGTCTCAAATCTAGGTCCACCACCTTGAGGATCTACAGTTGAATACGACTTGCCACCACTGGGATGACCTCTGGAAAACAGTGACTAAAGCTAAGGGATTAACCCCACTACTGGTGCCCGCTTGTAAAGATACCAGTTATTTGCCTTCTTTACTAAAAACAAAGCAAAATTGTACAAGTTTTAAGATAAAGCTTTAAGATAGATGCAAGAATGCATTAGTCAATAAGCAAGACACACATGGGCTTACTTGTGCTTACTAATCTGTAGTGCACAGTTTGTTTCACCTGGTTTCCACCATATCAAAGATGTGGTGAAACTCATGTGAAATAGTGCACTACGGATTAATAAGTAAACACAAGTAAGCCCATGCAGACCTTGCTTACTGTAAACTGGTGCATACCATGCTTACTGGTTAATCCTCCCCTGGACAGATGTGATGGTTAATGGCTAGGCTGTGATTCTTAGTGGTTTAGCAGACACTATATAATCACCTCTCCTTTTGTGATGTGATATGAACAGCCAATCAATTGAAAGGGGAGTTTCCTTGGAGGTGTGATCTGAATCCATGATATAAACAAATGTTCTGGCAAATCTCTCTCTCAATCCTGCATTCATCTTGCTGTCATCTTGTTCCTTTTACAGGTGCCTTCAGCCTGTTGCCTGACCTGCAGTTTTGGATTCACCAGCTCCCGCAACTCTGTGAGCCAGCAACCTGCCACCTGACCTATAGATTTTGGGTTTATCAGGCCACAGCCTTCAGTATGGATTACACCTCAACATAAAGAAAACAAAAATCCTCACAACTGGACCAACGAGCAACATCAGGATAAACGGAGAAAAGATGGAAGTTGTCAAGGATTTCATTTTACTTGGATCCACAATCAACAGCCATGGAAGCAGCAGTCAAGAAATCAAAAGACGCATTGCATTGGGCAAATCTGCTGCAAAGTACCTCTTCAAAGTTTTGAAGAGCAAAGATGTCACCCTGAAGACTAAGGTGCACCTGACCCAAGCCATGGTATTTTCAATCGCATCATATGCATGTGAAAGCTGGACAATGAATAAGGAAGACCGAAGGAGAGTTGACGCCTTCGAATTGTGGTGTTGGCTAAGAATATTGAATATACCATGGACTGCCAAAAGAACGAACAAATCTGTCTTAGAAGAAGTACAACCAGAATGCTCCTTAGAAGCAAGGATGGCAAGACTGCGTCTTCCATACTTTGGACATGTTGTCAGGAGGGATGAGTCCCTGGAGAAGGACATCATGCTTGGCAGAGTTCAGGGTCAGTGGAAAAGGGGAAGACCCTCAACGAGGTGGATTGACACAGGGGCTGCAACAATGAGCTCAAGCATAACAACGATTGTAAGGATGGCACAGGACCGGGCAGTGTTTTGTTCTGTTGTGCATAGGGTCGCTATGAGTCGGAACCGACTCAACGGCAGCTAACAACAACAGCCCCTGCAACCATGTGGATCAGGAGAAGCCTCCAGCCTGTTTGTTGCCTGACCCACAAAATTGGGCCTTGCCAGCGTCCATAATTGTGTGAGCCATTTCTCTGAAATAAATACATCTCTATATGTTAATATATATACCTCACTGGTTTTGCTCCTCTAGAGAAACCAGCCTAAGACAATAGATAAAATCAGAATTTTTTTTAATGCTATTCAGTCGAGTCTGACTCATGGTGACCCCATGCGTGTCAGAGTAGAACTGTGCTCTCTAGGGTTTTCAATGGCTGATGTTTCAGAAGTGGGTTGCCAGGCCTTTCTTCCAAGGTGCCTTGGGGTGGGCTTGAACCTCTAACATTTCAGTTAGCAGCCAGGAGCCTTTAACTGCACCATTCAGGGACTCTTTTTCAGAAACAAGCAAAGGGAAAGGAGAAATTCAGGACAGAGGACTGCATGTTTCATCTGCCTGTCACCATGCAATCAATCTCCCTCCATTTCCCAACTTGGGTAATTTCTTTTCCTCCTCAAGGGTACCCTAAGCTTTTTGGTAAATTTTCACCTGTATGAAATGCCTTGGCTGGGGGATAAGGTGCGGAAGGGGCAAAGGGTCCTTCCCCATGCCCTCTGTCATTGTGAGTTATTTACATTTTGAAGGAGTAAACAATTGTGCTTCATAATGAACATACTAAAATACATGCTGTATGCTTCTAAAGTTAGATACTAAGAGCTTCTCTCCTCCTATGTGAAGGGATACATTTTTAGAAAGTCGCCTTTTTGGGGTATTGGAGCTGGATTTAGGAAGCATAATTACCTGTGCTGAAGATAAAAATTTTCAGAAATTACTTATGCTAGATTTTTAAAATTTACACAGTGATTTGCTTTTTAAAAGAAAGAGATAATGCATAATAATGGGGAAAATTCGGTGCACAAAGACTGCTAGAATTAGTATTTAATACTTCAATATTTTAAAAATTAGGCAAGTATATTAGAGTAAGACACTATGCCTTCAGTTTTTGTTAGTAATAAATTGAAAATAAAATTAAATAGGTATTTATAAAAGAAAAATAAAAATGATGCAAGAGGTGAAAATATATGAATTTTTTTTTAAATAGTGAAAATTAACAATCTCTTTTTTTATAATATTATGGATTGAATTGTGTCCCCCACAAATATGTGTTGTAAATCTTAACATCTACGTCTGTGATTAGAATCCCCTTTGGGAATGGGTTGTCTTTGTTATGTTAATGAGGCAGGATTAGTGTTTTAAGCCAATTAGTTACAAAATATAAAAGGAACAGATTAAGAAAGTAGAGATGGGGGAAGATAGATGCCAAGCCACATGAGTCTCCAAAAGGAACCAGGAAACAGAAGCTGAAAAGACAGGGACCTTCCCCCAGAGCCTACAGAGAGAGTAAGAGAGACTTCCCCTAGAACTGGTGCCCTGAATTCAGAATTCTAGCCTCCAAGACTAACTAAATGGTTGCCATCAAGTCAATTCTGACTCATAGCAACCCTGTAGGACAGAGTAGGACTGCTCCATAGAGTTTCCAAGGAGCGGCTGGTGGATTCGAACTGCTGACTTTGGTTAGTAGCTGTAGCACGCTGTAGCTCTTAACCGCTTCGCCACCAGGGCACCAAAAGTGTAAGAAAATAAATTTCTGTTTGGTAAAGCCATCCACTCATGGTGCATCTGGAAGAGCTGCGCCACACAACTGAGAGATAATATGACCAATGAACATGTCTTCAAAAGAAATAGATTAGCTGCAATAAGGCATTCATAAAACAATTCCCTTTTCTTATGGCTTATTTCGTATTCTTATATATCCATTATAAGCTTATCAAAAGCGAGGAAAAGAAGAGCTATTGTGTTTAAAGAAACTATTACCAGGAAATTGGATGCTAGTATACAGAGTTTAACTGTGAGATTATCCCTTTCAACAAAGACATGAGTATTGAATTTTACAGGTACTAAAATTTCCAACATTATTCTGACATAAAGAAAACCAAACTTTCTTGCAGAATAGTGACTACAAAGAGGAACAAAAGAGGCGACAGTGATGTAATAACAAACACAGGGTTAAACAGTTCTTTTTCAAAGAAATGTAGAGCTAAAATATTCCTAAAGGACACATGCCATCTCCTCAGCCCATTTAAGGCTTCTGAAATGCCACTCTCAAGTAAAATAACTACCTCACCAGAAGAGTCATTCCATTAGAGAGCCAACTAACATCAGTACAGAGATAAATGGAAGAACAGAAAATTGATTTTACACTTGTGCTGTTAAGTGTGGTCAAATGTTATAGGCCAGGACATCAAATAGGATTCCAAAGAATTGCTGTGCCTGAAAAATAACAGCATAAGAGGATGTGGTTAAATACAGCTTAATAATAGGTCTGATATGCTCAGTGTATAGTAAAATATTTATGTTCTCTTTCTATTTGTAATATGACATGCTCATATCTCTTTCTTTTTAATATATTTATTATCCCAATGTCCCTGCAAGTGATACCTTTCATCCCAACTCATGTTATCACATGTACTCAGAGGCATGCAACAGTAAATGATTTACTTTCTTTTGATTTATAACTAGTAAAGATAATTAAATTAAATTTTATTTTATATGCTGCCAGGTCTATGTGCAAATGTTATCCATGTTAAAATTTAAAATATTATTAATTGAAACCACTGAAGTTCATTCAACCCACTGCAAGCACAAAATGAATGCTCACCTTTCAACTTTCTGTGGGTCCTTTGCTCTTTCCATGGCACTTACGCTGCTGTAATGCTCAATTAGGACTGCTGTTTCTTTCCAGGTGTTTTAGACTTGAATAGAGTGGTTGAATGGAGTCCAGTATGATGAATGTGATACAGCATATCCCTTCCTTGCTGCACTAAAGAGTCTCTGGGGGTAAGTAGAAAGCCAGGCAATGACATTTTTAAAAGCTCTGGTGTGCTTTTGGCAGCTTAACAAGAAAGTCATAGCTAATATTTTTTTCCCCTTATAGACATTTAGAGCTGTTCATGAGCGCGACAGTCTCTCTTCACGTATTGCTGAGTAAGTGATCAATTTCAGTGTAGTCTGAAGGGTAAATGAATTTCCAACAAAATAAGGAGAAGTGGGTGGGAGGGAGAGGGGTTTTCACTAATTAGATAGTAGATAAGCTTTATTTTAGGCGAAGGGAAAGACAACACACAATACAGGAGAGGTCAACACAGCTGGACTAAACCAAAAGCAGAGAATTTCCTGATTAAACCAAATGCTTCGAAGGCCAGTGTAGCAGGGGCAGGGGGTTTGGGGACCATGGTTTTAGGGGACATCTAAGTCAATTGGCATAATAAAATCTATTAAGAAAACATTCTGCATCCCACTTTGGAGAGTGGCGTCTGGGGTCTTAAACGCTAGCAAGTGGCCATCTAAGATGCATCAATTGGTCTCAACCCACCTGGAGCAAGGAAGAATGAAGGGCACCAAGGACACAAGGTAATTATGAGTCTAAGAGACAGAAAGGACCACATAAACCAGAGACTATACCAGCCTGAGACCAGAAGAACTAGATGGTGCCCAGCTACAACCAATGACTCCCCTGACAGGGAACACAATAGAGAGCCCCTGAGGGAGCAGGAAAGCAGTGGGATGCAGACCCCAAATTCTCATAAAAAAGACCAGACTTAATGGTCAGAATGGGACTAAAAGGACCCTGGAGGCCATGGTCCCCAGACCTTCTGTTAGCCCAAGACAGGGACCATTCCCGGAGCCAACTCTTCAGACAGGGATTGGCTGGAGTATGGGATGGACAATGATACTGGTGAGGAATGAGCTTCTTGCATCAAGTGGACACATGAGACTGTGTTGGCATCTCCTGTCTGGAGGGGAGATGAGAGGGCGGAGAGGGCCAGAAGCTGCCCGAATGGACACGAGGAGAGAAAGTGGAGGGAAGGAGTGTGCTGTCTCATGAGAGGGAGAGGGATTAGGAGCGTATAGCAAAGTATATATAAATTTTTGTGTGAGAGACTGACCTGATTTGTAGACTTTCACTTAAAGTGCAATAAAAATTAATTTAAAAAAATGGGAAGTAATTTGGAAATCTTAGTTCTTTCTTGATGCTGGTTCTACAGAAAACCAAAAAAAAAAAAAAACCATTGTTGTCAAGTTGATTCCAACTCATAGCGACTCTACAGGGGTCAAATTTTATGATTTCACACTACTCCCCACCACCTCAGCTTGTTTTCCTTTATTCCTTCTTGGGAAAGAAGAGAGATTTTGAGCCATGAGTACTATCCATACATTATCCTATGGTTGTGGGTAAACAGTTGCCGTTGAGTAGATTCTGACTCACCGGGACTCCACGTGTGTCAGAGTATAACTGTGCTCTGTAGGGTCTTCAGTGGCTGGTTTTCTGGAAGTAGATCACCAGGCCTTTCTTCTGAGGCACCTCTGTGTGGACTCAAACCTCAACCTTTCGGTTAGCAGCTGAGTACATTAACTGCATCACTCAGGGACTCCTAGGGTGTGGGCAGCTGAAAAGAATTCAACTCTGCGTTCAAGAGAATAAATCCTTTTACCACAATTCCAAGTGTAATTTTGAGAGGGATGGAGATAGGGTCATATTTTGCATATTCTTCTTGCTGGTACTACCAATATTAATGCATTGCTTTCCACCGTGCTTCTTGAAACCATGTTTGAGTCTAAGAATTTAAAACACAGATTTACTCTCTTGGTTAGAGAAGTACGATGGTGCAAAGAGTTACCACAAAAACTGAGTGAAATGTAGATGCCTTTAACAATGATGGTAAGATTGTGGAACTTGGAAAAAACTTAAGGTCTTAGCTTTCTCCAATACTTCGGCTCTTTGGTTAGATTAGGTACCTGAAGAATCAAGTTCTATCAAGTAACTATCAACTTACATAAAAATGACTAGTCCCCTACCAATTCTCGTCTGTTTCTGTTGTCATTCACAGTGTTGGCCACCTATGTTTCCCACCATCCCCCCTTTTGCAGCTTTAACCCTCTTCGAATATATTTTGAAATTAGGTCATGTAATTTTTGATGTCCACTTCCTTTAAAGAATGAAGTACCTCTTCCCAATGCAAAAAAAAAAAAAAAACTTAGATAATAAACTATTTTTTTCTGAGTATATGTATTAGACCTATCTTCGAATCTGAAGGAATATGAGCAGAGATAATTCACTTCGGCTTTGTTTACTTGTACTAATGACTGAGCTGTTGTTTGTCTGGGAACACAGTGAAAGTTCTTTTAGGCCTCTTATTATTTTTTAAAGACATGTCTCCCTTTTTCTGTTCCACTTAGTTGATTTCAATGTGGTTTCATTTAAGTGTCAGTAATAGAATTTCAGAGTGGAATCATTTTACATTTGAAGAAGCCAAGTTTAGAGTGAAGAGCAACCTGCCAAAGGTCACACAGCTGATGAGTGACACAGCTGGCACTTGATGGCTGCTTTTCTGCATCCCAGTCAAGGGCTCTTTCCACTGCACACCACTGCCTTTCAGAAATCACAGTGATTTTTTTTCTAGCAAAATCTTTCAAAGATTATAAAGTGCTGTGTTTTCATACTGCTATATGAATGTAATTTTCATACCACATTCAAGAAAACACTGACCATTAGCATTCATGGTTTTTATGGCATATTGGAATTGATGCAATGATTTTATTGTTTTTGCTGAAGAACTATGATATAAGATAGAAAACAGCTAAGCAGTGTGATATCTTTTTTAAATGTGCAGAGTGAAATAACACATTTTCTGTAGTGAAAGCAGGAAATGGCCATGTATTTATTAATCATCTACTATATTCAAGGCATTTTATTCCATTTTATATGCACAAACATAATAAATGGTCTAATTTCTAGAAATTTAAAACCTTTTGTGGGGGCATTGTTATATCAATTATATGGTCTTATATTTGTATATTGTTTTTAGGTGCCGTCCAGTCAGTTCCGACTCATAGCGATCCTATGTATTACAGACCTAAACACTGCCCAGTCCTGCACCAAGTTCACAATCGCTGTTATGTTTGAGCCCATTGTTGCAGCCACTGTGTCAACCTATCTCCTTGACAGCCTTTCTCTTCTTTGCTGACCCCATACTCTACCAAGCATGATGTCCTTCTCCAGGGACTGATCCCTCCTGACAACCTGTCCAAACTATGTGAGGTGTAGTCTCACCATCCTTGCTTCTAAGAAGCATTCTGGTTGTACTTCTTCCAAGACAGATTTTTTCGTTCTTCTGGCAGTCCATGGTATATTCAATATTCTTCTCCAACACCACATTTCAAAGGCATCAGTTCTTCTGTCTTTCTTATTCATCGTCCAGCTTTTGCCTGCATACGATGCAATTGAAAATACCATGGCTTGGGTCAGGCACACCTTAGTCTTCAAGGTGACATCTTTGCTTTTCAACACTTTAAAGAGGTCTTTTGGAGCAGATTTCCCCAACTTAATAGGTCTTTTGATTTGTTGACTCCTGCTTCCGTGGGTGTTGATTTTGGATCCAAGTAAAATGAAATCCTTGACAACTTCAGTCTTTTCCCCATTTATTATGATGTTGTTTATGGGTTCAGTTGTGAGGATTTTTGTTCTCTTTATGTTGAGGTGTAATCCATACTGAAGGGTGTGGTCTTTGATCTTTACCAGTAAGTGCACCAAGTCCTCCTCACTTTCAGCCAGCAAGGTTGTGTCATCTGCATAATGCAGGCTGTTAATGAGACTTTGTCCAATCTTGATGCCCTGTTCTCCTTCATATAGTCCAGCATCTTGGATGATTTGTTCATCATACAGATTAAATAAGTATGGTGAAAGGATACAACCTTGATGCACACCTTTCCCAATTTTAAACCATGCAGTATCCCTTTGTTCTGTTCAAATGACTGCCACTTGATCTATGTACAGGTTTCTCATGGACACAGTTAAGTGTTCAGAAATTCCCATTCTTTGCAGTGTTATCCATAATTTATTATGATACACTCAGTTGAATGCCTTTGCATAGTCAATAAAACACAGGTAAACATCTTTCTGGTATTCTCTGCTTTCAGCCAGGAACCATCCGATATCAGCAATGATATCCCGCTTTCTGGATCCTCTTCTGAATCCAGCTTGAATTTCTGGCAGCTCCCTGTCGAAATGCTGCTGTAGCTGCTTGTGAATGATCTTCAGTGAAATTTTACTTGCCTGTGATGTTAATGATATTGCTCAATAATTTCTGCATTTGGAGGGATCACCTCTCTTGTGGATAGGCATGAATATAGATCTCTTCCAGTCAGTTGGCCAGGTAGCTGTCTTCCAAATTTCTTGGCAGAGACCAGTGATATTCCGGCACTGCATCCATTTCTTGAAACATCTCAGTTGGTATTCTGTCAATTCCTGGAGGCTTGTTTTTTGCCAATGCCTTCAGTGAAGCTTGGACTTCTCCCTTCAGTACCATTGGTTTCTGCTCATATGGTACCTCCTGAAATAGTTGAACATCGACCAATTATTTTGGTATAGTGACTCTGTGTATTCCTTCCATCTTCTTTTGATGCTTTCTGAGTCATTTAATATTTTCCCCCATAGAATCCTTCAATATTCCAAGTTGAGGCTTGAATTTTTTCTTCATTTCTTTCAGCTTGAGAAATGCAGTTCTTCCCTTTTGGTTTTTCACCTCCAGGTCTTTGCAAATGTTGTTATGATACCTTACTTTGTCTTCTCAAGCTGCCCTTTGAATCTTCTGTTCAACTCTGTTACTTCATCATTTCTTCTTTTCTCTTTAGCTTCTTGATGTTCAAGAGCAAGTTTCAGAGTCTCTTCTGACATCCATTTTGGTGTTTCCTTTCTTTCCCAACTTTTTAATGACCTCTTGCTTTCATCACGTATGATGTCCTTGATGTCATTCCACAACTTCCCTGGTCTTCGGTCATCAGTGTTGAAGGTGCCAAATCTATTCTTGAGATGGTCTCTAAATTTAGGGGGGATACACTCAAGGTCATACTTTGACTCTCCTCAACTTGTTCTAATTTTCTCCAGTTTCAACTTGAACTTGCATATGAACAGCTGATGGTCTGTTCTGCAGTTGGGTCCTGGCCTTGTTCTGACTGACAATATCGAGCTTTTCCATCATCTCTTTCCACAGATGTAATCGGTTTGATTCCCGTGTATTCCATCTGGTGGAGTCCACATTTATACTCACCATGTATGTTCGTGAAAAAAGATATTTGCAATGAAGAAGTCATTTGTCTTGCACAATTCTATCATGGGATCCCCAGCCTCATTTCTATCACCAAGGCCATACTTTCCAACCACAGATTTTTCTTCTTTGTTTCAAATTTTCATATTCCAATCTCCAGTAATTATCAATGCACCCTGACTACATGTTTGATCAATTTCAGACTGCAGAATTTGATGAAAATTTTCAATTTTTTCATCTTTGGCCTTAGTGGTTGGTGTGTAAATTTAAATAATAGTTGTATTAACTGGTCTTTCTTGTAAGCGTATGGATATTATCCTATCATAATAAACAGGGAAAAGATTGAAGTTGTCAAAGATTTCATTTTACTTGGATCCACAATCAACACCCATGGCAGCAGCAGTCAAAAAATCAAAAGACCTATTGCACTGGGCAAATCTGCTCCAAAAGACCTCTTTGAAGTGTTGAAAAGCAAAGATGTCACCTTGAAGACTAAGGTACGCCTGACCCAATCCGTGGTATTTTCAATCACATCATATGCATGCAAAATCTGGACGATGAATAAGGAAGATAGAAGAAGAACTGATGCCTTTGAAATGTGGTGTTGGAGAAGAATATTGAATATACCATGGACTGCCAGAAGAACGAAAAAATCTGTCTTGGAAGAAGTACAACCGGAATGCTTCTTAGAAGAAAGGATGGTCAGGCTACATCTCACATAATTTGGACATGTTGTCAGGGGGTATCAGTCCCTGAAGAACATCATGCTTGGTAGAGTACGGGGTCAGCAAAGAAGAGGAAGACTGTCAAGGAGATGGATTGACATAGTGGCTGTAACAATGGGCTTAAGCATAACAACGATTGGGAACATGGCGCAAGACACGGGCAGTGTTTTGTTCTGAGTTGGAACTGATTCCATGGTACCTAACAACAACAACAATGATTTTCTACCTTAAAATCAGAAAATTGAGGTAAAAATAAATGCTTGAAAATTTAACTACTTGCCTGATCAACATACGATAACTAGTGTACTTCCCTGCCTATTTAATTTTAAACCACTACATTTACAACTGCAAAATTCTCCAAATCCTAAGTAAATGGGGAAACGACAGCATCCATTTATACTTCTGGCTACAGAACAAGACCATTTATGTTAACCTAAGTGAAAAACTGGTGATCTGTAAGCCAGCTGTGGCCCAGGGACACATTTTATTTGACTCACACAGTGTCGACTCACAAAGCATTTCTTAAAATTAGCCTCTGATGCACAAAACCTGCAGATTTCATGCAAATGTCTTTATATCCAGGTTCACTTGCATAATTAGAAGGTCTTACAATACTGGGCCTACTTCCTGGTAGCAACTAGTGCTTGGAGTTAAGACGCAGTTGTAGACCCTTTCTCACTGTTTCTCCTCACTTGTAACTTCCTATTTATACTACCAGCTGACCCCCCTGCGCATGTTCACAATCTCTTACAAAGGTACTTGAAAATTTAACAAAGCATTTCGGGTTTTGGTCCACATGGTCCACACGGATACCACTATTGCAAATAATATGCCTATAGATCCTTTCTTTTTAAATCAAATCCAGATAAATTAACTTCTGAGTATAAAAGAAGAATTAAGTTGCTTAAACCACTCCCTCTTTACCCTTGTTTCATTTTTAAAATTTTGTAATGCTCATTCGTCGTCATTCTTTTATTGGCTTTCGTTAAAGCTTTAAATCGTCTACTGAGCTTTGTTCTAACAGCACCAGATAATCTCTTGATAAACTGAGCCCTGAGTACTTCTTTTCTCTCCAAGCCCCATATTCCAGTAGCTGCCAGCTATACTATTGTTTTTACAATGTCAGAATTCATGACATCTATTCTCTTTTTTATAATTATAATTTTCTTTCATATATTGGTTTTTACATTTACTTTAAGATTTAAAAACCTAAACAGTGTTAAGTGTATGGAAATATTATTCACTGCAGAACCATTTAGTGTGATTGAACCTTTAGAAGAGAAAGTGTTATCGATTCTATGTCAGTAAACCTCTGCCTCTTAAGAAATACTACTTTGATGTATACAGTCAAATAGATGCTCATTTCTTACATTCTATCAATGGCTCAAACTATGCAATGTTTTAGGAGGTTGCATATGTAGGCCATGATTTTCTTCTGTGGCATCTTTATTAATCCTAGAGTTTCATATTGTATTTAAAAAATATATGAGAACATCACCACTTCATCACCAAAAAAAAAAAAAAAAGACCCACCAAACCTGTTGCCATCGAGTTAATTTATGACTCATAGCGATCCAATTCTATTTTATTGAATAAAATCCATTTTATTCTTAAGCAAGTTTTACTGATTGTTCTAATTTGTTCAGCTGTCTTTTTGGAAGGCATTTTCATTCAACTCCTTGTTCAGTGTCATCGTTTCTTGGTGCAATTATGTTCTTTCTTTCATTGTTCTTTTGTTTTTGCTGCAATAGATCTTCAAGGCTTTTTGTTTTTCTTTTTTCCCCAAATAAGCAGGTATGAGGGAAATAAACTTTAAATTTTACTGAGTAATTCAAGTTCTTAAACTAATTTTATTTTCCATCTATTTATTCACAGTTTAATATTTTTTCAAAATCATTTTACCTCTCAGTTTTGGAGGTAAATGTTGTATCATTGCATTCAGTGTGACTGATGAAAAGTCTGATATCAACCTGATTCTTATTCCATTTTGGGTAATTTGTTTCTGAACCCTGCATTTTCTTTTTGGATATTATCTTTTTTTTTTTTTTTTTGAGGATATGTCTAGGAATGGGTCTTCTGTCATTCATCGTTTTAGGTACTGTGGAGCCTTTTATAGGAAAACATGTCTTCCTTTATCTCAGAGAAATATCTGTTTATTATATCTTTTGTTCCTCTTCTCCATTTACTTTGCTGTACTCTCTTTCTGAGACACTTATGAGATAGACGGAATAACAAGAATTAAACTCCAACATTTTCTTATTTTTTCTTATTACTTACTTTTTTAATTTCCAGATGTTCTCAGCTATTTTCCAGCCTTTCCATTTAATCACTTATTTCATCAGTTATAATGTAAGTTCCAGGAATTTTTTTTTTTTAATATCATAGAAGATTTCCTATATATTGGAGATCCATGGATGTCATGGATCTACAAATGCTGTCTTAGTTACATAGTGCTGTTATAACAGAAATACCACAAATAGATGGCTTTATCAAACAGAAATTTATTTTCTTACTGTTTAGGAGGCTGTAGCTGTTGTTGGTGTTATGTGCCATCTAGTCAGTTCTATCTCATAGTGACCCTATGTACAACAGAATGAAACACTGTCCAGGCCTCAGACATCCTCACACTTGTTGGTAAGTTTGAGCCCATTATTGCAGCCACTGCGTCAATCCATCTCATTGAGGAGCGTCTTCTTTTTCATTGACCCTCTACTTTACCAAGCATGATGTCATTCTCCAGGGATGGTCCCTCCTGATAACATGCCCAAAGTACTTGAGACAAAGTCTCACCATCTTCCCTTTTAAGGGACACTCTAGCTGTACTTCTTCCAAGACAGATTTGTTCATTCTTCTGGAAGTCCATGATATACTCAATATTCTTTGCCAACACCATAATTCAAAGGGCATCAATTCTTCTTGTCACTTTGTCCTCAAGGTGAGATCTTTGTTTTTAACATTTTAATGAGGTCTTTCACAGCAGATTTGCCCAATGCAATGCATCCTTTGATTTCTTAACTGCAGTATTCATTGGCTTTGATTGTGGATCCAAGTAAAATGAAATCCTTGACAATTTCAGTATTTTTTCTGTTTATCATGATGTTGCTTATTGGTCCAGTTGTGAGGATTTTTGTTTTATGTTGAAGTGTAGTCCATACTGAAGGCTGTAGTCTTTGATCTTCATCAGTAAGTGCTTCAAGTCCTCTTCACTTTCAGCAAGCAAGGCTGTGTTATCTAATTATCACAGGATGTTAATGAGTCTTCCTCCCATCCTGATACCATGTTCTTCTTCAAATAGTCCAGCCTCTCAGATTATTTGTTCATGATACAGATTAAATAAGTATGGTAAAAGGGTACAACCCTGATGCACACCTTTCCCGATTTTGAAGCCCTTTGTTATGCTCAGATGAGTGCCTCTTGGTCTAGGTAAAGGTTCCTCATAAGCACAATTAGGTGTTCTGATATTCCCACTCTTCCCAATGTTATCCATAATTTGTTGTGATCCACACATGTTGAATGCCTTTGCATAGTCAATAAAATAACAGGTAAGCATCTTTCTGGTGTTCTCTGCTTTCAGCCAAGATCCATCTGACATCAGCAATGATATCCATGTCCTCTTTTGAATCCAGCTTGAATTTCTGGCAGTTCCCTGTTGACGTACTGCTACAAACATTTTTTGAATCATCTTCAGCAAAATTTTACTTGCATGTGATATTAATGATATTGTTTGATAATTTGTGCATTCTGTTGGATCACTTTTTTTTTAGAATGGGCACAAATAACTATCTCTTCCAGCTCGTTAGCCAGGTAGCTGTCTTCCAAATTTCTTGTCATAGATGAGTGATCACTTCCAGCATCGCATGCATTAATGGAAACATCTCAGTTGGTATTCCATCAATTCCTGGAGCCTTATTTTTCAGTGCACCACTCATCTGTCAGTTCATCATACTGTAGTGGCTTGTGTGTTACTGTGATGATGGAAGCGATACCGCCAGTGTTTCAAATACCATCAGCCATGGTGGACGAGTTTCAGTGGGGCTTCCAGAATAAGACAAAGTAGGAGGAAGGACTTGGCAGTCTACTTCTGAAAAAAATTGGCCAGTGAAAACTTCATGAATAGCAGTGGAATATTGTCTGATATAGTGTCAGAAGATGAATCCGCCATGTTGGAAGGAAGTCGAAATACAGCTGGGGAAGAGCTGCAGAGTTGACCTTAATGACCTGAATGGATTAAAGCTTTCAGGACTTTCATTTGCTGATGAAGCATGACTCAAAATTAGAAGAAACAGCTGCAAACGTCCATTAATAATTAGAACATGAAGTGTACGAAGTATGGATCTGAAAGTTGGAAGTCATCAAAAATATAATGGACTGCATAAACATCCATATCCTAGGCATTAGTAAGCTAAACTGGACTGGTGTTGGCCATTTTGAGTTTGACAATCCTATGGTTTACTATGTCAGGAATGACAAATTGAAGAGGATCAGTGTCTCATTCATCAACAAAAAGAACTTTTCAAGATCTATCCTGAAATACATGATGCCAAAAATGAAGACATTGAAGATTTTGACCAACTTCTGAAGTCTGCAATTGAGCAGACATTCAGTTGAGACTCATTGATAATTACTGGTGATTGGAATGTGAAAGTTGGAAACAAAGAAGAATCGGTAGTTGGAAAATATGGCCTTGGTGTTAGACACTACACTGGGGATTGCATGATAGAATGTTGCAAGACCAACTTATTCATTGCAAAAATATTTTATCAATGACATAATTGTAACTATACATGTAGACCTTGATAGACGGAATACACGGGAATCAAATTGACTACATCTGTGGAAAGAGTTGATGGAGAAGCTCGATATCATCAGTCAGAGCAAGGCTAGGGCTTGACTGCAGAACACACTATAAACTGCTCATATGCAAGTTCAAGTTGAAACCAAAGGAAATTAAAACAAGGTCCTGAGAGCCAAAGTACGACTTTGAGTATATTCTACTTGAATTTAGAGATCATCTCAAGAATAGATTTGATGCATTAAACTCTAACAACCAAGGCCCAGACGAGTTGTGGAATGACATCAAGAGCATCATACATGAAAAAAGCAAGAGTTCATTAAAAAGAGAGAAAAGGAAGAGAAGACCAAAACAGATGTCAGAAGAGACTCTGAAACTTGCTCTTGAATGTGGAGTAGCTAAAGTGAATGGAAGAAATGATGAAGTAAAAGACCTGAACAGAAGATTTCAAATGGTGGCTCAAGAAGACAAAGTAAAGTATTGTAATGAAATGTGCAAAGACTTGGAGTCATAAAACCAAAAGAGAAGAACATGCTTGACATTTCTCAAGCTGAAAGAACTGAAGAAAAAAAATTCAAGCCTGGAGTTGCAATTTTGAAGGACTCTATAATGACACAAGAAGCATCAAAAGAAGATTGAATGAATACACAGAGTAACTGTATCAAAAAGAATTGGTAAAGTTCATCCATTTCAGGGAGTAGTATAATGATCAAGAACCAATGGTTTAACAGACTACAAGTCTGAATTCAGTGTACCAACTCAAGGGAAAGGCATCTCTCTGTGTGGGCTCTGGGGGAGTGTACTTGTCTCTTCAGCTTCTATTCTTTGGCTTCTTGGTGATCTTCTTGTGGCATGGTATCTATCTTTCCCCATCTCTGCTTGCTTGCTTGTCCTAATATGCTCTTTTTATATCTTGTAAGAGATTGATTCAAAACATATTCTACACTAATCTTGCCTCATTAACATAATAAAGACAACCCATTCCCATACGGGATTGTAACCAGAGGCATAGAAGTTAGGATTTACAACACATATTTTTGGGAACACAATACAATCCATAACAGATAGCGTGATTGAGTATGTAAAAAAAACCTAAGAAATCTAAAAAAGGCACTAGAGCTACTAAGGGACTTTAGAAATGTTGCATAATGTAAAGTTAATATACAAAAATCAAATCTACTCTTGTATACTAGCAAAGAACAATTGGAAATTGAAATTTTAAAAATGCCATTTCAAGAGCAATATAATATTTAATATTCAGAGAAAAAATATTAAAAGTTCTTTACACTAAAAAGTAAAGACTAAGGAATGCTATCTGATTTCAAGATTTATTATAAAATTTCAATAAACAAAACAATATGCTATTGTAAAAGCAGATATATAGACTAATGGTAAATAGAGTTCAGAAATATATCTACACTTTTATGGCCAATTGATTTTGACAAAATTTCCAAAACAATTCAATACGGACAGAGTAATCTTTTCAACCAATAGTGCTGAACAATTAGACACACACGCACACAGCACACACATACATTAAACTTTGATTCTTTTCATTTGTATAAAAATAAACTTGATTTGGTCACTATGAGTCAGAATTGACTTGACAGCAATGGATTTGCATAGCCTAAAATGAGAGCAAAAAACTAAAAATCATCTAGAAGTAAACACAGAGAAAATCTTTGTGACCTTGAGTTAGGCAAAATTTTTTTTTGTAGAACACACAAAAAGCAAAAACTACAAAAGAAAAAAATGATAAATTGGAATTTATCAAATTAAAAATTGAAAAACCTACATCCAGAATGTACAAAGAACACTTTCAAATATGGGAAAAAAAACAAATATAAATTGGGCTAAATGTTTGAGCATGCACTTCACTATAGAAGATATGTGATTGGCAAATAAGCATCTGAAAAGATGCCCAACATCATTTGTCACTAGGGAAACGCAAATTAAACCCACAATATGATACCAAAACACACCTACTGAAATTGCTAAAATTTAAAAATCTGACCATACCATGTGGAGCAACTGGAACATTCGTGCATTGCAGTTAGAAATACAAAATGGTAGGGCCATTGTGGATACTAGATTTACAATACTTTCTGAAGTTAAACATATGCTTATTACTTGGCAATTCCACTCCTGAGTATTAACACAAGAAATATGAAAAGACTTGTTGGTGAATGGATAAACACATTGTGGTACTACTGTAAAATGAAAAACTGCTTCTCAGAATAAGGGAATGGACTACAGATATGCGTAACACATGAGAATATAAAAAGTATTATGAAGTGTAAGAAGCCATACCAAAAAAAAAAAAAAAAAAAACCTACACACTACATTCCAGTCATAGAAATTCTAGAAAATTCTGTATCTAGACATTCTAGAAAAGGCAAAACTATAGTGATAGTAAGCAGAGTGGAACTGCCTCATAGGATTTCCAAGGTTTTTTTTTAAATCTTTACAGAGGGAGACTGCCACATCTTTCTCCCACTGAGCAACTGGTGTGTTTGAACAACCTACATTTTGGTTAGTAGCCGAGCATCTTAGTCACTGTGCCACCAAGACTCCTAATAAGGTTCCAAGACAGATGCAGTAATTGAGAATGAATATTAAACTGAAAATAGAGGTCTTTTGCTTGCTAGGACTTATAATTGTCTGCATCTACATTCATTGCTTTTCATAGCCTCCTCCCCTAAAGATTCCTGGCAACTTCAAAAGATAAAACATAACTAATTAACTGCTTTCCTAATTTTGTTTTATTTGTTCATACTTCTCCAGTTGTCAAAATATGTAAAAATTAGTATCATATATACAAATCGAGCTGAAATTATGGTCTTCTGTCTTGTATTTTTAAATACAAATGTTAAAAAAGACTACTTCAAATTGTCACTCTTTGAACGCCAATTTCTAACTCCATTCAGGTTGACAAATTCAACACTATAATGTTTTATTTATGATCTTTAATAAAATTTTCAGTTCATTTGTTTTGCTCATCCAATTTAAGTTTACAAGTAAATTTCCTGAAGCTTTTAAGTCTTTTATATGGAAGCTAACATCTTAGCATTTGTTGTATTCATTTTCTTGTTAAGTCTGTAAATCTTTAAAAGCAGGAAATGGAAAAGTCTACTTTTTTTGTTTTGGAACCACCCAGTGGTTAAGAACTCATCTGCAAAACAAAAGGTCAGCAGTTGGAATCCACCTGCTGCTTCTTGGAAACCTTACGCAGGAGTTCTACTCTGTCCGATAGGGTCTCTGTGAGTCAGAATTGGCCTGACAGCAATGAGATCTAAACTTAATTTACATTCGTTATATGTAATTGTTCTTTTCCTTTAGTATCCTAAAGAACATATATGTTACCTGATTTTATAGAGAAAATAGACTTACCAGAAAACCATACTGCTGGTCTCTTGCTTACTTCTGAAACATGCTACTCTTTAGTGTTTAGTTCATTGCATTTTACTGCATCACTACCCTACTGGGTATCCTCTGCTTCTGGGTACATTCAGGAGACTAAAACAGGAGCTCACAAGCCCTGAGAGATGCCACACACACAGCTTAACAGTTGTCGTTGAGTCAGTTCCAATTCTGTAGAACTGTGCTTCACTGGGTTTCCAGTGGTTGGTGTTTCCCAAGTAGATTGCCAGGACTTTCTTCTGAGATGTCTCTGGGTGGACTAGAACCTCCAACCTTTAGATTATTAGTTGGCAAGTATGTTAACCATTTGCACCATACGGAGTTACTCTTTCAGAAAGTGATCCTAACAATTTCTTTCCTTCATGAACTACTGTAAATTATAGGTGAAAAAAATGCTACAACTCTAACCATAGCTGATTGAAAGAGGTGACTGGTGCACACCTGGACAGAAATTATCAGTACGCTGAGTGTGAGGGCAGCCTGGAACCTCAGCACTGTTTTGCATCAAATCTACTCCTCAGTAGGGGTGCTCCAAACTAGACCACAAACTGACTCATAACCAGATATCTGTTGGAGAGTTTGAGAAAGCTGGCTGCCTGAGCTCTGGCTGTTGATTTACCCAATGAGTTACTTTTCTAATTCTCTATGAAACCAGTCGTACATCCCCAGGTTGAAAGGACTAGGAGCTAGTGTGATGACTTCCTGTGCACATTTAAGGCATCCTCCCAAGAAATCTTCATCACCCAAAGGAATTCATAAAAGCCTCCTCTTAAAGCCCTAAGGAAGCTGACACAAGGAGTGAGTGACTTCAAAAAAAAATAAATAAAAGAAGAAGAAAAACTGAAAAATGAAAGTGATATTAATTGTAAACAGGTTCCTTGTTAAACCAAAACTCTCAAGAAAGGTATTTAAATATTGACATTTTTAGGTTATACATTCACATGTTTAGACATGCTGTATGTTTTTAACAAATGGTAATTAGTTAAATACATTAAAGAAATAATATTGGATATTCTGCATGTGGTTAGCGTCCCTGATTCAATCCAGGTCAGCATCAGAGCAATATAATAGAAACTTGGCACAGATTTATCAAACGTCCATCTAATGTCCCTGATTTTAAATAATCTCCAAATAGGCATATTGTATAGAATGTTATTCTTGGAAAATAATAATTCAAATAGAATCCCAAAGAAACTAAGTTAATTTCTTATTTATTTTTTAAGTCCAAAAGAAAATGTTTCTGTAATTTAGTTAATTGAGTAAAGCGTGTGTGTGTGTGTGTGTGTGTGTGTGTAATGACTAAATGCTTTAGCAGAGCAAGGATTATACATTTTTATTTAATTTTACTAACAATATTATGCACCCATAAGCTAAGTTATTTAATAAGATCAACAACATGTGATGTTTGAGTAACATTTACCACACTTAGTTACTGGTGACTCAGGGCGCTATGTAGCTTTATATAATTTGCCAAAGGTACATTTCAAACATTCAAAAGCAAAAGTGCTTTTTTTGCCTTTGGATGCCAGCTTTAATGCATAGAATTGGATAGCCATACTATCACATAGGCTTCAGGCAAGTTACGACAGCTTTTATTAGATGTTTCTGTTTTCTCTGGGTGGTGCAAACAGCTAAACACTCAGATAGCAACCAAAAGGCTGGTGGTTTGAATCCAGCCAGAGTCACCTTGGAAGAAAGGCCTGACAATCTACTTCCAAAAGGTCACATTCATTAAAAATCCTATGTAGCACAATTCTACTCTGACACACATGGGTCGCCATGAGTCAGAATAAATGCCATGGCAACTATTTTCTTTGTGCAGAAAAATACAAAATCATAAATTTTTACAAACTTCTTGCCCTGCATTCTAAGGAATGTGACTTTCATTGATTGAATTGTGTCCCCCCAAAATATCTGTCAACGTGGGTAGACCATGATTCCCAGTATTGTGTGGTTATCCACTGTTTTGTCATCTGTTATGATTTTCCTACGTGTTGTAAATCCTGTTTCTATGATGTTGATGAGCTGGGATTTGCGGCAGTTATGTTAATGAGGCAAGACTCAATCTAAAAAATTAGGTTGTGTTTTAAACCAATCCGTTTTGAGACATAAGAGAGAGAAATAAGTAGAGACATGGGGACCACATATCACCAAGAAAGCAGCACTGGGAGCAGAGTGTGTCCTTTGGACCTGGAGTCCCTGCACTGAGAAGATTGATAACAAGGACCTTCTCCTAGAACCAACAGAGAGAGAAAACCTTCCCCTGGACCTGGCACCCTGAATTTGGACTTCTAGCCTTCTAGGTTGTGAGAGAATGAATTTCTCTTTGTTAAAGCTATCTGCTTGTATTTCTGTTATAGCAGCACTAGATAACTAAGACCATGGCACATGGAGAAAAGTCTTCATTTGCAGAACAGATCACAAGTATAGGAGAAAAGAGAGGTAGTTTGCATAACTGGTGAGGCAGGCATGCTGTTGTGTGCTGTCAAGTCAATTCCTACTTATAGTGACCCTATAGGGGATGGAGTAGTACAATTGCACCATAGTCCCTTGGCTGTAATCTTTATGGGAGCAGTTTGACACACCTTTTCTCCCATAGAGCTGCTCGTGGGTTCAAACTACCAACCTTTCGGTTAGCAGCCAAATGTTTAACCATCACACTACCAGGGCTTCATAAAGGTGAAGAAAGGAGAGAGATGAGACAGCTGCAATGGAGAGTGGACATTTAGGAAAAAGCCGTGTTTGAAGATGATTTGTAGAACATGATCTTGTACAGTATGGCGTAATTCCCCTCCTGTGTGTCTAAGAAAAAGTCGTGAAAACCTGTATCACTCATGATTTTGGAGCAGTCTGAATGACTCTTGCTTGTGGCAACAAGGTGACGTTTTGAATCTGACTATCTTCGGAAGAGTGTAGATTAGCCCTGTTACCTTGGGATTTTTTTTAGATGGTGATGGTTTCGTAAATGAAGGTTTCTCAGTGCTGTGAATCTCCAGGACCCTAGAGACTTATTGGGACAATTCACTTAATGGGCAAAATGATCAGTGATCAAAGGGTACTAAAAAGGATTAAGTTTCTCTTTTCTCCCCTCTCAAAGAAAGAAGCTGCTAGCTGTAGACTAGCAGAGGCAGGAAAACACCTTGGTACAGGTCTTCTCTGTGATGCAAAAGTATAACAGGGAAAATGTAAGGGGATCTTTTCTCTGACTTAACAAGACCAGCTCTTTCCTACAATTTCAGAGCCCAAATGTGCATAAAAAGTTAGAGGCCTCCTGGAAGGAAAGAGCCTGGTTAACCACCAGCCATTCCTCCCCGATATTTGCAGTTAGGGGTACTAGATAGCCCTTGCCAAGGGCTCAGGGGCAGATGAAGCTGATCTGGCCTGAAAGTAGCAGTGGGCTAATACTTGGTCAAAAGGAAGAAAGGAAGCAGATGCCATAACCTGTCCTCACTCAGCCCTCTCAGAAAGTGGCAATGGTTTTGAATGGAAAAACTGGGTGACTGGGAGCCGTGATATTTGAAGCTGAGGTTTACTACAGCAAGTTTACCCATCCACAGACTTCAGTGGCAACTTTAGCTGAAGTCAGTGAACAAGTTCACAGTTGAAACAGAGTTTTCAGAAACACAAATGCATTATAAGAAAAAAAAAAAAAGAGCATTTTTCCCCTAGAGGTATCATTAAAAAAAAAAACTAATAACTAAGAAAGAAAAGATCAAGCAATTTTCTAGAATCTAGTTTAACTTCAAAGTTAATTTCAAGAGAAGTGTGTGATGATTCTCCAGCCTGTTTTCAGAATTGTTTTTATGAAGGGGAGGCATTTAACATAAGTTAATAAATAAATACATTTCTGTATGAATTTTTTTTCTCAGATAGGACTGGGCTGCTGTTGCTGCCAGTGCTGACCAAATGATTGCTTTATAAAATAATAAAAGTTGTTTATAAAGGTAAAGGAGCCCTGGTGGCACAGTGATTAAGAATTTAGCTGCTGACCAAAAGGTTGGCAGTTTGAATCCACCAGCTGCTCCTTGGAAACCCTATGGGGCAGCTCTGCTCTGTCCTATAGGGCTGCTGTAAGTTGGAATCAACTCAACAACAACAGGTTTTTTACAAAGATAAAATTCTTTTAAACTTGTTTTCCCTGATGTCATAATACCTGTTAATACCACATAAAATATAATTTTTAAAAGTAGATTCATTCTGTGTGTGCATGTGTTGGTTCAAAGGACATGTTACTTTTAAAGATTTGGGAAATAGTTTGGTACAGGAGATGTTTATTACAAAACCATATCTCGCGGAAAAAGAACATGTAGGCTCATGTTGCAAAATTGCCTGATGTACTGGGTATCTTGTCTTTAAATGGCCCAGGTAAGATGAAAGAAAACCTGAAAAGGTGGAAGAAAGAACATATTTATCCTTAAGTAGGAAAGATAGCCTTGCCCCAAGTGTACAGAAGAGGAAACATTGAAGTATTTCTGGTAACCAAAGTTTTCTTCACAGGATATTTTAATAAGAAGAAACCATTATCCATTTAGAAGTAGTTTTAGTACATTGATACATAGTATTCAGAAAAAATGGGTCCAAAAGCCAGTAGCTCTTACCCAGAAATGCTGAAGGGAACCGTATTAAAATAATTGACCCTAAAAAACATGAGATCAACATTAATTATTCATTACACTACATAATATAAATGGCATGTAGTTGTTGGTGTTAGTTATCCTCGATTTGATTCTGATTCATGGTGATATTTGCTATGAAGTAAAACTTATCTAACCAAATGCTAAAAATTTCTGTAAAGTCTCTGGTTGTTTGCCAATTCTAAACGAGTTCTTTTACCTAGAAACACATTCTGTAAATAAGTTATGAAATCCCCCTGTAGTCATTTTGCTATGGTATTAGCATGACATTTGTCACTAATATGATGCAAATATATTGTTTATACACTTAGAATGCCAGTAAATTTGATATGACATTAAAATATGTAGCTGAATGCCTCTGGTGTCACTTTGGCTCATTTAGACACTGTCTTTGAATAAATAAATAGCTGAGTTGATGGCACCTTTTAATTTTTTTTCTTCTACTTGATTTTAATAGATTATTGCCTCTCTCAGAGCTATTTGAAATGTTTTTCTTCATTTGTTTCTAACATAAATTAACATGTCATTTTTGTCATGATTTTAAAAAAGCAGATAGGATAGAGACAGCACTTGGTAGAGTGTGCATCTGTATACACATTTCAAGGCTTTAAATAAGTCATTTGAAGAAGAACAGGCCTATATGAGCAGCTGTCATTGCTGCAGGATTCTTGTAGCTAAAACTGCAACATCACTTTTAGAAAATGAAACAGTGCCAGAGTCCTGGTAAAATAAAAGTCTGTTTGGAAGTAGCAACTGTTGGTTATCATTTACTTTGCATAACCAAGATTGTAGGTTATCATTTGACCTTGAGAAGAAATGTTTTGAGTATTAATCAATTCAATTCCCAATAATCTTTTCACACTTGCAAAAAGCAGTGACTCTTTTTGTTTTCTGGCACTTGAGTAAAATAAAGATAATAAAATAAAAGGTAAATATAATCTTTCAGTTGTTGTATAGGATGAAAACTTTAAAAAAAAATAACATGATTATTATGCTCCCTATGTTCGTATCTACACCCTGGCATTCATTGCAATATTCTGAAATATGTGTTAATTCATCTTACCTTTCTCTTAATTTTTATAATTTAAATTATTCCAGATATCTATCAATTACTATTTTATTTGCATGAAGTAAAGCCCCTTTTCTTCGATGATCCATTGTTGTTATTATGAACAACAATCCATGGTTATTATGCCTCATCTAGGATTCAAATAGCAGTCAACCTCAGAGCCAACTAACATTTCCCATGATTTAACATGTTTTATTTACTCAAGATATTTTAGCAACCACTATAGCTGGATTACTTTAATTAATGATCCTTTCTACACAAAGGTACTTTATGCCGGCTGTGGACTGCAAGACTTACCCAACCCAACCAATCAGCTTAATTTACCTAAGTCTTCAGAGACATTCAGTAGAGTAATGACGCTTCTAATCACCGTTAGTACAACAGAAAAAAATGAATTTGTCTCTGGAGAAGTTTACATAATAAATATCGTAAGTAGAACCAATGGCTGAATTAGTAGAAGAGTTTTCTTTAAATAAACAGTTCAGGATAGAGAGGCGCTATGCAGTTACCTTACTGCTCGTATTGTTAACCTATATGAAATCGCTGATATTTGTCCATTGCAGATGTGAAAAAAACTGCAGTTTCGTAAGATTCAATCTAAATTATATTCAGAAAAGCATCTTGAAAAAAATCCACTAAGCTTGACTCATTTACCGTTCAGATAGCCTTCTGTGATTTGTCTTTGGACATTTTTCTCTGTGAACATGCTTACATACTCACAACCACGTAATTAAGACTGGGATTATACTGGTGCTGCCGTATTGTATCTATTATTTGTACAGCTACCACAGAGTTAAGTAACTGAATGATGATAGGATAGGTGTGAGCAGGAGTGGAGCGGAGATGGAGGGTGGGATATTTCTGCTATAGCAACCCTGATTGCTAAACCCAGTAAAAACCAAACTCGTTGCTGTCGAATGACCCTACCGGACAGGGTAGAACTGCCCCATAGGGTTTCCAAGGCTGTAAACCTTTACAGAAGCAGACTGCCGCATCTTTCTCCCACAGAGCTCCTGGTGGGTTTGAACCACCGACCTTTCAGTTAGTAGCCAAGTGCTTTAACCACTGCTCCACCAAGGCTCCTACCCTGATTTCTGCTGCACCCAAATCCCTACTTATGTGGGTCCCAGGCACTCATGCATAGCCTGTGCCCTGAGTGAATGTTTGGCACTTTTACATGCTTTTTAAAATTGTCCCATTTTTTGAAACATGCATATCACAAACTTTGGTTTTCTTTTTGAGAAATCTATTTACCTTTTTAATTTTGAAATTTTTTGTAATTTTATTTTCAATATTTCATTTCAAAGCAGCACATATTGGCCTTTGTTCATTTTAAAAGTTGAAATCATGATTCGTTGTCTTTTATTAGGCAAGATTAATATCTTATGTATTTTAATTGTTGCAATCTCATATTGTAAAAATATATTTTTTATTATGCCTCATAGTTCTGTCAATCTTTATTTTATATATTGAAGCTATGTTATTTAGAACATACAGATTTAGAATGTTAATCCTTCTAAAGGACTGAAATTTTTATCATTACAAAGTGACCTTCTCCACTGTTAGGGCATCATCAGCTACCTCAAGTTTTCTCACATTTTGACCCAGGGAGTTGTATGAAAAGCTTTGATCATTACATTCATGGCCCCAGGCCCCAGGGATTTTCTTTCTTTTTTTTTACTATATTTTCTAAATAAACTGTTTATATGAGGGTACTCTATTTTCCAATGAGCCACTACCTTTTTTTTCTGTATATTTTACTTTGAGACCTACATCCTCTGAATGAAAATTTTTTTAAATATCTATTTCTTTTGCTAGCACTGCCTCCCATTTCTTTGTTCTTACTATCTGAGATTCTCACTCACAGTTTTTATTACCAAGACCATAACTTACCTTCTACCTTTGTAAATGTTAGCTTAGGCATTCATATGTCCCAGTTTGTCTGGAACCCACTTGTTTATGTCTGGGCTAAGCATAATAATTATGTTTCCTTCTTTCCCTTAAGAATGGCTAGATATAAATGATGAATTTTGATCACTTTGTCTCATCAACAAACTGCACTCTTAAGAAACGGTCTTCCGTAAACATCGTGGCTTCGTTCTACCTCATATTTTATTTCTTTACACTTCTATGTAGGAGCAAGAAAAAAGTATATGCTGGGATCTTTTTAAGATATCTTGGCTATAAGAATGGAAATCATAGTATTTTCAATTTTTAATATTTCCCTTTTCTTCTTATAAATCTTTGTAGACCACAAGACGGAAACCTTATTTTAGAATGACCTGAAACAAACAAACCACAGAGAAAACAAAAGAAGAACTGAGTTTGTGGAATGTTAGTCAAATTTAAGCGAAGAATACATTTAGAGAAAATTCAGATAGACCTTCAAACCCCCAGATAGCTTATCTAACCAAAGAAACTAGACATTTAAGTGTAGTCCACCATTAATGACAAAGCATTATGCCAAAACAAAAGTTACTTTTAGCTGTCATTATCCTAGATTGTTATTTTCTAGTCCTTAAAAGATATTAATAAGCATATCAGAAATGGCATTCTTTTCTTGTGCCACTCTATCTTTTAAACTCAGGATGGATTAAAAGCAATGATAAGGAATAGATTTATCTCTTTTTAGTTTATTTAATTTTAAAATAGTGAGTGATGCAACACAAGTAGACAAATCCATGTAACAAGTATAATTCTCTTGTGATGCTTTTAAAGGCTTTGAATGCGTATTTCAAGTAAGTAGATGTACTATTAAAACTTACTGATAGAGCTTATGCCAATTTTATTAGCAGTATAAAAAATACAATTGATGAAATAGCAGTGCATCTTACAGGAAACCTGCCAGCTTTTTGATATCTGAAAGTGTTCCTTTTGAAATATGAATACATTTTAGCAATGGGTATTCAGGTTTTGTAAGCTAAAACTCAGCTTGAATCTTTAGCCAGTATTTAAACCATTATTTGGAATAGAGGTCACTTCATACACTGCATAGAAAATGTTTTTTAAAATGGCACATGCTGTTCCATGTATAAATTTGATTAAGTAGTAAGAAATTAGTTACTCTAAATTTTGTTATAGGAAGCTACTTGTCTTAGCTTCCCAGCACTGCTGTAACAGAAATACTACAGGTGATTGGCTTTAATAAACAGAAATTTATTTTCTCACAGTTCTAGAAGCTAAACTGCCTAATCAGGGTCTCAGCCATGTCAATTCCTTCCTTGTAGGCAGTCTCAGTTTTCCTTAGTTCCTTGGCTTGTAGATGGTTTTCACATGGAATCTGTCTTTCCCCAGGTGAGCCTTCATCTATGTCTAATCTGTTCTTCTATAACTCAGAGTTGATTAGGACACATCTTACACGGTATGGCCTCATCAACATAGCAGAGAAACCCCATTTCTAGACAGGATTACGTCCACAGGTATAGGGGTTTGGATTCCATCACATTTTTTGGGCGGGGGGGCACAATTCAATCCATAAAAGTTCTCAAAATATTTGTTTCCAGTCGATAAATACATAAGTTTTATTTCAAGGTTCTCAATGGTCCAGCATATTGGTGAGTATCCAGGAAATATCCTCAATGACTTTTACTTTCCAGTCTTTATCCAGGGCCATGTTGCAAGGGCCTGGAACATAAGCATAGATCCTCCAAGAGAGAACAGAGATCTTAGGTAGAGAAACAATTCACTCATTCAGATTTTACCTTTCTGACAAGTTTAAAGATAAAGAACAGCTAAGTAATAAGCAGATGATTCTTTTACAGTGTCAAAAGTAAATTACATGTGCTTTTTTATTGGACCAGGGCCATTTGTCCTTCAATCATGAATTACTTAATATTTATAAGCAATTCTGTTGTTGTTGTTGTTAGGTGCCATCGAGTCGGCTCCAACTCATAGCAACCCTATGCACAACAGAACGAAACACTGCCCGGTCCTCCGCCATCCTTACAATCGTTGTTATGCTCAAGACCATTGTTGCAGCCACTGTGTCAATCCACCTCGTTTTCAGCTGACCCTGTACTTTGGCAAGCATGATGTCCTTATTCAGAAACTGACCCCTCCTGACAACATGTCCAAAGTATGCAAGACAGTCTCGCCATCTGTGCCTCTAAGGAGCATTCTGGTTGTACTTCTTCCAAGACAGATTTATTCATTCTTCTGGCAGTCCATGGTATACTCAACATTCTTCACCAACACCACAATTCAAAGGCATCAATTCTTCTTCGGTCTTCCTTATTCATTGTCCAGCTTTCACATGCATATGATGCGATTGAAAATACCATGACTTGGGTCAGGCACTCCTTGGTCTTCAAGGTGACATCTTTGCTTTTCAACACTTTAAAGAGGTCCTTTGCAGCGGATTTACCCAATGCAATGCATCTTTGGATTTCTTCACTGCTGCTTCCATGGCTGTTGATTGTGGATCCAAGGAAAATGAAGTCCTTGACAACTTCAATCTTTTCTCCATTTATCATGATATTGCTCATTGGTCCAGTTGTGAGGATTTTTGTTTTCTTTATGTTGCAGTGCAATCCATACTGAAGACTGTGGCCTTTGATCTTCATTAGTAAGTACTTCAAGTTCTCTTCACTTTCAGCAAGCAAGGTTGTGTCATCTGCATAATGCAGGTTGTTAATGAGTCTTCCTCCAATCCTGATGCCCTGTTCTTATTCATATAGTCCAGCTTCTCAGATTAAATAGGTATGGTGAAAGAATACAACCCTGACACACACCTTTCCTAACTTTAAACCAATCAGTTATCCCCTTGTTCTATTGAAACAGCTGCCTCTTGATCTATGTAAATGTTCCTCATGAGCACAATTAAGTGTTCTGGAATTCCCATTCTTTGTAACGTTATCCATAATTTGTTATGATCCACATCGTTGAATGCTTAAACACAGGTAAAAATCCTTCTGGTATTCTCTGCTTTCAGCCAGGATCCATCTGACATCAGCAATGATATCCCTGGTTCCACATCCTCTTCTGAAACCAGCCTGAATATCTGGCAGTTCCCTATCGATATACTGCTGCAGCCGTTTTAGAATGATCTTCAGTAAAATTTTGCTTGCATGTGATATTAATGATATCGTTCTATAATTTCCACATTTGGTTGGATCACCTTTCTTGGGAATAGGCATAAATATGGATCTCTTCCAGTCAGTTGGCCAGGAAGCTGTCTTCCATATTTCTTGACATAGACAAGTGAGCACCTCCAGTACTGCATCTGTTTGTTGAAACATCTCAATTGATATTCCATCAGTTCCTGGAGCCTTGTTTTTTGCCAATGCCTTCAATGCAGCTTGGACTTCTTCCTTCAGTACCATCAGTTCCTGATCATATGATACTTCTTGAAATGGTTGAACACGGACTAATTCTTTTTGGTATAATAACTCTGTGTATTCCTTCCATCTTCTTTTGATGCTTCCTGCATGGTTTAATATTTTCCCCATAGAATCCTTCACTATTGCATTTTTTGTTGAATTTTTTGTTCAGTTCTTTCAGCTTGAGAAGCGCTGAGCGTGTACTTCCCTTTTGGTTTTCCATCTCCAGCTCTTTGCACATGTCATTATAATACTTTACTTTGTCTTCTCAAGCCGCCCTTTGAAATCTTCTGTTCAGTTCTTTAACTTCAGCAATTCTTCCTTTTGCTTTAGCTGCTTGACGTTCGAGAACAAGTTTCAGAGTCTCCTCTGACATCCATCTTGGTCTTTTCTTTCTTTGCTGTCTTTTCAAGGACCTCTTGCTTTCTTCATGTATGATGTCCTTCATGTCATTCCACAAGTCATCCGGTCTTCGGTTGCCAGTGCTCAATGCATCAAATCTATTCTTCAGATGGTCTCTAAATTCAGGTGGGATATACTCAAGGTCATATTTTGGCTCTCATGGACTTGCTCTGATTTTCTTCAGTTTCAGCTTGAACTTGCATATGAGCAATTGATGGTCTGCTCCACAGTCAGCCTCTGGCCTTGTTCTGACTGATGATATTGAGCTTTTCCATCATCTCTTTCCACAGATGTAGTCAATTTGATTTCTGTGTGTTCCATCTGGTGAGGTCCATGTGCTGTTTATGTTGATGAAAGAAGGTATTTGCAATGAAGAAGTTGTTGGTCTTGAAAATTCTATCATTCGATCTCCAGCATTGTTTCTATCACCAAGGCCATATTTTCCAACTACTGATCCTTCTTTGTTTCCAACTTTTGCATTCCAATCACCAGTAATTATCAATGCATCTTGATTGCATGTTTGATCAATTTCAGACTGCAGCAGCTGATAAAAATCTTCTATTTCTTCATCTTTGGCCCTAGTGGTTGGTGTGTACATTTGAATAATAGTCGTATTAACTGGTCTTCCTTGTAGGCATATGGGTATTACCCTATCACTGTCAGCATTGTACTTCAGGATAGATCTTGAAATGCTCTTTTTGATGATGACTACAACACCATTGCTCTTCAAGTTTTCATTCCCAGCATAGTAGGCTATATGATTGTCTGATTCCAAATGGCCAATACTAGCCCATTTCAGGTCACTGATGCCTAGGATATCCATGTTTATACTTTCCATTTCATTTTTGACGATTTCTAGTTTTCCTAGATTCATACTTCATACATTCTAGGTTCCAATTATGAACAGATGTTTGCAGTTGTTTCTTCTCATTTTGAGTCGTGGCACATCAGCAAATGAAGGTACCAAAATATTTACTCCATCCATGTCATTAAGGTCGACTCTACTTTGAAGAGGCAGCTCTTCCCCAGTTGTCTTTTGAGTGCCTTCCAACCTGAGGGACTCATCTTCCAGCACTATATCAGACAGTGTTCTGCTGCTCTTCATAAGTCTTTTACTGGCTAATACTTTTCAGAAGTAGACTTCTGGGTCCTTCTTCTTAGTCTGTCTTAGTCTGGAAACTCAGCTGAAACCTGTCCTCCATGGGTGACCCTGCTGGTATCTGAATACGAGTGGCATAGCTTCCAGCATCACAGCAACACACAAGCCCCCACATTACGACAAACTTACAGACACATGGGGGAAACAATTCTAATCAGCATGTATATACAGTTTGCCAGCTCCTGCATGTCCTTATTAAGATTTTAGAAGATATTCTTAGAAGTAGGTAAATCAACAATACCAAGAGCTGAAAGTGAAGCAAGATAAAAATGTTAAAGAATGTGAAGAAGACAGTGCCATACTGTAAAATAAAAACAAAACAAATAAAAATGATTTTTCTTCCTGACCATAGTGGCCCCTTTAGCTTGTAACTTATTGCTCTTTCTCTCACTGATGTCTTTATTTACGTATCACCCACTGACCCTTGTTCCTTCTTAACTATCTATTGAGATCTGTTTTTCTGATGTCAAAAGAACCACATTGTTGCTAGATCCAATGGCATTTTTTAAACTTTATTATGTTCAGGTTCTGTGATACATTTCAAAAGGAAGTTCACCCCATTTTCACTGCCCCATCTTCCCTTGGAGTTCGTGGGTGGTGCAAACAGTTAAACACTCAACTACTAATCAAAAGGTTGACGGTATGAACCCACCCAGCTGTTTTCCTTGTTGTTAGGTACTGACGAGTTAGTTTCAACTCATAGCACTCTTTACACAACTGAACGAAACAGTGCCTCATCCTGCGCCATCCTCACAGTTGTTGCTATGTTTGAACCCATTGTTTCAACCACTGTGTGAATCCATCTCATTGAGGGTCTTCCTTTTGTTCACTGACCCTCTGCTTTACCAAGCATTATGTCCTTATCCAGGGACTGGTCTCTCCTGGTAAGATGTCCAAAGTAGGTAAAACGTAGTCTCACCATCCTCCCTCATAAAGAGCATTCTGGCTGTACTTCTTCCAAAATAGTCCATGGTATATTCAATATTATTTGCCCACCCAGAGGTGACAGAATATTGAAGCAAATGGTAAGAAATTTAAATGGAGAATGT
This sequence comes from Loxodonta africana, assembly GCF_030014295.1. Lineage (NCBI taxonomy): Eukaryota > Metazoa > Chordata > Mammalia > Proboscidea > Elephantidae > Loxodonta > Loxodonta africana. The sequence goes on along the minus strand of NC_087349.1, from coordinate 70,828,607 downwards.
GTGTTAACATTTTTTGTTCTTAGCACAAATTTGGTTTTTCTTCCGTCTTTATAGGTCTTACAATAATATCCTAAACATCATTTAAAATACCACTGTATTTATTTTTTAAATACAAAAGTATTTGATTTGAGGGCATTTTGGTCAATCTCTTTGACTTAAATTTGCTTGTCATATATAGTTCTTGTTCCTGGGTTCATTTTACATCTTTTTGGGGAAGGCAAATTTTTAACGTGTTGTCTGACAAACTCTGACCAAAGCTGAATTCCTTTATTGTTTATATTGTAGTTAGTAACATGCTTGAAAACTGAGTCATGTAATTTTCATTGAGTAAAAGGAAATAGCATGTATGAGGGTGGAATATGTTGTTTTTCATGCCGTCCATGAGTTATCCTATAAGCATGAGATAGATTCTCATTAGAACAGAAGACATAGACAAGACCCCCATTTTATTTTCATATCACTTCAGTGAGGGTGTTTTCTGAAGGTAAGAAATGTGATCTCCTTTTTAAGTTTTGTAATGGACCCTTATATTTGAATTTGTATGATAACAACATCTATGAAACTAAATACACAACCCCAAAATGAGTACATAATGTTCTATATTATCCCAAAAGAAAGCAACATATTACAAATAATTCGCAAGTAATTTTATGAAACTAACACTGTCCTTTGGTAGCATTCTCTTTTCTTATCATGAGGTGTTGGCTAGGACACCAGGCAGCAGTCAGGAAAAGAAAGGTGGGAGAGTCAAGGGGCAAAATGTGCCAGCTACTCAGCACTGTGTTTTAAGGACACTTTTCAGAAACTCCAATGTTTCACATATAACTAATCAGAATTTGGTCACATGGTCACTCTTATCTGTAAGAGAGGCTGGGTCTTTACACACACGGCTGCACATAAGGGGTAAATATCATTGACTAGGCAACAAGAAGTCTTCCCAACAACCGTGAACACTTACCTCAGGTCCTAATTTGCAGGTATTTACTTATTTTTATCTCTCAAGAACTCTATTAGGTATATATTGTTATAATTCTCATTACTGGTGAGGAATTGGAGGCTTAGATGGGCTAAATAATTTGCCTACAGTCACACGGGTAGCAAGGGGTTGAGAAGCAGGATTTCAACTTTCCTTTCTATGACACAGTTGCTGAGCTCTTAACTGCCCATGAGCTGTTGCTTTTGGTCTTTCAGTTTGGGATTCAGAGCAAAATCTATAGATGAAGCCATAGGTATAGATGCATCTGTCCAGAGTAAGTGTGTAGATTCAGAAGGAAACAAGATGTTTGCTTGTTAAGCAATTACGATTAACTTGAAAAATCAGAAGATAGATGCAGAGGCCCCAGATAAGTAAAGCACTATTGAAGAAGAAGAATAAATTAGGAGGACTCATACATCTGATCCCAGAACCTACTGTAGAGCTACAGTAGTCAAAACAGCCTGTTACTGGCACAACCACAGACATACTGACCAATGGAAAAGAATCAAGAACACAGGTATAAATCCATCCACCTACGGCCACCTGATCTTTGACAAAGGTCCAAAGTCCTTTAAATGGGGAAAAGACCGCCTTTTTAACAAATGATGCTGACAAAACTGGATGTGCATCTGTAAAAAAATGAAACAGGACCCATACCTCACACTATACGCAAAAACTAATTAAAAATGGAACAAAGACCTAATATAAAACAAAAAACTATGAGGATCAAAGAAGAAAAAATAGGGTCAATGTTATAGGCCCTAAAACATAAAATGCATAAATAGAATACAAATCGTAACTAACAATACAAAAACATTAGAAGATAAGCTAGATAACTGGAATCTTCTAAAAATGAAACACGTACGCTCATCAAAAGACTTCACCAAAAGAGTAAAACCTACAGACTGGGAAAAAAATTTTGGCTATGACATATCTGACAAAGGTCTAATCTCTAAAATCTGTAGAAAAATCCACTACCTCTACAACAAAAAGACAAATAATTCAATTGAAAAATGGGCAAAGGATATGAACAGAAGACATTCAGGCGGCTCAGAGACACATAAGGAAATGCTCACAATCACTAGCCATTAGAGAAATGCAAATCAAAGCTACAATGAGATAAATTGTCACCCCAACATTACTGGGGCGAGTTAAAAAACCAGAAAATAAATCTTGGAGAGGCTGTGGGGAGGTTGGAACTCTTATACACTGCTAATGGGATTGCAAAATTGTACAACTACTATGGAAAACTATATGGCACCTCCTTTAAAAGCTAGAAATAGAAATACTATATGATCCACCAATCCCACTCCAGGAATATATTCTAGAGAAATAAGAGCCATCACAGGAATAGACATATGTACACCCATGTTCATTGCAGCACTATTCACAATAGCAAAAAGATGGAAACAACCTAAGTGCCCATCAACAGATGAGTGAATACATTATGGTACATAAACACAACGGAACATTACGAAAAGATAAAGAACAATGGTGAATCTGCAAAACACCTCACAACATTGGTGAATCTGGAGGGCATTATGCTAAGTGAAAAAAGTCAATCATAAAAGGACAAATACTGTATGAGACTACTACTATAAAAACTCATGAAAAGATTTACACATAGAAAGAAACAGTCTTTGATATAGAAAGAAACAGTCTTTGATAGTAAAGAGGGAAGGGTATAGTGGAGAGAGAAAAACATTAACTACACAATAGATAAGTGGTAACTTTGGTGAAGGATAAGACAGTACACAATATTGGTGAAGTCAGCACAGCTTGACCAAGGCAAAGTCATAGACGCTTCATAGACACATCAAAACCCTCTGAGGGACTGAATTACTGGGCTGAGGGCTCTGGAGACCATGGTCCCAGGGACACCTAGCTAAATTAGCATAGCATAGTTTATAAAGAAAATGTTCTACATCTTATGTTGGTTAGTAGCATCTTGGGTCTTAAAAACTTGTGAGCAGCCATCTAAAATACTCCACTACTTCCACTCCATCTGAATCAAGGGAGAATAAAGAAAACCAAAGACACAAGGGAAAGATTAGTCCAAAGGACTAATGAACCACAACCACCACAGCCTCTACCAGACTAAGTCTAGCACTACTAGATACTGCCACTGACTGCTCTGACAGGCATCACAATAGAGGGTCTTGGACAAAGCTGAAGAAACATGTAGAACAAAATTCAAACTCACAAACAAAGACCAGACTTACTGACCTGACAGAGAGTGGAGAAACAGTATGGCACACTGATACCCTTTTAACTCAGTACTGAAATCACTCCTGAGGTTCACTCTTCAGCTAAAGATTAGACAGACCCGTAAAACTAACAATAATACAAGTAGCTCAACCACCCATGTATATGAGACTAAATGGGCACACCAGCCTGGGGGAATGATGATAAGGCAAGAGAGGACAGAAAAGCTGGACAAATGGAAATGGGGAGCCCAAGGTCAAGAACGAGAGAGCATTGACACAGTGCAGAGTTGGCAACCAACATCACAAAACAATACGTGTATTAATTATTTAATGAGAAACTAAATGGCTCTGTATACTGTCATCTAAAGCATAAAAAAAAAAAAAGATGCAGAAAGGAGCCAATACACATTAAAAAAAATAAATAAATAAACTGAGTAGGTAGAAAACAAGGAGAGCCATATAATGTTTAAGCCACAGGGAGATAGTTGTTTAAGGAGAAACAGGTAAAAAATATCAAATGCTGCGGAGTATTTTAAAAAGTAAGACCAAATAATGCCTATTGAATTTGTTCATTAGAAAAGCATTATTTAACAAAGCTGGTGACAGAGGGAATAAAGAGACAGGAATGGAAAATTTAACAGTACATAGAAGAGTAATTGAAGAACTACTAGATAGGGAGGGATGAAGGAAATTTATACACTTTAAATTTTAAATGTTTATGTTAAGCTTGTATCTATGCTGAAGAGAAAGAGCTAATAGAGACTGTATGCAGTAGGGAAAAAAAAAAAAAGGGAATAATAAATGTAGGATACCTGAAGAGGCAAAAGTGAGCATGCACGCTATGTGTGTGTGTAGGATGGGAAGAGGGCTATAGTAAGAATTTTGAGTATGCTGGTTTGCTATGCTTAAGATGAATTACATCTGGCATGCAATGAGGAGAAAATGAGTATTTTTAATTAATAAATTTAAGAGATTTCATTCATTTTTTTTTTTTTACAGAAAATTTTACTAATGGTGGGGGAATGAATTAGAGAAGATCAGACTTGGGACAATAATAATTGAGAAAGCTAAGGTGGAGGGAGATGGGGGAATAATTGCAGAAACATTACCTTGGAAAGATCAGTGGGCTTGGAAAACCACTGCATGTGGGGAGTAGAAGACGCAGTAGAGGGAGGAGGATTCTTATGTGTCTAATTTTGTCATCAGGTGACAGCATGATTAAATTAACTTGGAAGTGTTTGAAGTGTGAATTCAGAAGTTCCATTTTAGACGTCCTTAGCTTTGGCAGCCCTGGTGGCACAATGGTTAGATGGTCAGCTGCTAACTGAAACCACCCAGAGGCACTGAGGGACAAAGACCTGGTGATCTGTTCTCATTAAGGTTATAGCCTAAGAGGAGGTGGAGCCAAGATGGCGGAATAGACAGACACTTCTGGTGAGCCCTCTTACAACAAAGGCCTGAAAAAAAAAAGTGAAACGAGTATATTTATGACAAGCTAGGAGCCCTGAGCAACAAAGGCAAGATTAGAAAATGAACTGAGGGACAGAGGGAAGAAGACAAGGTTCAGAAGCAGAGAGGAGTTAACAGACTTCAGGCACCATGCCTGAAAGCGGTGGTGGCGGGCTGGTACTAGCATTCGGCTGCTGTTTCCTCAGGGAGAAGCAGCCAGCCACACAGCCTACTCACACCTCCAGAACCAGAGAAGAACAGCACTTTCGAAAAGCTAAGTACTTGCATATACTTTGCCACAACACCCACCCCCAAGCCGGCTTCAGCGGCTGAATTCCCTGGGCCTGAGTGAGGCCCTACTGAGTGCCTAGAACCATCCTTCTGGCCTTGGAGAAGGAATAAATCTGAAATTGGGGGAAAAGATAATTTGCCAACTCCACTAACCAGGGGAGCCCAGGACAGAAGTGGCTCCTGTCCAGGCATAAACAGACCAAGGACTTTGAGTACCTTTCCCCTCTGCATAGACCTGTGTGGACCTATTTCAGGAGAATACACCCTTGTTGGCAGACTCCAACTGTTTCAGCTATGTGACAGAGAGGTGGGTGTTTGATGTTTGACATTGCTTTGCCTATTAAACAGGGTCCTCGCCTACCCACATCAGGGGCCTAAGGACTGGTGGCTCCACTCAGGTCACACAGCCACCCACGACAGGGATCCATGGATAACTGGTAACTCCCAGTCCTTACAGCTAACAACATTGGATGCCAATGGTCCATCTGCAGAACTCACCCCCCTGTACGCTCTGGGGAACAGGGACATGCTTTCCTCAGAGACATGTGGGGGATGATTCTCAGCCCCCTGCCTTGTTCAGAGTGTGACCTCCTGCTGCAACCAGATACTGGAACCTACACCAATCACCCCTGTCCCTCTAAGACTGTACTACAGAGCCTGTACCACACAAATGATTATCAGCTACCTGGACACCTGAGCTGAAGTCATACAAGAAAAGTGAATGGATCCCTAGACTGATATACTTGATAACAGCTCTAGCCATCTGGGGACAGGACGTTAGAGCTCCGAAGTCAAAAATAATCATGCTAGCTCACTCGAGCAATTCATTTGGGCATACTGAAACAAAACAAAGCAAGAAGCTATGACACAGTAAGCAAACATAAGATAAACTAATACAATAACTTATACATGGCTCAGAGACAACAGTCAATATAAAGTCACATGAAGAAACAGACCATGATTGCCTCAACAAGCTCTCAAAACAAAGAATCAAGGGATCTTCCAGATGAAAGTGCCTTCCTGGAATTACCAGATGCAGAATACAAAAGATTAATATACAGAACCCTTCAAGACATCAGGAAGGAAATGAGGCAATACACAGAACAAGCCAAGGAACACACAGATAAAGCAACTGAAGAAATTGAAAAGATTATTCAGGAACACAATGAAAAATTTAACAAGCTGGAAAAATCCATAGACAGCAATCAGAAATTCAGAAGATTAACAATAACATTACAAATGTTGACAACTCGGTAGAAAGTCAGGGGAGCAGAATTGAGCAAGTGGATAGCAGAATTTCTGAACTTGAAGATAAAGCACTTGGCACTAATATGTTTGAAGAAAAATCGGATAAAAGAATTTTAAAAAAATGAAGAAATCTTAAGAATCATGTGGGACTGTATCAAGAGAAATAACCTACAAGTGATTGGAGTACCAGAACAGGGAGGGATAACAGAAAATACAGAGAGAATTGTTGAAGATTTGTTGGCAGAAAACTTCCCTGATGTCATGAAAGATGAGAGGATATCTATCCAAGATGCTCATCGAACTCCACTAAGGTAGATTTTAAAAGAAAGTCACCAAGACATATTATAATCAAACTTGCCAAAACCAAAGATAAAGAGGGAATTTTAAGACAAGCTAAGGATAAATGAAAAGTCACCTACAAAGGAGAGTCAAGAATGAGCTTGGAATACTCAGCAGAAACCATGCAGGCAAGAAGGCAATGGAATGACTTATATAAAAAATTGAAGAGAAAAAAATTGTCAGCCAAGAATCATATATCCAGCAAAACTTTCTCTCAAATATGATGGTGAAATTAGGACATTTCCAGATAAACAGAAGTTTAGGGAATTCATAAAAAACAAACCAAAACTACAACAAATACTAAAGGGAGTGCTTTGGTTAGAAAATCAATAAGATCAGATATCAACCCAAGACTAGAACACTGGGCAGAGCAATCAGAAGTCAACCCAGCTGAGGAAATCACAAAAATAAATCAAGATAAAAAAACAGTCCAAACAGGGAAACAGCTATGTAAAAGAAGACAACATTAAAACAATAAAAAGGGACTAAGAAATGTAGTCATAGATCTTCCATATAGAGAGGAAGACAAGGCAATACAAAGAAATAAAAGTTAGGTTTAAATTTAGAAAAATAGGAGTAAATAATAAGGTAACCACAAAGGAGACAAACTGTCCTACACTTCGAAATAAAATACAAGAAAAAAATAGAGACTCAGCAGAAACAAAATCAGCAACAACGAATATGAGGAAATGATAATGTATAAAGATGATCTACACAGCACATAAAATTAAGTGGGAAGAAGAAACTGTCAACAACACATACAAAAAGACATCAAAATGGTAGCATGAAATTCATACCTATCCATAATTACGCTGAATGTAAGTGGACTAAATGCACCAATAAAAAGACAGAGAGTGGCAGAATGGATTAAAAAACATGATCCGTCTATATGGTGCCTACAAGAGACACACCTTAGAGACAAAAACTAAAACTCAAAGGATGGAAAAAAATATGTCAAGCAAACAACCAAAAAAGAGCAAGAGTGGCAATATTCTGACAAAATAGACTTTAAAGTTAAATCCATCCTAAAGGATAAGCAAGGACACCATATAATGATTAAAGGGACAATATACCCAGAATATATAACCATATTAAATATTTATGCACCCAGTGACAGGGCTGCAAGATACATAAAGCAAACTATCGGCATTGAAAAGTGAGATAGACAGCTCCACAATTATAGTAGGAGACTTCAACACACCACTTGCGGTGAAGGACAGGACATCCAGAAAGAAGCTCAGTAAAGACACAAAAGATCTAAACGCCACAATCAACCAACCTGACAACTTAGACATATACAGAACACTCTGCCCAACAGCAGTCAAATATACTTTCTTTTCTAGTGCACATGGAACATTCTCAAAAATAGACCACGGATTAGGTCATAAAACAAGCCTTAGCAGAATCCAAAACATTGAAATATTACAAAGCATCTTCTCTGACTATAAGGCCATAAAAGTGGAAATCAATAACAGAAAAAGCACAGGAAAGAAATCAAACACTTGGCAACTGAACAATACCCTGCTCAAAAAAGACTGGATTCTAGAATAAATAAATTAAAAAAAAAAAAAGAATAAATTAAGGATGGAATAAAGAAATTCAGAGGATCCAATGAGAATGAAAACACTTCCTATCAGAACCTTTGGGACACAACGAAAGCAGTGTTTAGAGGTCAATTTATATCAGTAAATGCACACATACAAAAAGAAGAAAGGGCCAAAAGCAAAGAATTATCCCTACAACTTGAACAAATAGAAAGAGAGCAACAAAAGAAACCCACAGGCACCAGAAGAAAACAAATAATAAAAATTAGAGCAGAACTAAATGAAATGGAAAACAGAAAACAATTGAAAGAATTAACAAGAACAATAGCTGGTTCTTCGAAAAAATCGACAAAATTGATAAACCATTGGTCAAACTGACAAAAGAAAAACAGGACAGGAAGCAAATAACCCGAATAAGAAATGCAGTGGGCAATATTAAAACAGACCCAAGTGAAATTAAAAGGATCATATCAGATTACTATAAAAAATTGTACTCTAAATAATTTGAAAACCTAGAAGAAATGGATGAATTCCTAGAAACACACTGCCTATTTAAACTAACACAAACAGAAGTAGAACAACTAAATAGACCCATAACAAAAGAAGAGATTGATAAGGTAATAAAAAAAAACTCCCAACAACAACAACAACAAAAAAAAGACCCTGGCCTGGACGGCTTCACTGCAGAGTTCTACCAAACATTCAGAGAAGAGTTAACACAGCTACTAAAAAAAAAAAAAAAAAAATTTTTTTTTTTTTTTTACTACTAAAGGTATTTCAGAGTATAGAAAAGGATGGAATACTCCCAAACTCATTCTATGAAGCCAGCATATCCCTGATACCAAAACCAGGTAAAGACACCACAAAGAAAGATAATTACGCACCAATATCCCTCATGAACACAGATGCAAAAATCCTCAACAAAATTCTAGCCAATAGAATTCAACAACATATCAAAAAAATAATTCACCATGACCAAGTAGGATTCTTATCAGGTATGCAGGGATGGTCCAACATTAAAAAGAGAAGACCAATTAATGTAATCCATCATATAAATAAAACAAAAGACAAGAATCACATGATTTTATCAATTGATGCAGAAAAACATTTGACAAAGCTCAACACCCATTCATGATAAAAACTCTCAGCAAAATAGGAGCAGAAGGAAAATTCCTCAACATAATAAAGGGCATTTATACAAAGCCAACAGCCAACGTCATCTTAAATGGAGAGAGCCTGAAAGCATTCACCTTGAGATCAGGAACCAGACAAGGATGCCCTTTATCACCACTCTTATTCAACATTGTGCTGGAGGTCCTAGCCAGAGCAATTAGGCTAGATAAAGAAATAAAGGGCATCCAGATTGGCAAGGAAGAAGTAAAAGTATCTCTATTTGCAGACGACATGATCTTACACGCAGAAAACCCTAATGAATCCTGAAGAAAACTACTGAAACTAATAGAAGAGTTTGGCAGAGCATCGGGATACAAGATAAACATACAAAAATCAGTTGGATTCCTCTACACCAACAAAAAGAACATCAAAGAGGAAATCACCAAATCAACTCCATTTACAGTAGCCCCCAAGAAGATAAAATACTTAGGAATAAATCTTACCAGAGATGTAAAAGACTTATACAAAGAAAACTACAAAGCTCTTCTGCAAGAAACCCAAAAGAGACCTACTAAGTGGAAAAACATACCTTGCTCACGGATAGGAAGACTTAACATTATAAAAATGTCTATTCTACCATAAGTGTTCTATAGATTTAATACAATTCTGACCCAAATTCCAATGACATTTTTTAATGAGATGGAGAAACAAATCACCAACGTCATATGGAAGGGAAAGAGGCCCCAGATAAGTAAAGCATTACTGACAAAGAAGAACGAAGTGGGAGGTCTCACACTACCTGACTTTAGAACCTATTATACCGCCACATTAGTCAAAACATCCTGGTACTGGTACAACAACAGATACATGGACCAATGGAACAGAATTGAGAATCCAGACATAAATCCATTCACATATGAGCAGCTGATATATGACAAAGGCCCAAAGTCTGTTAAATGAGGAAAAAGGCAGTTTCTTTAACAAATGGTGCTAGCGTAACTGGATATCCATCTGTAAAAAAATGAAACAAGATCTATACGTCACACCATGCACAAAAACGAATTCAATATGGGTCAAAGACCTAAATATAAAATCTAAAACTATAAAGATTATTTAAGAAAAAATAGGGACAACATTAGGAGCCCTAAAACATGGCATAAACAGTCTACAAAACATTACTAGAAATGTACAAACACCAGAAGAGAATTTAGATAACTGGGAGCTCCTAAAAGTCAAACAGCTATGCTCATCCAAAGACTTCACCAAAAGTGTAAAAGGATTATCTATAGATTGGGAAAAAGTTTTTAACTATGACATTTCCCATCAGCACGCGATCTCTAAAATCTACACGTTACTGCAAAAACATAACAAAAAGACAAATAACCCAATTAAAAAATGGTCAAAGGATATGAACAGACGCTTTACTAAAGAAGACATTCAGGTAGCTAACAGATACATGAGGAAATGCTCACGATCATTAGTCATTACAGAAATGCAAATCAAAACTACAATGAGATCCTATCTCACTCCAACAAGGCTGGCATGAATCCAAAAAACACAAAATAATAAATGTTGGAGAGGTTGTGGAGAGACTGGAGCACTTATACACTGCTGGTGGGAATGTAAAATGGTACCACCACTTTGGAAATCGATTTGGTGCTTCCTTAAAAAGCTGGAAATAGAACTACCATATGACCCAGCAATCCCACTCTTTGGAATATATCCTAGAGAAATAAGAACCTTTATACGAATAGATGCACACCCATGTTCAGTACAGCACTGTATACAATAGCAAAAAGATGGAAGCAACCAACCAAGGTGCCCATTGACAGATGAATGGATAAATAAATTATAGTATTTTCACACAATAGAATGCTATTCATTGATAAAGAAACAACGATGAATCTGTGAAACATTTCATAGCATGGAGAAATCTCAAAGGCATTATGCTGAGTGAAACTAGCCAGTTGCAAAAGGACAAATATTGTATGAGACCACTATTATGAGAACTCAAGAAATAGTTTAAACAGAGAAGAAAATATTCTTTGATGGTTATGAGGAGGAGGGAGGGAGGGAGGGGGTTTTACTAATTAGATAGTAGACAAGAACTAATTTAGGTGAGGGAAGACAGCACACGATACAGAGAGATCAGCACAACTAGACTAAACAAAAAGCAAAAAAGTTTCCTGAATAAACCAAATGCTTCAAAGGTCAGTGTTGCAGAGGCAGGGGTCTGGGGACCATGGTTTCAGGGGACATCTAGGTCAATTGGCATAAGAAAATCTATTAAGAAAACATTCTGCATCCCATTTTGGAGAGTGTCTTCTGGCGTCTTAAACACTAGCAAGTGGCCATCTAAGATGCATCGGTTTGTCTCAACCCACATGAAGCAAAGGAGAATGAAAAGCACCAAAGATACAAGGTAATTATGAGCCCAAGAGACAGAATGGGCCACATAAATCAGAGACTACATCAGCCTGAGACCAGAAAAACTAGATGATGCCCAGCTACAACCAATGACTGCCATGACAGGGAACACAACAGAGAATGCCTGAAGGAGCAGAACAGCAGGATGGCAGACCTCAAATTCTCATAAAAAGACCAGACTTTAATAGTCTGACAGAGACTAGAAGGACCCCGGAGGTCATGGTCCCCAGACCTTCTGCTAGCCCAAGACAGGAACCCTTTGGAAAGACTCCTCTTCAGACGGGGATTGGACGTGAGTATAATACAGAAAATGATACTGGTGAAGAGTGAGCCTCTTGGATCAAGTAGACACATGAGCCTATGTGTGCAGCCCCTGCCCGGAGGGGAGATGTGAAGGCCAAGGGGGACAGAAGCTGGCTGAATACACAGGGAAATATAGGGTGGAGATAAGTAGTGCGCAGTCTTATTAGGGGGAAAGTTACTAGGAGTATATAGCAAGGTGTATATAAGTTTTTGTATGGGAAACTGACTTGATTTGTAAACTTTCACTTAAAACACAATAAAGATTTTAAAAAAAAGAATTTATAGCCTAGAAAACCTTATGAGGCAGTACTACTCTGTGGAAATTGACTGTATGGTGTCCAACACCAACAACATGAAATATTCAGAGTCTCAGAGTGCAAATGCTTGGCTGCTGGCTGAAATGTTTGAGGTTCAAATACAGCTAGAGGTGCCTCCAAAGAAAGGCCTGGTGACCTACTTCTGAAAAATCAGAATTGGAAAACCTGTGCAGCACAGTTCTACTCTGACACACATGGGGTTGCCATGAGTTGAAATCAGTTCTATGGCACCTGTTTTTTTTTTTTAATGAAATAGTCACGTGGGGAAATCATTTTGGGAGTTGGCAATGTGGGGAGAGAAACTAGGTGGACAGCAAAGGGTGGATACAGGGGTCTCTGAAGCATTGTAACAAAGATAAAAGCTGAAGCCACAGGCATAGGGGAATTTACCCAATGTGAATAGGTAAAGAGAGAGAAGATTTAGAGTTTTGCATGGAACTTGGAGAACACTAACATTTACAGCCAACTGGCAATAGAAAGTTTAAATAGTGAAAACTAATAGAGGAGTGGAAATTGGAACCAATGAGAATAGAATTACAAAAACATAATATCATATTAAATTCTGTTCAAATGCTGGAGCAAGATTTAGTTACATAACATGGTGTATAACAAAAGCGTTCATTGAATTTGCTACTGGCAAGCCATTTGTGATCTAAAGTGAGAGAATTTTCAGTTGAATGATGAAAGAGAACACCTGATTACAGGAGACCAAGGCATTAATGGGAGTTGAGGAAGAGCAGACAGAGTACAAACCACTGTCAAGACATTTGGTAAAAAGGGGAATGAAGGAGAGCACAAGAACCAGAGGGAAATCTCTTTGTTGTTTTAGGTCATTTTGCAGGGGAGTTTTGGACAACTGTAGAAGCTGTTTTTCATTAAAGTAGAACATTCATTAATATCAGAGTTAAGGATACTGCAGGTGCTTTCCTCTGAGGGTCCATCTTTTAAGAATATGATGATATGGAATTACAGATATTAATGCAATAGCAAACATCTAGTTTGGTGAGGAAACTGAGGCCAAAATCATTTAAATTTTATGTTTTAAGACACATTTTAGTTTGTTAGTGGCAAAGATTTGCAACTTTCTTCAGGGCTTTCTTTGTAGACCCATGGATAATTTGTTCAGTCTAAACAAGACTGAGTATTTTAATAAAGTCTTAACTAGTGCTAAGTACACAGTAATGATAGGATTTAAGAAATATCAGTCCTATCGTGGAGAAGATAAGTGCCCTGTAATTACTTGTTTTCATTGGTATCTTTTTTCTTGTTTTTATCTGTATCTTACTATTTCTACCTACATTAATTAGTGACTTTTTAGTGTAATTCTTCTTTTACTGGGTTATAAGTTAAGATTTAAAATTTTATTCCCGGCCAAGAATTAAAAAAAAAAAAAAAAAGCTTATTGTCCCAATATGTATCTTTGGGGATTTTACAGATGGAAGTTTTATTCATGGTCACAAACCTAACTTTTATCAACTAAACTATATCTTGAGACATTTGATACCTGCAGTGCAGTGAATTGTAGCCATGGTCTTGTAACTCCTAGAAAATGATTGGCTGGAACTATACAAATAAGTTGCGTTAAACTCTTGCAGGGATTGGGCAGTTTATGATGCAAATGAGGTGACCATGGCCTACCTAGGGGATTGGTCAGTTTTGCCATCCTGCTTGGCTTAAAAGGGCCAATCCCAAGAAGGATTAGGGGACCTCACTGGCAAGAAGAAGAGTCCACAGCAGAGTGCGTCCTTTGGACCAAGGACTTGGGGTCCCTATGCTGAGAAATCTCCTAGACCCAGAAGAAGGAGCAAACACTAAAGATGGCATGAGATAGTGGTGGTGGGCCTACCTGGTTCACAGAGCAACTGCTGAGTGCCTTTGTGGCAGGAGCGCAGGAGGCTTGTTGGTGGAACTAAAAGAGCCATCATGCTTGTTTATGCAGGACAAGAGAGGCCTGCCTGAGTGTGCCCAGTGCAGGAGTTGCATGCCTCCCCTCTGGGTAGTGGGGGCTCAGATAGTGTGGCAGCAAGAGAGCCTCTGCAGGCCTAGGTATTATGGCAGCAAGCTGAGGCAGAGACTTAAAAGTGCCCAGCAGCAGAGGCTCGGGAGATCCTGCTCTGGGGTCTTCCAGCTGGCAGTGCCAGAACAAAATCTTCAGGAGCAGTGCAGACCCCCTGAGCAGTGTGATGGTAGCAGTGACCTGAACACAGCATCTGACCTGAAAATGGTGTGACTGCCCAGTGACATAAGAATGGACATGGGTAATTTAAGGAAGGGTAAGCATTTCTCCTTTGAGAATCTGTCGTTACTGTTTACTGTTTGCTGTCTATAAATAATAATAATGGCTTTCACTTTGCCAACACTGTGTGTCTCATGTGTCCAGTTGATCACAGATGAGCATAGCACCCATAGAATGGTTGACGCCCGTGGGTATATGTGTCTTATTCTTAGCAGTTGTATAGCTGCCTGGAAGTTTGAGGCACAACCTGCTGCGTGTGCAATGCAGCTAGATAGACATGTACATACAGTACCCATATTAGGGTCCTTTTCAATGTTAGAAGTTTATCATAGTCGAAATATTATGCTACTCCTATTTTATAGAAGTTATATTTTATATAGCTGCTTGAAAACTGCTGATGTCTTCAAATGAAGTTAAAATCAGCTAAAAGTACTTCACTGGGATTTACAGCTATTGAAAAAAAGATTTTAGATGTGGCCTTTGTATCTATCATCTATCTATCTATCTATCTATCTATCTATCTATCTATCTATCTATCTATCTATCTATCTATCTATCATCTATCTATCTATCTATCTATCTATCTATCTATCTATCTATCTATCTATCATCCATCTATCTATCTATCATCTATCTATCTATCTATCAATCATCTATCTATCATCTCTCTATCTGTCTGTCTAATCTATCATCTAGCCACACACACGTGTATATATGTGTGTGTATGTATATATATATATACACACATATATATGTATATATATATACAATAAATACTTATATGCTGTCATTTCCCCCACATTTGTCAGTTTGTTGTACTGTGGGGGCTTGCATGTTGCTGTGAGGCTGGAAGCTATGACACTGGTATATTCAAATACCAGCAAGGTCACCTATGGCGGACAGGTTTTAGCTGAGCTTCCAGACCAAGACTAGGAAAAAAGACCCTGTAGTCTACTTCAGAAGTAGCCAGTGAAAACCTTATGAATAGCAGTGAAACATTGTGCTGGAAGGTGAGCCCCTCAGGTTGGAAAGTACTCAAAAGATGACTGTGGAAGAGCTGCCTCCTCAAAGTAGAGTTGACCTTAATAATGTGGATGGAGTAGAGCTTTCAGGACCTTCATTTGTTGATGTGGCACGACTCAAAATGAGAAGAAACAGCTACAACATCCATTAGTAATCGAAACGTGGAATGAACGAAGTAAGAATCTAGGAAAATTGGAAGTCATCAAAAATGAAATAGGACACATAAACATTAATATCCTAGGCACTAGTGAGTTGAAATTGACTGGTAATGGCCATTTCGAATCTGACAATCATATGGTCTACTATGCCAGAAACAACTTGAAGAAGATAGCATTGCATTCATTGTCAAAAAAGAATATTTCAAGATCTATCCTGAAGTACAACACTGTCAGTGATAGGATAATATCCATACACTTACAAGGAAGACCAGTTTATATGACTATTATTCAAATTTATGCACCAACAACTAAGGTTAGAGATGAAGAAATTGAAGATTTTCATCAACTTCACCAGTCTGAAATTGATTGAACATTCTACAAGGATGCATTGATAATTACTGGAGATTAGAATTCCAAAGTTGGAAACAAAGAAGAAGGATGGATAGTTGGAAAATATGCTCGGTGTTAAAAACAATGCTGGAGATTGCATGATAGAATTTTGGAAGACCAATCGCTTCTTCATGGCAAATACCTTTTTTCACCAACATAAACAGCACCTATACATGTGGCTCTCACCAAATGGAATACACAGAAATCAAATAGACTACATTTGTGGAAAGAAAGGATGGAAAAGCTCAATATCATCAGTCAGAACAAGGCCAGGGGCTGACTGCAGAACAGACCATCAATTGCTCACATTCAAGTTCAAGTTGAAATGGAAGAAAATTTAGAACAAGTCCACGAAAGCCAAAGTATGACCTTGAGTATATCCCACCTGAATTTAGAGACCATCTTAAGAATAGATTTGATGCATTGAACGTTAATGACCAAAGACCAGATGAGTTGTGGAATGACATCAAGGACATCATACATGAAGAAAGCAAGAGGTCATTAAAAAGACAGGAAAGAAAGGCAAAACCAAAATGGGTGCCAAAAGAGACTCTGAAAGTTGCTCTAGACTATCAAGTAGCTAAAGCAAAAGGAAGAAATGATGAAGTAAAAGAGTTGAATGGAAGAGTTCAAAGGGCAGCCCAAGAAGACAAAGTAAAGTATTATAATGACATTTGCAAAGACCAGGAGATGGAAAACCAAAAGAGAGGAACATGCTCTGCATTTCTTAAACTGAAGGATATGAAGGAAAAATTCAAGCCTCGAGTTGCAATATTGAAGGATTCTATGGGGAGAATATTAAATGACTCAGGAGACATCAAAAGAAGATGGAAGGAATACACAGAGTCATTATACCAAAAAGAATTGGTCGAGGTTCAAGCATTTCAGGAAGTACCATATGAGCAGGAACCAATGGTGCTGAAGGAAAAAGTTCAACTTGAACTGAAGGCATTAGCAAAAAGCAACGCTCCAGGAAATGACAGAATACTGACTGAGAAGTTTCAACAAATGGGTGCAGCACTGGAAGTACTCACTGGTCTATGGCAAGAAATTTGGAAGACAGCTACCTGGCCAACCAACTGGAAGAGATCTATATTTATGCCTATTCCAGAGAAAGGTGATCCCACCATTTTTGGAAATTATTGAACAATATCATAATATCACACGCATGTAAAATTTTGCTGACACTTATTCAAAAGTGGCTGTAGCAGTATATCCACAGGGAACTGCCAGAAATTCAAGCCAGGTTCAGAAGAGGATGAGGAACCAGGGTTATTATTGCTGGTGTCAGATGGATCCTAGCTGAAAGCAGAAAATACCAGAAAGATGTTTACTTGTGTTTTATTGACTATGCAAAGGCATTCGACTGTGTGGATCACAATAAATTGTGTGGGTAATGTTGCAAAGAATGGGAATCCCAGAACATTTAATAGTGCTCGTGAGGAACCTGTGCATAGATCAAGAGGCAGTTATTGGGACAGAACAAGGTGATACTGTGTGGTTTAAAGTCAGGGAAGGTGTGCATTAGGGTTGTATCCTTTCATCATCTCTGTCTCTCTATCTCTGTCTATCTGTCTAGTCTATCATCTATCCATCATCTAGCCACACACACATGTGTATCTTGTAAGATAAAAGGCGGTGCAGGCCACACTCCAGGGAAACTCCCTTTACATTGGATCAGGGATGTGACCTTAGTAAGAGTGTCACAATCCCACCCTAATCCTCTTTAACATAAAATTACAATCACAAAATGGAGGACAACTACCCAGTACTGGGAATCATGGCCAATGCAAGTTGACACATATTTTTGGGTGGCATAATTCAAACCATAACACTAGGTAAAGTAGAGGGTCATTGAAAAAGAGGAAGACTTTCAATGAGATGGATTGACACAACGGCTGCAACAATGTCCTTAAGTATAATAATCATTGTGAAAATGATGCAAGACAGGGCAGTGTTTCTTTCTGTTGTGAATAGGGTTGCTATGAGTCGGAACTGATGTGATGGGACCTAATAATAACAACAACACGCTATCATGTATACATAAAATATGTTATGTATGAAATTGCACATATTCATACACAATAAAATACGTGTAGATACATAGCAATAAAAAACCCTTTGAGTGGATTGCAACTCGTAGTGACCCTATAGGACAGAGTAGAACTGCCCCATAGAGTTTCCAAGGAGTGCCTGGTGGATTTGAATTGCTGACCTTTTGGTCAGCAGCCATAGCACTTAACCACTACACCACCAGGGTTTCCATAGAGCAAGAGTATAAGAAAAAAAAAAAATCTTAGGTCCACTTAATTACAACGTAAATAGGGAGGCAAAAGAGCAAGAGATGAATTTATTCTATCATGCCTTCTTGAAAAATGTTAAAATAATACATAAAGCAATGCCATTTTGGCGCTAAAATCCTTTGACTTAGCTGAATGTTTCTATCAAACATGAAAAATTTTGAACACGGATAAAACAAGATGAATTTCAAATAGAAATTACATATCTAAAGAATGTAAATCCCAGATAGAGGTGAAAAGACTTCAGAAGCCATTTAGCTCAAGTTTGTCTGTTTGCTTTGAAACTGGACTCTGAGGCACCTCTGGAGTCCTATGAAGCCCCTTCAAGGGCTGACCGTGGAAAGCAGACTTGGGGTTGTGGGGAAGCAGGGCAGGGGATTTGGTAGGCTACTACCATTCCTACTAAAACTTTACCACCGAGAATTTATTTGTTACATGTTGAGCTTCTCCATGGGCTTTCATTAGTTGAAAGAATTTTACATTTGAAAATACTTAAAAGCTGTGTATGTGGCCTTTCTTCCTTTCACTGCTCAAAGTTATGCAACCCTCTTCAAGGTCATGTTAAAAGTGAGTTGCAGAGTTAAGCATAGAGTGAAGGTCTGGCAACCCATGTTATAATGCTCCTTCTCTCCTAATTAACTAAAATTATGCTGTGCAGGGAGCCTGGTGGCGTAGTGGTTAAGAGCTCAGCGGCTTACCAAAAAAGGTAGGCAGTCCTAATCTTCCAGCTGCTCCTTGGAAACCCTATGGAGCAGGTCCACTCTGTCCTGTAGGATTACTATGAGTTGGAATTGACTTGACAGCAACGGGTTTAGTTTGGTTGGTATGGTGTGCGTAGCCCTGGTGGTAGAGTGGTTAAAGCACTCAGCTGCTAACCAAAAGATAAGCAGTTCAAACACACCAAGTGCTCTGAAGGAGAAGATGTGGCAGTCGACTTCCTTGATTTACAGACTTGGAAACCCTATGGGGCAGTTATACTCTGTGCTATAGGGTCACTATGAGTCAGAATTCGACTCAACAGCAAAGGTTTGGTTTGTTTTGATTTTATGCACATAAAATTACTGGGTTTTTTTCAGGTGTGTTTCTTGGAATATGAGTAGAGTCCATGGATACTCTAGGAGATCACAGGATTTTAATTTGAAAGGCATTTTCTAAATAAGTGAGTACAAGTTCCCTCCCCAACCAGGAATTCCTTATAACATGAGAGAAAAGAGGCACTCATGCAGCTTCTATTGATACGTCCAGGGATACGGCGCACACTACTGCCTCAACTAACCTGTCTGATTCTTGGAGTGTTCTGAATATTAGAAAGTTTGCTCCTGTGTTATCTAAATCTTCATTTCTACAACATCAATTTATCAGACTTTACTTTTCACTTTAAAACATTCAAGAATAAAACCAGTTGCTCTCAAGTCGATTCCAGGGGTGTCAGAATAGGACTATGCTCCGTAGGGTTCCTAATGGGTGATTTTTCAGAAGTAGGTTTTCAGGCCCTTCTTCTGGGGCACCTCTGGGTAGACCTCACCCTCTAACCTTTGGGTTAGCAGCCAAGCACGTTAACCGTTTGCACCACCCAGGGACACCTAATCAAGAATATCCAAACCATTTTCCATGCAGTGCATATTTAAGCATTTGAACAGAGTTGCTACATCTCCCTGTGCAATTTTCTTCTTTAGGTTGAAAATTCATCATTCTTTCAGCTTTTCATGATGCAGTCTGACCAGTGCAGAGACTATGCAATTTTTTTTTTTTTTCTGTTATCTAAGAATGCAGTCTGAGATTCTTCTGAGGAGGTTTTTGGGGAGGCGCAGATGGGTTAATTACACACAAAGAAGTCCCCAAGTGACATCTGTGTTACATGCACAGGCTGATGAGAATTTTCCCCTGTGATTTCAAGGCCTCCTTGGACTCTCTGAAGCAAATCTACATACCTTAGGATAAAGCCTTGATCTCTACAGATATTTCTCTAATAATAAGCTGGCTTCAACTGACAAAAATATGAGCGAATTGATCACCAGCAGCCTTTGTATTATATGGGAATCCAAGGATTCCTGTAAGTTTCCTTTGTGTGGTTTTGTTTTTCCTGACAATTTAACAAGTTCAGCATTGAAACTACTGCCTGTATGGGCTTAGGGCACTGATTGTGTCTCAAGCGGCATGGTCAGTTCTCTGCTTTTGCTGTTCTGTTCGCTCTGATGTGGGACCTGCAAGAGCAGCATGCTGAATGAGAATGATCTGTGGGAACAGCTTGAAAGTTAGGCCACCTCAGTTGACAAGTAGCCTGCAAAGTCCTCCATCCCCCAGGGCTGAGTTCTGCTTTCTTCTACTTCATGGACCTTTGTCTGATTTTGCTGAAGTTGTAGAAAGTGCTTAGGAATAGCTCTGTGATATCACTGACCTCAGTGAATTTTGAAGAAACAGTAGTTTCCAAGGCTTTTTTGAGTTGTCAGAGCTGAAAAAAAAAGCCTACATATATTTCCTTTTATGTCTGCCAAGGTGCTAGAACATACTTGTTAGAAAGAACTAGGGACCAAATTAAATAGACATGTGTCTGATAATCTAGGTAAACATCAGTTGTTCTTCTTATGTCTCTGTCTCTGAAGGGACATGGCAGACCCAAAGGCCAAATAAAGTAAAGGATGTAATTTAAGCATAATTAGCAACAAGAACTGGTTACCTGGGCATGCCTTAATTAAATATTGAGACCTAAACCCATAAAAAAAAAAAAAAAAAACCCATTGCCATTGAGTCGATTCCAACTCTAGACACTTGAAATAAAAAAGCGAATATAATACTTACATTGCCTCACAAGATTTACAAACTGGTTATAGATACAGATACAAGATAAACAAGCAAGCTCAAAAGTGTGGAAAAAAAATTAAATGCTATTTTTTTTTTATTTGAAAAAATGTCATTGCTATATTTATAAGTTGGTATAATTTACCTAACCAGCCATACACGGACTTTAAAAAATAATGAACACAAGACTCTAAAAATAATTGATACAGTAAGCTATTTGTTAGGTAATAAACCTGGAGACACCCCAGACTCCTGAGTTCATTTGGCTTGCTCCCCCTGATATCAGTACGGTTGTGCAATTTCCGAGATCACCCCAGTGATACGAGTTGAGGATTGAGAAGTGTTTCTTAGTCTGGGAGTGCTCAGATAAGGTAGACAGAATTCCAAAATGACCCCCAATAACCCACATCTTTGTATAATCTCCTCCACTTGGGTGTGGGTGGGACCTATGAATACAATGGGGGTATCACTCCTGTGATTGTTATATTATATGGCAAAGGTGAAGAGGTTTTGCAAACGTAATTAAGGCCCCTAATCAGTTGATTTTGAGTTAATCAAAAGGGTGATTATCCTGGATGAGCCTGAAATAATCAGATGAGCCATTTAAAAGAGAGACAGAAGCTTTTCTTGAGTTCTGAGAGTTTCTGCTGCTGGTCTTGAAGAAGTAAACTGCCATGTTGTAAGAGGAGGTCTTGTGGCAAGGACCTGATGGTGGTCTCTAGTAGCAAAGAATGTTACTGGTTCACAGCTAGCAAAAACAATGGGGTCATACAACAAGAAGGAACTGACTTCTGTCAACAACTGCAAGAGCTTAGAATAGGACACTGAGCTCCAGAAAGGAATGCAGACTCACGGGCAATTTGATTGCAGTCTTATGCAACCCTGAGCAGAGAATCTAGCTAAGCCATGCCTGGATTCTCTGAGGAAAACAGATTTCTTCAAGAAATGTGTGTTCAGCATCCTATGTGCATACACTTATTTCTAGGCACAAGGTAGGGGGACACAGGTATAAATGAGACAAGGTCTTTGTTCCCCTGAAACGTGTTTTAATGGAAGATACAGAAATCAAATAAGTAAACAAATAGGTAATGAAATTAAAATAATTGTAAGTGTTAAAAGGAACACAAAGAATAATAAGAAGTTAGAATGATTGCAAGGAGCCCTGGTGGTGCAAATGTTAAGAGATTGGCTGTTAACCAAAAGTCTGGCAGTTTGAACTCAGCCTGTGACTCCACAGGTGAAAACACTTGGCAATCTGCTTGCGTGAAGATTACAGCCAAGAATAACCTATGGGGCAATTCTGTTCTGTCACATAGGATTGCTATGAGTTGGAAACAACTCCACCATGGCACTTAACAACAATAGAGTGGTTTTATGTGTGTTTGCCATGAGAAAGAAAGGGAGGTCAGGGAAGTGAAATGTTATATATCTTGTCAGTGAAAGGGAATATTTTATCAGAGCAACTAAAGGGCTGAAATTCACTCAACAATCCGTTGGTCTCCAGGAAGGATCTCACGGTATGCAGAATAATGCTCCCCAAAGAACTCCACATCTTAATCCCTACAACCTGTGGATATGTTTAGTTGATGATATGGGTGTAGATATACGGGTGTAGTTGATGATATGGGTGTAGAATAAATTGCTATGAGAGAATAAGGATTGAAAGGGGACATAAAATTAGCTGAATATGTTAGGTTACTTGGCAAAGGGGAATCAAGGTTGCAGGAGGAATTAAGGTTGCTAATTATCTGACCAGAAGTCCTGATGGCATTGTGGTGAAGAGCTACGGCTGCTAACCAAAAGGTCAGCAGCTCGAATCCACCAGGCACTCCTTGGAAGCTTTATGGGGCGGTTCTACTTTGTCCCATGGGGTCCTTATAAGTCAGAATCGACTCTCCAGCAGTGGGTTATTATCTGACCTTGAAATAGGAAAATGGGCCTGGATTATCTAGGTGGAATCAGTGTAATCACAACAGCCATTTAAATGTGAAAAAAGGAGGCAGAATGTTGAAGTCAGAGAGGAATTTGAGGCTGCTGCTGCTGCTGGCCTTGAAGATGGAGGAAGGCCCAGGAATGTCAGCAGTCTCTAGAATCTGGAAAAGGCAAGGAAATGGATTCTTTCCCTAGAGCTTCTAGAAAGAATGCAGCGCTGCTAACTTTTAGCCCAGTGAGACCCATTTCAGACTTCTGACCTCAAGATCTGTAAGATAATACGTTTATTTTGTTTTAAGCCACCAAGCTTGTGGGACTGTGTTATAGTAGCAACAGGCCTTTCCCTTACCTCCTTCCTATCACACACTCCCAATAGCATCCATATTGCTCTTTGAAAATCTCAGACCTGGGGGTTTTTGAGCTTGTAAAAATTCTTTAACTGCGTAATATGAATTGCTTCTGAGGAAATAGCATTTAAAGGACTTGGTTAAGGCCATTCTGTGTTCTGTGACCTCAAATGGTGAATACTACATTAAACTCAAAGAAGATGACCTGAATTGGACAGACTTTAGAATGAAATGTTATATGAAGGGTGAATATTCAATCGCAGTCTTCAGTTGTTGCTTTTGAAAGCATTTCTTTAAAGCTGGGCTAAAGGGGATGGCAGGCCATAGGCTTACAGGAAAAGGACGGTCTTGGCAAGGGAAGAGAACTGAAGCTGTGTTCTTTTTATTTGTCTTTAAAATTAAAGTGAGGTTCAGGGGATACCTAGAGGAAAGATATTCAATTGTAGATTTTGCAGTTTTGTTGTGGCTGCAATTTTCCAATGTTGCTCGTGAGAAGCTGAGGAGGCCCTGAAAAGGCTTTGTGCTTGGCACCTGCAGAAATCTAATTTCTGATGAATAGGATCCTAATTGGGTCAATTATTCTATTATACTACACAAGAGTACTTCAGGCTGCTGCTTCAGTAAAGAGAGGTGCTTTAGTCTCCCCATCGGTGTTCTCCAATTTGAATAGAACTCAGAATCCTGCATTTAACTTTTCCTTTCCCAGTGTCAGTTTTGCCCTTGCAGCCTCAGTTTATTTAATTGCTGAATTAAAATGAAACCCCCTTTTCACCTTCTGAAACCATGGGTAAGATTACAAAGGAGAGCTTTTTGGCTCCTTTAAAATTGTTTCTCAGACATTTGCAAATACAAGAGGCAACTGTTTCAGTATACCCTCTTCACTGTAGTCTTTTGATTAATTATTATCTTTTGGCGAGGAGGAGCAGAAGGAAGGGTAAAGGTGTTTGTGGATTATGTCATACATTTGCACACATATAATAATGATCTAATTTTAATTTGTTTTCTTCTAAAGGATTGCACCAGTTACTTCTTCATAATTACCTATAACATGTGAATTAGAAAGGAATTTGGAAGCTGACACATGATGACACATTTAGGTATTAATTCAATGAGATTTATTTTTTAGACATGCCTTTTATGCTAAATATTCTAATTTGTAAGTTAAAACAGAAACTTCTTTAATTAGAATGAATGCTTTCATTCAGAGTTGGTCTGTGGTTCAGATTTTAATTAGGAAACTATAGAATTGTGTCATTATATATTAAAACTATAAGACAAAAACTAAACCTGTTGTTGTCAAGTCAATTCTGACTCATAGCGACCCTATAGGACAGAGTAGAGCTGCCCCACTGGGTTTCTAAGGACTGGCTGGTGGATTCAAAGTGCCGACCTTTTGGTTAGCAGCCTGAGCTCTTAAGCACTGTACCGCCAGGGCTCCTTAAAACTATGACTATGCAGTAAATTGTAGCCTGTGAAGAAACTTAGGCTTGAGCTCGAGTGAAGCAGAGAAGACATCATCCTGGGTTTTGTAAAAGGCCAAAGAGATTGGCATCAATTCACAAAATGGAATTCGATAATGAAATTAATGAGATATGTTATAAGAAACATCAAGCTTAGTGTCTGGCACATATTAAACACTCCAAAAATTGATTTCTTTTCTTGAGCTAGGGGCTGATTCCTTTTTTTTTTTCTTTTTAATTGTACTTTAGATGAAGGTTTACAGAACAAACCACTTTCTCATCAAACAGTTAGTACACCCATTGTTCTACGACACTGGTTAACAACCCCACGACATGTCAACACCCTCCGTTCTCAACCCTGGGTACCCTATTCCCAGCTTTCCTGCTCTCTCCTGCCTTCCAGTCCCTGCCATAGGGCTGGTGCACCCCTTTAGTCTTGTTTTGTTCCATGGTCTTGTTCAATCTTTAGCTGAAGGGTGAACTTCAGGAGTGACCTCATTATTGAGCTGAAAGGGTGTCCGGGGGCCACACTCTGAGCATTTCTCCAGTCTTTGTCAGGCCAGCAAGTCTGGTCTTTCTTTTTGAGTTAGAGTTTTGGTCTACATTGTTCTCCAGCTCTGCCTGGGACCCTCTATTGTGACCCCTGTCAGAGCAGTCAGTAGTGGTAGCTGGGCACCATCTAGTTGTACTGGACTCAGTCTGGTGGAGGCCATGGTAGATGTGGTCCATTAGTCCTTTGGACTAATCTTTCCCTTCTACCTGTAGTTTTCTTCATTCTTCCTTGCTTCCTAAAGAGTGAGATCAGTGGAGTACCCTAGACGGCCACTCACATGCTTTTAAGATCCTAGATGCTACTCACCGAAGTAGAATGTAGAACATTTTCTTTATAAACTATGTTATGCCAGTTGAGCTAGATGTTCCCCGAGACCATGGTCCCCACAGCCTTCAGCCCAGCAATGTGGTCCCTCAGGGAGTTTGGATGTGTCTATGGAGCTATCATGACCTTGCCTTGGACAAGTTGTGCTGGCTTCCCCAGTATTGTGTACCATCTTACCCTTCACCAAAGTTACCACTTATCTTTTGTCTATTAAGTGTTTTTCCATCTTCACCCCTCTCCTCCATCGTACCCATCAAAGATTGCTTCTTTTTGTATATAACCCTTTTCATGAGTTTTTACAGTTGTGGTCTCATGTAATATTTGAGGGGCTGATTCTTGATGTTGGTATAACAGGAAATAGAACAGTGAAAATATCACCAAGGTGCAGATTTTCAAGTAGTTTGCAGTCTAAACAGGAGATGAAAACTGCATGCTTAATTGTACAATAAAGTAGTCTACACTGAGCGCCAGCAGAGGCTTACAAACTGGTGGCAGAGTTTAAAAATATGTGTGAGTATGTATATGTGTGTGTGTTTGTGAATGTGTGTTATTTTGTAGCATCTCAGTATTTTATCTTGCAGTCTTTGAGCTGATGCATATCTGGGCTTACAGATACCAATTTTGTATCTTTTCCAAGATATACGTTGATACTTTTGCATGCACTATACTGCAATTGAATTGTCTCTGCTTGCTTTGAAACTACAGGTTTTCCCCCATCTGAAAGAAAAGCATTTCTGTGAAATATGAATTCCTATGAATAGCCGAAATGGTGTAAAGTGAAGAAGAAATTACCATTAACTTATATGGGAAATTTTTTTGAGCATTCCCAGACCCAAAATATAGCCTGCCAAATCATAACAGATAATGCACAAAACTTAAAATAACACTTAAATATAGAAAAAAACAGGAATGATATTAGTAAAACACAACCTATATATAAAGTAGATGGTGAGTGTCCTTCGCAGGGAAGGAGCTTGGCCACCTCACTCTCACTGCTCCCGGTGCGTAACCAAAACCAAACCAAACCCGTTGCGGTCGAGTCAGTTTCAACTCATAGTGACCCTATAGGACAGAGTAGAACTGCCCCATAGAGTTTGCAAGGAGATCCTGGAGAATTTGAACTGCCAGCCTTTTGGTCAGCAGCCTTAACAATTAAGGAGTTCACCACCAAAGACTAAAAAACCATGCTTGGGGTGCATGCTGCCTTTTTAACGGCTCTCTGCAAAACAAAGGCTGAATTTTATTTCCGCTTTTTGCCTTTTTTCATAAAAGTGAAAGTCTTTTTTTTTTTTTCAGTTAGTGAAAACAGTACTAACGGAAATCTTTCATAAAATCTAAGTGGTGTAAAAAGAACTGTTGAAAAGCGGGGAATGCCTGAATAACTCTAGCAATGAACATGGCTTGATTGATTTTGTTACCAGGTGGCATGATTCTTACTCAGCATGATTCATATTGGCCTATAGACGAGAGACCGAGGTGAGAGAACAATAACATGCCTTTATTTTGTTGTACAAGGAAATGGGGTCAGTTGGTGCTTACTGCTGCCGAGAGACTGATCGCCAAGGGCAGTCAGGCCGGTTACTTTTAAGGGGGGTTACAATTAGAGAGTTCATAAAAGTTACGTTAGCAACATTCTTAATCATACTACGCAGGCGTGATGGGGTTTAAATATAACCTTCAAGCAAAAGCAGGGTTCAAATGCAAAGTTGAAGCGGGGGATAGCCCAGCAAAGGAAATGATTCTGCAATACAACACTGTGGAGGAGGAAGCCAGGTAAAGAGAACAGCACTGGGGTGCTCTGTCTCACTTCCATTTCCTTTTGGACATCGGTAATTTAATACCAGTGTCCATTTTGAACTATAGTCCAGCTTAAAATTGTTTAGCATATTTTCAGAGAGGGGTAAATATCGGACCTAGGCCTTTCATTGTGGCTGCTGACCTCTTGTTGGTTCATAGCTGACTACTAAATATTAAAAGAAAAAAGAGTGGCTTTTATGCACTGTTTATGTGAATGTCTCCCTAAAAGATTCTGTCCCTCTTTTTTTCTTTCTTTAGATTGTCTTTGGTATTGTCTTTATACTTCAGGGCCCAATTGATGTGTCTTTGTGAGTCTGAGTCCAGCTTCAGCTGGGTCGCATTCTCTATGCTCCAGGACAGGGAAAAATGATTTCAATATTATTTTTTGAATCATTATTTTTTGTTGATCAGAGATTGAAGATAACACATCGATGATCAGTACCTGGATTTAGTCGAGCTCCTGAATGGCGACCACTGCAGGCTCTTTAAACTCACGGTGCTTGTTTTCCACTGTATACCATTTGGTTCTTCACCAGGGTATTAAGAGCCATATTTTCAATTGCATTGCCGAAGTGAGCAGGCTCCGTGTACGTCAACATTTTAGCCCAAGGCCTTCTTTTGCCCTTTTAGGAGTGTAAGACAACAGAAGATAAATTTTATTATGCCTAATACATCAGTGGGTAATATTATGAGGATGCAGACTAAGACTATTACTATCCCTTGCAGTAGTGATCTAGCCCATGTACTTATTCCTGATGATAACCAACCAAATAAATCTGATCTTCCTAAGGGCCTTACAGTGTGTAATCAAGTAGCTTGCTGTCTAATTATATGTATATCCTGCTCTACTTGTGTTATTTATCCAAATGCAACAAGAGATATTTGCTACAGTGCAGACTACACTTTCTTGGACTAATAAAAAGAATCTGAAGCCTATTTTATTATCTCATGTCACCTTGGTTAATGAGTTCAGAGATTACTGTTGTGTCTTTATCTCATTGGCAACTTTACCTGTTATTCATTCCATAATTGATAAATTTCTTAAAGATTTCTCTAATTCAGCTATACCATAACTAGGAATTAAATCTACCAATCCTACCCTGAGTGTAGGACCAATGGGTTTCTTTTTAACTCTCATTTTATAGTGTGTAACAATTTAACATTACCTTTTTAATATTTATCAGTATCATTACTATGAATATCTAAAGGTAATCTTAAAATTCTCAAAGTGCTTTGCCCATGTATTTACCAGAAATCTAAACAGGAGATTGCCCACATAAACTCACTGTCGGTTGGAAAGGTATCTTTTAAAACTAGTATAGTTAGATCGACCACACACAAAGTTTGTCTGGATGAAACAGAAGGTGTAGAAAAAATCATATGTGACAGCCAGATTTTCATTAGAGAATACATGAATAACAAGATGATATAGTATACACTTCTCCTGTTGGAGGTCTTCAGTTCATCTATTTAAAACATACTAAGTGTTCTTCTCAAAGGCAAGATGTCCTTCTTTGAACTATGAATTAACAGCCATGGGTCACTTTCTCAGAAGCAGTAGTGTCACAGAACTGTTTTTATGGGAGAAGAACTTCTAACTCAAGAGTTACAATATCTAAATCCATTAGTTAAATAATTTAGGAGAAAGGAAAATAGTTTCTTATATTTAGAGAGTAGAGACTTAAAACATCAGCAATATTTTCACATAAAACTCATAGTTTTCTTTTGTTTACTCAGCCTTATGTAGTTAATTCTGTTCTATTTAATTCTAGATCAGCCACAGTCAGCTTCTGTATAGACGTTCTGGAAATTTTATTCAGTTTAGTTACAGCCCTTTTCGAAAATCCAATATAGTCCATCTTTTGTTGAGATATTGTGGTCAGATTTTTCAGCAAACCAGCAAAGTAAAAACTTATCTGCAGATGACACAGGATAATATGGCTGTGATTAACTTATAAAAATAGTACTCTTATAGTGAAAGACCTGATAGAAATTAATTACAAGCATAAAGTAAAGGCCAAATAAAATCAGTTAAAAAATCTTTAGATAAAAATATCTCTAAGTATAACCATTAACTGTATTTTTAAAGAGCTTCAGATATAATACATAATAATCTTGAGATAGAATATTGGGATATACCAAGTCAGTGTATACCAAGAATCAGCCAAGATTATCAAATCTTTAAATACCTGAATAGTGATAAAAGAAACCTTCATAGGTAAACGATGTAAAGTCTCAATCAAACCATTGGCTTTGATAAAGTTGCTACCAAGTTAGCAATTAACGAACCCAAAAAGAATCAGGCTTTTTCTGTTTTTTTTTTTTTTTTTAGTTTTGACAACACCTGTTACATAATTTATTAAATAAAACTTTGTAGCAGTTTGCCTTTATTTAAAAAAAAAAAAATTGTGGCTTTTCATGAAGTTTCAGAGTTATCAGGAGTTTATTACAGGTCACTGTGAAACAATACTTAAGTAATTTAACCAAAGATCTTAAAGTAAAAACCTTGCCTTCTTTTTCTAAAAGCCACGCAGTTTGGTTTTTGGCTCAGGAATCTTATTCTAATGAGAGGCCGAACTTCTGCCTTCCAGGCAGATTATACAAAGAATAAATTAACCCTTCAACTCAGAAATCAAAGAAAATTTTGTTATTTTAACAGCAAGAAACCCAATTCTTTGTTTTATATTTTATTAACATTCAAAAAAAAAAAAAAAACCCAGTGCTGTCGAGTCGATTCCGACTCATGGCAACCCTATAGGACAGAGTAGAACTGCCCCATGGAGTTACCAAGGAGTGCCTGGCAGATTCGAACTGCTGACCCTTTGGTTAACAGTGGTAGCACTTAACCGCTACACCACCAGGGTTTCCTACTTAACATTAAAGTTCCTAAAAATCTCATAAATTAAATCATTAAGCTTTAGTCAGACAGGTGAAACTTTTGACCATGTCAGATAAATTTTAATAAAACTCTGAAATGTTGTCTTTGTTGCATACATCTTATGTTGCATCTCTTTAAAATGGCAAAAATGAACACGTTAGCAGACCCAAAATACACACATATATATCCTTTCTCTTGTGGCATAAAAAACAAAAGTATATAAGCTTACATTATGACCAATACCTATTATTCAATTTAACATCAGTAAGTCACCTAAAAGCTCTTAGAAATTATTTTAAGCCTGTACACCATAAAATATAAAACTGCTGTTGAAAGAAAGTCTGTTTAAACATTCTAAGTTTTCATTCAAATTTTACTATTTCTCATATTTTCCCATTCTAATTTTAACCCTTAAAGGTTTTATCAATTGGCTTTAGAAATCACCAAGTCTCTGCTCAAATGACCAATTCAATGATATAGATATAGAAGACAAGATTAGGCCATTTTGATTCATTTATATATATTTAAATTTATCGAGGCATTCTGAAAGGCTATCTACCCAGTAAATACCAAAGTTCTTTAGTAATTTTGTAAATGAATCCACCAATTCTTGGCTTATGGAGACTGGGGCTTTTGAGGAGGGGGGGAGTCATTTCAATTCATTTAAAACCAAAAAAAAAAAAAAAAAAAAAGACTGGGACTTTTGGGGGCGGGGGTCATCTCAATTCGTTTACATATGTTTAAATTGATCTAGGCATTTTGAAAGGCAAAAGAGACCTAATTTCCTCTTTTATTATTCCCTTGGAAAACAGTTTTGCTTTCTCTTTATTATGACTTTTTATCTACCTAGTAAATACCAAACCCCTTTAGCAATTTTTTTTTTTCATACTCTGGAACTGTTAATTTTACTTTAAGACAAAATTATTCTTTAAATGAAACACATTTCCTATAATGTCTAGCTTAAGTTACTTAGAAAGGCCTTTTTTTTTTATGATCGACTTAAAAATTTTCAGTATAGCTGCTAAAAATCTAAATCATAAGACAGACACAAGACACAGTTTTTCTTGGATGAGGAAAGAATTGAGGTTCTAAGACAGCCTTACAAAACAAAATAAAACAGCAATTCTCAGACATAGCCTCTAACCTGATACAGGACAGAAACTTAGACACTATGCTCTAGACCAGAAGCAAGTTCTCAGAAAGAAAGAAGACAGAAAGACCGCATAAACTCACTGAATGATACTACACAAACCAAGGATATGTATATTGCAATTTTTGGTAATATTGACTAAATTCAACAGAAAAAAAAAAAAGGTTCTAGATAAAAGTTATTAACTTGCCAGAGTGTCAGATGTAGGAATTTTAGACCCTTTGACAAAAACCGAGCATCAAGCAAAGTTCCCCAGAGAGGAAGAGGCAACACAAATGAAAGCTCATTTTCTCAAAGTAATCACTGAACTCCTGAATTACTTCCCGTACGCCCAGTTGATAGTGTTTTTAAATATGAACCCCAAACCAGTGTCTCGGCAGCCAAGGGGAAAATCTAGACTTATTTATTAAGGATATTAAGCTCTAAGGTTCAAGCTTTTGGTTTTCTTCCTTTTGAACTTAATTCATTCTGATGGCTAGAGACCTACTCTCTTATTTAAACCTTAAATATGCTAGTTCTTCCAATTGGAAAATAAAGTATCTACTGATTATTTTAATTTTAACATTGCGATTCTTTAATAAGCTGTATTATAAAACAGGTTTTTTTTTAGGGGACTACCACTTTTCCCTTCAAATTTGGCAGAACAGAGCACTATTTTCCAGGTTTTCTCTGAGCCACAAAAAAGAAGTCTAATGAGGAACGAATACCTCAGGGTTTGGACAGTGTTGCGCTTAGACCAATGTGTACCTTCCCTGAGTGCGCACTCTCTCGTGGGTGGCAGGCAGCCTGCTGTTGTAGCCTGTCTCGCAACCACCTTCTCCTCTCCTGGAAGTCTTTAATATTTGTGACGAGAGCCAGCGGCCCCCCAGTGGCTTTTACTGTCCACCTGTGCCCAAATTTTTGCTGCTTGTACTGACTCAGAGCTCTTTGAAAATACAATTACCTCTTTAATGTTTTAAATGCCCTAATTTGGACCTAAACTGCAGTTCACTAAGGCTTACTAAATATTACTCTTAAATGATTAAGCAAAAATCTAAAAAGATTCTCCTTAATCAAACAACTGGTTTTTCAAACAAATATGCCCAACGAAACTTAAGAAAACGTGAGAAAAAGACCAAAATGGGTGTCGAAGGGAAGTAAAGTGCAAACACTTGGGTCTTCTCTTTTTGCTGTCTTCTGCTCCACAGTCCAGGTCTCCTCGAGGTTGACTGGATTTGTGGTTTTACAATCCCTGCAGCAACTAACTCTTGTAGGGTGAAAACATCACAAAGTTTAGTAAAGCAAAAAAAAAAAAAAAAAAAGGTTATTTGGCATATTTTCAAAAAGGCAAAAGTGGGAAGTGGACAAGCATGCTGCCAGAGCCATGTCTTTCTGAGACTCTATTCCCAGTTCTTAAGGATGCATCTTAGCAGGCCACATTTCGGGATCCCTTGCATGTTCTGCATTGTCTAGGAACACACACTGACACACTCATGCAGCCTAATCCAGTGCACCAATTTAACACGTACTTGAGCCTTTTATGGGTGGTGAGCCTTTTATGCCCTCAAAGGTCAATTCCTCCAGTTTCTTGGGACTCTTCTAAGACCTTACCTAGCAATTAACCCCATTACTTCCCAAATAAGCTCAGATTCTTAATGCCCTTAATGGTCACTTTTTCCTGCTTCTTGGAACTCTTCTAAGGCCTTACCTAGGAATTACCCTGTTACTTACCAAATAACCTCGGATTCCTAACACCCTCAACTGTCAATTTTTCCCATTTCTTGAGACTCTTCTAAGGCCTTACCTAGGCGCTTACCAAACAACCCAGGTGTGTTTCATGTCTTTCACAGAATCATCATTTGGGTCCCAGGGGAGGGGATCTGCTTTCAGAGCTACTCCAAGTTCTCTAGGAGAAAATCTGGTGAGACCAGATATCGGGGCTGTTCTGTTTTCTGATCAGCCTCAGGAACTGAGCAGATGGCTCCTGGCTGACTTGCCAGAAATGTTACTGGGTAGAACCTCAGGTTCTTACTTTGCATAACTTGTGCTGGCCAATAAATGAGAGACCGAGGTGAGAAAGCAAAAACGCACCTTTATTTCGTTGTACAAGGAAATGGAGTCAGTCAGTGCTTACTGCTGCCAAAACTGCTCACCAAGGGTGGGCAGGCAGGTTACTTTTAAAGGGGTTTACAAGTAGAGACATCATACAAGTTACATCAGCAACATCGTTAATCATACTACGCAGGCACAATGGGATTTGCCTATAACCTCCAAGCAAAAAAAAAAAGCAAAAGCAGGGTTCAAATCCAAAGCTGAGGTGGTGGGGAGAGGGGAGGCCCAGCAAAGGAAATGATTTTGCAATACAACACTGTAAGGGAGGAAGCCAGGTAAAGAATATAGCACAGCAGGGGCTCTAACTCAATTTTATGATGAGTCAGAAGGAATAAAAATGAGTATGCAAATTTTCCTGGTTCCTTTCAAGAGGGCTTGAAAGAAGTTATACCATCAGTCCTTTATGGAAATTCTCCATGGATTAATTTCTTCTTTTTCCCCAGTAGTTTTAAAAGTTGAAAGTTTTTAAAGGCTTTTTCATTTATTTTAATTAAAAATTAGAAAAGGTACCTATAATGTACTTTTGACATTTTCTCATAAATATATTGGTGCCTTTATTCCTCGGTGGGGGGGGGGGGGGGGATAAAAATGTTTTTAACTGAATTTTGTCCTTCCTTGCTTTTTCTATCATGTTTAGTTTTGCAACCGCTACAAAACCTTGGCTTTTCAGAGATGCTCCATTATCTAATTGGTCATGGGTTTATACAGAGATATTTGGAAAAGATTTGTTATACCTGCCATTGAAATGAATAAATTCCAGAGATCATTTATGACAACTATGTGCCACAGCATGTGAGGTGCTCTACATACATGACCTCAGTTAATCCTATGACTCTTTGAAAGAGCTTTTAGCACCCCCATTTTGAAGATGAAACTGAGGCTCAGAGAGAATAACTTACTTGTTCAAATCATAATTACTCAGTGGCAGTGATAATTCTGTCTGAGTCCAAAGTCTTTGTCCAACTTCAGTCCCTAAGTTACCTCCGCGATATTGTAAATGCTTATAGAATCCTGCAGTTTCAGAAAGTTCAAAATGCTCTACTGAAGAATGTTCCTTTGCATATTCATTCCCAGAATCTTAGAAGCAGTGGTCCAATGGTTAATTTTTTTTCCCATGATTTTTTAAGCTCAAACTTCAGTGTAATATTCCCAGAATAAGTGGAACAGCTATAGCTTTGATCATTAAATATGTCTCTTTGAAGATATAAAGTAAGAGGAGGGATGCCTCCTTCAGGCAAAGAACTTTCTCCTACAGCTCTGGGGTAAGCTGAGCAGATTGAGTCAAATACACTATATGCTTAAATGCTCATGTTAGAGTTCTACTGCACACTTCAGATGCTACCCTCATTCAGTCATCTCTTCCTCCTTTGCTCAGACAGCCAGCAGTCAGTCAGTCACTGTGTCTGAGAAGAAATACTCTTTGCTCTCCAGGAGGTTTTAATCTGTTAGGTGAAACCAAACATGCACACAAATAGTTATAAGGCAGGCTATAAAGCATGACACCAAACTCAAACACCAAAACCCAGTGCCGTCGAGTCGATTCTGACTCATAGTGACCCTATAGGACAGAGTAGAACTGCCCCATGGAGTTTCCAGGGAGCGCCTGGCAGATTTGAACTGCCCACCCTTTGGTTAGCAGCCGTAGCACTTAACCACTACACCACCAGGGTTTCCAAGCATGACACCAGATGACATAATTTCAACTAGAACATATTTATTTTATTACAAGTTTAATTCATCATTATCTTACACTGTCTAGTAATTTACTGATTAAACTGCCTGTGTAATGGCTATATACTTGATTGATGCTCTGTGCTGTAATATAGAATATCAATCAATTATCCAAAAGTTTTGTGTATTTATTCTCTATTAAATGGCTTAGGAATAAAGAACTAAACTTTAAAAGTACAACTATTTTGTTTGGTAGTAATGCAAAAAGTATTTTATAACCAAAAGATTTTGCAAGGACTTAGAATAAAAAAAAATACATATATATATAAAAGGAACATATTAATATTAATGCTATATTGTTCTAGTATCTTACACCTAGACTTTCTTATATTAGGTTAGAAAGTTAACTGAAGGATTAACAAAAAAGATTAACCCAGAAAAGACCAAGGAGGCCAAGATAAATGGAGAAGCAAGACATGTTTAATCGAGGAGAGTAGTGCTTTTCAAGGGTTTATTTAATTTTCATCATCCTATTTTTTATTTTTATTACCTCTGTCACAGTTTCAGTTAGAGATGGACTTCATTCAGTAGTAGAATAAGGATCAGATTTAGAGGAACTTACTTTTCTGTTAGATGGCTCACAGCCAAGCAGGTTGTAATGTAACAACAGCATATGCTCAAATGTGAACATTTTATCTATATATTAGGTGGTATTTAGACAGGTTCTTAATATTTTGGGTCTAAAGGGACATTCCTAAAAACAGGTAAAAGTCATCCTATCAGTGTACACCATGCTAACAAAATCCAGAATTTCTCAGCCTCACACATTTAATAAATAACAAAATCTGTTGAAAAAGTGTTTTCTAAAGAGACATTTTAAGAAGAATCCCAAAGAAAAAGTAAGTTACGGTTACTCATGAATTTGTAAGAACTGCAAGTTCTGCTTATACATATAGTTTAAATTACATGGTTTAAAAAAATATATACATTTTACATCTCTTAGTATTGCTAAGCAATACACTGAAACTCAAATATTTTTCTGGAGGAAATCAAAGTCAGCTTCCAGCAGAGGAAATGCCAGATTTGGGT
This sequence comes from Loxodonta africana, assembly GCF_030014295.1. Lineage (NCBI taxonomy): Eukaryota > Metazoa > Chordata > Mammalia > Proboscidea > Elephantidae > Loxodonta > Loxodonta africana. The sequence goes on along the minus strand of NC_087349.1, from coordinate 70,792,195 downwards.
TAAGGAAGCAAATGGACATTTTTGATCTTTAAATTTTCCCCTGCAGGTGATTACAGTTCAAACCATGGTCTAAGCCTCTGGAAACTATATTAAAATGAGGATTCTCATTTTGGATGGTAAATCGAATACTTTGCATAACATATACTGCCCCAGGTACCAATACTATTTTTGTAGAAAGAAGGTGCTGGTGCTTGTACTCTCTGAATCGAGGTTTTTCAAAACAGAAGCTTTCAAATGAACAAAAAGTTTGCCTTGGTATAAGAAGAGCTACTCAAATGCACAAATAAATGAGGAAAGTTTTCTACCGTGGAGCACGATAAAAATTTCATCAAGTTATTGGGCCAAATCTAGACTCCTAAAGTAGGTGAGACTTTCCACACAATATATCCAGTGCTGAATCATATCAGCTGTTGACGAAGTGAAACTAACTGGGAATTGTTTCCCGGGCCTGTGCACCTTTATTTCCGTTACAGACCTCTTTGCGTTTGTGTAGTGTTAGGCAGTGTTCAAAATGCCTTCATAAACTTTATTTCCTTGGATTCTCTCATTTGATCTGTTTTGTTCTCAGCATGTCAAAACTAGTCCAGAATAAAAAGCACTGAAATGTACTTTTTTTTTTTTTGCATTCTTCTTGGTACAGAGTGAACTCAATATCTGGGTGGAACAGTCTCTTCAAAAATGCTACAATTTGCAGAGTCCATTTCCTTCCCAAAGTCTCCTTCACTGACTTGTTTCATTCCTGAAATTCCCCCCCCCACACATATACGTATATATTTTATTTATTCATGCATTCATTCTTCAAATGTTTATGGAGGGCTAATTTAACACAATTCACTGCATTTCTTGTCATGGACTAGCTAAGTATTGGATCTGAACCTTTGTAGCTGACCCTATAAAGTATGCAGAGTACTCACCTTTTCTCTGGAGCTCCAACTGGAAGCAAAAATAACAAACTCAACCATCTGTCACTTAAGAGAAGATATTGCTTGAGCAAAAAAGATATTTATTATACCAGGCATACTGAACCCCTCAGCAGAAATGAATTCCAACATTTTGCAGATTCTCAATGTTCTAATTAAGCTGTCATTTGCATGATGTTTGCTGCATAATTATCAAAGGATCTGGCATCCAAGACTCAGGAAGAGCTAAAAATGAATGGTGAACTGAAATATCCTGGACTTCCTGATCTCTGTGATACTATTTCTTTGCTTGGGTCAACTTTGTAGTTTATGCAGAGTTGAAAGGCTATCATTCAAAATGACTCAAGCTTATTGTTTATTAAAAAAAAAAAAAAATTAGGTTGTCCAAATATAAGTTCAGTTGTTATTAAGCAAAAAAGGAGAAGACAAAGTCACTTATTATCTGGACTTTAGCCAAGTGTGAAAGGCTTGGGTTGTCTGGGGTCATTTGAAACATTGCTTGGTAAAATAAATGGTTTACCAACAAAATGGTTTGTTGAGTGAGAAACAAAAAAAAAATTTAAAAAAAATGCAAAACAGGAATTAGATGGCATTCATCTTTAAAATATTCATAGTAAGCAAAGGATAAAAAAAAAAAGCCAAAACCAAACCCGTCGCTGTCGAGTCAATTCCGACTCATAGCGACCCTGCAGGACAGAGTAGAACTGACCCATAGAGTTTCCAAGGAGCGCCTGGTGGATTCAAACTACTGACCTTTTGGTTAGCAGCTGTAGTTCTTAACCACTACGCCACCAGGGTTTTCAAGCAACAGATAACAGATAAGGGAGGGTAAATTAATATATAACTTAAATTCTGTGGAAATTAGAAAGGAGGGTACTCATTATGGCTGAGGTATTAGTAAGGCTTTATGGAGAAGGTGGTATTTAAGCTTGGGATAGTGTGAGGAAGTTTTGAATATATGAAAATTGATGCTGAGTAGTTTGTACAACATGTGTTCCTCTGAAAAGTACATGAGCATTGAGAACAATTTTCTATATTTTGTTCTTAAAACTGCTGTTCAGTTTATTTGAGTTCATAGTCCATGTAGTTTCCAATTCTGTAATAATGAACATCAGAGAAAATAACAAAATAGTAGGTTTAGGAACCCATGGTTTTTGAACTTAGAATTTCTTTTCAAATTTCCAGCTTAAATTTTGCCACATGTAACTTTTTGGTGATTTTTGTTTTTTATTTATTTAAGGAAGGCCTTACCATAAACCACGAATAACAAAGCAGAGCATGGTTTAATGGTACACATTGCCTAGGTCTGCATTCCAGTTCAATTCCAACATTTATTTAATTGTGTAGCTGTGGGCAACTGCCTCAACTTTCTGGTCTATTAAATGGAGCTAATATTAGAATTTTCCTCATGCTTTTGTTAAGATTAAAGGATTAAATCATATGCTTTGTGTAGAGTTGTTTCTATACAGTCACATAGCAGATACACCATAGTATTACACACTGATTCTTTTTATTATGGACTTTGATAATGATACAACAACATGACATTACATAACTTTATATATGTTATCATTTATGTATAATAAAAAACTCTCTTGTACTTGATCTGAAATATTGAGTATTTACACATACAAATTTGTTATATTAGTGTCGTTTTGACTCAGGATTGTTGCCCAGTAATCCTTAATGTTGAATTGAAATCTAAATACACTGAGGGAGTTGGCTTTTTTCTAAACTCATGAATAGTACCCCTTTATGGCAAGAGGAGTTATTTACAGGGAAAGAAAATAATTCTTTCAATGTAGATTTCTCTTTCTCCTCTCACATCTTACAGTATTTCTGATTTCTAGCACCAGCAATGTATTTCCAAATTTTGCTTTACAATGCACCCAGTAATTTCTCTGTCCCTCTTAACATCAGGTAATTTTTTAAACTCGTCTCGGCGACATTGCTCACATATAGACGCAATCCACTCTGCTTCTTCCATAAAATAGTGATAAATGAGTAGAGCAGTGACCTTTTATAATGAGAAATATCACGAGACTGCCTTTCTCACAGTATTTTAAGTGCATTTCCTCCTGAAAGATCATGAGAAACTGCTTTTTACGCTCTTTCCTGTAAAAATGGCTGGCTCTTGGATTTTGTGCTGATTCTTTCACGTATAGAACAAAATGGGATAAAAAAATCCACCATATTCTATTCAAATGATCAAAAAAGATTGAAAGTCCATTCCTGTTTTTTTTTTTTTTTTTTAAATGAGCAGAGTCATGCAAATAATGTGGAGATATTTGCTTTATTGTATTTTCAAATCTCAGTCAATATTTCTTTATATGTTTAGGCTCTTGATTGTAAAATTCCGTCCTAAATACCCTGAGGGTTTAAGAACAACCAGAAGAATATTATAATGAGTAGAGTCTCTGGTGAAATGGCCTTTTATTCTCACAAGTATAAAAATCAGCCTTTATATTAAACTACGGTTTTATCTTCTTGACCAACCTAGACAACAGAAGCATCGGGATTAAGTGAGGTTGTGAGAAGTCGTCAGTCAGTTCTCCAAGGAAGAACCATTCCTACTCCAGTCGTTTTGGACCAATAGATGTCAAGTTCATTCTTTCAGGAAGGAAGTTATCCCTGCCATTTTCTTTAGTTATCCTTTGTAATATTGAAAATAAACTGCATTTAAGCTTGTGGGATGGACAGTGTGGTGATACATAAGAATTTAGGAAAGACAGTAAATTCCTCTTGGTATTTCAGATTCTTGTAAGAAACAATACTACCACCATAATAATAGTAGGCAGCATGGGAAAACAGGCTTTTTGAAAGGTATAAATCTACCAGAATTCAAGGAAGAGAGGCTTCTGACTAGAGAACAAGGGAAGTAAGACATTACGAAGAAAGTAGTTTTTGAGTTTGAAGTAAGACACAGAAATGATAAGGTGTTAAATGAAGCCACACACAAGCTTAAGGACACTGTAGAAGTAAAGCAGGCATATGTGGTGAGGAAACTGAGGGCAAAGTTTACAACATCACAACATATATGTTGAAAAACCAGTTATTGGATAATCTTAGGAGCCAAAAATCCCAGGGGAAAGAATGTGGCCCCATAATCTCTTGACATCTTATTGAAAGAGCTGCTTGTATGTACCATGGGTATGCACGGAGGGTCCCAGTCCCTCTACTACTCTATTTGCTTTTAGTAAAAATCTTATCAGTGGGAGAATAAATAGTTCGGGCTCAGCCATCAAAGAGCCTGAGCTTAGATGTCAATAATTTTTGTGAGTGCTGGGAAAGCCACCTGTGCAACCTCTAGAGCCCTTGGAGTTATAGGACATTGCAGTCCCTCCTGCTGGTGGGAGAATGTAGGAGCTTGGCATTTAGGTAGAGCTGCTTATGCTGGTGGAGGAGAAAACTTCAGACCCTCTCAACCCATTACTAAGCAACTCAGAGATATCCTGGGCATTTTAAGACAGTAATAGTCACTCTATAAGGTGTTATATAAAGGACATGTTTATGGTATAGTGAACAGTGCAATTTGCATGAAGCATAGCATGTGAGCAAGAAGACTGTAGAAAAATAAGCAATGGTTTTGGTATGGATAGTGAATTGTAGAGAATTTACCTAGTTTTGCATTGGAAATGAGAAGCCAGCACAAAGTTTTAAGCCCTAAAGTGTTATGATCAAAGTGTTTCTTGAGAAATTAACCTAGTAGTGATGTACAGAATGATGTATATGATAGAATGCCTGGAGCCAAGGATACCTACTTGGAAGCTATTAAAGGTGATCCATTAATAAGGGTTTGTACAAAAAAAAAGGTAACAGTGGAAACTGGGAAAGGAAGAGATGAATATAAGGGAGGTTATAAACAATAAAATTGTAGACAACTGATTGATATGGTGGAGTAAAAACTTCTTCATTTTCAAGCCTAAATTATAATCCAATGGAAAGAAATTCTGAAGAAATTGCATTCAGGATAGATGAGAGTCTTCAATTTTGGATGGTAATATTATAAATCTAGAGGCACATCTAGGAGACAATGCCCAGGAAACTTAAAAACGTAGGACTAGAGCTTAGGGATAGATTGGAACTGAAGGTACAGATGTAAAAGTATCTTAAATACTTACCTTAAATAGATAATGTCTTCAATCTAAGGGTTTACCTAAATAGAAAGAGCCTAGATTCTCAAACCTCCACCCATCCTCCATTTGTTGACTGTGGTAGCTTGTGTGGGTAACATTGCCAAGAATGGAAATTCTAGAACACTTAGTTGTGACCATTCAGAGCCTGTACATGGATCAAGAGGCAATTGTAGAAATAAAACAAGGGGATACTGCATGGTTTAAAACTGAAAAGGTGTGCTGCAGGATTGTATTCTTTCACCTTCTTGTTTACAAAACCCATTGCTGTTGATTAGATTCCGACTCATAGAAACCCTATAGGACAGTGTAGAACTGCCCCTTAGGGTTTTCAAGGAATGGGTGGTGGATTCAAACTGCCAACCTTTTGGTTAACAGTTGAGATCTTAACCACTGTGCCACTGGGCTACATTCAATCTATATGATGAACAAATAATCTGAGAAGCTGGATTACATGAAGAACTCAGCACCAGGATTGAAGGAAGACTCAGTAACAGCCTGCAACATGCAGAAGACACAAACTTGCTTGTCAAAAGTGTAGATGACTTGAACCACTTACTGATGAAGATCAAAGACTACAGCCTTCAGTATGGATTATGTCTGGACATAAAATAAAAATCCTTACAATTGGACCAATAAACAATATCATGATAAATGGTGAAGAAATTGAAGCTGTCAAAAATTTCATTCTTCTTAGATCAACAATCAATGCCCATGGAAGCACTAGTCAAAAAATTCAAGATGTAGTGCATTGGGCAAATCTGCTGCAAAAGACCTCTTTAACATGTAAAAAAGCAAAGATGTCACTTTGATGACTAAGGTGCACCTGACCTAAGCCGTGGTATTTTCAGTTGCCTCATATGTATGCAAAAGCTCGACAGTGAAAAATGAAGATGGAAAAAGAATAACACATTCAAATTGTGGTACTGGCAAAGAGTATTGAATGTACTGTGAACTTCCAGAAGAACGAACAAATCTACCTTGGAGGAAGTACAGCCAGTATGTTCCTTAGAAGTAAGGATGGTGAGATTTGTCTTGCTCCCTTTGGACATGTCCTCTGGAGGTACCAACTGCTGGACAAAGACATGCCTGGTAGAGAGTCAGCGAAAAAGTGGAGACTCTAAATGAGATGAATTGACACAGTGGCAGCAGCCATGGGTCAAATTTAACAACAGTTTTGAGGATGGGGCTGGATTGGACAAGGCAATATTTCATTCTGTTATACATAAGGTTGTTATGAGTTGAAGCTGACTCAATAACACCTAACAACAACAAGATTCATAAAGCAAATGAATTAGCAATTGATGTACTAAGAATGAAACAGATTTGAGTTGGACAGTGGAAACAATGTCTTAAGAAATCTTCCAGATGGAAGGGCAAACAATCCTGGGCACTTTTTATCCAAACTATTTATACAGAGATGAGCACTCCAGGAGAGCTTAAAGGAAAAGATAGCAAGTAGGTAGCAACTTTTATTCACTGATTCATATATCTCGAGCAGTGATTTCTAATGTTGTGAACCAGTTTCTTCCAGAGAGGTTTAAACCGGTTCCTCTTTAGAGGACGAGTAAACATTTCTTTAGAGTAGCTTTATTATGACTTCACAACATAGCCTCCAACATTACCTGAGTGATTCTCATAATATAAAGAAATGCAATATAATTTCTCTAGATTTGTAAAAAAAGATCTTTTAGGAAAGAATTTTAACTGAGTGTTCATCTCAGAGAAACTGATTAGAGTTTTATAATTTTCTTAGCCTGGTTTATGAGTACCATTTAAGATATTCTTGTAACCTATATGAAGCAGTATTACAAAGGCTAACAGCAAGTTCAAACAAGTCTGGGCTTCAGTCCTCTTTTCATAATGTAGCAGTTATGTGACCTGAAGAAAACTACTTTTCCACTCCTCTAAAATTGTTGTTGTTGGTTTTTATTGAGTTGATTTTGACTCATGGCAACCCCTTACGTGCAGAGTAGAACTGCTCCAGTGAGTTTTCAAGGCTGTGACCTTTCAGAAGCAGATCACCAGGTCTGTCTTCTGAGCTGCTTTGGGTGGGTTCAGACTGCCAACCTTTCAGTCAGTGCCACCAAGGGCCTTCATTGTCTCTAAAATGGAGCTAGTAATATTTTTCTCCCAAAGTTTTGTGAGAAAAGAACGAGTTGACAAAGAACATAGCACAGAGCCTGTTACAGATGGAACTCTCAGTAAATATTTGTTTTCTTTTTAACTAATTTTTTTTTTTTTTTAATCAAGCCATCTTATTCTTATGCTACGGCCCATAGCACAACTGACCTATGAATAACTGAGCCCACCCAGTGACAAGTGATCTATCCTGCTGTTTTCTGGACTTGGTGCTGATGAATAACGAACTCTAAGTTCCATAAGGGCTTCTTCTGCTTCTAAAGTAATAGTTCCCATGACATAGCAGGTGTTGGTTAGTCTGAATTAATATTTTATATTATGAATAACATTGTATTAGGAGTAGAACCATTTATCAGTGTGACATAAGAAATGCTGTCTCAATGCTAAGGACTCTTCTGTTTTATGTTTTTAAGATTCAGGAATTTGAGGTCTGGAGGCCAAGTTTGGATCTTCAAAAACTCTTGATAAGGTAAAAATGCCATTAATTCTAATGATTCTCAACCCCACTTAATGGATTTATACTGTGTCCTGTTGGCCATTGTTCGCTGTGATTATGATCCACAGGAGATAGGAGAAAGAAGTGGTGTCTTCCTAATTTACAATCTCTAATCCTCTCCTCTCTCCAAATCTTTCCCCTGGCTTCTTTTGAAACACAACCACGAATTTTCTTTTGAGAAATTCCTTTACTTGGCATTCACATTCATACTCAATTTCTTATAAATTAGTGTATTAGTTTTCTATGCTCCTTATAAGAAAGGATGACAAGATTTCATCTCACGTACTTTCTCCCAAAAGAAGGACATCATGCTTGATAGAGTGTCATCAAAAGAGGAAGACCCTCAATCAGATGGACTGACACAGTGGCTGCAATAATAGGCTCAAACATAGTAACGATTGTGAGGATGGTGCTATGAGTTGGAACTGACTTGATAGTTCCAAAGAACAACAACATTGTTGCATAACAAATCACTACAAATTTAACAGCTTAAAAATAAAAACATATATTTTTATCTCACAGTTTCCAGGGGCCAGGGATACAGGCACAGCTTAACTGTGTTCTCTGCTCAGACTCTCACAAGTCTAAAATCAAGATGTTATCTGGGCTGCATTCCTTTCTGGAGCTCAGGGTCTTCTTCAACATTCATACAGTCATCAAAAATTAGTTCCTTGCAGACTTAGAACTAATGTTGTCTTGATTTGACAAGGCCAGCAGAATAGAGAATTTCTGACTTCACTCATATCTGACCTCTAGACATTCTTAAAAGGGCCAATCTGGTCAGGTCAGGCTCACCCATTATAACCGTTGTTTGACTAATTCAAAGTCACTTGATTGGTGACCTTAGTTACGTCTGAAAAATCTTTTCATCTTTGTCATATAATGTAATGTAATAACATGAGTGATATTCTATCACATAACCACATTCTAGTGGTGAGAAGCAAATTACATTTTCCTTGTTGTTGTGTTAGGTGCTGTCCAGAAGGGTCTAACTCATAGCAACCCTATGTGCAAAAGAACGAAACACTGCTCAGTCCTGCACCATCCATATGCCTACAAGGAAGAGCAGTTAATATGACTGTTATAATAATTTATGCATCAACCACTAAGGCCAAAGATGAAGAACCTGAAGATTTTTACCAACTTCTGCAGTCTGAAATTGGTGGAACATGCAATGAGGATGCGTTGATAATTACTGGAGTTTGGAATGCGAAAGTTGGAAACAAAGAAGAAGGATTGGTAGTTGGAAAATATGGCCATAGTAATAGAAATGATACTGGAGAGTGCATGATAGAATTTTACAAGACCAATGACTTCTTCTTTGCAAATACCTTTTTTCAACAACATAAATGGTGACTATACATGTGGACCTCACTGGATGGAATATACAGGAATCAAACTGACCACATCTATGGAAAGAGAGGAAGCCCTGGTGGCGTAGTGGTTAAGTGCTACAGCTGCTAACCAAAGGGTCGGCAGTTCAAATCCGCCAGGCGCTTCTTGGAAACTCTATGGGGCAGTTCTGCTCTGTCCTATAGGGCCGCTATGAGTCAGAATCGACTCAACGGCACTGGGTTTGGTTTTGGTTTATGGAAAGAGACAATGGAAAAGCTCAATATCCATTTTACTTTAGTTCAATTGAAAAAGAAATTTACTGACTCATATAATCGAAATAAGGGAATGGGAAGAGTAGGGATAAAGGTGAAAAGAGACTCTAACATCATCAAAGTTTCATTCATTCTCTCCTTTCCCCACCCCGCACTTCTGAGTCATACTCTCAAGCCTGCTATTTCCATGAGGCTAAAACAATGACTAGGGAAGCTTCAAGGCTCACGTAATCATAGACTTAAAAATTGAAAGAAAAAATCTCTTTTTCCTTTTAGTTTGGAAAAAGACCACAGGGAGACAGCTATTTTGTCCATCATAGTTTAAGTTGTGTAAGAGTAAAAGGAAAGTTATTTTAAAACATGAGTAGTACTGACATGCCCACTATGGCAGTTGTTGCAAATTGAGGAACCACCTCCATAGCTTATGAGACAGTGCCTGAGCCAGAATTTGTTTTCCTCTGAAGGCAGAGAGGAAACACTTGGAACAACAGAGCCTAGGAAGGTATGAGACAATTGTGCCTGGTAGTAAAAGCAATGTGCTCATTGATAGACAAGAAAAATAATCAAACTGTTAGTGTTTCTGATGTATATAGTGTTCTATCAGTTCTTTAAGTCTGGGAGGTCCATTACTATTATAAAATCTTGTGATTCTTTGAAATTAGAACATGCTTTCCTACTTCTCATGAAAATGACCCCATGACTCAATTATTATTTTTCAGGTCATATTTTTAATTTTACTATTGGCCCACCTGGCTGCCTTGTACAAGCCACATAAACTTTTTCTTTTGATTCAGTGTCACTGTGTACATACGTGTATGTACGTGAGTAAAAGAAGAAAAAGCACAATACCAGCTCTTTCTCACTTTACAGGATATCTTCTTTCTGAAAATATCTTGCCTAGAGTTACAGTAGTTCCATATTTTAGCAATAGTCTAATAGGGCACACTCGAACTTGTTGTTGCTAGGTGCTGTCAAATTGCTTCTGACTCATAGCAACTCTTTGTACAACAGAATAAAACACTGCCTAGTCCTGTGCCATCCTCACAATCATTGCTATATTTGAGCCCATTGTTGCAGCAACTGTGACAATCCATCTCATCGAAAGTCTTCCTTTTTTTTGCTGACCCTCTAACAAACATGAAGTCCTTCTCCAGGAACCGGTCTCTCCTGATAACATATCCAAAGCATGTAGGAGAAAGTCTCCTCATTCTCCCTTTTAAGGAGCATTCTGGCCTGTACTTCTACCAAGACAGATTTGTTCGTTCTTCTGGCAGTCCACGATGTATTCGATATTCTTTGCCAACAGCGAATTCAAGTGCATCAATTTTTTGGTCTTTCTTATTCATTGACCAGCTTTCATGTGTATATGAAGCAAATGAAAATACCTTGGCTTGGGTCAGGTGCACCTTAGTCCTCAAAGTGATGTCTTCACTTTTTAACCCTTTAAGGTCTTTTGCAGCAGATTTGCCCAATGCAATATGTTGTTTGACTTCTTGACTGCCGTTTCCATTTGTCTTGATTATGGAGCCAAGTGAACTAAAATTCTTAACAACTTCATTATTTTCTACATTTATCATGATGTTGCTTAATGGTCCAGTTGTGAGGATTTTTGCTTTCTTTATATTGAGGTTTAATCCATACTGAAGGCTGTAGTCTTTGATCTTCAGTAAGTGCTTCAAGTCCTTTTCACCTTCAGCAAGCAAGGTTGTGCCATCTGCATATTACAGTTTTTAATCAGTCTACCTCCAGTCTTCTTCATATTGTCCAGTTTCTTGGATTATTTGCTCAGCATACAGATTGAATAAGTATGGTGAAAGAATACAACCTTGAAGCACATCTCTTCTTCCAACACTATAGCAGACAATATTCCACTCCTATGTATAAGGTTTTCACTGAATAATTTTTTAAAAAGTAGCTCATCAGGTCCTTCTTCCTTGTCTGTCTTAGCCTGGAAGCTCTGCTCGAACCTATCCACCATGGGTGACCCTGCTGGTATTTGAAATACCGGTGGCATAGCTTCCAGCATCACAGCAATATGCAAGCCACCGCCGTACAGCAAACTGACAAACAAGTGGCGGACACTCAAACTAATTTATCCTTAATTTTCTAATATTTCCCACTGTACTTATAAATATGCAGCAACAACTACAATAATTACAAAGTAAGGCATTTTAGTATTAAGAGTGCTTCTCTTTGGGCTGGAAGCTAGTAGGAAATATTGAGGGATATTATTGTTGAAATAAAACTTGAAGAAGAAAAGTAAATGAAGCTTATTTTAATGAAAAGGTTCATTGATATTTATACTTAAAAAAAATTCTTCCATTGTTTTTTAAATTAACTAAAACCCAAGGTAATGATTCTCTCTGAGTTCCCAAGGATAAAACGATTCATGCTTCACTTAGTAAAATTCTAAAAAATGCTCTAGGAAGTGTAGCAGTACCTAGAAGAAGGATAGTACCAAGTCTATTGTTCTCTTTTGGACATGGGATAGTGGAATGTGGGACATATTAAACACAAATTAAAATATGCAACAAGTCCCCCTCTTTTACTCACTCTCTCTCTTTCCCCATGAACTTCTAAGTGTTTTGTTCCTACTCTTTAAATATAACTACAAAGTAGTCAGAAAACTGATATTATCATTTCTATTTTGTAGGTGGAGAAGTTTAAATAAATATCCTAGAAATGTAGTGCTAGTTGAATTAGAACCCCAAATTGATTGACTCCGGTGTAAGGCTAAATTTAAGGGGAGCTTATATATTTATTTTTTTCTTTGAATATATACTCCTGGCCCAGCCCTGACCTTGCCTCATTCCCCGCTGTGGTCACCTCTTTTCTGTCTGGCAGTGGTACTTTTGGCACACTGACTCATGCGATCCCTGTATGTCTGTGAAGGTTGTATCTTCCATCTAATTGAGGTGGTTCATTCGTTTAATCACAACCCTTGTACTTGATGTTTCTCCTTTGAAAGCTATTCACACAGACACCCACGTGAATTGGTACCATTTTTCCTTTTGGATTCTGCCCAAATTGAATTCCTGGAAGGGAAATTCTCACTGACAACCTTATCAAAAGAAAAGAATACACGTGGAGCAAAATGGCGGAATAGGTAGCTCTAAGCTCCTGTCCTTCAACAGAAGCATCAAAAAGCAAGCAGACACCAGGAGGGGTGGGATAGACGGAGAGGTACTCTTTCGGTAGTAGTCACTTTTTGTTTCTAGAAATGGTAAAGTTGTAATAGAATATGGGTGAAGTTTGTGCAGCATGACTGATGTAACTGATGTCAATAAGCTGTACTTAGGGAAAAGAGATGAATGCCAAGTGCTGGGTTGTGTATGGTATTACAATACTAACAACCAGAATAAAATTGGGAGAGACTACAGATGCTGATACTAATTAGACACAACCAGTCACCTCATGGGACTAGTTCTCTTGGTTTGGGGGCTTAGTGCTATGATCTTGTGGACAGTCCAGTCATCTGGCATAATATAGTTCTTAAAGTTTATGTTGTACTTTCCAGTATGGTAAGTAATACCTGGGGTCTAAGATAGAACTGTCGGTCTTTGTTCTTCTGGAACATAAGAGTAAGTAAGAAACCCAAAAATCAGAGAAGAAATTAGACTACAGGACTAAATGTCTACAGGAAGCCCTGCTTCCTCCACCTTGAGACCAGAAGAATTAGATGGAACAGAACTTCAAATTCTTAAAAGAATCCAGACGTACTGGGCCTAGTGAGGCTGGAGGAATTCCCAAGACTATATGACCCTGAGTTGCTCTTCAAACCTTGAGTTGAAACTATCCCCTGAAGTTACTTTTAAACTAAGTAACAATTTATCCCGAAAGGTAAGACTGCCACCCTTGAGTACTGCATTAAAAAAAAAAAACCAAAAAAAAAACTATGTAAGACCAAAGAGCCAACAGCTATTATAAAGCATAGATGAGAAGGTTGGGGGTCAGGGAGATTAAGTAAATGGAAGTAAAACAACTAGAAAAGTATTAACGAGAATATTGGCACAATGTGAAGATGATCATTATGTCTAGCACTGTGGAATTAGAGTGGGTTTTGATATGTATAATCTCACACATGCACGCAAACACACACAAAAGTAAACAGACACTGCCAGACCAACTTTTTCAGACCTCTAGAAAACAGTAAAAAAGAAAAAAAGCACCTTTGTGGTACTCTAACTTGCCCTTAACCCACTTCTTCCCTGGCCTGGTGGCAGTCGTAAAAATGGCAGTCCACATTCCCAATGCGGGACCCCAGTCTCTAGTTCTGGAGGGAGCAGAGTAGACCTTCACAAATTAGGAGAGCTCTAACGTGTCTGGGGAAACTCTGGTGGGGTAGTGGTTAAGTGCTATAGCTGCTAACCAAAAGGTTGGCAATTCATATCTGCCAGGAACTCCTTGGAAACTCTATGAGGCAGTTCTATAGGGTCACTATGAGTCAGAATTGACTTGATGGCAATGGGTTGGGTTTGGTTCTTTGAACCTGTCTGGAGGCTGCCTAATGGACTGAAGCAAGGCACTTGTCACTTGCTAAACTCAGAGCTCAGGCTGGAAATGTTGCAAGCATTGCACAAAAACATCATAAGGCTAACAAACAAGCTGCAGATGTTTGGGGCAAAATTATGAATGAGAAATACAGTATTTTACCTAAAGTCTGGGAGGGAAATCTGAGGAGAGTTTCTATGAGAAATTAGCATCTATGGGGGACTTTAGGAAGCTAAGTGCATGCCCAGGATAAGACACATACTCAGAAAAGACCTGAGACGATTCCAAGCTTTCACTTCTCTGCCTGATGCCCAGGGTCAGTGTAAGCCTTGCTAAGTATTGGACAGAACAAATCTGCAAAACCTGGGAAAGGTCCCCCCCACTTTTTTTCTTTTTAGCCCCTGTGTTCAAGGAAATCTATGTCAAAACATTAGCTGAACACATAAGAAAAACAGAGACTTCAGTGACCATACATAACAAGGAATACATTCTTTGCAAAAAAAAAAAAAAAAAAGTTTGAAAAAGATCAGTATAAAATGGACTACCACAGCTTTCAAAAAAAACTGGGAAATAAGGAGCATCAAATTTCCAGAGCAACTACATTATAATAATCAATATTGGGAATTTTATCAAGGATATTTTCCTTAGAATACACAAGTCAAAGTTGGTAGTCAATAACATGTCCCTTTTTTAAGATTAACAAGTAAAAGAAGGTTGATGTGGTAAGAGTCTATGTATGAGCATATCTATTCCTCTTTTAATTTTCTCTTTATTTCTCTTTGTTCAGTAGGTTCACTCACACTTCTTTCAGAAATAAAGAGATAAAGAAATAGGTTGTGAGCTTCTTCTTGATAGGAATTCCTTGTTTTCTTTGTATATTACCTGTCTCAAACTAGATGCTCAGTAAGTTTTTTTTTTTTTTTTTGGATTAGGAATATTAGTAATAGTTAAGTATTGTAAAACACTTATGTGCCAGTCCCAGATATGAGTGCTTTACATACAGTAAGTCTATAAATCCTTTAAACAATCCTTTAAATTAGGTGCTATAATTCTCATTTTGTAGATGAGGAAATGGAGACATAAAGTGGCTAAGTGATTGGACCAAGGCCAAATATGAGTAGTGGAGCTGAAATTTGAGTACTGAGCCTGCACTCTGAGTAACTACAGGCATTACTCACTTTATTGTGCTTTGCTTTATTGCACTTCACTGATATTGCATTTTATACAAATTGAAGTTTTGTGGCAACCCTGCAGGGAACAATTCAATCGGCACCATTTTTCCACCAGCATGTGCTCACTTTGTGACTGTGTCACATTTTGGTAATTCTCACAATATTTCAAATTTTTCATTATTATTATATCTGTTATGGTGATGTGCAAGCAGAGATCTTTGATGTTACTATTGTAATAGTTTTGGAGTGCTATGAACCATGCCCATATAAAACAGTGAACTTAATCGATAAATGTGTGTGTTCTGACTGTTCCACCTGCCAGCAGTTCCCACATCTCTCTCCCTCTCCTCCGGCCTTCCTATTCCCAGAGACATGACAATATTGAAATTAGGCCAATTTAATAACCCTACAATGGCCTCTAAGTGTTCAAGTGAATGGAGGAGTCACACATCTCTCACTTTAAATCAAAAACTAGAAATGATTAAGCTTAGTGAGGAAGGCATGTCAAAAGCTGAAACAGGCTGAAAGCTACGCCTCTTGCACCAAACAGTTAGCCAAGTTGTGAGTGCAAAGGAAAAGTTCTTAAAGGAAATTAAAAGTGCTACTCCAGTGAACACATGAATAAGAAAGCGAAACAGCCGTATTGCTGATATGGAGAAAGTTTTAGTGGTCTGGATAGAAGATAAAACCAGAGACAACATTCCCTTAAGTCAAGGCCTAATCCAAAGCAAGGACTTAACTCTCTTTAATTCTCTGAAGCCTGAGAGAAGTGAGGAAGTGGCAAAAAAAAAGTTTGCAGCTAGCAAAGCTTGGTTCATGAGGTTTAAGTAAAGAAGCCATCTCCATAACATAAAAATGCAAGGTGAAGCAGCTAGTACTTGATGTAGCAGCTGCAGCAAGTTTTCCAGCAGATCTAGCTAAGATAACTGATGAAGGAGGCTACATTAAACAACAGATCTTCAATGTAGATGAAACAGCCTTATAGTGGAAGAAGATGCCATCTAGGATTTTCATGGCTAGAGAGGAGAAGTGAATGACTGGCTTCAAAGGACAGGCTGACTCTTGTTAGGCGCTAATGTACCTGGTGACTTCTAGTGGAAGCCAATGCTGATTTACTATCCCCAAAGTCCTAGGCCCCTTAAGAATTATGTTAAATCTACTCTGCCTGTGCTTTACAAACTGAACAAAAAAGCCTGGATGACAGCACATCTGTTTAAAACATGGTTTTCTGAATATTTGAAGCCCACTGTTGAGACCTACTATTCAGAAAAACAAAAAGATCCCTTTCAAAATGTTACTGCTCATTGACAATGCAGCTGGTCACTCAAGAGCTCTGATGGAGACATACAAGGAGATTAATGTTTTCATGTCTGTTAACACAACACCCATTGTGCAACCCATGGTTCAAAGAGTAATTTCAACTTTCAAGTCTTATTATTTAAAAAATACATTTTGTAAAGCTATAGCTGCCACAGTGATTCCTCTGATGGTTCTGGGCAAAGTAAATTAGAAATGTTCTGGAAAGAATTTACCATTTTAGATGCCATTAAGAACATTCATGGTTCATGGAAGAAGGCCCAAATGTAAACATCAAAAGGAGTTTGGAAGAAGTTGATTCCTACCCTCATGGACGACTTTGAGGGGTTCGATATTTTAGTGGAGGAAGTAACTGCAGATGTGGCGGAAATAGCAAGAAAACTAGAATTAGAAGTGGAGCCTGAAGATGTGACTGAATTGCTGCAATCTCATGATGAAACATTAATGAATGAGGAGTTGCTTCTTATGGGTGAGCAAATGAAGTGGTTTCTTGAAATGGAATTTACTCCTGGTGAAGATGCTGTGAACATTGTTGAAATGACAACAAAGGATTTAGAATATTATCTAAACTTAGTAGCTAAAGCAGCAGCAGGGTTTGACAGGGTTGACTCCAATTTTGAAGGAAGTTCTACTGTGGATAAAATGGTATCAAACATCATTGCATGCTACAGAAAAATTTTTGGTGAAAGGGAGCATCAATCAATGCAGCAAGCTTTATTGTTGTCTTATTTTAAGAAATTGCCACAGCCATCCTACCCTTTGGCAACCACCACCCTGATCAGTCAGCAGCCAATAACATTGAGTCAAGACCCCTATCAGCAAAAAGATTCCAACTTGCTGAAGGCGCATATGATGGTTAGCAATTCTTTGCAATAAACGGTTTTTTAATTAAGGTAAGTACAATGTTTTTTAGACATAATGCTATTGAACACTTAACAGACTACGGTATAGTGTAGCATAACTTTATATGCACTGGGAAACCAAAAAATACTTGTGACTTGCTTTATTGTGATAATCGCTTTATTGCGGTGGTCTGAAACTGAGCCCACAATATCTTTGAGGTATGCCTGTATGCAATTCTGCCTGTTGAATGAGAACAAATGGTACTATAAGAGAGAAACATGACTGGGCTTGGGAAAGGGAAGTAGATATCAGGGAGGCTGAGATTTGTATTTTTTTAATTATTCACATTGTATCAGCTAGTATAAGAAGCCCTGGTGGCTCAGTGGTTAAGCTCTCAGCTGCTAACCAAAACGTAGACAGTTCAAACTCATCAGCCAGTCCTTGGGAGCAAGATGGTAGTCAGTTTCCGTGAAGATTTACAGCCTTGGAAACCCTATGGAGTAGTTTTACTCTGTCCTATAGGGTCGCTGTGAATAGGAATAAGCTTGACAGAAACAGGTTGCTGTTTTTATTTTTCTCTCTCTCTCTTTTTTTTTTTTTTGATTTATCTATTATATGAAGATATAAAGCCATACACAACTAAACGTCATTGAATTTTCTTCATGAAAATGGTTCTGCATCAATCAGATTTAATCAAAATAAGGCATTAACATTGCAATTTGTTATGCACACAGAATATTTAAACCATGAATTGTGAATCTGGAAGTGGAATTGAATGGAGGCAATCCAGTCTTCTAAAAACAGGCTAATTCTTAGTCCATGTTCTTGTTTTTCTCACGTAGCGGAGAGGAGAGGAACTGATTGTATAAACTGATGCTATATTAAAGAGATGATGTCGGAATTCAAATGCCCATCAAAAGTATAAAGCATAGGGGGAACTTCATTCACACCCAAGCAATGACTGAACTAATAATTTCTTTGCTTAACAGACCTATAAGAATAGGAAATAAGCGATTCAAGTGTACCCTCCTAGTCATAAAATTAAGTGTACTAGTCCCATCCTCCTTGGTTTTGAGCCATCCCAAATCATTGTGACTGATTGCTGAAGAGGTTAATAAACCCATTGCTGTCGATTCGATTCCAACTCATAGCAACCCTACAGAGAGAGTAGAACTGCCCTATAGGACTTACAAGGAGAGCCTGCTGAATTGAACTTCCAATCTTTTGATTAGCAGCAGAGCTCCTAACCACTGTGCCACCAGGGCTCCAAGAGATTAACAGATGACTAGTAATAGTTGCAGATAATCACAGAAAAACAGGGAATGGGGATAAGGTGTATCTAAGGCCAACTGATTTTTATCCTCTAATTTCATTGCTACTTTGTTAAGATCCTAGAAATAGGTACTTGAAGATTTCTCGAAATGTTCCTGGAATATTTCCTATACCTCTTTTTTAGTATCCTTAATATCTTCTTTAATTTTTTTTAATTACAGAAATAATTCATGCTTGTTGCAATAAGTAAAATAATTTAAAGATGCATTAAGAAAAAATCAATACTTTTTATCCATTTATTTTTTCCATTTATACTCCAATATCATTCTATAATGTAACCTGATATGCCTCTGTTTACAGTATTCTCCATGTCCTTAAACAAAAACATGCACATGTATATATAAAAAATGAATTATACTATGTATGCTACTCTACAATTTTTTTCACTTATTATCATGGATATATCCAACTAATTGATAGAAAAGTATATTTTATTAAAAGCTACATGTTATTTCTCATGGATATAGTGTCATTTATTGAACCATTGTTCAATTGATGGGTATTATAGGTAATTCCAAATTTTTGTCATTACAAAAAAACTTCAGTAAATGCCTTGTACATATGTAATATTTTTTATTTCCATACAGTAGATTCACAAAAGTGAGATTAATAGATCAAGTATTTCGTGTACTTCTAATTTTAAAAGAAAACGAGAGATGATTTTCCAAAAAGATTATAAAATAAAATATTTATCTCCCTTAAAATTACAGATATCGTGTAGATACCCATGGGCTCCTGCTGTTTTATTGTGGATTCTAGATGATTTAGCAATAATTTTCAAGTCTAAAAGAAATTTCCTGATGTCAATAATCATGGTCATTACATGGACATATGCAAATATCCAGGCAAATGTACCCCTTTTTCGAATACTGCTGAATTCCTTGAAATCAAGTTTATTATATGAACAGCATGTTGAACTTTGAATTGACTGCGTTTGCATAAAAAATCTCTTCAATGTCTTTCCGTAGAAAAAACATTCAGAAGCAAAAAGAAGAATAAAAAACAAAACAAATAAACGGACAGATTTCTTATCTGTAAGGGATTCCAAAAACAAAGCATAAGACATATAGTAGCAGACATAAGTCGTTGAGGGAAATCTCAGCAATGTATTTTCAAAAAGTCATGCAAATGTCTCTCCACAGCAAGACAATTGTGCCTTTCTCATGACATATGTCTACTCTTTCTAGTCCTATAAGTAGGATTAAGTCATAGCATAACTGCATCTATATTGTCCAAAACATTAGCTACTAGCCACATGTCACTAGCCCTTGAAATACAAGTAGTGTGACCAAGAAACCGAATTTTTAATTGTATTCAATTTTAATATATTTCCATTTAAATAGCACAGACACAGACGGTAATTTATATTTAGTGTCAGAGTTATAGTTGGAGACCTAAATCCACTGTTTTTTTTTTTTTTTTTGCCTTGGCTTTTACTGATGCTGGTTTGCCTTCAAATATGTTAGATTATCTTTGGTTGAAAGCTCAGTACTTGATCTTCATTTATGCAAATCTCCTGGGCTTAAGTTGTTCAGTGTTTTTGTAGAAGTTATTTTCCTCTGCTCCTGCTGGGATACAGGAGTTACCTTTGACTTGGCACAACTTCAACCACGGTTGAATATCCTGGCATAATGTGGGAGTTACAGTTAAATCAACAACAAAACTTTGATGCTTAAGATTCACTATCCTTACCATAGTGCTGCTTTTAGACTATAACCGCAGGATGACCTGCATGCTTTTATTTCCCAAAAATCATGACTCCAAACTCTGTAACCAGCTCATGCGTTTTGTTTTGGTCTATTTGCCTGAATCTTTTGTTGTTGTTTTTTAACATACAATCTAGTTGCTGTACAGTGGGAGGATCTCTCAGAGTACCTAATGCCCTCTACAGGAGAAATGAAGGTCCTTTCTTGATTTTTAAATAAATAGTTATATATACTACATGTTATCCAAAATATGTATCCCTCAAATATTTATCTCTTGTGATAGGATTATGAGTGGCTTTTAAATTTTTTTTTTTTTTAATTTTTATTTTCCAACCTTTTGGTAATGAGTGTAAATTACTTTTGTAAAAGTACATGATGTTCTAGCAAAATAAAAGAATATGTAAAGCTTTCTTGATATCTGTTCTTAGATTAATGTCCTTAACATTCTTTTGGTTTGCTGCTCCCTTCCTTATACCTAGACCATCTGTAGCTATTGAATATTTGTTAATTAGAACCAACCTTTCTAAGAATTTTGCTTTTTTTTTTGAGTGAAATCATTGCCTCTCACCTCCATCTTCAGGAGTTATTCTGCCTGGTGGGATTTCCTCTTATTGAAGAGAGCCAATGAGCCATTTCTAACTGGCATGCTTTATACCTTTTCCCATTTCTCTCACTGGGGACTCCTGGCCTTCCGGATGAGAGATTATGAATACTAATTCACCCTATCTGCCAAAGTCACAGACCACTGAATCATTTTTGTAGTCATGGCAACCTGTTTAGAGACCTGTTCATGTCCTCTCTAATTAAAAAGAGGTGCCATCTTTCATTGAAGCACCAATAGTAGATGTTGCTTTTGTGTTTTGCATTGCTCTATTATATATTTCATATGATCCTTTATAAACAATGCTCTGTTACATTAATGAACATATCATTTTTTTGATGAGTCACTTTGCTTAACCATATGAATTCCTAGAACATTGGCATTCAAAGATATTTTGAAATAAACTTAAAAATAAATCATGAGCATTTTCAACCTTTTTTTCCTATGATGACTTAAGATGCATTAAGAGTTTGTGTGTCATTCTCTGAGACTTACTATACAAGGTGAGAAACAGCTAAGAACTACATTCAGTTTCTGGTTGGTATGATGCTCAGGAATGGAGTGAGAGTCAGAAATGGCTTGAGGATCGAGGATGAGTTGAGCATCAGGATTTGGGTAAAGAATGAGGTGACAGTGAGGAGTGATGTGTTTTACATTTTGAAATAAGTGTTTTGCTTGGCTGAGTTAAAAAAAAATAGCTATTTTGACATATTCTACTTTGACTTAAAGACGGCTGAGTAGGACAAGGCTACCTAGCTTTTCATCCTGTGAACCTCGTTCTAACCAGCTCATAAAACTCATAGGCAAACAGATGGGTGAACAGCAGAGTCCTGGTCCTGAGACCAAAAGGCGTGCTGGCTAACTTCTCAATCCTTTGAACTTGAACCACCCCAACTAATCATGACTGATTTGGTACTTTGAAGGGGCCATTGCTGATGGCTATTCTGATTAATGTCGTGTGGCAGTAGTTTCAAATCCCTGTGACTTTCCATCTGGGTAAATGGCTGTCATCATTAGGTAATGGCTGCTTTGCTAGGCTATCAAATTACTAAGCAGTTACTACAATCTAGTGCTGATTTAACATGATTTGATTTAATAATTAGTTACAATTTTCCCATTTTTACTTGTAGATGAATAGCAATTTAACGTGTCCTCTTTTTGCCTTCTGTTTCTTCACTCTTTCTGTATTTGTGTATTCTTCAGAAATATACTATATCATTTTAAGAATAAAATAATAGAGTAGTTAATGGCCACTGTAATTTAACTGTCACGATCGCCTTTCAGAGTAGGAAAACAACCATTTTTTTTGGTAATTTCAGCAGCATAATGGCCTGGGAGCAATAAGAAGTGAAGTTTTATGTTAAATCTCAGGAGAGAAATTGTACAGGTTGGTGCGATTGGAACCTCTAAAAGTCACATACAGTACTAATTGGGATAGGAAGAGGATATCAAGAGTGGGGGATGTATAAGCCCATTTTCCAAAATTTTTTTAAATCTTCCTGCATGAAAGGACTTAGGTTCAGAGTTGTTGCTTACGTGAGTTTTCATACTGTTGATTACTGACTTCCTGCAGAAATCTCAAGATGACTCAGTGCCCAAGCAAAGACAAGATTATTGCATACTATAGAAAAGGGAAAATGCTACATTGTCTGAACCTTGGTAGCATCTCCAAAGGGGAAGATCAAGGGCAGAATATTCACAACTTTGGAGGTTCTGGTTTAAGGCAGATCTTTCTATGTGGAATATTGACTGGGACTGAGCAAATTTCATGATACAATGCTGTATGATTCTTGGACACAGCAAGGTGAGGTTTTGAAGGGAGTCTTTGAAGAATAGCCAGTCATTTGATGAGTTCAGCAGAGCAATCAGCCATTTTGAATCTGACAATCATATGATTTACTCTGCTGAGAAAAATAACTTGAATAGGAATGGGGTTGCATTCATTGTCAAAAAGTACAATTCAAGATCTATCCTGAAGTACAATATTGTTAGTGATAGGATAATATCCATACATCTACAAGGAAGACCAGTTAATGTGACTATTATTCAAATTTACACACCAACTACTACGGCAAAAGATGAAGAAATTGAAGATTTTTACCAACTTCTGCCATCTGAAATTGATTGAACATGCAATCAGGATACATTGATAATTACTGGTGATCGGAATGTGAAAGTTGGAAACAAAGAAGGATTGGTAATTGGAAAATATGACCTTGGTGATAGAAACAATGCTGGAGATCCTATGATAGAATTTTGCGAGAACAGTGACTTCTTCACTGCAATACCTTTTTAAGTAACAAAAATGTCGACTACACATGTAGACCTCACCAGATGGAATACACAGGAATCAAATTGGCTATATCTGTGGAAAGAAATGATAGAAAAGCTCAATACCATCAGTCAGAACAAGGCCAGGGGCTGACTGCAGAACAGATCAATTGCTTATATGCAAGTTCGAGTTGAAACTGAAGAAAATCAGAACAAGTCCACAAGAGCTGAAGTATAACCTTAAGCATATCCTACCTGAATTTAAAGACCATCTCTGGAATAGATTAGACACATTGAACACTAATGACCAAAGATCAGATAAGTTGTGGAATGACGTCGAGGACATCATACATGAAGAAAGCAAAAGGTCATTAAAAAGACAGGGAAGAAAAAAAAACCAAAATGGATATCAGAAAAGACTCTGAAACTTGCTCTCGAACGTCAAGTAGCTAAAGCAAATGGAAGAAAGGATGAAGTAAAAGAGCTGAACAGAAGATTTCAAAGGGTGGCTCGAGAAGACAAAAGTAAAGTATTATAATGACATGTGCAAAGACCTGGAGTTAGAAAACCAAAAGGGAAGAACACACTCAGAATTTCTCAAGTTGAAGGAACTGAAGAAAAAATCCAAGCCTTGAGTTGCAATATTGACATCAAAGGAAGATGGAAAGAATGTACAGAGTCACTATACCAAAAAGAATTGGTTGACATTCAGCCATTGCAGGAGGTAGCATATAATCAAGAACTGATGGTACTGAAGAAAGAGGTCCAAGCTGCACTGAAGGCACTGGTGAAAAACAAGGCTCCAGGAATTGATGGAACACCAATTGAGATGTTTCAACAAATGGATGCAGCATTGGAATTGCTCACTTGTTTATGCCAAGAAATTTGGAAGACAGCTACCTGGCCAACTGACTGGAAGAGATCCATATTTATGTCCATTTCAAAGAAAGGTGATCCAATTGAATGAGGAAATTATTGAACAATATTGTTAATATGACATGCAAATAAAATTTTGCTGAAGATCATTCAAAAGTGGCTGCAGCAGTATATCAACGGGGAACTGCCAGAAATTCAGGCCAGATTCAGAAGAGAACGTGGAACCAGGGATATCTTTGCTGATGTCAGATGGATCCTGGCTGAAAGCACAAAATACCAGAAAGACGTTTACTTATGTTTCACTGACTGCGCAAAGGCATTCGACTGTGTGGATCATAACAAATTATGGGTAACATTGTGAAGAATGGGGGTTTCAGAACACTTATTTGTGTCCAGGAGGAACCTGTACATAGATCAAGGCACAATCATTTGAACAGAACAAGGGGATACTGCGTGGTTTAAAGTCAGGAAAGGTGTTTGTCAGAGTTGTAGCCTTTCGCCATACTTTTTCAATCTTATTATTATTTTTTTTTAATCTGTATACCGAGCAAATAATCTGAGAAGCTGGACTATATGAAGAAGAATGGGGCATCAAGATTAGAGGAAGACTCATTAGCAACCTACGTTATGCAGATGACACAACCTTGGTTGCTGAAAGTGAAGAGGGCTTGAAGCACTTACTGATGAACGTCAGAGACCACTACCTTTAATATGGTTTACACCTCAACATAAGGAATGAAAAAATCCTCACAACTGGGCCAGTAAGCAACATCATGATAAATGGTGAGAATGTTGAAGTTTCCAAGGGTTCCATTTTACTTGGGTCCACAATCAACACTCATAGAAGCCACAGTCAAGAAGTCAAATGACGCATTGCATTAGCCAAATCTACTGCAAAAGACTTCTTTTAAAGTGTTAAAAAGAAAAAATGTCACCTCGAAGACTAAGGTGTGCCTGACCCAAGCTACAGTGTTTTCAATTGCCCGTACACATGTGAAAGCTGGACAATAAATAAGGAAGACCAAAGAAGAATTGACGCCTTTGAAATGTGGTGTTGGTGAAGAATATTGAATATACCGTGGAATGCGAAAAGAACAAACAAATCTGTCTTGGAAGAAGTACAACCGGAATGCTTCTTAGAAGCAAGGATGGAGAGACTACTTTCATACACTTTGGACATGCTATCAGGAGGGATCAGTCCCTGGAGTAAAGTAGATAAAGTAGAGGGTCAGTGAAAAAGAGGAAGACTCCTAATTAGCCACACGGTGGCTGCAGCAATGCACTCAAGTATAACAATGATTGTGAGGATGGTGCAGGACTGGTTCGAATCGACTTGATGGCACCTAATGACAGCAACAAGCAGCACAGTCTGTTTTTCAGAGAAGGGGCCATTTTATCTTGAATAGGGAAAGTTGAATAGATATTTGAAAACAGATACACAGACTTTCAAGAAATTCCTGGAACAACAGTTATTTGCAACTTCATGTCTCCTGTCTTCTTCCCACCTCCAAAAGTTATATTTTTAAGAACAATTATTCTTGAAAATTAGAAATGTACTCATAAAATTGTCAGCACTAGAGTTCTTACTGAAAGCCTGGCAGTTTGAATTCACTCAGGCACCTCAGAAGAAAGTCCTCATTGTCTGCTTCGGAAGGATCACAGCCATTAAAAACACTATGGAGCCCAGTTCTACACTGACACGCGTGAGGCCACCATGGGTTGAAGTAGACTCAGCAGCAACTTTTGTTTTTAATTCAGTCAAACATGGAAATTGTTGGGGCTTTCACATGGCAGCTGTAACAAAAGTTTTAGAAACAATTGAAATATTGGTTCAGGACTTTTAAGGCCATTAAAAAAAAATACCTTAAATATATAAGGTAGAAAATCTTCCATTCTTCCAATTTGTCTTGTGACTTAGTTTTCACTACTCTCTTGACTTTTTTTCTCGTGAAGTTCTGTTAGCTTTACGGCAATCACGTCTCTTCTGGAAATATTTTCTTTAGCAGCAGGGGAAGTTCTGATGTTCCTGGCACCTCACTCAACTAGAACTTGTATGGTATTTTCTAAATTCAAAGCGATACGTGCCAAAGCTTTGGGTGCAGATGAGATGGATTAGAGGGTAAGGAAATGAAGCAAGATCGAAGTGGACATTTCTAATGAAAATATTAAACATGGCACCCCTAAAGGATTTTGAACTATTCAGTACTATAGAGCTCTATTGCTTTTTGTAAATATGTCCTCAGTTTCTCCTGATGTCAAACAATGGACAGGAAAGTGAAAGACTGCCTACAAGGTGTAAAATTCACATTCATTTATATGTGATGAAGAAATTTTGAAACAATAATTAATTGTATGTAGCAGAAAGGAATTTTATTTCTAATCCTCTCCTTTTCCCTGTGTATCTACTATCTGGAGAGAAAAAGATCTTGGTAAGTGAAATAAATTACAGCTTGTAGATATGGTTGATCTGTGGTCCTTGTGCTATGAAGTGATCTATGTTAGAGGGCAGCTGTCTTGTAGATGTTCCATTTAGATTAGTCTGAAAGACTTAAAGCCTCCCTCTATAACATAGTGTTGGGCTCTGTCTTACAGAAAGGAGTCTGGGGAATACTCAGAATTTTAAGAACTTTATGTCACTTCTTCAGAACCCTAGAAGAAGGACAGAAAAGGAGAAAAAGTCCAGTGATATTGGAAGGAGGAGACAGGATGAGGTAAGTCCTGAGCTCCAGCCTCAGCAAACTTTGAATTAAACGGTGAATAAATGAGAAATGTAAATAATGTTTTGCACCATCTACTGGCCTCTGCATGTATTAGTGATTAACTAAAACAAAGTTTGTTTGCTTCCTGGAATGTGCTTTTCCTGATTAAATTATCCTTATTTCCTGATTATCTTCCCCTATATCGCTTCCTCCTAACTGAAGTACTCCTCTTCCAGCTCATTTTCATCCTTGAAAGCCTGTTTCATCTCCTCATCAAGCTTCCCGTGTCCACTCCACCTTAAGAAATCCTCTCCCTGTGAATTTTTACTCCTGTTCTTTGTTTCAAAAAGCTTATGCAACAATCTGTAGCATCTTGCTCAATGTTTAGTTTTCTTGTTAATTATCTTCCTCTCCTAACCAGAAGGTGCTCTGTGAAGATCCAGTGGTAGGGCAAAGCCAGATCATACTGGCTTGTAAAAGCCAATTATTTTCTTGGAAACACCACATAATGATGGTTTACATCTCTTCCCAATTTCATGTTTAATGATGTCACATTAGTATCTTGAAATCAGCCATGATGGAGTAATTTATACCATGGAAACTGACACATACTACAAAGCAGGGTTTTCTTTTCCCTAGAGACATAATTATTAATCAGTTACCAGAAAGAAACTTGTCTGTATTGATTTCTGTGTTCTTGATTCCTAGCACCGTTGCTGGCATAGAGCAATGCTCAATAAATATTTGTTGAATGAGTAAACAACAACTTGAGGGGTTACAATTATTTCTAACTGTGACATGTTTACCTTTTTTAGTTTCTGGTAATCTCACTTAGTAAAGTCAGAGACTTAACAATACACAGGTAGTTAACCAATACTGTATTTATATTAAAAAAAATATTTTCCTTATTTTGATAAATATTTTTAATACTATATACTACATAGGATTTTTTTTTTTTTTTTGCTTGCTATACATTCACAGTAGATTTGAATCTATTAATTGAACTAGATTTTTGGTAATAACATTATTTAGGGTAACTGGGTGAAAAAAAAAAAAATCAGCCCTCTGCCATAAGATGTTGGGCAGGTATATCGTAAAGAGCATTGGCCCAATGAAACAAGAGATTGGATCCAAGTCCTAACTCTACTACCAACTAGTTCTGTGACTCTAAGGAAGTCATTAAATTTCTCTGAACCTCATTTCCCTAATGTCTAAAATGATAAGATCAAATTGGACAATACCTAAAATTTTTTCCAGTTTTAAGATTCTATGATTTTTATTGGTGCTATATTAAAAAAAATAATTAGCATCTCTTTTTAAGTATAGTGCCATTTTATGTCTGTCATATCTTCCTGTCATTCATTATTTATGCCTTTCTAATTATACATGTATTTTCTACCTCTGTAACATACATATATATGTCCCTTCTCCCAATCTTTCCATCCTACACATATATTAAAGCCTTAATATCTAATGTTCTCATAATCATTCCTTCCTCAGTATCTTCCTCTTTCTCTTTTTCTTCTAGAATATGAAATCTTCCTGTTCTTAGGCCTCCAAGTACATTTCTTCAATTTCTTCTTGACTTATTTTCCACCAGACTTGCTTATAAAACCCATATGTCCCTCTGCTCAGTATTATTTTCCCTGTATTTTCTTTTTAAATACTTTTCTGTTTATGATTTTTTTGCCTGCAATTGGCATTTATCAAAATGTTCTCTTAGTAAATTCTTTCAAAAGTAATTTTAGTAGGTGGCAAACTGTCCAAGCTTGGCATTTTTGAACTTTGTCATAAAATTGTCCTACCTGCATGCAAACCTAAATTTCTTAGTGTTCCAAACACTTAGATGCTTCTTTATTTTTTGCCCATGTATAAAATGTAACATGTCATTTCTTCAGTAGGAAACTCTTCCAACATTCTATTTGATATTTCATTTGGAACATAGTACAGCTTATTTATTTTCCTTTTCAAGAAGAATCCTATAGATATTCTTAGAGCAACTGTATATTTTATGATTTAGAACAAGTTGAAAACATTCACTGCTGCCCATGTAGATTACAGAAAATTAGACAATTTTCTTTACATATTTTAGATATTGGCTGTACATTGGAATATAAGTTTTTTCCCTCATCTTCTCTGTTTTGTCTCACTGTTTTCATTTGTGTATTTTTCATGATTTCATTGGCCCCACCT
The DNA here is from genome assembly GCF_030014295.1 of Loxodonta africana. Lineage (NCBI taxonomy): Eukaryota > Metazoa > Chordata > Mammalia > Proboscidea > Elephantidae > Loxodonta > Loxodonta africana. Next base: position 70,763,396 of record NC_087349.1, on the reverse strand, counting down.
GGCCATCATTCTATTTTACATACTCCCTTTAGTTTCTGTAACAGGTTTGAAACATTTTGTGGTAAGCTTGTGTTTAGGAAGCCACTTGTAGTTACCTAGTGCTGCTGTAACAGAAATACTATAAGTGGGTACCTTTAACAAATAGAAATTTATTTTCCCACCATTTAGGAAGCTAGAAGTCCAAATTTAGGGTGCCAGCTCTAAGGGAAGGATTTCTTTTTCTGTCATCTCTAGAGACAAGGTCCTTGTCTCTTTTGAGCTTCAGCTCCAAGCCAATCTTCATGTGGCTTGGCATCTCTCTTCCCTTTCTCTGCTTTGCTCACTTGTTTAATCTCTTTTATATCTCAAAAAAATGGACTCAAAATACACCCTACACTAATCCTACCTTGTTTATATAATAAAGACAGCCTTTATATATGTTTATATAATAAAGAATTCCCAAATGGAATTATAACCACAAGCATAGAAGTTAGGATTTAAAACACATATTTCTGGGGGACTCAGTTCAACCCATAACGTTCCACCCTTTGGCCCCAGAAAATTCATCTCCTTTCCACATGCAAAACACATTGACCCCATCACATCATCCCAAAAGTCTTAAATCCACTCCAAGTCCAAAATCTCGTCTTCCGAATCATCTAAATCAAATATGGGTAAGACTTTAGGTGTATTCATCTGGAGCAAAATTCCTCTTCATCTGTGACCCTGTGAAATCTAAATGACAAGTTATCTGTTTCTAAAGTGCAATGGTGAAACAGGCATGAGGTAGACATTTCCATTAGAAGTGAAAGAAATTAGAGGGAAAGAAGGAATAACAGAAATCAAGCAAGTACAAAACCCAGCAGAACAATTAACATTAGCTCTCAAGCTTGAAAATAATCCTCTGTTCTCTGAGACCATCTGGGCAATGGCCCTACTGTCCAGACTCTGGGTGTTGGCCATGCCCTCTGGATTCTGGGTGGAGGACCCTCTGCCCTAGGCTTCAGCCCCGACTTCCAGACGCTATGAGGTACCAACTCTGTTTCCTCAGCCTTTTTGGGAAATAAAGCTGTTTTCTCTGTCTTCTCTATTTTGTCTCACTGTTTTGTCTCTATGTTGTCTCGCTGCTTCGAGCAGCCCCTTTCTCCTAGTCAATCTGATTGGTGATCCTGCCCCCTCAACCCTGGTAGGCACCACTCTTTTGCCCCTTGGGCTTAGCACCCCCACCCCCTTTGCTTTGATCTGTGACCTTGTCCCCAGGCACAGCTTAATGACAGGCCTACGCTCAGGAAATGAGTTGGTGAATATCTGACTCTTTGAAACTTAGAATGGTATGGCCCCGCCCTTTGAAACCCTAGAAGCCATGACCCCACCCTTTGAAGCCCAGGCAGCTTTGATTTCTGTGGTCCTTCCAGTAATTCTGCTGATCTCTGAGCTGCTCCAGGGTTTTTTTTTTTTTTTTCTTGGAGGACATCAGAAGTAGTTCCCTTGGCCTGTTTGCTGTCTGTTGAATTCCAAGAGACAGACAGCGTTGTCTCCTTTTATTCTTTCTCTGTCTTGTTCAGTCTAAGCTGCCGGGTTTTCTGGTGTGGTAGTTGGTTAGATCCATCAGTCACAGGCTTAATCCCTTTAAAAAAAGTTTGTGTAGCCATGTCTTTGGTGAACATTCTAGGACACATGTCCTTAATTTATGCAACAGAATTTTCTAAACCTTTGAGTTCTGTTATCATTTTGCACAATTCGTTTTTAAGTCCATTTCTTTCCACTCACATTTTAGTATAAGCAACAAAGTGAGACCACATGGCCCTTTTAAGATCTTGCTTAGAAATCTCATCAACCAGATATCCAAGTTTATCACTTACACATTCTACCTTCACCAAACATTTTTACTTAATTCAAACAAGGTCTTTGCCACTGCATAAAAAGTATTACCCTTCCTTGATTGTCCATCATTTTCTTGTAAAGCCTCATTGAAAGCATATTTAATGCCCACATTTCTAGCTACATTCTGTTGCTGGTGTCACATGTATTCTCTAACATGATAGAGACTTTCTATGTAGCTCTCCTGACTTCCTCCTGAGCCCTTATCAGAATTCCCTTTGATGTCCATAATTCTACCAACAGACTCTTCAAAGCAATCTAGGCTTTCACAATTGGGTACCTTAAACTCTTCCAGCCTATACCCATTACCCAGTTCCAAAACCACTTCCACATTTTAGGTATCTGTTAGAGCAGCACCTGACTCTTCTGGTACCAAATACTGTCTTAGGTATCTAGTGCTGCTGTAACAGAAATACCGCAAGTAGATGACTTTAAAACAGAAATTTATTTCCTCACAGTTTAGCAGGCTATAAGTCCAAATTCAGGGTGCCAGCTCTAAAGGAAGGATTTCTGTCTCAGCTCTGGAGGCAGGTCCTTGTTTATTTTAAGCTTCTGCTCCTGGGCGATCTGCATGTTGCTTGGCATCTCTCTTCTTCCATCTCTGCTTTGCTCACTTGTTTAATCTCTTTTATATCTCAAAAGAGAGTGACTCAAGATGCACCCTACACTAACCCTGTGTCATTAACATAACAAAGACAACCCATTCCCAAACGGGATTATAACCACAGGCATAGAGGTTAGGATTTAAAACACATGTTTTTTGGGGACAGAATTCAACCCATAGCACAACTATAATCAGATTTACTTAACAATCAAGCACTTAAAGTGCCCTAAGTATATGCCTGGACTTATTATAAACCCTTTACAATTATTAACTCATTTAATTATTACAACAGGACTATGATGTAGATATTGTTATTAACTACATTGTAAATACAGAAAAAATTAGAGTAAAATGAGAATAAATTAACTAACTGACTTGTTTAAATACAGAGAAACTAAAATGAGGATAAAATAAGTAACTAGCCTAAAACCAGGCTAGTAAATCACAGAACTAGGAGTTGAACCAGGGCAGTCTGGCTTCAGAGTCCAAGTTCTTAACCACTGTTCTATGCTGCTTCTCAAAGGTATTTTCTTGAAATAAATCAATAAAATACTCTAAGAAAACTTCTCTAAAGTAATGGAAATTCCATGTGTTACGATATTTCATGTGTTTTGTCCAAGTATGAATGATCTTTTTCTTTTACACAAAATTCAAAGCAGTGCTTTTAAAAGGAATGAATGTCAGGCCACATGACTACCTTTATAATAAGCAATTTTCCCACTTTCTTTTATAAATACCTATCCTTTTCCATATTGAATAGTGCACAATTTAAATAGTAAGGACTCCTATTATCAAATCTTTATTGAATTGATTTTTCCAAACCATGGGATTTTTTCAATGCTTTAGAAGATGAAAGAATGTTTACAGAAGGTAATTGTCTCAGTAAATAGATTTAGAGTATATATATGGAATACAGCTCAAACCAGCCTGTAACAGGAAGGGATATAAACACAGTGTCACTGAGTGACACTGTTAGTTAATGTCATATTTCAAGGATTTTAGTTTGAGTTTAGTAATCTGAAAATTTATGTCTGGCAAGTGATGGTAATACAGCCATTAAAGAAAATGGGAAATGATGATCCTTTGTAGCAAGACTTACTTTGTATTTTGTATTTTTATCATGTAATTCTTTTACATAATGGAGTATATTATCAATTTGATGAACGTACTTCAAGGGCAAAGAGTGACACTTTTCCCTGCCCTGTTGTAATGAATACAATTCTATGTATTCTTTTGGGAATAGAATAAATATTAAAATCATAATATTAGAACTAGAAGAGACCTTAGAAGCCAGTTAGCACAGCTGTTTATTTTTAAATATGAGAAATCAATGGCCACAAGATGGAAAATGACTTGCCCAAACATAAATATCTGGTTGGTAGTAGAGGGAAACCCTGGTGGCATAGTGGTTAAGAGCTACAGCTGCTAAACCAAAAGGCTGGCAGTTAGAATCCACCAGGCACTCCTTGGAAACTCTATGGGGCAGTTCTACTCTATCCTATACAGTCTCTATGAGTCGGAATTGACTTGATGGCAGTGGGTTTTGGTGGTAGAGTAAGATAGAAACTAAAAAGCTAGGGATTCTGTTTCAGGGATAATGAACTCTAAGTCTATCTCCTATTAAGTGTATGAGTTTAGGAAAGTAACTTTCTCTTTAACAATGTATAAACGCATTTATTCATTTAGTCATCAAATATTTATTGATTATCAACTCCACACCAAACACTCCACTATATATTTGTGTTGTAAAAATGAGTAAAGCTTGGCTCTTACTCTGTTGGAGAACTCTCATTCTGCTCAATGAGTTAGACAGGTAAATAAAATAAATACTATAGTAAAAGGGTGAACATGGACCAACAAGAGAATAGATGTGGGGCCTGCCTATAAATTGAGATGAAGTTATTTTTTTTCTGATACTTTATAGTCTTATTGTCCATAATCATATTTTTAGCCTTTGATGCTCTGGAATATTAAGGCTAATGTAATAAATGTTTTTCACTCTTTTTTTTCAATTTGTGTGCAAAATCACATCTTCTCCTATCATTGAACTGTATTCTTCTAAGTAAAATGAGACTTAATTATAGAGGATTTACATACCAATCTGTTCTTTAAGGATTGCATTTTTGCAACAAAATTAAAAAATTAGCTAGATCTTTCTTTAAGTTGAGAAAAACCAGAAATCTTTGTCACTGCTTCTTATTTACTTCTTCGTATCCACTTCTACTTCTTTTATTTATTAAATAAAACCAGTCTCTATAAACTTTTGTCTCTGATAAGTAAAATGGTGATCTGCCAAATAAAAATGAGATGGTTTTGACCAAAGTCAAAAGTCCTGTTTTCCTGAATTATTTCTTACATTTGAAAGAAGTAGATTAGTGTGAGATTTAAGTAAAACTACTTCATCTTTCAAAATGGATCTTCTAGTCTATTATGAATTATTACAATATAGGTTTGATATCAACATGAAGAGCTAGCTCAACTATTTGTAATATAAATTTCTGTTTGTCTACAAGCAATGTAAGTGTATTTTCTTTTATCACATGAGGAATCAAATACCTGTTACCTAATAGTAATAAGAAATTTGTGTTTGCTTCATCTAAGAAATAAAATTTTCAAAATATTAATAAAAAATTTTACAATTTTTTTTCCTTTTTAAAAGATCTCTTTGAAAATTATTTTCTTTTTTCATGCTTCCGGATTTGTTTACAACAAATTATATAAAGGGTGTGTGTAGTGCTAAACTTGTGTTATCTGCGTGTGTAGGTGTTGAGAGGAAAGTCAGAGTGTGTCTGTCTACTCTTTTTGTTTAAGTTGCTTATGGAATGTCATACTTTTTTTCTTTTCTGAGTAAAGGTTATGTTTTATCCTCATCATTCTAAATCAGAAGTTTTAAAAGTGTGTTGTAGAGACTGCTGAGTATTTCCCAAGAGCCTTTAAACGATCTGCAAGGTCGTAATAATTCTAAATTGCTAATTACTTTTTGTACTCTCATTCTCCCACAATGTACAGTGGATTTTTCCATAGGCTTCATGAGATATGATGTCACAGACTGCAGAAACAGCTATGAGAATCCAGCAGTCTTTAAGTCAGGCATTAAAGAGATTTGAAAAAAATTTAAAATATTAACATTTTTTCTTATTGTTTCTTTGTTTTGAAAAATATAGTTATGTTCCATAAACTATTTATGTTCATGTATACCAAACATAAATAACATGAACATTTATGTTATTTATGTTCATGTATACTGAATTTGTTATCATTATTTAAAATGAATGAATAATTAAATACTTTTAAAATTCTGTTTAAATTTCCAGTGTGATAAATATCGATAGATAAGACTCACATAAAGAATCTCTTTGAGGTTCTCAATACTTTTAAGACCAAAAAGTTTGAAAACACCTGTCCTAAAGATGACAGTGGATATCATAACCCATATACTTTTGTTGTTCTTCCAGCTAAAACATTAACTTAACCAAATGGTCGTGATATCACACAGAGCTGCATAGGTGCTCAACAGAGGATCTCAGTAGGATGTGTGGTAAAATGTCATGTAAAGGTGCATGCTTGGTACAGAGAAAATAAGACAGTAGCTAAAATAATTCTCATGGTAGTTAGTAAATCTGCCCAAGCAAATCTGAATTAAGAAAAACTGAAGATAATTCTGACTTTGTTTATAATCATGGGAAAAAATTCCTATCATCCTTGGGTATTTGTACTGATAGTCCTGGAAGATTTATCTTACTTTGCTAGCTTGGACCAAATTGGGTGATTTGGTAAATGCAGATTTCACTGCAATCTGAGTTGTGATAAAGGCCACTGAGTTGGCTTATCTCATCCTCACTCATTTCTATCTACCCCCTCCACACCTTGACCTCTCTTCTTTTCCCACGCTTCCCACCTGCTAGTCTACAACCCTATATTGGATGCTTTTGTAAATACAATAATATTCTTTTTTCTTACACAAAATGAGTTTCTGCAGTGAGTTCAAACCAACACTCACAAACTCTGTTTACATATTTGAATTACAAAGAGCTTGATTTAAAGGAGTATTATTTCAGAGTCGAATCCCACAGGCGCTCCTTGGAAACTCTATGGGCCAGTTCTACTCTGTCCTATAGGGTCGCTATGAGTCAGAATGGACTCTACGGCACTGAGTTTGGTTTTTTGGTTTTATCATTTCAGAGAGGTTTAGGTTTATTATTCTTAGTCTACCAGTAGAGCATTCTGGAGATTTTAAAGATCACCCTTGAAAAGATCAGATGAACCTAATGAGGAGAGAAGAAATAATAAATTTCTGGAAAAAATCCTATTGACTTTTCTACTTGGTAAAGAATGCCATGTCTTAGGTGACAAAGTAAGGGATTATTAAAATTATGTAGTGAAAATGATTCTCAAATCAAGGAAGTTGTCAGAGATTATATACTTCTTTTAAGTTGTGGACCTGAAAGATTGCTTGAAGCAGTTACTTTGAAATAGTAATAATCAATTGGACTCACCGTTAAGGGGAAAAATATTCTTTAAAGGCATTCGTAAGCTCGGTATCAAAAGAAAAAAAGGTCAGCAGTTGACAAAATTATGAACCTGGTGTTATGTATTATCACATGTTTTCACAGAAGGAAGACACTGTGTTTGGCCTCTTCTGATGTAGAAAAATCTTTGATTTTTCCTGGTGCTGACTTTTCTTTTTAAAGAATATCACCTAGTGAAATTCTTAACTTCTCTTTCCTGCTTTTTTCTTCAAAATGTTTCTTTACATGTTAAAAATGGTCTCATAACAGTCTGTAGCACTTGTTTTGGGCATCCAAATTATGAATGTAACCTATAGTTTTTAATAGAGTAAGTTATTGGGTAAGGAGGGGCCTCCTGAATCCCTGAAGATTTAGATTCCTGGAAAGATCCTTAGTTTGTTCATGCCCTTTGAGAACTCAGTTTGTTATTATTGCTTCTTTTATTACTATTATTCCAATGATGATCTGAAATTTAGGGAAATTATTGAGGTTAAAAATTATGTTAAAAATCTGGGGAAAAAGCACTACAAATAGCTGGAAATTTTGATTCTTTCAATCAGATGTAAGTAAGTTGCACTCAAACCTAGTCTAAATATTATATATACATAAAAAAACCCAACTGCCCCATAGAGTTTCCAAGGAGTGCCTGGCGGATTTGAACTGCTAACCCTTTGGTTAGCAGCCATGGCACTTAACCACTAAGCCACCAGGGTTTCCAAATACTATATAGTGGGTAGATTTCAAAGACCTCTCTTCAGAGACTTTCATTGTCTGGGACTAGACTGGTTCCAGGTATTTATTTAGAAGAGGTTTTGACCCAGAAGAAAAAACAATGGCTGATAGAGGGCAGTGATTCTTTGAAGGAGAGAGGAATACATTCACAACATTTACAGGACTTTTCAAGCTGTACTCATACTGCTTTGTCTTACCTGTCCTGTAGCAGGCAGACTCTAGGGTGACCCCGTATGATTTCTGTTTTCTGATTTTCATGCCTTGAAAGCTCATTCTTCCTCATTTAAGCCTCCAGACAGGATCACAGCCTGGCTAATGATTTGATTGCAGCCTTTTGAGACCCTAAGCAGAGCACCCAGATAAGCTGTGCTCAGAAGCTATGAAATAATGAATGTATACTGTTTTGATTTTCTAGTGGCACAGTTGTTATTTTCTTTTTTTACTGTTTTGATTCTCTGGTGGCACAGTAGTTAAGAACTCAGCTTCTAACCAAAAGATTGGCAGTTCGAATCCACTGGCTGCTCCTTGGAAACTTGTGGGGCAGTTCTACCCTGTCATATAGGGTCGCTATGAGTTGAAATAGATTCAACAGCAATGGATTTTGATTCTCTAAGTTTGTGGTAATTTGTTACACAGCAGTGGGTAACTGATACACAGCCCCACCTAGATTTAAGACATGCTTGTGGACAAAAACTGGATTGCAAAATTTTACCTTATTTAAATGCACCCATAACATTCTTATTTTTAAGAAATAATTCTCTGCCGATCCTTTGAGAACTTGCAGCAAAATGACTGCCCCAACCTCGTGAATAGACAATGAGGCTGGATGGGATTTAACATCACATTCTTCCCTAAAGCACTTTGTTAACACATGAAATTTCTATATTTTTGCTACCAAGGGTTTTTATATCTGCCAGTGCAATTGACCACTCTAGGGGTTTCAAATCACATTTTAACAGAGAGGAGAGAATAAAAATAAGGAGTGAGCTTTGCTGATGTACGTATAAAATTTGCACATAAAGTTTATACTGTCCGGACTGGATCAACTGACCTATATGGGCAGGAACAAAAGGATGTCTGTGTTCAGCATGCTCATTGTTGTCATTAAGTCAGCACATGCATTTCCTGCCAATTAAGGACAACTAATGTCTCAAAGGGAATAACTATATTCCTTATATGGAAACAAACAACTTTTATTAGTCAGAGATGCTATAGATTTTATTTTTCAGGGAAAACAAAATTTGGTATGCACAACTGCTATGAAGGAGGAATCGGATTGCTCTATATTTTGTGATAAATATTCATGGAAATAATCTAGACAGATAGGAAAATAACCAGTTTCTGCATGTAAGCTTTTATCCCTTGATTTTAGGAGGCATTATTTTAGTAATGTATTTAGAATGTGAAAAATCTTGAACCAGAGTTGAACTAAGAAAACATATAAAGCTGGTAAGTATTGGGATTGAAGACTGTTCTGAATCTCCCTTGAGCTCTAAAGACAGTCCAGACCCTGTAAGAATGCAGCACATTCCATAAGGCCTGATATTCTATCAACAGACACATTCTTTTTCGGGTTTATGTTTATACATATATTTATATGTGTATATATATATATTTTTAATACATATATGTATGTATATGGTGCAATGGTTAAGCATTTGGCTGCTAACCAAAAGTTTGACAGTTCAAATCCACAAGCCACTACTTGGAAACCTTATGGGGCAGTTCTACTGTATCCTATGGGGTAGCTATGAGTCATAATCAACTCAACAGCAAGTTTGGTTTTCATGTTTATATATATATACATATATATAAAATCACTCAGTTGAGTTTCTATTCTTTATAATGTGAAGCTTTATAGCAACATTCCTTAAACCTCACCTGTACGTCCAGTCCATACCTCCTCATGGATGAGACCTGGGGAATGGAAAAACCTCAAACAATACTTTAAGGCCATGGGATGCAAGGTCCCTTTTTGACTTGGTGCCCTAATTTCAGACTGCTCTAGATGGAATCCCACTCTGCATTTAGTAGGCATGTAATCTTGGGAAGTGTTTGAACCTCTCTATAGTTTCCTTATCTTCAAAATGGGAATTATAATGATTTCCTCTTCATAGTAATGCTGTGAAAAATAAGTGAGATATTCCATGCAAAGTACATAGGATGTTGCCTAGCACATTATACGTGCTCAATAAACATTAATAATAATAGTGTTTTCCAGTAACTGGATGCTGATGTCATCTTTTCCTAGGCCCAAACCTAATTCTCATTATTCTTTCTTTCTGCTTGGATTCCTGGCTAGCTGGCTGATTGGTAGAGCTTCTCTTCTCCTACCTTACACTGGCTTGTCTTCTTAGACTGTCTGCCTTTCCTTTGATTGCCTAATGTATTTTACCCCAATTCCTTGTCATAGGCCTGTGATTATGTCTAGTTTGGGATTTTTCTGCCATTCTCAGTCCATATTGTTCTACCTTCAATATTATACCTCAAAAGTTGGCAGTTCAAACGCACCCAGTAGCTCCACGGGAGAAAGACATGGCGATCTGCTCCTATAAACTTTATAGGCTAGAAGACCCTAGGGGAAGTTCTACTCTGTCACATGGGGTTGCTATGAACTGAAATCGATTCGATGGCACCTAACAACAACAGCAGACAAGTTATTGAACTGAAAGTCAATCATCTTCAGTGGTAATACTGACTGTGCCACTAATTGCATGTTTTTAGATGAATGATTCTGAATCTTGGTTGTACATTGGAATCACCCATGGAATTTGATAACAATTAAAATTTGGGGACCATTAACCCCAGAAACTGTGGCGTGCACCTGAGCTTATGAGATCTAAAAAAAGATATACCTATGGCTATATTCACAGACAGGGTTCAAACCTAGTGCTTCATTCACTTAAAATTCACTCAGTAAAAGCTGACTGAAGTCATAAGACCAGGCACTGCGTGTACAATGTCTAACATCACATTGTGCCTAGACAGATAAAGAGTTGGTAGTATTTCATAGTAAATGTTTGACATACTGTAAGTGTTTAAAGAATATTAACTAAATAAGTACAGTAAATTCTGTTTTCTTATCTACAAAATAATTTTAGATTAAAATTAGTAATTATCAAACACAAGTTCCAGGAATACTAAGAAATACCTGTGATAGAAAGGTTCTAAGATTAAAAAAAAAATAAAACAAAATAGCAACAAAAGTTTGGGAAATACAAATAGCAATTTATTTTTTGGAGATTCAGAGTATATGTTAGCATACTCAAGGTTCTGAGAAATTCTGAATTAAATAAATCTTTTCATCATTTCTTAAGGTTCCTAAATCCAAATCATAACCTTTCTTTAATGTTGTAAAGGACAGTGTTTCATAGATTATCTATATAGGAAACACTGACTGTGATGGTTAAGGTTGTGTGTCAACTTGGCTGGGCCATGATTCTCTGTAGTTTGGCAGTTATGATGTAGTTTGGCAGCTATGTGATGATGTAATCACCTCCATAGTGAGATCTGATATGATGTAATCACTTCCACGAGAAATTCTATTATGAACAGCCAGTCAGTTGAAAGGAATTTTCCTTGGGAGTGTGTCCTGAATCCAGTATAGGTGGACTTACTAGCAAAGCTAGCAGGCTTTTTTGCTCCCTCTGGATTAAGTAGATACTTTGTGTCATGTGGCTATAATCTTTCTGTGTTAACTGATTGGACAAGAACAGGTACATGACTGAAGAATGTCCCAGTCATAATCTAGTTATTAGCCAATTACTTTCACTCTCCAAAGAATTCTAATTAAAAAATATTGGACAAATGTATTTCTAACTGAAAATAAAGCAGGGTTTGAAAACTGGTATTAAGCATGCATGTTTCTTTCTTTCCTTTTTTTTTTTTTAAATTGTATTTGACTATCTCTTCATGGAACGTGCAGTGTCCAAGACATTAGAGCCTCTCACTACCTAAAGCTTATATCTATCTGCTTCACTTATTTGTATTAAATTCCAGTCCCCTAAATACATCTGTGTGAGTTCAGGAATATGGTCACAATGTCAGCCCATTTACCAGACAGAGAAAAAAAGACAATTTCCAGGAAAAGGAACTAAAATGAAATGAGATCAACCTTACATGAATGATATGTTGACCAATTTTGCTCTTCCAATAATTGGTAGGATCAAGAAAGTTACCCACTTTATCAAAAGAATGAAAATCCCTGCAGGTGGTGAAGTGATGTTGCTGCAGTTGGCACCTTCCACAAGCCCGTCTGCTGCCTTATCCGTGGAGATTCTGGAGCTCTGTGTGGAACTAGAGTGGGAGGAGGGCTGGGTGAGCATTGCTAAGGACAAGAAAAAGATATAGGTGACATGTCAGGCACCATCACTTGTTTATATAAAAAAGTGATTCTTCCTTGAGTCCTCGGGTTTTAAATTAGTCTAACCTGCACAGAAACTCCAGTACAAAATTTTTGTGCTTTCCCTCTGCCAGTGACAGCTTGAGATCCATAGCTTGGTGAAAGGAACTGAACTACACATGCTACAAGTACCCATTTTCTTTAAATTACTCATTTAGCTTGACCAAACAGGTTTTCGGTAGCAATTGTTGCAGTTGCTTTTCTTTACTATAATAGCTAAATTTTCTCCCTCCACTTTGAACAGAGAGTTTTCTTTTCATTTTTAGTGAAGGGAACAGTGGTTATAATTTCAAATGAATTTATTCAGTTGAACTTTTGTTGACGCTTAACAGAATCCTTTTTAGAAATAAGTGGTGGCATTGAAAGTATACTACTTCTTCATCAGCCACAAGTTTCTCAACCCTAAAAAGGCCCTTTGAAATGCTGCCACCTGTTGAGGCTGCTGATTTCTGTATTTTGGTTTATTCTGAGTATGAGCAAAAAGGTATTTACCCAACATACTCATTTCAGAAATGCCAGAAGACAAACACTGTGCATGCCTTTTATTTCAAGCATTATTTTTTTAGGAATGGGTGAAGAAAACCCAACAGGCAGAGAATCTGAATGAAAATAGAGGATATTGCACCTCTTTCATCTAGACTGATGAAGTTATTACAATTACAGGAAGAACGTCAGCCAGAGGGGGGAAAATCCATTCCCACTCTGAATTATACCATTGTTCCTGGGTTCCTTGCTTCACAGGTTACACATCAAAGTTGTTTTATCCGAGGAAAAAAGAATGCAAACACGTGCAATTCCCCCTACTGTATTATCACATAAATTGGAATTCTTTTAACTGTGCCAATGTATTGTCTCACTTGTCAATAGATATTACTTAAATATTTCCAAACTGTTGATAAGGAAAGGTCACCTAATAATTCTATTAGGAGAAAAAATGGCATGGAGAGAAACAAATTCAGCATTTTAATTTAACTTCTGATCAGTACAGCACTAGACAACCACATGGTGGTTTGCCCTCTCTTAACTCAAAGTGTATCCATCCAGATTGATTTCCAGTCAATCCGTTTTATATCTGGTATCTCTATCAAACTAGCACAGGCATTGAGACTGTTAGTTTAGAGAGACTTGGGTTCAAATCATGGGTTTGTAACTTCCCCTGGGCAACTTACTTTATTATCTCTCTGCTCCCCAATTGTGTATGGATAAAAATAGCGAAAACATCTACTTATCAGAGTTGATGTGAGGGTGAAATTAAATAAGGCATGGAAACATCCTGGCAATGTGTCAGGCCGTGTAAAGCACTGTAGCTTATCGATCTCACTGCATTAAAGCAAAACAAAACTAAAGTGAACTAAGCTAATGGTGAAAAAAATATTAGAGATCAGTAATTTAGAAATAGAAGACCCTAGAAGGTGCAAATGGTTAGGTGCTTAGCCAAAAGATTAGTGGTTTAGACCCACCCTGAGGCACCTCAGAAGAAAGGCCTGGTGATCTACTTCTGAAGTGTCATAGCCTTGAAAACCCTGTCAAATAACATTCTACTCTGCACACACGGGATTACCATGAGCCAGCTCAACGGCCATTGACAACAACAATTTAGAAATATTGTCTTTGAATTAAGTAGAATTTTTAACTAGAATTTTGCCTAATTAAGGACACCATTGAGGGGCAGTGGTGGATCAGTGGCAGAATTCTTGCCTTCCATTTCAGATACCTGGGTTTGATTTCCAGCCCTCGCACCTCAAGCACCACCGCCTGTCTGTCAGTGGAGACGTGTGTGTTGCTATGATGCTGAACAAGTTCCTGAGGAACTTCCGTGCCTAAGATAGACTAGGTAGAAAGGCCTGGCAATCTACTAAAAAATCAACCAATGAAAGCCCACTGGATCACAATGGTCTGATCTGCAAGCGATCATGGAGATGGCGCAAGACCTGGGCAGCGTTTCATTTTGTTATACATGGGGCCGACTCCACAGAGCTAAAAACAGCAGGAAAGAAACCATTAACGTGCTATTCATTCAACAGATATGTCCAGCTTACCTACCATGTGCCAGTCTCTTTTGGTATATCTCAGTCAGCAACAGTGCACAGCTTCTGCCCTCATGATGTTCACAGTCCAGTCCACGAGCTTTTAATAACAATTCTTTACTCTTTGAATTTTTTTTTTCCTTTTAGAAATATTAAGCCACACTTTTAGTTACTTTCAATTGCTTTAGGAATAGAAGGGAAATAATATTAGATATTACATCTTAATTTAGCTAGTAATTTAGAGCTTCTCTTTAATACTGGATTTGTGGATAAAATTTTATCTTTTTCATAATTCTCTACTGTTACTACAGGTTTTCTCTTTGCACTGAAACACTGAGGCCTTTGAATGTTCCCTAAGACCAAAAAGCAGAGCAAGTGTTAACTAAGTGTAGGAGATTGGAACCATGCCCTGGGTATGCAGGTTAAAGGTCAGTTTCCAGCACTTTTCCTTACACTGGTGCCAAATGGGGTGAAGGCATTACCTGCACACTTAAACATTTATCCCAAACAAAATAATTTATAAATATGCTGAATAAAACCTACCCAACCATTTTCCTAATGAAACTGGGCTACTTAATCTTTTCTACCCAGAAAAAAAATTTTTTTTCTTTTTTTACTTTTACCCATTTTCTCTTCTCAATAGCGGAATCTTATAGTTGATTCAAGTCCCCTCTATCTTATGGTGATTCAATTTATTCAATAGTATTTGTTGAGAAATCTTGACAAAGGTTTTTTGAAAACCTTCCAGGTTGATTCAACTCCCTCCCTGCACTTCCCCTTATCTTATTTACTCATTTTTTTTACAAACTTTACTTGTTTCTGCAAAAAGAATTCTTGCCAAGAAGAATGGTTATACTATGTTCTATTTGTTCAAATATTTGTATTGCCCTTGTTTACTTTCAGTGACATTAATTTTACCCAATTAAAATTTGTAACAATTCTACAAACTGAAAACAAGCATTTAGAATAAATTCTCTTCAGTTGTCTTATTTTCCTAGTGCTGTCATAACAAAAAACATCATAAGCAGTTGGCTTTAAAGAATAGAAATGTATTGTCTCACAGTTTGGAGGCTAGGAGTCTGAGTTCACGGCATCAACAGGGCTATACTGTATGCTCTAGGAGAAGATCTTTCCTTGTCTCTTTTAGCTTCTAGCAGCCAGAGAAATTTCTTATTCCTTGGCTTGTAGACAGATTCTCACATGGAGTCTTCTCCTGTATGTAAGTCTCTGTGTCTGTTTTCCCATTTTATAAGATACCACTCAGAAGGGATTAGATTTAGGACCCACCCTACTCCTATATATATGACTTTGTTAACAAAAGAAAAACCCTGTTCCCAAACAGGGTCACATTCACGGGTACAGGGGATAGGACTTCAACATATCTTTTTGGAGTAGGCAATTCAATCTATAACATTCAGATTCTGAACTTCCAATCATACTTTTGAAAACACACTTAAATGTATATGATTCAGGAGTAATACTAAGAGACTAAGAAAAGAGATACCATTTTTGTGAACACAATGACAGATCTTGTGAATTTGAAGCATGGGACATATTTACCCTTTCACAGAACCAATTTTATTAACAGAGTAAGAAAAATTCACAGGGAGGTCTTTCAGGAAGGTGGAGCACGTTTGTCTGAGTAAAAGAAGGCATAATATATTTTAAAGTGAATGAATCTACTGCTGTAGGGCACAAGCCGTACTGTCACATATCTCTTGAGGAGGCATTATTTGGACACATAAATGTGAGGGGATAAGATTGAATCTATGCAATGCAACTGGTAGATAGATTCTGGAGTTGGAGTTCCTTCCTAATCTTTCTTTTTTCAATCTTAATTTGATTATGAGACATTGATTAAAAGAAAGAGCACTTTTACTTTAATTTTTTCCAGGTGCTTGGATAGATTTAGTTTCAAAGTAGAACGATTGATTGTTAAAGTAAAAAAAGGAAAAACATTGCCAGAATTTTCTGCTTTATTTTGTTATCTTTCTTCAGGTTTGGATTGCATTTTGGAAAAGTGAGAATTTGGTGTCTTAGTTATCTAGTGCTGCTATAACAGAAATACCATAAATGGATGGCTTTAACAAACAGCAGTTTATTCTCACAGTTTAGGAAGCTAGAAGTCCAAATTCAGGGTACCACCTCTCTGTTGGTTCTGGGGAAAAGTCTTTGTCATCAATCTTCTCCTAGGTCTAGGAGTTTCTCAGTGGAGGACCCCAGCTCCAGTCCTGGATCTTCCTTCTTGGTGGTAGGAGGTCCCTCTGTCTCTACTCACTCCTCTCTTCTTTTATCTCTTGTAAGATAAAATTGAATCAGGGCTGTAACCTGAGTAAGGGTGTTGCATCCCACCCTAATTCTCTCTCACATAACCTAATATTGCCTCATTAACCACAGGCAGAGATTAGGATCTCCAACAGATAGGACAATTACATCAGATCGCAAAATAGAGAACAACCACAGAATACTGAGAATCATGGCCTAGCCAAGTTGACACATATTTTGGGAGGACACAATTCAACCCATGACATTTGGTATGTTAAGTATTGACTTATATGTTAGGGTAGTCCCTGGGTGGTGCAAATGGTTAACACACTCAGCTGCTAACTAAAATGTAGAAGGTTTAAGTTCACCCAGAGGCACCTCAGAAGACCTTAGTATATTTTGAGATCTTTGAGATAAGCTATACCTCATTTGTCTCTATTATGTTATGTTGGAAATCCCATAAAGTAGACATTCAAAACTATTAGTTGGATCAGTGGTTTCCACATTGATTACCTCCAGAATTCATATTTTATTCTGAAAGTTAAAGTTGAGTTTAACAAACTTTTAATGAGAAGAAATCACTTCGTTGATAAGCCGTTTACTTGTTAAATGCCATGACACAGTTACTGTATCTAAGGATTAAATGTTTTTTTGAATAAAACAGAATATGTTTCTAAAAAAAAAAAAATTATGAGGTTATATTAACCTCATATAAACACTTTCACAAAACGTAAAACTATATATAAAAAATGGATTTGTGGAAGTAAGATTAATACATATACCATTTGTCACTATGTAGATACTCTGTTAGCTGTTAGAATTGTGTGTCTGTTAAGATGTTTTCCATTGTCTATAACTGAACACTTGACATCAAAGTTGCTAAGACAATTGTTGTTGTTCGAAGCCATCAAGTAGATTTTCGACTCATAGCTATCCCATGGGAGAGAGTAGAATGGCCTCAGAAGGTTTTCTAGGCTATGGTTTTATGGAACTAGATCACCAGGCCTTTCGCCCATGGGGTCACTGAATGGGTTCTAACCACTAACTCTTTGGTTAGCAGGTGAGCACTTAACTGTTGTGCCACCAGGGCTCCATTTTTAAGACAGTTAGGAAATATATTATCTTACATAACAGGAAATTTGGTAGTAGATTAGGCTTTAGGCTTCAGACTTAGAAAAATCACGGCTCTAATTTGTTTTTTTCCCATTAGCCTCACAACTTTATCATTCCCTTTGTTTTGGCCTCTCCTCATTTCCTAAGAGGGTTTCTAAAAGTAGTTGGTACTATATGCTTCCTTCTTCATGTCCAAGGAGGAGAGAAAACTTTTCCCTGATTCATGAAATAAAATCTATTCCCTTCAATTGGACTGAGTAATTTAAGTTATGCCCATTTTTCTGAATCAATGAAACTTATTAGGAAAATGCCATATGTTTATTGGCTTAATAGTTTATGGGTTTATCATGATTTGACTATTTTGTCCCATCATCCAGTATCGGGGATGTAGTCAGCTTTCTTGATTCACATGGGAGAAGTGTAGATTCCTGAACAAAATCGAGGTCTGATGAGAGAATGAGGACTGAATGCTGGTAGAGAACTGATAATGCCCATTATAAACAGTATTTGAATTCTTAACTATATAATAAAATTAGTAGGTTTGTGATATACCTGAGTATAAGATGACTAAACTCTAGTTTTTCATAATTCTAAAGGAAACATGGAACTGAAAGCAATTAATCTATGACGTTGTTTTCCTATCTGATCAAACACTGAGCCTATTACTTGTAACTTCTAATAAAGATCTGTATTTTCCTTCTTTCCTCAAATCCTTACAATAGTTTCCTATCATACTAAGCATACTGGGCTGGCTTCTCTAGAGAAGAAAAACCAGTGACACATCTATGTATATATATGTATATAAGTACATATATGTGTATATATAGAGAGAGAGATTTATATCAAGAAAATGGCTTACACGGTTGTAGATGCTGGAAAGTCCCAAGTGCATGGGTCAGACTGGAGACTTCTCCTGAATCACGTAGCTACAGGGGCTGGCAAACCCAAGATCCGCAGGTCAGGCAATGGACCTCTGGCTCACAGGCTACAGAGGTCGACAAATTCCAAGATTGGCAGGTAAGGTGGCAGGCTGCTGGCTCACAGAGTGTGGAGGCTAACAAATCCCAAGCCTGTTCATCTGACCTCTGGTTCTTGGAACTTGAGCTAGCAGCTTACCTGCATTCTCTAGAGGAGCAAAACCAGTGAAGTGTATAAATATATACAGAAAGAGATTGATAACAAGGAAATGGCTCACGTGTTTGTAGAGGCTGGGAAGTCCCAAGTCTGTGGGTCAGGCTGGAGGCTTCTGACTCATGTAGCTGTAGGGGTTGGCAGACCTAAGATTGGCAGGTCAGATAGCAAGCCTCTGGCTCACAGGCTGTGGAGGCCAATGGATCCCAGATTGGCAGATAAGATGCTAGGTAAGCTGCTAGCTCAAATCTCAAGAGCCAGAGGTCAGAAGAACAGGAACCAGCTGCAGGATCCAGAGTGAACAAAAACCCATGAACTTTGCCAGAAATTCCACCTCTGTTGGATGCAGGCCAAATCCCCAAAGAAACTCCCTTCCAACTGATTGGCTACTCACAGCGGATTCCTTCATGGAAGTGATCAAATCATATCAAATCTCATCAAGACAGTGATTATATCATTAAACGACTACCGAACTACACCATAGCTGCCAAACCACTGAGAATCATGGCCCAGCCAAGTTGACACACAGCCTTAAAGATCACACTAAAAAGCAAAGTGCTTCTGATGACCTATGAGGCCATAAGGAGTTGACCTCCATTACTTCTCTGATCTTATCTAATGTTATTCTTTCCCTTGTTCACTCAACTCAAGCCACATTGGCTTCCTCCCTTTAATTAAAAAAAAAAAAAAAATGCCTAAATGCTCTTGCCTTCTGGTAGTTGTTCTTGCTGTTCTTTCTCTCTGGAATTCATCTCCCTGAGATATCTGGATATATATTATAGCACCTTATTGTGGCTTCATTTTGCATTTCCCTGATTTGTCAGAGTTCTGAATAAGAGTCCTCTGTTGGATATATGGAAACCCTGGTGGCATAGTGATTATGTGCTATGGCTGCTAACCAAAGGTTGGCAGTTCTAATCCACCAAGTGCTCCTTGGAAACTCTATGAGGCAGTTCTACTCTGCCCTATAGGGTCACTATGAGTCGGAATTGACTCAACGGCAACAGGTTTTGGTTGGATATATAGCAAATTGGCTTTTTTTTTTTTTTTTCCTTTCTGTGGCTTGCCTTTTCATTTTTTTTATTGTCTTTTGATTTATATAAGTTATTCACTGTAATGTAAGTAATGTAGTCCAATATTTCAACCTCTTCAATTTATGGTTAGTGTCTATTTTCCTTTTTGTGCGCACTCTAAGGAACTTTCACTTACCTAATGTCATATGCTATAGATCTGAAAATGCAACTGAAATTCAATATTGAATTGATGGAGGAGTGGAGAGAGAATTAATACACTGGCATATATGTTATTACAAGATATCCAGAATAAAGTATGAGGAGGAATAGGAATGAAGAATACAAAACAGAGTGTAAAAGATCTAGGACCCAAGGTTCAGGGAGAGAAAACATGGCCTACATAAAACTGGAAACAAAACAAAACAAAAAGGAAAATAGATCAGGCACACAACAAAAACAGGACAAATATAAAACAAATGGGTGGTATATGTAAATCCTAATATATCAGTATTTACCTCACGTATAAACTGAGGTAAACCTAGAATAAAAATAAACCAATACAAATGAAAAGATGGACAATAGACAAGAGGACAAAAGACAAACAAGAATTTCAAATGACTGATAAGCATATGAAATAGGTTCCGTTTATTTAGTGACAGAGGAAAGCATATAAAAATATATAAGATATCATTACACATTTATCATATCGCTGCAATTAACAATATTGACAATATCAAGTGCTGATGAAAATGTGGGGAAACTGGAACTATCATCTTATTTGGTTACTTTGGAGAGGAGGAGTAATGCCTGTGAGAAAACATGAAGAGCCTCTAGGGTGCTGGTCATAAACTATTTCCTAATCCAGGTGGTCTTTATATGACTGCTTTTTGAAAAAGCACTAATCTGAGTACTTCTGTTATTTGTGGTCTTCTGTCTGTATGTTATACACCTATAAATTATTCCACAGAAATATTCAGTCCTTTAAACCAATAAGCTTAATGTTCTCACCAGGAAACAGTAGAATTGCAATTTGAAGATTTATTATTACATAGGCTATTACCAAGTTCAAAGTGAGGTTGAAACTTTTTATCCCTTAAGGGTATCTGAAGAGGAAAAAATAAATAGTGATGAATCATATTTTTTAAAATTAAAAATGAATATGAAAAGACATACCCAAGGAGCTTAAGAGGCTAATGTAGTATTGAATTAAATCTTTATATATCAGTGAGATAAATGCTAGAAAACCTCATCATCTAACATTTCAAAACTTTCTGTGGCCTTGCAATTCAGAATCAATTCTGGCCATGTCACCTCTTTCTTAAAATTCTCTCATGTCTCCCCAATATTAGAGAAAATTTATTTTTCTTACCATGGCCTCTTGTGATCTGGCTCTTGTCTTGTCTCTCCTTATTAACTATCAATTCCTCCTTGTTGCTGTCATCCCAGATGTTCTGAGCTTCTTCAAGGTATGAATAACCTCTCTTATTACATTTGCACATAATGCTTTTCCTTCTTTCTCATTGTTCAAATCTTAGCATAAGGGTCTTTTTCTTAGTATAACTTCCCCCTGATTCTTAGGTAAGACTATGGTGTCTTCCTTACCTTCTTATTCCAAAGAACAATTGTCATAGAACTTCCCTTATGCATTGTATGGGATTAGCTATGTATTTCCCCAATCTTTGATGTCTTCGAAGGCAGGTATTATATCAAACATGAATACATCTTTTAAACCCCTATCATTTGGATAAAGCATCTAGAACATTCCCCAAATGTATTTACTGAATAGTGAATAAATGAATATATGAATGAATATGGTACTAGTCTATAACCAACAGTTGAGATAGTGGAGTTCCTAAATTGTGAAAGCAATTTTGGGAAATATCTCCTAAAGGCCATATCCGCAAATAAAAATCATGAGATAAGAGCTTTCACTGGAAGTGGAAACATGTTCTATAAGCTTTTTTTTTTTTAATTGTACTTTAGAGAAAGGTTTACAGAACAAATTAGCTTCTCATTGAACAGCTAGTACACATGTTGTTTTATGGCATGGGTTAACGACCCCAAGACATGTCAACATTCTCCCTCCTCGACCTTGGGTTCCCCATTACCAGCTTTCCTGTTCCCTCCTGCCTTCTAGTCCTTGCCCCTGGGCTGGTGTGCCCTTTTAGTCTCGTTTTGCTTTATGGGCCTGTCTAATCTTTGGATGAAGGGTGAAACTCAAGAGTGACTTCATTACTGAGAAAAAAGGGTATTCAGGGGCCATACTCTTGGGGTTTCTTCAGTCTCTGCCAGGGTGGTAAGTCTGGTCTTTTCATGTGAGTTAGAATTTTGTTCTACATTTTTCTCCAGCTCTGTCCAGGACCCTCTATTGTGATCTCTGTCAGAGCAGTTGGTGGTAGCTGGGCACCATCCAATTGTACTGGAGTCAGTCTGGTAGAGGCCGTGGTAGCTGTGGTCCATCAATCCTTTGAGGTAATCTTTCACTTGTGTCTTTAGTTTTCTTCATTCTCCCTTGCTCCTGAAGGGGTGAGACCAGTAGAGTATCTTAGTTGGCCGCTCACAGGCTTTTAAGACCCCAGACGCTATTCATCAAAGTAGAATGTAGAACATATTCTCTATAAACTATGCTATGCCAACTGAGCTAGATGTTCCCCAAGACTCTGGTCCCTATAGCCCTCAGCCCAGTAATACAGTCCCTCAGGGAGTTTGGATGTGTGTATGGAGCTTCCATGACCTTGCCTGCCTTGTACATGTTGTCCCGGCTTCCCCAGTATTGTGTACTGTCTTACCCTTCTCCAATGTTACCCCTTATCTATTGTCTATTTTGTGTCATTCCACCCCCACTTCTATCCTCACTCTCAACCATCAAAGATTGTTTCTTTTTGTGCATAAACCTTTTCATGAGTTTTTACAGTAGTGGTCTCATGTAATATTTGTCCTTTTGTGATTGACTTATTTCACTCAGCATAATGCCCTCCAGATTCATCCATGTCGTGAGATGCTTTGCAGATTCATCGTTGTTCTTTATCGTTGCTTAGTACTCCATTGTGTGTATGTACCACGGTTTGTTTATCCATTCATCTGTTGATGGGCATCTAGGTTGTTTCCATCACTTTGCTATTGTGAACAATTGCTGCAATGAATATGGGTATGCATATGACTATTCCTGTGATGGCTCTTATTTCTTTAGGGTATATTTCTCTAGGATATAGGAGTGAGATTGCTGGGTCATATATATACATATATATGTTTTTTTCCTGGCTTTCTAAGGAAGCACGGTATTGTTTTCTAAAATGGTTGTACCATTTTGCATTCCTACGAGCAGTGCATAAGTGTTCCAATCTCCTCGCAGCCTCTCCAATGTTTGTTATTTATTTATTTATTTTAATTTAATCTAGTAATACCAAGGTGAGATGGTGTCTCATTGTGGTTTTCCTTTTCATTTCTCTAATGGCTAGTGATCTTGACCATTTTTCCTCATGTGTCTGTTAGCTGCTTGAATGTCTTCTTTGATGATGTGTCTATTCATTTCCTTTGCCCATTTTTTAGTTGGATTATTTGTCTTCTTGTTTTAGAGGTGTTGGATTTTGCTATAAATTTTAGAGATTAGACCTTTGTCAGATTTGTAACAGCCATTTTTTTTTCCCAGTCTGTAGGTTCTCTTTTTACTCTTTTGGTGAAGTCTTTTGATGAGCATAAGAGTTTAATTTTTAGAGATCCTGGTTATCTAGCTTATCTCCTGGAGTTTGTGTGTTGTTAGTTATGGTTTATATCCTGTTAATGCTGTGTATTAGGTACTCTAGTGTTGATCCCATTTTTTCTTCTATGATCTTTATAGGTTTTAGTTGTATATTTAGGTCTTTGATCCATTTTGAATTAGCTTTTGTGTGTAGTATGAGGTATGGGTCCTGTTTCATTTTTTTGCAGATGGACATCCAGTTTTGCCAGCACCATTTGCTAAAAAGATGGTCTTTTTCCCATTTGATGGTCTTTGGGCCCTTGTCAAAGATCAGGTGACCATAGGTGGATGGTCAATGTATCTGTTGTTGTACCAGTATCAGGCTGTTTAGTAGGTTCTGAGGTCAGGTAGTTCACGTCCTCCCACTATTCTTCTTCTTCAGTAGTGTTTAACTTATCCGAGCCCTCTTCCCATTCCATATAAAGTTAATGATAAGTTTTTTCATCTCTTTAAAGAATGTTGTTGTTATTTGGATTGGGTTAGCATTGTAAGTTGCTTTGGGTAGAAATGTCATTTTCACAATGTTGAGTTTACCTATCCATGAGCATGGTATGTTTTTCCATTTATGTAGATCTCTTTTAGTTTCTTGCAGTAGCGTTTTTTAATTTTCTTTGTGTAGGTCTTTTACATCCCTGGTTGGATTTATTCCTAAGTATTTTATTTTTTTAGGGGATTTTATAAATGGTATTGTTTTCCTGATTTCCTTTTCATTGTTCTCTTTATTGCCGTATAGGAATCCAACTGATTTTTGTATGTTTATCTTGCATCCTGCTCCTCTGCTGAATCTTTCTATTAGTTCCAATAGTTTTCTCATGGAGTCTTTTTGGCTTGCTATGAATAGTATCATATTACCCACAAATAGGGATAGTTTTACTTCTTTCTTACCAATTTGGTAGCTTTTTATTTTTTTTCTTGCTTTCTTGGTCTAGCTAGGACTGCCAGCACAGTGTTAAATAGGAGTGGTGATAAAGGGCATCCTTATCTTCTTCCTATTCTCGGGGAGAATATTTTCAGCCTCTCTCCATTAAGAATCATGCTGGCTGTTGGCTTTGTACAGATGCCCTTTACTACATTGAGAAATTTCCCTTCTATATCTATCTTATTGAGAGTTTTTATCAGGAATGGGTGTTGGACTTTGTCGAATACCTTTTCTGCGTCAATTGAGATGATCATGTGATTCTTTTATTTACCTGGTAGATTACATAGGCTGATTTTTGAATATTCGACCATCCTTGCATACCTGGTATGAATCTATCTTACTTGGTTGTGTTGTATATTTTTTTGATACGATGCTAAATCCTATTGGCTAGAATTTTGTTGAGAATTTTTTGCATCTATATTCATGAGAGATATCGGTTTGTAATTTTCTTTTTTTGTGGTGTCTTTGGCTGGTTTTGGTATCAGGGTTATGCTGGCTTCATAGAATGAATTCGGAAGCATTCTTTCCTTTTCTATGTTCTGAAATAGTTTGAGTAGTACTGGTGTAAGCTCTTCTTTGAATGTTTGGTAGAATTCTTCAGTGAAAACATCTGGGCAAGGGATTTTTTTGTTGTTGTTGAGAGTTTTTTTTTATTATTATTATTACCTTTTCAATCTCTACTCTTGTTGTTGGTCTATTCGGATTTTCAATATCATTTTGTGTTAGTTTGAGCCGGTAGTGTGTTTCTAGAAATTTGTCCATTTCTTCTAGGTTTTCAAATTTGTTGGAGTATAATTTTTCATAATACTCTGTTATGATCTATTTTATTTCAGTTGGGTCTATTGTAATGTCCCCCATTTCATTTCTTATTTGGTTTATCTGTGTCCTCTCCTGTTTTTCTTTTGTCAGTGTGGCCAGTGGTTTGTCAATTTCTTTGAGTCTCTCTATTGTTTTTCTATTCTCTATTTCATTTATTTCTGCTGTAATCTTTATTATTTTCTTTCTTCTGTGGCTGTGGGCGCCTATTGCTGTTCCTTTTCTATTTGTTCAAGTTGTATATCCAATGTTTTGGTTTTGTCCCTTTCTTCCTTTTTGATGTGTGCCTCTATTGCTGTAAATTGACCTCTGAGCACTGCCTTTGCTGTGTCCCAAAGGTTTTGATATGATGTGTTTTCATTCTTGTTTGATTCTAGGAATTTATTTGTTCTATCTTTAATTTCTTCTATCACCCAGTGATTTTTAAGAAGGGTGTTATTCAGTTTCCATGTAATTGATTTTTTTTCTTGCTCTTCCTGTTGTTAATTTCTACTTTGATGACATTGTGGTCAGCGAGGATAGTTTGTGTTGTCTCAAGGGTTTGGATTTTGTTGAGGGCTTGCTTTGTGGCCTAAGATGTGGTCTATTCTGGAGAACATTCAATGTACATTGGAAAAGAATGTGTACTTTGCAGCTGTTGGGTGGAGAGTCCTATATGTGTCTATGAGTTCAAGTTAGCTGATTGTGCCCTTTAGATCTTCTATATCTTTGTTGAGCTTCTTTCTAAATGTTCTGTCCTTTATTGAGAGCAGTGTGTTGAAGCCTCCTATTATTATTGTGGGACTGTCAGTTTTTCTTCTTAGTGCTGACAGAGTTTGTTTTATGTATTTTGGAGTCCTGTCATTGGGTGTGTAGATTTTTTTTGGGTTATGTATTCATAATGGGTTGCCCCTTTAATCATCATAGGTGCCCTTCTTTGTCTTTTATGATGGATTTTGTTTTATCTGAAATTAGTATTCCCACTCCTGCTCTTTTTTGGTAGCTGTTTGCTTGATATATTTTTTCCATCCTTTGATTTTTAATAAATTTATGTCTTTGTTTCTAAAGTGTGTCTCTTTTAGACAGCATATTGATGGATCCTGTTTTTTTTTAATCCATTCTGTCACTCTGTGTCTCTTTAAGGGTGCACTTAGGCCATTTACATTCAGTGTAATTGTTGATAGGTGTGAGTGTATTGCTGCCATTGTGCAGTCTTTTTGTGTGTGTGTGTGTGTGATGCTAACATTTTCTTTGTTCCTCTTACTCTACTGTGCTGAGTTCCTTTCATTTGTGAATTTTTTTTCATTTCTTTTGTTTTTGTAGGTTTTATTTTTACTGAAACTATGATTTTCTTCTTTATTTTTAATGAGTAGGTTTGTCAACTATCTTTGTGATTACCTTGAAATTTACTCTTATCTTCCTAGGTTTGAATCAGTCTATTATTACTTGGTCTCACCTTGCCTTCCTCTCCATTATAAAGTTCTATACCTACACTGTTTATTCCCTCTCTTATTCTTTTGATGCTGTTGTCATTTACATGTTAACCTCTCTAATTCCTTGTTGTAAATCTTTTGGTTTTGAATAGTCTTTGAGAGTTCATTTCCTAGGTTAGTATCTGGCTGGTGCAATCTTGCATCCTAGATTCAGGCTGCCATCTGATGTTGTTTTTCTCAAACTGGAGGACTCCCTTTAATAATTTCTGTAAGTTTGGTCTGGTTTTTACCTATTTCCTTAATTTCTGTTTATCTGGAAATGTCCTAATTTCACCTTCATATTCGAATGAGAGTTTTACAGGATATATTATTCTTGGTTCGCAGTTTTGCTCTTTGAAGGGTTTATATGTGTCATCCCATTGCCTTCTTGCCTGCATGGTTTCTGTCGAATAATCAGAGTTTAATCTTATTGTTTCCCCTCTGTAGGTGACTTTTCATTTTTCTCAAGGTGCTCTCAGGATTCTTTCTTTGTCTTTGGTTTTAGCAAGTGTAATTATGGCATGCCTTGGTAATTTTCTCTCAAGCTGTATCCTATGTGGGGTTCATTGAGCTTCTTGGATGGTCAGCTCTTCATCTTTCATGATATTAGGGAAGTTTTCTGTCAACAATTCTTCAATGATCCTCTGTTTTCAATTTTCTCCCCCTGTTCGGGAACTCTGGTTACTTGCAAATTTTTGCTTTTGATTGTATCTCTCATCATTCTCAGAGTTTCTTCATTTTTCTTTGTTCTTTTTTCTGATTTTTTTCCTCAGACAAAGTGGTATCTAAGGGTTTGTCTTTAGTTTCACTGACCCTGTCTTCTGTTGTTTCAAACTTGCTCCTCAGACCTTCTGTTACACTGTCTTTTTCTGAAATCTTATTGTTTATCTTTTGGACTTCTAATTGTTTTTGTATGAATTCTAGTTGTGAATTTATTTTGACATTGTGTTCCCGTATTATTTTCCTGGATTATTCCATGAATTTGTCTATTTTTTCTCATTTTTTTCTGCTTTTTTCTTCAACTCTTGGATATCTCTGAATATTAAAGATTTAAATTCCCTATCAGGTAGTTCCAGTTCCTTTTCTCCTACTGGAAAGTCATCCAGTAATTTATTTTGTATGCCTACCAGAACCATCCTGTCCCGTTTTTTATATGCTTTGATATTGTCTGCTGCCTTTGGGACATCCAGTAGTTATTTTCTTCAGTTATTGATTGTAGATTTATTTGTTTCATCTTGCTTTTTTGTATTATTTGGTTATGTCTGAGTGGGCAGACTGTATTCTTTGTTGCTTGCTCTTGGGCATGATATTTTCACTTTCTTGTCCAATGGTCTAGGCCAGTCACTTAGCTATGGAGCAGCAGGGCATGTCCAGGTGAAGAGGGGGGGCTGGAATGGAATGTTTATGGCACATACTGTGGCCAACATGGTCGGCCAGAAGTCAGTGCAGGGCGGGTTCTGGTATTCAGTGCCTATGCTGCTCAGGGGTGCAGTGTTCTGCACAGGGTGCAGTTAGGCAGGAGGGAGAAGGGGAGGTTGTGATGTGTGGAGCTAAATTAGGTATTAGAAAGAAGAGAGAGAAACAAGAGCCAAAAAAGAAAAAATGCTGAAGGAAACTGCCATTGAAGTGGAGAGACAAAAAAACAAGAAATAAAGGAAAGCAAAATGGGAATGAGAAAAAGTAAATAGATAAAAATTAAAGAATAGAAAGAAATGCTCCAAGGGATCCCACTGGTTACTGGGGAAGTGGCTCCCAGGCCTTGTGGCACAGCTTGTCTAGAAGAGGGGGAGATGGCACACAGTACCAGGTATTCAGCAGACAGAAAAAGAAGGAAAATAGAGATAAGAAATTGAGAAATGAAAAACAAAAAGGAAAAAATAGAAAAATAGTAATAATAAAAATAAAATTAAAAAAAAGAGGGAAAAGAAAGAAAGGCCCCAGGGATCCCACTGATGTGACTGCACAGACCGGGGGAAGTACGGCCTGACTAGAAGGGGCAAAGGTAGCGCACAGTGCCAGGGATTCAGAAGAGAGGAAAAGAAGGTAAGCAGAGAGGGGCAAGAAACTGAGAAATGAAAAAAGACAAAAGACAAAAAAAAATAAATGAAAAGAAATGCCCTCAGGGATCCCAGCGTTGTAGCTGCACAAAATGGGGAAGTGGCTCCCAAGCCATGCAGTACAGCCCAGCTAGAAGGGGTGGAGATGGTCAGGGGACAGGAAAAAAAGGTGAGTGGAGAGAGACAAGAAATGAAGAAAACCAAAAAGGAAAAAAGAAAGAAAACAAACAAAAATGGCCCCAGGGATCCCACCAACATGGCAGTGCGGACCAAGGAAGCAGTTCCCCAGCCAAGTACTGCTTTACAGCCTGTCAAGAAGAAGCAAAGATGGCACACAGAGCCAGGCATTCAAGAGACAGGAGGGGGAGGAGGTGAGGGGCAGGGAACAAAGCAAAAGAAGCTGAAAAAAGTAACACCAGCAACAAAAAAATGGCACTGAAGGAGCCAGCCAGTGTGGCCAGGGCAAATCCAAACAGCACAGAGCTGGTGCTGGGAAGCAGCAGAGGCCAAGCAGAGGGAAGGAGAGTGGGGGATGGGAAAGCATGTATCGCTGGTTACCGGGTGCTCTGTCTCCTTCTGGGAGGGAGCTCTGTGAAGCTGCTTTCCCATACTTCCTGTCCACCAATCTCCAGCAGGAGTCCATGATGACAAATCTGTGCTGCCTTAGCTAGTACAGGACCTCCGCTCTTATCTCTCCTTGCTCTCTGTTCTTTGTCAGTTTCTTATTCCATTTGGTGCTTTGTTGAGTTCTTTATCTCTTCATTTAACACTTAGGGATCCAGGACTGATGTTTGTCTCTGTTTTACTTAGTTTTTCTGGTCTTTGATTTGGAGGGATGGAGTGTTGCTTCTGTCTATAGGGCCATGTTGGTTCCACCTCCTCTGTAGGCTTTTCTTAATGTAAATTTCTCTGACATTAACTTTGCTAGAGTTAGTTTGTCTTTCTTTTTTTATATGTCTAGATTTACTTAAGTTTAGTTAGTGCTTCCCAGAATATAGCTTTGGCATAGCTGTCGAGATTTGTCTAATCAGATTTTATTCTCCCTCAGGCAGCTTTTGGAATAGAAAAGCAAGCACAAACCTGCTTCTTTTATCTTATTGGAAGTGTCAAGGTCTCTCAAACCATGTTTTGGATTAGATGTATTTTGTAGTTTTCTCTTTGCAATACCTTTTTTTCCTCCTTCCTACTCGTAATACTTATAACACATTTAGTGTATCCCTGGATAATAATTTTTCATAATTTTCTTGTTTAGTAAATATATAATAAAATATATAATAGTGCTTTTTAATATACCATGAGGGTTAGATCTTCCAAGTACCAGTGAGTGTTTTGATATTACATATCATATCCTAAGACTCTAAAGTATTTCAATATCTGTTTCTGCTTAAAAAAGCCCATTGGGCTCATATTATGTACATGCTCTCTCTCTCTCTCTACATTCCTCCCTCAGGTATATATACCTATATCTACATTTATATCTCTAACTATCTATATCTTTTTTTTTTTTTTTTTTTACCAAAAAGGGGAGAATAGTTATCATAAAAATTAAATTTCCCCAAATATGCCATTAAATTCGAAGAGGCCAATCTTGGAAAAGTACTCAAGAAAATCTCAGAAGTGTGAATGATTGTTGTTTGGGGGAATGTATTCCTCTGATGCAGGCATAATCTACCAATCTGCCTTCTAACTTAATTGTTTGTTTGGATTTTCTTTCTTTCTAAAATGAAGTAATGTGATTCAGAGATTGAAGGGCAGAAATTTAATTGACAAAGCAATAAACAGCAGTCTAAAGTAAGCTTTCACAAGATGACACTTGCACTGATTGGAAATTTCAACCATATTCAGAATGAATATAAATGGTTACCTTTTGCAGTTTTAGATGAAATTTAGTACCCTTCGAGGATTCCTTTCAATCAGTATTAAGCAAAAGATTCTTTTAAAAGAAGTGAAGATTAGCAATTATGTTTTGTGATTTCCCAGTACTGCTTTAACATTTCCCTTGTGGGTTAGATGATGTATCTGTACATTTCAGGGTAAATTCACAAAATGTAATAATAACTGGCTATTTCATTAGGGCAGAGTAAAGGAGATATTTTTATGGGCAAAAAGATATTTTAGTTCAACACCTGCACTATTTTGCAGTAGAAAATATTGCCATTCTCTTGACAGTGTAACTCTAATTCAGATAATATATTTGGTTATACTTCATCTCCAGTTGCTTATAACTTTCCCAAAAAACATTAAAAAGTGATGAGAAGTTTATATTAGTATGGTTCAAACTGTGTGACAACAAATGCTGTTGTAATAAAAACTCTGCCCAATTAAAAAATACCATGTTTCAATATATGGCACAATATATCTTGAAACAAAATTGCACTGCACAAAATACTTTGATAATTTCTTGAAATTTATTAATAGGGAATTTGAACTATAGAAATTATTTGATTGAGGAAGAGAAGGAAGTGAATTTATTCACTTAAATGATTTTTAGGTTGATAAAAATTTCTTAATATTATTTTTCTTGGTTTTCGTGTTTTCCTAGACATGGTCCATGAAAAACACCCATGAGGTTGTCCATTTATATATAGAAAGAGCATAATTCAATATTATATTCATATTATTTATTATATCAATAGTTATATTACTATTTTTATATTAATTTTTGCATAGTTTTTCAAATCATATGATTATTTAAATAGAATTCCACTTTAGGGGCATAGAAGTATAACTATATTTTATGTATAATCGCTTAACCACATGCGGCATTTAAATTTCAGTATCTGGATTTTTTTTTTTTCATGTACCCTACCTTATTTTGATTTTCAGATTCCTTTTCAGAAGCTCCTCTATCTATAGGGCCAGATGGAACCTTATTCTTTGGCTTCATTAGACCACTTTTTACTTTGAACAGGGGCATCTGAAATGATTAAATGCTGTATGTCATTGTCTCATTTTACTTCAGATTTTCACGCCCATCCAATCTGTAAATGTGACTCATCTGTGAATTTGGCCAGTCTTGTTCAGCAGAGCTCATATGAAATGTGTTGATGATCTTTGTGCTGGCTGCAGGAATGGCAATAGAACGTTTTGGACTAACCATAATTTTCTCCACATTAACATGATATTCAGACACCCAGAATTATTAATCACTTTTCACGTGAGTGTATGTATATAGCCACAGTTGGTTACTTGGTAAATTATAGTAGATACAATTATACATAGTTTTGCTTCCAAAAAATAAACAGTCAGCAAAACTGCATGCTAGCTTTGGGGACTAGGCGTTTATCTACTTTTCAGAGAAAATAACACAAAAAACTTCAAGTTTTATCAATGTAAATATTTTAGGTGTACGAATTACCAAAAGAGCATTCTGGCTATACTTCTGCCAAATTACAGCCAGGATACGCCTTAGAAGCAAGAATGGCAAGACTATATCTCACATACTTTGGGCATGTTCTCAGGAGGGATCAGTCCCTGGAGAAGGACATTATGCTTGGTAAAGTAGAGGGTCAGCGAAAAAGAAGAAGACTGTCAATGAGATGGATTCACAAAGTGGCTGCAACAATGGGTTCAAGCATGTCTTAGTCATCTAGTGCTGGTATAACAGAAATACCACAAGTGGATCATTTTAACAAAGAGAAATTTATTTCTTCACAGTAAAGTAGGCTAAAAGTCCAAATTCAGGGTGTCAGCTCCAGGGGAAGGCTTTCTCTGTCAGCTTTCTCATCAGTCTTGCTCCAGAGTAGGAGCTTCTTTGCACAAGAACCCCGAGTCCAAAGGACGCTCTCTGCTCCTGGCACTGGTTTCTTGGTGGTATGAGTTCCCTGAGTCTCTGCTTGCCTCCCTTTCTATCTCTTGAGAAATAAAAGGTAGGGCAGGCCACACCCCATGGAAACTCCCTTTACTTTGGACTGGGGATGTGACCTGGGTAAGGGTGGTGTTACAATCCCACCCTAATCCTCTTTAACATAAAATTACAATCACAAAATAGAAGACAACCACAGAATACTGGAAATCATGGCTTAACCAAGTTAATACACACATATTTGGGGGGACATAATTCAATCCATGACAAGCACAACAAGGATTGTGAGGATGTTGCAGGACTAGGCAATGTATCCTTCTGTTGTACATAGGGTTGCTATGAGTGGAAACCGACTTGATGGCAATTAACAACAACAACAATTACTGCAAATGAAGTAAGATACAGTAAATGACTTTAAAAAGTTGCATTTTAAAGTTTATATTGTAGTTGTTTAAACATATCAATAAGAATTTAATTAATTTAATATAAACAGTGTGGCTTTACTCCTTCCTCTCAAAAGTAATTCTGTCAATATTTAAGGCAAGATTGCATTTACATACTTTTGCTAGGACCCATAGAATTTCCATTGTATAATATTAGACCAAAATGATAATTACAATGGGAATTCCATTTGTTTTTGTAATCCAGAAAATTTACCATTGTTTGTCAAATAAATATTATTTGGTATTCATCTAGTCACACAATTCCTCATTTGGTTCCATTATGTTAAAATAACAAATCACCTCATGCATAAAGCTAGCTCAGTAGCATTTATGTTTAGTTATAATTTGTTGAAAGACTCCTTATTGTTTTCCTGTTGTTTTATCATATGCTTGTGGGGTACTGTTGGTTTGAGCAACAATGGAAGCCAATATCACACTCCAGGATCTTGCTGCCTGTAGAATGGTTAACAATAGATAAAACACATTTATTCTTGACAGTCTTTAAAAAGTACCTTGGAGAATTGCTGTAGCATTATGTACTGTAAGCTTCAACAAAACTACAGAGAAAGTGTGATTTTCGCAGGCTTATTGCACCCAAAGTGTATTCTGCATTATTAAAAAATGGCAAAGCTTTTTTGTTTTGATATTTTGTGAGATCCCTGACAATGAGATTATGCAATATGGAGAAAATCAATACAGTTACACAGAGAGGTAGAGCCTGCTGACATACTTAATATATAAAAATGTTGTTTTTGTTAAATGATGTCGAGTCAGTTCTGACTCATAACAACCCTGTGTACAATAGAACAAAACACTGACCTGTCCTGTGCCATCCTCAGAATTATTATTATGTTTGAGCCCATTGTTGAACCCACTGTGTCAGTCCATCTCCTTGAGGGTCTTCCTCTTTTTGTTGACCCTCTCCTTTACCAAGCATGACGTCCTTTCCCAGAGACTGCTTCCTTCTGATAACAAAGTCCAAAGTAGGTAAAATGTAGTCTTGCCATCCTCACTTCCAAGAAATTCTCTGGCTGAATTTCTTCCAAGACAGAATTGTTCGTTCTTCTGGCACTGCATAGCATAGTCAGTATTTTTCACCAACGCTATGATTCAAAGGTATCAAAGTTATCTTCTTCAGTCCTCCTTATTCTTTGTTCAGTTTTCCTATGCATATGAAGAAATCGAAAATATCATGGCTTGGGTCAGGCGCGGCTTAGTCCTCAAAGTGACATCTTTGCTTTTTAACCCTTTAAAGAGATCTTTTGTAGCAGATTTGCCCAATAAAATATGTTTGTTTTCTTGACTACTGCTTCAATGGGGGTTGTTTGTGGATCAGAATAAAATGAACTCCTTGGCAATGCAGATCTTTTTTCCATTTATCATGATATTACTTATTGGTCCAGTAGTGAGGTTTTCTTTATGTTGAGGTATAATCCATACTGAAGGCTGCAGTCTTTGATCTTCATCAGTAAGTACTTCAACTTCTTTTCACTTTCAGCAAGCAAGATTGTGTCATCTGCATATTGCAGGTTATTAATGAGTCTTCCTCCAATCCTGATGCCTCATTCTTCCTCATATAGTTCAGCTTCTTGGACTATTTTCTCAGCATAGAGATTGAAGGAGTATGGCAAAAGGATGCAACCCTGGTGCACACCTTTCTTGATTTTAAACCATGCACTGTCCCCTTTCTCTGTTAGAACTACTGCCTCTTGGTCAATGTGCAGGTTCCTTACGAGCACAATTAAGTGTTTTGTAATAACCTTTCCATGATTTTATCCATAATTTGTTATGATCCATACGGTTGAATACCTTTGCAATAAAACACAGGTAAACATCTTTCTGGTGTTCTCTGCTTTTAGCTAAAATCCATCTGATATCAGCAATGGTAACACTCAGTCCATGTCCTTTTCTAAATTTAGTTTGAATTATTGGCAGTTCCCTGTTGATGTACTGCCTCAACCACTTCGGAAAGATCTTCAGCAAAATTTTACTTGTGTGTGATATTAATGATATTATTTGATAATTTCTGCATTCTATTGGATCATCTTTCTTTGGAATGGGCACAAATATGGATCTCTTCCAGCTAGTTGGCCAGGTAGCTGTCTTACAAATTTCTTGGCATAGAAAAGTGAGAACCTCCAGTACTGCATGCATTTGTTAAAACGTCTCAATTGATATTCCCTCAATTCCTGGAGCCCTGTGTTTCACCAATGCCTTCAGTGCACCTTGAACTTCTTCCTTCAATACATCAGTTCTTGATCATATGCTACCTCCTGAAATGGTTGACTTTTGACCAATTCTTTTTGGTACAGTGATTCTGTGTATCTCTTCCGTTGGTTTTGATGTTTCCTGCATTGTTCGATATTTTGCATATAGAATACTTCAAAATTGCAACTGAAGTCTTGAGTTTTTTCTTCAGTTCTTTCAGCTTGAGAAATGCCAAGTGTGTTCTTTTTTTTTGTTTTCTAACTCCAGGTCTTTGCACATTTCATTTTAATACTTTACTTTGTCTTCTTGAGCTGCCCTTTGAAATCTTCCATACAGCTCTTTTACTTCATCATTTCTTCCATTTGCTTTAGCTACTCCACATTCAAGAGCAAGTTTCAGAGTCTCTCCTGACATCCATTTTGGTCTTTTCTTTCTTTCCTGTCTTTTTCATGACCTCTTGCTTTCTTTATGTATGATGTCCTTGATGTCATCAAACAACTTGTCTGGTCTTAGGTCCTTAGTGTTAAATGAATCATATCTATTCTTGAGATGGTCTCTAAATTCAGCTGGGATATACTTTGGCTCTTATGGACTTGTTCTAATTTTCTTCAGCTTCAACTTGAGCTTGTATATGAACAATTGATGACCTGTTCTACCACAGGGCCCTGGCCTTGTTTTGATGGATGAGATTGAGCTTTCCCATCATCTCTGTCCACAGATGTAGTTGATTGGATTCCTGTGTTTTCCATCTGGTGAGATCCACGTGTACAGTTGCCGTTTATGTTGTTGAAAAAAGGTATTTGCTATGAATAAGTCATTGGTCTTGGAAAATTCTATCATGTCATCTCTGGCATAGTTTCTATCACCAAGGCCATATTCTCCAACCACATATTTCCAGTTTTTGCATTCCAATCACCAGTAAGTATCAATACCTCTTGATTGCATGTTTGATCAATTTCAGACTGTAGAAGTTGGTAAAAATCTTCAACTTCCTCATTTTTGGCCTTAGTGGTTGGTGCATAACATTGAATAATACTCATATTAACTGGTCATTCTTGTAGGTATGTGGATATTATTGTTTCATTGACAGTATCTTACTTCAGGGTAGATCTTGAAATGTTCTTTTTGACAGTGAACACTATGCCATTTCTCTTCAATTTGCCATTCCCAACTTAGTAGACGAGATGATTATCTGATTCAATATGGGCAATACCAGTCCATTTCAGCTCACTAATGCTTATGATATCAATTTTTATGGATTCCATTTCATTTTTGATGACTTCCAATTTTCCTAGATTCATACTTCATACCTCCCACATTCAGATTATTAATGGATATTCACAGATGTTTCCTCACATTTTGAATTGTGCCAGATCAGCAAATGGAAGCTTGACTCCATCCACATCATTAAGGCTGATTATACTTTGAGGAGGCAGTTCTTCCTCAGTTGTATTTTGAATTCCTTCCAAACTGTAGGGCTCATGTTATGGCACTATTTCCGACAATGTCCTATTGCTATTCATAAGGTTTTTGCTAGCCAAGTTTTTTCAGAATTGGACTGCCAGGTCCTTCTTCCTAGTCTGTCTTAGTCTGGAAGCCCTGCTGAAACATGTCCACCAAGGGTCACACTGCTGGTATTTGAAATGCCAGTGACAAAGCTTCCAGTATTATAGCAACACACAAGCCACCACAGGATGACAAACTGTCAGATGTGTGGTAGTATAATAATGTAGGACAACTAAAACTTAATTGAGAAGTGGAATCTTGTAGGAGGATCTATAAGGCTGCCGTGCAGACAATTTTCTAGATTGTTTCTGTCTGGGTGCTTATTTTAATTTTGCTAGCATCTGCGTTCATGATGGTCACCCATTTAAACACACCTGAGTTGGCTTCTTCAATTACAATATGGTATTGCTGCTCACCATCAAAACCACCACTTGTCCTGTACAGTGGCCCACCTGATCCCTGAGTATAGAACAGCTCCCTGGCATAAAAATGTTCTTCTCAGCCTTTACTTAAAGAAATAGGGAGGGAGGACACAGTTTGGCAAAGCACAATGAAAAAAGATTTTTTTCTGTGCATTTGCCAAGAAAACCCCCCAAAAGGATTATGTTGGCAGTTAGTATAATGTTTGAGAGTAAAGTTACAGCATGGTGAATAAGAGTATGAATTTTAGTAAAGAAGGGAATTATTTTTACTGGAGTATTAGCAGCTGATACAAACTATATGTCACTTTCTTTTGTGAGATGAGTAGGTTATTTCAAACAGGAATATAGATGGATAAAAGACCGATATATAACATCTATATTCTTACTAAACTGCATTTCCCCTCTCCTGGGCACCTTATTGACAAGATTTTCCAGGCTCCCTTGCACTTAGGTGTGGCTGTGTGACAGAATTCTGGTCAATGGAGTATGTGAGTAGAAGTAATAATTACCATTTCTAGGCCTGGCCCATAAAAAACAGCCATGTTCTATTTTTTTTCCTATCTGTTAACTTAATGCAGAAAATTCTGTAGAAGACACTGAGGCCCCAGAAGATGGCTGAGCCACAGATAGCAGAAGCCTGCATTAACGAATGATACGTTTGGGTAGATTTGCCATCCTCCCCATTCTCAAACCCTATGCTGCACCACCACATGGACTTTACGTGACCAAGAAATAAACTTCTATTGATTTAAGTCACTGAAAGTTAGGGATTATTACTTATAGCAATTTGCCTACATTGACCAATACTACAGCAAGCAAGCAAGCAAAAAAAAAAAAAAAAAAAAGGCAGAGAAAGAGAAGGAGAAGAGAAAAAAAAAAAAAGAAAGAAAACGAAGGAAGGAAGGAATTGAGGCAGAAATTCAGGCAAACCTTTTGTATATTCCAAATGATAAGCTTCTAGCCTGAAGTAAGAATTTCTCAATATTTTCAAGTTCAATACAAAAGGTAAATTTTTTGAATATTAAACTAAACACATAGCATTTGACATGTTACTAAGTAAATTGCTATTTGCTGTAATAATGTGATTTTAACAGGGTTTTCATAGTATTAAATATAAATTTATCATTTTGAACATGAGTTACCAAACACCCATTTTACCAATAAGGAAGTCTACTTACACCAACTAACAATGCCCCGTGGAATAGCTCAGAATACATATTCACCCAAAGCAGTGTGGCAGAGTTTGAATGGTAAGGTTCCTATTTATGAAATTTGAGCGTGAGAATAAGAAAAAGACTCTACAGCAGCTTAGTAACAGTGTGCAGAATTTTATATTGTAACAAAAATGTAGTTATTATATTTTGTGATGTGGAAGAAACTTGCATTTAATAGTGAGATATGGCATGAGAATGACACAAGAATGCATGAAAGTTCTAGTTGCACTATATCTTTGTCACCACTTGCTATTGTCAAGATGTTTTTCTTATTCTAATGGGTGTGCAGTGATATCTCATTGAGTTTTAAAGACTAATGATTTTTAGTATCTTGTCATGTGCTTATTTTGCCATTTGTATGTCTTGTTTGGTGAAGTATCTGTTCAAATCTTTTTGCCCATTTTTTATTGAGCTATTTATTTGTTTAGTTTTGAGAATTTCTTATCTATTCCCAGTACTAGTTATTGTCATACACATATTTGCAATATTTTGTCTTAGTCTATGGTTTCTGCTTTTATTTCATTTACAGCATCTTTTGAAGAGC
Organism: Loxodonta africana; assembly: GCF_030014295.1. Taxonomy (NCBI): domain Eukaryota; kingdom Metazoa; phylum Chordata; class Mammalia; order Proboscidea; family Elephantidae; genus Loxodonta; species Loxodonta africana. Next base: position 70,724,617 of record NC_087349.1, on the reverse strand, counting down.
AGAAATTTTCATTTTGATCAGGTCCAATTTATTATTTTCATAATTAGGTTTTATACAACCTTTCTGCAAAATCTATGCCAAAGTGAATGTCAAAAAAAACAAAAAACAAAAAACATTTCCCTATGTTTCTTTCAAAAAGATTTATAGTTTTACATTTATGTCTACATTAATTTTTGTTTTTTTAATATTTTTTAGGAGGTATGATAATGTATGACCACCACTCAATGTCAGTTTGTCATACTGTGGTGGCTTACATGTTACTGTGATTCTGGAAGTTATGACATCAGTATTTCGAATGCCAGCAGAGTCACCCCTGTTGGACAAGTTCCAGAGGAGCTTCCAGACAAAGACAGACTAGGAAAAAGGACCTGGCGATTCCCTTCTGAAAAAAAGTGTCCAATGAAAACTTTATGAATAGCAGAAGAACATTGTCTGATAGAGTGCCAGAAGATGAGCCCTTAGGTTGGAAGACACTCAAAACATGACTGGGAAAGAGCTGCCTCCTCAAGGTGGAGTCGGCCTTAATGACATGAACGGAGTCAAGCTTTCAGGGCCTTCATTTGCTGATGCGCCATGACTCAAAATGAGAAGAAACAGCCAAAAACATCTATTAGTGTTTGGAATGTGGAATGTACAAAGTATGAATCTAGGAAAATTGGAAGTCATCAAAACTGAAATGGTACACTTAAAGATTGATATCCTAGGCATTAGTGAGCTGCAACAAACTGCTATTGGCCGTTTTGAATCAGAAAAACATAGTCTACTATGCCAGGAATGACAAATTGAAGAGGAATTGTGGCACATTCACTGTCAAAAAGAGTATTTCAAGACCTATTCTGAAATAGGAAACCCTGGTGGCATAACGACTAAGAGCTATGGCTGCTAACCAAAAGGCTGGCAGTTCAAATCCACCAGGCTTTCCTTGGAAACACATGGGGCAGTTCCACTCTGTGCTATAGGGTTGCTATGAGTTGGAATTGACTCGAGAGCAACAAATTTGGTTGTTTTTGGTATTCTGAAATACAGTGCTGTCAGTGATAGCATAATATCTATATGCTTTCAAGGAAGACCAGTTAATAACAACTATTATTCAAATTTACACACCAACTACTAATAACAAAGATGAAAAACTAAAGGTTTTTTACCAACATCTGCAGGCTGAGATTGATGAAACGTGCAAGCATGATGCATTGATAATTACTGGTAATTGGAATGTCAAAATTAGAAACAAAGAAGAAGGACTGGTAGTTGGAAAATATGGCCTTAGAGATAGAAATGATGCTGGAGATCACATGATAGAATTTTGCAAGACAAATGACCTATTCATTGGATATACCTTTTTTCAACAAATAAACAGCAATTACACACATAGATCTTGCCAGATGGAATACACAGGAATCAAATCATGTACATCTGTGAAAAGAGACAACAGAAAATTCGATATCATCAGTCCAAACAAGGTCAGGGGCCAACTGCAGAACAGACCATGAATTGCTCATATGCAAGTTCAAACTGAAGCTGAAGAAAAATAAAACAAGTTAATGAGAGTCAAAGTACAACCTAGAGTATATCCCACTTGAATTTAGAGACCATTTCAAGAACAGATTGGATGCATTGAACACTAATGACTGAAGAACACATGACTTGTGGGATAACATCAAGGCCATCATACATGAATAAAGCAAAAGGTCACTAAAAAGACAGGAAAGAAAGAAAAGACCAAAATGGATGTCTGGAGAGACTCTAAAACTTGCTCTTGAATGTAGAGTAGCTAAAGCAAACGTAAAAAATGCAGAATAAAAGAGCTGAGGAGAAGATTTCAAAGGGTGGTCAAGAAGACAAAGTATTATAATGAAATGTGCAAAGACCTGGAGAGAGAAAACCAAAAGGGAAGAACACACTTGGCATTTCTCAAGTTGAAATAGCTGAAGAAAAAATTCAAGCCTCAAGTTGCAATACTGAAGAATTCTGTGGGCAAAATATTGAACAATGCAGGAAGCATTAAAAGCAGCTGGAAGGAATATGCAGAGTCACTATACCAAAAAGAATTGGTCAACATTCAGAAGGTAGTATGTAACCAAAAATTGATATATTGAAGGAAGAAGGCTAAGGTGCACTGAAGGCATTGGTGAAAAACAAGTCTCCAGGAACTGAGGGAATACCAGTTGAGATGTTTCAACAAATGGATGCAATGCTGGGAGCACTCACTCCCCATTGCCAAGAAATTTGTAAGACAGCTACCTGGCCAACCAGCTGGAAGAGATCCATATTTGTGCCCATTCCAAAGAAAGGAGATCCAACAGAATACTGAAATTGTAGGTAAATATCATTAATATAACATGCAAGTAAAATTTTGCTGAAAATAATTCAAAAACTGTTGTAGCAGTACAACAATAGGGAACTTCCAGAAATTCAAACCAGATTCAGAAGAGGGCCTGGTAAGAGGAATATCATTGATGATGTCAGATGGATCTTGGCTGAAAGTAGAGGATACCAGACAGATGTTTTCTGTGTTTTATTGACTACTCAAAAGTAATCAATTGTTTGGATCATAACAAATTATGGATAACAATTTCTAAGATAACAATTCCGGAACACTTATGTGCTCATGAGGAATTTGTACATGGACCAAGAAGCAGTCGTTCAAACAGAACAAAAGGATACTGTGTGGTTTAAAATTAAGAAATGCGTGTCAGTGTTGTATCCTTTCACCATACTTAGTCAGTCTCTATAAGCTGAGCAAATAATCCAAGAAGCTGGGCTATATGAAGAAGAACGCAGAATCGGGATTGGAGAAGGACTCATTAACAACCTCCAATATGCAGATGACACAACCTTGCTTGCGGAAAGTGAAGAGGATTTAAAGTACCTACTGAGGAAGATCAAAGACTACAGCTTTCAGTACTGATTACACCTCAACATAAAATCCCAAAACCCATTGTCGTCAATTTGATTCTGACTAATACCAATCCTACAGGACACAGTGGAACTGCCCCACAGGGTTTCCAAAGAGCACCTGGTTGATTTGAACTGCTGACCTTTTGTTTAGCAGCTGTAGCTCTTAACTACTATTCCACCAGGGTTTCTACTCAACATAAAGAAAACAAAAATCCTCACAACTCATCCAATAAGCAACATCATGCTATGTGGAGAAAATACTGAAGTTGTCACGGATTTCATTTTACTTACATCCACAATCAATGACCATGGAAGCAGCGGTCAAGGAATCAAATGATGTATTGCATTGGGCAAATCTGCTGCAAAAGATCTCTTGAAAGTGTTAAAAGGCAAAGATGTCACTTTGAGGACTAAGGTAGCCCCAACCCAAGCCACAGTATTTTCAATCACCTCATATGCATGTGAAAACTGGACAATGTAGAAGGAAGACCTAAGAAAAATCAAGGAGCCCTGTTGCATGGCCGTTAAGAGCTCTGCTGCTAACCAAAAGGTTGGCAGTCTGAATCCACCAGCCCCTCCTTGGAAACTCTATGGGGCAGTTCTATTCGGTCCTAGAGTGTTGCTATGAGTCAGAATCGACGTAACAGCAATGGGTTTGGTTTGGTTATGGTTTAAGAAGTACTGCTACCATTGAATTATGGCGTTGGTAAAGAATATTGAATATACCATGGACTGCCAGAAGAACAAACAAATTTGTCCTGGAAGAAATACAGCCAGAATGCTCCTCTGAAGGAAGGATGACTAGACTTTGTCTTAAATACTTTGGACATGTTTTCAGGGGGATCAGTCCCTGGAGAAGGACATCATGCTTGGTAAAGCAGAGAGTCAGCAAACAAGAGGAAGTCCCTCAATGAGATGAACTGATGCAGTTGTTCCAACAATGGGTTCAAACATAACAATGTTTGTAAGGATGGCACAGAAGCAGGCATTATTTCATTCATAGAGTTGCTATGAGTTGAAACTGACTTGATGGCACCTAACGATGACAAGGAGGTATGAATCATCATCAGATTTTGAAGGAAAAAACAGTCTGTTCATTGGATTTTGAAGGAAAAAACAGTATATTATTATTTTATATTTCTTGTATAACATGGAAAGAATAATATACATTAAAACTGTATGAAATCAATGAACTTATCAATGTCAGTGATTCATTTGCATTCTTTGCATATTATTTTGGTGTGTTTCCTTTTATATATATAAAAACAAAAGGCATTTTGTTAACTATAAGTCTAATAATATCCTAACCCACTTATATGTACTTCCAAACTAATTTTTTCACAGTTATCTTAGAATCGATTTTGACTCTAAACTTTCTTACTTTGCTTTGGAAGTTACAAACATAGGCCTAAGGAAGAAGATATGTGAGCTAATCCTGAAATTACACCTCTAATTCGTGCTTGGGCAAGTCATTAAACTCTTTCAATTTTTTTAATAGCAAAATGGTGATGTTGAAAGGGAGAAATGAGCCACTGCATATGAAAATGTCTTAAAGGGTATAAATGCTATAACAATAACAACAATAATAGTATTCTTGTTTATACTCTAATCTCTAAATCATTCTAAGCATATTTACAAGAATAATATTCTGGGTAGAAAGTTTAAGTTATTCTATAATTCTAAGTAGCAGAGCTCTGAAATTTTCTTAAGGAGGTTGCCTTAGTTAACTAGTGTTGCCAGAACAGAAATACCACAACTGTGTGGCTTTAAAGAACAGAAATTAATTTTCTAACAGTTCTGCAGGCTAGCAATCCATATCATGGCATCAGCTGTAGGGGAGGGTCCTTTCTTGTTGGTAGCCCCAGGAATTCCCTGGAATTCCCTGGCATCTAACTTCTCCCTGTATGTGTGTGTCTCTGTGTCTATTCTGCTTTTTGTCACTGAAAAGTGATTAAGTTTGGGACCCATTCTACTCTGGTATGACCTCATTAACATAACAAAAGCTCTGTTTACAAACAGGAGTACATCCACAGGTACAGGGGCCAGGATTTCACTACATATTTTGAGGGGGACATAAGTCAATCCATAAAAGAGATCTAGAGACTGAAGTTTCCAGTATAATTAATGAAGTTGAAGAGAATTATGATTGTGGGAAGGAGTGATATTTTGGAAGATTTACTGATATTTCCTATTTCTTGGCTGCTTTATAATTTATGTGTGTATTTGTTTCCAAAACTATAGATACGAGTTAATGAATGTGTTTAGAAATATTCTGAAAACCTTTGGTAAAGAGTAAAATATCAGTGCAAAATATTGTCCTTCTGTCGATTGCCTTAGAATTCTGCACAGCTTGAGAAAATATGTATCTTTTCAAGGCATTTTATCCTAACTTAATTTTGATTTTCTGTATCCTGATTTGATTGATATTGAAAAAAAAATCTCCACTGCAACAGTAATTCTCTGAAGACAGCACAGGCTGGAAAAATATAGAACAATAGTTTATCAGAAAGTATTATATTCCCAGTTGAGAAGCAGTTTGTGATGGTACACATCAATATTTCAACCACCTCAAATATCACATTGAAAACTCTTGTGAGATCGATGCCTGTTGAAAGAATCTAGCAACCCCTTTGTGTGCAAGTCATCATTTTCTACACGTTTTAAGATATTATGCCATCGAAACTTGAGCCTGGTGTTCACAAAGTTCTGTGTGTATGGATTTTATGTCAAATGAAAGTAGCATTGATGTTGCTGCAGTATAATAGAATTATGTCCATTAGCAAGAAAAGCAAGGATAGAATTAAAATAATCTATTGGCATATGCAAAATAAATTAGCTTTTTTTTCAAATAATCCTCAGATATTAGTTTACACATTTCTCTTGTTTCTCCCTTATAACGTCTTCACGTTGTTTAGTTTAAAAAATTTTCTGTTTCCCACTACTCTTTTATCCTCTCTTTCATTAAGAAGGCATGGGCCACATTTTATGCTTGAATCCAACACTGCTTAATCAGTTCTCATTTAGTATTTTTAAAGCAGCTGTTTTCTTTATTGTTTCTATAGAAATGAAGCTGTAAGTTTTTTTCAAGTGTTTTGAGGTATTTTATAGAAATTTAAACATAACCCATAGAGGTAATCTCTATATTGAATAGCTGAGAGTAAAAAAAAAAAAAAAAAGATGAAAGGCAATCTTAGTTGCTATTGAGGTTTTTAGATTCACAGTTTGATCTCATTTGCTTTATCCTTTATCTTTTGCGAAAGTTCCACAATTATTTATGTTTACCATTTCAAAGACTGATGCATCTTTCCTTTTTGCATTCTAAAAATCAACATGATCTAACTTTTCCTAAGAGTGTCAGCCTATCTGATGCAGAAATCCTTAGGGTGTTTTGTATTTAAAAGGAGTGATACCCATTTCTCACAAGCAGAAAGCCAAAGAAATAAAGCACAATATTTAAGTAGAGAGAAGAGTTAGGCTGTGTTAGGTACTTTGGTCCAATGAATTAAAAGCTAAGAGAATTGGGTACTTACCTCATACCAGAAACTAATAATTTTAAAATGCTTTAAAATTTTAAAGAGCTTGGGTCTACTTTACAATAAGGGAGTGATGACGAAGGAAACTCTCTACTTCCTGGTTCTGTAGATATATTTAACGTTCTACTTAGCTGCTTAGATATGTCGTTGTTGGTTCTGACTCATAGCGACCCTATGTACAACAGAACGAAACACTGCCTGGTCCTTCACCATCCTCACAATCATTTCTATGTTTGAGCCCATTATTGTCAGTCCATCTCCTTGAGGGTCTTCCTCTTATTCACTGACCCTCTTCTTTACCAAGGATGATGTCCTTCTCAAAGGATTGGTCCCGCCTGATAACGTGTCCAAAGTACTTGAGATGAAATCTCACCATCCTCACTTCTAAGGAGCATTCTTGCTATACTTCTTCCAAGAGATATTTGTTTGCTCCTACTCAAATACACTTCCAGTGAAATATGGCTTCATATCCCAGCAGTAAAGCTGTGCCCTCAATGGACTTACATTATTTATTACATCATTACGTATTTATTGAGCACTTAATAAAAGCCAGGTAATATCTTAGACTTTCAGGAGATGGAGATTCAGAGCTCATAGTCTGGGCAGGAGAGTCAGGCAAACCAGTGATCACAACACAGTGAAGTAATTACTATAAAATAGCATCCCCAAGATGTCGATAGCATTGTGAGTTCTATATTGGTATGATTAAGTTTGAGATGCACTATAATATCTAGTTTACAATTGGAGATTTCTATCTGTAGTTCCAGTGATAGCCTGGATTATCTACAAAGATTTGGAATTATCAGCATGTGGTTATAGCCATAGGAAAGAAAGGAATTACTCAGAGAGAATGAATAAAGTGAGAGAACAGGGCAACTGAAAATGGAATCCTGGAAATTTAAAGAGGATAATGGAAAAGGAGAAACAGAGATGGAAACATAAAAACTGAGTAGTAACGGTCAGAAAGAATGATCACACTTGTTTTCTCTGATCCTCTACTTTACCAAACATGACGTCCTTTTCTAGCAATTGATCTTTTTTAATGAAGTGTCCAAATTAATCTCACCATCCTTGCTTCTAAGGAACATTCTGGTTGTATTTCTTATAAAAATGATTTGTTTTTTCTTCTGGCAGTCCACAGTATACCCAATGTTCTTCACCAACAGCACAATTTAAGTGCATCAATTCTTCTCCTGTCTTCCATACAAGTTTACTAATTGGCAATTCCCATTGCCGTTGAATCAATTCTGACTCATAGTGACCCTCGAAAGCAAAAGCACTTTGCCATGGAGTTGATTCCAACTCATAGGGTTCCTTGTAATTTGACAATTAGGTGGATTTCAATTATATACTGATTTATGTAATTATTTGGCTAATGTCTATTTTCTCCTCTAGGTGGTAAACCTAGGCGGACATGGTGCAAGCCCATTTTGTTTAAGGTCGATGGAATGAGTTCTAAAATGGGAGAGACTTGGGCATAAGGATGGGCAATGGGAAAATAATTTAATAGAAAGCAAGAGGTTGAAGGCAGAGAAAAGGAATGACTCATCAAGCAATGTCCTGAGAACAGAGAGGAAGAAGGGGTTTAGTGCATTGGTAGAGGGAATAGCCTGAGAGATGAGGAGGAATCTTCTTGTATTTATTTTAATATTTTATATATATTCTTTAGTTTTATTCAGCCTTGAATTTTTTTTTTTCAATAGGCTGAACCTTACACATCATAATACTGATTGCTTATGAGATTGGAAAACCCAATTGGTCAGCTGAAAATATACTTCCACACATTTCAAAATAAATTTAGCTCCTTTTGCCTATTTTAAAGGTTGTATATCCTCAAAACATGTTAGTTTTTGTTTTTCTGTTTTTTTTTTTTTTACCCCTGAGCCAGCTCAATTCAATACCTTCGAAATCAAGCACACACTATGATTATGTTGGGGTTTAATTCTTAATGTCAGTGGGATAAATATAAAGCTTAGAATATCTGTGTTTAAGCCATTTAAAAATGTTATTTCAGTCTACCTCACTCTTCTACAACTAAAGAAACATATACAAGGAATGTGATGTTTATCATGACATAAAACTATTCAGATAAAACCCCGGCTTTGCCATCTTCAGCAGTGAAATATAATGAGACTCTGAATAATATGAAGTTGTGATTGTATATTAGCTTCATGCTAATCATTCTCTTAATGTAATATTTGTACTAATTTTTCCATTAATATTTTGTTTAATGAAACCAAATCTAATCTCCCAGAAATATATATCCTTAAACGAATACAGAGCAATTTTTATATTGTAGGTATGCAACTTCGTAAATTAATATAAACTGCTCCTATAAGTACATCAAAGGATTAAGCTCTAGCCTGCCCTGTTTAAAAAAGAATAGCTTTTTCTTTCAATTCCAAGTAATTTCATATTTGAAAACACTTTCTAGGGTTCTTGAGTGGTAGGTGCATCTATAGTGATTTTTTTTTAATAATAATTTTTACTGAGCTTTAAGTGAACGTTTACAAATCAAGTCAGTCTGTCACATACAAGCTTATATAAACCTTACTCCATACTTCCACTTACTCTCCCCTAATGAGTCAGCCCTTCCAGTCTCTCCTTTCGTGACAATTTTGCCAGTTTCTAACTCTCTCTACTCTCCTATCTCCCCTCCAGACAGGAGATGCCAACACAGTCTCAACTGTCCACCTGATACAAGGAGCTCACTCTTCATCAGCATCTCTCTCCAACCCATTGTCCAGTTCCTTCCATGTCTGATGAGTTGTCTTTGGGAATGGTTCCTGTCCTGGGCCAATAGAAGGTCTGGGGACCATGACCGCCAGGATTCCTCTAGTCTCAGTCAGACCATTAAGTTTGGTCTTTTTATGAGAATTTGGGGTCTGCATCCCACTATTCTCCTGCTCCCTCAGGGGTTCTCTGTCATGCTCCCTGTCAGGACAGTCATCGGTTGTGGCCGGGCACCAACTAGTTCTTCTGGTCTCAGGATGGTGTAAGTCTCTGGTTCATGTGGCCCTTTCTGTCTCTTGGGCTCATAGTTATCGTGTGACCTTGGTGTTCTTCACTCTCCTTTGATCCAGGGGGGTTGAGACCAATTGATGCATCTTAGATGGCCGCTTGTTAGCATTTAAGACCCCAGACGCCACATTTCAAAGTGGGATGCAGAATGTTTTCATAATAGTATTATTTTGCCAATTGACTTAGAAGTCCCCTTAAGCCGTAGTCCCCAAACCTCTGCCCTTGCTCCTCTGACCTTTGAAGCATTCAGTTTATCCTGGAAACTGCTTTTGGTCCAGTCCAGTTGAGCTGACCTTCCGTGTATTGAGTATTGTCCTTCCCTTCACCTAAAGTAGTTCTTATCTACTAACTAATCAGTAAATAACCCTCTCCCACCCTTCCTCGCTCCCCCCCTCGTAACCACAAAAGTATGTGTTCTTCTCAGTTTATACTATTTCTCAAGATCTTATAATAGTGGTCTTATACAATATTTGTCGTTTTGCATCTGACTAATTTCACTCAGCATACTGCCTTCCAGGTTCCTTCATGTTATGAAATGTTTCACAGATTCGTCACTGTTCTTTATCGATGCGTAGCATTTCATTGTGTGAATATACCACAATTTATTTACCCATTCATCCGTTGATGGACACCTTGGTTGCTTCCAGCTTTTTGCTATTGTAAACAGAGCTGCAAAAAACATGGGAGTGCATATATCTGTTCATGTGAAGGCTCTTATTTCTCTAGGGTATATTCTGAGGAGTGGGATTTCTGGGTTGTATGGTAGTTCTATTTCTAACTTTTTAAGAAAACGCCAGATAGATTTCCAAAGTGGTTGTACCATTTTACATTCCCACCAGCAGTGTATAAGAGTTCCAATCTCTCCACAGCCTCTCCAACATTTATTATTTTGTGTTTTTTGGATTAATGCCAGCCTTGTTGGAGTGAGATGGAATCTCATTGTAGTTTTAATTTGCATTTCTCTAATGGCTAATGATCGAGAGCATTTTCTTACGTATCTGTTAGCTGCCTGAATATCTTCTTTCGTGAAGTCCGTGTTCATATCCTTTGCTCACTTCTTGATTGGGTTGTCTTTTTGTGGTTGAGTTTTAACAGAACCATATAGATTTTAGAGATCAGTCGCTGGTCGGAGATGTCATAGCTGAAAATTCTTTTCCAATCTGTAGGTGGTCTTTTTACTCTTTTGGTGAAGTCTTTAGATGAGCATAGGTGTTTGATTTTTAGGAGCTCCCAGTTATCGGGTTTCTCTTCGTCATTTTTGGTAATGTTTTGTATTCTGTTTATGCCTTGTATTAGGGCTCCTGATGTTGTCCCTATTTTTTCTCCCATGATTGTTATCGTTTTAGTCTTTATGTTTAGGTCTTTGATCCACTTGGAGTTAGTTTTTGTGCATGGTGTGAGGTAAGGGTCCTGTTTCATTTTTTTGCAAATGGATATCCAGTTATGCCAGCACCATTTGTTAAAAGACTACCTTTTCCCCAATTAAATGACACTGGGCCTTTGTCAAATATCAGCTGCTCATATGTGGATAGATTTATATCTGGGTTCTCAATTCTGTTCCACTGGTCTATATGCCTGTTGTTGTACCAGTAACAGGCTGTTTTGAGTACTGTGGCTGTATAATAGGTTCTAAAATCAGGTAGAGTGAGGCCTCCCACTTTCTTCTTCTTTTTCAGGAATGCTTTACTTATCCGAGGCTTCTTTCCCTTCCATATGAAGTTGGTGATTTGTTTCTCCATCGCATTAAAAAAGTCATTGGAATTTGGATCGAAAGTGCATTGTATGTATAGATGGCTTTTGGTAGAATAGACTTTTTTACTATGTTAAGTCTTCCTATCCATGAGCAAGGTATGTTTTTCCACTTAAGTAGGTCCTTTTTAATTTCTTGCAGTAGTACTTTGTAGTTTTCTTTGTATAGGTCTTGTACATCTTTGGTAAGATTTATTCCTAAGTATTTTATCTTCTTGGGGGCTACTGTGAATGGTATTGATTTGGTGATTTCCTCTTCGATGTTCTTTTTGTTGATGTAGAGGAATCCAAGTGATTTTTGTATGTTTATCTTATAACCTGAGACTCTGCCAAACTCTTCTATTAGTTTTAGTAGTTTTCTGGAGGATTCCTTAGGGTTTTCTGTGTATAAGATCACGTCATCTGCAAATAGAGATAATTTTACTTCCTTCTTGCCAATCTGGATGCCCTTTATTTCTTTGTCTAGCCTAATTGCTCTGGCTAGGACCTCTAGCACAATGTTGAATAAGAGCGGTGATAAAGGGCATCCCTGTCTGGTTTCCGTTCTCAAGGGCAATGCTTTCAGGCTCTCTCCATTTAGAGTGATGTTTGCTGTTGGCTTTCTATAGATGCCCTTTATTATGTTGTGGAATTTTCCTTCAATTCCTATTTTGCTGAGAGTTTTTATCATAAACGGGTGTTGGACTTTGTCAAATGCCTTTTCTGCATCAATTGATAAGATCATGTGGCTTTTGTCTTTTGTTTTATTTATATGGTGGATTACTTTGATGTTTTTTGTAATATTAAACCAGCCTTGCATACCTGGTATAAATCCCACTTGGTCGTGGTGGATTATTTTTTTGATATGTTGTTGAATTCTATTGACTAGGATTTTATTGAGGATTTTTGCATCTATGTTCATGAGGAATATAGGTCTGTAATTTTCTTTTTTTGTGATGTCTTTACCTGGTTTTAGTATCAGGGATATGGTGGCTTCATAGAATGAGTTAGGTAGTGTTCTGTCATCTTCTATGCTTTGAAATACCTTGAGTAGTAGTGGTGTTAACTCTTCTCTGAAAGTTTGGTAGAAATCTTCAGTAAAGCCATCCGGGCCAGGGCTTTTTTTTTGTTGGGATTTTTTGATTACCGTTTCAATTTCTTTTTTTGTTATGGGTCTATTTAGTTGTTCTACTTCTGATTGTGTTAGTTTAGGTAGGTAGTGTTTTTCTAGGAATTCACCCATTTCTTCTAGGTTTGCAAATTTGGTAGCGTACAATTTTCCATAATAATCTGATATGATTCTTTTAATTTCAGTTGGGTCTGTTGTGATGTGGCCCATCTCTTTTCTTATTCGGGTTATTTATTTCCTTTCCTGTATTTCTTTAGACAGTCTGGCCAATGGTTTATCAATTTTGTTAATTTTTTCAAAGAACCAGCTTTTGGCTTTGTTAATTCTTTCAAGTGTTTTTCTGTTCTCTAATTCATTTAGTTCAGCTCTAATTTTTATCATTTGTTTTCTTCTGGTGCCTGATGGATTCTTTTGTTGCTCACTTTCTATTTGTTCAGGTTGTAAGGACAGAACTCTGATTTTGGCTCTTTCTTCTTTTTGTATGTGTGCATTTATCAATATAAATTGGCCTCTGAGCACTGCTTTTGCTGTGTCCCAGAGGTTTTGATAGGAAGTATTTTCATTCTCGTTGCATTCTATGAATTTCTTTATTCCCTCCTTAATGTCTTCTATAACCCAGTCTTTTTTGAGCAGGGTATTGTTCATTTTCCAAGTATTTGATTTCTTTTCCCTAATTTTTCTGTTATTGATTTCCACTTTTATGGACTTATGTTCTGAGAAGATGCTTTGTAATATTTCAATGTTTTGGATTCTGCAAAGGTTTGTTTTATGACCTAATATGTGGTCTATTCTAGAGAATGTTCCATGTGCGCTAGAAAAAAAAGTATACTTTGCAGCAGTTGGGTGGTGTGTTCTGTATAAGTCTATGAGGTCAAGTTGGGTGATTGTAGCAATTAGGTTTTCCGTGTCTCTATTGAGCTTCTTACTTGATGTCTTGTCCTTCTCTGAAAGTGGTGTGTTGAAGTCTCCTACTATAATTGTGGAGGTGTCTATCTCACTTTTCAATTCTGTTAAAATTTGTTTTATGTATCTTGCAGCCCTGTCATTGGGTGCATAAATATTTAATATGGTTATATCTTCCTGGTCAATTGTCCCATAATCATTATGTAGTGTCCTTCTTTATCCTTTGTGGTGGATTTAAGTTTAAAGTCTATTTTGTCAGAAATTAATATTGCTACTCCTGCTCTTTTTTGCTTATTGTTTGCTTGATATATTTTTTTCCATCCTTTGAGTTTTAGTTTGTTTGTGTCTCTAAGCCTAAGGTGTGTCTCTTGTAGGCAGCATATAGACGGATCGTGGTTCTTTATCCAGTCTGAGACTCTCTGTCTCTTTATTGGTGTGTTTAGTCCATTTACATTTGGTGTAATTATAGATAAGTATGCGTTTAGTGCTGTCATTTTGATGCCTTTTTATGTGTGTTGTTGACAATTTCATTTTTCCGCTTACTTTTTTGTGCTGAGACTTTTTCTTTGTAAATTGTGTGTTCCTCATTTTCATAGTATTTGACTTTATGTTTGCTGAGTCATTATGTTTTTCTTGGTTTTTACTTTGAGTTATGGAGTTGCTGTACCTCTTTGTGGTTACCTTAATATTTACCCCTATTTTTCTAAGTAAAAACCTAACTTGTATTGTCCTATATCATCTTGTATCCCTCTCCATATGGTAGTTCTATGCCACCTGTATTTAGTTCCTCTTTTTGATTACTGTGATCTTTTACATATTGACTTCAATGATTCCCTGTTTTGAGCTTTTTTTTCTTTTTAAAATTAATCTTAATTTGTTTTTCTGATTTCCCTATTTGAGTTGATATCAGGATGTTCTGCTCTGTGACCTTGTGTTGTGCTGGTATCTGATATTATTGGTTTTCTGACCAAACAATTTCCTTTAGTATTTCCTGTAGCTTTGGTTTGGTTTTTGCAAATTCTCTAAGCTTGTGTTTATCTGTAAATGTTTTAATTTTCCCTTCATATTTTAGAGAGAGTTTTGCTGGATATATGATCCTTGGCTGGCAGTTTTTCTCCTTCAGTGCCATTATATATATGTCATCCCATTGCCTTCTTGACTGCATGGTTTCTGCTGAGTAGTCTGAACTTATTGATTCTCCTTTGTAGGAGACCTTTCTTTTATCCCTGGCTGCTTTTAAAATTTTCTCTTTATCTTTGGTTTTGGCAAGTTTGATAACATGTCTTGGAGATTTTCTTCTTGGATCAATCTTAAATGGGGTTCGATGAGCATCTTAGATAGATATCCTTTCGTCTTTCATGACGTCAGGGAAGTTTTCTGCAAACAGATCTTCAACTATTCTCTCCGTGTTTACTGTTATCCCTCCCTGTTCTTGGACTCCAATCACATGCAAGTTATTCTTCTTGATAGCGTCCCACATGATTCTTAGGGTTTCTTCATTTTTTTTTTTTCAATTTTTTTATCTGATTTTTTTTTTCAGCTATATTGGTGTCAATTCCCTGGTCCTCCAGATCCCCCACCCTGCATTCCAATTGCATGAGTCTGCTCCTCTGACTTTCTATTGAGTTGTCTAATTCTGTAATTTTATTGTTAATCTTTTGGATTTCTGAATGCTGTCTCTCTATGGATTCTTGCAACTTATTAATTTTTCCACTATGTTCTTGAATAATCTTTTTGAGTTCTTCAACTTCTTTATCAGTGTGTTCCTTGGTTTTTCTGTAGATTGCCTTATTTCATTTCTGAGGCCATCCCTGATGTCTTGAAGCATTCTGTAAATTAGTTTTTTATATTCTGCATCTGGCAATTCTAGGATTGTATCTTCATTTGGGAAAGATTTTGATTCTTTCATTTGGGGAGTTGTAGAAGCAATCATGGTCTGCTTCTTTATGTGGTTTGATATCGACTGCTGTCTCCAAGCCATCTCTAAGATATTGTGATTTATTCTATATTTGCTCACTGAGTCTTATCTTGTTTTGTTTTCTTTCAATATACGTAGATGGGCTACTAGAGTGCGCTGTCTTTATTGTTGTAGCCCTTGAATCACTTATGTCCTATTACCAGCTGGTTTGGGCCGTTACGAGATGTATAAGCCTGAGAGTCCATTCACTGTTCCTGAGTAGAATCTGATTTTGTGTCACCAAGTATGTGGTGCAGACTGTCATCTATCCACCTAGAGAAGTAGTGGTGATAGTTGTGTGCACCAGATTCTAGTAGCAGCAGGGGTTCACACTCCAGGGGGGCAGGATGCTGACAGGCTTCTCCCAAGTGCCAGTGAGGTAGATGTGTCTCTATTCCTAAAGCACCCTGGTGGGTGGGCTCTGCAGCTGTACCTTAGGCCCCCAATGGAAGTACCTCTACAGATTGGTAGGTGTCACCCTCCTTAGACCCCTAAGACAGGAGGCTAGGTGGTCTGGGGGGAGCTTCAGCCCTCAGTTCCCTGTTGTGGGTCAGTGAGGGCTCTGTTGAATATGCAGAGATATCAGAGGTGGGAAACTTGTCTTTCCAGTAATCTGCTAAAACAATTACAGTCAGATCTCTATCAGAAATGCCTTTGCATTATAATAGCCACCTTGTTCCCTGTAGGGATGAAAGCCGGAGACTGTGGATCACATATGCTTGGCCGGAGCTGGTTCTGTGTTTTTAGTCCAATTAGGGAAGGATTTTTGGTCTCTGGGTTTTTTGTAGCTGCTTCTCTCAGGCCAGGAGAATGGGTTAGGAAAGGCAAAAAAAAAAAATAAAGGAAAGAAAAAAAAACCCACAGCCCAGTTCTCTCTCTGGCTCAGTAAATTCCAACGTTAATGAAGCCGCCTGGAAAAGGAGGGGAGAGTTCAGATAAATAGGAGAGAGTAACACCCCAGAATATAGACAAAGTTACTTATCTTGCACGGGATGACTGTTTTATCTGAGATTCCTGAGGGGCGTGTCAACTGTGTGCGCTGGCTAGGTAGAGATTACCCCAAGGTCAGGCCACGTCCCGTGCTTGTGCTGTCTCAGAATTCACGGTTAGTTCCTCCGCTCCCAGTCCAAAGCCCAACCCCAATGTTCCCCGGCTGGGACGCCGCACTCCCGGCTCCAAAACCAGTTCCTGCCTCCCGGTGACTTCTCCTCCTGTCAGCCGCATCGCTGCGCTGCCTGTGTGCATTGTCTGGGCTTCTACCGAGGTCAGTTCAGGGGGCTAGGGCTGCACCCCATGTTTGCACCGTCACAGGATGCCGTGCTCAGCTCCCCTGCGCCCAGTCCAAAGCCCGGCACCACGGTTTCCTGACTGGGATGCTGGTTCCAGGCTCCGAAAACAGTTGTTGCTTCCCTGTGGCTGTTCTTTCTCAGTCTCTGTCACTCAGGTCAACTCTTTAGATTTGTGTTTGATGGTCAGGGTTCGTAGACTGTCATGTATGTGATCAATTCACTTGTTTTTCCAAGTCTTTGTTGCAAGAGGGATCCGAGGTAGCTTCTACCTAGTCAGCCATCTTGGCCCCGCCTCCCATCTATAGTGTTTTAGCCTGAGCTTATGCAGAAAAAGCTCTACTATTTAACAGGCAAAATAGATATGATTGGGATGGTGCAGATCATGTTTTAAGTGAAGAATATATTTGTTTTGTTCTGGGTTACTTGTGACCATTAAACGTGTGGATAGGAATAGTAGTGAATATTTGCCCTAAGTCCCTTCAGCATTCTTTTTTTTTTTTTTAAGTTGGCATTTCAAAGGACTTGAGACTTCTAAAAATAATATGCTGACAGTCACATATTTGCCTGCAGTAATGATCTCACTGAAAAGTGATTTAATTTGATACACAGAGCTCTTCGGCATAGTCACAAATAGGCTCTTTTTGGTTTATCAATTTCCTGGCAAAATAATTACAGTAACAGCTAAAGAGTCTTTTCTTATCCCTTCTTTTAGAAGAATTAAGCATGTTTTACCGAAGTTGTGTACACAGCTGTGATTTGAATGGCAACATTTCTCTTACATCTGTGCAGGCTGATTTTCCTGACCTTTGCTTCAGCACAATTGAGTTAACCACTCAGAAGACTGTTACTATATTTAAGATAACATGCATAATGGGTGTTATTCAGCTGAGTAAGATGTGGCGCCTACCCAGTAGGGACTCACAATCCAGTGAGAGAGGCAGACTCATATATGAGGCTAGCTGTGATTAAGGGCACTAGGAGTGCAGTAGGAGCCCTGATGGTGCAGTGGTTAAAGCGCAAAGCTGCTAACAGAAAAGTTGGAGGTTCAAATCCACCAACCACTCTGCGGTAGAAAGATTAGCAGTCTGCTTTGGTAATATTTACAGTAACAGAGGGTTCCTATGTTTCTCCCTTTGTCTGGACCACTGCTTCAAGCAACCAGTGTTCTTGGCCAATATAATGCATACAGGTTTTTCATTATCTTGTATCCTGGTTTCTGCTGTGACCCTTATTGAAATCATTAAACCTTGTCTTGAATCTTGACTTTATGCATTGCTTGGTGAGTAGCTTAGATGGCTTCTCTCAGGTCTATGTCCTCGCTCTGAGTAATCCTGCCGTAACAGTTCAGGAAGAAGGGGTCAAATTTATTCCACCAATATGGTAGACACAAAGAATGAGGAAAAAGAAATTCCCAAAAGAGACTGTGAGAAAATACTGGTAATTATTTTTTTTCCCTCAGTTATATATTCCTTGGGAGGAAGACCGTAGATTGTCAAGCCATGGGGAGGAGCTTCCATGAGTGAGGTGAAGAATTAGCCTGTGAAAGGCCTTTATCTTCTGCCTACTCTTGCTTCTTTGTGGTTATCATCTCTATTTTTAACCATTAATCATAGGCTGAATGGAAAATCTCTAAAGACAATTATCTCACCACTTTTAAATACAGATGACTGAGAAGAGTTCACTAGTAGGAAATGTCTTTTTTTCTGATACACAGAAGAGAATCTGGCTTAGAAATACATTCCTCTAGCATACACCATAAACTGCTCAGTGTAAACCTTGGAATATCATTGTGTTAAAAGTACATATAGAACTCTAAGACTCCTTTTAAAAAGAATTTGAAGCAAAATGAAAATAAAGAAGGAAGAAATAAACATACAACCACTAGGATTAACATTGTTCCCATAATTGAATAATAAAATTTGTCTCTGAGAATTTTGGAAATCGGGACTCAAATAAAGCAAGATATTAGAAAGAAGTAAATATATTAATTGCCTAAAGGATACATTGTATTTCTGGACATATATTAAAATATTTCCAATGTGGAACATTATATAGGGAGCAGTGGTCCTTCACAAAAAATTTTATACCAAATGAAAAAGCCATTTCGCATGACAATTTTTGGATGAAAGTTTAGAGCAGCAAGCATAATAAAGTCAAAGTGCTCTTGAAACAAAAGTCAAATTATCAGAACCTTGAAATAATTGTTTTTACACTTTCCTTTTCTAAGAAGGGCTAATTAACTGAACACAAAATAATGTGCAGTCTCTGTTCACCACATGTTGTTTTTGTTGATTCCAATTTATGGCGACCCCATGTGTGCAGAGTAAAACTGCTCTAAAGGGTTTCCAAGGCTATGTCCTTTTAGAAGCAAATCACCTCCACATACACTCCTAAAAATTCATCAGTTTTCAAAATATGTTCTGTGTTTAATAGAGAATTACTCTATCCTGAAATTTCTTAACCAATAGATTTATTGCTCTTAAAACTCTAAGCTGTGTTACCAATGTTTAAAGGCCCCCAGCAGGATCAAATCCTAGCTGCTTAAAAGAGAAAGCTGCTCATTTACACATCTTATACTGACTTTGCTCCTTTTTCTGTCTTATTTCCTCATTCCCCTACCAGTGATTCTTGGAATCATACTCCAAATAAGCTACTCATACTTGAATCCCAGTCTTAGGGCCTGCTTTTGGGAGAAGTTAACCTAAGGCAATCATTAAAGACGGGGTAAACTGTATTTGCCAAAATATGTCCTATGTAAGGAAGAATATGTGGAATAATATAATTAAAATAAATTTTTCAGACTAAAACTCAAAAGGAATTTGTATCAATTATTTGAGATTTATTTTCTATGAATATCGTTATATCTTGGCTCTTGTTTTTGCTGTTTTATCTATAGACCTGGTTTCTTTGTATTTTCTCTTCTGAGTTATCTCAGCTCTGGGAAAACTGGTCTGCATTGCCATCACCATTGTTTAGAGCAAGGCAGCTGGATAAATTGATGTGATGATCACAGAATAAGATAACAATTCCAGTTTGACTATCCCCTTTCAAAATTGCATAATCCCTTAAACTAATGAGGAAATCCTGGTGGCATAGTGGTTAAGAGCTATGGCTGCTAACCAAAAGGTCAGGAATTTGAATCCACCAGGCACTCCTTGGAAACTTTCAGTCCTTTTCTGTCCTGTAGGGTCACTATGAGTTGGAATTGACTCGATGACAACTGTTTTTTTTGTTTGTTTGTTTGTTTTTTAGGCTAATGGTAGCTGAAAGTAAAAATAGTAATACCACTTTGTAGAAGTCTCAAGAATCCAAACTTTCAAAAATAGAATTACCATGAGCAACTATAAGACTATCAAAAGGAAATCACAGTCTCATAATTCTACCTTGTATTAGGTGAGCAAAAAGAATTTCTTTCAAGCAAATATATTTGGATTTGCCTAGGAGGCATGTCAGTGAAGAGTGGCCATTTTGCTCTATAGATTCTGGCATGTCTGTAAAGGGTATTGCTACTCTGTGTCCATCAGGAAGGTGTTTCATCTCTTGTGTCTGGCAGGTAGCTTATCACATAAGAGTGCCTTTCAATTCAGTCATTAATTACACAGCCCTGCCTTCAAAAGGAGCAGGGGACTAACTAGGCATTCCTTAGGATATTGCACAACTGGGAAAATCTTTAGATAGATACACAGATGGTTTCCACAGCTGCCTTGACAAGAAAGCACAATCTCTCAAGAAGGTAACAATAGATTGATTTCCCTTATTCCCAATAACTTGAAAGACGTATTTTCACTGAATGTTACACATGATATCTATTGAATTTCAAGTTAAAGTATTTTCCCCCCTCTTAAAATAGCTACAATTGTTTTTAAAAGTGATGACTTTTGATTACAGCTAAGATGGAATAACAAGGACTGGATTCACCCTCTCCGATGAAACAACAGTTACAAGAGAAAAAACAGTATTTGTGATACTGGACATTAGGCAACGGCAGACAGTAATTTTGGGGGTCCATTAGATAAGACCCTATGACTGCGCCTTGAGTGAGTTTCCAGCCCAGGATTCACTGGATCCAGAGATGGAGTTCAGAGTCTGACGAGATCAAAGCAGGTGGGGTTGCCAAGAAATAGTACTACCGTGGAGAGAGCTTCACACAGAGAGAACTCTGGAGAGGTGGGAGAATCCTACTCGGGTACTCAGGTGAGCACTGATCAGCACATGTATTTGAGGAAACTACCTGAGACTGGGGAAAAAAAAAAAATACCTGAAAGGCTTGGTATAACAGGCCTAACATTTGTACAGAGCCTGGAATACTGCCAGGTCCCAATAGCCAGACTGGAAAACCTCAAGATTTACCAGGCATTGGGTGGAGGTCTTGCCTCAGTAGACTAAACACAGCATTAGTCACACCTGAAACAAAAGTAAGGTCCAAAACTGTTTCTAAGTAATTTGCCTGTATCTAAGTACTCAAGAATATTTATAGAAACATAAAAATATACAGTACCTGAAAAGGTGAAATTCATCATTTCTGGCCATCTAACAAAAAAAATCCACCAAAGAAGCAGGAACACATGATCTGAAATTAGAAAAGTTGGTTACTTAAAACTGAGAATTGACACGTGTTAGAAATAAGCAGACAAAAAAAAAAACCAAACCGTTGCCATCGAGCCGATTCTGACTCATAGCAACCTTATAGAACAGAGTAGAACTGCCCCATATGGTGTTCCAAGGAGCGCCTGGTGGTTTCGAACTGCCGACCTTTTGGTTAGCAGCCATAGTGCTTAACCACTACACAACCAGGGTTTCCAAATTAGGAGACAGAAACATTAAATTAGTTATTCCAGCAAGACTGATCAGGAAAGAAACAAGCATGTTACAAATTACCAATATTAGGAATAAAAGAGATGACAAAACCTACAGACATTAGAATATTCTTAATATTACTGTGATGGTTGATTTTATGTGTCATCTGGGCTAGGTTAGGTGCCCAGTTTAAGTACAGCAGATTACCCTCAATAACTCCTATTTGTCAAAATCAACTCAACAGCAAAACTTTTAATGTGTACATAATTACAGCATCATCATGTGACTGCAATATTTCTTCTCTTCAGTCCTTAAGCTCTAATTTTTTATGTGCGTCATTACAATCGCTATGCTCTCTAATACAATCTGGAGTAAAAATAATGCAGCAGTCATCCTTTTCTTATTCCCAATAGGATCACAAATTTTGAAGTTCGCTGTAGGATATTTTGATGATATCCATTATAAGATGGGAATGTTCTCTTTTATTCTATAGACTATGTTATCTTCCTGCTTCTTGAAAGCCAGTAAAATATAGGCATATCACCTTGTTTCAAATGAGTATGATCTATCTCCCTTTTGCTTCTATCCTATAGATGTTGCCCCTTCAGGTATCTCACTGAATGTCTGAGGTTTTTCTAAGACCCTCTTCCGTACTGGTTCCTAAACTCCAAATTTTGTCTCCTCCCACACCACAAAACTGCCAAAATATATGCTTAGATTTTTAGTATCTCAGCAGCTGCTTTCTGCTTGGTTTCTCAGAATTTTGGCCTTCAAATGCACAGTTTAGCACTTAGCTAATGCCTGAAGGTGAATTTTTTTAAAGGTCATGCCTTTTTGTTTATTGTGACAAATGTAATAAAAAAAGGGGGGGGGTCACAAAATGCCATGCCCACTCTTCTGAATTTCCATTTTACTCTGGAGATCTTCATTCTTCATAATCTTGTTTTGATAACCTTGAATTCCAGTAGTCATCTCCCTAGACCACTGAGAAGGAATCCCTGGGTAGTCCAAACAGGTAATCACTGGACTACTAACCTAACGGTTGGCAACTTGAACCCACCCAGAGGCATCTTGGAAGAAAGGTCAAAAAGTCACAGCCTTGAAAACCCTATGGAGTGCAGCTCTACTCTGCAAAACATGGCATCACCATGAGCTGGAATCTACTCTATGGCAACTGGTTTGTTTTTTGTTTTTGTTTTTTTGTAGACCACAGAGATGGCCACGAATTCCAGAGACTTGCTTTCTTTTCAGCTCCCATGCTCCTTATCAGCTGAAGCCCCAAGGAAAAGTGGACTATCCAATGACCATCTCACTCACTGTGCTATCAATCTGTCTGGAGATTTTGCCCTTTAAGTTTTGCTTGACTTAGTTGCTTTCAAATTCCTTCAAATAACTTTATTTTATATTTCAATCCACCTTTCATAGTTCTTAGTAGAAAAGTTGGTCTGATACCAGTTAACTCATCATTTTCAGGCAGAATACATTAAAAAATTGATTTGTGGTACCTATTAGACTTCTCAGAAACCCTGGTGGCATAGTGGTTAAGTGCTGTGGCTGCTAGCCAAAAGGTCGGCAGTTAGAATCCACCAGATGTACCTTGGAAATTCTATGGGGCAGTTCTACTCTGTCTTATAGGGTCACTGTGAGTTGGAATCAACTCAATAGCAATGGGTTTGGTTTGGTTTCTGGTTAATTAGGCTTCTCTTCTATTTCACAGTTGAATACTTTCCCAAAATTTTCCTTTTTATATAAACTAGTAATAATAATTATAATAGTGATGTTCTCAAGATGAGAATTTTATATGTAAAGAGGGTCATATTCAAACACAGCTGAATAAACATGGCAGACAAATGAAAATATATGGCAAAACACTTATAACTGCCCTGAAACAGCAACTAAATTGATGGAATTTACATACCTTAGTATTTTTTAGTATTAAAAAGTGAAATAAGTATCTTATTTTCTTTGCTCATGTATCCATCTTGTTCATCAACAAATATATTTAGGTTATAGACTAGACCTATCAATTATTTTCTTCAACTTTGTTTTAGTAGATTTTCTTTCTCTTTTCCATTTCCATGCTGAGAGTGCCTTAATGCATAAGAGTCTCTAAAATGAATATAGACCTTCAGGAAGTATCATTAAAAGATTTTCATTTTACCCTGCATTGTGTATCATTTTTAATATGGCATAATGTTAATTTTATTTAGGTCCTGTGCTTTACATTTCTTGAGGTGAAATAATCAGCAGCCTAAATGCATACATCTATAAAGTATTGGGTGAATTGTCAAAGGAAGCATGCATTTCCTCATGATAAAAACCGCCATGAAAATTCATGAAATGCAATGGGATGCCATTTACAGTTATCCTAGTGTTTCTGAAATGCATATGTTCTCTATTTCCATTTTAATTACTGCTGTCTTTTAATTGAGTATGACTATTTTATGTTTAAGGATTAGTAACATAGCTGTTTGGGTTCCATTTCTTTCTTTTACTATGAACATTGCA
This sequence comes from Loxodonta africana, assembly GCF_030014295.1. Taxonomy (NCBI): domain Eukaryota; kingdom Metazoa; phylum Chordata; class Mammalia; order Proboscidea; family Elephantidae; genus Loxodonta; species Loxodonta africana. The sequence goes on along the minus strand of NC_087349.1, from coordinate 70,700,854 downwards.
AAGCAGCTGTCAAAGCATATATTTAGAGCCAAAGGGTAATATCACTCACCTGCCTGAGTAGAGGGGAAGAATAATTGAATCACAAAATTCTTGTGGTGAATCATGCTCTATCAAACGATGAAAAGAGGAAAACAATGCCAGACTGGTGTCCAGAGTGGGCAGAACAAAGCTCAACTCTAAACAGAGCTTGCTAAACAAATCAGTCCCTATGCAATTAGATGGAAAAGCACTTAGCAACAATGTGAAAATGACAGACTAGCCAGAAATTAAGCACAATAAAGGATGACTCAGACTCTCCAAAGTTTGCCTTCTTTCAATTCCACAGAGAGTTAGTTCACATGAGACTTAATGATATGGAATTACAAGTGACTAATGAGAAATAAATAATTTATGAATTTCAGACATAAAATCAATATTAATCCATCTTTAGTAAAGGAACTCAAATCTTTTGAATTAATTCCAACTGTACTGCTTCCCTAAATCTTCAGGATTGATAAAATTCAGCTTTGTTAAGGAGGTAAAATTGGTATATTAAGATTTCTGAAGTTTTACTAAATATTTCTAGTTCTATTTTTTTTTTAAATCTGTCTTTAGTGAAATTGGAAACGTGATTAAATATATATGTATCTTCCACTACTTCTCCAAAAAAGACCACCCTGTAATGGGTGCATTTCTCTTGGTGCAACTCCGTTGTTTTAGATTAACGGGCTCATACCTGTGACTTTTCAGTTTGGCAAACCCTCTTTGAGTATGTGTGTGTGCGTACATGCATGAGGTGTATTTGAAAGAGAGAAGAAGAGAAGAGAAGAAAACACAACAGAACAAGAGAGAGCAGAACAGGCTATTTAATTTGTGGAGCCTAGGGCAAAATAAAAATGTAGGGCTCCTGGCTAAAAACTTACTAAGAATTCCAAGAAGATGACAGCAGAACATTAAACCAAGCGTGCGCCCTGTGAGACTACACAAGTCACCTGTCCATGAAGCTGGTCCTGAGGGAGAGAAAGGGGGAGAACACACAAAGTATGTATTTTGTCATAATGGTAACTGTCATAATCTAAGTGCTTTTGCTGATCACTTTGATGATTTGGATATAAAAATTTGTGTTTAGAAGTTAAAGTGGAGTAAATTACTCTGTAGAAATTTAGAAATTAACAAGTGTAGGGGGTGCAATTAAGTGAGAGAGATTGAGAAGAGCCACTGAGGCTGGATGCTACTTAAAAGAAGGATCAGTTTGGGAAGTACCATATACACACACACAACATGATGGAGGAATGGCCAGAAGGGACTTTGGAGAAGAGAGACATCTAATGGAGATTATTATTGTACTTTAGATGAAGGTTTACAGAACAAACTAGTTTCTGATTAAACACTTAGTATATTGTTTTATGCCATTGGTTAACAACCCCATGACATGTCAACACTCTCCCTTCTAGACCTTGGGTTCCCCATTACCAGCTTTCCTGTTCCCTTCTGCCTTCTAGTCCTTGCCCCTGGGCTGGTGTGACCCTTTACTCCCATTTTGTTTTATAGGCCTGTCTAAACTTTGGCTGAAAGGTGAACTTTGGGGGTAACTTCATTACTGAGCTAAAAGGGTGTCCGGTGACCATACTCTCGGCATTTCTCCAGTCTTTCCAGGCCAGTAAGTTTGGTCTTTTTTTGTGAGTTAGAATTTTGTTCTACATTTTTCTCCACCTGTCTTGGACCCTCTATTGTGATCCCCGTGAGGGCAGTCAGTGGTGGTAGCCAGGCACCATCTGGTTGTACTAGACTCAGTCTGGTGGAGGCTGTGGTAGATATGGTCCATTTGTCCTTTGGACCAGTCTTTCCCTTGAATCTTTAGTCTTCTTCATTCTTAATGGAGATTATTTTTAAACTTAGTCTCTCAGTGGGCTGTATGTAACACCTCTCCTCTATCTCTGCCTTGAAATATTCAGTATAGTCTATTGTGATATATACATATATATGTATGTACATATATCAGCAAGATAAAGGAGCTTGCACTCTAGCTCAGTGTCTAGGGAAATATGAGTTTTTGTTTGTTTTGTTCTGTTGTACATATGGTCGTTATGAGTCAGAACCAATTCGTTGGCACTTAACAACAGTGCGTGCGTGCGTGTGTGTGTGTGTGTGTGTGTGTGTGTGTGTATGGAGCCCTGGTTAAGCACTCGGCTGCTAACCGAATGGTTGGCGATTCAAGCTTACCAGTCACTCATGAGCGAAAGATGTGGTAGACTGCTTCCACAAAGATTATAGCCTTGAAAATTCTATGGGGCCGTTCCACTCTGTCTTATAGGGTCACCATGAGTTAGATTTGTTCTTTGTTTTGTTTTTGTTTGGTATATATACATATATACATATATGTGTATATAAAACAAACCACCACCACAACAGAAAACTTGTATTTCCCCCTTATTCTCACCAGCAGAGATAATTCTGTTAAGTTTTACTTTCTGTGGTTTGTTTTATGAAAATAACTTACTTTCATTTTCAAATATTAAAATGTAAATTTAAATATGATTTTTAAATAAGTACATGCTCCTGCCCAGAAATTTTGATACCATCCTTCCATCCCCTGATTTTTACCAGCTGAACATCACTGGTTTAAAAAAAAAAGAAACAATATTGATATTTACTTTGATATTCTGTTAAATTGAGACTCTTTAAAAACCAAACCACTATCACTTTTTTAAACATAATGATCAAGAAATGTCTACTGGTATTTAGCCTGTTGGAGTACATGCAGTAGTCAATTTCCATTGATACTACTGCAGTTTCCTTTTCTTTGACATTAATCTAAGAGTGTAACCAAAAACCAAATCCATTGCTGTAGAGTCAATTCTGACATAGCGATCGTACAGGACAGAGTAGAACTTCCCCATAGAGTTTCCAAAGCTGTTGTCTTTACAGAAGCAAACTGCCACATCTTTCTCCCAAGGAGCTACTAGTGGGTTTGAACTGCCAAACTCTCAGTTAGCAGCCAAGCAATTAACCATTGTGTTGAGCATGAATTGAACTATCTCTTGTCTAATTATATGGTAAATACCATATCTTATAGAAGCATTGGAAACCCTGGTGGCATAGTGGTTAAGTGCTACGGCTGCTAACCAAAGGGTCGGCAGTTCAAATCCGCCACGTGCTCCTTGGAAACTATCAGGCAGTTCTACTCTGTCCTATAGAGTCGCTATGAGTCGGAATCGATTGCAGGGCAGTAGGTTTTGGATAGAAGCATTTACCACTACTATTTTAGTTTCCTAAAACTTTGTTAGCAACTATTTAATAGCTTTTCCAATAAAATTCAGAATTATTTAGTCCAGTTTGGGGAAAAATTAGGATCCTAATGGG